>NW_026712938.1:0-2400000 GCF_030625045.1 Achroia grisella
TGGCGGCGGTGGTCGTGGAGGAGGCGGAGGTGGTCGGGAGGTCGCGGTCGAGGCGGTGGCGGCGGCGGGTGGGGTGGCCGCGGTGGCGGTGGTGATCGCGGCGGCATAGAGGAGGCGACCGACGCAGTTATGGTGGCGGCGGCGGCGATCGTGGTAGCAGCAGTGGTGGTGCCATGAGGAATGACGGCGGGTAAATATTACTGTTACCGCTATATTACTATCTGTGCCCGCGGCTTCCCCTGCATGAAGTTTATAGCCTATGTGTTATTCAAATGTATAAAGCTGTTAATAGTACTGAAAAGTTTCATAAAAATTGGTTCTGTAGCTTCTGCATGAAAGAGTAACAAACATCCATCTATACATTCTCACAAACTTTCGCGTTTATAATATTAAAATAAGATTTTAAATTTAGTTAAAGCATTGCAAATTTTTGTCTCTTAGTCATAAACAGTCTGTAACTTTATTTAAGTAAAAGTTCATTGGACGTCATTAACATTACATGTATAACTTAGGATATAGACTATTGTTATATTAATTACAAGATTTATAAATCTTATTGATTATTAATCGTCATTATCATCTCAGCCCGGAAGACGTCCTTGCTGAAAAAGGCAAAAAATTAATTAAATCAAAACACATCAAGCCCCTTTATTTTTTATATATAAGAAATGTTCATTATTATTAATATAGCTTTTAGTAAAACCCGATTAAATTATATTATAATTTGCAGGTTGCATTATATATATCATTTCTGGTTCGGTGTCTAGAGGTTTAGTAGACCACTTTAGTTTCGATTCTTCATACAGTGTAACAAACATTGTATTTTTTAGTATGATTGTTTGTATATCATTTGCATTGGTATCTGGGTGTTATGTATGTAAAAATGTATCTATGTATGTTCAACGGTTGTCTAGTACCCATAACACATGCTGCTAAGCGTGGGACTAGATGGCGCTATCTCTGGATTGATTATAGTATAACTTATACCTACTAGAGCCAGAACTCCACTATAACCTATATAGAATATGTTAAATAAGCAAGTGACGTTAAAATTAAGTTTTCCATTTATACCTAATAATTTTATTTACTTATATTTACAGACCTTGTTTATAAAACTAGCTAATTATCGTGTGACTCTGTAATCTGTTAATTTTATTTTGAACCCCTTATTTTCTTTGTTTCAGTGGAAGGGATCAAGCCGTGACTATATTAATATAATGTAACTTTTTGATGTTACCAATTAAATGTGTATTATTGACTTTCTAATCCCCATTGATTCAGTTGTTGTTTAGTAATAAATAGTTTCTTTTTATAAATTCGACAATATATCACATGATATTTATGGTCTACATTTTTAAGATATAGCAGTGTACTGTAAGTGTAAAATCATAAGTCATGTTGTTTATTAATAGATTTATAATCTCAAAGTATAACATAGACTAATGTTAGAAGTTCTCATCTTTTGCGGAGTTCCTGTTTCGAGCATTAATTAGTAAATGTCTGGTGTGTATAACTATAAAAAATATAAGTAACTGCGTAGAAATTTACTATCCGTATATTAGTATACACGTAAAACATTTATTTTATTTCTTTCGCGCATTAGATTATTGTGTGAGTGTTATTGATTATGTGGTATGGTTGTTCTGACAATATGAGGAACCCCTTTTACCAGGGAGGTTTAATTTTCGACTTTAAGGCCAATAATGTAATTTATTACAATAAGTGAAATGCATTTCTAAATAATGTGTAAAGAAATAATATTTGGTTTCAATATTCAAAACACTGACCCTTTATTTTTTCTTATAGCTGAAAATCTTAAAGAACGTCCTCTCGACTGACCACTAAAAGACCACACGGTGTGTCCTACTAACGCGACGAGGTCACGTTAGCATAACTACTGTCGGTCAGGCCCCATCTCTTATTGTTCCTGAACCTTTTCTTCAATTGTGGACGCGTCACTACACGTACTCGCCCGGGCCATTTGTTTGCTGTGCTGTGTGCGGTGCTGCTTGAAATATTAATCCTAAATAACATTATGTATGTACGTGACCCCCGACTCTCGATATCAGGTATATCGGTATATTATACCTTTGGTATTTCTCGCAAACGACTGTCCACTATAAAACAGTGGCAAACGTTTACAGCACACCGCAACTCCACCCGATTTCCAGCTTGAAGGTGAATTTCAAGAGAGCTGTTTGTATTATTGTTGTCTACATTTTGAACCTTGTGTTTATACAAATAGTTTTAAGGCGACACCGTGATAAACTATTACTTCAAAATCAGGCCCCGCCCTCTGCGCACCTCATGCACCCCGATAGTTCTACGTGTCGCCGATCAACCGCCAGTGCTCGCTCGCTCTCCCCATACCACGATATCACGAACACGCGTCCGTGTCGCAATGTAACGCGTGAAACAGGTGGACGAAGCTTCGGTCCCCAATTGAACAAAACTATTACGAAGTCTTCCTGTTTGTTTATATAATTTATATTTATGAAGGTACATTGATATTTTAGAATTTACAATACAGTGGAACTAGGGTTCATTCCCGGGAAGTTCATGGGTTTTGTTCAGGGGAAATCAAGCTCGAGAAAAGTCGAGAACTCGAGAAATCATGTACCTATATAGAAATTAAATTGCCCTTTGTTTTGTTGCGTGGCGGCACACTAATTTAAGATATTAACGTTTTTGTTTTCTTTCATGTTATTTTTTTATTTTGTAGAAACTATTTTTTTTTTTTAAATAAGCAGCCAAAAATGGTGCTGTCATTATAAATAAAAGTCTGAATAATTAGGAGTTTAATTTTTTCCCTTGCAAGAAGTTATCCAAATTTTGAAAAATGGTAATCTGTTGGAGCAAGGTCCAAGTACGGTGGTTGTCTTAGACATTCCAATTGAAGCTCTTCTAATTTGGTAACAGTCTGTTGTGCAGTCATGTGGTCAAGCGTTCTTGGCGATTGACCAGCCTCGGTTGTTTAGCAGCTAGCTTTTCCATCATGGTTTCTCAATTGCTGACAATACACATTTGCCATAATCGTCTGGCCAGATTTAAGAAAGCTGAAGTGAACAACGCCGGAAATAGTCCACCAAACGTTCACAAGTAACATTTTTTGAGCCAATTTTCGCTTGGGGCAGGATTTGGTTGGTTCGCCAGGGTTTAGCCATTGCAATGAGTGTTTCCAATTATCGTACAAGATCCACTTTCCATCACAGGAAATTATTTGATTTAAAATCCTGACATTATTATGCCTGTTGATTAATGTAACGCAGCAAGCTACGCGTTTGTCGATTTACTCTATTGAATTCATGAGGGACCTACTTTTCAAGCTTTTTTACCTTCCCAATTTGCTAAAGGATTAAAACAGTTTTGTCAATAACACCGCAGCCTGCAGCTAACTCGGACGGGTTTGCGATGGATCCGCTTCCACAATAGCCTTCAATTCTTCATTATCAACCTAGGATTCGGGCCGCCCACGGAGATTGCTTTGCAGGTCGATATTTCCAGAACGAAAACGTTGGAACCAAAAATGCACGTCTTTTCTTTTGCGAGACCACTTCCATACACATCATTAATACTTCGAGCCGTGTAGCACTGGTGCCACAGCGGAACTCGTACTCGTAAATAACGCGATATTTTAAGTTTTTTCATTTTGTATGCTGTGAGTGACCCAAAGTGAATAGCTGTATAAATTTGGAAATGGAATTCCTAACCAAATAGGAGATATTTGAGATCAAAGTGGACATTACGACAAAACGCCAATTTCATATGTAAGGTCCTAATATTAATGTTTTTAAATATACTCAATAAAAGTTTAATTTGATACTTTTATTTGAGAGAGAAACCACTGAATTTTTTGACGTTATTAGAACCAAATAATATAAGAAAACGTACGTAAATGTAAATTTCTCGACAACCCGAGAAATTGACCTCGAGAATTCTCGAGACCCGAGAAATTGAAAAGCTCGAGAAATCATGAACCCTAAGTGGAACTAACTACGATACGAATTAATTAAAAAGATTCTTAAAGTAAAAAGAATTAAATAGAAATATTGAGGTAGAGTTACATATTCTCGTGATTATAATTAACCTAAAATAGTGCTTTTATTACTATCTTTGAAAGAAACACCAAAAGAACAATCTTTTGTGTTTTCCGTATATATTGTAATTGGTAATTACGATGTTTATTTATTTGCCGACATTTTTTTGAAACAGCTAGATATTTTAATGTATACTACATTAACTCACTTATGTTAAATGAAATGTGAAAATATACGAAGGTTAGTTACTTTATAAAAGAGACAGTACCTAAGTCTGTGTTTCTGTGAATGATATGTATATCAATTAAAAAATCTATATATATTATATGTTTGATACAATAAACCTAAATTTAGCAATAACTAGTAACTTTAATTTTATTTATTTGATACGCGTAGTGAACATTATTTCTTTGTTTTAGAAAGTATATGTAAGTAAAGTACGTAAAGATATACACTTTATGACAATAGTAAAACTTTTACAGTAATTTAAAAATTGTTATAATAATAAGTTTTAATTACATGTAAAAAGGACGTGAACAATTACAACCTAATCATAAAAGATCTATTAACTTCATACAAATGAAATTTTTAAGTATAATATGTTCAATCATGTTCAAACTTATAATTATTTAGAATAATTATAAGTTTGAACATGATTATTTATATTTTTATGCATAATTTAAATAAAAAAAATATGACTATTCGGCAAACCTTCTCTGTATAAACTATAAGTACGCGAAATTTCATACTCATCACTCCGTCTCACTGCGTGGCACATCTGTCTCGCTCACTCACGACAACATGTCCACTACACATTTCTCTTGCCGTAAAATTAAGAACCTACTAAGTACTATAAGCTTGTGTGAATAAGAAACATTTGAACGGAGTAAAATGGGTTAGCAAAAATCGGGTTACTTGAGATTTTTTTCTCGTTTTTTTAGTATGAAACTAACAAGTATTATACATTTACAATCCTGATTAAATGTCCGAACTTTTAATGGTACTTGCCAAGGCACTTTAGTACATTTTTTTAAGAGGGCCTTTCAAACTCGACAAATTATGAAATTTAAATTCATAGTTTAACAAATAGTCTTAATTCTAGAAAATTTGAGGCACATTGTGTCATTATTATTTACTGTGATTCTAGAAATGTTATTTGGGTTTATGGTTCCAAAGTTTAAATGAACAAAACTAATAAAAATTAACCACAATGACCGAATAATGGTTATAGTTTGACCAAATTTCTAAAGTTTTTCTTTAATGCCCCTAATTTTCAAACTGCATGATAGAATCTTTTCTGATTTTTCTCATGATGGTTCAATCAATCCTGTACTGCTTGATATTGAGTTCTGGGACAGCCTGTATAATCGAAGCCAAATATTTCACCATTACTTTTTGTTTTGCTTTCCATAGCCACAAAGACAAGTGCTCACCTAGACTTATTACAGATAAAAAGTACTTATCGGGAAAAATAAAGTTGAAAATATGTCACAAACTTTTATTTGATACTCCAACATATAGTCGGACAGACGACAATGATTAATTAAATAATATTTTTGTGAAATTATTGACAATCAATAAGTTTTTTGATTACACTAAATGTGTAGTAACATTGAGAAAAGAATACTTTATTTTGGAATCAATATTATATATTATTAGTATTACTACGTATAACATTTATTCATATAGTTTAAAAAAAATGTAAAAAGTGTAACTAAATGATTACATTACTTGACAGCAATATTTAATTTTTGTATAAATTCATAGACGACTCCGATTTTTACTTTGTTATAATGAGTCAGTCGATTCTTTCTTTGGGTGTAGGGTTGTCACATCGCCAATCCTAATAGCCTGACCAACTCATCCAGTTTGGCGGGACATATTGATAAAAAGGATACCCTACATTATTGAGGGTTTTGTGTCTCAATATTATTAGGTACGAGAAGAAAATTGCATGTAAATATTTATTAAGAATAAGAATAAGAAAATGTGATAAGTACAAATAAAGTTTTGTAAATTATTATTTATTAATAACTTTAGGTGCGACCTGTCAAAATATTTAAAATTTAAATTGGTCCATTGATGAAAAAGGTTGCTCACCCCTGTTCTAGATAAACAGTTATCAACATTTTAAAATTCTTCTTAACGTCTAATGAAAGGTAATTGCATAAATTAGTTTTATTTACCTGTACCTGTTACTTCAGCAAGTAACGTAAAAGGTTGACTGGTAGAGAATGCCATCAGGCATTAAGTCCACCATGTATACATTTTTGTGTGCAAAAGAATAAATAAATAAATAAATAAACGAAATAAAACAACATCGAAGCAAAAACAAAGTTCTTGAGTTAACAAATAAAAAATAAAATTAGTTTTACAATAAAAGTAATGTAAAAGCCTACCAAACGACGTACAAGACTATTTATTTTAGCCAGATACCGATTTTAGATATATGTATGACCGGCTTTATCCGGACGCCTGGTCACCCTATTTATAATATTGTTGATTTTTCACGCATACATATTTGACGTAACTGTACAGTAATGTAAGTCATACGAGTATACCAGAATAACACAATTACTGCAATTTAGAAATATCTGTATTGTGTAAAATAAAATAAAATAAATTTGATAAAATATTTTTAAACATTAGGGAATAAAATAATATAATTTGGTAGTTTATTTACAATCCACATTTCGTACTAGGTACATATATAAGAGAAGACAATTGTACGTAAAAAATAATTGGATTTTAATAAACTAGTTGCACAAACTTTGCCCTCGTGAAGTATAACTTTATTTTTTTTTAATAAAAAGTAGCCTAAGTTACTCCTTATTACATCAGCTAGCTGCCAAAAAAGTCCCGCAAAATCGGTGTAACCATTTCAGAGATTAGCCGGAACAAACAAACAGAGGGACAGACAAATTGGTAAAAAATGTTATTTTGGTGTATGTAACGTATTTATATTTATGCGCATGTAGTAAAAAACTGTTATTTTAATGTTACCAACAAACACTCTAATTTTATTTATATATATAGATAATAGGAGTGCCCCATTTTTATTTATAAATAACTACGAAATAAAAATAATGTAAAATTTGTTTATATTTTCTTACCATTTCTTTACATAAGATAATAATACTCAGATAAGCTTTCTTTTTAAAAATAACAAAAGTTTTTTTTCATTTTTAACAATTAATTTTCACTACCATGTGCGTTGTAGTATGGTACGGATGAATTTCATAAATGTTTCGTTTCACTCTTTCAAAGTTGACACGATTTACAAATTATGACTTAGTATTACATTCGTAATATGTATAATAAATCATTTCTAACTGTATTAACTAGAATACAGTAATTGTTTAATGTAAAATCAGTAGCTGTCACCGCACCATACTATAGCGTACGCAGTATAGTATGACGAAATAATTTACGATTTGATAGCGCGCGTTCTCAGGCGGGCTATCCGCGCTAAGCACAGATCCGACGTTGGCAGGGGCCGGGGACTGACTGACTTGCTCTAACTCTCATACAAAACAACTTGTGAGCAAGAGATTTTGTGCGGAAAAACAGTTTATCTTGTTAATTAAAAACTATTGATTATTATATACATCGGAATTATACACTATTTATGTGTGTATTTAGTATAATGTATATTGGAAAATTCGGGTCTTAAATCAGTCCCGTTTTCTTATACAAATCAAAAATATATTTTATAAAATCAATCTTTGAGATTTTTTTCTCTGCTACAAAAGTTAATCAATCATGTAACGAGAACTGTCAATATGATGTCAAAGATATGAAAAATGAAATACCTAAATATCAGCCCCGAAGGATTTGTAATTGCTGAGAAAAATTAAGGTATCTGAGGTCAATATTTGCGATGCGTCGCCTTAAATATTGCTGCAATAGTTAACATTTCGTAAATTGACTTACGATCCCTTTCACTCCATGTGACACGTCTCATGTATGTCAACCCTCTTCTCCCCCTTACCGTGACATAATCGTAGATTTTGAAATGTGACTACGAAATTTAGGATCCCTTTCACTCCATGTCACACGTCTTATGTATGTCAACCCCCTTCTCCCCCTTACCGTGACATAATTTATCGATGGATGCCTGTAATGCGTGCTCGCCAACCATACATATATTGCAATTTTGGCCGGGTTATTACCAGACGAAATCCGAAACTCATGACTTTAAAATGAGTCGCGGGATAAAATGCGGTGATGTAAAATGTAATGCAGTTTAACTGATGACTATTAATTGAAACAAAATTATTACATTGATGCATTTTATTTAAAACTGAAACAAATCATATATCTATCCATTTTATCATATCTCTTTGGTCTATATTACTAATTCCCTTGAAACTATTCCCTTGCAATAATTGAGAATTAATACTATTTTTAATACAACCAGTTTATGTACAGTAGCAAAATAGGCGTAGATATTATTTTATCGTCTCTGGAAGCTAAAAATTTTGATGATAAGGAATCCCATGACCGTGGCTGCTGCGACTCCGATGCCAGCTTTCCACCATGAGGAGTTCTCGCCGGTCAAACTCGTGAAGTGCTTCAAATGTCTGCAAAATATTTGGAGTTATTGGAATATAAATGTTATTCGTCATCTAGTAGTTCACTAGTCGCAAGAACAAGATATCGATACTTGTCAAGAGACCAATACATAAAATTATTTGATGAATTTATTCTATATATCTGTTCAGCTATTTTATGATGGTAAACAACAACACATTAATTTATCCGAGACATAAGTAGACTCACTTCTGTCATACATAAAAAAGGAAAACTGTATTACAAAGTCAATGGCGTGGGTAACTTGGTGGCCAAGCAGCTGTTTCAGTTTGCAGCCATTTCATTGTGGTAATGACATTATATATGAATATTGAGTAAAGCACTACATTTTATGCTTTAAAATACTATCATCAAGAACTGTTGAGAGTTGTCAGACTAGTATTTGATTTTTATCATTGATATGATGGCCGATGGTTATAAGAGATAAGCACAGTGTACCTTATGTATAATGAAGTTGAACACAGATCTGCACTGTACTGAAACTCGGATCAGACCACATTACTGTCTTAGGTATGGTTAGTAAATTCTCAAAATGTTAATCAAGTGTCCAGTGTTTCATAAACTTAAATATAGGTACATAATGACGTTACTCACCTGTGCTTGCTGAATAAAATCAAGCAGCTTGAAATTGACTGACAAAGACAAAATTAAAATAACAGTATTTAAATACTGTTACTTTAGCAATTTTAATTATCAAGCAATAAATTTAAAATACATTTTAAATACTATTATGTAGTTATTGCAAACGCATCACTGAGTGAGTGGTACCTATATGGTTTCTAAACACTATATACACTTTGTTCATTTA
This sequence comes from Achroia grisella, assembly GCF_030625045.1. Lineage (NCBI taxonomy): Eukaryota > Metazoa > Arthropoda > Insecta > Lepidoptera > Pyralidae > Achroia > Achroia grisella. Next base: position 9,439 of record NW_026712938.1, read on the forward strand.
TAGTAAAAACACTATATTGTAAATTTAATTTTCGTATGACATTAAGAAATAAAAATAGACTAATAATATTTTTATAATCCATATTTGCATATTGTATTTTAATAAATAAACTAAGAATATAATAATTTTTGTGAAAGAATGTCTAAAATAAAGTAGTATATATATAGTATAATTATGATGGACGAAAATATTATACTTACGGAAATGCTGCCATGGTGGCTAGTTTCATAAACACGTCGTGTTTGTTTTCTTTGATGTTGAACAATTGGGGTGCAAGTAATTGATACTTGTTGCAGAAAACCTCAGGCTGCAACATATACTCCTGCCGAGCAATTAATGCGTCTCCTTTTGTGCCCACTATCAGTACAGGAATGTGACTCTCTGCGAAATATTTCTGAAAGAAAAGAAACAGGGGACTATTCTTTTTATTAAATCGTAGAAGGACAATACTCAATTAGAACGTTAGACAGTGCATGTAGAACTGTATGGCACTTGCTCAAAGCAACTAATGGAAAAGATATGATAAAAGCATAAGTTTCAGTACCACTTCTAGTCTCAGATTATGAATTTATTGTATATCATCATTTTTGAGATAGATTCCATATTATAATCGTTTACAGCTCACATCTGTTACTTTATCCATGCTATAATTTTACACTAATAGATTTAGAAAAACAAATTAAATATTAGAGTAATTATAAGAAAAAAATTAATCATTATTAGCTATGCTTGATTATCATTACCACCTACAGACATCAAACTTATTGTATCATAATTTTTATCATATTTATAAAACATAATTACATGTCACGATGTTCCTTACAAACTGTACCTAAATTTTATTAATCTTCTATCTATGGCTGAAGTAACTAAAGAATTTAACAAATTGACGAGAAATAATATACTCTATACTTTTTTAGGGCTATGATTACTTACTATGTATATTCTTGCAATATATTCGAAGGAACGGGAGGCAGCGACATCATACACGAGACAAGCGACGTCACAGTTCACCTCATGGGGCTGCAATGGATCCGAAACGCGAGTGATGGGAATCTCCTTCAGTACCAGATACTTCTCCTGCCCGACACCAGCACTGTGTTTATACAGCAATTCTCTATGAGGTTACTGTCGCCACGCTCGTTGGCATGGGGCTTTATTTTCTGTTACAAAAATGATTATAGATTATGTATGTAGGTATATAAGCTTTGTTCTAAGATATAGGATTTTAGTATAACATTACAGCATTAGCTAATGCATGGTTTCTGTTAATTTGTCTCCTTTCTGAAATTAAAGACACCCTATGCCCATCCTTGTGATTGTCTATTTTTATGCCAAATTTGATTAAAATCGGTTCAGCAGTACACTCGCGACTTAGGATTACATGATTATGTTACAGTAATTTTGTATGTTCCTAAACGTTAAAATAAAATAAGTTTATTGTCTTATATTGTTTGTTGTCTTATTCAGTCAAAATATTATTATTCATACCTTATGAGCAATACCGAGGAAACTTCTACAAATAGACGTCTTCCCACACGACCTTGGGCCGATAACGTGACACTGGTAAACGTTGCGACTAGATTGTTTTTTGGCAACGTCCACTTTTTTCTCGCGTGTTACTGCAAAATAAAAACAAAATTTTTTTTTAACTATTTCTTCATCTGTTTTATGTACTATCTAAAAATTTTGTTGGCATTGTAACAGATATTAGTAGTAAACTGGGTAAGTGGTTTTATGTATACTTGAATAAACATTCGTCTATAATATAATTACTATTCCTGTATTAGACCCAATTAACATGAGTAACTGAGTTACAACATTATGAAAATACATTGAAAGCTTCAATAAATTTTTTTCTCTTCCTCTTGTGTTTAAATTCAGTATCATAGCAATCTGTGCTTTCTGCAATAAACTACTTTTATATCTGATAGATGCATCTATCTATCTGAGTCCACTGATGCTTCCAATATTTATTGAGTGATTTTGTACAATTGCAACCTAAAAAAATAATGTTTAATATTTACTATGTATTGCTGCTTTTTGTGATTCATTTTCAAGAAAATTAAACCCCAAATAGGCTAAATAGGCACTAGTGTTTTGCAAGTCCATTAAAGTCATTAAGGTCCATCGACACATCCAACCTTGCAGCGTTAAATAACCCTGTAATAGAAACAGTAATAAAATTATATACTTTGAATGTCAATCTTCTCATGTCAATACCAATAAATAAAATATGGAGACAGTTATTCAAGGAATGGTGACTCATGGTCGCACTTATATATATTCTTTCATGTCAAGCTTTCCTATGAGAAAACCATTGAAATTCTAATAATGCATTTCTACATTCATCCATAAAAGATACAAGCAGATACTTAATACTTGGTTTAATAACCAATCTATGATATTAGTGATAGTTATAAATTTTACTTACCTTTTCATTAGTTGGAACTGTGTACCGTAAATTGTGCCAAGGAATCCGTGGGCAATATGAGAACACATTTTTTAATTCTGTTGGATTTAACATTCCATCTTTATCTTTATCGTATTTTTCAAAGAGCTGTGTCAGAAATTGCTGCCCCTTATATGATAGTTCAGATGTAGATCCTACAGGTACTTTTATACTGTAAACAAAAAAAATATTATGTTATTTGTGATGATTATTGTTCATATCAAATAACAAACGTCTAAAATATCTATTTTTGTCGTTGAAATGAGGCCTTTTGGTCAAGGTTGATTATACTGATTTTATTAAAACATCTATGATTACATTATGAAGAGGTAAAGTTTGTGATGTTGTAGGTGGTAATCTCTGGATCTACTAAACTAAAGTTGAAAAGTTTTCTGTGTTGGTTAGCCCATTTATTAAGAAAGGTTATAGGCTATATAGCATCATGCTACAAACAACAGGAATGGAGCTGCATTGAAAAAAGTTGCAAATTGTGTCAGCTAGTCATTCATAATAATAAATAGCAATGATATTAGCTTACTTGGCATATAAATAAGTATGAGTCAACTCTAAACTCTCATCATATCCAAATTTACGAAGCACTGTCCATGTAGTCTCATTTCTTCCTCTTTGTATAAACAAGCAATGTAAAAAAATAAAACCCTTTACTGTTATACAATCATTTTCAATTCCACCACCTATGTTCTGGGCAATTACTGATTTCACTTCATCTAAAACCTAGAGCAAAATAATAAGCGCAATTATAATATCTCACTTAATTACAAGTTAGAATCAGATTTAATTTAAGAAATTTTCTTCCTTCCATATATTTAATTTTTCTGAAAAATATGAAATAATGGCTGATGAAGAGTTTTTACAAATACCACGCTTTTGAGAAATCATAGAAAACACTTCAAATTCAAAGTTAGTTTTTTTATTAATATATATTTACATAGCATAGGAAATAAACGAGCTTACGACAATCAGATGGGTAAGTGATTGCCACCACCCATGAACATCCCCGCAATCCGTGTGTTGCCAGCCTCTTAAGAAGATATAAGCTTTTTTTCTTGAAGGTTTCAATTTGCTAATTATGCTATCTTTTAGCTATACTAGCCATTACCTGTCAGTTACCACATTCCTTTGCTATTTAAACAAAAGAATGCCATGTTGCTCTAGTCAAACAAACACCACACACTGTCTACATCAAATTTCAATAAGATCACTTCAGTGTTTAATCATGACTAGACATCAAACAGACAGATTGAAACGGATGGATTTGGTTTGAGGCTAATTAAATAAAAAAAATTGGATAATATTGTTTTTGAAACATTTGGTTCAGTAATCAGTCCGAGTATGAAAGTTTGTCCATAACATTTTTTTTGAGGCCATTACTATTATGTGTATACAAAAGTATAAATAAATAGATTACCTGTAATTGCAAAGGTGTATCAAAACATTTTCTTTGAAATATTGTTACTTCGTAATCATCCAGCAGGCCATCTCCATCCAAATCACAGATTTTGAATATTCTTGTGAGGGCTTTCTTACATTTCTCTGTCAACTACAATTTTTTTTCTATTATCAAATTTAAATAATAAAATATTTAGACTACTTATATGTTTCTTATAAGTCCTATCATACATTTTTTTTATTATAAAGTGCTTCCTCCTGCCCTAATTCTTTTCAGCATTGCAGTAATGCAGGATAATAAGGTGACATTTAACTATTCACATGTGTAGTAAATTTCAAATTACTTATCTCCAATTTTAAACAACTTACCTCTTGTTCTTCAATACAATATATAGGGCATATAGGATGTAGTACAGCTTTTTGTGCATTATAAAACATTTCCGATACATTAGCAAGTGTTTTCGCCGAGCATTCTATACACCTATCCACTTCTGGATACTCCTCTGCTATATCCCAGATATTCTGTAACAATAATAATAGACAGCACCTGTCAGAACAGAGTCCAAATATTTAGTTACTTATAGAAGGCTATGCCAACTCTAAGCAATAAGATGTATTTCCAATGATAATTAAGTAAGGAAAAAATGAGTGTGGGTTGAATGCATAAATAAATATTACTCGAAAACATATCAACAGAATTTTATATTACAAAAATAAATAACTTACATCAATTACAGAATAATCAATCAAGTCTATCTTGTTTCCAACAAGAATAACAGGTTTTCTGTAATCATTTGGGCAGTTGTCTCTCACAAATGGCAACCAATATGATGCTATTTTGCTCAGGGTCTCTTTACGATCTACTGAAAAAATTATGCATATAACATGTGCCTTTTCTATTTCTTCTCCAACTTGTACTAAGGACTGTTCAGCAACTGCAAATAATAACAGAATTATTTTACAAAAACATAATAATGTAATGTATAATACTTTATTTGTGCAATAAATTTACCTGAAGCTCTATAATCATTGCCATTTTCATAATACTCCTGATTGCATACAAACTTTTATCTAACTTCTCTGTGAGTGTAAGATTTTAGAAAACAGTAGCTGTAATATTATCATCAGTAAAACAAGATTTTGGCTTTACATTCTTCAAAAAACATATGACTGAGAAAACTCAAACTAATGTTGAAATTATGGTAACAATGTATCAGGTAACATTCAATTTGCTGTTTCTAGATTTTGTAACTCTTTAGATTTAGATATGTATTATATGATAACAAGAGTAATAATACATGACAGGACTCTTTAGGATGTTCTAAGTGACTGAGGTTTCATGATCAAAATAAAATAAGATTGATACATACCACAAACATCTACAATGTTAGTAGGTACTTGCTCAGGTGTAACATCGGCGGGTATCGTAATCTCTTCAGCTTTCGGTGGAAACATGGTCAGTGAATTCTTCTGTCACTAAAGAAAGAATTAAGGAAGTTTTTCCTACTCCAGGTTCACCAAGCAAAAGGATACGAACCGTGCGTGGTAGAGATTCGTATACCATTTTTAAACACTACGTAACACTTGTTACAAAAACATTCTCGGTGAACCAAACAACATAATACTATTTTATATGTAATTGTGACAATGTAGGTTTTGCAAATTATTTTGACTTTTTCTTTGATGAATTAATAAATAAACTACATTTTAATTTTTATGTCAATAAATTACATATACACCGTAACTATTTAGTTTAGTACACAGAGCAATTAATGAACTACAGAGAAGAGAACGAAGTAACTAATACAGCACCTGTAGTACCTTATTGTTATACGTTCTTAGTTATTGTAGTTTTTTAATTATTTGTGATAATTGAGTGGCAGTCCCTAGAGTACCATTCGGGCAACTTTTGTCGTATCGCTCATGCTCGTAAAAACATTCACCAGGAACAGCTCTCTGAAAGGAGGGGGATTGTGAGTAATATGGACTAACGATCCCATTGCTAGCAATGTATCCTGTCAAGTTCATCTCGACGGGTCTCTCCCTGACAATCGCAGTGATAAATTACCAGTGAATTAGTAACAATGAACTAAGTGTCCTGACGCCGTCGAGTTTGGCGGTGGTGTGGGTTTTCTTTTCTGTGTGACCCATACCGGTCATCGAGCATCATGTGGAGGACCGCTACTGCCGTGACTCCGTTATAGAAACACGTGCGGAAAGGGTGGTGCTCTGTGCTGGGAGTCTTAGGGGTTTTAGTCTGCCCTCCACACAAAAGGAGTCGTCATACGCATTTCGTATTCGGGTGAATCTCAACTAAGGTGTCCACGATAGCAATGGTTAAAAAGTCAGCGGCCCCGTGACTCCTGCATTATGGAGAGGAATGCCGTGGGGTTTTGAGACTGTCAATAATGAACTGTTCTCCTGGTGTCGATAATGAACTTTCCACTAATGGCCTTATATAATCTGTATATAAGGCCATTAGTGCCCGTCACTGCAATCTTCTCCCCAGCGTAAACCATTAACCATTAGATTTTATTAAGGGATGATAATGAAATGGTGCTTGTACGAGTACATTTCATTATCACTCTTTAATAAAATCCAAAAATTATTGTAGTTACATAGTTACTTTTTTGTGCATTTTAGATATTGCCATGGACACTATTTTTATATGCTCGCATTTGATAAAAAGTGTCTTGTATAGTGGTGGAATATAATAACAGTGTTACGAGTAGTAAGAGTAAAAAGTAGTCAGATTTGATACCTAACGTCGACATTCACAATGTTTCTGGTGTTCCAAACATTCCATAGTTTGGTTATTTCTTTATAAATGTGAAGTTTATGTTTACGATAATTGCAACAAAAGAGACCAAAAACATGAACTCTCTGTCTAAGCTCACGTTTCATTAAGAAGCTATATAATAATAATAGCTTCTAAATGAAAAGCCATAGACATATCTACTAACTAGGTCCTAGATTATACGCTGTCAATTATATAAAAGAAAAAGAAAGAAAAACATTTATTATCAACCACTGTCAGTACTGGCACGGTACACTCGATGGAAAGTTATGTGTCAACGATATTGCTTTGTTTCCTGTCTTCTATTATTCCTATCAGATTGCTTTTGTAGACATATATCAAATAAAAATTATATTCAACTTAGATGCTGTTTTACCCAAAAACCCTCAAAAATTGGTAGCAGAGCGTGGTTAATAATAAAATGGCATCTGCCTCGAGTTTCCGCAATATAGAACCTTTAAACAAAGAAAATTACGATACTTGGAGCCTACAAGCGCAGGCCGTATTGATCAAAAATGATTACTGGGATATCGTGAGTGGCGCAAAAACATTGTCACCCAGTGCTGATGCAGCGGCAACGACGGAATTTAATAGAGAGGACTTAAAGGCAAGAGCTGAAATTCTACTTTTATTATCACCGACGGAATTAAAACAAATCAAAGCCTGCATGACATCCAAAGCTGTTTGGGACAAATTAAAATCAATATATCAGAGCGCCGGACCAGCAAGAAAAGCGACCTTGCTAAAACAACTGGTTCGATCGCGAATATCTTCTCCAACATTCATACGCTTTAGCCTATGAATGTTGGAGAAGATATTCGCGATCACATAAATAACTTCATGGACATCGTGGATAAACTCGCTGACATGGAGATCAAAATACCTCCAGAGTTACTCAGCATTATGTTACTGTATAGTCTACCAGCAACATTTGATAACTTCAGAATAGCCATAGAGTCACGGGATTCATTACCAAACCCCGAAGACCTGAAGGTAAAAATATTGGAGGAATATCAGGCCAGGAGCGGTAATGAACAAGGCCAAAGCTCTGAAGCATATCATCTTAAAAATAAGAAACAAAAATACTGCAAGAATTGCAAGAAAAAGGGCCACACCACCGAAGCATGTTGGGGAAAGAAGAAAGGTGGCAAAGAGAGAGACAACGGCAAACAACACAAAAATTTCAATGTTTGCCTTAGCAACGTAGAACAAGACACTAGTGAAAATACATGGTGCCTGGACAGCGGCTGTTCATCTCATATTTGCAACAATAAATAATTTTTTTCTAAATTGACCCCAGACAGCGGCACTTTAAGATTAGCGTCAAGTAAGCACAGCAGTGGAATTCAAGGTAAAGGAATAGTAACCGTAAATTCAAATAATCAAGGTTACAATTTGAATAATACAGTGTATGTTCCGGATGTATCAATAAATCTATTGTCAGTAAGTAAGATAACTGACAGAGGAAATAAAGTCGTTTTTGAAAAAGACAAAGCCTACGTCATTGAGAAAAGCGGCGAGGTGGCAATTACAGCGCAAAGAAGAAATGAGCTGTATTACATCGAATTTGACAAGAACGTGAAACGAATGAAAGTATACTATTCTCTGAATTTTCTTGTTTGACTGATGGAAGTGAAACTCATGAATACTGGCATGATGCGATAAAAGCTGAAATTAGAGCACATGTTAAGAATGAAACCTGGAAAATAGAGGAAAAGAAAGAGAACATGAATGAAGTAGATTACAAAATGGTTTTAAGAAATAAAATTGGGCCAGATAATAAAATTAGTAGAAAAGCCAGACTTGTAGCATGGGGCTTCACTCAACGACCAGGCGTTGATTACAATGAAACGTATGCACCTGTCGCAAAATTAAGTTCAATCAGATCGGTTATCGGAATAGCTATGGAACAAGGTCTAAAGTTAAACCAAATGGACGTAACCACAGCCTACCTAAATGGTGAACTAGAAGAATATATTATAATGAAATATCCTGACTATTTAGAAGAGTACTTAACAGAAATACTGGTTGATGAGAGTGAAAAAGATGATCTGACTTTATACAATAAAACAATGAATATGTTAATGGACATAAAAAACATACCAAAAGGGAAAGTTTGTCGTCTTATGAAAGCTCTATATGGACTTAAGCAAGCGGGGAGGCAATGGCATAAAAAACTCGACATGGAATTGAAAAATGTAGGGTTTAAGTCATCAAATGCCGATCCCTGTCTATACATACAGGAGAAAATGGGAGAAAAAATAATCATTGCTATTTATGTTGATGATTTATTAATCGCTTACTCAAGTCCCGTTATTCTAAAAGATTAACTTCTTTTAGAATAACGGGACTTGAGTAAGCGTAAGACCTTTTAAATTTAAAATTCGAACTCAAAGATTTAGGTCAGCCGAAACGACTGATTGGTATAGATATAACTTATGAAAATAATACAATAAAATTAAACCAAGAAAGATTTATTGAAGATGTTCTCAGAACATACAAAATGGAAGATTGTAAGCCTGTATCGACACCCATGGAGCCAGGCTTTATACTACAAAAGGCAGAAGAATATGAAAAGAAAAATATCCCATATAAAAATTTAATAGGTTCCCTTATGTACTTGGCAGTAGCTACTCGTCCCGATATCATGTTTGCCATTAGCTACTTATCCCAGTTTAATGATTGTTATGGAGAGGAGCATTTCAAGAGCGCTAAAAGACAAAAAACGTCGGCCTAACTTTTAGAAAAACTGGAGAAGATTTATATGGTATGGCGGACGCAAATTGGGGCGCATGTAAGATTGATAGAAAATCTTTTTCAGGTTACTGTTTCAAGTATGCTGGGACAGCCATAAGCTGGATGTCTAAGAAGCAGAGGAGTGTCGCTTTGTCTACAGCAGAGGCGGAATATACAGCCCTGACCGAAGCTGCGAAGGAAGCTATTCATCTAAAGAGTACATATAAAGATCTCGGTACAAACTATAATAACATAACAATTTTTAACGACAATCAAGCCGCCCTTAAACTTAGCCAAAATGCTATGGTGACTTCAAAATCAAAGCACATTGATTTAAAGCTACATTTTATCAGAGACTGTATAGAAGACGGTATAATTGTAGTCAAATATCTACCTACTGATGAAATGGAAGCAGACATGTTAACAAAGGCTTTAGCTGGACCGCGACTGGAGACATTGAGAAGAAGCTTGGGGTTAACTTAACCACGACATACACCGTGAAGAGGAGTGTCAGTACTGGCACGGTACACTCGATGGAAAGTTATGTGTCAACGATATTGCTTTGTTTCCTGTCTTCTATTGTTTCTATCAGATTGCTTTTGTAGACATATATCAAATAAAAATTATATTCAACTTAGATGCTGTTTTACCCAAAAACCCACACAACCACTATTACATGTAACGAAATTTTGGATAAAAATGACTACCATTGATCATTTTGATTCAAAAATATCAATTACACCAATAACTAGCACATACGTATCGTAGTTTACTAACTAGTATGTGTACTATATTTGTAGTTACTTGTAGCACTGACTAATCAAAAATTACTCTGTGCTGTGACGTCACAGGGCTTGAAGAACTTTACTTCCAAGTCAACAAAACTAGTGTACTTTGTTGTTGTTTGTGTTGGCAACTTTGTTCAGATCCAATATTTTGGGTCGGGAAGTCAAATTGAGCGGGTGTTTTAAATTTTCTCCTTTTTGATTTTTTTATTTTAATTGTAATTTTATTGTAAATATTGTGTATCTTATTGTAAATATCTAAATAGTAACTCAAGTAGAGAAAATGAGTGATAGTAGCGACGGGGGAAACCCGAAACCCGTCGACCGTGGAAAAAGTCAACGCGGCAAAAAACGGAAGATGTCGCCGAATCATTTAACTATATCCGAGGACTATAAAATGTATACAAAACAAAATTACAATTACAAAAGACAGTTTCCTGAAAATCATAGTGTAGATTGTGTTGTCTATGTAGAGTCTACAGAAAATGAAAAAGTTACCGAAAATGTGAAAGGCAAAGTGTAGGTGTACACAGAGTAAACGCCTATAAAATAGGTGTGACCTTTCGAAGACCCGCACCAGCCAATATTTTTTTAAAATGAACAATTTTTTAATCTAATATAAATTCAAGGCTTTTGTACCAGCATATATCACAGAAAAAACTGGTATCATAAGATACGTACCGACAGACATGTCCAACGAGGAAATTTGTAAAAGTATTAGTTGTGATACCGAAGTGATATCCATCAAACGGTTTATGAAAAAAGTAGAGGGAAAACTATCTCCATTGGGCACTGTAGCCGTCACATTTGCAGCTACCACTTTACCACAATATGCCTACATAGAATTATTTAGATATCCTGTACACACTTATATTCCACCATTAGCCCAATGTTACAAATGTCTGAAGTTTAACCATTCAGCTAAAGTATGCCGTAGCTCACAGATGTGCTCATCATGTGCTGGTCAACACCCATACAAAGAATGTGATGTAGAAGAAATTGTTTGTATAAATAGTAGTGCTAGCCACTTAGCAATTTCGAGAGATTGTCCCATTAAAAAGAAGAAAGAAGTAAATATGTCAATCACTCCTATGCCGCTGTTGTGAGTATGCCCTCAAGTAGTACAACCCCAAAAGTATATCCCACTTTAGAGAAATCTTTAAATGTATATAATTCTCAATTTAAACAAAATGTAAATAATAATAATACTACATTCAATGCAGATCAAATTGTAAATAATGAAATTATAATTAATGCATTAGTTAAATCTCTTGTTGCTCTCAGTAACAACAAAGAGAAAATGTCAATAACTAATAAGACAATAAAAGAAATATTGTTGTCAAATTTAATTTAATGAATACATACTTAAATATAGCCCAGTTTAATATACAAAGCTTACAGAGTAAAAAAGCTCTGTTGCAAAAATATATAAATGAACAAAATATTGATATCTGTCTCATTAATGAGACATGGCTTAAAAGTAACAGTAAAATTCCTAAATTTACATCCTATAACTTCATATTAAAAAACTCAGTAAATACACACAATGGAGTTGGTATTTTAATAAAAAAAAATTTGAAATATGACATTATAACTACTACTTTTTATGAATCAATTCAGAATATATGTATTGCAATAGAAACATCCATAGGCAAATTAAACATACTATGTGTGTATTGTCCTCCTAATGGAAGATTTGATACCAACAAACTGAAAAAAGTTCTACTTAGTGCTCCTAAGCCATTTCTCATTATGGGTGATTTTAATGCACATCATATTTTGTTTGGTTGTCATACAAACAATAGTATAGGTAATATCATATACAGTCTCATAGATGAACTTGACTTATGTGTGTTAAATAATGGTAGTCCAACCACCATTCAATCGCCAAACAGGCAGGCATCAGCAATAGATATATCATTAGTTAGTCCCCGAATAGCTCCTCTCTGTGAGTGGGAAGTCCATGATGACCCGATGGGCAACTATCACTATCCAACTCAGGTAAGTGTAAATGTGAAGCAATCAGTGTATGAGGTCCGAGCTGTTTAAGAAAAAATTTTATATAATAAAGCAGTCTGGCCGAAATATTTTTCTTTATCAGAAAGTATTTTTTCCCACTTAAATGTACATAATAATGTAAATAATGACACACCATTACAATTTTATAATAAGTTTGTTAATATTTTATATGACATCAGAGACAAGACAGTACCAAAATCGAAGTTTAAACAAACTATACACACTTTAAGAAAACCAGTGCCTTGGTGGAACAAAATATGTGATGATGCTGTTCAACAGTCTAAGAGAGCCCTTATACAATATAGTTACCCCAATAATTGTTAACTTCATAAATTATAAAAATGTTAATGCTAAAAAAAAAAGAATTCTAAAGGAACAACGCATAGATTCCTGGCAAGTAGAGTTGTGTAGTAGCTTCAATAGAATGACACCTATTTCAAAAATATGGAGTTCCATTAAAAAGTTTAAAAGGATAGGTACATTTTCCAACAAAAATTTTAATGATGACTAGGTACAAAGTTTCTTAGATATATTGACAGCTCCATCACAATGCAATGATGCAAATTTAGTTGATATATTGAATCAATCTGATAAAAATGACAGTGACTCCTTTCTCAACAGACCCTTTACACTGGCTAAGCTTCATATTTCGCTTAAGAGTAGGAAAGATACAATACCAAGTTTGGACAATATTACATATAAATTAATAAAATAGCTACATCCAAATGCAATTAAAATACTATTAGATATATACAATAAACTTTGGGAGAATTTAATAATACCCGAATCCTGGAAACCCAGGGTGTTATTCCAATTTTGAAACCAAATAAGGATATTAACTGTGCATCATCTTATAGGCCTATTTCCTTGTCATTGTGTCTAGGTGTCTATTTGAAAACATGTTAAAATTATGTTTGGATTACTTTACTGAAACACAGAATAAGTTGCCAGATATTCAGTTTGGATACAGAAAAGGCAAAAGTTGTTCTGAAAGCTTTGTAACTCTTATATCCCTATTAAAAAAAGCAAAATTAAGTCATTCCAATGTTGTGTGTGTATTTTTAGATGTTAAAGGTGCTTTCGATAATGTAAATATAGAATCCTTAATTCATGTGCTATATAATTTAAATTTCCCCTGTAAAATATTAACCTGGATTTTTAATTTTTTAAAAAACAGTACTGTTTATGTTAAGTATAATATATAAATTTCAGCTTTATTAAAATGACGTAAGTTTATTTATAAAATAGTATAGTTTAGGAGGGTCCGGCGGGGGGTTGTAACCACACTAAGGGTCTGGCAACGAGCAGAGCAAGTTATAATACTGTTAAGAGCAATATGTGAAAAAATGGAGCATCTTAAAATAACGAATTTAATATGAAATTGTGTACACCGTTGTTACCCAATATACGGTTTCAATGAGTCTGGTAGGATAAGGAACCAAGAAAACTGTCTGGCAATTTAGCAAACTCAGTTTGAGAGAACTCTCAATAATATATATAAATTTCAGCTTTATTGAAATGACGTAAGTTTATTTATAAAGTAGTATAGATTAGGGGGCCCGGCGGGGGGTTGGAACCACACTAAGGGTCTGGAAATGAGCAGCGCAAGTTATAATGCTACGAACAATATATGAAACTATGGAGTTTCTTAAAATAACGAATTTGATATGATTTTCTTTACACCTTTGTTACCTGGTACCTGCCAAAGGAACCACGATCCAGGTTTCATGTTTGGGGATCGTTCTTACCTGTGTTTGGGACACACATACAAGAACTTTCACGTTTATTAAAATGACGTATGTCTGGCAGTCGTGGGCTCTTGGGCTATTGCATTGAGCGGTAAACACTAGTTGCAGTTAATTCAGGTTCTGTCTAAAATATACTCGTACTTATGACAGAGTATAGTCGAATTATTATTTATTTATTATGTTATTAACTGAGATTTGGTATTAATTATTGTTTCAATATTTAGCGCACATCGATACTCTTTTTTAAATGTTTTAAAAGTAACAAGAAAATATAGAAAATAACACAAAAAAAGACAATTATACCCCGTAAACATACGAAAATACAGTAGTTTTACAAAAATAATTTGGTATTAATTTAGTTATAAATAAGTACCTCGTATAATTTATGTACAAAAAGTAATGATATCCCATCAAAAACATAAATGTGAAATGATAGCCGAGTTTAATATTATGATATATGCCTTGATTGTTGACTTCTACGACAAAAGAGGTGAGATCTAAATGGGTGCCAAGTTCAATGGTCTGTCCTGAAATGTATTTATAACAATATAAAATATCATTTCTTCTTGTAACTTAGGATAATATACTGTAGCCTAAGTTCTAACTTGGCTAGTTTTCATATACGAAATATACTGTAACCTACGCAAGTTCTAAACTTGTCGGTTCCTATTTTATTATTAGTAGTAACTAGCAATCGAAAGTAATAATTGGTATATGAGAACTGGCCAAGTCAGACCTACAGTATATTATCCTTAGTTATAAGAAGAAATGATATTTTATATTGTTATAAATACATTTCAGGACAGACCATTGAACTTGGCACCCATTTAGATCTCACCTCTTTTGTCGTAGAAGTCAACAATCAAGGCGTATATCATAATATAATATTATGTTATCTGTGATAATATTAAACTCGGCTATCATTTCACATTTATGTTATTGATGGGATATATATCTACATTGTACATACTGTGGAAAAAATTTAATACTAATGAATTATTACTAAAATTGTAAAACTGTACTAAGCTCATATAATAATTTATTCCTTGAAGGTCATGAATAAAGCACTACTAAAATAATACTAATACCAGTGGCACTCAATGAGGAAGTAGCCATTATTATTGCTAAAAGTTGCATATAGATGGCGTGATTGGTATCGATGGAATTCTTCATAGTTTTGCAAACGTTTTAAAAAACAAAACTGTGTTCTCAAAAATGTTTAATCAATTTTTAAAAAGTTATATATACATGTTAAAATGAAATAATGCGTTTAGAAAAGTAATTTTCATATATTTACTCATTTTGTTATTTTCCAGTACTTAATTACACTTTAATCAGTGCTAATATGGGGCTCAATGTTTTCAAAATGCTTTCATAGATGGCATTGTCGTCATTTGTATCGGCCTAATTAAATGTCTTTTTTATATTTTCCAATAATAAGCACTTAATATATTATTATTGTAAATTAAACATATAATTTTTTTTTAAGTAAATGCCAAAAAATAGCCGAACAAGTCAGTAATACTATTTCCAATAATACTTATGTATGAAGTGTTGTCATATTAAAAATAAATACATGTATTATCGATTTTTTTGAATAATCGATAACAGGATTTTATTACAGCGCATTATTCGATGATGCTTTTAATGAGTCGTTGTGAACAGTAAATTTTCATTATTTTGTATTATAGCAGTGTTCCGTTTCAAAGAACGGAATATAGTAGTACATTATTAGTGTCGTTGGTTATTTACATTTGTACTAAAAAATCGATTACATAATAATTTAAAATATCGAGTACGAATCGTAGCTGTCTTCGAATACTGGCAACTGGTAAGATTAAAATAGTATTTAAATAAAAGAGAGAAATCGACCCTAACTCGAATACCATAAAGTTGATTTTCCTTTCTCATTAATATCATAGCAGTTTGTTTTTAACTTGCGTATGACTCTGTGGTATGATGTTTAACGTGTATTCTTTAGGGAATGCAATCCCGAACCCGCGGGATCCCGATCTCGCGAGATCTCGTGTAATTTTTCGAGATCAATCCCGACGCATCATATGACGAGATCCCGTTCGAGATTGACGGGATTGGGCGGCAGTGAAAAAGAAATAAAAAATATAATCACACGATTATATCGTAAAGAACCAAACCAAGCAGATATTAATACGGCAGTACTAATCGAAGATGACTTGCCTCTTTCAATGATTGCAGAAGATTTGAATTTACGTGCTGCACAAACTAATAAATCGCTTCAAGAGGAATTAGAAGAAACTCTGCGAGCTTCTAAAAGTCCTTTTGCACGTATATCCACGTCCACGAGCTTAGACAAATTAGAATCTACCATTAAAAAAGAAATGGATTTGTTTGAGTGTGGAGGAACAAGGGGGCGATTTTTGCAGTTTGCATATAATTGCTTCGCCACGCTGTTGCCAACCAGCGTTGAGTCGGAGAGGGCATTCTCAGCAGCGGGGTACATTGCAACGGACATTAGATGCCGTTTAGCAGATGAAACTATTAATACCCTTTGTTTTTTAAGGAGTCATTTTCAAAATCACTCTTTTTCCTAATTCCCTTGAAATAAGCTTATTGTTTTGATTACTTAATTTACCTACGTTAATTTCCTTGCAACCTGATTATTATTTAGTTGGTAAGATTAAAGAATAAAGGTTTTTATTTTCTTTCGAGTAATATGTTATTTTAGTTAACCTCACTATCACAAACAAGCAGTTATTAGCTTTTTCAGTCATCTGAATTCAACATTTTTTTTAAATTTAGACGGGATCCCGGGATCCCGCGGGATCCCGAATTTGCAATCTCGAGTCGGGATTGCATTCCCTAGTATTGTTATTGTACGGTGCATACATTTCAAAAATTATATTTTAATGTAGGTACATACATTTCTTTCATACATCTCATACATTTCAAAAATTATATTTTAATGTAGGTACATACATTTCTTTCATACATTTCATACATTTCAAAAATACATTTACATACATACATCAAAAATTATCTTTTAATGTAGGTACATACATTACTTTCATACATTTCAAAAATGAACTTTTTATGTAGGTACATACATTTCATACATGTCAAAAATTATCTTTTAATATAGGTATATACATTACTTTCATACATTTCAAAAATTATATTTTAATGTAGGTACATACATTTATTTCATACATTTCATACATGTCAAAAATTATCTCTTAATGTGGGTACATACATTTCATACATTCCAAAAATTTCATACATTTCAAAAATTATCTTTTAATGTAGGTACATAACACCACATGTCAGACCCCTTGTATTTGGAAGAAACTTAAAAATAATGCCAAAAATATTAGATGAATATATTTTTAATACGAATATTGTTTTATTTTTGTTCATCAACTTTATCCCTCACTAACAATACTAGTAGTAGTACATAACCTGGTTTATACCGCTAAAGATATTAAAAGATATACGAGTAATTCAGAATGTTATCAAGTTCAAAATAAGCACACATTACTTGCTTAGATAACAGAGTAATATTACTCGTAATAAAAACATTTGTAACACCTATATGTATAGTAAGTACTTACGCTGCGGCGCCGTGAGACTCGTCTACCTCATCTACTCATCTACGCGCGGTAACCGCGCCGACCGACCAATAGGAGCGCGCCTCTCGTGTTTCCAGAAAGTTCGCGACTAACGGACGATACAGTATTAAGGCAATGAGTGTCCCAGTGACATCATTATAATATTTTCTAGTTAAATTTTATTGTAATATACAAATTTCGCACTAAATAACGTGTTACCCCGTTACACATTTCTAATAATGAAAAACTTAGACCGACCCTGTTCACTTAATATTACAAGATCTGACTTTAAAAATTACGATATCCTCATATAGCCTTTCATTTCCCCTTTCAATACTTTTTCGCATTAAAAAGTAGCCTTTCTCAGGGTCTACATTATCTGTCTACCAAATTTCAATTAAATCAGTTCAGTAGTTTTGGCGTGAAAGCGAGACAAACAGACAGACTGAGTTACTTTAGCATTTATAATATTTGTAATAATATCGCTATTAAAAATAGGGGTTGGTGAAAGACGGGTGAAAATTTAGGCGTGTGTGTATTTTCAATGTAACATTATAAATAAATAAAAAATTGTCCATAATATAAAAAAATATTTTTTCGGGGTAGGCCACCCCTATGACTTAGGGGTATAAAAAATAGATAACAACCCTACCTCAGACCTGGCAAGTATACATATCATATTTCATCAAAATGTGGGAGAAATATGGCAACTAACACTGTGATACAAAATTTATATATAAGATATAGCGGAATTCTCATTAGGTAAAAGAGAGGGGTACATCGTAGAATACATGAGGTATATACCAGTAAATTAATTGTAACTAAAATCAGTCTCATACATATAACGATTGAAATAAAAAATCGTATAGCCCGATTTTGATACGTACGAGTATAAACGTATCAAAATCAGGCTATACGTATAGCGCAGACGCGTTACAACATATCAAAAAAATAGGCATGGAATGTAAAATAAACCATAACACAATAGGTATATACATTGGCACATAAGCCATATCTGCAGAGTGTCGGCTAACGATATTATACCTACACATTTACATTGAATCTTGAATCGTCCCTAATGAGGTACACGATACAGTTACCTACATATCTATTATATACATATCTTTGCAAAACAGATGTCATGTAGACTGAATTGACTGCCATCTATTTTCATGCTTTGTTACTAAGCAGCCACTAGTAATCCGAACTGCTTCAACGTCATCTAGCGGCTACGGTGGCGAAATAAAATAGCCCGAGTTAGGAAGGAACCATTTTCTTGTATGGGATGGGGTATCTGTATGTAATATTATGTTATCTGTGCTAATACTAATATTTCGGACTGATCGTTTTTTTTTTGGTTCGGTTTTCCCCTTTTTAGGGAAAGGTAAAAGGACTCAGCCCATACAGCCATTGTTTTCAGTAATATTTTCTTATATTATTTTTTTTCTAATAATTGTCTTCAGAAGTTACAAATCTTGATCTGTGGTTTTTTTTATTTTTGAAACATGTCACAAAGTACATTGATTTGTTGACTTACGTTTGTCAATGTCAGTCAGTAATTCTATTTATTTTTTCAAAACCTAACCTATTAACACCGAATAAAATGAAGTAACAATTTTTAATTTTCTGATCCTTTGTAACTAGTTCTTTCTATTTTAGAACCATGGGCGAGTTAATAAAAAAAAATACGGATTGGGATTCTAATAAGGGCTTACGAGAGCCTATAAAGAATATAGAGGTTAGTAAACAAATAATGTTGTGGTTAGGGCCCTAAGTATTTTTTATGAAATAACCAGATAATCGCACGCCTATGCCTGGACATAAATTAAAAGAAACTTGTATTATGGGTTTTGTACCCATAACTACCCACTCTAATTATTAATATAAACTCTACATTTTGTAATACATAAAATACACCCATACTAGTCCAACCAATCATGCTTAAACAAATAAGTGTATCTTCGGAAGTAAGGTAGGGTGCTAAACCGCTAGACTACTGAAGTCGTCAACACAGTTTCTAAACTAATGGCATAGTTAGTGTGCTAGATATGTAATCTTGACATTTTTATAAATTAAAAATTCAATATTTTTTATTAACATTTATTCATTATCTAGTTCAGTTTACATGTTGCAATAAGAACAACTGGCAAAAAACATTGACTGATTTTTTAAAAATTATAAATGAAAAACAATGCATGATCAATTGTTGCCTTATTATATTAATTATTAATATTTATTAGGTAGTAAATAATAGTCTAATAGATGTTTTAAATTTATTTATAGGTAATTCCAGAATATCCATATCTATCTCACTGTAAAATTTTATATCTATTCTCATAAAACACATTGACTGTTTCTAAATGATACTTAGTCTTAAAATTTAGTATTAATGTTTTTCATAACATTAATACGAAATTTATATACTTCACACCAGTATCACCTTGGACTGTTGTGAGTTATATGAAAACAAATTAATTTAAGAATAATTATTTAGGATTAACTGAATATTCATATAGTGGAAAGTGGGCATTCACATAACATCAGTAATTATTTATTTTATTAATCAACTAATAATTGTTAATACTTTCTTTTTGTCACCATATTGTAAAGTACATTAAAAAAAATACTACTGTATGTATTTATGAAATAACCACTGTTTATTTATAATTTGTAATAACTGTTTGGTTTTACACATTTTTAGCCTAATCATACTGAATACTAAAAATATTTGTACTTCATGCTCTTCTTATCATCCTCCACTCCAGCTCAGGAGGTTACAATAATGATTCCATGATTATCCATAAGAAAAAAACTTAAAAGATACTCATTTGTATTTGAACATATCCTTTCAAATTTTTATTACCCATAGAAAATATAATACTAATATATATCCTAGCTTATTGCTGAAACAGACTTTAATTTAAGAGGTATTTCACCTAAAAAATTAATGTAATTATTGTTATGTTCATGTCTAAAGAGTATGTAAAGAAAATTTCGTTAAGAGAGGCATAAAAATTCTCTTTGTATTTATTTCTTTTTCAGGACAAATGGAAACTTGTTCCATCATTTTTGCAAGTAAAAGGATTAGTGAAACAACATATTGACTCATTCAATTATTTCATAAATGTGGAAATAAAAAAAATTGTGCAGGCCAATGAAAAAGTGTTTTGTGATGCAGACCCATTATTTTACATTAAATATCTGAATGCATATGTTGGTAAGCCAGATCTTGAAGAAGGTTTTAATGTAACAAAACCAACTACGCCCCATGAATGTCGGCTAAGAGATATGACTTATTCAGCTCCTATTACTGTTGATATAGAGTATATCAGAGGTAATCAACGTGTAATAAAAAATAAACAATTGATTGGACGGTATGTGGCTCTTCAATTACTTTAGTGTAAAATATGAAATACAGAAGAATATGAAATAAAGAATAAAAATAACATATGAATTAAAGAAATATAATATCATGATTTAAAAATAGAGATGTATTGGATGTCACATCTAGATGTGATGTCAGTAATGTTGTTCATGTATTTGGGCTTTTTCACATTCCAGTTGCTTAAAAATACAAATGTTATTTATTCTCAAGCCAAGTGGAACTTTTCTTTTACTATGGGTACCATAAATTGATTACCACATAATTGATAGATACATTTAAATTTATAACATACATCATAAATAATATAAGCACCTAACTGAATCTGATATATTTTTATTAATAAATAATGCTTGTATAGGAATTGAGCCCAGAGAAACCATTGGAACTGTAACCATTCTTTTGAGAATGGTTAATACTTATATAAATATATTTTGTCTCAGGATGCCTCTGATGTTAAGATCATCAAATTGTGTACTAACGAATAAAGGTGATTTTGAATTGGCACAGTTAAATGAGTGTCCCCATGACCCTGGTGGTTACTTCATTATTAGAGGTATTTTTTTTTATTTATATGTTACAATACTATCTCTGTCATTTCTTTGATTTATAAATATGTATTTGAAATATTAAATTTTAGAATTAATTATATTGCTGTGAAAAATCTACTACTAATCGTACTATGAACAAAATATTGGGTATAACACAGTTATTATTATATTAAGTGCTCTCTTTTAATTTATATAATATTTTATTCACAATGTTTTCACAGGACAAGAAAAAGTAATTTTAATTCAGGAACAATTATCCAGAAATCGTATGATTGTTGATGAATTTAAGGGCTCCATCCAGTGTCAAGTCACTAGTTCTACCCACGAGAAGAAAACTAGAACAAATGTTATAGTCAAAAATGGAAAATATGTTCTACGTCATAATGCTCTCTCTGATGTAAGTTTTTAAGGTTTCAGTTAATTTGCTTTTAATTTTATGAATTAATAAACAGTATTTTATAGGTATATGAAATGAAATATCCATTCATTTAAAATGAAATGAAATGTTTAGTTGGGTTGTTACATTGGCTTCTGTGACGTTCTTTAAATTTAATACTACACTTAAAGAAATTATGATTGAATGGTAATCACAAAATCTTTGTCAAATGAGTCAAATAAAACTAGTAAAGAAATTTTCACAACATTATAACATGCCAAATCTCAGTGGCGAAGTCTATAGGGCTATTAAAATTAGGTTATAGTTATACTTATATTTTAAAAGCTCTCTTATCACAAGAAGATCGAGCAAGAAACTAGCGTGTTGCTGTTTTAAATAATAGTTAAAGATATTCATGTCACCGGCACTTTCCCACTATCTCTATCCACTAAATCACCAGCTCAACTTCGCCTGCGTAGTCACTTTTTCCGTTTCAGCTACATTTTTCATTGCGACCTATGACATTCACAAATAATGTGACTTTCTATGGGTAAAAGAATTTTCTAAATTGGTTCCGTAGATCCAGAGATTAACCCCCTTTTTTTATAGTATGTAAAATTCTTGCAAAATCGCCCCGCCAGATGGATGACGGGGTGGGATTTCTACCCACTAAAAAACCGCACAGTGTACCTGCAAACGCCTTTGCCCATTCGGGGTTTCGCATGCGCATTCTACCTCGACTCCAACGACGATGGTCTGCCCTGTAGGTTACAACACCTACAGGCAGGCAGGCTCCTTCTCCATGTAGTTAGGGCGACCTATTTTGCCCTACTCCATTGTGGAGGCATGTGAGTACACGCGCACACCTATGGGGACATTAGATTAGGGCGTTCCCTTCCTCAAGGCAAGCACCCCGGTCCCAATGGGAGATAAAGGGAGGAGCACTAACTCTCTACAACCTTACAAACTCTCTTACCTCTTCATAATATTCGCATATAAAAAGATATATAATAAAATAGTTCTTATATAATAATTATTTTTTAATTATATAGACACGCGTCTTGGAAACAACATAATTTTATTACGGTGACGATCAACAATATTGAATATCGTTAGAATAATGTTAGCACAATTTGTGTTGACAAAGTTATTACAAACAAAACATAAATCGATTTACAAATGTATAGAATAACCTCAGAGATTTTCTATTACTCATTGTTGTAATAAAATCTTATATTTTAATTTTTAATTTTGTAGGACATACCAATAGCAATTGCATTCAAAGCGATGGGTATCTGCAGTGACCAAGAGGTTATGCAACTGATTGGAACTGATGACAATACAGTAAAAAAAATGGGTCCATGTATCATGGACTGTCATAATTTAAAAATATTCACACAGAGTCAAGCCCTTGCTTATATTGGTAGCAAACTCAAAGTAAAAAGGTACACAAATTTTCTTTTATACAAAAATATCACCTTTTTGTTATAATTATTATATATTCGAAAACATAATTATCTATAGGTTTCAGACAGTGAACTCAAAAAGCCGCACCCCTGTAGACGAAGCCAGAGATCTTTTAGCTACCACTATTTTGGCGCATGTCACAGTTGAAAACTATAATTTTTACGTAAAAGCTATATACTTAGCTATAATGGTGAAGAGAGTAATAGAAGCAGAGTCAAATAAATCAGCCATTGATGATCCTGATTATTATGGAAACAAGAGACTTGAGCTTGCTGGTTCATTGCTCTCTCTAATGTTTGAAGATTTGTTTAAAAGGTTTAATTGGGAACTGAAATCTATTGCCGAAAAAATCATTCCTAAAGTAAAGGCAGCACCATTTGATGTTGTAAAACATATGAGACCCGATTTGATTACAAATGGTTTATTTGCAGCAATTTCTACAGTAAGCATGTAGATAATAATTTTGTGTTAATCATTACTGTATATTTTTTATAGTAATAGCAATCATTATGAGTTGCAATGGAATTAAATCAGAATGTATTTACTTTTATGTGCACTTTCTAGATAAAATGTAACTTATCAAATTTACAGGGTAATTGGACTATCAAGCGCTTTAAAATGGAAAGGCATGGTGTAACTCAAGTCCTTAGTCGTCTTAGCTATATTTCAGCATTAGGTATGATGACTAGGGTCAATTCACAATTTGAAAAAACTAGGAAAGTGTCTGGTCCACGCTCGTTACAGCCCTCTCAATGGGGAATGTTGTGCCCTTCCGACACTCCCGAAGGAGAAGGATGCGGTCTTGTTAAAAATTTAGCATTAATGACACACATTACAACTGAGTGCTCTGAAGAACCTATAGCTAGGTTGGCGTGTAATGCTGGTGTGGAAGATATAAAGCTTCTTGGAGGTGAAGAAATCAATCATCCGGCTGTGTATATAGTGTTTCTTAATGGTAATTATTATTTTATCATGGTAACTAAATTTAAATGTACATGCTTATGATACATAAAATATTCATAGTCTTTCACTTGAACTCTCGAGCATCACTATATTCGTGTTTGTATCTCATAATTAAATCAAATTTAAATTATCTTATTTGAAGTATCCCTCAGAGCAATAATATTGTTTATACTTTTTTACAGGTAACATTTTAGGTGTTACAAGACAATATAAAAGATTGATAAGGGTATTCAGAATGTTTAGAAGACGCGGACTCGTGTCTTCCTTTGTATCAATATATCCCAATCATAACCAACGAACGGTCTATATATGCAGTGATGGCGGAAGGCTCTGCAGGCCGTACATCATTGTGGAAAAAGGATTACCATTAGTACTACAAATTCATATAAATGAATTAAATAGGGGCATAAGAAAATTTCAAGATTTTCTAACTGATGGACTAATTGAATATTTAGATGTAAATGAAGAAAATGATAGTCACATTGCGACAGTTGAAGCGGAGATTGATCCGTATGTAACAACGCATCTTGAAATAGAACCTTTTACAATTTTAGGCGTGTGCGCAGGGCTCGTACCTTACCCCCATCACAACCAAAGCCCTAGGAATACTTACCAGTGTGCTATGGGAAAACAAGCTATGGGTAAGTTAATATATTATGATTTTAAAAAATATATTCGAGGTTTTTTTTAAATTACATAGTAAGCTATACTTTCTCAAATCTAACATATTTATAAAGTCGCTTAATTGTACTGTAAAATTTTCTAATTCTCTACTTGTCTATATTATCCTAGTAAATAATATAAATACATCAAAGTACATAGTAAATTTTTCCAGGGACCATTGGATACAATCAAAAAAATAGAATAGATACGCTAATGTATAACTTAGTGTATCCACAATGTCCTATGGTTAAAACAAGAACAATTGAGTTAACAAACTTTGACAAACTACCCGCCGGTCAGAATGCTACTGTAGCAGTAATGAGTTATAGTGGATATGACATTGAGGATGCATTGATCCTTAATCGAGCATCCATAGACCGTGGTTATGGTAGATGTCTCGTGTACAAAAGTGCCAAAACAACTATGAAAAGGTACAGCAACCAGACTTCAGACAGAATATGGGGTCCATCAAGGGATGCTAACACCGGGAAAGTGATTAGAGCACATGATCTCTTAGATTCTGATGGTATAGCTGCACCGGGCGAAATGGTTGAAAATCGACAAGTTCTAATTAATAAGCAAATGCCTATAGCTTCATCAAACCCTGTGTCTCAAGGTCAACCTCAACAAGTTGAATACAAAGAAGCACCAATAACTTATAAAGGCCCTGTGGAATCATATATAGAAAAAGTAATGGTTTCTTCTAACTCTGAAGATGCATTACTCATTAAAATACTATTACGACAAACACGAGTTCCAGAGATCGGAGATAAGTTTAGTTCTCGGCATGGTCAGAAAGGTGTCACCGGACTTATAGTGCAGCAAGAAGATATGCCATTCAATGATAGAGGTATTTGCCCTGACATGATTATGAATCCTCACGGTTTTCCTTCTAGAATGACAGTCGGTAAAACTATAGAACTACTTGCGGGAAAAGCAGGTTTAATGGAAGGAAAATTTCATTATGGTGAGTAAAACTAGAAAAGACTAATAAGCATTAGAAAAATTATTTTGTTTTACACTTTTGACCATAAGTAAGACTTTCATTTAATTTCAGGCACTGCATTCGGCGGTTCAAAAGTGGTAGATGTATGCAATGAATTGGAAAAGCATGGGTACAATTACCACGGGAAAGATATTTTTTATTCTGGCTTAACAGGAGAACTTTTGGAGGCGTATATATATTCAGGGCCCGTGAGTATTTCCGTAGCTAAGTCGCGTAGTGTTTGCTTCATCCTGACAATAAAATCTGTACGTATAATCTAAATGCTTATAGATATATTGTGAAAAAAATCTTTCAGGTGTACTATCAGAAACTGAAACATATGGTACAGGATAAGATGCACGCGCGCGCCCGCGGCCCTCGCGCGGTTCTGACTCGCCAGCCCACCGAGGGTCGCTCCCGAGACGGTGGTCTCAGACTCGGCGAAATGGAGCGAGACTGCCTTATCGGATACGGTGCTAGGTATTATACTTATTAAATTAACAACGTACTAATATTATATACACACAATAAAATGTAATATTATCTCCGATAGCATGCTTTAAGCTAGCTAGTCAAAGCTGTAATGTATGAGGAGAGAGGATTGTTAGTAATAGGGAGTAGTAATACCATTGTAGTTAATTCGCCACGGTAAGCTAACTGCCCTGATTTCATGCTTACACTATCTTCCTCAACTGATGCTCTGCCAGCGTATACCTTAAGCAGAGGCAGGTGCACCATAAAAATACCCACCGATTTCGTGCATACAGTTTTTTTATGATTATGCATAGTAATTTTCTGCAACAGTAATTATCTATATTGTTTGTTATTTTCTCCTGTAGTTTTACCATTCTGCCAACATTTCAGCATGCTATTAATGGAACGCCTGATGCTTGCGTCGGATGCATTCAGTGCAGACATCTGCGGCGCGTGTGGGCGTCTTGCTAGTCGAGCTTGGTGCCATGCCTGTCGTTCATCAGCCGCCGTATCCACTGTCGATATGCCTTATGCCTGCAAGCTGCTGTTCCAAGAACTCGCCTCTATGAATATTGTACCTAAACTTACTCTCAAGAAATATTCATAAGCATATTTTGTTTACAAACACTAATAAATGCAATTAAAAACAGATTTTTGCTATTATTACCGGCTTCTAATAAATTATGAAACGAAAAAAAGTAATTTATCTAAAACAGGAATGAACTTTATACCATGTGGTACTTGTGGTAGTGGCTAGGAGCAAACAAATATACTAGAACTATTTTTATAGAACCTTTATATTATTAGCATCAGCACAATAATATTACATTTTTGTGTGGCTTAAGAATGTAGAATATTTTTGAGATCACTACATGTCCTTCGTAGTGATACAAACTATATCTCGTCAAATTTTATTTAAACCTGTTCAGCCGTTTATTAGAGGAAAGCTAACATACCGGCACACTTTATTATTTAAAATAGCATAGATGTAGTAATATTACTTATTGAGTAAGTTACTTAGTAATTTGAAAGGTATATTGTAACTGCAGGACCAAGATATCTTAGTCGAGCTACATCTTAAATTATCAACATTCTCAAGTATAGTTGGAAAGCAAAACCTGACACCGGATACGACCGCAGCGTTTATATATACTATATAATAATACATAAGGGTATCAAAAATATTTTATTCATTATAAATTTCTACAATATCGATTCCATAGTTAATGAATGATTCTTAACATTTTTAAACATACTTTTGTACATACATATAAAGCCCAAAACAAAATCACGAAAAGGACATATGTAAATCCGCTGTAAGAAAACAACCTCATAAAGATATAGCCTAAACTGATCCAGAAAACAAATGAGTGGGAACCCAGCCGTCTTAAGGACAACCGCGCAGGTAGATCTTGACTCACAACATTCTGATGATTCGTTGCATCTTTCATATACATGTGAATGGTACATGGTCTCTGTAACATCTCTCGAGCTACGAACCCCCAAAAATTATTTCTGTTCCATAAAGTCATTAATTCTTCCCGGAACTGAAAACAAAGAGATAATAATTATAACAATTTGTAATATGAGCTACAAACCTAAATCTTCACTATCATTTTTCTTTCATAAGATATTTTTATCATTATTTTTTAGGAAATTGGAATGCCAAACGAACTGACGTTGGGCACTTGCTATTAAGACGTAGCCGTGGCCTATATACTTGAACAGATGTACAGACATCATATTATCATGTGACATACTTGATACCAATCATGTGTTGCCATTCCAGAGAAAATGTTTCTATTGTTTGAGATATGCAGGTCACCTGACGAAAATGGTACCCTTCGCTTATAGACTAGAAAAGTATACCTGGCGTCATTAAATACATTGTATGATGTATATTCCATTGCGTTGCGTTTGCAATTCAGTTTGTGAGGCAACATCTAATTAATACTTCTTTAGAAACGGTTGTGGGATCGCTCATGCCACGTTCGATTCAAATACAATGAGCGAAATGTTGGTATGTCAACTGTTGCTATCACCACACAATTCGACAGTTGGGGGGAAGTAGGTTTTTAGTAACGTGACCAATAACCGCAATGTAGCAGCCATGTTTGAACTGGTAGCTGATACTATAGTGGTTTAGGACTCCGCATTACTTCTGATGGTCCTAATTACCCCTTATGGGAGTTATTTACTTAAAATTCGCGACTGTATACTTTTATTATTTACTATTACGCATTTCAATTATAGTTTCAAATGTAGTTACCATTTCATTAATTCTTGAAGATATTTGAAACAACATTCTAACTAATATTGTATTTTCATATGAAGCTATTGGCATCAGATCTGGATCACCCATATAATGAACTTCAGTCGCCTTACTTCTGAGCTGTAACAATAGTTTATTTTCAACAGGTGACTGAGTAAGAAACTAACTTATATCATCTGATAATCTCCCATTTGTATTATTAGTAGATAAAAATATATATAAACATACAATTAAAATTTAGCAATTTTATATGAAACATTTCATGTTTGATTACGTATGACATACAGTAAATTTGCGTAAAATATATATAATATATTCAACAACATGACAAGTATAAAAATTCGTATAACTACTATCGTACACTTACTTTGTTAGTTATATGCGACGAAAAATGTGAAGAATTGGCAAAAGAAGAATGGTCCAATGCCTCTTCTGTAATTAATTCAGGAGGCAGTACAATGTTTTCACTCAACTGAAAAAAAAAGTGTTTTAAAAAATGTTCTTTTAGAGCTTTCCATCCTTCTTTTTGTTACGCTGAAGTTGCAGTAAGTAGATATTTTGGTGATTTAGATAAAACATTATCATGTTTTAAATGTAATAAACAAATAATCACGTACACCAAATATATTTGAGAAGTGATGAATGGAAGCAGTTAAATAAGTTGGAACTCTTCTGGTCTCCTCCAATAATATATCATCCTCACATTGATTATCCAGCAAAAACCAATGTTTTATACTTCTCCAGACACCTGAAATATAATTTTATAAAACGCGTACAATTTATACTAATTTTTACATACTATAAAACAAGGCCGTCGCCGCTGTCTCATTGCTTATATCTTTTAAATTACGCAACGGATATTAATACAGTTTCCAGCAATATAGTGATTCAAGAGGAAGGTTTATATGTATAATGTATAGCACAGGCTGAGGAATTCAAAGATATTTAATGCATCCGTGCCAAGCCGAGACGGATCGCTAGTATATAATAAAACAGAAGATAGTTTGTTTAAATGTGGAAATATCTTCCTTATCATCCGAGCAAAAAGAAAGGGTGGAGGGAGAACAAAATACAAAGTAATTGTACGGAGAAAGGAGGGTTAAGTATGATGCAGTTGGAGCTGTAGTCAACTGCAGCAAAATACATTGGACTTAAGGTGGTGTGCTAAACCGGTAGACCACCAAAGCCATCATGCAATATTATTACATACCTCGATTCTGTTGACCCATCCTCTTGCAAATTTCATCAAAATTTTTTTCTGAAATCACTTTGGATGCACTGATTCGTTGTACAAATTCAATTGCATACTGCTTTTTGTTGTCAGTCCATATAGGATCATATTCATAATTTGCTGATAAATTAAATTCAGACAGTGCTTGTTTTGCTACAGCAACCCATTTGTGTAAAGGCACTCCATTATATGTATAACTACAGGTAAACAATAAACATTTTAAAATACGATGTGAAACAAAAAGTATTAGTGCAATTCATTATACCACGACGATGAAAACTTTATTATTATAACTAGATGTGCCCGCGGTTTCAGCTGCGTTAGATTTCAATAAAAAATATAAGTTATGTGTTATTCTGATGAATGAGCTGTGAAGTTTCATAAAAATCAGTTCAGTAGTTTTTAAGTGAAGGAATAACTAACATCCATACTTACAAATTTTCGGGTTTATATTATTGTTAAGATTATAACAACTTTTAAAAAATAGGACTATATTAAAAAATGTAATATAATTGTAATTAAACTGTCAGTAATAGAAACATTTTATTACTTGAATTAAGTTTCAACCATAGCGAGTTACAACAGATAAAGATCTGTTTGTTGTAATTCGCTGTAATGTTCGAAAAACAGAATAATACTATTATTCTGTTCTTCGAGTACTTGCAATTTTTTTATTTACAATAAGAAAATTTACATTATTATATAATAGGGTTCAACAGCCAGTCTGACATACAAGATAATCCGGTTCACAAATAAATACGTAACAAAGGAAAAAATCCTTTTATTGTAATTACCTTTGTTCCATAGCCGAATTATTGAAACTAGTGTCTGGAGTCTGATGTAAGCCCGAAGATGTATCAGTAATTGCTTGCTCCAAATTCCATAAAATTGGAACCAAATGTTGCTGTGAGAATACCTACATAAAATGAAACAATACACATTAAAAATTGTATACTTAACACTTACATTACCTACATTCTTAGTGATTAACTTACCTTCCCCAGCCTGAATAACATAATTGCATTCTTATACGCAGTCAAATCTAATCTCAAAAATCTTGGTAACACAGATTGAAAGATGCAAGTGTAAGATGGAAAGTTCTCAGCTATGTATTGAGTGAAGCTGGCATCCAAAGTATTGCTATTTCCTTCTTCTTGGTTATTGTTTGATGTTACATACCTATTAAAGACAAGTTATAGCATATTAAGGTAAAGAAAACAAAGAAAGGCATGGTATAAAAGAAATAGTATAATAAAGCCTAGACATCGGACCACGTAAAATGCGAGATAGACGAGGTAAAAGAGAACGTGAACCAGACTTTATTTGACTACCAGAAGGAAGAACTGTGTATCTGTATAGGTAAATCGTCAGAAGATCTCGTGTTTAAACAGAAGTTTGCCATTAGTATTAGAGGTCCATAAGGCTTGTAGTGCCTACTGAAGTGCAGTTCCAACAGTTTTAGATGGGCAATAGGACACTAGTTGCCCAGGGCCTACCAATACT
Source organism: Achroia grisella (assembly GCF_030625045.1). NCBI lineage: Eukaryota > Metazoa > Arthropoda > Insecta > Lepidoptera > Pyralidae > Achroia > Achroia grisella. The sequence continues at coordinate 40,837 of NW_026712938.1, forward strand.
ACGATAATTTGATTACTAATGCGTGAGCGAGTGTACTGCCGCCGAGTAACCAATACAAACATATTTTTCATGAGTGTGATTGCTTGTATTGGTCTGAGTGTTTCCTATGTATATTATGGATGTATTTAAGTATATATAGTATATCAGTTATCTAGTTAACACAAAAACTCTGTTTAGCTTGGGACTAGATGGCGCAGTGCAGATTGCCCAGTGTTATTATTATTATATTTATCGCAACTAATAATACATATTTATTCACAATATGTAAATTGCAGACTATAAATGTATATTTAGAAAAAAGAGCAAACCTGTCTTGATTTATATTATTATCTGTATATCTCCAAGGCTGGATAAGACTCAACCATAATTCCATAACCAGTCTGAACGAAGCATCCAATGGCCATGTAGTAACTAAATGTTGGACATAATGATATCCACGCACACACATAATCTGTCGTGCGTATTTACGTAGTGCAGAAGAACGAGATGTCAGATCTGTGAAATGTTTCGCAGAATACGAATGTATATGCTTCACAAGTACTCTCACTGTTCTTACACGTTCTGGGCTTGAGAATACAGTGGTGTATTTTTTTTGGTACATCTGAAAATAATTTGCTTTTTTACTTGAATTGCAAGTTTTGAAGTTGCAAGAGTGATTCACAAGTTGAAATTGAATATCTATACTATTATTATTAATTTGAAAATGTATTTATCTGTATGTTACTTTATTAGGCTTCACTTACATCAACATTGCTTGTATTACACTGTTCCACACACATCCAAATGTCAATAAAGACTTGCAATACTGTCTCGGAGCGCCAGACTTCGTTACGTGACTGCGACTGAGTTGTGTGCTGATTGTGTTGATTGGTCATACCAGATATATCAGGTATTAAAAGCAATGAAGGAGAATAGAGAGGCCTACAAATTAGTTTTTTAGGATTACAAAAAATAAATTATATATAAATATTTTTGTATATAAAATAATAATTATTCGTCTCCATTACTATGTATGACACACCTTTGTTTACATAACTAGAATGGCAAACAAGCTGAATCCACCTGATGGTAAATGGCAACCCTCACCTATATCCATGCACAGCACCAAGGATACACATCATACATATGGCAGAGCAATATTCCTCAAGCATTCCCTTTCTGGAGGACTAATATAATATGTCATGCCTCAATAGGCTATATGATATTATTGAAGCAGTGATATGACAGAGATTGGGCTCTGCAATATCACTGCAATTTGTCACTCTTTCAATGAAGCACAGTTGACAAAGTAAGCTGATTGGCAGATGAAATGGCAGGTGGTATTGAGGTATATAGACGATTTAATACATAGTTTACCTAAGGTTTTTACGGTTACATTTTTTAACCTGTTACAGTTGTAGTTGGGATATTATAGGCTTTTGTATGAATGCATATTGCATCTCACTCCAACAGCCAACCTATGTATCAGTTACGAGTCGTAAAAGTGTAATAAATAGACAAATCACCTGCTAGAAGTTTGCAAAGGTGTTACCATTGGCACCTTCCCATTATAATATGGTATATGTGGCAAGACAAGTACATTAGGATCAGATGGTAAAAAGTGTGTAAGATAATCACATGCTAATGCAAAATACACACTATTCCAATTCTCCCAGGAACTTTTATTTTGACTATTACTAACTAAATGTAAGGCAAAATTAAATATGTAATAGTCAAATGGATCTGTTGTATACATATATAAGGAATAATAGGTAAAAATATTGATAATAATCACATAATTTTCAACTAGATTTTGTATTTAAATTACTACTAGCAACATTACTACTTTATAGTGCTCATTTAGTATGGGTTGGACATTATTTCACATTTCCCCATAAGCAAAAACCATGTGATTATATCACATAAAAAGGCTGTTTTTGGATGTAGATTGCAAATGCTAACCAATTCTAGCTAGTAAAACTTTTTTAAAGTTTGAAACTACCATTTAAAAAAAATATTATTATGATTACCTTTAGGCATTATAATAAAAATTTGTAGCTAATTTTAATTTATAAGTTTTATTTAATTAATATTGCCTTTCTGATTTTTATAATTAAATAGTAAATAAAATTATATTATATTGCGATGTTTATTTTCACATGATATTATAAAAGGATACTCAAAGCTAAAGCTCCCATCGTTAGTGATTGTGGATCCAAAGTCAGCATATCTCCATAAAACTGAGGACATCTACCTCTGTCCAAAGTCATTTGCAAATCTAACTGAAACAAAAACATACTATTAATTTTATAGGTTTATGTTTACTTTTTTTGTCTCATATAAACTTATATTGTACTGTAGAATTAGAGTTCTAAATTTATATAAAAAATATATATAATAATACGAAAATATTTTTAACATGGCATTGTATATTTTTGGTCCATTTTTATAAAAATATTATGATCTTTTATATTTAAGCTTATTGTATAATTTTGTTTCACGCTTTGAGAAGTTTCTACAGTAAATCTCTATATACTAAAACAACATAAATACTACATGTGGTTATTACTTAATTGTAATTTAAAGAATAAGACACTCAAAGTAAAATTACTTTGAAAGATTTATAAAAAGAACAGCATTAAAATTAAAATACTTATTTGTTTTTAGTCATTTTTCTAACATTAATGTGCTGTATTTGATTATAAATTTAAACAGGTACTTACCGGCAATACACTTAATGGCAAATTGTATTTCAACAGTGAATCTGATAAAAGCTTATAACACAAGCGAAACATTGGCCCCAAAGGCTCTAGGAATTTCATTAAAATTTCAAAAGCACATCTGTCCCCATCAAAGGTAATTGTTCTCAGCCCAAATCCATTGTTGAAAGTTGAAGCAAAAATATTGTTCACTAATTGTGGAAACAAAATTTGCAAGTCTTTAGTTGGCCCTGTATCAATAATTCTTGTCAGCTCTATAAGTCTTTCTTGTAATGGCAGATTAAGACAGGTATAAAATTGACCCTGAAAATGAAAATAAATGGCATATTTATATTAAAAATATAATTGAGTACAAATTGATCTGAAGAAAATGTCGTAATATATTCATCTATATCTATACTAATACTATAGTAATAATAATAAAGACATTTATTCAGCATTACAGTATTCTTATTTAAAATGCAACCTAAAAGCTAAAACATACTAGTAACTCTGAATGTGACTTCCATTCAGCATTTATAAAGAGAAAGATTGTTTATCAAAAAGCAAACTCTGGCACCATGTCATGATTCCAGAGTTTTAGAAATTCTTCCAGTTTGAAACATATTAATCAGAAAATACATAACTCCAGAATGACATAGTTAATATGAATTAGGAATACTGTATATAATATATAAAAGCTAAATTAATCTATACAAAACCCTTAAAGTTATGATCAACCAAGAGATGCCGGGGTGGATCACTATTTTATTCAAAGCTAGAACATCTAAATTTCTTTAATAAACAAAATAGATGAAATAATAGTATACTACCATTAAATCTTGAGCCATTATGTTTGTTTGGGACAATTAAAAAAATATATATTATATTGATAGCAAAATATATAGAAAAACGAGAAGTAGAATCTGTATTACAAAAGCTTCAATTTCAGTGTTTGTATAAGCCAAAGCCACAGATAAAAATATTTAGAATCGCTTGTATAAAGGTGATCTGTGGACACTATATCACAGAATTAGTAATTACAAACACAAATTTCTAATACCACTACTACTACTAAATACCGCACAAATTTCTGTAACTGACAATAGCACTAAAAAAAACTAAAAAATGAATAATGGCAAAACAAATAGCCGGAGCCTGAAGTAAAAAAAAACTCTGACAATGACTGACGTCACTGATAACAATTGTCGAACAAAATGTCAAAGTCAAAGACACGAGGCTGAGTTTTGTAGGTAGATCCCGAAGTCGAAGATCATTAAAATTGAATTTACTGACAAGATGTTATTATATTACCTACAAAATATCTTTATTTACAGACTTTAGGCTTATATATTTTTACTATTCACCTGATATGTCTTATGAGTGGTTTGAACAATTAGGACAACCACGTTTTGTGGTTGCTCCAATGGTGGATGCTAGTGAACTTGCTTGGCGTCTTCTTTGCCGAAGGCATGGAGCTCAGTTATGTTATTCTCCGATGTTTCATAGCAATGTCTTCATAAAAGATCCAAAATATAGAAAAGATAGTTTACAGACTTGTGAAGAAGATCGTCCTTTAATAGTACAGGTACTTCTCAGTTAGTTTAAAATATCTTTAACAATACGATATATACAAAAATTAATGATGCAGCAATGTCAATAAGAGATGCATAAACAAAATACTATTAATATGTCTCTATCTCGTCATTGATTCCTTTTGTGAAGTGTAATGCATTACCAACACTAGTCATTGACAGCTTCTCAAGAGTGTAACACACACCAGTGAATTTTCGTGAAATATTGGTATCAATGTTGTTACCACATACACAAATATGTACTTAGTGTGAATTTAAAATAAGGTAAATTAAAAAAGACTCATTAATGTAGCAATCTTTTATTGATGTAAACATAAAACATAAAAAATCTAATCATAAGGAAACAAATTTATAGAATATTATATAAAAGTAAGTTATAAGATAACAATCATACAATTTATGAAAAAAATGGAAGTATTTTCTCCTAACCTTTTTATACGGAACACGATACCATAAAATAACTTATAAATTATCACTTACGTAGCATATATCATTTTACTATACATAGGTTGGACTCCATTTTCCGCAATTGGCCTCTCATTCGGGCTGTTGTGCGTGTAGTTTACTATACATAAATTACTATACAATAAATCAGTGTATAACATCAAGCGCTTACTATGGGACGTGTCTTTTAGTTATCATCCCTGTAGATTATCAATTATCATTATCAACAAGTGTAGGAACCCCTACACTTTTATAAATTATAAGCTTGAGTCCTAAATGAAAATTAATTTTATGCACAGTTTTGTGGAAACAAACCTGAAGTAATGGCTGCTGCTGCCAAATTAGCTGAACAGTACTGTGATGCTATTGATGTTAATCTGGGATGTCCACAAGCAATAGCAAAGAGAGGTAGATATGGATCCTATCTTCAAGATGATTGGGAACTACTACAAAGCATTGGTAAAGTATGATAATAATTAAATACAATTTTAGAAACTATAAGAGGATTTTTGATTAGATATGACATGTTAACATAAAAAAAAATAAAGTACACAATTTGTTTGGCACAGAGACTACAAACTACATAACTATGTCTATAATTACATAAAAAGGTATGCTGTAATCTTGTAAATGCTCTGCCCCTAAAATAAAAAGGGGGAAATAAAATTTGCATTATTATCTATTTTGTAAGCATTAATTTGTCTATTTATTTTGGCAGTGTCTGCTATGTCTAAAGCAGTTTCAATACCAATAACTTGTAAAGTAAGAATATTCGAAGATGTAGATAAATCTGTGAAGTATGCACTTATGTTGCAAGAAGCAGGTTGCAAACTCCTGACAGTCCATGGAAGGACACGAGAACAAAAAGGACCTCTTACTGGAGTTGCTAGTTGGAAACATATAAAGGCAGTTAGGTGAGTCACAAATATAATGAAGAGTTCTACTTTTAAAAATATTAATTTTGAACTGTATTTATGTATATTAAATTTCTGTTATAAGTTTGAAACTATATTTTATGTTTTCAGAGAAGCAGTGTCAATACCTATGTTTGCAAATGGTAACATACAATGTCTTGAGGATGTTTATAGATGTTTGGAGTGTACAAATGTTAATGGTATAATGAGTGCAGAAGGGATACTAACAAATCCAGCTCTATTTGAAGGAATTAATCCACTAACATGGGAGATCGCACACGAGTATCTTGACCTTATAGAGAAATACCCTTGTCCATCTTCATACATCAGAGGACATTTGTTTAAAATATTCCACAAAATGTAATTTGAATTTTTATCAACATATATTAAGCACATTAAGTATAAATAACATAGTTTAAAATATAGTGTGTTGAAATGTGTTAATCCTTTTACCACACAGCATTTGAAACTTTATATTTATTCTTGTTGGAGCTTCAGCAGCTCCAATAATACAAATGTTGATATAATAAATAGTTTAATTGCTGATTCTTTACAAGATTATAAAATAAGGTGTAACTTTGCCGCCGTACTATGCACAAGTGGCGGTCAGCTCTGTTCGGGTATTGTCGGTGTCCTCTGGACGGACCGGACGGTCGCACTGCTGGTTGATCAGAGTACCGTGTAATGAACAATTCTTATAAAATGTTTTATACAAAATAATCCTTCATAAACAATTATATTTCTGCTTAGTACTGTGTTAAAATTTTAGGTTTAAATTTAGTATTGAAAATAAATATTGTATTTTTATTGTTACAGCTTTATAGTAGAAGACAATAACGAAGTTAGGCAACTCTTAGCAACAGCACAAAATATTAATCATTTTAGGCAAGTGTGTTTTGCAATCAAGGAGAGGTACTTACACTATCATCAAGGACTAAAACACTTTAATAATGATGAAAGTATAATTAAGCTTGGTTATAACTTGCTGTTGCCTCCATGGATATGTCAACCTTATGTGAGAATGTCTCCTGAAGAGCATACAATGAAAATGGAAAGACATAATAAAGATCAGGTGAAATGTATATTCCATTATTTATATGAATATATTGATGTCTTATTAAATAATTATATGTGATATGGTAGTTTAGGTTCATTTGTTTCCAGGGTGAAAATATTCACAAACGAATTCACGAGGACCCAGATGGCAATACTATATCTAGAAAGAAAATGAAGAAATTAAGAAGAATCATGAGAAGACCAATTAAGGCAGAAAATCAGACTGGGCGAAGTGGAGAAATCTGTATGAAAGAAGACTGCCTTAATCCACTTGTAAGCATATTGATAATATCAATATTTTAGCCTCTCAATTAATGTTGATCTTGGACAGTTTGACAATTTGTGTTGATTTGAATTAAATTGTTCTTTTCTTTAGGAGTATTGTAAATTTTTTATCTTCTTAAAAAGCATACACTTGAAATTGTCTGTAGATATAATACAAACAAAGAAAAATATTATTTAGTCATATTTTTAAAAAAATTCAGAAGATATGGTAATGTTTTATAGAATTGTTATGAAATCTTATTAATCAAATTATGTAAAAATTTACTGCGCTCAAAGTCTATTGTAAAATATGTTTATTTGTATATTTACATAATGAATGTTTGTCTCCAAAATAAAAAAAAGATATTAATATTGTTGATGGTTACCTACAGTATTATTTTTTATTTATTTTAATTCCTTATGTATATTCTGTGTTATATTTATGCATATATTCTTTACAGGGTGGTAAATGCGTATATCAGCTTTGCAAGAAATGTTGTAAAAGTAAATGTTATGAAGAGAATTTGGACTGCCAAGGTCATAGGATACTTGTACATACAAAACGCCAATTAGCTAAGAATAGAGCTATAGAAAATGACAATAAGACATAGGAAATCAATCTGTTATTTGAAGCATGTAAATATAATTATGTATTATCATAAGGAAAATGTAATATTAGTATTTATTTATCACCCTCCTCTGACCATACTTGACTATAGTTGGGTCGTGGTTCAATCTATACATAATTTCTATAATATATTGTTGTAATATTAGCATATGGTGTTTTAAGCCTAGTTTTTATAGATAAAACTAAGTTATTTCTTGCCAAGTTACCATAGTGATATCAAACCCAAACATTGCAACATACGTTATTTTAATATGTAATGGATTTCGATTAGTATATTGAATTAATTTCTTAATTTAATAAGGTGATGTCATTTTTATGGACGACATATCATGTAAATAGTTTTAAATGAAACATTCATAGTGCGCGCGCAGTTATAGAGCCGAGCCCTTAGATGTCATTGAAAATAAATGAAAGGAAATCCGCCCGCGAGTAGAGATCTAATATTATTCAAATGCATAAATGTTGCACTTCAAGTCAAACAAGAATATCTCAGAGGAGAATAAATGGTCTACAACTACCGCTGAACTATCAGCAAATTATTGGCTGGATTATTTTTGTTATTACTGGAACAATCAACATTGTGATACTCGCAGAAGTTCAATTTGATGAGTTGCGAATCGTAGCTTTAGCCACGTACATGTTCCTATATATATCTCACATGGTGTCACATGTTACAGCATCTTATATCGATCCAAGTGAAAACTCCTTACGGAAGCTGCCGAGGAATAATGTGCCAGAATTCGACCGAAGTATTCACGCCCACGTAATTGAAAATGGGAGGTGTCATCTATGCAACATATACACAAGCAGTAAAAAAACCAAACACTGCAGCATCTGCAATAAGTGTGTGGATCATTTCGATCACCATTGCAAGTGGTTAAATAATTGTGTCGGAATGAGAAACTATACATCATTTGTAGCGAGCGTTATAACTGCTCTATTGATATCTGTCATTACGTCGTCGCTATGTGTAACTGACATAGTATTATTTATATTGTATCCACAACGGTTAAGCCCTACAGCACAGGAATTTATAAACTGCACAACGGTCGATAAGTCCCATTACATTAAATACTGCAGTCAATCTATAATATTTTTAGTGTTATTAATAATACTTTGTATTAGTGCCTTTGCAATCGCTTGTGCCTTATTACATTTATGTTGTTTTCATATTTATATATCAATTTTAGGTGTTTCTACTTATGAGTATATTATGAAAAGCGATACATCGGATACATTTAACAAATGTATCTGCCCTAGAATGAATATATCAAATAAATTGAACGTGGGTAAAATAAAAAAACGAAGTAAAACATATCATTCGGAAATCGAATGTTCGGAACAGGGAATAGGAGATTCTGATCCAAGGAAATTAGAAAAAGTAAATAATTCGCCAGTTAGCAGTGAACCAAACTTATCAAACCTAATCGGTGTAATAATCAATAGTGAATTAAGTAAAGCAAAAAAGATTTTTTTTTATGACAGGAATAAAATACATCCCCACAAAGAAAATAGTAGCGGTAGCTAATAAATAGTATACGATTACTTAATCACGTCAGTCAGGTATTTAGTACGAAGTCGCAATAATAATAAGCTTTTATATAAATTGCGTTACTTCAAATTTTTTTTCTTTCCTCCACAAGTTTCCTTTGAGAAAACATGTACCAACTTGCTATAAACCTACGACATTTAAAACGCTGCATGCTGTGAAACTAATGTGAATAATGCATCTTGATATGCCTTCCACCATCCACAGAAATAGTACCTACTTGTAGGGAGACAAGACCTATCTTGCATAAACGCATGAAGGTAACACGAAAAACCTTGAAATATAGGTTTTTCGTGTTACCTTCATGCGTTTATTACTACACTATTAAACTTAAGTAAGCATAACATTGAAAGGGATATCTTTTTTATCTTACTCCTCGTCTCCCTCATTTGAATTTGGTTGAGATTCAGTTCCAACCCTCCTCCCTACACAACTCACGTAATTAATGGATGCCATCTGAATTGTGTTTCAGCTCGAAGAGTTGACATATAATAATGATGTTATATCTCAACTCTTCGAGCCTCGATCACTATTCTGGTCCACCAAGGATTATTTCATAATAATCCTTGGTGGACCAGAATGGTGATGCATGTGCAATACCACGGGCGTCAGATAACATGAATTCTGATGCTGTTCACGTACCTGTAGGTGACGCGTGACAGATTCCACTTACCTATCAAACTTGTTTACCAATTCAGTTGCATACAAAATAAAGATATATTTATCGAAAAAAATTAGGCTAGTTTAACATAAATATTTTATATCTAAACTATTCTACACGTTTGCCCGCATTTAAAATATAATTGTATATTTATGGTTTTCAAGTGTTCCTTGTCTTTAAGACGTTAGGTACAGTTGATATGTACATGCTCTATTTTAGAATAATAGTTAGACAACTTATAGCTAAATACAAAATAGCTGTTAATAATTTTGTTTTTAGAAGAAAGCTTGTCAGTGACTTTTTTTATTTAGGTAATGATAATAGTTGATCGTCACGTTGTATATGGCACCAATTTTATAAAATAAAATAAATCTTTTTTATTATTGTTCTATGATATTTTATAATATTCCACCTGTACAGGAACTGTATATCACAGATAAGATAATATTACATATCAATGATATACGAGTATGTATACAGTAATCTAAGATTTTTATCTATATATTCAATATTCGCTATGAGAACTAACATCATTATGAGGATTTTGTAATAATGAGATTAAGATGGTTTAAAGAAACATTTATTCCAATCATTTCCAATAAATTTATTTCACTAAAGAATTTAGAAATCCCCTAACACACAATATGTTACATAATATTATAGTATATATATTTATTTAAAATAAATGAATTTGATGGTGCTTGAAAGGTTTTAAATGACATCATTTAGTCACGTTTACGACGACGATTTTGTTCTTCCTGTAAATAAAAAATATGTTCAGATTTTCAATAAAAAAAATAACAATTGAACAGAGTGCCTTCAGACTAATAGCGCAAACAAGCTAAAATACTTGTTTTGTCTAATGATTCACTCTATCTTCATTATATGGCACTTGTGTACCAAAGATTTAAATTAGGGATTTGGTAATTAACTTTACGTTATGACTACGCAAAAGTTTATTATTTGTAACAAGCCCGCCTAATACAAAAGACTGGATCAAAACTACATATTACAAGTCATAACATAAACTAAGCACCTTCACAAATCCATTGAATAATTAATTTTAGAAAACATATTTTCTTTCATTAAATGTGGTAACAACTTCATTTCAATTGCTATATGTAGTCTTTCCTTTACATATTATAATTTATATGGTAGGTACAAATCAAGTATCACTATTATTATTATATGTTTGAAATGTTTTACCTTTTGTGTTAAAATAATAAGCAGTCTTCTGAATACACCAATGAAGTCAATAAACAGCTCCAAAGCATGTTGTACAAAGTCCTTATTTCCCATGCGGCGTTTCTCGATTATTAGTTGAGTGTCAAATAGTACAAAGCCGCACATAAGGACGAGGCCAAGGTAAAGGTGAGCCTATAAAAATATTGAACACGTTTGTATAAACTTCAATGCTGAATCCAATAAATAAATTGTATAGTGTTTTTATTTTTTATAAAGTAAATATCATTCACAAAGAACCAGAGTAATGAGGCAGATATGGACATTAACATTTTTATCCCTTGTATTTTTATAAACAATAATTAAATATAATACATGAACACTTACTTGGTACAGGAAATGTGACTGTGTGAAGATGTTGACTAATGTTATTAGAGACATGGATGTAAACAAAGTCATCAATGGGCCACCGAGGAACAACCAGCTGCCACGTTCAGCTAACATGGCTGCTACAGAGAAGCACACAAAGACAACAGTGGTACCCAGAAGTGCTGTTACAATTATGGAGGGGTCAACAACGCTGACATACTCTAATAGTGGACCCAAGCTCATTCCTGCAACATAATATTTTTTTAATAATAACATTTGTCCATTATACTATATATTACATTTATATTTTTTAAATATGACATAACCATATTGAATAATGATGTATATTTGTTTAACAATATCAACAGTTAGGGATTGCACTAATAAAGGCTTATGTAATAAAAACAAACTGTTTTTTCTCCTAAATGCATTTGACTAAAGTTAGTAATTAATTTTATGGTAATTGACTGATTCATCATTGAAATCATGTTCCCTTAAATGTCCAGACAGGCTCACGACACCACGTGGGACGGGTCATGGGGCTCCCTAAAATATTGAGTGCAGTGATAGCTAGCTTACCCATTATACTCTGGTACTGGTGGGGCTACTCTGATAACTATTATTAAGTTATTTTGTTACTCAAATAACTATTGATTTACTTATGTAAACTTTGTTATTTAACTGTTTGTATTAATTTTATATTATGTTTATGTTATTAACTTGCCTGTTGGTCTATTAAAGTCCAGCAGGCAAGTTTCTTTCTTATTCTTCTTGTAATGAGTCAGCAATCCAAATGAGTGGTAGTATAATTAAAATTATATTAGTATTCAAAACTTACATGCACTAGTATATTTGAATAAAGATTATTTCTATTTATGAACTAATTCAATACTTTGGTAGAAAACATTAAGACACCTGTGTGAACTTAGCTTGGTGAAGGTAGCTTATATAATATAAGTTTCATTTTAACATTTATTTCATTATGCAATATCACTCTCTTATGACGTCACAGTTGTCAATTGTGTTAACAAAAATATATATATAAAATTAAAATTGTTGAGGAGCTAAACCACACTAATATTATAAAAATAGCTGTCCAAACCACGCCCCTCGAGCCACATGCGGCATGCATGCATTTGATGCGGCTCGCTAATTATTTTGTTATTTTCTTTATTTAAATAATAACAACATTTTTGAAGAGAGAAATATGACTTTTGCAATTCCAAATGATTTGATAAAGCAAATCATTTTCTCTTCTGCTGACAGGACTTTTTATTTCTATTTGTGGCAACAAAATTCAAATGTTTTAGGAGTGTAACCAATTACGTGTCGCCACGCACGCCACTGTTTGAGCACTAGGGGAATTCCCCAAACATATAATAGGGATTTTCAAACACTTTCTGCTAATACTGTTGTTTATTGGGTTGTCATTCAAGGCAATGAGATTTCATTACACAAGGTTATTCTCAAGTCATTGAAGATTTTTATTATGTTTTTTGTGTTGCATTCAATGATAAAATAATGATATTATACCTGCTTTTGTATTTACAAATATTTTGAAGCCCCCAATGAATTTAGTCATTTTTATTGGCTCTAGATCCTATCTAGTTTAGAGAATGCTGATTTAAAGCATAATTTTCACGATACCTGATGTTAATCCGAACCCAAGCAGATATCCAAGACGTAAAGTTGTGTTTTTGCCATTGTCTGGAGTGGCAATCAACATTAGCATAAGGCCAGCACCAATAATTGCTGAAAGGAATCCTGCTTGGAATCTGGTGTATGTGTCAACAAACACTCCAGCAGTGGCTGCACCACATGTCATTGTTAATGTGCCATAGACATTTTTCAGATGCTGGCGTACTGGCTGTTCACTAAAAAATATATGTTTAATAATAGAAATCAAATAAATGTTTTATAATTTATATCTAGTAATTAGAGATCTTAGTTTTGTTGCATTTTGTAGATAGATTAAAAAGTAGATATATATAAATCATTAAATCAATAACAAAACTGTAAGTATATGGTACCACTATTATAAGTTGAGAAATCTAGCCATGAGGGGCAAATTACTTATAAAATGGATGAATTTATGATGTAGGAAATCATTGAAGTTTACACTAATTATACTGGTATACAAATATAGACTTTCAAAGGTATTAAAGTAATGGAGCTATTCTATCTTTTCCTGTGATATAATTATTAATTTTGGAAAACATTGAGTATCAAATTTAGACTAAGAAATAATTTTTACTTGTCATCTATTTGAATACAAATGTGTATTGCATATGTATTACATAGTAGAAAGTGTACATCAGTGTAATTTGCATACATGTTATATACATTAACACAGAAATGCAGAATCTATCTCGGGAGACTAAACTGTTTATTAATTATGAACTGTGGGTACTATAACAATAAGACATTAATTTTTAGAGTAATCTATCCACAGTAAAGAAAAGTTTATTTATTAAGTTCTACAATGTTGCACATACATACATACACATTGACTGGATTAAAACATACTCTTTCAACTATAACACTACTAATTTATACTTTTATAAACATAATTTTAATTGCGTCTTATTTTTAGATTTTTTTTATGAATAATAACGATAAAAAAGTATGCCATGATTGTTTACTAAATGCAGTAAGAATAACAGACATACGTAGTTTTCTAGAAAACAATAGAATAAAGTGACCTCGGACTCGAGTATAGAGACGTATATCAAGTAATTTGTATATCTGGGTAATTTTAATGGCGTAGAATATAGATTAACAAGAAAAATTACGGAGGATATATACTCACAGTCTATTTTGAAAGCTGTTTATGAATGTTTGAATGTTGGGCGTCATGTTGAAGATATTACCAATGCCCAATTGATATTACTCAATCCCAAATTAGCTAAAACAGTTATTTTCCAAGTAAAATTTCACAAATTATATGCAAAGTATTATTTTAACTACAAATTATAAATTTATAAAATAATTCTAGACTATTCAGAAGATTTTAAAGAATCTGGTGAGGTAAAATTAGACAGTTTCACAAACTAGAGGGTCGAACGTAATTTTCTTGCGAGTTCTGACAGATATTTCTTTAATGAAATGACGTCATAAGTCATAACTTGACGTGACGATATCAGACTGACGTGGTGTTGGGCATTCATTTTAATAAATGGTTTTTATGACTTAGAGTACCAGCTCTTTTAATCATAAATAATATCCTAACAATTTTTTAAATACTTTAACACACGTGTTTGTAATATAGGTGTTTCTATTATATTATATTTATAAGGTTAAAGTGTTTTTTGTAACTTCTTTTAGCAATTCATTATTATTTTAATTTTCATGTTAGCGTAGATGTTGAATCTACTTGCGCCTTGTTGTCAATATGATATAATAGATCGTGAAAAAGTTTTAGAATTCTACTGCATTGTACACAACACCATATTCTAAACTGGTATTATAACATTACACAAATCATTAATAACGTGAAGGATGTACGTTGAACATCGAAAGCTTAAAAAAAGCAAAAACATAGCTTTATTTATGACTTCCATATATTGGATATAGATAAACGAGCTGAGCTGTCTCAGACAGTATTATGACAAAACTAGAAGTTAGAACAAACAACATATGTCACATAAATAACAAACCATTTTCAAATAAAGCGGTTTGATGAAAACGAGCATGCTTTTTAACGATAGCTTTATCGTTTAAATTTACTTTGTTATATGAAAATCTAACAATAAATATAAAAATCGTGCAAATATTACCGATATTAAAAAACGGCTTGAAAATCAAAAGAGCAATTTTCATTTTTTTATTTTGATCCTAATAATAATAAGAGATATGATGTTTATAATGGAAATCAAAAGACGATAGTGCTAATTAATGAACATGAGCCTTCAAAAACACATATGTTACTATATGTTTATTTTCATCTCTAAATCGTAATGAAACTAGAAAAAAAAAAGAAATAACCTCAAAGTTAGCTACCACAACTGTTTTCATGTTCTTTATTTACAAAAATGGGGAAAAAAACCAAAGTTGGTAAACAACGAAAAGATAAATATTACCAACTAGCAAAGGAAACCGGTAATTTATTGTTGTTCTATTCTTTTGTGTTATTACTATAACTACTACTGACCACATTTTTTCTTAATATTACCATTTCTTACAGGTTATCGTTCCAGAGCTGCGTTTAAATTAATTCAGCTAAATAGGAAATTTGGGTTTCTGCAAAAATCTCGAGTATGTATCGACTTGTGCGCCGCGCCCGGTGGTTGGATGCAGGTGGCACATCAGAACATGCCTGTATCTAGCCTTGTTATTGGAGTTGATTTGTTTCCCATCAAACCTGTGCCTGGCTGTATTGGTCTTACACAAGATATAACAACAGAAAAATGCAAAACTGCCATTAAAAAAGAAATTAAAACATGGAAAGCAGATGTTGTACTTCATGATGGTGCCCCTAATGTAGGTTTAAATTGGCTCCATGATGCCTACCAACAAGCATGTCTTACATTGAGTGCTCTAAAACTATCTACTTCTTTTTTGAGGGAGAATGGTTGGTTTGTTACAAAAGTTTTTAGGTCTAAAGATTATCATGCCCTACTGTGGGTTTTAAAGCAATTCTTCAAAAAAGTTCATGCCACAAAACCACAGGCATCCCGTAATGAATCGTCTGAAATTTTTGTTGTTTGCCAAGGATATATTGCACCAGATACTATTGATCCTAAATTTCTCGATCCCAAACATGTGTTTGAAGATTTAGAAATAGTTAAAAAACAACATAACAATATATTACATCCTGAGAAACAAAAGAAGGCAAAAGCTGAAGGGTATAAAGAGAATGATTACACAACACATCATAAAATTCCTGTGTCTGAGTTTATAATTAAAGATGATCCAATAGACCTTCTACAAGAGTGCTCAGAGGTATGTCAATCTAATTATAATATTTTTTAAAGCCTATAATATTTGAATTTATTAATCTGTCAATTATTATTACAACAATGCTTTAATTTAATTGGGATAGCAATAACCCTGCCACATTTAATGGTAATTGGCAACCATTTGTTTTTTAAGAATGATAACTTGTGTCTTATTACTGGCATAATGATTTCTCTGAGTTTTATATTATTTAGCTGTTACTTTATACTAATATTGTAGGACCATCAAGAATTGTGTAGGTTTTACATAACATCTACAGATTAAAAATAAATATGGTAACTATCCTCTCTTCTGTCTAGTACTGTAATACTTCACATATACTAAAACTAATATTGAATATTTACAGATTGTAATTGATGATATTAATATTGAGCAACACCCTAAAACAACAGAGGAGATCAAAATATGCTGTAAAGACATTAAAGTTCTTGGTCGTAAAGATCTGAAAGCATTATTAAGCTGGTTGAAACAGATTAAAGAATGGAAGACATCACAGGTAATGTTATAAATAAACTTATGTAGTTATTTACCTTGTTTATGTATGCAATAATAATGCTATGTTTATTTGCTGGATTAAGTTTTCATTTACACAATTATTAACAAGGATGGTGTTACTAGTAGAGAACTAGGTGACTAGTAAAGAAATTATTGTTTCTTTCATTAAGATGTTTTGTAACATTTACCAAAATTAGATAATTCCTAAAATAGAAAATGTATATCATATTTCCTTAGGTTTGTACTGCCATGTTATCAAATGTCAAACTTAGCAATAAATTTTTGACATTGGCATTATTTTTCTTATATCTTTCTTATATTTATTTTTAAATTATAAAAAACATATTCTTTTCATATATGAAATGACAACCATAAAAATCATTATAAGGTGTATGTATTTAAGTATTATTTTCATATTATAGGAAAGTAAATCCAATGAAAATGAAGAGAAGGTGATCAATGGTGAAATCAATACTGATGGTACTGAAGAAAAAAAATCGAATGATGAAGATAAAGTTGATGAAGAAATAGCAGAACTCCAGGTTTGTATTTTGTTCAAATAGAAAGTTTATACTTTAATTGCTATTCTTATAATAACTCAAACAGTGTTTATTAGTAGTACTATTTTTTAATTAATGGTAGAATAAATTATTTGGTGTTGAATTTATGGTGTTCTCCATGACTGTATATATAACTATTTGGTAGGGTCATAATAATAATAATATCCCTGGACAATTCACACAACACCATCTAGCTCCAAGCTAAATAGAGCCTGTGTTATAGCTATTTGATAATTAATATAAATACTTAGATATATATAACATATTTGCATAATATGCATAGAAAACATCCAGATGGATACAAACAATTGTATTCATGAATACAAATATTTTTACTATGAGCTATACCACTAGACCACCTAGGCTGTCATGATTGGTATAATGTATTTTATTCTCATTTTATTTTTGAACTAATGTAATATGATAAAATTTATTAAAGGATGAAGAAAGGAGATTATCAAAAAGAAAGAGAAAGCAGCTAAACAAGCAACGACAGAAATTAGCAGAAAAGATGAATCTAAAGATGGTGCTGAAAGGTGATGATGGACCAATATTGGAAAATCATGATATGTTTAAACTATCAGATATAAAAAATGCTAAGGTAAGTCACTTTGTAATTTAAATCTATAATATAAAAATGAATCGCTAAATATGTTGGTAGGCGCTAATCTCGAGAACTACTGAACCGATTTCGATAATTCTTTTTTTAAAATATTTCTCGAGGTACGAGAATGGTTCTTACGGAGAGAAAAATTTAAAAAAATGCCTAAAAACAACACTTTTCTGTAACCCCATACAAAAAATTCTTAATGATACTTAAAAGTCAATTTGAACTTTAATACCATACCATAAAGTTCAAATATTAGTGGAGAGGTTCTGGGAAGACTCCCATACAAACGCTTCGTAATGATATTTAAAAGTTAATTTGAACTTTAATACCATATAATAAAGTTCAAGTGTAAGTGGAGAGGTTCCGAGAAGGCGTGTGTCAATATTAGTCAAAAACATGTTGTCAGTAATAAAATGTCACTTGCAATGTAAATGTCTCATTGATCATCTATAATATTACTACAAATCTAAAAGACAAACATTTTAAAAGCATTGTGTGATTGTAACTCAGACTGTAAATAAGATATGCCTCCATAATGTTCTACAGTCAAGTCTAAGGTCTGCAAGTTCCATTAATTAAATTAATTAATGAAGAGCCCGAAATGCAACGAATCTCATCTAATCATACTGCCCAGGAACATGAAAATCGCAATGAACATGAAAGAATTTGGGCAATATACACCCGCGAAGCGCGACATTCGACTAATAATGTTGCAAGTTTGAATCGAGCTGCTTTCTTTTGCGATAGGTTAATTGATTACAGTATCTGTGTTACTATTGGACCTATGAACTCATTGCCATATTGTTAGGCACTGAAATACAAAAATGAAACTAACGAATTTTGTTGCAAATGGAAATGTGAAATTGATACCTTTGCTTCCACCTCCAGAGCCATTGTACTCATTGGTTTTAGGAATAGAGACAGACTCCATATTCTTTTTAAACAATATTCAACAATACAACAACCGCCGTCAAATGATTTTATTTGGAGCAACGAAATAGTTTGAAAAAATTTCATGCAGATTTTTTAGGGTTGTAATAGTATTTGCTATTGAATGTTTATTAACCATAACTATTATATTCCATATATTTTTTTACAATACACTCTAGATAGAAAGTCAAATATTACAGAGCAAGTTCTCTGTTACCAGTGCCGGATAACGACTACAAGGCAAGGCAATTCTCCACAAGAAATCAATCTACATTGTCACATAACAATAAAGTGAAGTGGTTAATACTTGAATAGTTATAAAACTTATATCACTTTCATCAATACAATCAATTGATTATATTATTTAAAGATATGATGCCATCTGATAATCACATTTGTTATTAGAGCTGATAAAACTCCTGTGGGGCAACTAGCAGAACATTTTAATGCACCTACTATTGATGAAGTTGCCATTATTCACCTAAAGAATACTGTGTATCATAAAGTACTACAATAAAAATAAATTTAAACTTAATTTCGAATAAGTAAAAATAAAATAAATTATAATAAGTCAACACCATAATAAAAAGAAAGTGAAATTGTTTTTTTATTGACTATTAATATAATTTTAGTTGTTTTATAAATTTCGACCCGACGGCCCAAATAGCAGAATAAGTTTTAAATAAACTAAAAAATAAAGAATCGACAGTTAGGCGATACGAAGTTCGCCGGTCAGCTAGTATTTAATGAAAATCACTGCCAATTTAATGGAGTGAATAATATAAATTAATATTATAGTGATGAGTACGGATTAATACGGCTTAATCCGTCTATCAGTTCAAAGATATTAAGTCTAATATCTTTGAACATGACTTTTTAGAAACTTCATTCATATTAATTTTTATAAACTACATACAAGAGGAAAGGATTTGGAATAATTACCAAGTGGCCAAAAATAAAGATCCTGATTTAATTAATTTAATAAAGATTAAATATACATACAAATGAAAGTGTGTTGTGTCACTTAGATGACGAAAGTGGACAAATAGATAAAAATGACTTTGATGTACAATATTAGAAATAAACAATAATAATATATATTATATTTCCAGCAATTGGCAAATATTATTGACCAGCGGCCTGACATAGTAGCGGATGCCAGTGACGAGTCAGATGATGAACCTAGAATAAAGGCAAAATACATGAAATATGATGTGGAATCATCAAAATTGGACTCGTCAGGACTCTACTATAAAGATTCTGACAGTGAATTAGAGATGGAATCTGATTCGGAAAATGAAAAAGATAAAGAATCTTTAGGTATACATTTTTTTTGTTATATGTTGATTGTAGTTGCTGTTAATTACATATTAATTTACAAATTAATTGTATTATTATTAATATCAAATATTCATTGAAAATCTAGAACCTTTTAAGTTTATCATCACTATTTTATTACAGCATTCTCAGATTCTGATAATGAATCAAAGAAAATGGATAAATTGACTAAACTGAACACATTGAGGAACAGTAATATGACCCGAACTCCAACTATACCGAAAAATAATCCATTGCTGACAGATTTGGACAATACAGATCCTGTATCGAAGAGGACTTTGAAAGCAGAATTATGGTTTCAAAAGGACTGCTTCAATGAAATGGATGAGGAAAGTGACGAGGGTGTAGATTTAGATAAAATGGTTGAAACATACAAAGAAAAAGGTTATAGGCGTTTTTTATATTTCTGTTGAAAATGTATTGATTTGAATGTGCTCTTATAAAGTGATAATAGAAGAAGTGATTTTAAAAGCAACAGTGATAAACTGTCTCTATTCATTGTTGCTATCCCAGCGGGCAAAATGGGCAAAGGAGTACATTTATCTTTTCTATACGATCTATTTATGTAATGGTCTGTTCTGATAACTATGACTGTATATATCACTGTACGTATAACTTTGTTACTCAAGTAACTATTTACTTACTTATTCAACTTTCGGGACAAACTGCTGTAAATATAATGCTGAACATTTATTTAAAAAAACAACACAAGTTCATTACTCATTCTATGTGTGATGATGCTGCATATCAAATGAGTGGTAGAATCAAAGAAAATATGACTGTTCAAAAGTGCTTATGTTAAGTTTATATGAATAAAATAAAAACAAGAAATAATTTTTTACTAATATGAATAATCGTTTCTTTTATTTATGATAATATTAACTTTAGGAAAAAAAGTTTCTGAAGATACTGACATTGCCACAACTCAATCAAAGAACTTCAGCATGAAGAGAAGGTTAAGTGATACAGAGAAGTCTGATGATGATGATAGTGATGATACATCTGACAGTGATTATGATGTGGAGGAGACTGTCAATCCTAGTAATGGAAAAGGTGGTAATCGAACTGGAAGAAAAGATGGTTTCGAAGTTGTGTCCCAGGACCCTGGTAGGTATAAGTTAAATACTCTTTTGTATTTATTTTTGTTTTGCAAATAATTTATAAATAATGTAAATAGAAGAGAAGTAGGTATCATAACAAAAACTTGTGTAATGCTGTATGGATTGTATTTGGAATGGCTAGCAAACTGACGGCCCACCTAAGGCCGGTAAGCGATTATCGTCGCGTATATACCTACATGAACAGCACTACGGACATCACGTTATTGTGTGACACCTGCAATACCACTCATGCGTTTCCATTCCAGACGACCTCTTAGCCTGTAATTTCACTGCCTAATTTGTATCCCACAACCAAAACAGCATACAAAGTTGTTTGGCGGCTAAAATATGTTCCATAAAACAGTATTTTTTAGTTTATGCTATGAATTTGTAAACATTAATGATAACATATAATTTACGTTTAAGAAGTTTACAGTACTTGTTTTATAATTCCAGAATTGAAAAAGTTAAAAAAAGAACTTAAAATGGACGCAGAGACGCTAGCATTAGGTACTATGATAGCAACATCTAAGAAATTCAAGAGAGATTTAATCGACGATGCATGGAATCGCTATGCATTTAATGATACAAATCTTCCGGATTGGTTTGTAGAAGACGAGAAAAAACATATGAGGAAACCGGTAGTAGTGCCTGAGGTAATTAAAGATTTGACGAATTACAAAAAATTGGTCTGTATCTTGGATACGTATAAGATTGTTCTATTTCCTGTATTAGGCGACTAAACGATTCTACAAATATTTATTGTACGAACGAGAATGAACTAAAAATAGAAATAATTTCGGTTCAAGTAAACTTGTAACTTTAGGATTGGTTAGTTTACTAACTGCATTAATAATACCATATACTTCTTCGTTTTACTATGTACTTCTTCGACGTTATATAAATACATAAAACAGTTTTGATGATTTACAAAGTACTTATTACGATAAGTGTTAAATATCTAAATGGAAGTTGATAAAACCCGCTTATGTTATAGACCTTTCGTCATTAGTTATATATATCATTTTCTAACCAATATTCCAATCGCAATTTTATGTACAGCATACATACTAATAAGTTATAAATTTTGATTGATATTTTTCAGATATATACAGAAGAGTACAAAAATAGGCTACAGGATATAAATGCAAGGCCTATTAAAAAAGTAATAGAGGCAAAAGCTAGGAAGAAGAAACGTATGATTAAGCGAATGGAGCGAGCGAAAAAGAAAGTGGAAGCAGTAATGGAGAATGCTGATATATCAGAAAGAGAAAAAGCACAGCAAGTTAGACAGTTGTATAAAAAGGCACAGTCAGATGGGAAGAAGAAGATTACATATGTCGTTGCCAAAAAACATAATACCGCAAAACGCATGAAAAGGCCGAAAGGAGTTAAGGGGCAATACAGAGTAGTGGACCCGCGAATGAAGAAAGACATGCGTGCACAGAAGGCCAAGGAGAAAACAAAGGGTCGCGGTAAGAAGACGAAGTCCAATAAAGTTACAAAACAGAAAGGGAAGAAAGCTAAATAATAATTAATTATACTTATTATGTGCCTATATGTTTCAAAAGTAATTTTATAAAAAAAAATAAACAGATAATTATCAAATATTTTTTGTTTTAAACCTAGAAGTCAGCTACCAGAGATGGTATTTGAAGATTTTTAATTGTGCCTGAGGGAAAATTGTTTTACTGTAAGTTATGTCACATTTTAAAAACAGTGTACATAATTGAATATTTCATGAAAAAACTTATCGTCATCGATCTATGATTTCAATAACGAGGGTGAGGACACATTTTAAATCCTCGTACATAGTTATAAAAGTAAAAATTAACGTAAGTTTAATACATAATTTTTATTGGAAAACGGTAAAATGAAAACTAGAATATGTTAATTTAAAAATATGCAAATAAAACTATTGCTTCAAACAATTTCTAACATAGGCATTAAATATACAAATAATAGTCATATTGACCGAGGACAAAGTCAGGTTGTCGGATAAATAATCGTTGATTGTTCGACATCAACCTTGCGCTAGGTAAGGTTATATCCGTCGCGGGGTGGACTGATTTCGATCCCGCGACTGCGGCACATGGCGTTGGATGAGGGGCATCTTGGAGTTTTTAGTGAGTAGGAGTCTCACAGTACCCGCTTGCCTCCCCCGGGGCGGGCGGGTTTCCATGAGGGATTTTCACCAAGTTAAAAAAAAGGTAAGGTTATATTACAGGTAAGTATCACAAAATCAAATTATGTATTTCATACATATGATCAATACTAATACCGCAGTTTTACTTTTTTAGTATGATGTTTTTTTAATTATATGTACCACGTTATATTTGTTCAGTATTTTGACAATGTTACAACGAAAGTTACATAAGTTCTAATATTGTTCTGAACATGGAAGTTTCCCAGAGAATTGGGGTGAAGGCCCAGGCCTTAACCCAAAAAAGTATGAATAACATGAGCTAAGTCTCGGTTACTATTTAATACTAGTTAGAAGACTTCCCATCTTAGTAAATGCGTGAGCGGTGACACGCACGAATATAATATAGTTGTTAAATTTCCTGGAATTCTACACAAATTGTAGTTCCGTACTAGAGAAAAAAATACGATGAACGAAATAAGGGAGTGGCCGTGACCAAGAGAAATAGGGTTCGTTTTTATATATAAAAATAATATATTATAGTTTTACAATTACTGTCGAACGACATTTTTGAATCACCAATATTATTCCGCTACCTTTGTTTAATTTTATCATTTTCTTAAATATTTATTATTTTGATAAATTTCTCCTCCAGTCGGCGCTAGACAGACTCCGAAATCGCGATACGGGATCGTAATTCCATCTGACCGCATGCATTCCGTCATTGCTTAGATCAAGTATTATCAGTATTATACTATCTTTGCCCAGTACATAAACTGTTTAACTACTAATACCGTCTGAATAATAATTTTGAAATCACAATTGTGATCTAAATTTATATATAAGAAACGTGGGACGTTATCAATTACACATGATGAAACAAATCATTATTATATGTGTGGCCAATTGACCATAATAATTTATCGTGTGTAGCATAATTCAATAATGATGTTGACCCATAGCAATTACATTGGGGTGAGGGCCCATTACCTGACGTTACAAAGATTATTTTTACGAGGAAGGTCAGGGTGATATTTGAAGCCACGTGCGTCACTCGCACTTAACAGAGTTCAGGGACAGGCACGCCATATAAATGATATCACTTCGGTCTTTTGGCCTTGGTATCTAATTCTGATTCGCTCTAACTACGCAGTCAGCCTACTAAATTATATTATACATTTTTCTACAGTCTTTTGTGTTAATAATAACTAATTATGTGTAGTACTGACATAAACAGTATTATTAGTCATTAAGTACTTGCCATATAATGCCTCTGTTACAAAGAAAATAAAACAATTGGACTCTTTTGTACCTACCTAGTTGCAAAGGCCAATAAAGAGATAATATTACATATTGCTTTTATTAATTTTATGTTCCGATATATTGTAATTTAAAAGTAATTGGGTAATATAGAAAATTATGAGAGTCTGAACTTTTAATATAAAGATAGAATGAATAATGAATACATCTTACGTTGTTTTGTTGGAAGACTTCAGCATGCGCATCCAAATCTATTCTATTCTCATTCATTTTACTTTTGTGGGTTAACATGGATATACTGTATGTAGGTAATGAGGCCTGTTACTTAATAGTCTTAAAAACGGCTCTAGAATTATCCGGTGAACATCAGAAATTCTGAAGGAAGAGAAAGGTGTGGTGTGGGGAGACCGGGAGATATTTAGTAGGAGGTAGGCGGCGGGTGGTGGCGGTGGCCGGGCTATATCGAGCGCATGATCACGGCCAAGGCCGCGGACCGCCGTCATCGCTCGACTCCAGCCCACCCGACCAATAGCCTGCTACTACCTACCCATCGCATCAAACAAATCGTACTTAATAAAATGATTTTTCTATATGTCTATAGTACAGTCCTTCTATTTCAATATTCCGTATACGAGAGGCTTTCATCACTTCTTTTTTGGCTATGGGTACGGTAATTTATGTGTAGGAATGTATTATCAAGAACAACAATACTTGTACATACATTATTCCAGATGGACATTTGTAAGCTTAACCAAAAACCAGGTAGAATGCTCATGAAACTGAATTACTTTCCGCAAGAATTAGGGTGGAAATTGAGTGAAAAGTGAAAATAAATACACAACAGTACCTTTTATACGAGTGAAGACGGGACTGGTCGCAAATTAAATATAAATTAAAATAGGTATCTCATTCATAATTATATTATATTTTCGAACTATTTTAACGTTATTAGCAGCAGATGGCCTTTACAGCTTCACCAAACGAAAATGGGAATGTGTACAAACCCGCGGATGGATTTATAGTGCGGCTGATCACCAACTCCTACCTGACGAATATGGCTTTAATACGCCACTTTTCATTACGATAATGATGGAATTTTGTGGCCCTAAATACCATTTAGTATAAATTTTTCATACATAAAATATCTTTAATAAATGCAATGAATGCGTTTTGGGTTATTTGGGCTTTTAGCTGATGTTGCCGCTTCTGTCACAATATGCTTTGTTACGTACTGTAAGAGCTAATGAACTGCCTTATATATAAAGACCTATTTACATGCAGTGAAAAATTTTTTATGTGATACAATTTGTTATATATATGTATAATAAAATAATTTATAGCCAAGACATGAAATTATATTATTATCGCAATTTATAAAAAACAGGCCTTATAACAGATAATGTTATAACAGTTTATATAAAATACTATTGTTACAAAGTAGCTGTTAGTAGCTATAAAATGTATTCCGAAGATATATCTATAATTTTCTGAGCTGAGAAAACATTGTGTTTATTAGACTTATTCTCAGAGAGATTATTTCGTGGCTTAGGGCCACAAATGTTCTAAAAAAATTCTTGAAAAGAGTATTGTTAAGTCTAAGTCTAATAAGTATGGACTTGCACAATTATATTATCAATCTATTAATCTAATGTACAGACAAATACAAACAATTCTGTTTTTGAATACAAATGTTTGTAACGTACGAGGAATCGAACCCCCAACCATCGGTAGTAGGTAAGTACCTACTCTGCCTAATGGTTAATCCGGCCCTGCGTATTCCTATTAATAGGTAGGTATATTTTTTCTGAGAACGAGAATGGAATGGTGATCCTGCCTGCGTTGATTGTACCCGCAGAAGAGTTGGAGTAGCTCATACATCTAGTTGAAGTAACAACAATACATGTTAACTGTGAGCAGTATTATAAAATTTTCTTAAAGTCGTGTTATGTCCCAAAATTAAAATTACTAGATTGGATTGGCTATACTTATATCTGTATTTATGCTATGTAGGCATGAGAGTTCCGAGTGACGTCCGCGAGGCGCAGGTAGTTGGTGACGGGTGCGGGAGAATAGCGGGGCGACGCGGGTGGTGTGACCTCGCCCTCACAAGGTCGCGGGCGCGAGTACCATTCCACTCAGTAACGCCAAACGTCCCTCCCTTATCCCTATAGGTACACTCTTCCATAAATGACCTCGAGTCTTGATGCCACAGAGTGAGAATAATAAAAAGTTATTAAATAGGTACAAGGCCTACTTTTATAAAATAAAGAAATCCTGTTAACGATCATAAAGGTCATAGTGATACGACATTTAAGATACTCAAGAACATACGATTTCATTTGTTTAATAGGTCCATTCCCTACATCTATTTGATGTACCTATATTCACTCATCCTGAACATTCTTTTTACAAATTACTAGCTTTAATAATAATACAGTGCAACCTTAATATAACGTACCTCAATATAACGACTTCCTCGATTTAACAAATTCTTCGTAATCCCCTTGAATTGTCCATAAGAGTCAATATAAAATATACATTTACATTGCGAACATTCTTTGCGAACAACCTCTTTATAACGAATTTTCAACTATCAAGAAAAAGTATTCATACCTCTAATTAACGAATTTTGTCAACCCAAAACCTTTATATAAAGTTCCCACCAATAATATAACTCTTAATCTTATCTTTAATCTTATAATGTGATTTATGTCTCGACATGTTTCGATACGCTTTTGTTCGTAAAGTATTTTTTTGTTTTTTGATGTTTAATGGAAAGTAATGTAAACACTTCTGCTCGTCACTATTGTTAAAGATTTAAGTTAAAATGGCTCAGTCGCAGAAAAGCGAAACATCATTAATTATGTTGACCAAAATCCTGTGACGAAAAAATTTGACATAGCTAATAAGTGCGGGATTCCCGCAAGTACATTGGCTACAATTTTAAAATTTAAAGATAAGTTTTCAGAAGAAAGTGGTTTGAATGTAAACAGTAAAAGATTAAAATCATGCACTATTCTTTTACCTCTTTATAACGAATTTTAGACCAACCTAACCTCAACATAACAAACCTCAGTTCAACGAATTACTTGATATTACGAATATTTTCTTGTTCCCCTCCGATTTGTTATATCGAGGTTGCACTGTAGTATGAAACTGTAGTTCATAATCACTAAACCCTTTCCTAAATTCCTATTCGTTTACCTGTCCTGTTTCCCGTCAATTGAAAGTAGCGTATTGGACAACAAAAGCCCATTGCCAAAAGGAGAAAATAATATGGTATGTACGCGAAATGATGTTAAATTTTTAAAAATCCTTTGTTGTTTGCTTGATAGATTATATATAAGAGGTCAATATTATTATTACAACTGCAGTGTTAACGAGATACACGAGAATCTATATATTTAATGTAATCCTCATATCACAGCATCATAATTATAATAAATGACATAATATGAGAAGAGTATAAGGAGCATGTACGACCATCTAACAGACCAAGAGAACGTTGTTACTTGTTAAGGAAATAATTCACGAACTACATCTCAAAATCTTAGTATAAAGATTATTTGTTCCCTCGTAACTTGAGTACAAAGTTATCATCAGGACATTTTGTACAGCGCCATCTGGTCCCTAGCTAAGCAGAGTTTGTGTTATCGTAGAGTACTACGATAACATACGAAACATCTAGTCAGACAGACAGTGTCTAGTAAGACAACTAGATGTTTTTATAAATACAATATACCTACATATCTTGTGGCACATATGTCCATTTATTTAGAAACAATTATATGCGTTGTGTTTTTAAGATATTTGGCACAATGTCCCTCTGTAAATAATTAGTAAAATAGTATACAGTTCATATAATAGTAGGTACTTTAATAATTTAATATTATAGGTAAAATAATAAATATGTAAATATTACTGGGTTAATTTAAAATGAATGCTAACATTGTTCTCTTAAGGTTTCTAGATGTAAGCGAATACCTTATACCTTACAGTGCATTCGCTATTTTTATTGAGGTACACTTTATACAAAGCCCTCTGCTTGAGTAAACCTGTCTTCATTTTATTAAAACAAAATTTATCTATGTATTTATATGAGTTGTCTAGTACCGATAACAAGCTATGCTTACCTTGGGACTAGATGACGCTGTGTGAATTATACTGATATTATTATTAGTAGTACCTATATTTAAAAATACTTTTAATCAGGAAAAGATACTGTCACCAAAGTAAAAATAATGGTAATCAGATGTGAATATAAAAATATTTACAAAATATACAACTGGGTGAAATATGCATACCTATCATTATGAATATACATATATAACTACTTACATACCCATTTAAAATGTAACTACAATTTCATCAGAAGTCAGATAAATTGTTTATAGGCAAAGAAATATCAGTGATACCTTCAATGTTGTCCATAAGTGAATCAACTAACAGGATTTTGAAACTACCTTTATTTTAAGTAAACCCTAAAGTTTAGTGTCGTGTTGAAACTCATCGAGTCGTAGATGGATTGCCTCTTTGAGGGGACATGTCGCAAATCTCGTGGACATTCCACCGCCCCCGCCCAATATAAAGTTCGCAAGTTTAGTGTGCGGCGCGGGTGAGCGACCACGTTCACGGTCGATTCTGCGGTAAGGTCTAGCAAAGCGTCGCAAACAAAGCCGATGTGCACACAGTTAACCGCAGGTGAACCACGATTAACCCCACGTGAGCGGTCGTTAGCCGAAATGGACTCTAAAATAGGACCACCGAAGGTGACGCCACTCTTCTTACAAATACCGTAAAGAAGTTTTTACAGCGACAGCTCGACAATAAAACAGGTGACGTACTGCGGAGCTGTCGTTCATTGTGTATTCTTCGTTTTCATGTTGTTTCAATTCCGTCTCTTTACAAGTATACTCGAGCTTATGTTGAAATTAAATTCTCTAAGAGACACATAATGTCTTTGTTGTTTGAAGTTAGATTCAAAATTCAAACGGGGATCGAAATCACGACGGCCTAAGTCGAGGTTTGAATCCCTTGTGGTGTTCATAGACTGTAGTGGTATTCGTTAGGCAGGTGTTGCTCTTTAGCTATTCCATAAGTATTTCCGCGGGTTTCAGATGACCTCTGCATTTGCTTCCTTTTTTTATCTGATGAAAATGTTTTACGGCTTTAGGGCCATTTGCGGTTAACATCATTAGAGTAAAGATGTAAGTAGCCACTAAGAATATTTTTTTGGAAAACTATACATATAGTATAGAGATATTATAAATTAGATAACCACTAGTCACTAATATATGATTAATTATCATAAAGGCTATTGTAAGAAAAGGCAGGCAAAGAAAGAACTATATATAGATATAGTTCTTTCTTTGCCTGCCTTTTCTTCGACAAATGTCGATTTCCAGAAGATCCAAATACGATGACTTCGTGAACAAATATAATTTTTCATTATTTATTGTTTTATTAATATATGTCACATTTTAATAACCTTAAATAAAACAAACCTTCTATTTCGAATGTAGATTAAAAATAAGTTGAACGCGAGTAGAGCGAGTTCGACGACCGACCATGACGACCTGCATGTACGCATTACAGCTACCTACGTTTTGACTGATTATTTACAAACTCAGCACAAACTGAACAAAACGGTTGCAGCACACTCTCACCTCGTTCCATAAAGATAAACACGCATAACGCTGTGTAATAATTATTAGCTAATAAAGAAAAGATAACTTATTTTGTTTTATTTAATCAAACCTCAAATTCACTGAACCCTAGAGTTCAAAGCAATGGTCTTTTCTTAAAAAGATATATTACCTCTATTTTCTTCATTTACTATTTTATAACAAAATACATTTATTCTTTAAAAGATATGTCAAGTTTAATTATTAAAAAGAAGCACATAATACATAGGTACTTGCTTGGCAGAGCTAGTTAGTTAAATTTCCTTATTTTTAAAATAACCAACTACTGAACCTTTCCCAGACATCGTTGCGTTACTACTATACTAATTCCTAGGTATAACTCTACAATACTGATGTGAGTGAGGGCAGCTAGATAGCAGTTTATCTAGGAAGTACCCTAAACAATGCAAATGGCAAAGGATTATATTTCTCGTAGTTATTGTTTTTTTTTATGGATAAATATGAAGAAGCGCACATGGCAGCGCAAAATTAAATCAGTTAACCTAGTGCACAGATAACGTACTCATGGTGTGGTGAATTCACCACGAAAGTTTACAGAAGTGACAATCCAATCAAGACGCGTGAAAATCGATATTACATGGTATATTACTACCAATATGGTAATTAGTTCCCATGAACACAAATAAAATAATAATAATATTAACCATCAGCAACACCCCTTCTTTGCCCGTAGATACACTGACAGATATACTGGCAATTTATTATGTTTTATTCAAATTAAATTTGCAAGTAAAGGGAAAACGTAAACTCTAGAAACAGATATACTTACGTAAATCAAATTTGAAGTTGTTTACATTTTTTATTTAGGACGTAGGTAGAAGCGGTAGCGTTGCTACATAATTGCAGTTATTTACATGTTTACATTGTAAAATATGTTACATTAACGCTTAACGCGGTTACTTAGGTAGGTACATTGTAAGTGGCGACTGGCGTGGCCGTTTTGTGCGGACACGCCGCACGCGGTCGTCGACCGGGCCCTTGACTTGCGCGGGTTCACCGACACCGGCTGACACGGCGCATACTCTGCTACACTTCGCGTCCGCTCCCGCAACCGCTGCCGCTCATGCTAACAAAACTGTTAGACCTACAATGAGGATCACTGGCAGATTTATACATTTGTTTATATATTTTCAAAATAGAATTGTTTGTATGAAATGAACTATAGTTTTTTTTATTTTCTGTAATTGTGCTCGACAATGGAAGCAACGGAATCTTTTATATTTACAGTTTATTTATTCGACAGCCTCGGTGGTCTAGCGATTTAGCACACCATTCTATTCTGATGGTCGCAGGTTCGATTCCTCGCAAGGTGCAAACTTTTGTATTCATAAGTATGATTGTTTATATCAGTCTGAGTGATTACTATGTATATTATGTGAGTATTTAGTAATAGATGTATTTAAGGATCAGTTATCTAGTAACCATAACCACAGATAACAGAATAATAAATACTATAACGCAACCTCTGCCTAGATGGCGTTGTGAGGATTGTCCAGGGTTATTATTATTATTTACCACACATCGAGTTGCAACGGACAATCGGGTAATTAGATTACAATTTGTAAACATGTACGAATATTTCACTATAAGTCCGTCAATCCTAAACATTTTTCTTCGATCTGGATTACTCTAAATAATGTAGTCATTTATGCCTATGCTATGCTAAGAATTTTAACCCATTACGTGAAGAATATACCTACAACTTTTGTACTTTATCCCATTATCATTGTTGCTGATATGTATATAAAAACATAAACAGTTCGTTGTATGGCCACTGTGGCAAAGTACTAAAGTATCATAGGTAAATACCCACCTTAAGGAAAATATTTTCCCCATAGCGTGAAATAACGGCATGTAATGTTGGCAAAATATTGCTTATGTTTTCACTCAGGTATTCAGCAGCCGAATGGCATCCTAGAAAATCTTTCTATCTATATATGATAATATAAGCAGATTGAATCCTTACTACGTGAAATATGTGGACGAACATTCTTGAATCAGCTTCTAAATGGTTTGATTGTAATTCCAGTACCTCACAAATTAAAGATCTTTACAGCTTGAAACATTTAGTTGGATTATCGAATCCTCCACAAATATACATCTCGCAGTCTTCTTTTACTTGTGCATATTTTGGAGCATTAGCGCAAAGAAATCGAACGAGTTGCAATTTATTATGAGCGTTAGTAAGAAAAGCTTTACAATCAGCAGGAGTATTTGTTGAATGGTTGGAAATTATGATATCTGGCCTTTACTCCATAATTTAGTATCCAAAAATTTTATAGAAATATCGTCAAATATTTACGTCTATTCCCTTAACGCCAGGCAAATTAAAGAATTCCATATTCTTTTAATAAACCGTCGGCAAAATCGCCAATAGGATTGTACTTATTTAACTGAATTATATGTATAAGTACCATACCAACAATAATATAAATTTTGAATGTATTTAAATTTATTAAGTCTTGCTGAGAGCTTGTATGTACGATATGAGTGCGAGCGAGAGGTCCGCTCGACCGTTTTTCAACCTATTTATTAAGATATCTTGTTAAATAATTACAATATAAGAATAAAAGTTATAGTTTACAATATCGGGAATATTTTTTATTTAATAAGTTTTTCTCTAAAATTAATGGTTCAGCTACTAGGATGATTTTGAACAATTAAATTGTTTATCACATAAAAATGGACCGGCAAGATTCGGATTATTAAACTATGGACATTCCTGAACATGAATCCGTTGACAGAATACGGCACTCATATTTTGCATACTCAACTCCCTTTGGCGCCTGCACTATATTGTTTGTATTTACATCTATACATATAAATAAAATTGGAGTGTCTGTTTGTAACATTGAAATAACCATTTTTTACTTTTATGCATGTAGCATATGAATATAAATACGGTACATACACCAAAATAACATTTTTTACATTTTTTGTCTGTCTGTCTATTTGTTTGTTCCGCCTAATCTATGAAATCGCTGGACCGATTTTGATAGGACTTTTTCTGGCAGGTAGCTGATGTAATAAGGTGTAACTTAGGCTACTTTTGTTTTAGAAAAATAATGTTTAATTGCACGCGGACGATGTCGCGGGTACAGTTAGAATTAAATATATTTAAAATTTTGTACATTTGTACATTATAAGCTTGATGAAAATATAATTGATCATTGTCGCTTTATTAAAATACAATTTATGTGAAATATATAATTGTTCGGTAGCTTTCCTTGTTAAGCACTTTTTTATTCAAAGTAACGGGTTTTTTATTGGGCCGTTTGGTGGCTTCAGTTCAGCCCTTTGTTTACTCTGTGTTTTTGTAATAAAACTTGTGAAAATGTGTTTGAACATTCATTACCAAATACAATCGTGACAGATATAATTTTGACTGGTCACAAGACTGTTCATGTATAGTGGCGCTAGTTACCACTTACTATCAGGTGACCCGTCAGCTTATTTACTATTTGAATTACACAGAAAAGCTACTAGATATAAAAGTATATTTACTTATTTGGATATTTACCATTTTTTCTCCTGTTTGTTCAGTAACATAAAAGACTCAACCCGGACGAAATCAAGCTTTCTTGTTATGGTTTTATATTTAATTTTCGACTTTGACTGACTCTGTTAAGATTTTTAATATGATGTAATTTTTTTATTATGCATGGCTAATGGCATGGCATGATTTGGCCAACACTAAATACATAAATAACAATCTCAAATTTCAATAAATAACTAAAGTAAATTTCATTAAACGTTCTTGACCTGAAGTACTTAATTTCAGGTCAATAGCATTAGTATTTACTGAAGTATAACGCTAGATGGATGGATGGACCATAACTATAGTGGGTAGACATTAATACTGTGTTAGTTGCTTGAGGCATTTTGGAGGGTATGGACAGTATGGATGTAGACATCACAGCTCATAAATAAGTGAACCGGATTTTCGGGTATGGAGGTATATGTATGTATGAATGTATGTAGCAAGCGGTCGCGGCGTGCGGCGTCGCGGGCGTTGTTGTCTAAAGTACCTAACTTTCTAGGCCACTTTTCACTGTCACTTTACAAAAGCACTTTTTGGAATTCTGTTTAACGAAAGTTATATTTTGATAAACAATTCTTGTTATATAAATGAATTGAGCTTTTTTATGAGACGTTCTATAGACTGCCAATCTGTTATCCAATAACATTGGAGTCCAAATATCTCAATGATTGGAATTGAGAAATCCTGCGACCATTTTAGACTCTACCGTACAATCCGTCTAAAATCTCGTAATAGAATAGAATGCAGCATTACATGTAACGTCATGTGAAAGACTTTCCATCGATTTCAAAATCGAGGTTATCAATTCAAATGTTTTTAATTTACGATGTTATCATTATGTTAATACATAAAGCAAAAACTTTTTACCTCTCTTTTGCGGATGGAGCAATATGAAATTTCACACACTTATAGTTTACGTAGAACAGGAGATGATAGTATTTTTTTTTATAAAAAATACATTGTCTTTCGATAATTGAAGATTTCAGTTTAACATTTCCACATAGCTCAACTACATATACAAGTTTTGGAAAGTTTTAGCTGTTCAAGGTTTATTTTATTAGGACAACCATATTCGCAGATAATATTAAAGCGAAATAAATGTAGGTTAATAAATATGGGTTAATAATATATAGGAACATGGAAATTGTTGAAAATTAAATATACGAGAATATTAAAATACAACGCACTTTGTACTTCAAGAATGTATAACGCATCTTGTTTTTGCTCAGTATAATAAAATACATATATAATATTTTATAAATCATCTGCAAGGGAGGTAAAACGTTATTACAACGACGACGTAAGTCATTGTAATAACGTTTAAAACATTAATTTCTGCAACATAGTCGCCTAATTTATAACAGAAATCGATTCAGCTTTCTACGGAGAGTCCATGGTTGGCGGGTCAAACTACACAGTGCGATGGTAGGTAGTGTAGAAAAGGTGAAATTTAGCGGAGCGAGAAATCTACGGGATGCGATGTTTATTGTAACAAGCCGACTATCGGGCGTGCGCGCAAGAGAAACTGAAAGTAATGGCGCCGCATTCAACCCACTTTCACTGCTCTTGTGCGCAGGCGCACGCAGCTGCCACCACTGTGCATTTGGCTACTCCTACTGTCTGCCGAGGTAGAGAGCTGCCATGCGCTCGTTTACTGCACATGTCCACACCTTTGCACTTATGCACCTCATTCACTTTTATTTCTTGTATAACTCTAGTAGTTACAATTAAACCTTTAACCAAAATTAAAACCTTAATTAAACCAAACAAAAATTTTGAATAGCTTGCTGGTTATAAGGTTATAAGGAGTCTTGAATTATTTATTCATAATTTGACCGCCTCAGGGGTCGATCATTGTAGCACACTGTTTATCCAATTGTCCTGATTTGATTCCTCGCATGATGCAAACATTTGTATTCATGAGTATGTTATTATTATATTATATTATTATTTGTATTGGCTTGAGTGATTGTAATGATTTGTGTATATTATGTATGTAGTTAAAAAATATATATTTAAGTATTTCTCTCAATTGTCTAGTACTCATAATAAAAGCTGCATAGTACTAAAGTTTGTTGCAGACGTTCCGAACCTTAATGGTTCGGACGTCTTCAACATTCTTACAAGCATGTCCCATTTACTATCCCTGGGATTAGTACCTACTACCTTAATTTGTTCTTGAAGCGTAATTTATATACTGCCTTTTCGATACCTAATTATATACCATAAGTCCCTTTTCGCAAGCGTTTATATCTAAATTGTTAATTATATGCAGAACCTAACTATCTGGCTATGTTTATTATTAACACATAAAAAGTAAGAAATAATTTTATTTACTTCAGATGACATTACATTTTTGGAGAATATCTTGGGGGAAGAATTATTTTTGTCATATTTATTTATTTATATATTCTTTATTGAATAAAAAAAAAAATTTGTACAACAGGCGAGCTTAATGCGAGCGTATGGCATTTTCTCCCAGCCCAGCTAACCTTAGGGTATAAACAGAAAGCGTAGTGGAGCATTAGCGAGAGCTGTTTTAAATTTACTAATACATATAAATAACTATATAAGATATATATTATCATATTGTACATAACACAAGATTTTGTACTTAATTAATTTCTTGTAATTCTTCTGCAGTTTAGAAATAAGTATAAGGTCGCGTCCGGGAAAGTGCTAATGTGTCATACACACGACGTGGTTTATAAATATATGAAATTATGAAATAAAACTTTATAATATTTTTTCATAATGAAACATCACACGACGTAAACTGAAATAAAATTTTGAGTGAATGAAATACAATACCAAAACTTTATTTTTTGCTATTGCTATTATTCGTTCACTTAACGTTTGATTTCAATTAACCGAAAATTTCACTTTCGAACCTAATTTATTGACAAGTGCTTACAAAAATCTATGCCAAATTTAAATCGTCATTGTGAAAGTGACAGATACTAAAAGCTAACACTATCTGAAATTAGTTAACATGTGCACACGTCTTATTTTGTTTACTCTTGTACTAAGTTCAGTTACAATGTCAGGAAGTTAATTAATTTCAAATATATTTATCTATATTCAGGTATATTTCTAACTATCATAAACTAACTCTCTGTCCTAACTTCGGCCGGGTTGACCATTGTATTATTATGAACATTTCTTCTGGAGAAAGTACTATTCAAATTCGGTACTGTCGTTCTGGGAAATATCCTTTAGACACATAAATATTGACAAATATTTTGTCTCTATAGGTATATAATATTAGTTAGTTTGGTTTACCTAGTATAGTAGTTGTCAGTGGCATGCAGATGATTTATTTTAAATAAATAAATTATATTAATGGTTATTAATAAAAATTACGATCTCTTTACTTATTATGCAGATAATATTTGTTGGTCCAGTTTATATTTTTATTTATGCGATTTAACTCATAGCTCATAACTAATTAAAAAGTAGAACACTTTTAATGATATATCATTAATATTATAAGTTTGCTATTTTAAAAGCAAGTTCAACTAATATATACGTAAAGAAAGGAGGTAATGGATACGTGCTAAGCAGTACGACAAATGTTCAACGTGGTGCATCCGAAAAGAAATGAACGAAAATGAAAGTGGCCTAGTTCTCGGCCACCCGTTCTCCCCTCGCTCCGCGCCACGTACGCTTTCTCGCACTTTTTATCTAATCTATTTAGCTACAGTTTGTATGAATATTATTACCAAGTTCCGGATTTAATAATTTGGCTACATTCGTTATTTGCGGAAATCAACGTTAGTGATTTTTTTTTTTAATTTACGAGTGAATGTAACTTTGTTGTTGATAATTGTTCTTATACAGTGACTCTAACAATAAACAACAAAAAGTAGAGTCACTTGGAGTAATTGTTGTGACTTTAGATATTATTAAAAATATCACTCAGACGTTATTACTATAAATAATATTTAAAATAAAAAAATATAATTCTGATTATATTACGCATAACTTTAATCCGTATCAGTTGAGTAGACCACGACCGCGATTCTCCTTGGAGACAATCGTCATTATTTCGCTGTGAATGCTTATGCTTATGTGTACAAAAGTACTAGCTATATTTGTGATGTTGTGAGTTCAAAGACCTAACTAAATATTACTGTTTGCAGCAATATTATTTCAAATAAATTAAAATCGATTTTGTTAGAGTCGAACTATTTTACAGTTACTTTTTCAAATTGTACAACTTGTTAGAATTTGTAACTCTAGCATTGTTATAATTTATCATTGTTAGTAAAAGTGTTACTTATTAAAAGCCTTGTTAAAAAGCCCTGTATTGATCGAGAGTATAATTAGGGTAAAATTAAATACATTTAATTTGAATCCATCTAATAGTTTTTAGGCGAAAGTGTAATTAATAAATGTCCATGCCCACATATTTCCGCGTTTATAATAAAAGTAGGATGTAAGAGTAGGTGTCAAAGCATTTTCAGTACGCAACATATTGATAACAGCGTATACTCTATCCAAAATTCTGGTTGCTGGATATGTTACAGATTACGACAATACAGATTAGTTCGCGGATTCGAATAGAAAGCAGGCGAACGCTGCGTCAATGCGCTAGTCTATGTGAAAGTTAGGCTCTTTTATTTTCCAAATAGCATGATTAATGGTTCCCCGGTTGTAATGGGATCACAACTATGCTTTACTTTAAAAGAAATTAGGCACGCGCTAAAAATAGTGTGTTGTAAATATTCGTCTCTGGTCAATATACACAGTCAGAACGATTTAATTCTTTAAAATGTCGGCTAAAATTCATATTTAGTACCCAATTGAAATAATGATTAGACAGAAATATTTCTTACAATAAATTATACACATGTGTTTATAATACTAACTAATAATTAGATTACAGTAACGTTTATTTTGTATTAAATACGTAAAGAAAATAAACACTACAATTTGTGTAAAATCACTTAATAATAGGTTAATTTACGAAGACAGAAGTATCTGTCCCAGTGAACCAAACAAGTGTTATCCAGTAAGTTAAATATCATAAATTTAAATAATACAATATTGTGCTGACACTATTTATTTATATGGGCAAATTTGAGCATAATTAGTAAACACATTTTTGTAATTACATCCACTTTTCCTATGCCTTACAACATGGTATTCGACAAAACAATTGGTTGTAGGTAAATACAATTACGTTTATTAAGGTTTGTATATCATTGTAATTTACATTTACTTATCAATTATTTAATATTATTTTATATAGAATAATTATTATATTATATAGATCGCTTACCGTAGTACCACTTAGAATACAATAGAATATAAATATTTATGTAAAATGTATTTTCTTTTGAACTTAAATTAATTTATTTTGTTGGTATGTGTATTTGGTGCTAACTGCCTGAACATACTTATTGTTATATTTAATACTGAATTCGAATAATTTACCACAATATATGCTGATTAAGCTTATTTATTAAAAGTTAGGGATTTTACTAGTTCATATTATTCACTAATTTCTTTAACCTTAGTCTATAATACAAAATGCATGTTGCATACGATCAGTATGAAAATAAAATCAACAGTTATACCTACTTCAGTTTAAAATCAATTTCAGTGTACTATATCTCGTCAGTGAATTACGATGATAGGTATATTTAGAAATAGGTCAAAGATAGTCCTTTACTTATATTCCATCTGAGCTTGTAATTTTATATTATATTCGGAACAACAATAATTCATAATTTTATTGTTTGTAAACAGATTCCTAAAACCACATAACATTAGTAAAAGCGACACCCAGTTAAACAGATAGAAATTTTAATAATCTTGTTTTTAGCTTGTATTAGGTCGATGAAATCCCCCATTAATAGCTTTTTCCTATATCTTCCATGTACACACACAGAGAATTTATATTTTTATTATATGTATAGACAATATAATATTTATTTTGTACATTGAAACAGATAAATTGCCTATGTGCGTTGAACAGAATAAACCGTATCATATCCCGTTCCGCACAATGTAGGTGTGTATACCTTCAGTTCAACCGTCGAGATACAGCGGGTCGACGACCTACATCACGTTGGACTACGAGATTTTTGACATGATTGTAGGTACGAAGTGCTTACCTTACTTGTTGTATGTGAACAGAACAAAGAAACGTGAAAAGAATTAACAAATAGTTACATACCGCTTGCTTTGATTTGTGAAGCTATGGATAAGGGTGGTATGTTTTTAACGGGATGCCAAACCAAATCAGCCTGCAGGTAACGAATACATTTATCATTCATTGGAGATTCAAGTAAGAGGAAACTGAATGTTAATTAAATCCTTCAGTTATCACTAAATGTGGAACTTAAGAGAAGGAGAACAATTCAAGGGGATGAAGTGTGCGAAATAGCACAATTCAATATCGATCGATCGGAATTTCAGGAGGAGACCAGCTGGTTATGTCTGGATCAGAAACAACGAGAATGATGTATTCGTTGTTAGTTTCAATTTCTTATAAATTATATCAAGATTTGGGCATCAGTGTATTTCTGGTCTTAAAAAATATAATAGTTATAAAAACTAAAGGAAAATTTATTTATGAAAAATTTCATAGATATATTTAATTTGTTTTAGTAATATATCATAGAATACATATATATTTGTAAATTATAATTATTATTATAATTAAATATTTATAGCAATAACAGAACTTACTGTTCGTATTTTCTAAAATATGTCATATAATATGGTACAATTATGTGTGGAAACTGATGACAAACGACTAAATTTATGCGTGCACACCTTTTCGTGTTGACGTGTGTTGATCAATGATGTGTCTGTATGTTGTTGCATGTAGTGCGTAAATATGCGCGTGCGACTAGCGGCTCACTATCTCTAGCCGCGGGTCACTGACCGCCGCGAGGCCGACGCCCCCTGACGTAACGTTATGCGAATTCCGACTATACCCCCCCTCGTCCCGCAGCGCCTACTTCTTCACCTCTGCCCCCCCTCGCAACGCTACGACCTAATTCCTTTAAAGCCACTTCGCTTATGCATCGCTAATTATAACGTTGCAACTGCCAACGGCCTGCCAAACTTGTTCTATTTCTAATTTGGACAGAGGTTATTTATAGTACCTATTTAATTTTGGAAATAGGTTCCTAATTCCTTCATATTTTGAACTCGTTGCGTTACAAAGTAAAATATTCATTTACGCTCAAAAACTAACACCAAAAGGAGATTTTCAATTCAACTGGAATTTTAGTATCCAGCAGGTAAGGTACAATATTACTACATATGCCATTATGTGATATCTTTTCCAATTTCTGAATTGACATTCATAATTGTTTTTATGTAATCTCACCAACCAGTCCATAAGAATGTTGCCTAGATTATTGATTTTCTCCTGAAATAAAATATTTATAAGGTAATCTTTATATTCAGACCAGAGCTTGAATAGTTCAATATAACATTATATACACAACTAACTAATCTAGTCATTAATTCACAATTATCATACAATGATACTGTACAATCTCTATCATAAATGACATTTGTTGAAATAAATAACCCAGGACAATTTACACAGCGGCATCAAGTCGGAAGCTAAGCAGAGCTTATGTTATAGACACTAGATAACTGATATAAATACTTAAAAACGTGTTTTTGTTAATAGAGTAGTACATACAGAATTATTCTATTAACAAAAAACGTTTGTGCAATGTATTTTCTATGTACATATAGCACATAGGAAATACCCAGATCAATACAAAGAATGTAAATGCTTCTACCGTGTGAAGAATCGACCCGCGACTATTAGAAGTACGGCGTTGTGCTACGCCGCGCGCCGCTAGACCACGAAAGCAGTGTCTGTCGAATAAAAAAGCTTTTGTTGCTTCCGTGGTGGAGCGCAGTGCAACAGAACAGAAGCAGACAGAAGTTATAAAAATAATATTTCATCGCCATTCGGTCAGTCATATTGACCCTGTCGACACCAATCTCGACATGCATGTGTTCGTAACTTATTATAAATACATGCTGTCGCCGACCTGTACACATTCAGGTGTTAGTATGGTTCAATAGATGTATGTTGCCACACCACCGTCTTCTACATAAGAGGCTGTGATATAAATATTAATCAAGAAAATTCGCCTATAGACACTGAGTATAATAAATTGATAGTGAACGACGATATGGAGTCCAGTGATATATTATTAAAAACGGGGATAGATATTGACCTCACAAACAGATTTATTAATATGTTTAAAGACGTATTACATAGTACTATAAGGTCCCAGAGAGAGCCTGGAGATCTGTAATACAGGTTCCGACTTAGTTCAGACTCAGATTCTCACAAGGAATAACATAAAAGTTTAAATATAATTTATTTACATTGTAAGATTCCATGGGAGCAATAATATAAAGATTAAATATTATTATTATGTACAAACTTGTAAATTTATTTCAAGTGTCTAAATCTATAAACAAGCAAGAAAACTCCTGATGAACATATCCATTTCAAATTCTGAGAGCACTATATGTCAGCCTCAACATACCACACATCTTTCAAGTAGGTAACTAGGCCCTGACCATCGATTGCAGTTAAAGAGTATGTAGTTTGATATCGTATTTTTATCTAAATAAGACAGAAATAATTATAAATTAAAAAAACACCTTCATCTCCCAGAAGCCACAAGCCATAAAGGTCGTGAGATTAAATCTGACTGTGATGTAAAGTTACATTTCAGATTTTTCAACAATTTTTTTTTTAATATTTGTATTTACCAATTACTGACTATTTTCAGCGTACAATGTTTCGTAATAATTGCTGTCTATTCTAATTTCGAATATTAATTAGAGTAACGTGTACATGTATTTGATCAATGTCTGTTTAATTATGTACATATTATAGTACATACGCTTTAACGTCTAATAAATAAACATTATATAAGTTAATCATTTATGGCCTCACCATATCGTCTCTACTATTGTTTTTCATGTTTCATTGACGCAAGCGGCCCTTACTTTATGTTTATGTACAGATGAGTCAAATTGGGTTTACTGTCAATGACTGTGTACGCCATTCAACAATATTACATTGCCCTTGAATAAAATTAATAAATCAACGTAGTTACGTGTATATTAATGCAACAACCGTCATTACTCATGAAAAGTGTTGATACAATATTGGTCTGCTGCAGGTCATTCAGAATAGGTTTCTGCGTCGAGCCACCGGTGCGCCGTGGTTCGTTCGCAGCGTAGATCTCCACCGCGATCTTAATCTGCCCTCCATCAAGCAGTTTATGAAGGAAGCGTCTCGACGCTACTTCGACTCTGCCCAATCCCACCCTAATCCGCTTATAGTCAGTGCGGTCGACTACGCACCGAGGAGTAATATCCGACATACGCGACAACGTCGCCCGAGGCACGTTCTCATTGACCCCGACGACCCCATAACGGCAGGTAACCTCAAAATCTCCCCACGGGCCCACCCGTTCCACCCCGACTACACTTTTACACAAACACGACACCGTCCTCGCCGGCGAAGACGACGACCTCAAACACACAATATCGCGCATTCAACCGGGCGCCTACGCGCGCCCGGGCGCTCCACACCGGCGCCCCCGGGCGCCCCTCCGATCGATCCCCCGTCCAATTCAAACGGGGATCGAAATTACGACGGCCTGAGCCGAGGTTCGAACCCCTAGTGGTGCCCTCAGGCTAAAGTCGTATCCGTCGGGCAGGAGTTGGCCTTCAGCCGCTCCATAAGTCCTTCCGCGGGTTTGGAGTGCCATCTGCACTCGCCCCATAACGTCCGGTGAAGCTGTAAAGGCCAGCTACGGCCAACAGCATTAGAGTAGTCCGAAAAAAAAAAAAAAAACAATATTGGTTTTTCGACTCGAAGTTCAATTCACATAATTATGCTCTACTTTTTTTGTGTAGGGATGAAAATCATTTATGGCAAGCAATCTAACGGCCTACTTGATGGTAAGTGTGGATATTGTAGCCTAAGTACATGACCATCACGTCATCATGTGACGCCTGTGGTACCAATAACACAACAATATCGCCCTTGTCAGGTTTTGTATATTGTTATTATACATCTCCTCAGCTTTACACATAGGTATTACTTTTGTAGTTATTGATACATCATTATCAGACCGATGTTTTGTTGATGTGTAGTAACCAACAATAACCTTGCATACATATATTAAGTATAATGCATCAACACGTCAAAACAGTTGTATAAAAACGCAGCGGTCGGCCAATGTCACCCCCCTTTCCGGCAGGGACGCGGCGCCCGCGCCGGTCACATTCAACGATAGCAAATTACAAATTGATACGACGACCTTTCCGCTTCGACTTCTCCAACCTATCTATATCATAGCAGGTGTGCAGTGCTCAAATGTGCGTCATATCATATCATATGACAAATATATTTAAATCTATTTCAGGCAAAAGATTGCAGTGAATCAGCCTCGTGCAAGAATTGCCAAAATCGCTTTGAACAGATACAA
The DNA here is from genome assembly GCF_030625045.1 of Achroia grisella. NCBI lineage: Eukaryota > Metazoa > Arthropoda > Insecta > Lepidoptera > Pyralidae > Achroia > Achroia grisella. Next base: position 85,317 of record NW_026712938.1, read on the forward strand.
TAAATTATATTTCATTATATTTAAGTTATACTCGAAATATGTTACCACATAAAAAGTACATTACTATTGTTTGAAGCTTACAATTTTTTTTTAATTTCAGTATAAAAAGAAAGTCTATATAAAGATTAATTTGCTTTCTCTGATACTTTTGTCACGTTGTTATTAATATGGAGATATAGGACTATCACGCTCTTATTACATAATAATTATGTAAATCACAACACGATTTACATAATTATGTAATAAGAGCTAATATAATAGGATAATTTAAATCTCAGTATTTATCTAGGAGTGCATGTGATAAGATGAAAATACATGAATTTACGGTAAGTAAAGTCATATAATTAGACACATGTAAATAAAAACAGGCTTTATGATTTTTCATGCCGTACCATTGTGCGGTTACTTACTTCAGATGATATTTTTTACTAAATACATATTTGTTTATCTTAGTTTTTACAATCCTGATAATTTCATGAGATTACACGTGTAGCTGATGCGTTGCAGGGCACACGCGCGACCTTGCGGCGGCCGTGAAGATGGCGCGGGGTGCAGGAGAAATGCGCGAGCGCAGTGACGCGCTACTCTCCTTATCAGCGGATGCAACTTATCGCGGTCCACCGACACGTGGACCATTTCCATAACATGTCATTGAAACATAAAGATAACTTAGATATTTAATTACATAGATTTAAACAATTGATCCTCAAAATAATAATTAAATAATTATGAAATATATAAGCACACTTAACAAAGATGTAAACAGTAAATCAATTACTTCAAGGTTACGAGATGGTTCTCAGATGATAGACAAAAATATATTTTTCAAAAGAAAATACCTAATAATTGACAAGTACTAAAATTTTTGGCAAATGCATCAAGGACAATTGGGTTATTTTGACTTTTGTAACAAAGCCAAAAATTGTCGAAAATAATGTTTAGTTTATTTTGCAAATGTCGAAACTTAAAATACTCATCGTTCACCTGAATACAAATAAAAATGTAAGTAGTTTACTTGAATAAATAAAACATAACAAGAAATAAAGAACGAACGAACGCTTGAGACGATGTTCGAACCCGTTGGCCACGGACTAAATACGTAGGTATCCGTTAGGCAGAAGTTGGCCTTCATCCGCTCCATCCATAAGTCCTTCTGTGGAACTATAGCAATAGTTCCCTCTGCACTCACCCCCATTTTCTGGTGAAGGTGTGTGCCGGTGAATACTGCTGCAAAAGCCAGCTGCGGCTAACAGCATTATTATTAGAATACTGCTGCAACTGGCTTTTGCAGCAGTATTCCAGTAATAAGACAATAAAACAACATATTAAGTCGATACTACTTTTCTGAGGTCAATATTATTAATTAGCAGCAAAAATAGCATAACTAATATATTTCCTATAATTAGTTATAGCTTGTAATATTAACTATAATAAATACCAAAATTCATCGAACCATAACGAAAAGAAATCGCATAGTAATGTATTGTGTTACAAGACATCAGCACCATCCAGGCCATGTTGTAGGTTCTGTAGAATTAATGAGATTTTTAAAAACAACAATATAGCCTCACCTCGGGTCAGCCAATAATTAATTAACTACCCATATTATATCCATTGTGTCCTCGATGAATAACCGTGTAAGTATATAATGTCACGTAACGAGTACACAGTACGTGTGTTTATTCTTTAACACATTTTTGTATGTGCGTTTGTGCGCGCTAATCTACGATACGATTTAACCTAATTAAGTACGGATTTCACTATTTATTGTAGTTAGTTTTATTTAAAATTTAGCGTTCGTATTTTTAGTTTACAAACAAAAAAGTTATAAACTAATGTTATACCGACAGCCTGTAGCGGTTTAGTATACCGCATTACTTCTGATAGGCGAGGGTTCGATTCCTGACACCGTCTAAATATTTTGGTTTGAGTATTATAGTTTGTATTGATTTGGGTGTTTTCTATGTATATATATATTAAGTATGTATTTACAAAAAAAATATCTATGTATATACCTATAGTAATCTAGTAGCAACACAAGCGATACCTAACTATAACGCTGTGTGAATTGTCCTGGGTTAATAACCGGGGTTAATTGCGTGATCATCTAGCATTACATATATTCATTAATTAACTGTTTCTCGCGGTTTCGTCTTTAGAGAATCGTATAGGCATTTGGAAAACTTTGTTTCGTTTCCTTGTTCCTCGCATAACGAAAAAGTCTGTAAATCCTCAAGTAAATACATATTTAAATTTTAAATTTGATTCAGCTTGTGCCTCACTCAATGCAAACATCAAATGAGGGACAAACTGAATCACTAGGAGTACTCGACCCAATCCGAAAAATACTAACTACTAAGTTAAAAAAAATGTTTTTATTTTGCCAATCATTTTCTAATGATAATGGATATGAGAGATGTAATTTAAATTGTCGAATCTGGATCCATTACCTAATATATATTTTTTTATATATGACAATGGAACGGTCATCCTCCAGTGAAGGATAATAAAATGATCATGAAGGCAGGTCATTCTGATAAATGTATCAATAATTAATTTAATTTATACACATTACAGGGGAACACGTGGAGGTCGACCTAATGTGGCACATTGCTACATTTGGTCTCTAACTCCCATTATTAATTATTCTTAATCTGCAACTAATACCTATTTAGATTTGGTGCAAGTTTGAAAACTGACTTGGCTATTCATCATTTGTAATACTTATCAAATTTAATGGGCCAATACAATGGATATAGTTTAGCGACCGAGCGGTAGGTGTCGTTTGTTGGAGTCGCGAGGGCGGGCGCTGTCGGTCGTCTCAAGATCAAGGTCGCGGGGCAGACGCGAGGCAAGGTCACCCGCCCCCGCACTGCCCCCCTCACCAACCGCGTTCGCCTCACACGCGCGCAAATATTTGCGACCGTCTGTCCTCCGCGACCGATACGCCGAGGTCAGCCCGTCATCAGACCTTGAAGTAATATTATCCATGCTCTCCTGATGCCTATGAAAGACGAGTCTATGATTGTGTCAACTCGGGGCCTTTGTCGGTCACATTGATAAAAGTTTTATTGGTGACTGAGAGGGATATACAGGTGTTTTTTTTCGTTCCTACAATCAATTATAATTGAAATCAATTGGGGAAAAACACTTTAATAAAAAAAAAGTAAGCAGTAAACTGCTGAGTATATAACATAACTGGAATGTGCTACATTGGGACCTATTTCTACTCTACGGTTCTATAATAAATACCTATATATTATAGAAATAGATATAAACACATTTCATTACCACTTTCGCCCAGTTCAATTTTGTTGAAGACGTGCATAAAAAATAATTTTGAGGCGTGATATTAGTTTGTCTATACGGTAGTAGTAGCCTTATATAAGACTTATGAGCGGTAACAGAAAAAGTAGGGTTAGGTCTATCCCTACGGTAGTATGCTGTATATTGCGACAACTATGGATAGGAGTTGTCATGTGAATCCATCTTCGGCATTCACCATTTCTTTTATTCTCAGGATTGTGACTAGACAAACGAATCTCTAATTCACAGTAGTAGGAGATGAGAAAAAATAAATAAAATTATAGGAAGAGTTTCCGTGTCCAACAACAGAATAATATTGGGTAAAGGTGATGATTATAATGAAATAAAAATATTTTTCGAAAATTAGAGAAACAATTTGTTTAATATAGGTAGTTAACTGATATTTGTGTGTAGTGAAGTGAAAAGAAAAAGAGGCACAATAACTATATGTGTATGTGCATGATATAATTAGTTTAGTATGATTTTATATTAGCAAACTATGATTTTAAAGTGCACGGCCTGTAATTAACTTAGATCTACATGTATTGTTCATTCGCTTGTTGCTGTGTACAAAAATAACTAACCGGTGAGAGATATCTAGCTAACGTTTAGGAATGCGTGTTTGTAGGTATCTATGTCATACTACAAAAATAAAACCACACATTAATGAGTAATCATGAACTGAATTGTTACTCAGCGGAGGTCTGGAGAAGAGTTCACATATTGACGCACTGTAGTCATATAAATGTGCTAAATTTATATTTAAATCTGAGATCATAGTTTGATAATGTGATGTCCGTGGCCTGTTCGACATTCGTAGTATAGGTGATGTCCGTTGTATAGGTGACGGTTATCGCTTACATCAGCTTTCCTATTCCAATTATATTTGAAAAAAGTAGTAAAATTTTGCATTATGGTTAACAATAACCATAATGCAAAATTTTACTACTTTTTTAAGGCACAAGCCTTATTGCATTATAAGCCATTCAATGTTGACTCATTAAGAGTGCTACGGACGTCATAAAAACATTGTAGAAATATTGTTGTGATGTCCGTGATGACACTCGTGTTACGGTAAAAAATATATATGATAAAATTACTCTTCTTTTTTTAACGCCAATATAAAAGGACCACAATTTCATAAAATAAACTATGTAGAAAAAAATAAACATAGTGACCTCTATAACTTATTTCCGTGTAATAATAGCTATAGTCAAACAGGTAGGCATTTTGAATTCAGCTCTTTGTTATACAACTGCACACTTGTATAAGGACACCATTCATTATACACAAGGATTTTGAATAAAATAAACAATAAGTGTGTCCATACGTACATAAAGGTCATTTAAGAAAATTGAATGCATTCGCTGTTTTGCCTTGATCGTCCAAAGTCATATATTGTGATTAGTACGCGGTAGAACTGTTTGGTTAACCTCCTGTTCATTGTAAATGTCATATGAAAATAAATATATGCGATTACTAATAATTACATCTTTTTGTCTGGGTGTTCCTCCTACTAAAAGAAGGACCATGAGACGTTTTATCTCTTTCATGATTTATTTGTAATTTAAATGCAGTCATGACAGGCCTATTTAATTATTTATTTTATTTTTGTTTAGTCTATAATAATATTGTAGAATAAGAGTGCAAATTATGTAAGTATGAACAGGATAAATTAGTAACTATATTTATTATATACAAATTGATAATTGATGCCATATATTAAGGTTGTACAAATTGTAGTTTATTTATTCGCCTACTTACCAAAGACATTCAAGTCATTCTCTTCTAAAGCAAGTGACATTTCAACAATATTTAAGAAGTTCCTTTTATTAAAATTCTTTTAGTGAAAATTAATAGCGTTAATATTAATTGAAAGTGAGTCCATCCGCCGCCTGTGTCTTTTTAATCAGAATTTGTATAAAACTTAGGTTTCAGTAATGGATATTAAATTATTAAATTGATTTTTCCTGTGAAACTAGATCATTGTAATATTAATTTGTAGCTAAGTATGGAAGGTTGAAGAGCAATGTTGGGCAAAGAGGAAGCCGCAGGCACGTTGAGGCTAGCATTGGCCCGCAACAATTGGGCCAAGGTCTTGATGAATTATGGAATATATGGTATTATTTGGATGTTTGGTGTAATATGTAAGCGCTCCGATTTCGCGGCCGAATCATTAATAATAGCCATTCAAGGTCCCATTCGATAACAGAAGGTCACATCTCCCGTCCTTTTTCAGGAATATAAACATTTTATAAAGTGTGTATTCACTTGATCCATCTATACCAGTATATATGCTAATATGAAAAAGTGTGTCTTTCTGTGGATAGAAACAATATTGTATAATGTGTTCAGTCGCCAATTAGATGTGTTTCGGTTGAAGTGTGATATAACACAGTGAAATTATTGAATAAGCATGACGTTTTAGGAATAGCAACAATGAGTGGTGCTCCGGCTGTCACATAAAGTGATGTTCCTGGTACTGTAGATAGACGACGGTACGATATGGTGAATATAACATTTACTTCTTCTACATTTCATTGGGTATATTTTCGGGGCTAGAGGGAATTAGATAACCCGAGTTATATTTATTTATTCCATTCTATTGCCGCAAACTACTTCCTACGCCTCAGAATTTATGTGTCATACACACATAAATTCTAAGGATAGAAAGATTAGGAGGCGGTTCTACCGCCGTTTATTCGACTAATTTTATCACAAATTGAGACTTAAAAGTTTTTTAAGATCGACCAGATTTGAACTAACGACCTCTTAGGAGTTTAAGTCCAAGTTTTAAAATTACTAAGCCATGACGTTTTACTTCAAACTTTAATTTTTATAATAGATTCATTTCTATAAGTTTTAATTTTACTAACCCTTAATGTCTATTACAAAATTTAATATTTTAATACTGTGAAATAATTTAAGTGATATAATTTTAGAAAATTTATTGTAGGTGAACAGTAATTTTAGAAACTGTTAATCTAGGACATATTCGTACGAAAGGCGAGCGAGCGCGCCACTCGGTAGCGGCAGTCGTTTCCTAAATGAGGTCAGTGGAACGCGAAGCATTACACTTGACCTCTTTCTGCCGAGTCCTTACCTCCGCCAGACCTTCACACTTTTTACAACGCTTTTACGAGCTAGGTCGGGCCAATTAAGTTCCGTCGAACGAGTCGAGCCATCGCAGCAACAATGACGCCCCTGTTCCGTCGCTCCGCGGCACTCGGCAGATGCAACCGTGGCCCTACGGCTCGACGCCGCGCCGTATACACTTGACACACATTCTTGTTTCAATGTCTATTGGTATTTGTTTTTGTTAATGACCGACAAATATGAACGTCTTTTAATTCGGTACAGCCGGCGTACATAATGTATTATGGTATTGAAACTCTTACTTATTATTCATTATGAGACTGGAAATAATTAAATTATTTATAAAAAACTACCACAAAACTCTCTATTTAATTGATTAATTAACAACAAAGTAGATATATTTTTTAGAGAAAAAGTAAGATAGGTTGACTTCGTTTCATTGTAGGTACTTACGTATACATATTCTATTAAAGTGTGTAATAATTTCAATGATGACAAACTCTCATATTTACGAATAATTGTATAAAAATAGAAACAAAGTATTAATAATCTTTGTAATGTGTTGTTTGTTGATGTTTATGGCAACCACATGACAATTAATTTGTTTTCGAATAAAATAAACTGTTATAATTAGAAAAATATCTAATTTGACGAGAAATTATGTTATTATACTTTTAATAGAACTAATATCTCGTGTTTTATTACTTTTACTAGGATTTCTTTCGAATGATGTTTTCTGCAGCTGGCCTAACAGCGACACTGGACTAAAATGGGGTTAGTGCAAAGGGCATTTCAAACTCGAGGAAGGACTTAAAGAGCGGCAGAAGGCCAACTTCGGCCTGACGGATAAAACTTCAATCTGACCCTTTGTTTAAACTCGGCGCAATATGCCTTTTTCTAAACATTATTAACTGCCATATGAGTGCACTCTTTATATAGCTACTGTACCCACATCAATGAATAGAGATGTAGAAACATTAGATATTGTGATGTAGGCACTATGATTTAAATTGATAACATGATCTATCATTCGACATCCTTGAACATTTAATTTTTATATTCTAAAGTAAAAATTTTGTAGATACAACACTTGATTTTATCTTATTTTCTATTTTGTATATGATGAGTAATTTTTTTAATCCAGAGTTCAAAGGAAAAGGTGAAATCAATAAAATCTCAGATAACATAATATGATAAAATTAAGTATTCAGAAAAAAATGTAATCTGAATATAATTTTACAACAAGAACGTAAAGTATCATCAACTGATACATGGTTCTTAGTAAACAAGGTCATGGTGGCCTTGGTGATTAATTGTATTTTTATTGTAAATATTAGCAACAATACGAACCCAACGACAAATAAGGAAGTCGACGGTTATTTCGATTGATTCTTCGACTATGATGTACACAAATACCATATACCGTAGCCAAAGTGATCGAGCAATACACGTAGGTACGTGCACGTATTACAATATATAAATAACAACATTGTACATTTAAGTCACGCACTCATACCACTGACTGTATCAATACGTTTCCGAAGGCATCGTTGAAACTTGATGATTCAGGCTTTTCAGGCAACAAGCAGATGTTAAACATTGTATAGGTATCGATATCATATATTAAATATAGGCATATTATATCGATGAGTCAGATACATAAATGCAAAGCTTATAAAGCTACGTAGGATTACCAGGCTTTAAATATATATAGCCTCGTAACAAGAAGTTAAAGATTCGATAATATCTCACATATCCGTTCAAATTGTCTAACCTACAAATTTGATCGATTTTTGTAGGTTTTAGACAATTATCATCCTTATACATAGATAAAAATCTTATATTTGTACGAGGACCCTCATACGGGTGGCGTATCTGAAGTTACGATATGCATTATTTTTATTAATGTAGCTAAGTATTGTTATATTAAAAGTAATTAAAATTTACATAAATATTTATAAACTACTAAATTTGTACTATAATACCACATTTTAATATGTATTTATATGGTAAAATATACAGTAACAATTTTCATAGACATTTTGTCCAAGAGTCATATTGACATTGATTCCGTGCAGGAGATTTTATGGATGATAGAGTGTATAGGCTAATGGACGCTGGAGTACAAGTAGAAGATGATAGAATTAGTCACGTTAACCAACTGCAGCGAAACCACTAGCAATTCAGAATGATCTTAACTAAGATTATATTTTAATAAGTTTTGTAACAAAATATGCTACATACATATGCATTTTTTTTGCCTTTATAATCTTCACCTGACAAAGGATCGAATGTTAATTTTCATTGGATAATTTTTTAAACAAACTTATAAAATCCACACATTTATGTTTAAATTTCATGTACAATATTTATTCATACAATTCCATGTATACGAAATAATAATAAAAAATATACGTGAAGACAGGTGTGCCACCATTTTTCCGTAATCTATATATGTTGGTTTCAAGGCTCCTTATGATTAATTCGTAAAATATGCTTTAGTATATAAAATCTCGATGTTTGCTTCATCATCATCATCATCGCAGCCCGGAAGACGTCCACTGCTGGACATAGGCCTCCCCCAAAGATCTCCACGACGATCGGTCCTGCGCTGCTCGCATCCAATGCCTTCCCGCGATCTTGACCAGATCGTCGGTCCACCTTGCTGGAGGCCTTCCCACGCTGCGTCTTCCGGTCCGTGGTCGCCACTCGAGGACTTTACTGCCCCAACGGCCATCTGTCCTACGAGCTATGTGCCCTGCCCATTGCCACTTCAAAGTCGCAATTCTTCGGGCTATGTCGGTCACTCTGGTTCTTCTGCGGATCTCCTCATTTCTGATTCGATCACGCAGAGAAACTCCGAGCATAGCCCTCTCCATTGCCCTCTGAGTGACTCTGAGCTTGTTGATGGGGCCCATAGTTAGCGACCACGTCTCTGTTCCGTAAGTCATCACTGGCAACACACATTGGTCGTAAACCTTCGTCTTGAGACACTGCGGAAATTTGGACGAAAAGATATATCGGAGCTTCCCGAACGCTGCCCATCCGAGTTGGATTCGACGATTGACCTCTTTCTCGAAATTGGATCTACCTAGCTGGATAGTTTGCCCTAAGTATACGTAGTGATCGACAATTTCGAGTGTAGAATCTCCGATTTTTACGGGAGCAGGTACGACATGGACGTTTGACATAATTTTCGTCTTGTCCATGTTCATTTTAAGACCTACTCCTTGTGAGACTCTACTGAGGTCTTCGAGCATTTTGCTAAGGTCTTCCAGGGTCTCAGCCATGACCACGATATCGTCGGCAAATCGAAGGTGATTGATGTACTCGCCGTTAATGTTGATGCCCAGCCCGCTCCAGTCCAGAAGCTTGAAGACATCTTCCAACGCAGCGGTAAACAGCTTTGGCGATAAGACATCGCCTTGTCTGAAACCTCGCTGCAGTTGGATAGGCTTCGAATTCTGGTCGTATAGTGGCGTTTTCATACAAACATTTCAACGCTTCGATATATCGATAGTCAATTTGGCACCGCTGGAGAGACTGTAGCACAGCCCACGTCTCGATCGAATCAAAGGCTTGTTTGCTTAGCAATATATAATTCAAAAATTCTGTAGTCCAATAAAATGTGTTAAAATCAACTTTTATTATCACATAGTTTTATTGAGACAATCATGTGATTAGTTGTATGGTAAGAATTAAATCAAAAATTGTAATAAGTATAACATATTTCATTTAATATATAACATTCTTCAACACCTTACTAAAAATTAATTTTGGCTGATCAAATAGAGCATCAAAAATTTGTGGATTCAGAAACTTGTAATTTTGAGATTCCGTATATCATTTCATTAGTTAAGTAATGTAATGTTTCAATTCCGCCAAGTTAATCAGATAAATAAACATATTTATTTTCAAGTAGGTACACATAATTTAAATTGTCGATTTTTTTGTACTTATAAATAAATTACTACTATTGTTTAATCGTGTAATTTAATACTATGATTATTAGAGGTAAAATAATTCCTACGAGCCTGTGGTAATAGTTTACAAAAATATATTATTGCATGCGTGAATAAGTCACGTATTGGATTATGTCTTATTTTGTTTAATTTGTACAATCTATCGTAACCATACGTGTAATATAGGCTATATATAAGTTTATCCATGATTTCGTTCAAGCTGACCTATATATTATACAATTCAATCTAAAAAAGATATTATTTCGTAACACTAGAATGTGTTTGATTTCATTGATAAGATAGAAATATGATTTCTTCGTTTCGTAGTTACTTTTAAGGTCTTTCATTGGTCGGTTGTACTGTACAAATATTATTATATCAAAAATGTTATATATACCTACAAAGTTAGTATATAGGAAGTTAAAATACAATATGATCTTCATAGTCTTGTCATTCATAGATAAGATAAATATACAGGTCACAAACATTTTCGAATTCCTCGAAATCGCAATATTTTGGATTTATCAGTGTTTACTGGGCACTTCAAATATATTATAAAAATCGAGATGTTTTAGTGCAAATATTGTATGGCTGGCGCCGTCGTTCATAATGGGGTTTTGAAAATCGTTATCACTAAGGTGCACCTTATGTTAGGGTACACAATAGCTGTTATTATAATGCTTCAGCGGTGTAATGTACACATAGATAAGTGAACAATTCGATGAGCGACAATTGTAATAAAGAACCCAAAGAATATTTTCCTGGAATGCTATTTTATTTATATAATGTACAAGAGATCCTTTGTGCCTTTCTGATAGTGGTTATTTATTCGCGAAATTAATTCTTTCCCAGCAACTGCCTATCCTAAAGATCTTTAAAGACAGCTTACACGTTTATTTGCCTAGAAACCTTTGGACTTTCGGTATATTTAGGTGGAGTCAGTCAAGTCACGACATTATCATCATTATCACAACCTCTCTATTGTCCAATAATAGTGGTCACCAACTAGGTACAGTACTAAGATACATCAAATATATATATGTATTAATTCTAAATTTGTCTTTTTAACCCACAAGGTTACCGGGGTCTCGGGGTAATCGAGAAATTATATTTTTCAGACTATGTGGCTGACTCTTGCCGAGTCTTGCTTACTCCATATACGAGTATCACTAAACGGTTAGTTCACTCTCATACAATTACTATAGTGTAGACCACACTTGAATTCGATATGTTATCACGTAGTTTTAAACCAGTACGTATAAGCATGCTTAATAACATTCGCCTTCAAACTTTGTAGTTTCATCTAACTCTCCAGACTTATAATACTAATATGACAGAATTGGGCCATGTTATTGTCTTGGCAGAATCCCCTAGATACTGGCGGCATTACCTTGCTCAAGCTAATCCTGGCCTCCAAGCTCAAGAACTTGACCGTGACCTTAAAATATTTCTATAGTTTTACATTTAGTATGAAATAAATTACATATTATACACATGTTTATAACCACACGAATTAAAACTTCTATATCTGGGATATAGTGTATTAGTAACAATCTACTAAATTCAATTCGAATCTGTAGCATTTGAGCTATTAAAGTGTAACTAAGTTCATTTAAACCTCCTTCAGTACTGATACATCTAATGTATCACATTATTGTTATTGTTGTTATTCAAAAATATTTGAGTAAAATGCGTGAGTTGTTTTTTGTTTGCAATACAAATAAAATATCCCTACAACACTTACTTGCACCTGGACAACGCTGGGGTTGTTCCTCTATATTAGTAAAGTATATTGCATGATAATTTTTTTACTATATATTGATAATGTCGAAGTGAGTTATTTCACTTCCTGATGAGATGTACAAAATTTCATATTTTAGGGGAACTACAGGAGCTATTTTTTATCTTATTCAATCGAATAGTCAGTATTATATTTAACAGGTATAATCGTCATATTTGTTTGTGCAAAATTTCAATGTCCGTAGGTATAACCTTAAAAGTTTGAAGGATATCTGTATCTGTAATTGAAAGATAATTTGTCTTCAAAGAAATGAACTAAGTCCATTATAAGCAAATGTGAAACATTGGTTGGTTGTTTGTCAATCATAATGATAGTAGGCATGTGTGTATGAATAATAAAAGGTCACCTATAGATAGTAATAAAAAATTGAGAGAGGAAAGCCACTGACTACTGTTAGTATTATTATTGCTAATATTACTAGCTATTTCCTGCGGCTTCGTCTGCACAAAGCTTTATGATCGCACAGATTATTTTTTGTGATAAAAGATAGTCTGCGTCTTTCTCGTAATATGCCAGTTATACCAGCGTTTAATTGCGAAAAGGTGACACCTTAGGATACTACCGCGAACATTGTCTCGTGTGCATTATTTATAGGGTTTTATTAGATACAGGCTGTTTACCAGTGATTTTGTTCGTTTTTATTTTATAAATGTCCATGTCTATGTCTGTTCTCGCTATACAAAAATCCTTACGTATTACGAGTATCATTAAGATCCTTACAGTGATTTAACTGTGAAATGGTAACAAACAAACAGCCAGACATTAGTAGGTATGTGTAATCTATACTAATATTATGAGGAGGTAAAGTTTGTGAGGTTGCAAGGATCTAAAGTTAAACATACTTGGGAGTGTATGGACTATATATAAACCTGAAAAATTACAAGACTTTTGCGTGGTAGTCGGAATTGCAAAGTCAATTGTAGAAAAAAGGGTAAAACGAAAATGTTCCTAACGAACGCTGCGTTACTATGAGCGATATTAGATATTAGTATTATATAATAGTTGACCCGTAGGTCAACTATTTAGTTTGTATTATTAATGCGAATGTCTTCTCGCACATATGATAAATACTACAATCTGGCCGAGTTTTTCTTGTACAAAGCCGTCACAATGATGTAGGAATCTCTATATTTTAATAAAACTTATATGTTACGCTTCTTATTGAAAAAACAAACATAAAAATCATATTATTTTAGATTTGTAAGTCTGTAATGCGCTAAGAAAGAAAACCAAAACAATAAATTTAATTACAAAGTTCATGCAAGTAATTATTATAAATATAAACACACTATTAATAGTGTTTATGGCATGTATCGCGTGTGTTTATGATGTAAACAAGTCTAAAGAAAGGCAACAAGTGGCTGATAAGGCGGGGCCACTGCTCCGTCGCTCTATCGTTCAAGATTAAGGTCGGTCGATCTAATGCTCTGTCCTCAGGTCAATTCACTCACGGTTTATCGCCAAATATTTATGTAATATAAACACCAGGGTATACTCTGCAAAAAGTGTGAATAGGAACCTCTGTCTCATCTATTTCAGCTATCAAGCAGCTTGCTTTGTAAGCTGTCTTTTGGTTGAAGAATGAGAGAAAGCAGTGAAATTACTACTAATAAAATCTTAGTTATCCGGAATGGTAACGCATGAGTCGTCACGTGATAACGACTATTATTACGATAGGCGACTGTTACTGTTACTGCTAGCCAGGAGGTGAGTCGTCAGTTTAATTGACGTTCCAATTACATAAACAAACTGAATTTCGATGCACCTAGCCAAGGATGTACTGAACCTATATGTAAATAAGTACTTATTGCGCAAGAGTTTTGTATTGTTTACATAAAACCGGGACGAGGCCGGTGGTCGGTAGGCCGAGTATGTAGGATGTGAATAGAAAAAACGCCCAAGAGCATATACGACACATATCAGCAAGTTAAATAATATTAACGGTAAAAAAATATTTAAAGGTAAAATAATACTGGTTAACAATTAAACAACAAATTGAAATCAGTTTAAAAGCGCGGTTCAAAATACATGCGAATACAAATGAAATAGAATCCATCTGATTACAATCATACTTCCACATATTTTATATACAACAATCTATAATTATATAGTATTGTCTGTAATATTCTTTATTCCAGTATAAAATACAATATTATTATAAATAATTAGTTACGTTATGAATAACAGGAGGGGGACCTATTTCTGAAATAATTATTTTTAAGAGTATGTAATATTCCGTGGTATGTATCCGTAGTATGATTACATTTTTTCTATTTTCTGTGTTATAATATTAAAATTTTATCAATATCAATCTAATAATACTATATAACGAAAAAGAATAGCTAAGCTTTTATCGAGCACACTACTTTATACCGTATTTTTTGTTTTTAAATTGCAATTGTTAGAATTGTAATTGCTCTGAATTTACACAATTATGGGCATCTAATAACCTGTACTTTTGCCCTGATACTTTTTGTTTACAATCTTATTATTAGTGCGAAAATATGTTATTGTGTATCTATTAATTTAATACAAATTTATGGGTAATTGTTATATACGATTTATTGTGCTCTATATCTACCTCTATATTAATAAATGTAGAGAATAAATATATATTCTCTCTAGTCCACCAATAAAATTTCACGCCTGTAAATTTTGTAAAGATTTACATGAAAGCTAAAGTTGCAAGCACAAATTCACAGGTGAATGAAACGATCCAAAACATTTATGACATGTTCTTAAGTTGTATTATATAAAGCATAGAGTATGTTCGTAGGGACTTTATAGAAGTTGTATAGTATTATTAAATTTACTTTATTGTATTTTTGGTTTGAAAAAAGAAAGAACATCCTTGGATTGTAGAAATTTATACCAATATTCGTTATTGTTGTGATGCAACTTTATATTTTTGGTAAATTTTTTAAGTATATTAATTATAAAGAACTGTCTGTGATTACTTATATAAATGGTCGTTATAGTCACTACTATTCCCACCACCACTGGTCCCCTAATGAAATTCGACCATAAGTAATTAAAATTTTATGATTACTAAGGTTTTATTTTATATGCATGTGAGTGCCAAGTATATAGTCATGAGTATAATTTTTTTTATTTTTTTAATGTATTAATATGCATAATTTAAAAAAATATTAACAATCTGGACTCTTCCTCCTCCTTCTCTATGTAAACTACAAATGTTCGAAATTTCATACTTTCGTCTGTGCAATTTTCGTAAAAGGGGTATAAAGTTTTGCTTCACGTATTAATATAATAATATGTAGACAATCCGAAGCTAAGCAGCGCTATTATTTTTAAAACGTCAAATTTCGGGGTCTATTAATATGTAATTGTATTAGACTCAAAAGGTTTTACGTTTTGCAATAAAAACTGTTTCATTAAAAAAAATATATCGTTGCCTATCTAAATTTTGTGAAAAAGTATAGATATACTTTTTCACAAAATTTAGATAGGCATGGGATATTGTAATTTATTTTGTTACTTATAGTTAGAATTATGCATGTCCTGTTACTACTATTTAATACAACACTCGATGGTGCATGCCATCTTGATAAAATATCAATTGCCTTTGTTCAAATACCGTCCAATGTCACGACGTACTTACTGGCTCTTTTGTTGATAGAAGGAGCAGTAACAATCGAGGATATAATCATGTTTGGCAAACAGTGTTGTGCAAGCAAATGAGAACAATGGATGTAGTAGAGGTACTGCCATAACATTGGGCGACAATCGACCCGTCTCTGACGTCATTGACCACAGGCAGGATTGTATAAGAGATTCTGGAGAAATACTTGCAAGGATCGGTGCCAAGAGATCTTAAAATTCTATAACAAAATTTTAGTCTGTTATGACCTGCCTTCATTTATTTGTCTAAGTAAGCAATTCATATGTAGTTGTATAGTACTAAGTAGGTACTGTATATCTTCCAATGTAGTTGCTAAATAAATGAATAAACCTACTAGACTGTTGTCCTGGAGGCAGTAGTCAGGTGCATTGTCATTGTCTAACGACGTAGTTTTTAATGCAACGCTTGAGATTTCGGTTTATTTGAATTTAACATGTTAGGGAGCGATCCTACCAGCACTGTCTCTCGGGTTAGACATAGCCCACCAGAAATACAAATTGACATATAGTTCTTTGGTGTAGGTCAGATCTGATATTTGTTATATCAGATCTGACATACACCTTATACATGTTATGTTTCGGTTAGACCGACTAACATACTATTAGTTGCAGGGCAAGGCGCTCTCACATACTTAATATTAAATAATTAAATTGAAAATTTTTCTGTGTGTAACATTTTGATATTAGCTAACCATAATATAAGGATGCTATAGCGTCGTGGTCTAGTCGTTTACCACCCTCAATCACACCCGAATGGCTATATTTCAGCTGACGACGAGTTCAAATCTGTCTGTCACTAAAAACATATTATCAATTTATGTTTCTGACAGAGTCCCTGGTAAAACGCCGATATTAATTCATAAATTAATCTGCGAAATGGGCGGCGTTAGGCTCGCTGCCTGCCACGTTGGAAATAGAAATAGAAATAACTTTATTCACATAAGCTTAATACAGGGACTTTGAATAAGTCCTTTTTTTATTCTAGCACTCATTCGGAATACAGACTCATTATAAGAAGAATGTGCAAGATACTTGTACATTAGGTATATTTTAAATAAGTAATACACATTAACAAAGAAGAGACATGAATCAACTTAGAAATACTACGCACTCAATCTGTGTGTATAGAGATAATATTTTCAGTACTACAAATTTTAAGTAAATTTTTTTCTACATTAACTTTATTATCATTTACTTTATTTTTAGTATAACTCTCTTTCCTACGGTTGTCTGGAAGAGATTGCATTAGCGATAAGACCGTCTTCTTTCTTTTATGTATTGTTATGTATCTGCTTTCAATATTGGTGCAATAAATAATTATAAATAATATAAATAAACTCTTTCAATTTTATTTTAATATATTTTATTAATTTTATTTTATTATAAATAAGCTTTTATTAGTGTAAACGGTAACTTTTTTGAAACTGTTTATAAACACATAATATTTTCGTAAATGAGAAGCAAACAATATTTGAGCACACTGAGTTGGCTGGACACTGACTGACTACCCCAGGGTAGTCAGATAAATCGTCGTTTTTTTTAGACTACTCTAATGCTGTTGGCCGCAGCTGGCCTTAACAGTTTAGCAATAGGCGGCGAGTCTAGATGGCACTCCAAAGGACTTATGGAGCGGCTGAAGGCCAACTCCCGCCTGACGGATACGACTTAGTCTGAGGGCACCACTAGGGTTCGAACCTCGGGTCAGGCCATCGTAATATCGATCCTCGATTGAATTGGACGGGGGATCGATTAGAGGGGATAACCGTCGTGACGGTATATTAGGGTAAGGGAAATAAACTACCTATCTGAGCTTATTCCTTATTACCTTAGATATTTCGACACAGTCATATCTACTGTTATTTATTTTATTTTCCTTACCTAAAATAAACCATTATCGGTACACAGATATCGGTTTTATATGTAAGGCATACCGTTCACCAGGCTACTTTTAGTTTATATTTCCGCCTTAAATACATAACATGTTTTTTTATGTAAACTATTGTTTGTATAATTCTAATACGCTAATAATAATAAATGTATAGGAAAACGGGACAACTCATCAGTAAAATATTGTAATGTAAAGAAGACCCCTATCTATTATATCTTCTTGAAGTGTAATTCTACAAATTGATTCCATTACAAATAAGCAGCTCAGTTACAATGCCAACTGGCGTTGCGGTTCTCAGAAAATTTGAGAGGATGTAGCGTCATACAGTTGATTAGATTAATGAATTGTTTGTCTGGTTGGACAATGAGTCAAGAATCATGTGGTAAAAAGATCTTGCCAATACGAGTAGCTACTAACTTAGGTTCAGACTTCTTACGATTATAAATATGCCATTCACGTCTATGAATATTTTAACTCTATTTAAACATTTATCTTGGAACAATATATCTATATGTTTAATATTTTATTTTGCAAATAGAGTATGGCCTTCTAATATTTTCCGCAGTCGTTAACTTTAATATAGAGATGATATGGCATTACGTTTCCTGTATTTATTTAGACGAATATTGAAATGAAACTATATACAAACTACGAACGAATAAAATTTAAGTAATAATAGGTAAATTGAGACTCTGATTTTATTTATTTCAGTGAATAATAAGTTCCTGATTTATTTACTAATATATGAGTGTATATAGGTACTTCACTCAGTAATGACAACAGTTAAATACATTATTTAGTCGTGAAATGAAACCTTGTCAATGGGTGGTTCATAAAAATTAAGACCAGCGATAAATGAAACAGAAGAGGTGAATGTGTAACATATTATTTCCTCGAATATTTTTTGCATCATATCCGAGGTCGAATCGTTTGACTTCCTAGACCGGCGTAGTGACCTCCCACTCGCTGACGCTCCATCTCTATCATTCAATAATATACCAGCAATTCTTCAAATATTAAAAATGTTCACATATATGATCATAATATACAAACAAAACAATTTATTGAAGTCCATGGATTCGCATTTAGAAATGATAAACTTTATTTGGCGCGCAAATTTGCCGCTAATTTATACTGGATTAGCAGTGTTCCATTTTTGAATTTTCTTTTTTTTATTGATTTATAGGTAACGTGACCATTTATTCTTTGACACAAACCGGGACATCGTTTCATACAGGTCGATTAACAGTAAGTCAATGAAAAAAAAATTAAAAAGTTAGCTTAAAAGTTATGAATGAAACACATATACCCGATAAATATAAGTAAATATGTTGATTTGCTTTAATATAGCTAGTGAAGATTTTATGTAAGAATGACACTCTTGCAACGTTTTTTTATATTCATCTTATCAACTTCACAATGGGCCGACTACACAACTTTTCGCAGTTTCCGAACACGGGACAATTTCGCGTCCCAGGTGCAACTTCAGGGACACCGGGAGTCGTAATCATAAAAAGGGACAGTCCCGTTCTAAACGGGACGTCTGGTCACATTATTTATAGGTATTTCGATAAAACATTTCACATTTCTCGGTATGATAGTTTGGTTTACATATTTAGATCTAGAACAAATCAAGACGGAATTACTTATACTAAAAGCACCGATAACATACATATAATATTTTACGTAATAAAAGTAAACTATACTCAAATGAAAACTTATATGTAGATACCATTATCATCATATCATCGCTACCAGAACCATTTTGGACATAATTTTATTAAATATTCTGTTATCTATAATACTAATGTTTTTTGTATACCTTATGTAAAAAAACTTTCTTACAACACACATTTATATAACAATAACGTAATTTTTCTTGTACAAACGTTTGATTTTTTCCTTTTTTTAAGTTTCGAGTGTTTCCTACCGACTTTTATCTTGTTTTGGAGAAAAAAGTAAATACTTAATAAAAGCAAATTTTATTTGAACCTACACATCTCTCTAGTCAGGTCAATGAACAATAAAAAATATGCTTTAGAAATACCATAACTTATGGGGGACACCGTCCCTAATATATCCTAGAGGTATAATAATCGACACTTTTGTAGAGAAGGATTTATTATACACTTGATGAAAATAAAACACCCATGTCGTATGTATGTGGTAGCTACACGTACTAGTAAATAATGCGGCCTAATTATATTATACACAATAGTAAGTGTGCTAATATAAAAAATAGCGTAAGAAAAATACCACGGCATCTGAATTGAGGACATTGAAAGAATCAAAACAAGTAAGATTGATTTAATCTCGTCTGCTTTATGTAAGTATATCTGTAATGTTTTTCACAGTACTGTATGTTTTCGCCGTCCAACACCATTTTGTTGCCTATTTAACGATCGCTAAAAATGCGGATAAAAATACTCAGGGTCAGGCTCAAGGTCTTACAGCTTTTCTGATTAGGTCTCTGGTGATAAGAATCTGACGCAATCACTGCAAAATAGACTTTATTTGTTGTTGGTGAACGTACTAATTTTATTGATCACATTTATTAAATATATCAATAAACAACTATAACTGTTGTTCTGGTGATTTGTTGGCGTCACAAGGTCATAATTCCTACGTTTCGAATAACAACCATGTACGTAACAGAGACTATGTACCTAACATATATAAAAAAAAGGAAAAAAAAAAATAATAATTTAATTTATGATGTTAAAACCAAGCAGTTCAATGTATATATATATTTTAGTATGTAGATATTGCAAGATAATTTTCGGGTTAGAAATATGCAATATTTATTGTTAGAAGTATTTTTAGTTAAGATTAGATCAAGTTTAGGTGGTATTGCATTATCTATACCGGGGAAAACCCCCTTTTACTGATTTGATTTTGAAAATAGCAGCCCATTTATCAGGTAAGACTACTGGTTATATTACTTACTTCACGCTACGACCAATAGGAACAAAGCTGCAATGAAAAATGCAAAAGCGGGGAAAATGCGCATAGTTGCGCTGGTCAGCTGTTTGAATCTAATTAAAAAAGATTAGACTCAAATACTGTAGTTTATATGCATAGAGCTCCACAATTGGTAAAAATATCGAAAATCCAATAGGTTTAGGTTTACCCAGACCTATGCATTATCCACAATGTTCAGCGTGTGCGGATAAGTACGGCACTGAGATGTGTGAACGCCCTAAATCGATATCGTGTTATTGGATGTGTTGTATTTAATCAATATAGACATGAAAAATAATATTTGTAGTATTTCCTAATGTGATATTTTAAACAAGTAATTTCAGTAGTGTAAGTTGTTCAGTTCTATTGATACTATCAATGGCTGTATTTTATTTTGGTGCAGTCATTACGAAGAACTGGATAACTACAAAGCAAAAGAACAATTTCTGGGAATAAGTATGTCTGTGTACACTATATATACAAACAATATGTACTTACACGATAAGCAACGAGCCAAACCTATTTTGGACACAAAATATTGTGTAGTTTCCATATAGTTCAATTTTATTCCAAGAATTTAATCAGTACATGTGTAATTGAGTTCCAAAAAATCAGCAACTGTCAATAATGACAATGACACAATAAATATTAATCCAACACACTAGTAACGCTATCGAAAATTTTTTTAGCAATAGATAGTCTATAAGTAAAAGGACAATCTACAACATTTAACATAGGGTGTTTATCTTAACAAAAGCCATTGTTTTTTGGCATGTGTTCAAAATGGCAAGCGGAAGATATTGTTGCATAAAATGTATTATTTTTATATTAGTAAAATATATACATATATAATTCACAAAACTCTTTTAGGATTGTGATATAAACATTTAGTATAAATCTAAAACTGTGGTACGGTGGTAGTTTAAAAAACAATTATGTATTAATAAGCCTAAATAATGTTATCTATCTAAATTAATAATACAATAATAAATCAATAGTTTTTTTGTACGAAATTAATAAACTTTCAAAATGCTTAGCCTAATGTAATTTTATTTTTTAATTATATTTTGTTATAATAAGTAGAAAAACAATGTAGTTTTTAAAAATATATATACCCAAACACATGCGAGCCTGAAGCGGCACTAGTATAGCTAAATGAGCCTGTGATTAGATCAATACATAACTGTGTACATGACGATTAAATTGGTTACCTATTGGAATTGGGATATGCAGATGATGGACAGGGAAGACTATCGCATGAAGGAATGACCTTGGCTCATGACATTGGCGCGACGAACACTTCCTGTTATCTCATTTGCGATACTACGCGCCACTCGCGACCGGCATTAATCATTATTGGAACAAAGAATGTCCACTCACGGTAATTGTAATTAACACGCGTCGACCTTGGTGGGCTCATTATCAGTGGCTCGGTCACCATAGAACGACGTCACAAAGGATTCAATAAAATATTTATCTATATGTGTAAACAGGAAATTTTTCCTTGATCATTATTTTTGCTATTTACGAGATTATGCGTATTGATCGTCCGCAACCAGGAAACTGTAGCTCGAAGCTTGCTCGCGTAACTTGTGATGGTTCTATCTGTTGCGAAATGGACGTTTTGAAGAATGGACCCGTATAGATTTCATATTTTTTTTATTTATCTATAGTATATTATTGTAAAGATTAGTATGACAATAAGAAGAGAGAGTGAATGATTTTACTTAAAAATAAAATTATTTTTGTATTTTTTGTAACCTCCCATCAAGCTCTTATTCATTTCAGATTTCTCACTTCACATCTAAGTGCCCCCTTTAGCCCTGCTGGCGTTGGAGGTGTTGTTATTGACGAATACGGTGTTCTGTAAAATTTTACAAATCGTTCTGATATTTCATACAGAAGAAAAGGAATATGAACGAATTGGTAGTTAGGATCCTTTTTTTTAACTCAGTTCAAATCAGCTCTATTAAAAAAAATTTGTGTAGGTATATTTCCTGTAATAGGAACTGTAATTCCTTATTGTATCTAATTATTTCGAGTTTATGCAAAGGGAAGATTTTGCATACTTTACATAGAGATATTACAAAATATAAACTAAGTGTAGTATAACATGTTCATACCTATATAAAACACTGTGAGGCGAGGATAGTGAGACGTCATAGAGCGGAGTGTGTAGTGTTCAGTGCGCAAACATGTTTACCACGCTCGCAAGTTCAAGGCCCTTTTCAACGAACGACGTAGGAAAAAACGTACTTTTCATCGAGGTGATTAGAGAACACTCGTGGTTACCTAATATAACAATATCTATCATGCAATTAAACCATTAGGAGACAAATCATTTAGTGCAAATCCGTCTATTGGCGTCAACCAGTCCATAGTTATTCGAAACAAAAAACCCTGATTTGCCCTGTTAAAGATTATCAGAGACAGACTTTTTACAAAGTCGTATAGGTGGGTTTTTGGCAGTCGCAAAACAGCTTATTTGTACCATGTGTTTCGATTGGAGGGAAATACAGGCAATGACATTAAAGGGTCATAATAGGTCCGCGTTATAGCCATCACCGGCGTTACATGACCACAAAGTATCCAATGTGCAGTTCATGTTTGTAGTCGGTACGAACGTACGTCTGTAACCATCCACCATTAGGTGGGTAATCAGCATGTTTGCTACTCAAGTTATATTTTTTTAGAAGTATCTATACTAACTGCTTAATTTATAAATCATCAATAATATATTTTATTGATGCTCTCACGCAGAATTAACCAGACGACTTTGTATAAAATTTTTGCTGTTGTGTACATAATTATAAAATAAATAATAATATAAATTCAATGTAGTTATAAAAATTGAGGTCATTATAAGTATTTTCAACTACCTAAGGTAGGACGAGAGCGCAGCGTACAGTCATATGGCGTGAAACGGCCAGGTGCATTGCGGGCAGCACCTGCAAACTTTCCAATCGAGCAGTTGGCACAAGTAACCATGGTAAACTGGTCGAACAAAATGGGGGTATTTTCATGACCGCCCAGGTGATCCGCAAAATTTCTAGAATTTATGAGGCTATTGATACATAATAGAAATATCTTATATTCAAATAATGTTCAGAACCCTATGTTGTTACTATTAAAATTTATTGAGCGAAAAATGCAATTTTAATATTATAATAATAATATCGGATCAACAAAGGTGTAAGTCGATTTTTAATTATAAAAGAATCGGATGTAAAAAATATACATCACATTTTAACACTTAATTTTCCGTCGACGTATTTTTAACTAGAGTTTCTTTCAGCATATCGAATTTTATAAACAATTTACAATACCGATTCACGTTATACGGAATCTTTTAACATGTCTCGCGTAATATGTTAATAATTATATTCTAGACGATTATTTCATTATTATTAGGTTATAATATGTAATGTGTCATATAATATAATATTACAGTTGTTTGTGAATATTTTCAGTATCTAGTAGTCGTTTAGTAACACAATTTTAAACTTATTTGTTAGATGTTTACGTCACCTGAGCTTCCTCGACATTGAATGTTTGCAAGAATAATTTTAAGAAAAATGAAGGTCATACAACATTAGCATCGGCCTTGGTTTCATATACAAACAGTAGAGGTGATATCGGTCGCGACTTTCATACGTCTTATTTATTTAAATTACAATGCCTTTGTCATGTAAAATAACCTAACAAAACTATAACTACACTACATGCTTCTTATATAGGTTCTGTATAAAAAGTAGAGCACAAACCGAATATTAAATAATAATATAACTGAAAACCTTTATATAAACATACTCAATAATTTTGACAGTTTCCTTTCCCGTATGCCTTTATTGCTTTACTTGAAAATAAAATTAATGGCCGTTAATGTAACTATAGACGTGCGGAACTCTAAAATCAGATCGGTTTATGTTCAATCCGAGTTCTGACATTGCTTGGCTTCCTGTCTATTTACAGCCAACTCTATAGGTTATACCTTCACACAAGCGGGTTAAGGTCACCAAACATCGTCTCGATTCTTCAAGAATATCGGCGGTGCCATTGGCATCTATTGTACTTTTTATGTTTCAATGAAATTAAATATTTTACTAATGATTAAAATATTAAGTTCAATAATAAGGAAAGTATATTAAAATACGTTGGTAAATGTTTTGCTATCTTGTTTTCCGTAATACATAAGTCACTTAGACCCTGTGTATTGAACTATGCTAAGAAAATCCAGTTTCAACTTTTTTCCTACCCTCCGTTCCCTGACATTACAGAAAAAAATGTAACTAAGCTATCAAACGTGCGCGCATGCTTCTCTTATGAATTATTTATTAAAATGACATTTTGTGCTTGCCATAAGGTGTATTGTCCTTCTTGAACCCTCTTACACGTGCGTGCTCCGAAGAAGAAGAAAGAGCATAGACTGAAACAAGATACTTGACTGAACTGAACTGACCGTAAATCTACCATCTGTATGTATGCATATTTATTTTTAGAAATAATTAAGATGTGCTTAATTTTTTTAACATGTATCATTTCAAAAATGGTAAAAAGTTATTTTTCATTGGAAATTTATGGTTATGTATCTAATGAAAATTGTACTTAATTGATTTATAAACTTTAAAATATCTAATTCTCAGAAGTAAAAAATATAATTAAAATATACTTCTTAAAAATGTTCCAGTTGAATAACATGATATTTAACAACTTAACCTTTAACTATGAATATGAGTTACAAATTATCGACATGTTAATTAGATATATGTTCATTTTGCCGCTATGAAACTCCATTTATGAATGCTGAACTTAAAAAATGGAGTTAATTGTTTGATCGAGTATAATTTGTTTTGAGTCATAAAAGCCAATTATTAACTATGAGTTATAGAATTCAAAATAGTTTTATTGTAAAATCGTAAGCACAATTCTGCTAATGGGTCGGATTATTTTTATTCAGTGCGATAAATAGAAGATACGGTATATTTTAAATGTCAAATAAGGAAATGATTTGGTAAATTATTAAAGGTACAAGCGAGGGTGGATGGAAGCGTCATGTTACCGTAATCCGACGCCCGTCCGTCACGTTAAACGGTGTAAGCAATGGAGCAAGAACGGGAGCGTAGTCGCGGGTGACGGGCTCGACCCTGACTCTTGAAATAGTCTTCCGCGTTAACGCTGTGTGCGAAAATATCGCATGATGCTGCCACAAGGTTAACCCAACTACACCCCCGTCCCGACAACCACGCCATATAAGGACTAAAACTGCGGAACTTAAGTAACGACAGTTTGCTTTTATGTAAATATGTACCCACTTCCAAAATAGAAAATGAAATCATTGAAGTTCTGTTTCGAATATTTAAAGAAACAAAGTTAACATATCACGGTCAAGATATTATTTTACATTAGCAAAATATGCTAACTATTGTATTCTATAGAGAAAACTACATAATCTAAACCATTTTTGGTTTTTGTTCTATATATATATATATATATATATATGTACTATGATACTACTTTGTGTTTTTAAATGTCTACGAAAAAGAAATCCTAATTATAACTATAGTGTGTAAAAATAATTATTTGTACGTATTATTATTATTAATAAAAGTCACGGGATCTTACCACGATTTATTTTTATTGAGTTCCCGATATTTCGTTTGCCGTTTCGCAGTGTTTCAACCGCCATGATCAAGGGTAAACTGTAATTTTTTTAAACGGGTTTGCACTTTTGTTAAACTGTGGATTTTGGTTCAATGTTTCCGTTGAGATTCCCTGATTTTTACTAATTATATATATAATATGCATAGATAATGACCGCGTCAAATTTAAAACAGTAAATAGGTATTTGTAGTGAAGACCAGAATACAATATTGATATCATATGCTACGTATTTTTTTATCTCCTCTATTATATCTATTATGTGAATATTCTATAATTACTTAAATTTATATTAATAATCAGTAACAGTTCATGTCAGAAAAATTACATCATGTGATTGTTGATAATTTCATATTTTTTTGCTGATTAAGCAATAATTATTATTTTCTATATTGCAATTTTAAAATAAGAATTCATACCACTATATATCTTACGTACGTACGACAATCTTGTGGTTCTCGTTATGAATATTTGGTCAACTCAGAAAACTGACTATATTAAATATATTTTCCATGATCGGAGATTAGTAATATAATATTAATTTTAGCATATGTAAAGCAGTAAATCAGAGCACTTCGCAACTGATAATTTGGTCAACGTTGGAGGAAAGTTGACCAAATTTTCATAAAGACAATTTTGAGTTACTAAGTAACTAATCTCCGATCATGGAAAATATATGAAACCTTGAAAACGATTATATTAATTTTAGCATATGTAAAGCAGTAAATCAGAGCACTTCGCAACTGTAAACACACTGCCCACACCTTGTAGAAAAATAATCGTTTAAAAAAAATACGCCTTGAAAAATTTAACAACCTCGTTGTAAGCAAAAACTAGGTATTTGTACCTACAGTTTCAGTGCCAAAAATCAGGTCTACAAAAAGAACACTCAATAATTTCGATACCAATGTGTAGCTACTTAAAAATATTTTAATAAATGCCAACAATTTACATACATATCATTGTATACCTATATAATGACCTACCTAGCTGGGTAATAAACGAATTCTTTATGGTATTAATTTTAAAATGGAATTAAAACATTTTAATAAGCATCAAATGTAATTACGTTACATCAATACAACAGTCCTATATATTTTAGTCTTCGATAGATAATAATATGCAATTTTTTTTATTCAAAAGATCATCCATTAGGCCCGCAGATTTTATTAAGAAAGAAAGATTATCTGTCTAAGCAAGTATTGTCATAGTGTGTCATTTAGTGTGTGTGTTATAATATAATGACGTACGATATATGTTCTGTGATGTTACCATCGTAACAACTATCAGTCAGTGACCTCAGATTAGTCTACAGACCGTAGCTTTTTTTATAATTGTTGACCCCAGAACAATGGTCAATAATAATATATTAATTAAATGATTAGGCCATCGTCGGTTTCTCAATCGTATTTTCAATCATTCATGCTTTTACAATTTCAGACTAGCTGTACCCCTCAGCGTTATCACAAAATTGTTTATTGTTGATATCTTTTAGGACTTATTTGTTCATCAATTGACAAATCAATGACTAAAATGATTATTATCATCATTAACGTAAAACCATGCTACAATATTATTTAACTAAAAAAGTCTAAAACTTTTATAGTATCTTACCGGAGATGACTATTGGCCTCAGTGCTAGCAATGGGACCAAAATGCAATGTGTACACGCGGTATACTCTGGAAACCACTGGTCTGGTGAATTCGTTACAATAGATGAACTGACCTAATTAAATCTCAACCATTAATCGCCCCACCAGCGTTTAAAATTAGTGCAGACCAGTGCACTATTCCATATTAATAAAATAAAAGAAAACAGTATGAAGATTGTTACTATTGGCCCTCATTGCCAGTTATATACCTTACTAAGTTGCTTTTCTTGCAGCCCCTATGGAAACATTATAGCTATGTCAGGATCACCATTGGTAAATGGCTATATTGATCTCTTGATTATATGGCATCGATATATGAATATCAACATTATTGCCAAACGTAATATTCCGTAGTTAGCAAAATTAATCACGTCTGCAGTAGAGTTAGATCGACGTTGATTGTTAGAAACGCCGATTTAACGACTTAGTAGTTATACTTAGATTTATACCGTAAGGGTTTATTTTTCAGCTGCACTTCAGCGACGTGTAGTATGGCGCAAGCGTATATTAGATCACGTTATGGTTCCGTGGGAGTGCGCACGCACCGTGCCACGTGTCGCGATAATCGCGCGCTTTTGCGTCGCAGCTCGCTATACTCAAGCGATGTATTTGCAATCTAAAAGAAATTGTATGTACAATTTTCACACCATCAGCAAAACATATATCACGTTCTAACCTCGCTTGGACCGTACAAAACATGTGTGAATTATATTTATCACAGAGACAGGGCTACATAATATTATATGAAATTGGTTTTGTTTTTTTGTGGATGACAATGGAATGGTGCACCCGCCTGCGCTAACGGTTTACGCTGGCGGGGCACCAGTGGAGGATGATAAGATGAGCATGAGGTCAGGTCAGTTAGCCCATCGTGATAAATTTACCAGGAATTTAACACGATGGTTTCCAGGGGGGACCGCGTAGAGGTTGACCTGACATGGTACATTGCTGACAATGGGTTTATCAATCCACAATACTAACAATCCCCCTACATGTAATTGTGTCTTTATATAGTTATATAACTATGTATAGATATTATACGGAAGGAGTAAAATTTTGTTAGTAATGGTAGGCTTTATAAAAATCCTCTACGGTAACTTCTGTCTCACCTATTTCAGTCGTTAAGCAGCTTACTTGGTACAGCTTAACAACAGCTTACTTGGTAAGCTACGTTTCGGTTATAGGATGAAATTACAGGATACAAGCCTGACAGTTTATTGTTCCTGAACAAGCAACACGGCGACGAATAGGCGACGGTTACTACTTATCATCAGGTGGAAAGTCAACTTATTTGCCATTTCGAATACAGTTTTTTTATTACTTAGGTACTAAAATAAAAATGGAAAATTAAATTAGACGTTTAAAATGACATAAAATAATCTGCATATATTAAAAAGAAATTAATTATTCTTCTTTTTTTATTTTGCTATATATATTTTCAATAGATTTTCAATTCAACAGTAAATCGACAACACAAAGTTTGAAACCCTGCAGACTTAATCATCCTGGAGAATGATACTAATACTCTGGACGCGAGTACAGAAATAAAAAGTAATTTTAAAGACTTAAATGTTGATTGCCAGACAAATAAATAAATTAATAAAAGTGTAAATTTCAATATGTTGACACTTTCCACATATATATTTGTAAAATCAAGTGACTTACAAATTCACTGTTAAAATAAAATCTTCGTACATTAATTCTTATTTTATATTTTTATCCCGGCGACCGTCTTGGTCGTTGAGCTCGTTTGTCTTTATACCACATTTGTCATTCAGTTAAACAAAAAGAATGTGCCTAAAGTCGTACCTACTTAACATCAAATTTAAAAAAGAGTAAGCAAAAAATGCAGGTCAGCGACCGGCGAAAAATACCTCACTCGGTTTCATATTGTACTGTAACGAAGTCATTGACGAGCAACTTGAATTCCAAAAATAAGGCCACAGAACTATGTCGCCAATGCAATAATAATTTTATACTGACGATGTTTTAATCGAGAAATAGTGTTGTTACTTTTAAAAATAGACAATGCAACATTAAAAACTAGCCTTATTAAGACATCCTTTTGTTTTTATATATTTATTTATTATACAATTTATTTTTATATATTATTCCTTCAAGAGATTGGAAGGTATGAAAAGAGAGGACGTCATAGTGGCGTAAAAATTTGTAGGATTCAAATATCTCTTACCATAAAACAAAATGATCAACACCGTGAAAAAAAATTGAAAATGCTTGTCTTTTAGCTTAGTCAGGTACCTACTAATAAAAGTATGTACTGGAGTAGTCACCCACATCCATTTTTCATAAAATTTTTTCAGGGAAAGGCACCCATGAACTCATAAAACACAATGGAAATTATTTCTAATAATTCTCGTATTCATGTGTAACTAAAATATGTTGTATTTCCCGAGCAAAGCCGGGGTGAACTATTATTATCTTAAACGAGTATATAATACTCTTTATCGCACTTGCAATATACATTTATTAAAATATAATAGTATATGTATATTGGAAATGAAATGATTGCATTGGACTCGTTTGGTGCAAAACATAGAGCGTGCAGATTGCGCGGGCAGCGGCGCGTGGCTACGTGGCCCACTGCCCTGACCCACATCTCAGATGATTGTATGTAGATTTTGTAAGCTATAAGTCAACCAAAGCACGGGGGTACGATGACAGCATCCATACGTTTCACCGCCCATTGTATGAGCGAATCTCCTTGCGTCAGTATGTATGACCAACGCGTCGCCGCGCCCTCGCCGTCGTGTCGCGTCGGATCACACCAGAGAAATTGAGGCGATATCACTTTATAACGACCGCATGTACTTTCTGCCCTAGTGGCCAACAAAGATGGCACCTATACATGAAAACTTTCTTGTTTTCTTAAATTAATTATTATTTAATAAAACTGAACATTAATTATTAATATTGTTGTTATACTTTGACATCATATTTAAACTTTTTATTTATAGATACATATTATATATAAAAGCAAAGTTTGATTGTTATCTTTAAAATAAACATAGTTGTTGTAGCTGAAGAATTACGGAAAGTTTAGGTTCTATCTAAGTCCTTTTCAAAATGACACTATAAAGTATTAAAAACAAAACAGTGTTGATATGTAAGACTGTTAAAGTTTCCCAAAAGCATCTTATTTTAATCTAGAATAGTATTACGGTAAGTGTACCAGTTTTATACAAATTCGTTCAGTAGCTTAGGTGGGATTACTTTTAGTAAGGACAGAAATCCTTTCTCCGCTGGTTGTTTCGCCCACCGCTGCTCGAGCTCTCGACACCGCCTAAGATTTCTCTCGTCCGTATTCGGATTCAGGTCATATTTGCCTCGCCCAAACAAATGCAACACACATACAACTGGCTTAATAATATTTTGATTAAGGAAGAAAAAGAAAATACTTTTTTATGAATATAGAAACAAAAGTCTACCCATAGAACGGAAAAGAAGGTGAAATTGGGTGATAGTCAATCTCACCTTAATAAGGGAAGAGCAAACTAAATAGACCCCACGTAATCTCTCCTGGAAACCATCGCAGCAGAAAACAACCAACCAACCAGACTTTTAACAATTACTTAAGAGACGGGTTTATAGTCAAAGGGTTTTTGGTATATTAATAATACCGAAGTCTGCTTATATACACTCGGAAAATATTTATACAATGTATAATAATAATGTACTTGCTAGTTTTTTCAACTGAAACAGCCAGCTAAGCTAGAATAAGTAGTAGCTAATGATGCGCCTAAGTGACTGACTAAAACTGAAACTAAACAAATAAATGCTTTTGACTGTTATTCCATTTGCCATAGCTTTGACTATTATTTTGTTATTGCTAATAAATATATAATTAGTAGATAATTGTTATACTAATAAGCTAAAGTGAAAGAATGTCCTTAACTGTTACTGCTATATTAGCTTATTGCCGACGTATGTAACACATGATGTACGCAGCGTACATGTTTTATCTATTTGAGTTTGGCCTCGAGGTGTGAGGCGTGGTCAATGTTAACCGCAGCTTCCTGGTTAGCAACTCAAAGATCGGGAAATCGTTTGAATGTCATGTTGATATTTTTGCACGGCCATGAATACACAAGGTCGGTACAATATTTTACTGTCGGTAACGATAAGCACGTAGAAAGTGATTCGATCGACGACGGATCTTCATATCTGGCATTGTTCCAAGCGTTGAATAGTTGGAACACAATGGCTGTTGTTGTTACATTTCGGAAATTCCTGAAAAAAAAAAATATAATGTGGTATTTGTGTAGCCGATTGGGACTAGCCATAATAAAATATTTAAATATCTGCGCACATATTGCATTTTATTTGTTATTGTAACTGTAAGTGCAAAAAGCCATAGCAGGTAGAGCCACGGCCGCCGTTGCCGATGTGAAGTGTAATGACGCGGAAGTGTAGACGAGCGACGGCGCGGTGCGCGCGCGGCTCCTGCGCGAACGACTCGACGCTATCGGTCGCCATCGGTATCTAGCCGCGTTATCTCTCGGGCACCTCGCGGAGGTCATATGCTGACGTCACATTGATAACGATTCGCGCGGTGACCTTGTCGCGCGCCGAATCTCAAGGTTGCCGCTATTTGAACAGTCAGATAGGCGACCGCCGCCCGCGCCACTTCGGCGATCTGCGTCACCCGGACTTGCCACTTTATTGATTATTATTTGTGGAGGCCACCCGGTTGAGTACCCATTCGCTCTATAACTGCCTACCGGTATTGTTATTGTCAGTTTCATGATATGCATCGAAAGGAGAATAAAATGGGAACTTGTTGAAATTTTCACGGTAAACACAGCCAATATGTTCTTACAGGCGTAACTACAAGAGAAGTTAGAATACTAAATACTGTATATAGTATTCTGATTATTTCTTACACAAATACAATAATCACATTTTACCTACCTTATGAGTGGCCTGGCGTGAAGATATAAATGAAATTGTTGGAGGGCTAGCCAACCTATGACTAGTCAGCTAAAGACTATCACCTTTACTTTAAGTCAGCTATTAGTTACAATCAAACTAAATATTTCAAATTTTCGAGCAATAAACAAATAAACTACTTGTCAAGACAGCTCATTTTCGGATTTATAAGGTTTATCATGACTATTGTCTATTTAATACTCACCATATTAAAATAATACTCACCATAATAAATCTAAATGTAGTCATTTAAGTAATAAGGAACATATTTATGTAAACAATATAAATTTAGACAGGATTAACCAGTACAAAAACGCGACAAGGTCAAGTCGCAATTGTCAAGGGTATACAAGCGCTGCTGGCGTCATGATAACAGAGCAAAGAAAAACGATACGACGCACGTGTATCATCGGTGTGTATGTAAGTACGACTTATATATTTCATACGTGACGATGTTGACGCCCAAGATAGGCTAAATTTAAAAAATGTTGCTACCGACTTATTCTAATTTCAATTTTCAAATTCATTTTACAAATTTGAACTTCACAAATAATAAACTCCAATCGAATTTGAGTTTTACTATATTTTCAGATTGTTATAGACGTAATAAATATAATTTCTACTAAGTGTAATTAAATTGAATTAAATAAATAAATAGTTAGCCTTCATATGTAGTCCCAATGTATTCTTATAATATAATATGGGTAAACAATTAGTATATTTATTAATATTATTTAGTACATTTACTCAAATCATAACGTATTAAATTATTAGAAATCAATAAGACCATTACAACCAGTCGTAATCGTCCAAACAAGTATTTGTATTGTTCGGGTGTTAAACCTGCAACCATCGTTGCAAACAGAATGGACTCCGTGGAGGTTGACCTGATGGTAGATCGCTTATCATAGGCCCAGTAGTATACTTTACTAACATCACTCCCTTTGTCTTTAGCGGTTAGAAAATGAAATTAACGATCCAGTTGTTAAAATGCTAGAATTATATCTACTGATCATATAGCAGACGTGTAGCTATTAGCCAACGAGTGCTATAAGGAAGATTTAATTGCTTATTATCATTCGCGGAAACAAATGAGATGCGGCCACGTTTATGTCGCGAGTCGCGGCCACCGGCACCGGCAGTAAATATTGTTATTACAGGAGGCGACCTTGCGGCGCTACGACGCGGAAGCGACCATTTGCAAATTAATACGCCATAGTACAAGGACAACACTAACCGAAACATAAATTATAAACCGCATTATAATACCAAAAATTGTTTTTGTGCGAACTGGAGTGGATAACAAACCGATGGAAAGTGACTAGTTTCGCTAGTTTATAAACAATAATTTGTTTGTGTTGGTCTAGGTGCTTTCTATATACATATATTGTGTATGTACTTACAAATAGGTATATTAATATTTATAACACTTATCTGGTACCCATAACACAAGGTCTGTTTAGCTTGGGACCAGATGGTGCTCTGTGAATTGTCCAAGGTTATTGCTTTATATACTATTTACAAAATATGACAAATGCACCCCTCATTAGGGAGCCGTGCATCTGTTCCCTGTAATTTCACTGACATATCTCACTCACAGGACGAAAGACAGTTTAGATACCCGTACAAAGGACTTTGTACAAAGTCCACCTGGGCGTACTCGCTGTGGCTGGTCGAATAAAATAATATAACGTTTTTACTCTTTAAAGAATAAGCAAAATTAGCATTTATTTATTTATTCTTTAAAGAGTCGAAGTAATCTTACGTAGTATAAATAAAATAACCAAATTAATAAATTATGACAAATTTAAAATCTTATATTTTAAATGGCAAACTTTTAAAAAATTTGTGGATCATATATTTTACTGATGTTCCCAGCGAAGTGAACAAATATTTTTGTGATGTCGGTGCCATTTAGTATAGTATTTTATTATGATAATGACAATTCTCGAAAAATAAGTTTACTCTCCTAACTGAATATATGGTTTCAACCTATTCTCATTTTAGCTGGATAGTCTTGATGTCGATGATCCTGTGGCCCGTCGTTTATTTGTCCAAAATATTGACTTTATTGTATACAGACCCGATAGCATATTACTCCTAAAACAAAAAAAAATGAAAAAGGGAAAATACAGAAATTATAAAAATGTAAACAATCTCAAATTTTTCTCCAAAAGGTGGAAACTATTACGGAAAAAAC
The DNA here is from genome assembly GCF_030625045.1 of Achroia grisella. Lineage (NCBI taxonomy): Eukaryota > Metazoa > Arthropoda > Insecta > Lepidoptera > Pyralidae > Achroia > Achroia grisella. The sequence continues at coordinate 120,430 of NW_026712938.1, forward strand.
ATTGGATCGTTTATTAAATGAAAGAATTAAATTACCCAATAATGCTCTATATACATTGATATGCTACATGTAGATGTACATAGAGCATATCAATGTATTATGTTCACATGTAAACGGTGCAGTGACACGACTATAGAGACACGACACGATTCAATTTGGAGTCAATTGACACGACACGGATTCCGGCGACACAATTCAATGTCAATGTCATTGTCAAAACGATAGATAAAGTGTGTAGAAAGCATACCATTATGTTCATTTTTCCGCTAAATTCAATATTAGTAGTTCTGACCATCTAATAATGTACAATTGTACATACACAGGTAAGTAGTTTTAAATCATGGTGTGATTAGAATAGCGTTCATTTTTAAGTTAGTTTATGACAAATTTGGATGGGTATTCTGATAATACTCATCATTGTCTTGTCTATGTTGTAATGGTAATAATAGAACAACCTATATAATCGGCCCCGCTGACGGATCCCTGCAATTTTTATTCAAGGACCTATATTTTTTATAATTAAAATACAATTCATATCATATGGTAAGTAAGAATGGTTTTAAATATATAAGTAGTTTTTGAGTGTATCTAATACATACGATCAGACACGTTATCAAATAGATTTTTATTTATAAAAATAGTTGACATGTAGATCTCCCCTGCATGGAACTTCCTAACTTATGAAATAAGAAGTTCACAGTTCATATGGAGCGTGGAGACAAGACCAATGACACGGCATGGCTCGACGCGGCGCGGCGGCGTGGCGTTGTAAAGCTGCGGTGTGGTGCGGACTCCGGAGCGGGTTACGTAACTCGTGCGCCGTCGCGTGAAGTGTGAAGTTCAATGTCACACACACACACCCACACACACGTAGACCCAAGTAGATACACTCCTCAAGTTGGTGTGCGCACTGCGATATCTGAATAATCGTAGCTAACCCGTTATTCGCCTCTATCAGTACTTCCCGGAATAATTCGCGAAAACGATTTTCCTTTGTACCTACGCTGAGCAACGCTGATGTCGATAGATGTATTTTTGCGCAAGGTCATGGTAAAGTCAAGCCGCTATTTATAAATTATTTTAACTTTTGTGCCTGAAATTCGTGACAGATTTAACGATACCTACTATTATATACCAACAGATGAGACCATAAATACTTTTACCGAAACAAAAATGATCATATTTGTCCGAATGACGCAGTATTACCTAATGATTAGTTGATATTATTATGATACTCGTAGATTCAATATAATAATATGTTTTGTTCTATTGCTGTGGAATATTATTAAAGATGACGAAAAAGTTATATAAGTATATTAAACATACGTAGTTAGTTTGCTGGAAAACCTACGTAGATTTATATAATACTTATTGTCTAGATATTTTTCTCCAAATGCAACCTAGATCGAGCTCAGTTTTATTATTAATTTGAAATTATTTCCCCCACTTATTACATTTTTCATTGCAATTTAGCTCCTATTGGTGATAGCGTGTATAACCTAACCTTTCTCGATAAATGGGCAATCGAATACTAAAAGTATTTTCAAAATCGGTTCCGTAGTTCCAAAGATTACCCGTACACAAACTTTACCTCCTTATTTTATTTTTAAGTACTAATATAATTGTAGTTACTAATTACTTTTATAACTAATTAAAATAATATTATATACATAGTATGTATAATATTTTATTAATTCTTCACAGGCTTTCAAAAATATTAGGAAGTGCCTTCAAAATTACAATATTATACAAGAATGTGTTACATAGCCATATAAAATTGTGTACTATAAAGAAATTTCTAAAATTCCCACGGGGCGGCAAAATACCAAATAATTTTGCGAAAGCAAAGTCTGTTTCTACTCCACAAATGTATATAGAGAACATTCATAAAGGTTCTTGTAAAATAATGTACCGAAGTTTGTACGCCCTTGTCTGTTAGTATTCAGCAATGGCCTGTGTCAAATAGCGGGCACCTTTAGGGGCGCATTGTCGGCGCCCTAGGTCAAGGGTAGAGCCTCACTGACCTACATCCTCGCTAATGTGTCCTCGCAGGGTCGCGTGGCCATCAGACCTACAAAACTATTCAACTGTAATTAATTTAAATATTGGAGAAATAATATTTTTACGTTCTTTTGAATCAGAACCTTGGAGCTCACGGCCAAGCGGAGGGACCAATGTAATAAGTTAAGAATACGTAAGATATCAAAATAAATATGTATGATTTTATTTTTTTAAAGTATATTATAGAATATTGTAAATACTAAACCTCGAGCACTATCTTTGCCCGCTATTACCACCTCTGTCACAGCGTTAGGATGCCTGGCAGAGATCTCTTTCACAGATCAGTCCACCCTTGCTCACAATTTTGAATAACTATCTTTGTTTTTTAATGTTACAAGTGAATAAAATAATAATTTTACCTACAGTCAGTCATATTCTATTTACTTTTTGTGTATCTAGAACGGCATGCAAGTTGACGGCCGTCATTTATGTACATGAACACCAATTGCATTATTGACATTACGTTGGCAAATAGCCACCTCTCATGCGTTTCTCCTTAAGCTCTCCATACTCTCTAATTTTACTCATGTCTGAAATGAAAACATCAGGAAGGAAAAGAGGGAATCTGCGTGGTGGTTGAAATAGTTGAAACAGCGCATCAACGCAGACAATTTTGTGCATGGCGTACCTCCGTAAATGTAATTTTATTTACTCGGTAAATTTACTGCATCAATAATTACTGCCAGTTATTCTAAAATATTTATGATAAAAAAATCAACGGTACCTACCGTTACCTCCTTTACGTAAAATAAGAATATCACGCATCACATTTTATTTACTAATATCTCAATAATAAGGGGTCATGTGAAGAGAAAAGGGAACTCATTCCCTTCTCACCTCACGACGATAAGAGAATGGGTTCCCTTCTTTCATGTTCCAGATATATCTGACAGATGTCCTTATAAACAAATACAATTTTATTATTTCTAAATAGAATTCTTAAATTTTAGACAAAAGATATTGGACCTAGTGTGTTCCACAAAATTCTCTGTGATCAAATAAATAAATTGATTGTCCCAATATTCTACAGAAAGGACCATTATTTGCTCCATCAACAGTACTTGAGAACATTCAGCTGAATTTTTATGGGTGTCCACACATTTTCAACGGATAAAGCTACCGACGTTGCCGTTGGATTATGGCATTGGTTCCTACGGCCCCACCCTCTATAGAACTCATTAGTCCTAACTAGCTTATCACCACTAACAAACCTACTAAAAGTAACTAACTCAATTATTGAATGCAAACATTAACAATAGCTTAGTTAATTCTAAACTACGCTATCCGTTTATATGGAATGAGTGCTATCGAGAAAACCGTTTGCGTCGCAATTTCTTGTTTGCAAAGAAATTTTTAGAATAATAAATGTAAAGTAAACCAATTTAAGGGCAAGTTTTCAGAAATATGCCCAGACTGCCCGAGATATCCAATAAACCTAGTACCGCTGTAATGTTTCTCGTGACATTGACTGACACTTACGACATCTATTACATTACGCTACATAAATATTAGTTATTCAAATAGGACTTTTTCAATCTACTTCAGAAATGAAAATATACGTACAATCGTACTACTTTTTTTGTGTATGTATGTGCTATGTTTCCAATTTTGAACACATTTTGGAAATCAATTGGTGTGTCCCATTCCGCGTTTGTCGTTTATTATACAACAAATTATGTTTGTAACTTTTTTATTGAACACTAATATTGAAGGAACGTGGAGAGAAATTCCGGTAACCTTTTTCCAATAGTGGGTCAACATATGTATGTTAATAACAAAAAAAAAATACTAACATTGCCATACCCATTTCTAGATTATTCAACTTTAATGAGGTTCATTATAATTTATATTATCTATATTAACTTAATCTACTATTAACTTAATTGCATAATTCTTATAAATAACCATTTCTAACAGGACTCAGTTTAGAAACTGATTCGCGTGGGCGAAGCCGTAGGCCAGACTTTACATATTACTTTAATTTTCCTTTTAGTTATTGAACTCCTAATAAAGTCAGCTGAAAGTCTGAAATAGTTTCAATAATTAGATACAACATTGTACCTCTTACGGGTATATACATATATTGTTTGCAGACATAGATGGTGGTGTGACCCCTGCGACCTTGCGGCGACCTTACCCGCCCACCGCATGCGCTCCCTCCGGCACGCGGCCCTCCCAGGACACCGTGTACGTTTCGCAACCTTGGAACAATCAGGGAAGCCTCCTCACAGATTTAATTTCCAATTCAACGTTGCTAATCAACATTTCATTATTACTACTTAAATGTATTCTGGGGGATGTATCGCCATAAATTATTCAATAGCCTATATTTATAACAAAACACAATATTTAATCGGAGTTGTCTTGAGAAATTTCTAAATTTAACTACTATTTTATTAATTAGTCATATTAATTGACAGATTGCGTTATAATGTTTGTTAATAATTTAAATTTACTTGTATTTTGTCCATATGCGAGTAGATACATTTTACTTTATGTTCTTGAAATCTAGAAAATATTTTTATTTGATATTTTATTTAGTACTATATTTAATATCTTTTTCTTAAAATAGTTAGCCCACCGCAAGGCGGTGTCACACATAGTTAAAATCTTTGCGTAAGATTCATGGACGCAGATCTGAAAACTACATATTTTATTCGAGGAGAATCAAATTTATTTAGTCCTATTTAGATTATAATATTGTATTATTTTAATTGAACCTAATTTATCTTAAAATAATAATAATAAAAATGTATATTTACTAAAAATCGTGACATCAGAGCGTTTCTATCGGAATGAAAATAATAGACCTCGTAAGAAGAATATGTTAAAAATTAAAGATAACAAATATATGTGTCATTATTGACAAATAGTGTTAGATTATATCATCTTCGTTTCACCCGGCTATGGACCACTTGACTAGTGGTACCTTCATATCCACCTTAAGCCCTCAAAAATAATATCCCTATTAAATGTACATCCTATTTCGATCGACTAACTTTATCCTAGGTTTATCGTACTTTTTGACCTTCAAAGATAATACAAAATCACTGATATGACATTACAGAGTAGTGCATGGATATTATTTTGACACAGAAGGAAAAATATTTTTTATTATACTATAAGTAGATATATTGGGTGGAGAACTAGGTACCCATCCAAGTTCTGAATTTATTATAACAACCGTTGTAGGCCGTATATCTGGCTGTATTTGGGTCAATTCGTATTATACGAGTGGTTTCGTCCTCAATCCCTACGCCTACATATCCTCGCGACCTAGATCAGAATTGTCTACGGAAGACCTCTAAGAGTTACGCATGTATATGTTTAGCGACCTAATTAACACTATATGTAGGTCCTGTGCGTAGTAGGAAATGTAGAAAGCAATAAAAATAAATAGAAAGTAATGAATAATTAAACAACTAAGAAAAGTATATAAAAAACCTACCTGTACTGAATTATTATACATAACATAAACATAACAATACAATGCATTGTTGCGAATACTAAAATGAGGAACTTCAAGCCAGATAGGCATCTAATAAAAAAGAATAGATATTAATTTGTAAATTTTTATTTGATATTTTTAATGGTGCCACATACAATGAATGTAAAAATGAGGTAGGTATACATATAAATGCACATTCATAGGTATAATTTACGTACTTTTTTATGTCTTTGGAATTTTGAAATATGATGTACGCGGTAACCATACCTATATGCATAAACATTCATACATTGCCATTATAGAGGACTAAGATGTCATACCTCTTATCGAGTAATTTCGAGTATGTTAACGAAGGCCACAAGTATGTAACAAGGAACCAATAGGTAATGGCTACTCAGAACTTATAGCAGTATAATATCATTCATGCAATATTTAGCTGAAACGATGTGAAGATTTGTATATGTAAGAGACAGGATAGCGACATCGCAAATCTTTTTCATTAGTGAGTGATCGATAAATAAAACATAACAGTGTTGCGTATAGGTTAGGGAAAAAGCATTAAATATTTATACAATTATTCCCGAGGAGCGAGGATAAAGGTCACCTCCCACGCAAATCTAGGGTGTTATCGGGTGTGAGGGGCGAGGATGCGGAGGCGGCCGGGCACGCGCGGGCACGGTGACCTTGCCCGGCTGTGACTCTGCGACCTTGGAGCCGACCGACCGCGCCCCGCCCTCCCCGCACGGCCCCCTCTGCCACCCTGCGACACCCCCGCCCGGACGCCCACGTTTACCCCCACAAGCCCACCCTCTATCTCCTACTCCTCGCCTGTACTCTAATACCTCTTGCAAAATTTAATATAATACCTATATTGCGACGTTAGATAGTGCGGAACTGAAACTAAATTCGTTGACCGAATGTTTGGGTTAACTATTATACTATTGATTCCATGAATTCGCCGAAATTAACAATCTAATTCTTCCTTTTAGATTATTCGAATAATTCCATGTACATATAATTAAAATCCCTTTAAATATTGCATTGATAACGAAAAACATATTAAAAATATGTTACCAGTTCAATTTATACTAGTACTACTATGTAAAATTATCTTGTCTGTGATACTACTAACAATATTTTTTCAGTCATATAACGTCTAAAAGTATTAAATTTCTTCTTAATAGCTATTTAATTACCAGTTTTCAATGTCAAATTACAATTATACTAGTGTTTATGTTTAGATACAATATATGTAGAGCGCAATTTAATTAAAATTATATTACAATATTAAATTATAAATAATCTATCCTGTTTCCGATCGGACTGAGAGGCAGCAGGGTCAGCCTCGGCGGGCAAGGTCGCGGTCGGTTTGGGGGTTTTCCGTATGACAATGAAGGTCTTCGACATTGGCTGCTTGCTACACAATGTGATTTGTAACAATAAGCTCCTTTATATGCATTATAGTCATTACAGAAGCCACATAATGGGAACAGCTTCAAGGATGCTACTGATAACGAAACAGAACAGTCATCTATTCATCACCCACAGGAGGACAACATACTTATTGTTCAACCTGACCCTGTTTAATCTTTAGGCTGTTTTTGACTAATCTATTGAGTAGATACCCTATAATTGAATAATTAAGTTAAATACGTCATTTTGCTAGTTTTGGGGACTCAATGCTCCCGCCATTGATGGGACATATTTCTAAAAAAAACGTTTACTTATCGATTTCAGAAATATTATAACAATATACCAATTAGTTATTTTTAGGAGATGAATAAGCTGAAGTTAAACGAATTACATACAATGTGCCAAAAACTTTCGAAAAAGTAATTTATAGTTACTTAAATGTAATAAAATACTATACAAGCAAAGTAAGCTGAACTATCGAAAACTGAGAAGCCCTCTATTAGAGACAATGATAATTTAAACTAGTTGCAATTTTTTTGTGTTTTAATTATTTATTTAAACATATAGCATCACAACTATTCACAACATACCTAAACGACGTTTGACAAATAAATACATACATACGAGTAGATACTTGCATTTTCATTAATTTCATATAATAATATGTAGATATGAATGATATAGAAACAACAGTCTAATTTTACTGAAATGTTTACATTATATGTATTTTTATATAGTATTATTATTTCCATAATAAATCTAAATAAATAAATATTGTTTCTCTGACTTATAATACCTCCTATACCTACATAATATATTATGTAGCCTACGACATTTATCAAAATTTTCATTCGGAATTATTCAATTTTAGTAGTGTAGCGTGGTAACGAACGGATTGTTACTAACTACCTAATATCTTAGCCACAAGACCTTAGTCAGTAGAACCAAATTCTCAATCCTGAGTAATTACAGTGCATGAAATGCTACCCCGGCCTCACAATGTAATTTGTGACGTCCAATTTCAGTTATCTGTCTGTACCGAAATCTTTATTGGAAAAAGTTTTCCCTCGTTTCCAACATTTCCATCATTTATCCTTATATATTTTTCTTCTATTTATTACACATACTTATAATTCATCCATTTAACTCAATCTTCATTTTATATATTTAAATTCATCAAGAATTCTATTTTTTTTTCAAGTGGCCCCACTGAAAATCAGTGCTGTAGTGATACGCTGCGGCACCAGCTGAGTGGAGGCCCTTTCAGCTAGCATAGCGAAATATAATATTTACTCTGTACTATGATGCTGAATAAATGATTATTATTAGTATTATCTGTTAGTGTACCTGGTATGTTCTTGTTACCTAGATAATAAAAAAATATTCTATTTCTTCTTCACAAAGTTAGTGTCTACTACACCGTGAAAGCATACGTTTGTCTATACTTATAAAATCTGTAATCCTGTCTTATACTAACACACAGCTAAAACTACAAAGTATAAATATGTATACAGTGTATAATATATAAATATAGTATAAAGGTGAATTTTTTAACATAGATTTACTACGTGACCTAATCTGTTAAGAAAGGTTTTATAATAATTTCATATAAACGGCGCCACACGTGTAACAGCTAGAAGTACATAAACTGCATTATTTCCTTTTATATAATATTGCACTGTAACAGGGGGGGTAGGAGGTTTGCGTATAGTCCTAGTTGGGTGGTGCGGATGCTGAGGACGAGGGTGAGGACGGGGTGGCAGCGGCTCGTGTAAGCCCGGTACACGCGCGGCCGATGCACCGAGGCCCGGGTGGCCGGTGCACCGAGTCAAGTGCACGGCCGGTCGCAGTGCGCCGCTGCATCTCACGCGACATGCGCTCACTGCACCCACAACCGGTCAATAACATTTGCCCTTGACGCGGGTCTTTTAAACTACGCAGTTAGCAATATTATACGCCGCACATATACAATATATCTAAACATTCTTATTATTGTAATTACCGTTTAGGATAACAAAATAAAATCTTGTCTTCCGTCACAGCTATTTTTATGCTATCAATATGAGAAATAATACGTGTAACTAGTATTTTAGTACCAAATAAAAAAATTCATATTCGTAAACCGAACTAATTTTTTTATACGTATTAGTTGAAAAATACATATGTATGGATTGAATGGAATTTAGTACACAAATAGATCGCATCTGACAAATGACTAAATCGATTGTAATTAATTACTATACAGAGTTCTATTATCGAGAAAGTACGATGGGCTATATTTTAACTATTTAAAAAATAAATTGGAGACTCTTTAATTCTAAACCGGGGTGGGTACAAGTTAATAATAAAAAAGGCACAAATATTTTGGATAACACGAATGGTGAATATGCTGACGGTTTACCTGATAGAAAATACATAAACTGCATCACGGACATAGACACCATGTGTACGCCAGTGGTACTGCTATTCCAAAGGCCTATGATGTCATCATGCCTTCATACCTTGCAATTTTACTGCCATATGTCACTTTTCAACCAAAGCAAAGTTTGTTGTCGCTGAACTAGATAAACAGAAATATAAACTTCCACACGGGGGATAAGCTTGCACACGGGGAATCGATAGTAAGTACGTTCACGTTTCTACCGGGATGCTGTTAGCGCATGCGGGTGCACCATTCCATATATACTATTACATACAAACATTACAAATATCTCGTAAACCGAGCACAAATTAATTACTTAATATGGATTCAATTTAACCACGATTATTTACATGACTATAAACTACATACATATGTAAATTATTATATTTAGAACAAATTAAAAAACCACAACAAACAATAAAATAATGTTATTATTGCAATGTGAGAGTCATATTGTTATATGACACACTGTAGGTATTGAATTATACAAAAGCAATATTAGCTGACTTCGAAAAAATAGTGTTTGTTTAGTAAACATCATAATTACCTACTTAACAATAAAAAGGAAAGTTTTTGAATAATCTAACGGATTACTACTGAGTAGGTATTTTTAAATAATAATTTAAGTTTGTCTCATAATAAATACTAAATTGATGTTTATGGAATAGAGTATCAGCTTGCTGAACGTTATATAAACCATGGCGCGCAATATGATAGACATAAGAGAAAGTCTGTATTAACCAGTAAATGAACACGATGGTCTTCAGTGAGGACTGCCTCCAGGATCTCATTATTAACAAACCTTTTCGTCCCCCGAAACATTTGGGATATCTCGTTGGATCGATTATTCGAACAGAACAGGAGATGCTGACTGACTGGTACAGACTGATAGCAAGTAAATATACATATACGTCTAGTATTTATTGTACTGTCAAAAGGGGTTTATTATTTACATCTTTACTAATTGTACTTAATTCGGTATATGGTTTGCCAATTTTAAATTACTTATTATGACTGAATAAGTCCATTTCGTATAAATATGTAGTTTATTTTATCTTTAATTACTGTTTACAGTTATGCAAGTAATGTTCGTTGCAATCGCATGCACACTACTGCACACACAACCCTCTTCAGCTCGTCGCTTCCTCTGCATCCAGTAGGCGATAGATGGCGCCAATAAATTCTAAATAAAACGTTTATTTGCGAAGAATGTAGTTTGAACAATGATTGATCGATCCATATAGTTCAAAACATCCCGCCTTGTTTGAAGACATGCAAATTTTGGCATTAATATTGTCAAAATATTGTACTGAATAAAAACATTTTTCGACTAACCAGTTAAGCAATTTATTTCGAAATATCTCAAAAGACATTTCTCGGATAGTTTGAGGTATTTTGTTACACATTATTCGACAATTTTTAAGAAGTAAGGCACTATTCCCTGTAGGCAGTGTTAAAATTTGTAAGATCTCTTTGTGTCAATTTCTTATACAATATATATTTTTTAAATAGGTCTGTAGTTTCAGCATAAACAGTCCAATTTCCAAAGCATATAAAAAAGTCAATGTTATGATATTCAATTTCTTTCAATATTGTCTAGAAGATTCAATGGAACCTAGACCTCAAATTGACCTTACCATATCTATTAATTAATATGTATAGATACATAACTTATACAATTTGAGGTCATATAATATATATGTTATGTATGTATATAATATAAAACATTACTGTCGTGAGAAAAGGCTGTTCTTTCATGACCTTGTTTTCATAATGTTTAAGGTAGACCTCATTACCAAACTTCCTTGTACTGATTGTCTAGTTCCGGTTACCTCAAATTAGATACATATTCGCACATGGTTTTTAAGTAGGTATATTTTTCTGTTCCCTGAATCCACCTACCTACCTTCTCCCTAAATATCATTACATAATTGTATTTTTATATGTAATTTGTTAAATACATTATTCAGTACTTATTAGAACTAGGAAAAACTATTTAATTATTAAATCGTACTTGAAATGAGCATTGAAAAATTATGAGCGATTATCAAGAACCTTGGTGAGGTAACGTTAAGTGGCCACTGGTTGTAGTATTGAAACACGGAACTAATGCGTGGGGTCAACTAAGCTGGAAGCGGCAGTGCTGAGCGGAAGTACAACGGGTGCCGTCGGCGTCGCGCGGCCATCGTATCGACCATAGGTCGTTGACCGCACGCCCTTCTCGTTTTTCGACACTGCTAAAACTTGGGAGCCGGTTTGCTCGAGAACTGTGGCTTATATGGAAGTTAGCTTAAGTCTTTCTTTTTACTAATTATTTTATTTAGAAAATTATATTATTGTTTTGAACATGGAAGGTTCTGGATTTTTGGATTTGGTACAAACGAAAAGTTATTTATAATTAATTTTATATCTAAAATGGCTTCAAAAAGAACAGAGGCGATGAAAGATTGACTCTCAATTGGTGGAATTATTATTAATTATAACTTTACTGAGACCCTTTTGCACTACTCTCAGAAAAACTCGCATGAAAACTCTATATCATCCGAGTCTGCTCAATAAAGATCATTTATACCAGCTGTTTTACTGATAAATTATATTTCAAGGTATAGTGAAAAATTCGTTGTCGATGAGAAACTGTGAGAAATGAGTTGACATTATATTTACACTTCTTTGGACTTTATTATAAGATATATATCGTCTTGATTGATTCACCCGAAAGTGTAGATTGAAGAAGGACCAATCTAACCTAGAGTGGGCCTCATCTCAAGTACTATAGGTGGAGGGAAAACATTCTAAGCGGTGGGATTCAATGGTCCTATTCCAAAAAGTATACTATATCAGGTTGACTTCCGGTACAGGACAATACACCATTCTATTATTAAAATCATTTTCATTCTTCAGTTACCTTCGACGAGAAAAGTTGCTTCGCGATCTAACAATTTTGGTATGGTTCAAAACAATCGACTATGTAATTTCCTTCTCGCATTAGTGACGAACGCCCTAGTTATAACATCATTGCTCCGAGTATTAATAATAAATATTTCCTGTACAATATTTCAAATTTTGTAATATTTTATATTGTATCTACCATATGCCCCGGTTATAGAGAATTTAGTAAAAAGTTAGTAATGCGGACTAATAACCCCATTGTTAGAAATGTACTCAACCAGAGTGCCAGGCAATTCCTTCTGGAACCCTGGTGAATTTGCCAGGATGGGCTAAGTGATCTGACCTTATGCATATCTTATCATCAACCACTGGTGCTCTGCCAGCTGTTAGTGCAGGCGGGCGCATCATTCTATTATCATCCATTAAAATTAAATACCAATGACCTGTCTTTATACGCTATTCCTACTTCATTCAAACTTTTGACTCCGACTGTTATCCATCCACAATAACCATTGTATTATAATTTATAATATGGTAAATCTGCAGTTTCTCCTGTTGCTACGTAAGTTCCTAAATCTTTTTTTTAACTACACTAAGAAATGGGTGTCGAGACTTAAGATATTAAAATTTTAGCTCGCTGGATAATAGATAAAGTTACGTGACTTCATTTCCATTATTTAATCCTCTACTGGCATCCCCTAAATGTATTTTTATATAATTTAGTTCCTTCAATAAGTTAGATCAGGTTTTATTTGCATATGTACCACAAATTCTATGTAATTTAGAGCTGGCTTTCAGTTCATTGGAGAAATGAACTCATGAGCATAGACAAAGTAAACACCCTTAAGTCATTGATTTTGTTACTCATTTGAAAGCGTCAAATCTTCCAGATGCATTTAAGTAAAAGTATTCCAGTTTTTGAGTATTCTATCTAACCTTTGCCTTTTACAAGCAATGTATGATATTTTAGTTAATTTAAATTAATTCTTAAGATTCATATACTTTAGTATCATGTGTCATATCTTGTCTAGCTTTTTTATTTTAAAGGTTATTGCTATATGAGTTCTTATGTACATTTTGCAGTTGTTATATTTGATTATTCCTTTTGTCCTACGGTAAGTCTCATAAATATTATGAAAAGCCTATGGGTGATTTAGAATAAAATGCAGAAATAAATTTTACAAGTTTGTTTTATTTTAATTCGACAACCTGTCATTATATTAACAAACAAATGACTGAGCACGCTCACATACGTACATACAATACACACACAAACACACCGCGACCGGCGCTGCATTGCATAAATTACACTTATATAGTCTTAAATTATTTTTCAGTCTATTGCGCTCTCCTCGACCGGCGCCGGCCACACACGCACGCGTCCTAAACGAATTATCACATATAATATATTAAAACGATCTCCGAGCGATTATTATTAACTAATTTTTTTATTTAATTTAAAATAGGTCGGGGTGGGGTGGCGGAGACGTGCGGCTCCGCGGGCCGGCCTCACGCCGGCAACATGGGCGGCATGTAGGAGCGCGGCGGTGGAGGGGGTGGCGATGGCGATGGTGACTTCTTTGAGAGGTTCAATGGCTGAGGAGCATCCGTCTCCGCAACATCCACTTGCAGTGCTATTACCGACTGAGGCGCCGGTGATGCGCCGCGGAAGCATGTCAGCAGACCGCCCGCTCTCAGTGGGCAGCCTTCCGATGGGGCACCCGTCTCACCGCGCCGCATATATTGCTGAATGATGTCCGTTCGCTTCAATTGCTCGGGTGTCATTCGGGGGCCTTCCATTAGGCTTTTAGCGAGCACAGAATGCGTTGAAGAAAGTGGCGCTCGAAGTGGGCGCGGTGAATGAGCTGGGTGCGCAGGGCTAGCTGGATGCGGATGTTGAGGTGGTTGCGGTGACGGCGTCGGTCGCCCTGGCCGTGCTTCGGCTTCACTCCACGTATCACGTCGCATTGCACGGAATTTCTTGTGCGGTTTGTACGCCTCGTCCATCAAGGAACTGGCGTCATACAGCGGCGGAGCTTGAAGAACGCGTTTGAGCACAGGCATATCGTCTGCAGGGGCAATCGGTCGCCTGTCTTCCGAATGTTCTTCGAGGGATGATCGTGGGCTGGAACAACCAGATTCAGGACCGACTATCCTCTCGTGTTTTTCATTTCCAGACTCTATACCAGAATCCGTGGGCGAGTCTAGTTTACGATAACGAGGTGGGGGACGTACAGGTGTAACTGTTAATCCATTATGAGCTAAGTGAGCTACACCTAAAGCTTCTTCATCTACAGAGCCTCGAGAATCAAGTCGGCGTCGTCCGGCCAACGTAGCGGCTAATAATGGAGTGCCACAATCGCCTGTTGTCTCACTAGATTCGCTGCTAGATACCGAGCCGATGGGGCTTCGAGCTGAATCATCAGCACCGGATTCGGCCCACAATGCACTCTCATCTTCAACCCACATTTGTTGTCGTAATAATTCTTTATGTTCTGTGCGGAATACGACCAACTTCTCTGTATGGAGCGTACTGAGAGTACGTAGATCGGGAAGAGTATCCATTAATTCTCGTAGAAAACCAGCTCCATCCGATCTATTCTGTGAAATGACAGTCTGTAGACAGGCTTTGAGCCGTGAGTGCATCCTCTCGACAAGCTCAATATTCCGAAGACCAGGTCGGTCTGGCGTGATGAGTACGATAGCACAGAATAGGCCAATTTCGGCATCTGTTAGGTTCATCGAGTTCATACGTTCCGCAAACTTGAATGTAGAATCAACGAGAAACCTGGCATTGGCACCACTTTGTATGGAATCGCGTTTCATGAGCTGACCATTTAAGCAGATTATGCTGTTCAGTGGAGCATCAAACATACAGATTAGACGTACGAATAACGCGTCAAAAAGACCGCTCTTCAGCAACGTGAATTTGTCATCTTGTGTGAGTAACTGGAAACCGGGAATGAGCCCAGCAAAGTCTATCACTCCACGAATCACGTGCGCAAATCTTTGTGAAAATTCTTTTTCAGATTGCAACTCTGGCGCTGGATTTAGAGGGCAGGCCTAGAACAAAACAAAAACATAGGTTAGCGTGTATAACAACGATAGAAAATAATAAACAATAAAAACTTCAAAATGACATGTAAAATTCGCAATTTGAATATACTTACCAAAGTAGGTTGTGAATAGGTGGGACAATCACGAGCACGCTTGCGCATAGCTGCAACGCGATCACGCGTGAACTCGCAGGTGTCGAGATGAGCACGCACCACTCGCGTCAGCAACCGCGGGCCATCATCTAATTCTGCGGCGGCTGCTTGCTCGTGGGCGCGTGTCGTCGACGATTGCTGCATCGCAGCAAGGATTCGCGCTTTCTCGCGCTTTGGCACGCGTCCGAACCGGACGGCTGCAACAATAGAGAACTCAATTTAGAAACATATTAAACAGAACCAATATTACACACATGCTTAGATCTGCGCATACGCATAAATCCTGTATTTTTTATAAAACTGGTGGCTAACAAGAGAAATGTTGCGCAAGGTCGGGGTCGGGGCTAACCATACGAGTGGAGCGCACTGCAGCTGTCGCGTCGTTAATTGTGCATGTATGTAAGCACACAATGAGCCATGTGCACACGCAGCTGATGACGAGGGGGTAGAGTTCATCGCCCGTCTCACGGCTCGCCGCCACCCTTGTTTAGTGAATGTTCATATTCCAGAGCCTACAGAATGCGCCTTGGTTAAGTGAACTAGTTTGAGTGACAAAGCGCGAAACGCGAGGTCACGCTAAAAAGTGTTACGACTTTCTCGCACTAAGTACAGCGCGGACCGAAAGGTAGTATGAACCAGGGGCGGCAGCGCCGCTTGCGTCGTTCGTGCGCGAGCGCCGGTGAAAGTGTTTGAGCGTGCGGCTTACTATTGAAAACGAAAGCGGAGAGCGCCCTCTCGCCATTTCTCCCGACTTTCGCTGCGCAATGTGGGCCGTATCGCAGATGCACGATTTCATTGTTCGTGACCTTTTTGTTGATTAATACAGGTACATAAAAGTTACATTTAAATGTATGGGTAATGTTCAACTTTTGTTATTGTTATGTAGAAATATTTAATGTTTTACTTTAATTTGTCAAAAATATATTTATTTATTAACCCTAGTATTAAAGTATTTAACTATCTATACTACACAGGGATAGTAGCTCAAAAATAAAAAAGAAGCGGATAAATTAATAATTATTAATCTCAGCAACCTCTGGCCAGCAATAAAATAAGACCTGTTTGTTTAATTGATATCGAATAAAGTTCATAGTTCATATAGTGAATAACAATTTTATTATAATAATTTTATTCCTGTATATTTTTCTCGGTTAAAGTTATTGATTTTTATTTTAATATGTTTTTAAAAAACTTAATAGTTAATATAAATAACTAACTTCTAATTACAGAAAGTTAAATATTTAATCAAATCTTTTTGTTATTTATTTTATTTTTGAACACTGAATAAAAACCCATAAATAATACATACGAGCATTATGATATTTCACGACACCGTTGAGGATGCCCTTGAGGATTGGTAAATCTTCTCCCATATCGGACACCATTACAGTTTTTCACTAATAACTACTAATTCACAGCCAATGGCCACAGATAAGTTTCAGTTGGTAACTACTGGAAAGTTTTTTATTAATTAATTAAATCACTAATGCAATGTCACATAGCACAGCTACTTATATTTTAATTAAACACAAACACTGTAATCCGAATTGTAAGTAGATGTAATCCAATGAGAGTATATGCTCAGCGCACCGCAATGTAGTAGGAGCGGCGTACACTGGAGCAGTCACTGTTAGCAATCGTCGCGTTCTCGAGCCGAACTGCGGACCGATGTAATGTCATAGCGATAGTAAGAGGGCTGACGACCAGTGCGCGGGCCGGACTCCCTCGCACTGCGCCGCGGCGCGCGCCGAGCCAACCTTGAACTTGATGCGGGAGGGGGATCGCGGCGCGCGGGGAGGGGTGCCGTCAATAAACTCCGCGCAGGCCTCTGCCCCCGCGAATATACCCCTCCATCACCGCACTTCTAGCACGCGCACTACCTATCACTTGAACCTCCACGATTTGAAATTATGCGAAATGAGAACGATTTCCCGAATCTCTTATTAGCGATTTCTGAAGAAGAAACGACCATAGCGATTATGTGCAACCTAGCTGCGTTATTTTTTGCTTTTATAATTACTAGTGAAATGGTGATTTGAGTAAGCTCTATTATGAGGTGTGGTTTATTTATGTAATTAATAGAAAGTGATTCAACTTTACACAACTCTCACTCATTATTTACTTTAGCATTACATCGTAATAAATTAAATATTATGTTAAAATTAACATATTTTTATTTTGACAGTGTACTTACTGACATATACCTAATTCACAATATATATCGTGGCTGAAGTCTAGGAATTGCTGATACATATACTATACATATTAAGAAATTAAAAAGAACAATGAAACCAATCACAATAATAAATAAAATTACCTAGTTTGTAAAGTATTTCTTTCAAACCAACTCAATAAAGAAACTATACATGATTAATTAATATGTATTATTATAAATTAGCATAAACTAGTTAATTCTGTATAATATTATTATTTATAAGGGATTATACGGTTTACAATGAATGTTGTGATGACAACCGATATAGTTCCAAGCTAAGCCGCATTTTCAGCTAGTGCGCTGTGATCGCCGTATAGCGCCATCTGTTATTGAGTAGCGTAACTAATGAGACACGGTATCGTAACAAACCTATATTTATATATTATTATTTATCTTTTTTATTTTTGTGCTATTTTTAATTTAATTTTATATATATTTTGCAGAATTGTTTACAATTGTACACATAATATAAAAGGTATATTTACCGTGATATATATATGTATACAAAATACGAATAATATTATTTGTATACTTTTGTTACGTGATTTTTTACAGATTTTTTTAGAATAAATATTTAGTTATATTTTACATATAACGATCTACGTTTATTGTAATATTTTTTTAAAATACCTCCATAATTTTGGTGACTGGTCTACCATCATTATAATTTACAGCTAGTCATTATAAAAATAAAAATGAACTTTTATAAATACAAAGTCATATTCGGAGAAACTATAAGAGGGCAACGAACTGCATTACGAAAGTGAAAATATAAATTTCACTCTCACGCTTACGAAATGGGCCTTTCTCCGCTTTCACCGCGCGCGGCCGAGCAACGGCGTGCGGCGCGGCGAGCAAGTGTCGCAACGAGCCGAGCGGCAGCGGTGGTGTTGCGGCCGTCGACCCGCTTAGCGTGCGCTCACCCGCGCTTGCATAACCGACCTCACACCCCCCGCCCCCGGTCCCCTGCCCCGCGTGCAGCACGACCACTGCGATACCGCGCCCCGCTCACGAAATAGGATCTGTCCGCAACAGCAGACGCGTAACGTCCCACTTGGCGTAGCGAGATGGCGCGTGAAAAACGACCTTCCCATGCTAATTGTGTACATACACTATGTGCACGTACGCAATACGCAACGTAAATAGTAGCCGCCCGACGTGCAACTAATTAACGTCGTATAAAATACAGTTGCATAATTTTCACGAATTTACACTATACTTGGTATATTTAGTAAACAATAGTGGCATGTAATTTTATCAGACTTTGTCGTGAAAACAGACAATCAAATAATTAGATACATAATCAATTGACCCAAAAACCTTTTTATTAAAATTGTATGCCAACATTATTTACCAAACCAAGTACCAAATTAATATGACCTAATTTCTGTGTACGTATGATATCTCTGCATAATATGAAAAAATAACAATTGATTCTAACATTACTTTTATTTTCGATATCAATGAATTTTTCATTGATATCGAAAATAACATAAATTTTATATGCTTTTACCCAATTTATTTATTATTGTTAAATTTAATAGCTTGTTTTACAATAACTCTTCCTTTGTATACTTTTTTTATTTGATTGCAAGGAAAACGATTTCACAAGGAAACTTTGAATAAAATTGTATTTATGCGAAATGATTACTAATTCTGCACACATTTTTTTGCTAGTTTTTGCAATAGATAGACTCTGATATAAATTTCCTTATAACTAAAGTCTAAAGCAAATTTTGTTACTAGAATAAAATGGTAAATTATTTGCTAAAATAAATAATAAAATGTAGGTCAACTCACCATCTCTGCTCATGCCAACAGCAATACATTTTTTCAATCGGCAATATTGACACCGATTTCTGTTGATTCTAAGGATGGAGCACTGTTGGTTTTTCGTGCAGGGCCTGTACTGGATCTTCTGTTGTATGGAGCGTCTGAAGAATCCCTGGGAATCACAGTTGCAATTAGAGTTTCGCTCGTCGGAACTCTCGTCGCTGGAGCAACCAGAGTCACTGGACTCCCGGCGAGACTCCAGCATGCTCACCAGCACCGAGTGCCGTTCGCGCAGCTCCGCGCCGCACGACATGGCACGCACTATTCACTATGTAAGACACTCGCCACAAACAACACCACTACTCGCCTCGCTAACTCTGCAGTGACTGTACTCTACAATGGGTTATCGCGCAATGCACCGACACCGATGGCGACTGACAGTGGACTGTGCGGGCGCTGCGCCGCGCGGGGCACAGTTACCCGCGCGACCTACTTTCAGGCCGCCGACCCAACCGAGAAAGTGAGAGTGCCCCCGGCCCCCGCTGCCTCTCCTACGCGCTCCTAACGGTCCACGTCGCTCTAGAATGCGCTGCCGTCGCTGCACCGGTGCGCCGGATATAGGCCGGGCGCATCCCGGCGCGGCGTCGCGGCGCGCGGCCGTTCACCCCGGGTCGTCGACCGTTCGATTGCACAACCAACGTGCCCCTCCCCACCGCACCCTTCCATACCCGGGAGCTAGGGCGCAGCCCGTGCAGGTCGTCGACCAGATTTACGCCCGATGACGTCAAACTAGCGTCACGGCCTACCTCAATGCGCGCGCGCTCCTCTAGGGGCTGTAATGATCTAATTAATGTGCCGGTCACTATAACGACAATATAGCTACTATAAGTATTCAATTCATATGTAGATTTTGGTTAAAAATTCTACACCGGTCGTATATATTGATAAGTATTGCTTATTTATAAGCAATTTTGGACATAGACAACAAAGATACATCAAAGCACATTTTATTGTTTACACAGATTGATAGATCAATTTAATATTTCGTTATTACTCGTAAACTGCAAATTTGCGGTTTTATTATGCTTTTTCAATTTCATAATAAGTTTTAATAGACCTTTACTATTCTACTAATTTATAATCATAATTAAAATCTTTGACAATATTACTGTGTTAATACAAAAGTAGCTGACTAGTTATTTATTTGAAAAATAATTGTGAATATTCTAGACATTGAAATGGGGACTCCCAATGAGGATTGATCACGTTGCATTCGCTAGATGCTAGAATCTTCGTATTTGTATTCATAGTAGTACGGTACGGAGGCTGCGCGGTAAAGCAGAGGGCAAATGAGGAGCACGAGCCGGGCCGGGCGGTGCGAGAGGCGTTCGGGTCGGTGGCCCAATTTCGCACTGCCATCGATCCATTGTGCGCTGTGCGAGTGGCCCATAATTGGTCGCAGTGCGGGCAGTGACCGACCGCGCGGTCGTCGACCCGCTGCCGCGAAAACAAAACTTCCCTGCCCGTCTCCCCCGCACTATTCCTCATCACTTCATCTATGATAAATATCACTCGAATTATATTTCGAGTACGAGCGACGGCTTCAGAATATTTACTACCTACTACTCGATAAAGCGTTTGCGAATTATTTGATAATTAGTAATAACTGTAATATTAAATTTTAAGTCTGTGTATATGTTACGTATGTCATGACGTAACCATTTAAAAATAGAAAATGCTTAAAAATATTTCCTAATTTCTTTTGAACGTAATGTCTGTGCTTCTGTGTGTTAAAAAGTACCTTGTAATTGTTTATTTATTTCCCTTTTAATCTATTTGGACACATTTTATTCCCGAGTCTATTCATATAATTCTACAGCCTGGCTTTTTTTTTTATAACACAGGGGACAAACGAGCATGCGGCTCACCTGATGGTAAGTAAGTGATTACCGCCGCCGATGAGCACCCGCAACACCAGGGGAATTGCAAGTACGTTGTCGGCCTTTTAAAAAGGAATAAGCTCTTTTCTTGAAGGTTTCAATATCGTATCGGTTCGGAAATACCATTGCTGGAAGGTGATTCCACAATGTGGTTGTGCGAGGCAAAAAGTTTCTAGAATACCGTACTGTGGAAGACCGCCATTCATCCAGATGATCAGGATGGTATTTCATGGCTGGCCGCATGTAAATGCCTATTATAAATACAGGTGACGGTTTTATAAAATTTAAAGACCGTTTTTGTATTGTTATAAATTCAATTGTGAATTGCGATAACAGGGAATCCATGTGACGCGAGTTCTACTTCAATTTCATAAATTTTATCGGTCACTTTTAGTTATCTTTAACCTAAGTAGGTATAAAGAATTATGTCATATTATAATGAAAACCACAGAAGGCACCTATCTATACGTAGAACAGAACGCGTGTCCATTTGAATTAAATAACCTCGATATGTCAACGACCGCTAACTAATTAACACGGTGACTTCGTTTTGAGTCCTAAAAAATGTTATTCTATTTGCATCCGGTGCTTACTGAATAACGCTAGAGCTGTTTGTTGTACCTCACATTTTAGGTCATTTTGATAATATGAATCATGTTACGAGTGCCTTTGGTAGTAGGTACATAGGTATTCCGCTATTTGTTCCAACTTATCTTTTCCTTGTAAGAGTTTGTGTGTGTGGAAGGGGATATTTTGTTATACTTATATTGTGCTCCTGCCTACCGTAACGCGAATGCACCAGGAATTCATTACTATGATTTTGTTGAGGTCAGTATCTGAATCTATTAAAGTGTCTGATATTTTCTATAAGATGAGAAAAAGTCTTTATATCTAAATTTTAGACTGTCGACTTGACAAGTAGTTTCCTGTTACTGCACTTGCTTGATACCTTAGTACCTTGCTGATACACAAACGGATTATGTACATACAAATATATTGATTGTATAAAAACTATGTGCCTTTATAGTTGTACAGCTATGTGGGTCGCGCTCGCCATCCATTTATCTATGTACATTTTTCGACATAGCGCTATTTCTCAGTCGCCAAACGATAAGCGATTGACTGACGTTTTTATCGTTAACGTTATATTGACACAGTTTGTACATTTAAGTACCTACTAATAACTATTACATAGAAACACTCATCGATACTACAAAATTAAGCCCGGAAAATCTACCTAGAAAATGTATTGAGAGGCATAAAGTTATCAAATATCCCATGAATTCCAATTTTAAAAATTAATATCTAGATCTATTAGGCTATTATATTTTACTAGCAATACCCGCGGTTTCTCGCGCGTTATATTTCAACAAAAAATATAGCCTATTTGCTATTCTGATGTATAAGTTATGTTACTGTAAAGTTTCATCAAAATCCGTTGAGTAGTTTTTGCGTGAAAGAGTAACAAACATCCATTCATACACACAAACTTTCGCGTTTATAATATTAAAATAAGATAATATATTTAAAATAAAATAATCATGAACAAAATTAATAATTATTATGAATTTAAATATTAACAATTGTGTTACAGTCAGAGACATAAGTTAATAGGGAAAACCAATCGTATACATATATCATCCATGTTGCGAACGGAGAAGCCTCTGTCGCAACTTGCTTTGACAGCTACAGCAGGTAACGGTGCAGCGGGCCGGGCAACGACACCATCGTCTACGCAACACTGCTGCCATCAAAACAAGCTGACGCATCGCTTCTGTTTCCGTGGAATCAACCTCCTAAACTAACGTACCTATTCTTATATTCATAGAAACCGTAATCTGGTAAATAAATTCATTTAAACTCATCCGTATTAAAATTTATAATTATCCAAAATTGAGTTTATTGAACAATTCGTAATGAAATTTAAGGAGAAGACAAATTGTACCATGAGCACCGATATAGGCTATCTTTTATAGCTTATTGTGAATTTGTGAGTCGTATCAAAAACACGTCTATTGAAGTGTTTATTCTTTACAGATGTTTTCTATTCTATTTCTACTCTCATATAAGGATATTAGCTAATGTATACTGTGTCCTATATAAAGACGAAAGATTTGTTTTTCTTTAATGAATAAAATAAAATATATATAAATCAATTAAAAAACTGTTTCACATAGAAAGCTGCATTATATGAAAGAACTATGTGTTGTATTTTCATACAAAAGAAAAATTAAGATTGCTACGATAAATACACCCATGGGAATTTGTAGCGATTCGCTAGTGTATGATATGAATATAAGATTGTCTCATTAATTCTACCACTAAAAAGGTTAATTGCTACTACTTTATTCAATTTATAATTATAATTTGTATGGTGAATTTTTTAATAATCGCGACATCGCTGGATAATTCAAGACTTCCACATAAGTGCTTTCTGTTTGATCAAGGGTTTATGCCGTTGTAATAAATGGCATAAGGTGATTGTCTATTATTTCCTTTTGTCTGTCAATTATTTATTAATGTCTTGTTCCCGTTGAAACACTGTTATTAAAATGCAGCATTTATTATAAATATTTCAATGTATGGAGTAGTTTTATAATTTTGCGGACACGAAAATACGGAAGATGAATATTTTAAATATATTACACATATCGGTTAGTCAAGTATGAAACATACATAACAGTTTATCCTACGTGCCTGTCGGTGCAGATGTTTACTTGATAACACCCAGCTGACTCACGTTCGTGATTCACTTCCCGTTCACGTTTGCAAAAGTACAAAAGCAATAACGTAATCTATAAAGGTATCTACCTACCTGATTCGTTTGTATATTTTTAATAGATTAGGTTACATGAGGCCATTAAAACAATGAAAAAGCAACGGGACATTGTTATGACAGACTTGGTTTTTAATTTGAGTCCTAGGAACACAGGTGAGGTAGGTGGGCGAATAAAATTAGTATTCAGACCTAATGGACTTAGTACGTTCATTGAACTTCACAACCTAAGTGATATTGCATAAAAAATTGAGGTCAGGCTGAGGTATGCATTAAATACTATTATTTATTTAAACTTTAAATATCGCTGAGTACCCAAACATAATACAATTACAATTAACGAATTCGGATTTAGTAAATAAATAACACACATAATAATGTGAACAGGAAATAATAAATGCAAACCCAAGCGCGCGATGCTCTCAATAAATATGGCAGCTCAAAGATCAATGAACTTTTAAGCTGACAGTTCAAAAATAATGTGGGTTACGTTCACGTAGCGCGTACATTGGTTGTCCGTAAAAGTTGTTTACGGACGGACGGGCGGCGTGGCGCGGCGCTTCCAGCGGGGTCGACGCCCGCGCGCCCTGCACCGCAGATTAGTGCCGAAAAATAAGCGACCCACAACACGCGGAAAGAAGCCGCCCAACAAAGAACAAAGCGCACATCACCGGTGTTGTCGTGGCAACTGTATATTCGCCTACGCGACATCATCGCTAATTCAAAGGATTAAGAATTATAAGTGTATCATTATAAAAATGTAACCCGAGCTAGAAATACCTACTTAAAGACCTACATTATAACAGACTTGTATTGTAATACTATTATTATTCAAGTAAATACATAAACGTAATTAAAAGATACATAGGTATGTTATCTTTAAAGAATACGAAACAACAATTTTTAAATTCATAAGTAGGTATGGAAATAATTCTGACTTCAAAATCTTGCACAGCTATTAAGTTAATATTAACTTAACTACCAAGTAGTAAAATAATTATATATAGTATTATTCATTTATGTAATTTGTAATCAAGTAGTAACAATTACGAGTTCGTTGACTCCGATGCGTACACAAACGCGCGTAACTCATTGGATTTTACACACTAGGTCGTCATTCAACTCGACACTTTCCTCTTCTACTCACTGACGTAGTGGCAGCACTGTAGCAATATAGTTATTAGTACAGCGCCATCTAGCGTAGAATAGCTGAACTTCCATATATGTTTCGTAACTTTATCGTTAGCTGGCGCGCGTGACGACGACATAGTGACTCTTTAGGATGTCAACATGAATATATTCTGTACACGAATGTGATTTAATTAAACTTATCAGTTTCTCATTTACACATGAAACCTCATTACATTAATGGACCCACGGGTTGTGATTTATTACAACGAAAAACAGCTGACATTTTCGTCTTATTTCAAATAATATCAGTTCATTTATTTATTGCAAAAAACCTATAGGTAAAATTTTTTTGAGATTTAAAGGCTAATTGACGATTTATATTAACATCAATCATCATCACAGATGTTTTTACAATCCTATTTAATTTATATCGAATTTATTTTGATTTGATTTTACAGTTAAATTAAATTAATAAAAAACCAACCAACCAACAAAAAAACACTGGAGAGTTTGAAATGCAAATATAAGCGATCCATTTTCCGTAGTCATAATAAACGGAGTACTTTATAAAGAGTTCTGCCTGGTTTTACAGATTATTTATAAAAAAAAAAACACTCTATGCTTAAAATCTTTTTTAAATTTCGTGTCAAGAATGGTCTCCGAGTTAATGTTATTATCGTCCGGTCCGTTCATAGCTGCACAATGCACCAGACCAGACGTCCGTGGCTGAAGGACAAGCTTTGTCCCGTCGAATGTCGACTGCAGACCGAACTCGTAACTTATAAACCAGTTTACAATAGACTCACTTCACTTGCACTTATATTCCTGTCTGCTTGCTCCTTCGCGTCGCTTTCACACTCATGAATACGACCTTTGACAGGTCGAGTCTTGCCAAATAATACAAATCTAATTGGATTCATAAGAAACATCCTACACTGGTACAAATAGGGACGACCTCATATAATTTATTCAATAAGAGAAGGTGAATAAATATAATTATTTATTTAACTATGTACTTGTACACGTTTGAATAGCAAAGACGAGGAAGTAATTACTGTGAACTGCAATGCTCTTGAACGTTCACTGATCACGTAATGTGCTTTCGCTAGGCAACTTTTACGTACCGAAACTAACGAGTTTCGCGGTAACTATTTATGATATTTATAGTCCTAGAAATAGATGTCAATTGTGATAACATAATTTTAATTTATTATTAACTTTTTGGTCATTACTTACTCCGCATATCGGTCATGAAAGAGAAACGGCCTGTTATCTTTATAAAGTGCCGAAACTATGCTATAAGTAGTAATACAATAATGTATTTCAATTAAGTATTTAGTAGTTGCATTACCTTCATAGTAGGAACAGGAACTTATCACGTAGAGAGATGTCAGCATGTATTTGACGGCCTCGGTAACTACACGTATGCGTTTATATGGTGGGTAAGCGAGTTCAAAAGTTATTTGTCTGTTCGTTCCCGTGAGATCATTCCGTAACAGGTATCAACAACATAAATAAAATGTGTTTAATAGAATTGGGGCGCATGGGGCTGACCGACAGACCCGTGAGTCGAGGTTAGCAGGTACCCGTCTAGTTATCACTACTATTCAGTATAACACGATTTAATGCAGCGATTTTTAAGATACGCACCGAATAACGTGACGTCAATTGAATTTTACATTTCGCAGCAAATAAGGTCAACGGGTCGGGCTTTTCAAAGTGCACAGAGATTGTCTTCCGTATGGAGCGACCTTGATACTACTGGTGCTGTACACACCTGACAATCGAAATTTGGCCTTTGTGAAAAGGTGCGACATGAGATATTTGTCAAGTGAGGTTCCTGTTTTGCTATTTTAAAATATTGCACATTCAAATAAAGTTTATCATTTCTGACATCCTGACAGCGGTGATGGTGGCATAATATTAATACGGTGCTGGTGAGCATTATAACATAGCTTATAAATATATTGTTTACAAACATAATGTTTATATTTACCTTGCAGCCCTCACAGGAATGCACACCATAATGGAATCCACTTGCTTTGTCACCACACACACGACACAGCACCGTGGTACCATCAAATTCTGGAACAAGAAAAGTTTCATTAATAATAATTATAGACAGATCTTTAGTACAAATAAATAATGTTACAAAAACCCTAATAAAGACATAAAAACTACCGTTCCTAATTGAATAAATATTTCAGCGTTGGATTGCAAAGTTAATAAGATCACGCTACTGCCAATAGGAGCGGAATATAAATTAAAATGTTACAATAAAAAAGGAGAAACGTGACGCATACGAAGTTGAGCGGGTCAGGTACTGTTCTATATTCACACTGATGTTGTCAGCTGAGTTGCAAATATTACGAGTTTGATTTGCGTTTTACTAAACATCCGGGCTAGTATGGTTATGTATAACAAACATTACCACGCCGACGCACGTGATTTCGATGATAATTTGGCGACCTTGCGGCGCTGACTCTCGTCAAGTATATGCTATATCGCTCATATATGCACAACTTTGTCAAGATATCACATAAGTACTGAAACACAATGTGCATGCATATTGCATTTCTTGACTAGGCAACATTTTGCATGCTCATTGCATATTTTAATTACGACCTTGTGTAACGGTTTCAAATACTGCACTGCCTCATCGTTCGATGGTTTGAGTGTTGGTTCCCGCACCTTAGAAGCACTTGTATTCTATCAGTTGCCTAATAACATGCATGCATGCAGTATTGCCGTTGTATATTTGAGAATAATTAGTATTTTTATCTGTGACAGACCATAAAAATTATGCAGTAACAAACTAACAATCCCTATATTATACCAACTGTTGTGGTTGTTTTGTTTATTTAGTTGTAAATATGTACCTTAGAAAGATTATTTATTATAATATACATAATACCTTAGTATCAAGTAAGAAAGAAAGGAAGTTAAGTCAGTTGCATTAATAAAATAAATGACGTAACAGTATCATGTTGCGTGCGTCAAGGTGATACTGAATAGTTATTTTAGAAAGTGGCAAGTCTCTCTATTCATGTTAGATGAAGTCAACGACCTCTATAATACAACAACAATATTGTTAACGATAATAATGTTGAACTGAAACGTAATCTAAGCAAAACAGTGATCTAAACTGTCTGCGGACATTGATCGAACACTTTACATTATCTAATAGATAATTGAACAAAGAATTAGTAAAATGTCGACAAAGTATACAACTTAATATGGGCGAAACAGTTAATGGGTAAGGTAATTTTGTTAGTAGGTCAGCAGTAGACAAAGACCCGGGGCGAAAATAACATCTGAAGTTGAATTAGAGATATGCGACGGGGCTCCGTTGCATTACTCGGAATGGAGAGGCGTTAGCTAGACTCCGCTCTCGATCAGGGAACAGGTTCGGGCGACGCCCCCGATTGACTACTCTCACTTTCCTCTTCCAGCCGTTTATTTATTTCTTAAAGGAACAGCTACTACAGGCGTTTTGGAAGGTACTTTCTATTTCTGGCGTGCACCACTCGCCGCGGGTCGACGCTCGACGTCGTCGTCGCTTTCTAACAGTGTTACTTTCTTTTTTTATGAGGCGGCGGCCGCCCTCGGCGTGTAATTTTGGTCTCATCTTAAAGCAACACTTTCATCGGTGCGTGTTCAGTTCGAGTGGGGATCACAATAGCTCGGGGAAAGCGCTGCGAGACGTAACTGGTGCAATTGCAATAGACTCAGTAGCGTGCAGCCATTTCTCCTCGTGTGATGCAACTCGCGTTTTTCTGAGTGGCGGCGTGTGTGAGAGTCATTCGTTCGTTACGTCAATTAAAAGGCGAGGAAAGCGCGCGAGAAAGTCTTTAGAGCACGTAACGCAAACTCCGCCCAAGCGTGCAAAATACTGACGGGCTACTTTACACGTAGCGAAACTGTGTCAGGGCGATGTTTGTTTGTAAATAATTTGTTAGTCTATATGGGGATATATTATCTTATAGCACATTTAATCAATGAGCCGCATTCTATATTAATTATCTAGATGGCAGCTGCACAGTTTTTTACATTGACAGTTATCGAAAGTGAAAATGGTTGAAATTTAAATTATTGGTATATTCATAGGATATGGACATAGGTATCAATGACACGACATTGATAAAATAGATACAACGTAATTATAAAAAAAAAATTTTTTTTTTTATAATTATACGTATAAGCGATATTGATAGAAGTGATTTCAATCAGTATACCTGCCTATTTATTTTTACAAATGCTTGGCAAGATTTCAAACATTAGCATTAGTTTCTACTTTGCCTCGTTTGCTCGTTGCGAAAAAAGCGACGGAGAGAAAAGTAAAAGTAACACAGCGAACAGCTGGCACTACGACAACCTGAGCGCGTACACGAATACACTAATAATATTTACTTTCCTTACATCACAACTGGCGTAACATTATTAATTGTTAATACTTCTGTGTTTACGCCACGAGGGCTTATTCAATGGTGTAACGGTTAACTTTGTTAATAATAGAAAAAAAATCACAAGAGAAAATTTTATAAAAGTATAAATCAATAAACGATAAGATCATTAGGAATTTAAATCAATCTATATTTGTACCCTACAGTCACGGTGTGACATTACTCCCATTTGACATTCAAAAACCGGCAAAGGGGGAGATGTGGATATCATTACGACTGAGTAACTTTTAACGTTACACAATAAAATTCTAATTGTTTTCCGCTGGACCCTTCCGTGCAAAAATTTTAAAACCAATCCATCAATATTCGTTCCACCATTCGTTTTGACAAAACGTAGTAACTGCATTTAATTGTTATACCCTTTCATATTTTGAAGGGCAGAGTGGGTAGAATGCTATTAATCAATTATAACAAATTTAATGATCGTTGTCTAATGTGCTGTACTCTCAATGTTTCAATACTTTTAATTATCGATTGTTTTTGTGATATTATTTTCACGGATTTAACACAAAAAAAGTCCTCACATTAGCATATGACCTACTTACTGAAAATGTTTATATAATATCAGGCATATTATGTTTCAAAATAACGTACCTACACGGTGTCAAATGTGTGACTATATTTTATAAAGACGTAGGATGGTGCCTAGCGTATACGTTTTTGAGAAGTACCTACATGTAAAAAGATTACAAGTAACTTGTTACTTTTATTTTCAAATCAAACTTTGTTATGTTTGGAAATTGGGCCAATACATTCCTTAATATATAAATAAGGTAAGTAGCTGGGTATTATAAATTATAATACACAATATAGTCAGCTGTAACTGATTAAAACTTATTCGAATTAATGAAGTGATGTACAAAAGTATCATTTCCATTTATATTTTATAAACTATCCTACCTATATGCAGTTCGGGTTCCCGTTCCTTGTGCACCGGGCTCATAATTCTGTTGTCAGCCGGCGCAGGCGCATCGTAACGCCCATAACTGCTGTCCGGAGACATCACTAAAGTCATATGTATTAAAACTATTCTGTTGTCCTCTCTCACACTACACTAAACGACACGTAAGCCACATCCAAGCCTGTTGACTCCCTGTCACAGACGTCGTCCACGCTCGATCACCGAATATAGGACAGGAGCGCATGAGCCGAAAGCACGGCCGGTACGACGCGAGGGATGAAGGTCGCTACACGTAATTCCGTCACTGCGCGTGCTACGTGCGTCTCACTCGAGCTCGATCGACGAACTGAGTGAGGGCCGCGCGCGCTCCTGCTCGAAGCCGCGCGAGCCTCCCCTTAAGAGTGAAAGTCTGCAAAAAGATCAGCGCTCTGTGCGATACAATCGCTTCGACAATGAAGCGTAGTACGTTAAGCAAAATTCACCTCTATCGACGGACGAAGCCTGACGGTCTGCGCTTCGAAGCGAGGATCGACGCGCTTCGAACTCCGGTCTCCGAGGTCATTGCCGCGCCTTTAACGAACCAATCACGAGCGCGCGCAGACGTGCGCGGCTAGCCATTGGAGGGATATGCGCCTCGTACCCCGCCGCCCGCTGCTCGAGCTGGAGTTCGAAGACCCGAACCTTGTGGCGCACCGCGGCCAAGGTCGCGTGAGAGCGGCACGGACAGAGAGTCCGTCGGGGCGTTCGAGTGGGACGAAGCCGCTGTTGGTTGCGTCACACTACAAAAATATTTTTGGTGATGGAACGCGAGTGAACTTGAATACGAAATCGAGCTAATGGATGGCAAGCGCATTGGCTGTGTAGGTCGCCGCGTGACGGAGTGACCCGCTGCCGTCTCGGCCTGTAAGCCTGCTTGCCCCCTTCCCGCTTTGGGACATACCTACTTCCGGGATTTAAACAAACTGCCCCCGTTTTGTTTACCACTAGGATTATTAAGCTCTCCGACGATTGTACCAATTGTCTCGACTATCTATTTTACACTATATATACATATCTAAATAGTTTATATAAGTATATTATTTCACTACTCACCTAATCGTATTACACATATTATTTACAAATACATAATTATGTATTTTTAAACTTGATATTAACCAGCTTTTATTTGTATGTATTTACATATACATATAATAGTTATATGTAGGTTTCTTAGAACTCCTGCTGGTAGATACGAGAATTAAAATGATATAAATATGTATAGATTCTGTTATTACATTTAGGTCTATCTGTATTGACTGATGAAGATGTAACGTAGAAAGTGCTACGATTGGCACAAATAAGTGTAGGGATGTTTCTAATCTACAACAATAAAACAATGTGGTACCTAGTTATATGTACAATGTCAGGTTGAGCTCCACTTGGTACCCCTGGAAACCATCGTAAAAATCCCCATCCATCCATCCTATTTGCCTCGATGGGATAACTGACCTAACTTCATGCTTATCCTATCATCCTCCACTGGTGCCCCGCCAGCGTAAACAACAAAGGCACCTTTCCATAACCATTCATAAAAAAAAATGTGGTAGGTACCTACCTAGTAAGGAACATTATACGGCCTTAGGTACCACCACCCAAAATTAATGATATGTACAGGTAATAAAAACATAGCTTCCATAAGTATAATAAGTCACATTCATTAATAACATAATCTAAAAATGAAACGTAAGATAAATTCGCATCAGTATAGGTACGTTGTTACTTACGTGATATTGGTAAACATGTTTCTATCAACAATTGATACATATATACGCAACTTTATATAACAGCGTGGCTTTTACTGAATTTTTTAATTTAAGACTTTATAGGCATACCCACAGAGTCTAATTTAGTGTACTGCCGCGGTTATTTATGAAAGATCAAACGTGTGGCAGTGGGCGTCGAGGCGGGTGAACGACCTGGAAATTTTGGCGCAGGCCGGTCAAGGCCATTGGCGCGCAAGCGCTTTACGGCGACTATGTTAGAGTCCGAATACACTTGATCTATGTATAACGCCATAAATAATTTTGAACTGATTACATTATATTTCCGTGACGTAGCGCTTAATTTATTGATACTATATATCAGTAAATTTTATAGACATATGGAAACTCGTTTTTCATAGCACATACTACTTTAAATACATTATTTTAGTACGATTAGTTACGTATTACATTGTATAATGTTTTTGTTTGATTTGTGTTATAAAATATAAGTGTCTAAAGTATTAATATCTACAATATCATTCACATTAACTTGTTTTGTTTTCTTCTTTTATTCTTCTACTTCTACTTTTATTAAGTAAATTGTTATACATACGAAAGCGAGTCTATATGAATCTCTGCAATATGTTAATATGAGAGACGATTTTAGAGATCATATTTCGAAGTTACGTCGATATAATGTAATCTATTTTCTTTACACATTAAGAGAACAGAGATAGAAAAGAAATTAAATTAAAAATATACTGCACACATCCGCGTGTCTTCACTGCGTGAAATAAAAATGGAACCAAATGCCGAAAAAGGGTTGGTTCATAGCTCCATAACCCATGTGTGCGCCAATGCACAAGGTGTTCACTTATTGAGCTTTATTTATATTTTTTGCCGCAATTATTTCGCATCAATACTTTCCCTTTTGCACAAAAGGAAGCATTTTTTAAAGGTTTCGCAAATATCCTCCCACGTGCACCCCAAGATGTAACTCTTTCAAAAAAAGTATCAATTCATCTAAAAACGTTGGCACAATACTTCTTTACACCCAGAAATAAACACAATAAATATTTCAGATTACTTTTAATTATTAAAACGATGCTATGTATATAAGCATAATAAGTACTATAGTTACTATAAAAACTAAATACATGGTAATCGCTACGACAAACGATTTACTTTATTATATATGAAAGAATGATATAATTTCACTATAGGCAATAAACAAACTCACTTTCACGTTAATAAATATTAGTTATATTGCGTACTTACTATATGTGTTACCACAGTATTACCAATTACTAATGTGAAAGTGAGATTGTATGTTGTTTCTTAACGCCTAAATGATTTAACCGCTCATTATACTATAAATATTAGAGATTTTGATAAAAACAGAATTGGAATTACCATTTTATTGTAGAAAAAAAAAGAGTTTTTAAATAAAAAACTTTTGTATTATCAATACTCTTGTGGCGTTATTGCCTATTTTTGTGGTTTTCTTAGTAATGTATAATCTATAATATGTAACATCATAAAATATCCTTATGTTGACCTTCTGTGTTCCTATAATGGTCTTTAAGTGGTTAAACCATCAAAAAAAAGTTTGCGACATATGTGCGTAACGATTAAACGTGAAAGTGAATAGGAACCCACTTTTTTACTTCCTTCCGCTGCGCTCACTTTTTAATGCCCGGGTGCGAATATCGAATTTCAAAGCGAAAATCCTAAATGTATGCGACCGAAAGTAGACTCTATTGTGTTAACTTTTTGTAACATTTCCATTTATTGTCCAACCTTATAAAAACATGGAGACAGGCATCGTCAGACGGCAGCCACATGTGTAGTTTACATTGTTCGATGTGACCACAGGCGAGACTCACTTTTGATGATCTCGATTGATAGACGCATTTTTTATAATTCGTAAAACTTAACTATGAAGGTTTCCGTTTTATACAGGCTTCTGATGAAATGCAAAAAACGCATTTCCGGATTATCAACCCGCAACTGTTATAAGCCATAATAATTTAAAGTTACACACTTAATGAAAATACCATTAACATATTTGTCAAGCAACAAAAGAAGATTAATAATACTCTTTTGAAAGATACACAATGAGTAATGAAGGGCTCAAAAATAAGTACATATAATAAATACAATACCATAATACGAAGGGAGCAAGTGACCTTCGCGACAGACGAAGGACACTCGGACAATGAGTGAGCGTGCTCACTGCCCGCTGCCAAACGGGACCTATTTACTATCCTGTCATAAATAACTTTAACAACTCTGTTCAAAGGTGGTCAAGGATCCCTTTTTACGATCGTAAACCGCAAGGTCTGCTTTGAAATGTGAGGTGTGATATATTATTTTGCTCGGAAAAGAAAAATTAGGGCAACATAATACAAATAAAAACGCACGCTGGATAATATTTTTTGTATTAAACACATAATTATTATTGTTAAATAATTTGAATGAGATGTTTGTCAACTTAATCGATTAGTTATACGTGATAATTATTATAGTTCGTGACAAAATTTACGTAAAATAGAAACACCCGCAAACAAAAACTAGTGCGAGGTTATGGTTGCAACTGCATACTTATGAGTGTCCTATTAAGCATATATAATTATTGTTAAATTTGTTAATGTGCACGTGTTCTCTAAATAAACAGTGGATGTTAAGGCGCAATAACATTGTAATTGGATGCTGGCGGTTTGACCGGAAAGTTCTGGGAAGTATATTGAAGTCACGAGGAGCTTCGTCTGCAATCGCCACCGAATCGGCAGCCGATGCCGAATGTTTTGAAGCGAGGTCAAGGTCTCGTTGAGGCAGCAACTACTGATGCGCACTACGGTAACGTGATCCGCCTATTGTTATTGTAAATTTGCAACCAAATTTACTACGTTTCAAATACCGATCAAATGTTAATAAACACCTTTTTATGCAATAAGTATTTATATTCGAAAATATTTCTATTGTTGGTAGGTTGGCCGACCGATATTGCTGGCTCTAAAATAAAATCTAAAAGATCTTAATACGAATTTATTACTTGTCACTTAGAAACACTTTTTTTTAATTAAACACGATAAAGAGATATATCAGGGTTATCTATTTATATATCTTTTTTATGCAGAAGTTACCTATTTGGTTCAGACAATTTAGAATAACCTTTTCTAGGAAAAATAATGTATGCTTAAGCAAAGTTGCAGGACAAAGATTAGTTAATACTTTTCCAAAAGTGCGCCTGGGCTGGGTTCGCTTACGTCGAAGGGGGCCGATCTTCGCCGAGTTTTTCCGAAGCAGTGCGAGGTCAGCACAAGTCAATTACCCCACGGACTGTTGCGGAGTTGCGACCGTCAACGACGCCGCCGCCCGCACAGGCGTGGTTGACTCTGATTCTGTTAGCTCACTTCATTCTAATATTTTTTTCTTCTCATCAGAAGATGACGAGTCTAAAACTGGCTACCCCAATAATAACTTTTCTATTTAGACAAACAACAAGTTACCACAACAACAACCATAATAGCCATGAATGTTTTGTTCGTAATACCGAAAAATTATAATGATGGGTAAAGATAATAATAATTCCTGGCAGTTAAAATCAACCAATCGTATCCCGTTGATAATCTGATGTGTAACTACATTCTTCTTAAACAAAGAAATAGTGTAATACTAAAATTGTGAAGCTGTGAGATTTTCTGAAAAGATATTTTAGCAACTAACGTCATGAACAAATATTATTTCTCAATTTCGAATTGAAGGAGGAAATACAACTTTTTCTAAGCAGAGAGAAATATATTTATGATCCTACGAAAAATCCATAGGTACAAACCGCTCCGTCACTGTCCTCACAGAAAAGATACATTTCAATATCATATTCTATGATTATAGTGGAAAATTATTCTTTTATTTCATGTGGTGATGATGACAGAGTGAGAATACAATGTGTCACCGTTCCTTTTTAGCACGATGCGCGTCGTAAGAGGCTACTAGGGACAAAGCACAAAAACATCGGCACAAGAGAAGGAAAACTCGAAACAAAGCTCTGTGCCAAACCGCCCAACCAGCGTGGTAATAGTAGAAAATAAATTCTCCTCTAATTAAGACAGACGCATGCTACACAGTGGAACGATATTTGTTGGGACAATATTTTAAATGACATAGATTAAAAAATTCTGTAGTCAAGATATTTCTAACTTTATTTATATTCTATATACACATACATATACCAAATAAGGGAAGTGGATCGTATATAAGTATACTAGTTAGATTTCATCACATTTAAATAAACTTGTGTTGTTAAAACATTGATTTAATCGGGGTCATTTATTACCGTAAATAGTCAGAGCTGTGAAGGTATGACAGCATACAGGCCGTGTGATCCGGACGAGCTCAATCGCCGCCGACCTCGGTTGATTCGGCAACTCGTGGCAAGGCCAAGGCCGAATCGGGTGCGTTCAATTAATAGCTCAAACTGCCTGGGGCCTCGCTGCCGCCCCGCGGTCGCACGTCTACAGTATTATGTTCTATACTGCTACACTTTTATTTTAAAAACGATCTGTATATGGGGTGGCTATATAGGTATTTATAATACTTTGAAAGAAATAAATTACATGACATAAATGCATTAAACTGTATATAAACAGGCTCATTAGGATTTTACTGTGTATATTAAATTATAAGAGTAGTAAGTAAGTGTAGAATTACAAGTTTTAGGGCTCCTTAACAAGCTCTACTTAGAGTTGTCTGAACTATTGTTGATCTTTGTACGCAAATGCCATATTTTTTATTTTCTTTCCATTTTTACGGATAGCTGTGATGTTTATAAAACTACTTCAGAAATGTCATAGATATCTGAAGTAGTTTTATACATACCTATGATACCGATATCAGGTTATGTATATTTATTTCTATACAATCTAATATTATTATATACATAATATAGATTTTTATGTGCATTCACTGCTTGAGAAGGAACTGATTCCTTGACACATGCGACCCTGACCGGTGTAGCACAGTTCTGTGACGTATCGAGGTGATATTTTGTTAGCAAGTTTATAGCGATAAGTATTTATGTTACACTATTTATATATGTACAATAACAAGGATACTATAAAATATCCAATATAATTTTACTTTGTGTCGTTACCTATCAAAGTTACTAAATATATTTTAAAGTGATTACATCATTTGTGTATTCTATTTAAAGAACAAATCGTAGTTTGAAAATTTGATAATGATTATTTAATTTAACATACGCAAGGCAAAACGTACTAAAACTATAATATTTGTATGACACTATTGAAAACTGAGCTAGGAATAACTTCCTCGTACAAATATCGGAACATGTCAATGTCACACTACCGAATTAAACACAATGTCAGCTTCAAGGTGATGCCGACATGAGGAAACTGTAGGTTACCTACACTGTTCTAACGTCACACACATTAAACTAATTTGCACAAGGCTATGTATGCCATGTTTGATATTTGCCATTCGTAATTTTCCAAATAATTTGTTGTACTTGTAATAAATACTGAAACTGTCATAATATATGCATTTCCATTAAATAATGTTACGCAATTATGTGTGTATGCAGTGTCTGTTTAATAATTATTTTTTAAATATATCACCTTGTGTAGGCAATATGACAGACAATACAATGATTTGATGTATAAAGTGCGAATCAGTAGCTACGTTTTATGAGTAAAATATGACCTCACCTTGATATTTACAACATTCGACTTCCTCTGTTTTAAATTTTAGCAGAGGACAATAAATATTAATAAGAATTCTATTTCCTTCAATTTGGCTGAGTACAGAAATAGTACTCGGTAGTAGGTAGTAATTACATTATGTAAATTTTATAAGTGCAAAAATATTAAAAACTAAAGTAAGTTCTGAATGGTTTTTATTATAATTTCTCTTACAGAAACTTGTTTTTATTAAACAGTAAGAATGATTAAAACTAAAAAGAAACCCCACCTAGTTTATTCACTCAAACGCGAACGTGGCAATTAGAGCATATAAATCGGATATTGGACGTGGGTTCTAGAGTTTGTGTATGATTAATTGAACGTTGCAAATAGTTGGACTAAAGGAATTTTATGTATTGCATGGGAGAAAAGTCGTTTATTAACTACGTAATCAGAGCAGTTCGGGGTACCAGGTATGTCCCAGCTCATGTAGGTGCGTTGGCGGCTGCAAATGTGTGATGTGATGCACCAAGTTGTATAATCCTCGCTCACGGCAGCGGGGCAGCGGGTAAGTACACGCGCAACACATTGTTACGTTACATTATAACTTCTATCAACACAACAAGGCATCACGCACAAGAATGAGGAAGAATACTCATTTCCTAGTACGTATTAATGCTCTACTTTGACAGGTACGTAATGAACTATTTTTTACAGTTTTGTACAGATACTAGGTAATAGATACAGGTAGTAATTAAGGTTCATGTTTATTAAAATGTAATGAAGTGAAAGACGCCTTTTGGCTTTTGAATTAAGATTTGTATTAAGATACAACGCGAATTTTTTTATAATTTACCTAAATTTTTCAATGCCAACAAAAAATTGCTTTTAATATTGTTCGTTAAATAGTTTTCCGTTTCTGTGATATCATCTGTCAGTTGTCATCACCACGAATACTTAATGATTAGGAGAGATATAGCGAGCGGGTGCGAGGGGGCCGGCAGCGGCCGGGCCGGGGGCTCCGGCAGGCTGAGTCGCGGCTAGAATATTGCGCAGCATTTGCTCCTGAAAACGTGTCCAAAGAAAGTTCACGGCCGCGCGTTGACGTTACCACCTGCCGCGCCCCGCGCCGCTGCTGCCGCTGCCGCTCCACCCGCCGCACTTCCGCACCCGGCCAGGCCAGCCTCCGAACTCACCTCGCTCCTCGCGCCCACATACCACTACATATACTCACAATATCTAATTGCTATCAGTCTATACAATAGCGGAGTATGTTATGGCGAAATTTTATCAATTGGTTAATTTTTACAAATATACAAAAGAAGCAGTTTTGTGTACTATCGTAATAGACAAGTTGATGTCCTTGACAGGACCTAGTGGTTTTCTTAAGTATGGATGATAATTATTTGTACCTTGCACAGATGTATGGATGAACATCATTTCAAATTGGACACAATACTGAAAACATATTTTTAGATTTCCTGATTATTACTGTTGATGACTTTAAGGAAGATTAAAATACAAAATTCGCGCCACTTAATACATAGAACGAACTCTCATTTATTATTGAATATCACAATAATAAATTAGACTAGGTATGAAAAACTCATATTCCAGTGATTGGGGCATATTTGTAAAAGGATGAGTGGCAGACAACTATGTGCATGTGTGTGTGTAAATTAGAACACGTAGTTTATGATGTAGTCGTATTCCTATCCACTACCATATAAAAGTGGATGATGTAACAAAAAATAAAAGAAATATGAAATATTATCTTTACTATAAATTCTCTATCTACATAGACTAGGAATATGGGAGATTGATTGGATCATAGAATCGCTAGGTAATGGAGGCTGGCTGAGGAATGGGAGTTAGAGGCAAGGGGACGGGCATATAGCGGGGGCCAGGGGGTTGGCCTTGGCTCGTTCGTTGGCCGCAGTGGCGGTGGCACGGTGCGCGCGTGTACAGCCCGCGATAATTTTGGCAGTTGTGCGCCACTCGAGTCTACTGACCCCAAAGTTGTTTGCGACGCAAATGATTCCCTTGACTTTATTTAAATCACCCATCCAGGCAACCGGCTTTGTAGATAAAGCTAGAATTCAGTAATAGACGACCACTAAAATACTGAATATGTTTTTGTTTAAAACTTATCTAGGATATCTATTTGCTTACGTGACACACTGTAGGTATTGCAAAATGTAATGACTTTCTGAGCACCATAAGAATTGATATTGGTAAACTGCCAAAAATGTCAAGAAGTAGGTATTGTGAAGATATTTCATTTATATTCCTACCTTGATAGATCTAATATGACTTAAGAATATTAATAGAAATAAACGATTTTTAGATTGTATACTTATTTTATGTCTTTTTACCAACTATTACGTCCCTCTACTGTAAATCTCCCACACCCGCGGCAACATAAATATAGATTTACAAAGATAAAAGTGATTAATCTATGTACCTCCTCCATAGGTTCCATTTTATCTTGTTCTTAATTTTGTATTAACTTAAACAAATATGATAAAAAACAAAAAATACCTTTTATTCTACTATTTTACTATTTATTTTTAATTTAATATTTTCATTAGCTAAATATTAGATTAGCTATTTAAGCTTATGCGAGCAGTGTTGTGTTGAGCACACGTCCTCACCAATAGTCTCTAAGGCGCAACCGTATTTTAAAGTCAGAAAAGAAAACAAGAAAACAGAACATAAGAAATAGAATAAATAAATATGACGACCTTGGTGGTATAGCGGTCCAGCACACCGCTTTATATCCAATGGTCGCGGGTTCGATTCCTCGCACGGCACAAACATTTGTATTCATGAGTATGATTGTTTGTATCGGTCTGGGTATTTTCTATGTATAATATGTATGTATTTACGAAAAAAAAAATATCTATGTATTTGTATCAGTTATCTAGTACCCATAACACAAGCTTTAGCTAGCTTAACTTGGGACTAGATGGCGCTGTGTGAATTGTCCTGAGATTATTATTATTATTATTAAATAAATCCGTAAATAAATAATATATAATTTTAATAGTATGTAAATAACAAATATTTCAACTTACTTTTACATTTACAATATTAAGTAAGGACTTATTAAATTCTAAAATGATCTGCTTTCATTGGTTATAAATAGACAGATTCACAATAATTTTTTTCGGTTTTTACGGTCTACCTGATTGTAAAAACCGGAAATAATTGTATCATATTTCTTTCAGATATAAGTTTATTTACCATTCCAATCATATCATTGACCCATACTAGATATGTATTAAAAAATAAAGAATTCATATAAGGCAAGGCAAATCTTTCAAATACATATTATGCCATCGGGTATACTCATGTCAGGTTAGCAAAAAATACATGAATAGAAATCATCTATAGTTCCCACGTTCAAAATGTTCCTAGCATATTCGCAACTTCGTGTTACATTTCCGATAGTGTGGCGTAATAAAGTAGAACTAAGTATTTATATAACGAAAGGGATAGACGAAACTATGGTGTTTATATGCGAGCGTGGTTTGCGGAGAAAGTGGCGTACATTACCTATAACCAACTTTCATTTTATCACAGACCGGTTTCTATCAGTTTTTTTATTGCATGGCGCCCCCGTGGCCCGTACGACAAACATCAATGTTGAATTTAGGGGCATCGGCATCGTTATTTTATTATTATATTCTGCTACATAACTTACGTAACATATAATCTAACACAAGTGTAAATCTGAAATTGTTTACGTGTGTTACCACACACGTAAATATTTAGCTCTATCATTCTAATTGTTCCTTCACTATACAACACAGTATCTTCAATATGTTACATAATATTCATAAACGCAGAGTGGTCCTAGTAAAATATATACATCGTGAATACTTATGAGTCAATAAGTAGATAGTAAAAATAATAAGTGACCTAGATAGTAAAAATAAGAGTATACCTTATACTACCCTTCCACACAAGCCCTAGTTTTCCTTCTGTCGTTAGATTTACTTACTAACAAATATATTGCATATATTATATTATAGTAATTAAATACAGCCATTAATAAGATACCTACACATATATAAGAAAGATGTGTTTGTTACTTTTTGACGCCTTAACGTTTAAACTCGGCCAGTCGTTGTATTTGTCACATGTCATGAAAGTTGAAATTTATTACATAATCACAAAGTATTTATTTTAATAGATGATAATATGATGGTACATTCGCCTGTACTACTAATAAACGCTTTGGGGTACAAGTGGAGGATGATACGGTAAGCAGGAGTAGTTAAATCCTGGTGAATTCGTGGTAACAAAGGAAAACAATAGCTTCTAGGAGTGCGTAGTAGTGCGTGGAGTTCGATCTGTCATGGTACATTGCTAGTAATAGCGTCTAATCTCCATTATTTACAATTCCCTTATCCTCCGCCATATTCGTTGTTGAGATGGAGAAAGACACTACTACTACACATAAGATTATTATTTTTAATCCCATTAAATCAATATGTTGCTAATTATGATGCTAATTAAGCGAACGATGTTGCGAACTAGTAGGCACTTCCTGACTACAAAGTAATTTAATGTGTGTACAACTGACGACTATGTAGCGAAATACATACGGAGCATTCAACTGATCAATGTATTGTGATAAGCATTTTCAGAATCAGAGAATTTAATCGATCTAATGTGATACTAAATTTAAGTACATTTATATCAAGGTTTTATTCGGGTACTGATTAAAATATTACTTACCACATCAATTTGTATACAAACTCTACATATTTCGAAATATTACAAAGTTGCCAGTCGTACTTTCAATACTAGTAGTATTATCAGCAGTGACAGGATCTAATAAGTCAGGTAGTATGAAGACCGTTCAAGAAATTATTTTGTATTAAAACAAATAAGATTTCTAAATTAAGATACCCTTTATTATTTATTACTCGCTGATAGCTAATCTTATTAGCTATCAGCGAGTGAGTCCCGTCAAAATCGGTCCAGGCCTTTCATAGACTAGCAACAACAAATACATAGACAATTTTTATTTACAATACTATACAATAACTTCGTGTCGCAATATACTATATGTTTATTTTCTTATTTAATTAAATTGCCACCTTCAGCTAAAAATCAACACGCCAGGAGTTTTGTTTATTCGACATCTACAGTTGCCGCTAACGAATCTCATGATTACAGTCCGGAAGGTATGTTTTTTATTGTTTATTGTTTGTATGAAAGTTGCCAATGAAAAATCTTGTCGGGCGTATGGTTGGACACAAAGCAATAATATTGAATCTATATTATTTTTGGCAAATAACAAGTAATAATTTGTGTGCTGGCTGGCATTGTGCGCACACTTCCTCGTGTCCCAGCTGGCGGAGAAACGTGGCACCACATTGCACCTTGTCATTAAAAAAGTGGTTTGGTAAAAATATATGATATTTATTTAAATATAGCTTTTGCTGCCAAATGGCAAAAAAGAAACTCTATTATTATTATTTTGTAATTCCTGTCCGTCCGTCTTAGTTATTTCTTAGATTCGCTAAACCTATATATTTAACGAGTAAATCATTAAATAAAAATAAATATTGTAATGTACCTATATTTAAGTATATAAAAAAAAATCATTAATACTCTGTAAATAGTAAATGATCTTCCCGTGAGAAGACTTTTTTTACACCAAAATCTATCAAAACCCGTCCAGCATCGAGAATGTTCACATATCAGACGATAAATTATAAGTAATCAAGTTTAAACTATTTAGAACCGAGTTCAAAAACGGATTCTTCCGGATCCCTATTGGCAACAGATTTCGATGATTGTTTTTGCAAGTTAATTTTATGTCGGTCTTTGCCCATAATATCTTACAACGCATATCTTATAAAGTGGGTTGTTTGTTTTGGAAACGCAATTTTAAATTGCATTGTTACTATATGTAACATTTTAGTGGGAGGGCAGTTCCCCTTCTTCCATTCGTGGTGAATTTGTCACAAAGGGCTAACTGATCTGACCTCATATTCATCTTATCATTATCCATTGGTGCCCCGCCAGCGTAATCCGGTGCACCATTCCCTTATCAACCATTAGAAAAAAATGTTAGTGGTAGGGGGAGGGGACGGGGGGCTTGAGGACATGGGTCATATTAGCAGGTGGTGTCGGCGACCGCTTGCGCGTGCAATCAACTCCGTGAGTGCGTGTAACGGTGCACTAACGCTTTGACTGTACAGTAACGTCGGTAACTATTATTTAATCTGTGGTACTGTAGGCACGCTCATTCTACTATGGCGACAGCGAAACTTAATAAAAATGTATATTCATAAAAATAATGTATTGGCATCAAATAAT
The DNA here is from genome assembly GCF_030625045.1 of Achroia grisella. Taxonomy (NCBI): domain Eukaryota; kingdom Metazoa; phylum Arthropoda; class Insecta; order Lepidoptera; family Pyralidae; genus Achroia; species Achroia grisella. The sequence goes on from NW_026712938.1 coordinate 164,854, forward strand.
ACCTTATTTGATGCCAATATAAGATGTACTGTTATAATATACATATGAGCATCACATATTAGGCTTATAAAGTAGGCAATTGGAAATTTACATTAAAATTAGTGTTTTAATCTATAGATTAACAGTATAACAAAAAAAATTATAAATGTAATTTGACTATAGTGTTAACTTTTTCTTTGAAAGCTTCTGAAATACTATTATAAATAAACATGTATACATGCATACATATAAAGGTATATATATATATATGTATGCATGTTTACATTATGTTTATTAAATTCTTTTAAAAAGCTTTAATATGTAATATTATCTTATCTGTGGTTTTAGTATAATATAATCCAATTAAAAAATTACTATCGCCATAATAATATATTTTATTACATTTCTATTAATATAAATAAATAAATGCCAATGCAATAAACCGACGACCATGTCTTTCATATAAAACATTATTACTCATGACTCACTTAGGTTCCGTTTCTTATTTTTAGCATATTTTGTGACTAATCTTATTACTACTTATATAAATATATGCTTGTAATTCAAGGTGTGGTGAATTTAATTTCGAAATGAAAGTAAATGTTCTTTTTTATCAATACAGTAGCATCCCTTAATTTCTAACCGGATATTAGCCTATGGACTGTTTGACTTTGTTTCAGTGGTTTGAAATGGTGTACATAACATTATCACGCCAATCACATCCTTTGTGCGAAATCTTCGTACGTCTGTATACACAAATATGTTTCTTATTATTTAAATTTAATTTTACAATATAGATTAATTAAATCATCAGCTGATAAATTGACGTTCTGCGTTACGAATTCGGGTTATGGAATCCTAAAAGTTGAGAATATAATACGGAAACTATAATTAAGAATTAATATTATAAATCAAATTATTGGTAGGAATGTCTTCATAGTTTATTTTCTTAGAACAGCCCTTTGTTTTTAATAGGACAGTGATCATAGTTGTCAGAGTTTCTCCAAGAAATATTGAACAATAAATACCACAGTTTTTATGGTGTCCATTGTTCAATAATGAATATTATAATGCGGGTTAAGTTAAGGTATATATGGTTTGCCCGATGGTCATGACCCATATTGTAAAAGGATCAGAAAGCAACGAGCCATTGCCATCTGCTTCTATTTAATAATAGATCAATTGAAATCTGCTAACCCTTGTGCTGCTGTCTTCCCTTTAATTTCGATTTTTATAATTCCATATTTTGCCTTTTTTTGCAAAAAAACCCCAGGTAAATTTGAGCTCAATGATTGTTAAAAAAAATCACGACGGATTTCAGCCTACCCTTTCTTTCTATATCGGATTTCACGAACAGGTAACGTCCAACTTTTTGCCGAATGTCTATCTTTGTGCAAGCTTGCGAGATATTCAACTCTTCTGTGAATTTGTGAAAAAAGTATTAGAATTATTGTTTAATCGAAACCTTTTTGAGGACAAAAACTGCATCCATGGAAGTTTTTAAGAATACTTTTTTAACTTCCTTTGTTGTTCGAATTCGTAACCGACATTCCCAGATAGAAGATGTATTGTATCGTCACTAAACGATATCACGATTAAGGGATGCTTTTTAAATCTGCGTCTTAATGATAAAATATCAGCGGGATGCCTTGCAATATTTTCACAACATTGTACCTATTCTCATAATATTTAAGGTAGGTATATAGTTAGGTAGTTTGTAATATATCATAGACATTTATAATGGGTAGTTAAATAGCAAATTTTGTACCGGGTGAAATGCTACATAAATATAATAAAAAATAGGATCCTCACGATTGGTAAGTGGGATGTGGTAGTCAGACTTACTGTCAAGTATAGATGTTGTGGTGAATGCATAGCCATATTTTACTTAGTATATATTACTGAATACCGTTTCAGGATTACATAATAAAAAAATATTTGTTTAAATATATTGAAACAAAAAGGAACTATAATAATACTAACGTCTAGTATTGAAACGTCTTTGTCATGCAGTAATGCGTTAGAAATGCAAATGGGGTGATATTTACGAGTTTAACCATAACCGTAATGATTTTTGGGTTTTGCGTAAAAAGCTCAGCGGGAATCTCGGACTTTGGATATCATTAATGTTGTACAATACCGGTTTGAAAGTGCATTCTTCGCAAATGTGTCGTTTTAAATTTCTTTTCTATTATTATGAAGAATAGGCGTGGTAAATACTACGCTTCAATTGTTGTGCCGATTCACGTGTAGTTCATACAAATTTAATAAAATTGCATAAAATTACAACCATCTCATGGTTCCTGTTTTCAGCATTTCACAGATTCTAATCACAAAGGACGACCTACTATGCTATGTAAGCGTCTAAATTACAACCGGGCGACAGATTGTCCTTTTAATTGTAATTATTGAAGATAATACTTTACCGATGCATCGTCCATGTCAGTTCTAATAGCCAAGACATTTCTGAATCTTACCTGTAACAAAAACAATAAAAAATCATTACATAATGTTCCACAAGGTTTATAATCTAAATTTACTGAAATTTAAAATGATTGAAACATGGTTATAAGCTAATTATTCTAATTTGTTAATATGTTATGTCTTATTTACCTCATATTTATTGTTTTATACACTGTAAAGTTTGTTGTATTACTATAACAGAGGCCATTAACACTTAAGATAATCATTCTATATGCTAATGTGGTGTATTGTTTCTAAGTCAAAGTCGATTAAACAGCACGCATACATTAGTATTTAAATAAGAATTTTAACTGATCTATTGAGTATTTCTTTAGTTGGCACAGGAAACGGGCAGGGTCAACGTTCGGAATGGTGTCATTCACTGTCGAAGGTGGCTACTGAACCCGGGCTGGTCGTCCTTGAAACAGCCACAAAAATCGCCAATCACCAGAGCGCACTTGAAATTTCGTGTCTCACGAAGCTGTATCGAGCACACACGCGCAGATATAGCTCAAGAAAGTATACCCACACCAGTCAAATGGCGGGCGTAAAACGTCCAATTTGCTTACTACCAACACCAACTACCACATACAAGATCGGAGTCAACGGACGACGCAGTGAAAATCGAACAGAACACGATAATTACGTTGGTCTTACGTTAATAATTTGTATTAGTCATATTACACAAACACCACAATATACTTAGCACAATTATCTTAAAAATACACAATATCCTAAGTAAATATCATTTTGTCTCAAATTAAGCTCACTCTCACCCTTATTATAAGGGTGATGTAAGTAATTAGACCACGTAGTAAAATATTCCATCGTTGTTGATAGAATAAAAAATAGAGTTCATGAATATACGTATTCAAATTTTGTTTTCTACGTGTCATCGTAGGCTGGACTGTTATTGTGTTTATTATAATTCTTTGGCCTTCAAAGTGTAGATACGTGATAGGTATTTACTTCGTTCATATTAAGGCTTCCATGTTCACTTTTGTGAGTTGTGACGAATATAAATAGTTGAGTTTAGTAGACTGACTAATTTCCGATTAAAATTGTGTATTCGCGAAAGAGGAAATAAGTGGTAATAATAAAAAGATGTACTCATATTTTAGGCAAGGCCTCGGGCCAGTGACCGCTGCCGAATCTCAAGGTCTGCGCACATCGCAGTAAACAAGTGTCGGCCGACGACGTAGATAAATCCCCCCCCAACCGATGTGGCTTACGTAACTACGGCTATATCCATCAGACCAGGTACAAGGGCGAAAACCGATAATTTAAAATACAAATATTTGTTATAATTTAGTCTTTGAATGTTATATAATCATGTTTGTACATACAAAGTGCGTATTTCAACTCTCCATTATTTTTGTTACTTTGTTGACGTTTATTTATTAAAATATCTAAACAAAATACATATGTATCCTATTTTAATTAAATTATATATATTTTTGTTATTACATTTTAAATAATCAGTAATAATAATATAATAAAAATAACTTTATTTAAAAAAAATCCATTAGTTATTATAATAAAATTACTATTTTTTATTTATAATTATAATATTTTAACTTTATTAAAAGGTATGAGTTTTTTATATGGGTAAGTACACATTGTATTATTTTTGTTTTATTTTAATGTTATATAAATATTACATTACATAAGTTTACTTGAAACTGTATTGCAATTAAACAATACAAGTTCAGTATTGAAAACAAAAATATCCGCAGTCATAAATGAGCGAAATAGTAAATAGGAATGATACAAAAACAATAAATACGTATAAAAAATATATCCTTGAATCGAAAATTAGGTGATCGAAAGTTCGATATCGCTTGCAAATGAAGTCAATGCTTTATATATGAGCTAGTTAAAAAAACAACCGTGTTCAAATTGGATACAATTCTATCAGCACATTTACATTACATATTTCAAATAAATAACTTATTTATTTCTGATATACCATACAACAAAGTATAAAATGAGTATTGGTGTAATAACAACTGTTATTGTTATTAATTAAAGACTATTAATTATCAAAGATTTATTAATGTGTAATAATAGACCGCTTATCGTCATTAAAATAACTAATTAGTAGATATATAATTCAGTGGAGAGTGTCTTTACATGTATTGTGAGTTATGAAACAGTGCTACGTCGCGCGTAGCATCAGCTCTACTTGGTTACGGTCTACGAACGCTGTATTGTAGGATATTCGCGAAGTGTAGGCAAGAGGTGGTGGGGAGGTGGGGGACAAACGGTCAGTGAGCCACTGTACTAGCACAGCGGGCTGGTAGCTCGCGAGGTATCTGGGAGATGAGGCGATTTGGGGAAATGGTCCAGTGGTCCGACGGTCACGGACGCCGTGCGCACACGAAACTGCGCTACACGGATAATTTTTATTCTAACGGGACAATGGACTAGATTCACTAATGATATGATCTAAACATATTCAGGTGCAAGTATTTGTTCTAGCGAAATATGTGGGAAACAAACGTTTCTCTTTTAGAAGTGTTACAGGTTGTTATATAGATTCAATTTGGTATAGTTCTATAAGGGCGGTGCTTACTATTTTAAAACGTAATGGTAATTGCTCTGTGATAGGTAACAAACAGAACAAAAGGAAAAACCTTTTGTTCTGTTTGTTACCTATCACATATAATATGCCTAAAAAACACAATATGCCTACCGCATATTTAATTTTTCTGACAAGAAAATAATGCTTGATAAAGAAGTATGTATAAGTAATATCTATAGGTGAAATATATTAAAATATATTTTATAGTAATATTACATGTATAATTAGTTTAATATATAATTATTATTATTTACATACAATAGAAATATGGGTCGAATAAATCCACATTGATTTATACAACTTATTACAACTAGATAGTCAATATAATATATTTCTATAAAATATCTACATCGAAAAAAGCACGCATTTGATACATGTGTTACTTTGTCATGATATCAAGTTCAACGACATTTTATCTTTTTACCTTGAAATTATCGTCACTGTCTACCTAAATATTTTTTAAGCATGCCATATTTTCTCATATTTAGTGCGTATTAAATTTTGAAGAACATTAAATAGTGTAACCAATTTAGATTGTAATTATTTACAATTAGTCTTAGTATGCGGAAGTAGATTTAGTTCGTGGAAGACAATATTAAATTATAGTATTAAAGATCATAAAGTTATGAGACTTATTAGTCATACTCATGTTGATACTGTAAAAACATTTCAGTAGAGTAACAGTGAAACCGTTCGTAGTACACCGATTAGAGTAGAAATTATAACAAATACATTATATGCTTGGTAGGAGAATATAAGTTTTTGTTTTTCATAATAGATAATGTTAATGGAGATCCTTTGTTAATGTCATACATTGGCGGGACACCAGTGAAGTATGAAATTATGAGTATGAAAGTAACAGACTGTTCTATAACTTGGCCAGGAGTAGACCATAATGGTCTTCATGGATGGTATTGGGGTTGTGCTAACAATTCTCTACTGTAAATGAGTTACCCATTTACTGTTACGTGTTGGTATTACGTATGATGGAAAAAAATTGATGTCTGTACCTCACATTGGTATATGAGTAATATGACACAAGCAATTCTATCACATGATATTTCACTAGCACAACGTAAGTCGCGCACACTATTTTCTAATAATTGCACTACAACGCTACGAGGGACTGCTGGCAAATTCGATGTCGATGCCCTCTTTGAACTTTCTACTTTATCTTGGTTTATCTTCTTTACTAACACACAGTTAAGTCTACTCTAGCTAAGAAAATTATGCAAGAAATTTCAAAAAGATCACACGGGATCACAAAGGTCATGCATAATGCTTCGTATAGAATAGAATAAAAGAATGGTTTCAAATTAAGTACCTATCATAAATGACGTAGTCACCGTACGTATATTGAACAATTTTTCTCGTCACTCCTCACTACATACTGGTTATAATAACTGGTTTGTTGTTGTACACTATTATAGTTGATAATGTCATACGTATGCGTAGCGTGTAATGTGACAGGATTCGCACGGTGTGGAGTGCACAGGCGATGCACTACGATGTGCAGTGTTCGAGCGAGATGCAGCAAGTTCAATGGTATTTGATATAGTACACTGGAGTTCTTTAACCCCTTAGCCTACCTGCGATTCTTGCGAATGAGGCAGCTCGGCCGTTGTCCCTGAATGTACCACTATCAAGTACGTATCTTTATAGGTCGGTGCTAGGCGGTGTACAGACACCATAAAAAGATAATACAATACTTTACTTAGGTTGGTATTCAATAAAAAAAAATAGTGTTTTGTACCATCACTGATATGTATTCAGTATTTGTATTATATTTTGGAGTGCAAAGGCCAATCAAAAATTTGTATTGATTTGACAAAAAATCTAAATTAAGAATTATAAATTTAATATGGGACTGATCCAGAAGGAACCTGTCGATCCAAAAAGAACCAACATAATCCATTCGGAACGGCCGAACACATCACATGAAACAACACAGCAAACTTGTGACCCTTAATAAATAAAATTCAATACTAAGTAAATTCGCAAAAAAATTGCACCACGATACGCATACTGCCGAGTAAAGAAGAGAGGTGATGTAACCGATCGCCTTCAAATGCCAATCACGTTGGGAGTCAGCTAGCAGCATGTCAACTGCCTACATAATCTAGGATTTTAAAAATTCGCAGCAGGTGAGTCGTGAACGGGGAGGGGGGCGGGAGCATGGGGGAGGGGTCCGCGCGGGCACACTGGACTGGTTTCCGTTGTTTCGCAATAACATGGGTTCAGTGACGCCTGCGTACTTATAATTGCTGGCGTGTCATGACTGCTCTCGGCCCCTTCACTTTTTAAAACAAAACCCGTGATTCTACTTGGTAAAATGTTTAAGGACGATTGTCGGCATCTCACCCATTAACCATAACCCTTTTGATCATATTCGTTGGTACTTCAATAAATAAATAATAATAAATTGATATATTACACAGAAAAATATAATATTTTATTTGTAAGGTTAATCTTTAAAATTACTGATATGCAGCAAAAAATAATTTGTAAATAGAAGTAAAAAGAAAATTGGTTACGATTGACCAAAAATATTACTGAAAATTCTTAGGTTTCGAGAACTGTTACATGTTAAGTAAAATGTTGTACCTACTAATATTATTTGACCACTTAAAAGGTAAATATTTCATTTCATTTCAGCTAAATGCAAATATGAATAATATTTGCATTTAGCTATTCATTAAATGAAATTGATGAAAATATTAATGATTTGATACTATAATGACATATTCTGAATATAGAAATATTTTAACCAAAATTTTGAGGGACCTATAATGGTCATATTTTCCAAGAATGGCTTGAAGTATAGTATAAAAGTATTGTTATTTGTTAAATTGATACAAATAAGATCCAAATTATATTAAATTACCGACCAATGATTAAGAAAGGGCAAGCTAACACCCCAATATTTACTCATCCACTGACCTACAAAACAGATAACGAAGAAAGTCAACAAATACAGTCAATAAATAATTCATATAGGTACAAAAGAAATACTAATATTGTTTTGGTATTGACCTCTTTACAACAATAACTTTACATATAGATAGGAAGCAGTATGAGGTCAGACGATTTTGGAGGTAAACAATAAATATTAATATCTTAAGAAAGGAAATTTAAGATTATTTGTGACCTATTTTTCGAACTTAAGTCTAAACCAATGTTTTTAACTTATGGTTGTTGCATCGCGCCTTTACGAGCAGGCAAAAAGATTTATTGTAGTACAATATAACACAACAATCAATACTTTGAAATAATTGATTTAAGTCGTACTTTCAAACTAGGGTTTAAAAGGTTGCAAGTACTAAAGAATGTGTAAGTTTAGATAAGATGCCTACAAAGTCTTGGTAAAGATCGGTGGGCAGTGGGTCTAGTTTGTTACGTGAAAGCAGCACAGGCGGGCTGTCATGGTGCCAATGGCTGTGCGGTGGTAGTGGGATGGCGCCGCGGCGTTGACCTCAGCCGCGAACGACGACCCAATGTTCCGTGCCAACTAGTAACGATTCTAACGAACTGCACTCCATATATTGATGTCTAATAAGGCCTCACTTTTAATGTATTTATATTGTATATAACGATAACTTAAACACAACTATAAAAAATAATAAATACGCCTTACTAGTATATTATAATAGTAGACAACCCAGTCATGTGTTACTATTACATAGAATTAGAAAATTAGTTAAAATTTTACTTTTATTTGTTTAATAAACTTCTCGAGCCCACGGCTAGTGGAACATACTCGAAACGTCCTGTAGGTTAAATATATATGTACTTTAATTGTAATAAAATATTATTCAGTTCCTTCACAGTTTAAATTTATTAACGTATTAAAATAATAAGATTTAGGAATTGTCCATTAACATCCTTATTAATATTATAAATACGAAAACATGCCTGTTTATTTGTTATCTTTTCATGATTGAACGGATCTCAATAGACTTAAAGTTAGATTAGAAAAATATAAAAAATATTTGTCTATACAGGTCCCTTCTCCGTCTTATACACGTCATTATTTTCATATCATCCTATCATCCAGTTTGGATAACTATTTATAAGAACAGAACTTACTAGAATAAAGGAGAAAACTCAATGGGTACAATTTTCTTTAAATTTTCAATATTTAATAAGATAACATAGTAAAATTAAGTAAGATAACAATGTATAAGTGTAAATGTATACGTCTAACATATTTAATATATCGAAAATTCCTTTTCTGAAAAGATAACATATTAAACGGGCGGATATAGGTTACCATACTTATGTTTTTTCTCAAGAACATGCATTAAAAGCCGCGGGTAACACCTAGTCTATCATATAAGTAGATAGAAATATTGAGTACCTACACATGCGGTTGGTTTATGTTTCGTAAGCGGGTGTCTTGGTCGATGACTTCGAACGTTCCAGTCCCATCTCTCCGAGTTACGCAACCGCGAGAAAGTTGACATCCGCCGTGTAACGTTCTGGCTAACATTTTTAGAGCAAGTCGACGCACCAAGAATTTAACAACCAGCACCTTATGATTGGCTTCACAGAATATCTGGACAATATTTATTTATAATTTACTTGTAAATGTAAACGCATACGACAAGATCGGGTGTTGGTGGCGCAGGCGCAACGCAGAGAGAAATGGGAGAGTTGTGGGATATCATAGATTAATAATGGTAATACTTGTAAATGTCAAACGAACCCATGTTTCCGAACTAAACTACACATTTAAAAAAATGTCTAGAGTCGACATTTATAGTCATCCAACCTATTCAGAAGGGCAGAAGTTTGAGACTAAGTATGGTGTTTTTTTATATTTACCCGCATTCTATTGATACGCAGAAATTTCCTGGTATCCATGTCTTACAGGTTTAACCGAATGCGACAGTATTTAAACATGAAGAGATATTTATGTAAACAAGTTAATTACGCTTATTTCTGTTGTGTGCTCGGTAATGACATGATAATACGAAATTGTAGTGTTGATACTGATTGTAATATAAATAATATAATACGTAACTAATCAGATTGATCACTAATGCCTACACGTGTATCCGTGATGAAGAAACTTGTACATATTTTTCTATGATGTTAGCAATGTTTTGTAATATCGTATCACCAATATCGACAATGACTAATACCAGATCTAGGTTGTGATTTCTCCATGAGGTTTGTATGTTATTTTCCAAATTTCGAACACGTTTTCGATTATCAAATAAGTGTTAGTGGTATTAAATATTTAATTACCAATAAAATAGTATGTAGGTATGATAATAAAGAATCCAAAAAGCGTTGCTTATCACGAAATGTCATTGCCAGTGCGTTATCAAATCCGAGGACATTTTTATATAATTCTGGGTCAATGTACCGAGCTGATGTTTTGTTCGGCTTATCGGGCTGCGCTACTATCGAGCAAGCTATGTATGTCACTGATAGTGCTGTTGGTCCCTTGTTTGTCATACTTAAACAAAGAAATGTCTTTTGTAATTCCACGGGGTCCTCGGCTAAGGGTGAAGGTTATCAAAGATTATTATTATATCTTTTCATTTCAATTTTTCCCATTCAGAACTATAATATTTTGTTCTATCTAATCTACAGATACTAACGTATACTCTTTACAACAATGGACAAAGTTGATTGTTTTTGATGACTTAGACTTTCTTTATAAAATCGTACCTAATAAACAAGGAACCGGAACAGACTTGCTATTCAGATGTTAGGCGCCTTCAGGTGACACTTCAGAAGGCCTTACTTCTGGTGGTATTATGAACGTTGTAAGGTGATTTATTATCAGCCATAATAATTTTAAAGTTAAAATTACTCATTTTCATCATGTACCGGCTATCAGCTAGCAATAGCCTAGATAAAAGTATGTATAGTGAAATAAAAATGTCTCACAATATAGCTATATTTAGCCTTCTACTAAGAAATTAAAAATATTAAGTGAATATTAGCTGAATTTGGACTAACCTAACCAAACATTATATTGCTTGAGTTAATTTTCAAAGGTCGAAACGATACGGTACGAAATCTCGTACAAACTCGTCGGAGAATAAAAATTTCCTCGAACAGTTGGCATCCCTGCACAATATGTACATTTAGGACATACATACACTTAGGTAGATTATTTCTTTCAAAAGTTGCATGTCAATAAGCTATGGTGGTCTGCATGAGTCAATGTTTGAGTGACCCTGTTCGTGTAGCGGTTGTTACAGCAAGTTTCGTATATATATATCTATAACAGCACTCATGAATACGTACTGCATTGTACATTGTAATACTAAAGACATAATAAGGTTCGCGCTAGCTATTAGCAATTAGCTACACTGAACACAATACAAAATATTCTACAACAATACAATACACAAAATTTGATTAATTTTAATCAACATGTTAACTTTACTAAGAATCTCAGTTTTAAATGGCTACTTGTTATAATTAAGGGAGTTTTAATTTTCCACGCTATGGAGTATTTAGTACAAAGAACTTTAAACTTGGATCTACAGTATTAATTGAAATTAAATTGACAATAAATAAAATTATTATTTTATAATTTAAAAAAAAGAAAATCGGTGAATTACATCGTGATGTACAAGGGACATTTTCATCGTAGAGCTACGAAATATAATTGCATTACATACATAGCGTAATTAAATTTTATAGTGCATGAAGTTTTCCGCGCCATCATTTCATTTTCGTTAGATATACAAGAAATAGAAAGTTTATTTAAAAAATAACTGCCAATAAAACGCTGTCTTATCTATATTGCTTGAAGCCGTTAATGTAATCATATGTAAACATTATCCATAACATAACCATAATGACATACATTACGGCAAAAGTATTGAATTATGTTAACTTAGTAATGGTCGCTTATGTAATAAATTGTCATCTACTTTATGAATGTGTTTCAATAGCTATCCCTACGTGCTGTGGTATAAATAGCTCTAGCTACACTAGGTTGTTCATATGTGTTTGTGTGTGGTACGTATGTAGGTGGATAAACATTGTATATATGTATGTATATATTCATAATGCGCGAAGCTGTTCGTGGAAGGTGAGTGACCTAGTCGTGGTAGATATTTGTACAATTGTGTTTGTAGAATCGCTTCAAGGACATTGTTTACGTCAGCTCGGGTAATCGACTTATTAAATAAATCAAGCGACTTTTTACCTTATACCATTTCAATAAAGTAAACCTAACATCTCTACAAACAGCGATCGGTATTTTATAGATTAGGTAGCACCGAATTATGGAGGTCAATGAATCTTTTGCACATGTATGTACCTACTCGTGCTACAGGAATAGATTACAACATTTAGATTTGATAAAATTAAATATGAAATGAATTACTATAATATCGACATGCCTAACCTACCACGTAATCATTTGTAGGTCTACATGCAATAAATGTAGCCCAGACTAGTTAAACATCGTTGTACGAGTATTACCCCTTTATCGGCCTATTGGGCCGGGTCTCTTTTAATAAGACGAGAATTTAGCCTATTATCACGATGACCAGTCAGCTCGATATTGGGTTTTATTTTCCTCATATTGTATGTCCCTTCCTTGGTAGCATTTTGCTTTGAAGAAAAATGTAATATACTACTATTGTATTGCTACTTCGTCACTACAGGCAGAAGTCCTAATTAACGTAATGTCTATTAGGTGTTATATCATATGATTATATGGTTAGTGCATGTAAGCGCAGCACAGTCAACGTGTGATTGCCGCGACGAACAACAAAAGCGACGATGTTGTCGGCGAGGTCGTTCAACCCTACTTACGCGACTCCCCGAGCACCCTATATCCACCCCCAACCATTCAACTACTCGTAGAGAATTATTTAGTTTAGTAGGTTGATGAGTATTTCGTGAAATAGTTCTACTATCTATTTATTCCACGAATTCATAAATGCTTATTGAAATCATATTGTTCCGAACCTTATTTTGCCCACCTTATGACAAAAAACTTGTTCTAGTGCACACTTGTTTGTTGCAATGGTTTTCTTTGGAAAATTGTAACACATTAAATATAAGTAGTTTTATTTTATTTCAATTATTTTTTAGCATTACATAATTATTTTCACAGTAATAAAATAATCGAAATTACTTTCGCTATTTTGTAATCTACACTAACCTTACTTTCCAATTTTTCTCGAATTTTCTCTAAGAATTCTACTGTATTTTTGTAGCTCACTTTAGGCATTTTAAAATTATCGTTACTTTTCTATAAAGTTAGAGCTTTCAAAGTATGAATGTTTGTTACTTATGTTTAACGGGTGAATGGTAAATCCATTAATTCATATTATATAAGTTCACACTAATAATTTGGCGGAATTTCATTGACTCAAGATATTAATTTGGTTTTTATAATTATTATCAAATATTGCTGAAAGTTCATCAATTCAGGACGTGTCGCTCGTTCCTATCGCCATGTCCGCACAGGATTGTTCTAGACTAGACCCGTACTGTTATTTAACGGTACCCACCCGTTTCCGCGTCCACGCGTTCGCATCTGCATTGTATATTACTTATCGATATAACATACATTCAATTCCAAACTACATTATCGTACGAAGTCGAAATTGGTGAGTACCCTTAGATCAAATGGGAAAGAAGATTCGATTTCGTTTTGACCGTACAGATCTTCCTAGAATTCAATTTTCACTGTTCGATACATTTATATCGATAGCGATAAAGATGTAAACCGACAGCCATGCTGCTAGCTTGAAACAGAAAAAGCGTTGTCAGTGGCTTGTCTAGGTGCCGATACCGACCGAGTAACGACATATGGCGCGGGTGACGGCATTTAGTTTCCGCGCCACAGTTAGCCGATATAGGGGAGTCGCGCACGCACTGGCATCGGGCGGGCAACGACCGCGGGAACTTGTAACTACATACAACTCACCAAGCTCATAAGGACGCAAGTGACGCAACTGTAGCGCTGAAGACTGCTGTTCCGACGTTGTGAAACCGCGAGCAGTGTTTTGAGCGCTTTGAACCCGCACTCGACAGGGCACGAGCGTTCTTCGCAATACTGATAGATCTTCCGCATTATAACGTGCTAATTTTAAAACCATACGGGTATTAAGTTTAACGCCTAAAACCTGTAAAGTATTAAATTACCTAAGTAGTCATTTATTACTACAGTCATTATAAATGTTGTCATATATAAAGCACGTGTAAATTATATCATAGTAATTTTTTAATGTTAATAATGTTTAGGCACTAAACTTAAGCTGCTATATTTTTAAGTGCAATATATGATATCATGATGTATCTGTACGCCATATTACGGGATATCCAACAAGGTTGTGTACAATAACTGTTAATCTTTTCCAAATTTCTAGCATTTTAATTCAACCTTTTAGAATTTTTGGTAACTAAAATACACAACGACACACAACTAAAATATAAGACGTTATCAATATTTATTAATAAAGACTTTTTTATAAATATATATTAATTAGAAACCATTAATCATAAGACTGAGAATAAGATTTTTATCATTCGAGAATTAAAATTAAACTATTCCAAATAGATAAGACTAATTGACATTATTTTAGTTTTTAATAATTAGGCACGTATAAGGGCCTTCATACATACGAGATTGGCTAAAGATGACATGACATTAGCGAAATTGTCAACCACGATGGAAATGGAAAATCGCGAGGTGCAGTGCGGGGGTGAAGTGGCAGCGTGCCCGAAGAGGGGCGGGCATTCGCGTGCACTGGCCTATATGCAGTGCGACGACACGACGCCCGGGAGCGATGCACTCCAAGTACATACCCATAGTAGCGCGTACTCCACGCATACTCAGGCTCACACACCATTTTTTTCTATCTATGCAGTGTAAGGCGACGTCAAGCCTTTCACAAAAACTTTATTACAAAAGAACGCATTCACTCTGAAGATTTCAGTGATGGATTCAAAACTCTATGAATGCACTACGTTGTATTCGTAATTATAAATAAAATGATAAAGGCTAAAACATACCTGTACATGGGTGTTTTCTATGTATAATATGTATGTGGTTACGAAAAAAATATATGTATGTATTTATATCATCTGCCTAGTTCTCATAACACAAGCTCTAGATAGGTTAACTTGGCTCTAGATGGCGCTATGTGAATTGTCCTGAGATTAATATACATGATCTGTGCTTTTCTGGAATAGTGAATATATATAGTTTATGGAGTATAAACGATACTAGATCAATATTTTCCTAGTTCTTATACATTATGTATATACAAATAATAAGTTAACAACAAATGATGTTTAAAGTAATATAATCATATCATGATCACGTATAGAATACGTAATACAATGTGTAAAAGTGGAACGGATATTGGTGCATTACAATGAAATATGCATAATGTGCAATGGAGCGGGGTGACCGTGCGCGGCGCAGGCGCAGGGTGCAATGAGGTAATAGGCTCTGTGTTCCGGTCTGAATGCACGTGAGTCACCGACTCAGTGCCATGCATCACTGCTGACCACCTGGCCGGGGCTGTTCTCTTAATAATCTCTCATAATAATTAAGTTATATATGATAATTATTCACCTGTACAATTACTAAATTGCGTGTAAATTGTGTACAAAACACAGCCTATGATTTTTTTATGAAGTTTATAATATCTCCCAACGAATCATAGCAATGTCATTCTTTAATATAATTAGGCATATTTATTTACTCATTCTCAGTTCCTACTATTGTCGTTATTTAAAGAGAGAACCCGGAGCCCCTTGATTTATTATAAAATTTTCTAAGTTATAACTATAAAACTATTGAATGTGTCCTATACTATGCTATTTGATATTGCTATATATGCTATTTGATTGCCTATTCTCATTATTTGTTCATGTTATAATATAGTAACGTGATCTCGTATATATAATATATTAGCTATGCTCGCGGTTTCACTTGCATGAAATTTGCAGTCTATGTGTTATTTTGATGTATAAGCTATATATATTACTGTAAAGTTTCTTCAAAATCCGTTTAGTAGTCCTTCAGAAGAAGGCATCTATCCATCCATGTATACATTCATACTCACGAACTTTATTAAATATTTTAAAAAATACGTATCTTGTATCTATATAAAGTATAATTAAGTATAAGCTGAAAAAAAAATCGGTGGAATAAAATTAATCACCAGTTTATAGTAGTTATTGTAAGATAAATTATATTCTGTTCATTAAATGTTCAGTTGCGTATTATTATTACTGAATAGTAATATAAGTTGGAGGCCAAAACTTATCACGCGCTAACTAAAGATAAGGTTCATTGACCGGCTTACAAAAAATGTTATATTAGTCCGACTAGCAAAAATGCATGACTCACCTGCAACCTGAATATAACAGGAGCTGCCGTCACTTTTTAGTTCCATTTTCTTTTAATATCGGATTTATTACTTTAAAGTTAGGTTAGGAACGACGCGCGGCGGAAAGTGGATTGGCGCGAAAGCACAGAGAACGGAAAGATGTCGCGTGGGCGAACAGCGCGCATGCGCCGTCGTGACGTCAATGAATAACCCCCTATAACACCCTCGCATAATACTTAATTAATGCTGATTTAATGTTATAAAAGCACTATTTTAAAATTAAAATTTTGTTGTACCAATTACAGTAAAAGTAATATAAGTATAATACTACCGCTGATTATGCGATGTCGCGAATTATACCTTTCCTCAAATAATGTTATTATTATCTGTTGAATCAACATCCAATAATCTATTTTTTGTAAAATATTGACAAATACTGTCAAGAATAGTGATAATTACAGTTACAGACTATTGTTTCTTACTTTTTTGTGAGCAGTAACAATAGTAAGGTAATGTTGGTTAGGCGGTGGTGGGCCGGGGTCTGAGGTCGACGGAGTTCACGGCCATTCGGCGGTGCCACCCCTGCGCCTCTTGCACCCCACTAGCCCGCCCCCACACCTGCCGCTCAGAACCCATAATATGCGCTATTTTTGGTTGCTAGCTAGGTTATTTCAACACCTTAAATAATCCTTATTAATATATATATATATAGATATTATATATGTATATATATGTATTTTCGTACATTTTGTATTAAATACAAAATGTATTTTAGATGCTTATGCTTAGATTAGATGCTAGATGTGTTGTTGTGTGTGTAAGTAACACACACACACACAACAACACACTAGCTCTAAACTAAGCAGAGTTTACAGGTTAGGTATTAACCCGTTACAAATTACATCTGATATTTATTTTCTGTCAAAATAATTGTTATAGTATGTATTTAAATGTTTCATTATGTTGATGATGAAGTTGCGTTATAAGACCAAGAATATTATATTTTTATGCAAGGTACTAATAAATTTGAAATGTTCATTATCGACTAAATTATTTACATTTACCTAAGTATAAATCGTACATTCACCATTTCTTTTACAAATCAAAAGAATTATATAAATGGAAACTAGCTATACTATTTACTAATTAAAAATCTATAACTATATTGTTTAAGTTAACATTATAGCTATACAATTTTTATTACAATGTTCTTAAACTGAGAAAAGTATTATATGTAAATATACGAAGTACTTACACTTAAAATATTTACATATTATATGTATGGAAAATTATTAGTCTTTATCACTATATAATATGTCAATGAAAAACTTGTAAGTTCATTTTAAGTGAATAACTTACTATTCAAGAACCGACTAGAATTTAATTTGTATTCCATGTTTCTATCAGTTAAGACTACTAGCGACATCTATCCAATCGCATGAAGTCATCTACTCGACACTAGGTGGCGCTAATACAGACTTGTTTTCTCAACAGGTTGTCAAGTGAGATTGAGAGCTATTAAAATATTATTTAGATGATATTTAAATTGAGTAGTAATACGTTTTTTATAATATTTATATGTCACGTTTTAGTAGCATTTAGGTCTCTGATAAAAAAATAAATAATTAAATATTAAATCGAAAGCCTATTTTAATACTTTATAAATATATAAACAATTGTTAACAACGAGGAAGTAACGTGGTTTTTGTTTTAAAATTAACAATAACGGATTAACGAAGATGACAGGTTAATTATAAGTAGATATGATAAAAAAATAAAGTAATGCAGCATTAATAAATAAGTACTTTTTGCGTGATCTAGTCATTTACTTCAATTATTTGATATTATTTTTATCATATTAAAATGGCTTTGAATTCCTTAACGTATTAAGGTCTACAATTTGGCGGGGTACGTAGGGGCTGAGTTCGTTGACCTCGCTCCCTAACCTACTCCCGCAGTATTTAGAGCACGGCTCCTGCTTACCGATACAGCCTGCTACATCTGGGTCACCACTGACTCACGTCATGACCTACTACTTAATCATCAACATATAGTAAGCATAACGGTTACGTTATCATATTAAATGGCCATATATATAGAATTGTAGTTGTTTTGTGCGGTCAGTGTGATTCATCTACAACACACCAAAACCTGTTGACCAATCTGTGTATATTAATAACAAAGACAAACCAAACAAGTTGCGAAGTATGAATGAATGACTTCTCTGATAAATTTTATGTTATTTATACACGTGTTAATATCTAACTTATGTACCTGACTGTTTAAACAACCTGATTACATGAAGGTTACAAGCCTGCTTTATATAAGATAAATGACAATGCTAAAAAATTTCTTTATTGATTAGTTCCCTGTCTCTATCACTCAACCTTTGGAATGAATTCATGAATGCGGTACTGAGTAACAAAATATATAATTTCCAAATAACAATTTACTTTCTATGCACCATGCAAATAATCATATTATGTAAATATAATATATAACTAATGTATAAATAACTTTATAATATAAAGCATAAGTAATTATTATTGACGGTAGTAGAAGTTTTTCGGATATTTGGTATAGTATAGTATATTATTGCGAAAGTATAACTATGTAATATTATATTATCTGTGGTATAACGGTCTTTGAGAGCACAACCAATTGAATATAATTTAGGGGTCGATTATTAAAAATAATTACTAGTTCTTTAATAAATATATATTGTGTTTCGGAAACTCAAGTATAGTGTTTATAATTAGTATTGTGCTTAAAAGACTGAGTGATGCTAAAAAAATCGTATATTTGCATACTGACATGGCCAGGTTAGCAGGTTACGAGGAAAATAATACACGAAAAAGAGCATGACTGCCATTTCTTCATCGTGTAAGGCCATTGGCACAGTTACCGTTCATCGAGTTAATTTGTGCGTACTGCTGCGTGCATACTCAGCTTATTAAATAGACAATAAATACAAATAATAAGAAATAAATACATTTACAACTGTCATCCCCGATAAGAAATACTAACACAGTCAGATATATACATAGCTAGACTTCTTGGTGTCTCATACTTGAATCTACAGCCTATCTCGGATAATTTTGATTCATCATCATTATTTTTATCATCGTAGTATCAGTCAGAAACACAAATGGATTAACATTTTTTTTTAATTAAACAAATTGAACTAACTAGCTTTCATTCGTAGTAGTAAATCTCTAGGCTACATATTTCTTATTTTTTATGTATGTATACAATATCCAACAGGCTTGCGACCCACCTGATGGTAATTTACATGAACATTGCAGATATCACGTTATCATGTAGCACCAGTGATACCACTTATGCGTTGCCATTTTAGAGGCCTAAGATGTCATGTCACCCAGCAACCGTAATAGAGATCAATCAAAGACCAAGCTGCATGGCGGCTGAAATAGGTGAAACTCAGATACGCATGCAGATTCTTTACAGTCTAAAACATGAATAAATAAAACATAAAATTATGAAGTTCCGTACGTACGCTCTCTCGTGTCTGGTGGCCCCGCTGAAAATCAGCGATGTGGTATAATTCAGTTATACTACAGTATATGTCAATGCCGAGTGGAAGTCACATTCAGCGTTAATAGTATATTTTAGCTTTTAAGTCATATAGGAAACATTGTAAAAACGAATGCTGATGTAATGCTGTGAATAAATGTTTATATTATTATAAGCTTCATGTGGCTGTTCCTGAAATGATGGGTATTTTCCGCTTAGTGTGGCTGGGCGCGAGGTCCGCGCAGTATGACGCGAGCGCACATCAAATTGAGGCCAGGGCGGCGCGGGCGTCGACCCGCAGCCTCTCGCGGCTCAAAGCCCCCTTATCCCCACTCCGTCAGAACCCCCATTTGCCCTCGCTTAACTTGCAACTTTTCCTTCAAACTTTCGCTGAAGGCGACGAACGTTTTATACCAATATTAAGTGGTCATTGAAATTCTGACAGATAAAGACTGTAGCGTAACATTATGTGACTGTGATTTCCATTTCTCGTCACAATAATACAGTCGCATAATGTGTACACGCAGGTGAAAGGAATAGTTTTGCGAAACTCGTACTTAAAGTTTAAACTATTTTCTCTAATGAAGTGTTTGTCGAACTTGGTCTATTTCTTAAAGGCGTTCTTTAATGTTTCATGAAAATTCTATTAATTTAATATAGTCATTAATAATTACGAATATTTGTAATATTGCAGAATTGTCCTATTCTTCTTAATAATCTATGATATTATGTATTTTAATTTATTAAATGCAACCTAATAATGTTATAGAATAAATTATTAAGCTCCAACATTACAGGGAAGGATTAAGTGTGATTTAAACAGTTATTTGTGTGGTTTGCGCGGGGCGGGCGGCGAGCGTGACCCAATTTGCGACTGGGTGAACGAACTCGGGGCCTTGATCGCAATACTGAGTCCGTGCTGCCCCTGCCGCGCGCGCCCCCCACACCGCCCGCTGTCGCCTTTGCCGCATGCAGTGTACGTCACACGTACTAAACGCATTGTTCTAGTATTTAAAAAAATTGCGACACTAAATTTCAATTTTTGATTTCATTTTTATATATACGGAATTAATTTTGAATTCGAATACCGATGAAATATATTTATATAAATAATTGCATATTAGAGACAAGTATGAAGGTGTATATTATATGTAATATATTATATACTAAATTAATATTACGATTAAAGTTTTGTTTGATACTATTGGTTTACTTATAACCTTTTTTTCAAATTATTTTGACTTTAAAGAGGATAACAAATAAATCCTTCTTAGTTCTTTCAAAATACATAAAACACGAAATACTGGAATTAAATTCCCAAAAATTTGGAACTGTACTGTACATCTTAAAACAAAAAACTAACTCATTTTCAATATTAATGTGTAGTAAATAATACTAATTATAATTATAATATATTTAAAAAATAAATGAACTACAAACCAGCAATTGATAATATTTACGGATAGGGACCTAACTTGAATAATGTAAAAAAAACAGGTGTTACGTAATGAATAGGTTAAGTTATTAATCCAGTAATACGAGACGAAGTTTAGAAACTCCTATTCGCTTATTATGTCAGGTTCCCCATGTTGATATGAGCAAAAGAGATAGTTAAATCTAGCTAGTGGCTGCGCGTATTAAGTTTACAGAGGGTCTTGTGAAAGAGATGTCGTTACTATTCACGGATACAGAGCTATCATGAGTAAGAGTGAGACAACAACATGTTGCAAGGTTCAGTATGTATTATTATTAGAATATCGGCGCTAGGTTATTCTGAGGCGACCTAGATAGCGCGGGGCCGATGACCGCGGGCCCTCCGGCTGCGCGCGCGGCCTCCAAAATAAAATGGCATTCAGCGATGGGCTCCACTTGCGAAACACGACTCGACCATGATGTCGAGTACAGAGACTAATTCCTCTTTGCAAAATAATGCAATCATTATTGATTGACTAATATGTTTATATTTGAGATTTAGTATAAATAAATAATGTAAAACATAATCTATATATAAGATAGAGTAAATTACATTTTTTGCAAATATAGTTTAGTACCTTATGCAATTAAAGATAAGATAATAAATTATTTGTAAAACTTATTTTTTCTCTTCAATAAAGAATAGACGAGATATTACTTTTGTTAAAACTATAATATGTTGAATACGATACCAAATAAAATTGACAAATAGATAAATGTTTGCTGAGTACGGCTCTGCGCTTACGGCAACGCGGGAGAGCGCGGGCGATGAGGGGGCAGCGGGAGGTGGCGGTGATTAGCGACGTCGAATATAGCCGGGAAGGCCGAGGGCAACGAACTTTGCTTGACCCAGATCTGTAATCCGTCCCGCGTGCCCCGCGCACCCCCTCGCTCACCATGCGACGCAGGAAAGTGAAAAGGACGTGCATAATTCCTACCAAATATATTTAAATGCGCCACAGATAAATAAAGTCTAAAGCCTAGAAATTAGGATAAGAAAAGTGTCAACTGTACATATATAAATTGTATTAACAATAAAAAATATATAATTCTACTTATATATGTACATATATATATTTTAAATAACAATGCAGATATTTGTAATTAAAAATTAAGTGTTAGTATCGTAATCTGAAATTAATAATTCCTAAGATGACCGTGGCATAACAACAGGTTTGAATGACAGTTTCAATCAGCTGATTGTTGACAGCTCACCTGCTAGGACCCTGCCGAGGAGCACGTCGGAGTCATTCGCCGGTGGCGGTTGCGGTGGTTCAGTATTCTCGTAGGGATCCAGGTGGTGGTGGTGAGGACACTCGGTCACAGTCATATCTGGTATTGGTAACGACGGTAGACGCATGGGCCGGCGCGAGAGGGGCGCCTGCGACCGGCAACGGCGTCAACGCGAATGGCGCGCGGCGCGAGCTCGCTACGCCGCCCGTCGACTCGTAGAAGCCTCTACGGGCCGCCCGCCCCTACGGGCTCCCCTTACAACGTCCCTGACACCCCATTACACACGGGGAGTTAAACTAAAATTGAGTTAAAATCTTAAAGTTTTCATACCGATTTTTAAATTGAATCCGCAATTACCTACCTAAATCGAAGATAATCTCTATCAATGCAAAGCTCATCTTTGGTAATGAACTTCATGTTAAAAGCGAGATTACAAATAGTTCATAATGAAATTGGAGTTATTGAAAACATTATATGGAAGAATTGAAATATAAAATAAGCAAGAAGTTAGAAATATAAAGTAACAACCACTTGTATTTGTAATAGATAATTCTTTTGTTTAATTTTCAACCTTTAATAACGATCTATTGTAAATTAAGAGAAAAAAAACAATACTTGCAGTGTTCGCATTTGAGTATAAACTTTGCTTAATTTTTAATATTGTTGTATATATAAATTAATATCATAAAGAGGAAAGATTAAATTTCTCTCGTTTCTAATGGATGGAACTCATTAAAAACCTCGAATTATTCTTCACCTTTAATTATCAACATTCCTCCATTTATGTGGTCAACAAAACCCTATTTTTTTGTAAGACATCCAAAGAAAATAATGTTCACGCTAACAATTTATCTATCTATTCAGTGAACATTTTAGATTTCGCTAATGGTGATCCTCATCATTACACTCATCCGTGGTCCTCGTCAACTGTCACATGCCACCTTGCACCGCCTACGCTTGCGCGTTAGCATTTTATTAGAATTAAGCACTATAACGTACTGTCACTCTTTACAATAACTAATTAATGTACATACTGATATTAACTGACATCCTAATAGTCTTTCTTCACCCTCTTCCTATTACGCGGGGTCTGCATTCCTAATCTTGAGGCACCATGCATTTCGCCGGTAAGCATCGTTATCTGACAGGTTCAATTGCTTCATGTCTCTATGGTCATTAGTCAGCGTAGTTAGTGACCTGTTACGTCCTCTTTTCATTGTCTCCATGGAAAGGCACTTCTTTACATCCTAATCTTTTTTATAGATAAAAAATATATTTTTTGTCTATTTTTAATGTATAGATAAATCATTCATAAAATGTTATTGAAATTTTGAATAGTTATTTTGCATATAGAGGGGAAGTGTTATATATGTATGTATTGATTTGTATGTTTGTTCTGAAAGTTAACAGATCTGTAATAAAATAGGTATAACCTTGTAATTCGAATGAAGTCATGAGCAATACAGATAAATAGACAATCTGCAATATGTATTAGAAATAAAAAAGTTGAGAAGCGCATAAATCGAAGTTTTATAGAATAGTATAATCATGGTAGAAAAAAATTCAGCTTAAAATAATCATAATCAGCGTATAAAAAAAAGAAAGGAAAATATTTTTTCTATTGCTGACTTTCTTATTTATTACTCTGCAGAACTATTCGATAATAATTATAATAAACACATGGACAATGGACCATTCAAGTTCTGTTAATACTTTTACATGGAATGATAAAAAACATTACTGAGAAATAAAAAATAAATAAATTGTGTGCGAATTCGGTCGCCCAGATATTATCTCTTGTAATACAATATATCACACACAAACAAGTAATAATCATCGACTGATATGATCGCGACAAGATCGGAAGCGTCCTACCCAACCCACTGAACTGAAAACCTAAATCTAGAATTGGCGAATCGTTCGGTGAACAGAGAGGCGAGTTTATAGGCCAAGGCAACCAATTATGCCGTTAGGAATCTGTTCACGTGTAGATATTCTATTCTGGATGTTACATCTTCAAATATTTTTTAACATTTCACTGTATTCGCCAAATTAACTGCCATTAGCTCTACCCATCTTTGGATAATACCATCGTTGAAATTAACAACAAACCTACAATCAAAAACTAATCTTTATATATAAAAATTACGTGTCACATTGTTCATCCGCGATTGTCTCCTAAACTACCGAACCGATTGCAAATCTGATTTGCATAATGTATGCAAGTTGATCCAACTCGAAAAGATAGGATAGCTTACATCTCAATTTATAGTCGCAATATTATTTTACTCAAGGACCTTAGCCACAGCAATGCGTTGCCGGGTCTGTTGGTAAACTATAATTCGTCATTCTCCTGGCTATTTACTTAGTTGTTGTCCGACACTCTTTGCAATTTTGGATCATCTCAGGTCTTGAAGATCTTGCCGGATGGTCGAGCCCAGATCGGTGGACGGTCGGGACAGAGAACCCGCTTGCCTTCCACAATGACAATTACTTGCCTGATTACATGCTCATCCTTCCGTTGTATCACAAGTTCATATCAACGCAAACAACTTTATTCCATTTTTTGTATTTCGTGTACATTAAACAATTTATTATGAAAATGAATTTAAATTATTTTACGACTGGGTAGACTTGATAATGTCGTCTACGTGGACACCTCTGTCTCTTATTGCATCTATCAAGTAGCTAGTAGTAGAAATTATAGGGTACAGAGACGTAGAATATTAGTGCTTCGTAATGGCAACGTATGAGGGTAACGCGGACGTCATATGATGACTTGTGACCGTGATTCTGTTCATGTAATAGATCACTGCCATTTACCAATAATTGGGGCATCTGCTTGTAATTGAAAAAATAATGAAAAATTATTTAGTAGGAACTACTAGTAACAATAAGCCGCTGCCTCAACCTCTTAAATGAATATATAATTAGTAATATAATTAGTCGTCTGAATAAATATTAAAATTCATTAATGTTTTGCCTCCTATGATTGAATAACTATCCAAATATCAAAAATATCTTTGTTTATAAACTTTCACATCTATATTTTGGTGTAAAGAAAAAGTAATACAGTATGTTTAATAATGAAACATTAATTAACTTTTCTTTCTAATTCTCTAAGAAATATTGTATATAAAGTAGGTTTAATTTTCGTTTGTATTCAGTAAAATTCATGTTACAGAATAAGACGTAACAATAAGTACGAGTTGAACGACCGTAGAGTGAGTTTGAGAAAGTTTTGATGTAATGTTAATGGAATAAACAGCGGCATTAGTAAAAGTGACCATAGAGTGGCCAAAAAAACATACCAATGACTACATGTCTATATAGGTACTCGACCTTTACAAGTGAACAAGTAATTAGTAGGTAAAATTTAAAGTTATAAATTATTACGTTTTGTTTCAGTGAAAGTTTATTTCTTATACTTTACATCTAAGAATAAAAAGTTCTAAATTACTAATGTAATAATTTTCATATCTAATAATAATACTCTTTATAGTGTTTAAAAATACAAAACGACCTTAACAAACTTTATTAAATATGTTTACGAGGTGCTCAAAGCAATCTCTTATATCTCAAACTTGACAAACCTATATACAAGTTAATAAGTAATATCAGTATCGCCCCCACTAGTGAATCATCTAAAATCGGTGTATAAATATAATAGATAATAATATAATTAGATATAAGAGATATAATTAAAATCACTCTTTTTGTACAATCTAGATATAACATCAGTATTATGACGTCAAGAGAATCCGAGATAACATTTTGCATTATGCAGAATAATGCAGACTTATACAAAATTCATATTGTATTATGTAATATTCACAAGTGGAAGAGGTCAGAGTCCGGGTTAAGCTGATCCGGGCAGCATCAGGTCGCACTGACGTCATCACAGGTCGACCACCCCTGCTCCACCCCCTCTGGAATTCATACAGCTTTGACCCGTTCCACATTCATGCTGCGCTGGTGCTTTGCATCCAAAAGCTTATTAGTTAATCTTTCACACAAATGTATTACTATATTAAAATAAAGCCTTGAATTTGATACAAAATTAATTAATAATCCGACCTTCTATTCAAATTCGATAATAAAGGTGATAACTAAGGCTATAATGCTATATAATTAGACACAACTCCGAAATTAAGAATTTGTATAAAATATAAGTTAAAATGTATTGAATGAAATTTTAATATACCAATAATAATTTTGCTACTTGAAACGTAGAATTTAATAATTAATGGGTCTTCATTAAATATGTGAACAAAACCCAAAACGTTGTCTGTTAAAAATAATGAATTGTATAATTCAAATATATCTAATTATTAATTTGACATAACAGCAAAGCGGCAGAAGCAGTTAATTAATGCAGCTTAGAGACAGGGCCCGTGGGTTGTTGACCCGAACGTGGAAAGTGGATCATAATGACACCACCACTTTCATTTTCGCACAACTCTCACCGACGCGAGTTGAGATCGAAAGTGTACCACTTTTGTTGGTGCGTGCGCGCAGGCCAAAGCCCCCTACCCCACCTGTCCCCTCCAGCAATACAACTTTCCTGTGATGGACGCGCTTTCTTCTGATACCAGTGAACACTTGTGCAACTCGCTTTCTAATTGCATTATGATCGCGATGTAGTTTATGAAAAACATCATCTCGCTGCCCTACTTTCGTAAACAATTGCATAGACGTCAATCCGAACGGCAAGATACAAAATGGATAGGTATTTTTAACCGACTTCAAAAAGAATAGTTACGCGATATCATCATCGGTTCTGTAATTACAGATTGTGATTATTCTTGTGTCAGACGAATATGTCACAATTGAAGTCAGTTTTTATTTTTGTTGAATAATATAGTAAATTTACATAGCTGTTAGGAAATTTAGATTACCTTAATAATTATTTGAATTACATACATGAAATTGCATGCACTTACACATATCATATATATACTACATATGTAAAGTGTTAATAAATAATAAAAAAACAATACTAAATATGTATTTTTAATGGTTTCCATTTATTATGAACTAGGTAATACTTGTGAAAATTCTCTTAACGTTTGTATAATAATATGTTATTAAAGAGTGCATAGTCTAATTTCAATACCCTACAAAAAATTTTAACAGGATAACGCGATGAATAAAATTTGAAATTAAAAAGGAAACAATAAATTTAACGAAACGAAACGAAGTAAAATATTGTAGATGTTGATCGTAATAATAGAAAATCTCTAATTTTATTCTTATTCATTTTATTTGTGTTTCTATAAAGGCTTAAAAAACTTAGTCATAACAGATAACTCATTATAAATTTTGTTTTAATTATTAATGTCTATAAATTTATTAATATCATTATTAGAATTTAATTACAATGTCTTAGATACAAACCACAGTGTCGTTTTAGAAATATGGTAATCACCAGAGGTTAATGACATTTCAGATCAGTTTATAAAACAATTAAGCTATGTGGAATAAAATGTCACGAGTGCATCAAAAACAACCAATCGTGACATAAAGTGCATAACGCACATATGTTCATGTGCCTATACTTACTTAAGAACAACCATCACGACTGTTATCAAGTAGATAGGATAGTCAGAGGTATTCGTATTCTCGACTATCGATGGAAACGCAACTTGACATGCCCATATTTTATTTAATTGTAAATAAAATATTATTGACTATCAGCTGTATTTTTTTAACTTTAGTTATTTAGATCGTAGAGAAATGTAATTGAAAGTAGGTAGCTGATTACTCACAAATACGTATATACTCATCCGAGTAATCTGTAATTTGAACGTAATAATTTAGGTTTTATATATAATATATATTTAAAGCAAATCTCCTAAAAAATGTTTGGTTACAAGTTGTATACCCAATATTTTTAATACAATATTAAGGGTAGGTGTACAATACATCATACTATACAACTACAATGGTAAACAAGCAGACAGCCCACTTCATGAAAAGTGGTAACTGTCACCTATATACATGAATGACACTACAGAGAACACTTTATCTACATAAATAGCGTTGCATGCCTGAGGATTAAACTGTCATGCCGTATCTAGTAATTTCACTACCACATCTCACTTTTCAAATCGGCACGCAGCTCGTGAATGTGACTGGTTTGTAGAGCTTGGTTAACTTAGAATTTCATTTCTACGATTACGAAATTTCCTTACTTTATCCGAAATACATATATTCAAATTATGACGGTAACGTCTATTATACACAAGGATATCTGTTTTGCATTGATTTTTTAATTTGTACCCGATGTAAGACAATTAGGTATTTTTGATCGAGACATTTATATTTTATTACTCTGCGGTAATCCTCTACCCCATGTTAGATATATATTGTTAGGAATATACCATACATAGAAATAAATACAATACAAAAATATTTTTTATACAACTGAATATAATGTTTAGAACAACATTATAAGAGTTTACTGATGATCGGCCTGCCCTAAAAACAGGTCACCAAGGGCCGTATTCAATGTAAATGAGCCTCTTTCCTCTTGATATACACTCGTATAATAGTATGTATGCATATGCATTCACGTGCCACAGGAAATGACTTGAAAAACTACATATTCAGTCTTTTGTTTGAATAACGGGACTGGTTGTTGCTGTACCCAGGGTCGGCACCATATTAATGCGGTATAATCATCCAATATACCATAATAATCCAATGTACATGAAAGGTTAATAACGTATATTTATTTTTTATCAGTTAGTATACTGAGTAATAAATAACTTTTTCATAATAAAAATTCTTCTTTGAATATAAAATACTTCTTTAAATAAAAAGTATAATATAAAAAAAATATCACAGCAATTTATCTCATAATAACTACATTTGAACGTCAAACGAAGTTAATATAATATATATACTTATAAAGTTAAAAAAGGTAATTTGAAATTCCTATTTAATTACCTTTTCTGTAAGTAGAAATAACCGTGAGATTTATTCAACTAAATATTAGCATCTGAGATTTTACCGGTTTTCTACCATTCAGGCTTCATCAAAAGAAACGTCAACATACGAGTATTGTTAGTGTGCGTACTGATAAACGAAAGTACCACGTCTGTTTCAGAGATTTATAAAAATAGTACGTACTTGCTATGCGAAAGACAACAATAATCGAATTAGTGACACGGATGTAATGTTACATCATTGCATGCGTATACGTTTCGTGGTATTACGACCTGGTTTGTCCAATGACGGCGACAGCCCTAGATAAAAGAGGTTGATGGCCCATTCATTAATTCGATTGTGCCGTAATTAAAGCGTAGGTACCGTTAAAGATTTGTTAATTTTAATTCATTTATTCTCTTAATTTGCATATATTACCTTAGGTATATATATATGTACACATTGAATCTTAAAATATATTTAAACATTATGCTATATACAATATTATTAGGACTAGTTACATTGCGATCCGGCCTATAATCCTCTCCCCTGGATCCAATGAAATTTGCTAAGTATTTACAAGAGTGATCACTCAATTAAAAAATAAACCTATGGCAAATTAATTTCTGTTAAATGTCGTTATTAGGAAATTAAAAATTAAACTGTGATTCTATGTAAAAAGATTTCATAGGTTTGGCATAAGTTTTCATTCGTAACCCACGAGTCGAAATACGATCATACATGTATTTTTTTACAATAATATCATAATAGCTATAATATTTATTTGCATTTAATATATACAAATAAAGAAATAACTGATATATCAAACAGACTCATACAGCGACAATTCCAAACTAGGCAGAGAAACCCTGTTAGAAATAGTCAATATTTTTTGTAAAAGTATATATATGATATATGAGTACATAAAAAGAAGACAGATCACACAAACCACAGATAACATAAAACTATAAAAAAAAAAATTATTCGGTACATTATGAATGTCGATGAGACATTTTTTTTTGTTGTTAATGACATAAGTCCAAATTTAATTTAATATTATTCCAGGTACTACCATACGAGCTTAGCTAACAGACAAGGCCAAGTGAATATACAATAGTTACACTATCTGTATAAATCTCCGCCTGTGATTGGTTTGATAGTAGAGTTGTAGAACAAAACTGTTTAAATTAAATGAAACCGTAATGAACGTTAATTCCATTGCAATATTGAATTCCGTATACGGTAGTCCACTCCTAAACGATTTGCTGTGTCGGCATGCGATTAAGTGACTAATCTGATCGGTTCAGATAAAGCTAACCGTGTTGCCGTTCGACATCTAGGTTTTCGGAACGTAACTCCGTGGGTTTGTATGGATGTAGGCTTAAATGTATGTATGTATGTCAGTACAGAACGAGGGCGCCGGCGTACTCCACTCTTTGTTTTTATCGTAATAATATATCTTATGGTCGAAGCACAATATTCTTTTCGCCCTGCTGGGACGAAGCAAGAATACACAGTTGCACCGATCTTTTTTATCCCTAGGTTATGTAAGCGGACCTGAGAACAAAGAACTTCATCTATCCAGTGGAATATTATATTTGTACGAAGGCCTGGAATCCAGAAGGATAAATAATATATATCCTATATATAGGATAAATAATAATTTTTTCCTTATCTTATACTGATACCAATCAGTATAAGATAAGGAAAAATTTAACATAATCTTTTGTCGATTCTAACAATCTGGTAATATGTGATCATTAGGCTTTATTATAGTTGAAAATAAAATTTTACACCCATCTGCGTTGACGCAATACGGTAATGGGCACCAGTGGTGAATGATACAATGAAGACAAAATCAGATCAATTAGCCTATCTTGGCACCAGGAATGAACCACGATAATTTCCTGGAGGGATGGTGAGGAAGTCAACCTGACATGGTACATTGCTAACAAAGCTAAACTAAAAAAGGTTATTATTCCCTATTACTAAAAATCCTTTCAGAGCCAAAAGTTTAACTTTCTCTTATTAAGGACAGATCCGTTTCTAAAAATACGACGTTAAAATTTTGGTATGAGGAACTGAAAGAAAGCAAAGCAACAAAACTCTGAAATACTGAGGGTTCCTTTCATAAGTAGGTCAAGAACAACAGACCATGATTATATACTTTTGGATAGCGTTCTACTTTTTAAATGTCACGTATTTGTTTACATTTAGTCATTTATTTATTATTTATACAAAAAAAATTGGTTGTATGGTATAAAATGGAGTTAAATTATTTAAAAAATCAATCTAGATATATTTAGTCTCGTCTCAGGTAAAATTTGTCCAGAACTTACATTTCTTTATACTAAGATGTTAGCAAACAAGCATAAGCCCATCTGATAGTAAACGGTTACCGTAGCCTATGGACATCTGAGACACCATGGGTGTCACGTCCTCGTTGCCGACCCTCAAGAAACCTTAATATACTCTTATTGAAAAACCCCATGCTGTAGTCTCGTGAGAAAACCTCGGTAGTTACCACAATCTACACACATACCAACATTCATAATACTCTCATAAAATTTGAATCTGGTTCTTATAGATAGTGCCTTAAGGTGTTACGACTAGCACACGAAGAAACGGGCCTTGGTCAAATTAAAGCACAATAAATAAATACTTATCATGTCAGGTTTTATAATGTTTTTATATAGGGACGTACTCTATGCTGAAAACCATGTGCGGCGACCATTGCTTATTCAGTTCTTTCATGCAAGGTGAATGCTGACGGTAGTATCTGAGTAGCCAGTGACCCTGATTTACCGTTGGCAATAAATCTTATCGTTTTAACTATGTATGAACACTTGTACGTGTATTACATGGACGGCCTTCATTATATCGCCTGACTATAAATATAGTCGTTTTTCATTGTTATGAAATAGCCGTGAAAATGAAATAGGAACGCTCGTCAATAAATATTTGAAACAAACCTTTGTACATTATTACAGCGATTTTATGAATTTATATTTCTGTAGAAATAAAGCTCAGAATGTTTCAGAATATTTAATACATACTATACGTGATACGTGTTTGAATTTAAAACATTAAAATGTTTTACATTTAAGGTAATGTGTGGAGATAGTCCTTGGCATGTCCAATATTTGTAGTATATATTTTTAAAAATTCCTAGGATATAGTGTAGACCGCAGTCGTACTTTTGTTGAAGCTGGCTTCTGGGCTGCTTTTAAGTATAAAATACATATAGTTAAATCAATAACATATACCTAAATAAAAAGAATAAATCATAACAAACATAGTGAAAACACAGTGTAGTTATTGGAAATTGAATATAAGTAGGTATGAATGTAAAAATGTAAATAATAAAAAAACGAAATGATTTTTGTTATAAGATTGAAAGATTATAAACTTAGGGAAAAAAAGACTTGTTGTCACTATAAAAGTGGCAACAGTATCTAAAAATTGGTAAATTAGAATTACCGGATAAAATCACACCATGAGGGTTATGATTTACATTTTTGATTTAAAGCCAAGTCAAGTTTATAAAATTAATATGCTTCGGAGTTGTCTTCAATATATTAATTGATTGGAAATACGGTTTTAATGATAAAGATGACTAGTTTATGTTATAGTCAGCAAACAATTAATGATATCCCGGGACCTGGTATGTTTTCCACAATGAAACTAAAAGTAAGAGGTTCGTAGTGGCAATTGGCAGCGCAGCGCAGCCTTGATCGCGCTGAATTGGCAATATCCTGGAGCTACAAGAAGCCCGATTGGCGAAACCTTGCGACCTGCAAAAGTCGGTCGATGAACTTTGCAAGGCCGGTCCGCTGCCGCTTTCTTTGTTCATGCTGTCGCAACTGGGCTCGGGCTAGCCTCGGATCACTTATTAAGCCTTTATTCACTTCACTCATCTAAACTACAATCGCTTACACTCCATAACCCAATTCCGTGTTAAACAAATCCAACTATTATTGTATACGAAATGAATCAATTCATTTTTAACGCCAGATGGTTTTAGTTACCTAATCGCTGACGACGTAACTGCATAATTATTCTTTGTTAATTTATGAGTAATTCTAGAACGTTGGGAACGACATATACTTGCCTTGCTTTTTGTAACCAATCGAGTTTCAATAATTTGATATATTTTATGACGCACATATTATCTACATAGATTTCTACATTTGCGGAATAAGTTAATGTGCTTTCTGCATAAGTATATAAGTTGGATTCAAAGTTCTAACAAGTATCTACCAATAATCAAAGACGGATCAAACTTAAATGTCCTTAATAGTTAAATATATATATAATTTAAAGTGAACATGACACACATAGCACCTTGAGGCAGGGTATAACATCGTTTCAATATTGAAATCTTTATAAAAACTAATGGAACTAATTTTAAACATCAGTTGCAGTCTAAGTTGGAGCGTAAAAGGTTGAAGTTATTTCGAATTGCCAGAAATATTTAATCTGAAAATGCCGACAGAGTTTGTAGGTCATTATGTCATTGCTAATGTAATTAGTTTTTTTAATAAACTTCATATTCTAATGTATAACTGACCTACATACTTTCTGAACAGAAACAAATAAGACACTATACCAACGAATAACCTTGCGACTTGCAATTCTTAACAATTGTTAGCCATGACGTCTTATCCTATATAGTACACAATATTATATATAGGATATGATAGACATCTGAGTTAGTATTATTGGTATATCTGAAATGAATAAAATGTCTAAAACTTTAAAAAATCAGGAATACACAATGATTATAAGTTATATCCTTAAAATATTACATAAGGGATACTTGCTATGTAGGCAAGTACGTTACATTTACGTAAGATGAGTCTAGTCAATCACTTGTTACTGTCTACTTATTACGTAAACAGTTTCGCGTATCGTTCAGTTAATTCGTTCTTCTTTGCAGTTTAACAATGAACACGTAACTTGCACGAAACCGTAGCACTAAGCTGTACTCATTGACGTCATATTAGGGAAAATTACGGACCTATTTTTGAATGGATAAGCTAATAGCATTTATCTAAGGCATTCAAAGGCTAAAAGAATAAATACAATTGTTTGACTAGACGTAACACTTAAACAGTTTCCAGAACAAAAAATGGGCTATGGGTTCGTGATACAGTAATTGTCAGTTACACGTTTTTCAAGGTACTGTTTTCATTTTGTTTTTATCATTTGCATAGAATTGGGTACCTATAATAATTGCTCTTAAGGTGTCGGACCAGGTACTGTAGGTGTTAGCTAGGAAGCAACTTTAAATATTTGAGTTATGAGAGCTTTAATATGATAGTAAAGCTCTCAGATATAGCAATAGTACAGATAAGATAATATTACATAGTAATATTATCAAAGAGTACATATAAAATTATATTTTTTTTATGAAATGAGATTATATTGTATAAATAGTTAATATGTTATTGATTGGTTGGTATATTAAGTATGTCGTGTGATTGAACGAATAAAGGCCATGCATTTACATTTGCTGCTGGAGTGTGGTTTCGCAGTTATCGTAATAGGTTCCATGGCCAAGTTGCAAAAAGCCGGCGCGTGCGCAGGTAAGTCGAGGCGCCTTACCGCCATTGGAGGAATGGGAGGGCGCGGGGACGAGGAGGGCCACTTTCACCTAGCGAGGCTGCGCGGGCGTCGACCCCCGGTGCCCTACTCCGCTGACCCACTATAAACTAACCGAAACACTATTCACTTTCATTTCTGCAGAGACTATCATTAGGCTCGAGGATGCGTCTTACGTTGTCTCGGAGTTGCACCATTATTGCGAGAATTATGTTCTTTTCAAAATACCGCTAGTTCGCTGGTGGGAGCGCGCAAGGTGGAGATAGTAGCAAGTAGAGAGTTGTCGGTGACGGCAGCTTGCGTAATACTTGTTATTGATGAGAGTGAAAGTGGTGAACCTCGCTGTCTCCATACTAATGAGTGCAAAACGGGTGCGTTGGACTGGCTACAGCTGACTCCGGAATCTCCAGCACTGGGTTAAAGTGTCACACTGCTTTCTCATCTGTTATACACTTACAGATTATGCAACGATTGGTCACTTTTGCTCTTTTATGCGTATTATGTATAGTAATTTGAATAAGCCCTATTACAATTTTCTTTCTACTATAAGAATAAGAATAAGAACTCATAATTATGACTTTTATTATAAATAACGATACGCAGAAGTAGTCTGCACAATATAGAAGTTATCTATAACTACGCAAATAAAATAGTACAACATTGAATACATTTAAATGTGAAATTAATAGCATTTACCTTAAGTATCATAATGTTTTGTACATTTTATGTATTTTTTCATTACTGAAATTTTATTTACAGTTAATCATTACGATATGATTAACTGTAAATAAAATTTCGGTGTCGTATTACGCTCTTTATCTCTGAGTTATAATTCCCGCCATAAATCCAATCGGTAATTTCCGCTGGTAATCGGCCGAGCTCGGCTCGTCACCGTCGCTCGCCGCGTTATGCAGCGACCTCGAGTACTACGGGGCAACGAACGCTGACTAGGCCGAATGTATTAACGAAGTCCGACTCGGCCGCGACCGCTCCCTGCCACTCTGCCGTTGAGATCCAGCCTAGGCTGCCTCTTACTGCACACCAGCCTATGCCTGCACCTCATTACATCAAGGTGAAATAAATAGCCTACAATCGGAGTTACAATAACTATCAGCGCTGTTGTTAGAGAATGGTGTGTAAAATATTTCATGTCAAAATCAAGTCAATAATCAAGCAATATGGTTAGATAGATTAATTATGTACGTTCATTTATAAAAGCAGAGATACTGGTATTACAAACAATACGTTATGTGGTCTTTCTTAAGACTTACTTTTTTATCTACAATAAATGTAGACAAAAAAGTTAGATAAAAAAGAAGTTACTTTAAAACGTGCATAGGAAAAATCATTCATTGTTTTAAAAATTTTACATTGAAAGCATTATTCGAATAATGCTTTCAATGTGAAAATTGTAAGGGTTAAGTTGTATGCATGTTAATAATCTATGTCACTTAGCGCTCAGGGTAAGAGCTCATAATTATATACATGTGCACTCATTTTCCATTTCTGAAAGTCTATAAATAAAAATCTAGTACTAGGACATTATGCAGTAAAAATAATCTAAAATGAAACATTGTAAACCTTTGGAATTAGACAATAGGATTGCGTGACACATCGCTCGAAGATAAAATGAACAAGATTTTACAAAATTTTAGTAGACTAAGGGCCTAACGTTTATAAAAATAAATTTCTATCTCTCTCTTATCTGATTTGTAATATGCACAAATAGTCGACAGTAGGTAATTCAAATAGTAAAATAAATATGTATTAACTATTATCAAAAAAAGAAGAAAAGTAGGCATATTATTTATTGTTATCAAGATGGTTATTATGTGAAACAAAATTGAAATAATTATGACTGTATGAAATAACATCCAAGTTAAACCAATTTGTGACAATAATAAATTGTTCAAGCGGACAAAGTCGCGGTTTTAGGAATATAATGAATGTCGTTGCAAAGCTGTGAATGGCTCAAACGGTTTTACTTTCAATTATTATACAGAGTATCCATTAAATGCCAGGGAGTATGAAGGTTGTCATGCAAAAAGGACAACTGCATTTTACCACGATCAATGACACGCACACAATTGATTAATAATATTACGAGCACAAGATGCATTTGATTAATATCATTTATATATCTATACAGCGAAAACATAGACAAAGTTTTATATGGATTATTATTATATATTTTGCTACGTACAATTGATGGAAAAGTATATATGAATGTTATTCAAACGACAAAATTTAAGATTGCTTTTCTACAGATAGCTCTTATATCTACTGCGTGCAGTGTACATATTATGAACTGAATAAGCTCTTGTCCTGGAGCCATCGACTAAGTATTATTTAGATATGTTATTGTGTTTGCTATCTTTACATTTGTTTAATATAGGAATATTTTCATCAGCTAATCTACTGTAGTCGTACTTTACTCATTGGTATTGTAAAAAATACGACATTGCATGATATATATGTGTATCTTCAAGGCTGCATTTTGTGTTCCTACTGTTTAAATTTTTACCGACTTCATGACTAATATCTTCAAGTGCTCAACAATTACAATTTATATGCAGGCGAACTACACTAGTTTTATAAAAGTAAGTAGTAAATTCCCTGAGGCTGGTGATTGAATGATGCACTTAAATACATTTACAAATAGTTGATCAGGTGTGGTGTTTCTGTCAATGCAAGTACATACTAAGCATTTATAATAGATACATCGTTACTAATAGCGAAAGTAAACTTAATTAGTCTTCCAACTCTTAACAGTGACTTTAGATATACGTTAATAATAAATTAAGAGATTTTTTCAAAAAATTCAAGTTTCTAGACAGAACATATTGTTACAGTGGATGGATAAATCAATTCTTTTAGTTAGGATTACAGATGATTGTGACATGCGTGGTGGCTTCAGAGATGTCCGATGTAATGCAACGATAAGCCCACGGTTTGTTGAATTCGCTAACATTAGAATGCGAATTTGCTCGCGGCGCACGTTTGCAAGATAAGTCAGTCAGGGTCGACGCGGGGCCGACGGCCGGCCATGCACCCGCGCCTTACGACACCCGCCGCGCACCGCAACGCAGCCCCCGTCGCTCACACCGAACGACATAACTATGTCATCTATAGGGGAATAACTGAAAACATCATGAAACTACTTGCAGCAACTGCATACGTGTAGGCCTAGAAATGGACGATCTTGCGTCACCGTGTTCGAAATAAACACTGAAATACGTGAAAATATTACTACACCTACGCGTAGAGCAAAGTAACACTCGTCTTAAAATCCAACTGTACATATTTACAACCGAGCTTTACTAATTGGCGACTGACGTGTGAAGCGCAACGGATAAAAATAAATGTAATAATTGTGGTTGAGTTTTTTATCTTCAACGAATCTCTATCTTATTAACGAGTCGTTTTGTACAGTTCAATCGATCCAATGTCTATGACCCACTTATTTTTAAGTTTCATCATAATCAGCACAACATTGACGTCAGAAACTAAATAACCGACTAAGATCATCTCGGACAAGGATTAATAAACTTCTGTACACAAGTTTCAATATTTTAACTTCATTTGTGCGCACATTTGTTTGACAATAATCCGCTCAGTACCTATATTAAATCTGCGTGGGTACCTCAGTCTTGCCTATTTCAGCCACCAAGTAGCTTGCTTTGTAAGCAGTGTTAATGTTGTAGGGTACGATTAGACAGTGAAATTACAGAATAAGAGATATGACATCTTAGTGATATGATATGAAAACGTACCGGTGACATGAAAATATGGTCTCAATTGTGCTGTTCATAAATATAGGCGACGGTTACTGCTTACCATCAGGTCGTCCATCATCAGCCCGTCAGGTTTATCTCCATTCCAATGACATAAAAAAGAGACTTGCAAGACTCGCAGTGTTTATTGATATTCTATACTAAATATTATAAATTGTCAAACAATATCCTGTAATAATATCTTAATAAATAATAAAATAAATAGAAATAACCATTAATGTAATAAGATATAGTTTCATGTGAATCGTATAAATAGGTAAAACGTAAAATAGTAATAAAAGTCAAGCAGCATACCCCTATGATACATTGCAAATATGCAATAAAAGAAATTTTGCAAAAAATCTATTATGCCAGTGCAGTACATAAAGTGCGATGGAAAAGCTTCTGAATACTCATGCATATATTCTGAAAGTACCTACAGACTCGCGTACTATTATTGTCTCAGTAAATATAAGTAGATGAATAGGTAGGTGTAGGTATACGGCGTTCATTATTCTAAGAGGGTAGTGGTGGAGGGACCGACGGGCGACCTACTTGCAGTTCGACGACCGCGGGTATTTTTAGCCCGGGCTCCCAGATCCAACACTCAGTGCATCCAACATATATTTTCCATTGCATTTCATAGTGCAGGCATTATGTGATTTGTTAGTGCCCTTATATATTAAAGAATAGAATAGCATTTTATGACATTATGATGATCTTTAGACATCATGATTAGACACTGATTAATATTGCTGCTGATATTAATAAAATTAATCAATACTTCATTGAAGCGAGTCCATCATTGGACTTGCGTGTTGTTTTATTGCAAAGCTCCTTATGAGGCCAACTCATTATAGAAGCCGTTGAAAAAAGTTTTTTCGTATGCAAGTAAGGGCTCATTCATAAATTAACGTCACGCCTATTACAGTAATTTTTTACCGCTATTTCTATTCGTAATTTGTATATAAACTATATTTTGACAAGAATATCTTGTCAAATACTACTTTTATTTGCCATTCCACTATTATAGAAGACAACAAAATACAACCTATGTTCGCCATCATGATCTTATTTACTAATAATATCATTAAGATCCGTTTAACCGTGTGTAGAGAAAATGTAACAATCAGACATACACGCATATAAATGCATAAGTGTGTCAATCCAATTATATTATTAAATACTGAGTATGGCTTATATCTGTGTCTAGTTAAAAGATAGAGGGACGGACACGGATACAATGTACAAAGTTAAATAAATGCAAAAAAGAGCACTCACATTTAATAATATACATGACGTACGTTGATTATCCAACGGTGTAATGACCGCACTTACCTGAAACAAAAGATTATTATCAGACACCGATATCCAATAGTACATAAAGCTTCTTATAGTGATAACGTAACCAACAATGGAACTATTGACCAAATTCCAGGCTAATACAGCAGTCACAATATTTATTTATTTTGCTGTAATTAAAAAAGTTATTAAATATTAGGTTTTTTTTTAAATAATATCATCATGATTATATTTGGAAACTTGTTATGGCCGACTTCATGCGCCTAAATATTTATAGTCGTAGATCTATTAACGGCAATCAAACTACAATAATAAATAATACATCTATACAACATCCTTTATTATTTTAATAATAATAATAATAAATTATATATTAATAATAGTAGACGGCGTATTAAAAAATATTGACAAAAATAATTATATTACATTTGCTTGTATTTTTCTGATTTCTCTTTAATCTATATGTCGACTTATATGTAACAATATGTTCTATGAAAATTAACCTCTTGCATAAAATATTATATATCATACTATTGACTGAAAACAAACAGACAGTAATCGCATAGTCGTCATTTTTCAATTTTATTATAAGTAAAGCTTAGGCATTTGATACAGAGACGACAGACTCAGTCAAGTACAATTTTTGCATATTTCTTTTATTATATGTGTGTTTATAGTGTTTATAGTCTGTTTATTCCAATACTCACAGATAATATAATATTACATACCTCCAATTATATTTAACCCTTTATTTGTTCTTATATGTTATATAATAAATTGTCTGAGCTCTCAACTCTTACGTCGCCGTCGTCAGTTCACTCACTCTATCCATAACTATTTTACAATATTTTATATAAAATTTTATTTGGAACAAAACTAACAAATTATACATAGATCGATATATTATTTTAATTCATATATAATAACAAAAATACGATATTATTACTATTGTACAATTTCTGCAATTCTGACATTTCTTACCTATTGGTACGTTAAGTTACATTCAATAAAATACACATATTCATGAAGAAATTACTAACGTTCAATTACCTACAATTTTCCCATATACCAAAAAAACATTTTAGTATTTACGCTATTAAAGATTATAAATGGATATTAGTCATAGTGTCCACTTAATGAATCAGTACTTTCTATAAATATTGAAAAAAAGTGACAGACCTAGGTAAGATATAAAAAAAATGTACAAAACAGTAGATAAGATATCTGGTACCAATAACCATATTCCACTTTTCCGTTGTTACCACGTCAGATAATTATAAGAGTATTGTATATTTCAAAAGTCTAGACTAAATATTTTAATATTATCATGCATAGCAGTGTAACACTGCAAACCAGTTCACTTCTGTCGGACTCAGCATATTCGCCTAATTGATCACATACGTGTAGTCAAATCTGCGTTTGCTAGGAGTGTTTCATAACCCACCAGATTTAAGTTGAAATTCGTTTGCATTGAGCTGGCGTTCGAGTCATTACGTTGTCATCGTCCTAATTTTGCAGTGTCCTCGTTTTTGAGGTCAGCTTCTATCGGGGCAACGAACTCGTGCCCTTATCGCGTAGGGAAAAGCGGGCCGAAGTGAACGCCGTGCGCGGCAACTCTCGATACTCTAAAACTCAACTATTCTGCGATAGATGGCGCTATTAATTTATTTGTAAATAATCGTGAAATTATTTCTTTTACAGATTTTTTCAAGAAGTAAATAATAATAATAAATTATAATATTTATAACAACTTAAAAGACAAGCTTTGAGTTTGCAAAATAATTAATTATATACTGAAATGCCGACAGAGTTAAACAATTAAAAAAGGTTAAATATCAATGAAATAACAGTAGAAGCATAAAACTTAAGTCCTTGAATCTTTGAGGCTACTATTGAATGAATGATGTAA
The DNA here is from genome assembly GCF_030625045.1 of Achroia grisella. Lineage (NCBI taxonomy): Eukaryota > Metazoa > Arthropoda > Insecta > Lepidoptera > Pyralidae > Achroia > Achroia grisella. The sequence continues at coordinate 206,968 of NW_026712938.1, forward strand.
TATAATTATTCAATTGGTCCGTATATTACTGTTCAAGCAGAATTAATGTAGGCTGCGGTTACTATATTTAGTTAATACGAAGACATTTAGTTATATCTATCCAGTATGAGACATTATAATAAAATACATAAAGAAAAATATAATAACAAAAGTCTCATTTGAGTTTTTTGCCAGTTTTTCTTAACTGAAGAAGTTAACAGAACTGGACGGTAGGGATAGTAATAATATAACTTATATAGATCGATTATGGATTATTTTATAATTTTGTAAAATAATCCATGATCGATCGATATGAATGGATAAAATAATCGATGTGCATGAATCAACAGATTTTGATTTTGAGTTTTCAAGTTATCAAACTTCATAATAAGAATCAAATAAATTTGTGTAGCGCACATATTGAAAATTACAGCCTGTATAAAATTAATTATGCTTAACATAATTAAAATGTGTTTTTAATTAAAATGCAGGAACAAAAAATAGACCGCGAATGATCTAAAACGAATGCTTTTTTATCGTAGCGAGTGCTAACTGCTACGAGTACGTCAGAGTGCATAATTTTCTCGTAGTACCTACACCGTAGTAACTGCTACACAGTCTACGGAGTTTTACACACACAAGCGCGCCGCTATCGTAGGCAAGTACTTGCGCGGGTCGACGGCCCGCAATCGGGGCAGCCTTGCTCTGTCCTCCGCGCCCTATTTCTGTCGCCACAGGCCTCTCCCCTCTCTCCCCGCTCCCTGGGCCGCGTTCACCGGTTTTCTAACAACCCTCCAAGTAAAATTTTCTAAAAATTAGATATTATAGAGACCTACTTCTTTTATGTAATTTTGTAAGAGAATTTTCAGTGAATTAGGATTTAACTAGAAACAATATCATAAAGTGTGTTGAAAATACTTTTGATACTTTTTCCTCCTATTGCATGTACGTAGTATATATGCATATCTAATATGTGTATAATGAATTAGGTAAAAAAGTTTCGATTACATACATCGCACGATATTTGTATTTGTAATAATACATTAGTATTTTTTTCAATTATTTAGAATGTAATGAACTATTTCCTATTTTTTTCCCTGTAAGAGCTGTATAATACGTGATAAAAAATTATATTTTTATTAGTGAACTGTTGTTATGACATCTATTTATAAAACTGCTCGTTTAGTTAAACTATCATTAATCTCAATATCGTGTGTACTAAACAATCTTAGCATGTCTTTTGTCGAAATAATGGTGCATAAAATGAACAAGCAGCTAGAATAACGCTTAAATTTTAATTGAATATGCATTGTGGTATTGATTATGAGTTATTATTTCGTTTTTCTTATTTTTAATCGATTAATTACAGTAAAAGGACATGCTAACATTGCTTAATTAATGCCTCATTAAGAAAAATGAAATTCAAATGTTATAAAAGGTACCCTAGATACGTCCTATTCATGCCGTAACGTCTTCGTAATGTTCATTATTAGAATAGAATCATTGTATAACATATTGGATTGCAATCGAGTGTCGTCAGTGCGTGTCACGTACTAAAGACATATCGTACAGTAGACGCATATGTTTACACACATTGATATACAGGATGAGCATGTGTGACGTGGCGAGGCTGCGGCGAGTGGTGTGACGCACGGGTTGCGTCAACTTTTACTCGCACTTTCTCGCGGTGCGCTTGCGCAACTCTCGACAGCGCAATACTGGTTCAGTCGTCGACTATGTGGTGACAGCATTTCCCCTACCTCCAGTAATAGCTTCGTCATATTTACGTCCACATAATTTTAGCATCTATGAGCAGGGTTGCCATCCGCTAAGGTTTCTCCGAATCTACACTTGTTTTGAGGGCGTCCGTGTTCTTAAACTAATTGTATAACATTAAGCATAAAAAACTATGTGTATTTTAACGTTTTTGTTCTGGTTTTAATTTTGGATTTGTTTTTAATTTTCGTCGTATTGTACTTAGAAACCACATCACCTTCGAAATTTAGCGTTCCATTTATTTTCCATGCTTCTAAAACTTAGATAACAAAGTAAATATTTTGACATTACTATTTTTTATAAATACAAAAAATTCGCGACAAGCGCCCTTTTGCAATATTAAAATGATTGCTGGAATGAAACAATATTGATCAAACAATATTAGCTATGAATAAATCAGATAGTTCGGTTATAAGTAGATGAAGGTATGCAAAACATGTTTATTATTTTGCATACTAACTCGGGAAATATATACATATTTCAAAACTACACATTGGCTTCAATACGAAACCCAAATCTGCGACCAATCTTATCATAAGGTGCGGCTGTTGCTTGTGTTGTATTCAATACATTTAGATATTATTTCAAAAAGAAGTAGGTAATGGATATAATTTCAATGAAACCCAGTGGTAGGTAACGGGACGACCACGGGAGGCAGCGGGCTCGGGTGGAGGGGGGAGCACGCGGTACGTGCCCCAGTTTTGCGCGGGTGCATGAACTCAAATGAGGTAAGGCCACCGACCGAAGCAACGTACATTCTAAACTGTACTTTATTATTCAAATGTTACTTAATAATTTCGCTTGCACGGCGTAGTTTGTATATCGTCATAAGCTACCTAACTATTGATATCACATGGAGGAGTTGGGCGTGTGATTCTGGATCCAGCTGCGCCACGACCTTCGCAATTATCGCCCTCGCTAGGTCCAATTGCGCTGTTTGAAACTCATTCTCATATAGGTAATGACAATTACAAAAGCCAGCAACACAATGTTACCAGTGTACCGGTATAATTACGAGTACAAGACAACTTTATATCCAACTGGATTAACGTAATACCTTACTTTTGTATCTACATATATGCTAAACAAAGGATATTTTGTACATTTACATTATTATTTAGATTATATTTAGTTCGAGCTACTTTCAAACTGTTTGTTGTATTTTGCGATTTTTAATATGAATCAATCGATTTCAATGTGTTTTGTTTATTCTTAAATATATACGATGGGTTTTAATTTACTGTAGATTTTACAAATACAGGAAAAACAATTCTGTTTGAACTTAATATATAATATATACATTTTTGATATATTTCTATCGTACGAGAAAAAAAATTATTGTTTGTTTGCACTGAATGGGTTCCTAAACTATTGGTCCGATTTGAAAAATTGTTTTACCATTACAATCCTACATTATCCCTGATGGATATAGGCTATAGAATATATTTAAAACGTTAGGGAGGGGTCATATGTACACTATGTAATGTAGCTTAACGTTTTAAAAATCACAAAAAAATCCATATCCAAATAATATCAATGTCGATATATACTATCTTTAGTCAGTTAATTACTAGTTTTTTATAATATGCAATAGCTTTGTATGAGTGATAGAAAAAAAATAGATTTCATGAGATTCTTGATACACGTTTTTCGTCTAATTCTGGCTTCTTGGCCGTTATTATTGGTATATTTCTAAACGCACTTCTTTTATTTTTATTTATTATTACAGAAGTTAAATTTTATTACAAGAGAACTCCACATTCTAAACTACTTCATGCGATGGAGGGTTAACAGTCTTATGATGACACCATTATATCAAAAATTGAAAAGTGTGGACTTATAATAATATATTTTTTAACAAATTTAGTCATTTATGGTTTTGGTGATGTTACAATCACGCTGAATTCTGTAAATACCTAATCTGAGTTATTTTTGTATAGATGTTTATACTATATGAGCACAGTCAATCAATATTAATAAATAATTTAATAATATATTTTTGTTATTGTATCATATTTTTAAGCTTTTTAATTTTAGGTTCTTAGTAGTACAATTAAGTTATGTATTATAAATAAACATTAATTCTATGTATTTTTCTTAGAAATAGGTATTTATTTTTATATACATATATGTATATATAGTATAAATTATATTAATTATTTCAATATATAATTATTCTTAGCACGAACTAATAAATAATACAATAATATAATTAGTCACAAAGTCATCAAAACTTTAAACAACGTAATACTGCTGCAGGACTTAACGGTCACTTTTTTTATCGGTACACGCAAATATTTAAGTTTTATTTAAAATTTTATGAAATAAATTTAAAGAGAGAGTTACGAAAAGCCAGTGGCGAGTCAAGGACATTGGGGTTCGGTTCAACCTTGTAACAAGTAGGGTGTATAAACAGCGCACTGAAGCGCAAATTGTTTACAGTCCAAATGATGGGTTGGGAAAGTATTTAATGCTTGTTACAATTTCTCGTTTTTAGTCACCACTGCAAATATAAAAGCTTAAACAAATAAAATGAAATTAAAGAAATTATACACACATACTTCTTCGACATGTTTGGAATATGTTAAATGTACGTATATATACATAATATTTTATTTATACTAATAATGTTGGCATAACTTTATGCAACTAACAGTAAAACCCAAAAGTTATATATAAAAAGAAAAACACTCCAGAATTAAGAACTCTCTCTTTTTAAATCGTTGAAATGAAGTCGTTCAATAGATGTGTAGTATAATTTAGCAACAATATGAAATGTGTAGCTTTCTTGGAGTTTCTTATTCTAGTTGTATAGCGTACCATAGAAACTTATTTGCTATAACTTTTTTATTTTACTGTTGTTGTGATTTGTGGAATAAATATATAGAGTATACGTTGTTTGGACTATGGAGAGAAAAGACACAAATAATACGTTTAGTTACACATGTATAATTAATTACATTGAGGCGGCCTCATTGCTGAAAGCCATCTTTTTGAGAGCGACCATAATATTAATTGGTTTTGATTAAATAAATATACCAATAGCTATTTTACATAAAGCATAACATTCATTGCTGTTTTTATTATTTTATAATAAAAAGTCGCTCCTTGTAAAAATCTATTGATAAAAAAATATTATAATCAAAATCAACTGGTTCACTTTTGGTAAAGTTTAATTAACAAGTTGGTGTGATTAGAATTAAGAGTACTTTTTTACACTTACGAGTAAACAATTACAATTAATGCTTATACGATGTTGATATCGAAAAAAATGCAGACGCATAAACAAAAAACGAATGTACGTACATTGTTTTCATCCACGTTGGAGTACATAAAGGTATGCGCATGTGGGTCACCGGGAGACTGTTGCACACGATTTGCGCATCACAAACACTCGTTCAAAAATAGAATTAGAAAATATTCAGTGTTGTGTAACTCACACTGATTTCAATACATTATTACGTCACCTTTCAATCGCGGGTAAGTAAAGTTTCTGTTCAAGCAAATCCATTAACAATTTAACAATACCCGAGGAATCAAAATATTGCATGCAGAAAGCATTAATTATTTTATTTCTGTGTAGTCCAGGATTAGGAATACACATTTTGTCACTGATTTTCTTGGCCAGGATGTCGTTAAAACTGCCCAGAGCAACAACGCATGTTTGTCGGTTATATAGAAGGAAAACTAGATATATTACCACTATATACTGTACTAAGTCGTTTGGCCAATGTACTAATAGTAGGTTAAGGTCGGCTAAGTAAGGCTCAATCTTATGGGGTTATACCCGCGCGCTATAGTGGGATGTCAGTGGAATTTTATAGCATAGTATAGTAATAACATTATTCATTCTGCAATAAAACCAAAGTGACAGGATTCATGAATAATTCTATTGTGTCGTTATTATATAGGTCACGCGGGTGTCGGATGCGTAAACAGCTGTAGCCGCAGGCATCAGCTCAGAGGGACGGTGGATTAATCTTCACTAAAGCTAACCGATTTGTTTAAAAGTAGAGCAGCCCTATTGGTAACAGACTCTCTGCGGGTAAACGTTTAATTATAGATGTAATTTTAGCTGAAAAGTTTTCCTTATACTCAGTTATTTTTATAAATAAATGAATGTATCAAGGGACAGGGAGGTGTAATATTTAAAACCATCGTCATTCCAATTATTTATTTCATTTATTTTCAGAGCATCGTGACTTTTCTACATACATTTTAGATGGTGGTTATAAATTGGAATCTTGCCGACACCAAAAATCTTTATATCCACTCTCCAGTGTTGGAAATATTGTTAACAAACAACTAAACTAAATCACACAAAGACGTTAAATTCAAATATACAACGCAAAATTTGGTCATGTAAAGTGCTGCGTTCAGTACGTCGTCGACAGATGATAATAACTCAGACTACCCCAATTGGCATAAGTAAATTCTTAACAGGTAAATGACACCTGCTATTAACACAAAATACTATAAAGTTGAAAGTTTCTTCGTTTGTTATGATACATTAACGTCCTAAAGGATCAACCAACCGTCATGAAATTTGACATTTCGGTTAAGCTTACGCGATAGTTGAATTAAACTAGAATTACTTTTATCCGGATTAAAATGTCCTCTGTGTTTACAAAGTCAGTTATAAAATTATTTGTTGTTAGAACGACTTGTTATTCAAATTTCAGCTCTTATGAAGATGTTTCAGAAGAACATCATGTACTATTAATTAATCGCGTGGCATTATTCACGAGCGATGCAACATGCGGAGTAAACAACCTGTATTTAGGACAATAAACTTCATGAAGTACAAACGATAATTTGTATGATGATTAAATAATTATCTAATTACGTTTTCGAACCGGCAGGTATTTATCGCGTTATTTGCATATAAAAGCACGCATTTTACATGCAAGGACAAAATTATTTGACGTCAAACTGCTGTCGCTACCTGCGTACCTCATTACATGTACAACTCCTATATATAGTTTGAAAGTTGTATCGACAAACTACAGTTCAAAATGGTACGTACATAGGAATTTGACCTAATCGCATAATTACCTCATATAGCAGTTAACTAATTCGTGAGGTACTGTTATTGTATTAAATATTTTTATTCAAGCATAACAGATATGGTTTGATCAAATCTGTGATTACAAACTATTTTACAATATAAATAAACTATAAATTGTCTAAGCACATATATTATAAGGTCATAATATAAAATAGTTTCATTATTCCCCGTTAGTGGCGCTACAGGTGTGTAATTTATTTATATGACACATTACGGTACGCGCCGGAAAACAATATAGGTTCTCTTGCTTTCAAAGTATATATTATTTTAATCACTGACGAAAAAGAGCAAGTTATTTATTAGTAAAGAAGTTACTTATTTTTAATTTCATGAAAAGTACTATTAGGTGACAAAATACTATTAGAAAACTATGAAATACAGTCGCAACTACATACAGTTACACCTATTAAAATGCTTATGTTTGTAATAGATGAGATAAAACGTATTTATTTCTTTTTATATAGGTATAAAATAATGTTAGAGTAACCTAGAGCAAGTAGGATTTTACCTATAGGTATATAATGAACATAGAGAATATTAATCAGTAGTTCAACAATAATTTTAAATTTAACATTTTTGTGAAATATAAGTAAATGCAAAAATAACAAAAGAGATCGTGAATCTAAAATAAAACTGTATTTAAAGAACACAAGAAGAATATCGCACAGTACAATATACTTCATTTCTGAATGATATTGGAACTCTCTTTCATAGCAAGCACTATCATATTGTCTCTTATGTGAGTTGGGATTTTTAAATCTATCTACGTTTGGATTTGATATTATTGAGGACAATGGGCTACTGATGTTTTATGTTCTGTGGTACTGCAGTTTAGTTAGAGCGTGTCAGTGGAGGTTATACCGCCCCCTTCTCCCCTCGCATTCGCCGGAGCAACAAACTCTGCAAGGTTGCGGCGGCCGACTGCTATCGTTGGCTACAGTTACGATATCGCTCGCCCTTCTCCAACGTAAACTATTTTATTTTATTACACTGCTGTCATGTTAATATTATCCTAGAAGGTCTTACCGATTATTATTTCAATTCAAGTCGATAGGTAGTTAGATAGGTCATATTGTAATTTTTTATATGACCCTTTTATAACACAAAAAGAATAATTTTCTTAATTATTCTTGAAAATGCTAATATTGAACGATATTAAATAAAAAAGAAAGGATGTAATTTTATATTATCCATTTCATAAATCGAATCAGTCCATATTAGTGTTATGTTCTACAGGTAGATAAATTCAGATATACTAACCGACTAAAATTAAGGAATAGCTATAAAAACTAACTATAATATTTTTTTAAATATAATTTATGTTGTAAAAGTTACATCTGTGTACCTAAGTAAATATAAATTTGTGAAACTGTACATTTCGATATTATATGCTCGTGCTGAATTTTTAAGTACAAGTAACGCCATCTGTTGTTGAGTAGCTGTAGCATAATTTATATCTAAAAACAATAATATGGTTTTATTTAATGAAAAGTATACTTAATAAATTTTGTATTCCTCATACTTAAATTTATATATAACAAATATGTTCTGAAAACAGATTTACATGATAGTCTTTTATGATGCTATTGTAATGTAACTGATATGAAACTATGGTTGTACATATGGGTATTGTGAATGCGTAAACAAGATTTTATTTACTGTATCCTCAGAGATTGATAAAATATTCCAGACCATTCCATATAAATTTATATACAGCATATAATATATAGACCATTCTGTTATAATTTGAATTTATTTGTAAGTTTTGTATGATTTTACATATATTTAGGCGTCTATATTGTTAGAACAAATTTGTTACTCTGTTTAAATTGTTTTAAATATATCGAATACTATTATTGACATTACTCCATATAAACAATTAACTACTATTATTATTACTACTTTGTGGGATCCCGCCTTCAATTTCACATTAGTACCTATCCAAAAACAAAAATTTTGTGTCATGCATATTACTATTTGTTATTACTAACTATTAGCATATGATCGGTTGCCTAATTCCAACAATACTATTGCTATGTGCCAAGTCTGCTAGTTCTAAAAATAATCTGGTCCAATAAGTAATGTGTAGTGTAATGTGGTTATTAAAAATAGTTCACTTTAAATATACACGTGTAGTAGAAAGAAGCAATAAATAAAATGAGTCACACCGTCATTTGTTTCTGTAAAGGGGAGCGACGACCGCTGTATGACGCACGCACGCGCTGTGACGGCGCGGCGCGGCGGCGCGGCGGCGCGCGGGCGAACGGCGGTGGCGGTGCTACGTGGCTCACGCAAATATGAATTGCTGACGTAAACAACAACTCATGACCCGCAATTTGCCCGCGAAACGCCATACCGGCCGTGTTTTTCACATTTATTTACTATCATTAAATAGAAATAAATATTGATCTCTCCTCTATTTCATATAATACTGCATTGGTAGGTATGAAAAAAGATGTGTCACTAGTCAAATATGGTATTAGTCGATTTCACCTTAATGTAAGAGAAAATAATTCAATGCAAACTTAGACCTGAATAACTCGCAGATCTATAAGTCCAAGTCTTTCGGGCGCAGGTCGTTTCTTTCTACACACCCCCTATTGTAATAAACTAATAAAAGATTTAAAATTTTTAATCATAACAATTCGTTCAAGTCTTAAAAATACACACGGCACGGGCCGTGCAATAAGTAATGGAGAAGAATAATCAATTTACACCCTCGTCTAATCCTCATATCCCCAAATATACCTACTTAAATTATATAAGAACTTTATACCACTCTGTTGTTACTTATGTTTTTATTTAGTCTGCTAACTAGAAAGGTGATTGGGTATGTACTCTAATAATTCAGAATCAAAATTGATTAATAGTCAATTAAACTATATCTAATTTCTAAAATAAATATTATATATATATATATATATATCAATTAAATTAATATGTAGATATATATTAGCAAAATTAATTAAATATTACTTAAATTATCAAAATGGTTTAGTCGCTCTATACTAATGTTCACTGACGAATGTCTTATCTTAGCGGTGTTGTAAAAAATGGCATAGGTCCTACCTCGACGAGCGCTAGCGCAGCACTGAGAATTTAGAATTTATACAACTTTCAATTATTATTATTGTTTATTTTTTTCTTAGAAACTTATATTTTTTTTTCATATTTCTAATTTACAAGTATATTAACTTTATTATTATGTTTTTTTATGCAATAATATGCATACATATATACACGCAAAATAAATGTGGTTGCGACATCTACATGGACTATATATTCTGTGGTATCTTGTATTATTGAGTTAGGTCAGTTACAGTAGACATATTTAATGTTACAAACGCTAACAATAGACTTATTCCAAAAATACACTCAATTACATTTTGAAAACTATTTGATAGAAGTGAAGTAGTTTTACTGTACAAACGCTAACAATAGGATATTTTACATTTTGAAAACTATTTGATAGAAGTGAAGTAGTTTTATTTTAGGATATTTTCTAATATAATATGGACATTAAATATTTGCCGAGTAAAGTATTAGTGGCGCCATCTTTTAACGAACATGATAACTTGAAAGTTACTAGCTTAATCGTACACCGCCATCTATCGGAATTTTCGTTAACGAACAACTCTACCTTACTGCGTGAGCATTGCGAAAAAAGTTACATAGAATCTAACAGATTTCGCTTTTACCAGTATATGTAACCACCTTAAGAATAATTTTGTGTTTAAGAAATATAGTTGCATATATAATGTCTTACTATATGTTGAATTAAACATTATCTATTTACGATTAATATGGCATTTTTATTTCCGAAACAAACTCAATTAAATATTTACTGCCACTTTATAAACGTCAAATAGTCTTCCTGAAATTTTGAAAAAATAGATATATAGATATAGTATAATAGATGCTATTTTTATTCTAAACGTGTTGTGAAATTATTGGGCAAAATGAACATTAGTAGACGGTTATCGCTCACCACTAAGCTGACCATCAGCTTGTTAGCCATTGACTTCAAAAGTGATATAAGTTAATTATATAAGTACCCTTTATTGTACTTCTAACTTAAAATGTGGTACATGGACTTAAAAAGAACGCAAGCAAGGGTATTCGACATAACTAATATACAGATTTTAATTTCCTAGATAGTCCAATATAACGATTATTTATTTTCCATACAGGATTAGTTATAAAATAAGTAGTTTCAGAAAGTCAGGAAGAATACCTAAGAAACTTAACAAAACGCAAAGTAGTACGATCAGTGTGAAAATTTAAAATTTTTATACTGATTGTAAGTTTATCACGTGTCCGCGTAGTATGAATTACTAAAGGCTAGACTTGTATGAAGGCTTTAAAAATATAATTTCAATTTCCACTTTGCTTCTTTGTCAAAATTGTAGAAGTACCCTTATTGATTTTCAAATTGGTTGGTATACCCTTTACGATAAAGCCTATGTACATATATATTATATATAAGTTTATATTGTGTGAATATTATATTAATTCACTATTACTACGGCTATTTTATAGATTTATTAATGTAGACATAAACCTAGGTAGGTATGTAAATTACGTTGAACTTATCATATATTTTTTATATGTAATTTACAAGCAATCTTATCTAAATAATTACGCACCTATCGACCTTAACATTGTAATTTTAGATTCCTAATATAAGACAAAGGTACGTATGTAAGACAAAGCGGACAAAGAGGGCATCAGGTAATAAAATTGCGCAAATATTTCTGCTGTTGATGTGCAAATTATCTCTCAGTTTGGTGTATTAGAATGCACATCACGAATCATATATGTAGAGTGCTAAAGTAAATATGTATCCTACGTAATGTAACCTCCAGCCGACTTTCGGACTATCGTCCGGAACAAATACACGACTGACCTACAAACAGTCGCGAACGTAGGAACATAACATTATAGTCTCTCCTTTTCTCACCACTATATAGCAGTGCAGTGCGGAAGAGACGCTGAATCTTGTTACGTTGACGAGCCTCCGTGCTCAATGTCAAGTTCACCGATTATTATTAGTGTTCAATGCCATGAAACACGCAAGTACATAGGCATAACAGTGTGCTGTGGTCAGGCAGAAATGCGATTGTGAGAATTAGTGAGAATACTTTTCTTAGAAAATCTGGCAATAATTAATCACCAAAACTAACGAAAATAACCAACCTGTTTGATCTTACAGTGCAGTACGAAATAAGCATACTTATATAAGCCTTTTGAACAACCGTTTTTAAATATATAATATAATCATTGATATAAAAACTTTGATTAAATTTTCGTCAATATTTGAGTGGTATATCAGGAATTCTAATAATATAAATAAATCTAATGCTATATATACAGCATCAAATAATGCTTGCACGGTGAACTGTACAGCTGAAGAAGATATTTCAAAACCGCGAAAAATCTTATTTTTTTTTTACATGATTTAGATATTAAATGAAGATTTACCTTCGGCCTACCTGATGGAAAATAATAACCGTTGCTATTATTACAGATGAACTAAGCCTATGTGTGTTACAGAATAGACGGTTATTCACGTTATATTTTGTACTAGCTACTCGCCCCGGCTTCGCACGGGTATACATGTATTATGTATATAAACATTCCTCTAGAATAACTCTATCTATTAAAAAAACCGCTTTAAAATCCATTTAAAGATTTAAGCATACATAGGGACAAACAGCGACAGCCATTTTGTTTTATACTATGTACCTAATGATGATAATGTTGTGTTTGTGGCCGGTGGCCTAAGGTGTCTGACTTCACGCGTAGTTGTAAAATTGCACATCAAAAAGTAATGTGTTCCTTATACAAATTTAGCTGTACAGTTTAAGTTCCTAATTTTTATCTTTAAATCTGCTTGGTACTTGTTTATTTTTATCTGAAAACATAATGTTGCTTGACATTGAAGTGTACTGTAGTTACAGTCTGTTGACTGTACAAAGCCGTTTGCGTGGGTACCTCTATCTCATATAAATCATTGTTACACACTTGATCTGTATGTAAGCCTTGTTTCTTGATTTACAGGTAATGGTGCTATAGTGAAAATATAGGGTATAGGACAGTTGTTATTGTCCCTAGTGTTATTGTATCCTTTTCCCACGAGAGTTAGAATCGGTACCTCATTACGTAGTGATGTCTAAGCTTAATTCCGGTCTTATAAGGAGAAACCCGTGCCCGCTAGAGCCATACCATAATGCTGACCCTCTTAATGTTGATAAACTGTTGACTAATGTTTAATTTAGTATACTTACTTATAACACAGTAAACTATATTAATATACAAGGAACACTATTACCGCCAAATGGCCGGATTCCAAAATAGTCACCACCTGCATTATACAAAAATAGTTGTAGGTACTACTCCTTCAATTTTTGATGTTGGTTAATTTTTATGTAAGTATTCAACAACATGATTTAGTAAACTAAACCAATGGATCCTAACCAATGGACTCTATTTTATTACTCAGGTTTATATCAGGATTCTCATTTTAAGCCATATGTAGTCATGAAATAGAATTAGATAACAATGTTTGTGTAACAATTTCTAAAAAGGCTATTTGCTAACAAAATAGAGATGTGTTTAGAAATTTACAACTGATTCCCTATTGGTACAACACTGGTAGTTTTTTTAATGAACGAATTGAATGGACTGATAGATTTGTCTCAGCTAATTGTGTGGCTGGCGCAGCACCAGCGGAGTGTGATAGGATGGATCTAAGATGACGTGACTTAGTACATTACTAGAAAATGGTCCATTAGTATCCATTACTAAAAATTCTCTTCTTTTCACTACTCTGATAGTGACTTACATTAAAACTTTAGAACATACAGTTCATAAAAAGAATAATTGTAAAATAAATAAATGTTATTTTATAGCATTTCAATGATATCTGTTAGTATTTATCAAAGACTAGCTGTGTCGTTCGCGTAATGCGCGCGTTTTTGCTGATGCTTCGCTCTACTATTTATCGTAGCGTAATGTAGTCTTCCCCGACAAATGGACTATCTAATTCAAAAAGATTTTTTAAATTAGAACCAGTAGTAATGTACTTCCTGATTAGCGCGTTCAAACAATCAAACAAACTCTTCAGCTTTATAATATTAGTATAGATAATATTTAACGTTTCTGAAACAACATTATGTCTGATGAATACTCGAACGGATTGACAATGTCGCAAGATAAGTGGGAACGATAAAAAAACTCCTTCATCTGTTCTTCATGTTGTTATTCTTCAGTCTTATTTTAACTTTTATAGTGCAGTTTGCGTGCATACATCTTTTGCAGTATTGATCTGTTCAGGCGGCCGCGGCCATGACTCATGCCGCCCTTGCCCGACATTCAACCACCCAACACCCCCGTTGCACGCGTTATCACCACCAACCCCCCATCTATTGTAATAAAGGGGCTGGTTTATTATCTATGCTAATAGTGTAATAGTGATTGGTTAAATTAATTAGAAAGTAACATCTATAAACCATACATCATATTAAAAAGGACAAGATTATAATACAAAATCAAACTTTCGTATTATAATCTTGTCCTTTTTAATGTGAATTTGTTGGTTTGTCACCTAATGTTAACTTAACAGCTAAACCACTCGTAAAAATTGACATAAAAGTACGTAGTATTTGATAATGACAAGAACACTTATATGAACATTAATAAACATATTTCGATCACGTAGATATTCTCGTATTTATGATAATGATTATTTGAGATTCGAGTACCATAATTTATTCTAATGTATTTTAATACTACTCGAAAATGTTATCTATGTTTATGATGTAACTTAAGTAATTAATGTTTTCTTAATTATTCATGGGGTATTCAATGGGATCTTAATTAAATGAAATAAAATTCGTCTGATTGCGTTCATATTTAAGAATCGTATAAAAGAACGAAGAAACGAAACGTAGCACGGTTCTATGAGTTACCCTCGTGACCAAGGCACCCTACTAACTTTTATTCCGTTATTAGATCGAAGGGACGGAGAAAAGAGGGCGCGTCCTCGTCCCAACTTTCTTCTACTTTACCGTTGCTCAGGGAAGTACGGGAGGTAGAAATATAATAATGAAATATTTTGGTGTTCGTGTGTATCTGATTTAACAAAAATGTGCTTTATTCATGCAACACACATATCACTTCTAATGCACTAGTATATGCATGTAATAATAATAAAGAATATGTGTTTACTGTTCATTGATAAAAGTATAAAATTAATTTTTCCCGTATGCATAATAATCGCGAACCTATATAATTGATATGCCCAATTATATTTTATATTTTTTACTTAAATTACAAAATTAAAATTTACATTACATTCAAATAGAAACTATTTGACATTTTTTAAAAAACAGATTAGCTAACAGGTAGGATTTTATAAAGTCAATCTGTTGACATAATTAAATTATTTTGGTATTATGTATGTAACATTATGCTCAAATCCCGTATATAAACACTACGTATGCGTTAACCACGCATACAAACTTTGACATTTATAAAATAATAATATTAGTGAAACATCCAAAACTTATATATAGTAAAACCTTTTGTGTAAATATATAGATTAAACCTGAGACGTAAATAACTCAGACGCGTTTAGCACGCGTTCCCCAAGTTTGTCTACTTGGCTGGCTGTAGGTATTAATAATTTGTGTAGTGTTTAGTGCCATGAAGTTATTACAGTTGTTGGCCTCTTTAATGTAGTTTTATATCACTTAATACTAACGAAAAAGTATGAAACAAGGGAAGGAAGCTAGAAATGACAAAAAACAAAAGATAGACAAAGATGATGTAGACAAAAAACAACAATGAAACATCTTAAAAAATTACGTTAGATATATAATAACTGAATAAGATATCACCGTTTATTAAATTATTTAACGTCAGACTCAATTGTCTAGCAATATTAGAGTACAGAATAATAAATAAAGAGTAATTAAAGTAGTAATTTCAATGTATAAAAACTATATTTCTAGAGAATTGTTATTTATACCCTTCTCCATAAGCAAAGGCAGCGTGAGCACATAGTGCATTGTTGGAAACCAACGAGCATGTCGGACTGACTAATGTTTAGATTTATTTATTTATCTCTTTGAGACTAAAGTCTAGAACTCTAGATAGACTTCTTGTGAATTAGTGTCCACACTATAAAAGTGAATTAATATCTGGTATCTATCTATCCTACGTTTATATTAATTCAGTACGTACAGAGAACAGTCATTACATGTCAGAGAGGTTGCGGGATTCTAGTTCTTAAGATTTTATATCTTCTTAAGATATAACTTTGGTGGCAATGGAGTACACTTTCCCATTGCGCGAGGGTATGGCTGTCGGATCGATGCCGCCCCACGTTCACGGTCAACGCCCTCCGCCCGCCCTACGCTTCCGCGTCACCGGCGACACCACCATCCCCCGCACCGCTTACCGCTTACCCCCTCGCGCCTCACTAAATATAGGTACGTCGCTCCCTTCTGTCCGCTGTTACGAAACACGATTAGCTTACTATTTTCAGTTCAGTATTTTGTTTGTGTCTACGGTAATACAAAATTACTGTTATGGTATAATTATATACACTGTGGTATTAAGCGTTCGAATGATTTAATACTATTGTATTTAGGTCAATACTGTACCGTGTTTAAATAATAAATATAATTAATAACCATAATTAGTTAATTACTCTCATATGGCAAATTAGAAAAGAGAAAGAAAGATTTATAGACGTAATTTGCCTTAAAGCAATTATTATTTTTTTCATGTACAACATTGAATTATATTTTCAATAAATTTCAATTCCTTTGATAGACTCAGGAACAGCTGGATCGAATTGAATTATTATTTTAGTGTTACTTTATATAGTGTGTAACCCCATTCATCGAATATTATATTTATAGGCTATATATCTTCATTCAACGACCAAAAGAAAATGAAAATATTGCAGAAACGTATTTTTTCCTATTGCGAGCTTTATTATGTGACGCAGACGAAATTGCGCGTTATAGCTAGTGGGAGTAGAATATATATTTTTTTTTAATTAGAAGGTAAAAAAGGACACCTACCGCTTTACCAAAACAATGTCTCATATATAGCACAGGAAATTATTAATAAATAACTCTCGGATGTGAGGAGATGCCTTTTATTAAATTAAAAAAGACTACATTATTATTATTTTATTACTATTACTGGTATATAATTATCATTGTAAGATATTAATTTTAAAGTAGGTAATTCATACTACAGACATTTTTTTAAATTTAAATTATGAAAATTTTTAAATATAACTATAAATTGGTAAAGTAATAATTATACTGTATCCTAATTACTGGCCAGTTACAGCATGTTTTACGTGAAATGAAATGTATATACTACAGATAGTCTTTCCCTCTTTATCTATATGTATATATTATATTATACCTTTGTCGTATACGTTTTATTTAGTCCTTGTTAATAGCTCAGAGTTTCAAATTCCAGTATGTCAGCGAAATTAAGTTTTTTGAACGTCTGTAAGTAACCGGTATACATACCAGGAAGTCTTTAGTTATTGTGAAACTGCATCGAATATTAAGAATTAAGCCGAGGAATAAAATAAATTAATTCATACAAAATAAGCAAAAGGAATGCTAAAGTTCACTAGACGATTTTATTATTGACTATAACAAAAGCAACACAAATATGACTTTTGGAAACAAGTTCACGTTATTTGGATGTAAATAAATTCTTGCGAGGTTGACTTAGATATAGGATAGGTATAATAACAATATTTCATTATAAATAATCATGGATACTATATATGCTCGTTGTTATAAATATTTACGGTACTATTTTCCCTTTATATATTTGTATAATATTTTATTATATATATTAAGAATATTTATACGCTAGAAATAGTAGAACATGATGAATTTTATTTTCATATTTACTATCAAATTGTTGTTACCTAACATATTCTAACAAATAAATAAATTATTACTATTATTTACAATCATTGATACACGTAAAATAAATTAGATAGATATTTCTTTGCTTACAACATTATAAACATACATAAATATAATTATTAACATGTAAATAATATGTCCATTCAATGTTATGCCGCAATTGAGTTTTAATGTACTTCCCAAAGGTTGATTAGCAGAGAGAGAATTAAGCTCTAACTAATATAAGTATGTTTAGTAACTATCATTTTTTATTGATATTAATTGTTTAGTGTCTAACTAATAGACACTAAAACAGGGATTTTGATTAAAAATTTTAATAATTTTAAAAATACTACACTTTTCACTTTACACTAATATCTTAACTTATTAATATATTTGTACGCTACACTTATCCTAAAGAAGCCTTTAGGATGAAGTCGAAACGTTTGTCGCGAAAGACCAAAACATAGTTATATATATAAAATACTAGTTAAAACCTTTCTAAGTAGTTACCTACATACATGCACTAAAGATAACTCGATATCACAAAGGCTTGTTATAGGAAAGTATCTATTGTTAATGGTTGCTTGTACACCACCTTATAATCTTTGAATGAGCTGTTTTGTTTGCAACTAGAGACAGGATTGCTAGAATACACAGGATGGTATACTGTCCACTATAAGTTCATAGAAATGTCAGCCTGTTAAAATAGCGCCTACATTTATACCTGTTCATGTAAACGGTAACAATACTTAGAAATGTTAGTATTTTGTATATAAATTAAATCAGGTCTATAGTTTTTCATTATTTTATATCTGTAAATACAACATTAACTAATGAGTTGATTGCTAAAACTATAATGTAGCCCACATTACAACAATGTTGCTGCAGAAGCTATTCCTCGTCTTGGGCATTTTCAGGACTACACGAGTAAGCAAATCATGCCATTATACGTGTACTTGAAATATTTTGGTGTGATCAATAAATAATACGCATGTCTGCAGAATATTTTTTTTTTCCAATTTTATAATTATGTCATAGTTGTTGTATTTTGTACTAAATATATATATTAAAACCGTAACAGACGAGGAAATCGTATATACTCGTAATTGGACGTATACAGTGATGCATCGTTACGTACATACGTGAGTAACATTTGACTTGAAATAAATTATTAATTTATTATTAAAATTAAATTCGTCTATTTCGTCGTAATTATTAAAAAATCGTCTTCAACCTAATCATAATTGCAAAAAGAATGAACAAATTCAGCGTACGATTAACTTAGATTACGCGTGACTTTTAAATACACGATGAAGATTTATAAAGGTTTATAAAGTTGGTTAAAAATAAAAATACTTCATAAAAATAATTCATAATTCGTTTATTTAAAAACAGCATGCCGCTATTGTATTAAGCTATTATTGGTTATCTACGTAAATATCATGCAATGCGGATGGTGCAGGCAACTAAAAATTGCCGTTGTGAGAATTAGAGTGGGTGTATGTATGTAGGTGTATTTTGTGAAAACACATTGTGGCATTCAATGCATTGAATTTTGAATATAGGATTATTACATATGTTATCTTTATGTATCAACATGCCATTATTTTCAAGAAAAATATTTAATGAGGCTATAGATGGGCCATTACCTTAATGTTAATACTAAATACTATCACTTCAACAGTTTTCATTTATTATCATAATATACTTAGTGAACTTTGTCCTTTTAAACTAAATTGCAAAGTGTTTTAATCGGAAGGGTGCCGAAAATACGTCGCGTGTCATTTATGGTATCATTAATTCGCCATCCCTGGCCTATCTCCACGTACAAGATGTAAATGTCATTCAATTCCAATTGGTTTCAATTGATTATAACTTGGTACTATCATAATGTTTAGAAACAGAAAATATTTCAGTACATAAATATTAATAAAGCTTTATAACGGTACATGATTTTTATTATCAAACTGTTAACGTTTCATCAATATTGTCAACAAAATCCTGTCAGAATCGGCATGTGTACTACTAAATTAAATGAATAAATTCATTATTGATCTTATTTTCCGATGCTTCCCTACTGACTTAAGGCTACATTCTTCCACCCCTGCTCGGTAAAGTAGCTATATTTGTAGTATATACTGCGTCTGACGCGACGAGGGTCCTCAGACGGTCTATGTGTATATCTTTACGTACAGTGCAGACTGCAGTCAAAGCCGCTGAATCCCGGAAAACTACCGACCCAGTCTAGACATGGGGGCACTTCCCCTCCGCGACCCCTGCCCACCGCAACCCCGCCCCGCTACCCTGGCGCTTTCACCGACTTGCAGACATTGTAAAAAGAGAACGCAACGATGCTTTTGAGTGATGCGGTGTGTGACATGCGAACAAAAAACCCGAGGAAATGGAGATGAAAAATTACAAAAGGTTTTTCAACATACCACTTATGTGTAGCCCGAGTGCTGCGTTGTTGAGAATTATAAATGCAGCTTTCATCAAGGGTGATGAAATTAAAAAACATGTGAGAGATTAGAAAAAAGTATCCACTTACTTTATAAATTCGATTTTGATCGACTTAAAAAACGTAAATGAAGGGATAATTTCAACAGTAGGTACGTTAGACTACATTTTGTCTTGATCAATTATGCACCCTTTTATAATAAGACTTTTTACAATAGATAGGGTTTAGTCCGCGTATCCCATCCAAATTTCGGTACAATTACAGGTCGTTTTAATTTTAGAAAAATATCCTTAATCATATTTATATTCAAAAAAATATATACCAGATCAAAATCCATAAAAACTACAGGTTGTTCAATATTAAAAAGCGTGTCTTTGTTACTTTTAGGTTTAATAAGTTCTTAATAACTTTTTTATAAGGAATAGTGACAGCTGTAATTATTTGTCCAATATGTGTTAAATGATAATTATAGCTTATCACAATTTTGTACGAGACGTTACCTTTCGTATACAAATATACATTAATATAATCGGAATAATTAACAATAATCGGATGTATACATAGATGCTAGATGGGGATACGACTAAAATTAAAATAATAAATACCAATAACAACTAATAGCAACCAAGGTATATAGATATGCAAATAATATAGATACAGTCACTCCACCACTGGAAGACATGAACTCAGAACGAAGGTAGACAATTTTATCGATCGGATCAGATAAAATTATAAAATTAAAAATAAAATTATAAAAAAAAACTTAATACGGCTACACAAAAACACACCCACACACACACATACTGCAGTCGCATTTAAAGTTGCGCATATTCTGTGATATTCCTATAGTGATTGCGATTAAAATTTAATTATACATATAAAGAAAATACAATATAATGAAATATACACACTATTTTAAGGCTTTAACAACTGTGAAGAATTATGTAAAAATGTGTTATCTATTTTTTTTTTATATAAAATATATTATCATTGATCCATCGTATATATAACTAGATATATAGGATGGATCAATAATAAACTATTTTACATAATACTTCCCATTCATTAGAATGGGAAGTATTATTCAGTACATTCTATAGTTGACAAAACAGTTCTAAACAACAATAGTCACATATTAAACATAAAATTGACATTTAATATAGTATAAGTACGTAAGTAAGTATCATAGTAGTGACATAACAATATGAATCTAATTAATTTGTATGCAAAGTTAAATTTTCTGTTTAAAATTTTAATAGACTGCAGAGTTTTAAGCAATAAATTCTTAATAGCGTTATAATTTAAATAATTTATCATAAATATTATTCCTATTAAATGTACGAATTATATCTTACTTTCTTTCCTTAATAAGAATCTACGAATTTTAGTGCACTCTAGCATGTAGTCAAGTGTGTGATTGCATGCAGTATACAAATACCGCAACTGCATCACCTTGAATTAGACAGCCAGGACGATATGCATGATTGACTGTTCTGCAGTGGGTTAGTGAGAGTGAATTACATCGGAGGTATAGAGGGGGGCCGTGTGGTGCAGTCATGGTGAAGGGACGAGAGGGTGGCTTGCAGACAGGGTGGGCTCATGGTATGGGGGCAGACGGGAGAAGCCGACGCACCTCGCTTCCGTGCTGGCGTGTAACGAACGTGCATACAGTCACAAACATGATAATGTTGCCGATATTCGAGCTAGAAACTACAGTAGGTCTGTGAGACTGCAAACCTAATTACGAGTATACAACGTTTTCTCTTCAATGTTTTAATAATAATGGTATATTTTGTGTTGACTATTGTTATTTAATTGATCATAAAAATATTAACTTTAAAAAATACCTTAACGTATTATAAAAAATCATTAAATGAGTAGGAGTCGGTTAGAATTTGAAGTAAAAGAAAACACGAAGGAGATTGAAATAAATTGTTAAAGTATTTGAAATGTTAGCTTATGTTTTTAATTATTTTTAGTGTCGTTTTTTAATATAATTTTCTGCTCTTAAGAGACTCTGGTAAGATGAAATAATTTTAACAAATTATTAAAGTGAAGAAAACAAACATTTAAAAAAACACGTGTTGCATGATATTTTACGTGTACATGGAGATACGGTGAATGTCATTATGAACATCGAGTGAGTGTCAGTAGTAACTGCAAAAGAAGACATGTGTAAGTAGACGAATGTCTGCCAAATGATTACCATCTATTAGCTACTCTTCAATCTCCTTAATCATAGTGGTTGTTCAACCGCTAACATTCACGAAATATCCAGAACTTACTAAAACAAAGTAAGATTCTGTTATTCCTTTATATTACATATAAATAAATATATAATAAAACTGAATAGTTTATTTTTTTATGTAATTGAAATTCACATCTAGATTCATGGCAAGCAGAACTTGTGTTAGAGGTACTAGACAGTTGATATAAATTATATATTTTTTGTAAATGCATAGCTATTTATTACATATAGTAAAAATATCCAGACTCTACTACTCATTCATACAAATGTTAATACCGTGCGAGGAATCGAACTCGTGACCGCCAGAAGTAAGGCGGTTTGCTAAACTCTTAGATCTCCGAGGCTGTCAAAATATATGTATGTATGGAGAACTATAATATAAATTATTGTTAGTATTACTGTGTAATCAATCGACTGGTGTATCGCGGCCCTGACCGGGCAGGCCTTGGCTGCGGGCATCGACACAATACTTGGACGGTCCAGCGTCTATTTCTAATGTTAGGACAATCAATATTTTTTGTTACAATTATTGCAGGCATCTCTATTTCATTTTCTTTAAATATATATTTACTGATATAAAATTACATACATATATAAAGGTAATAGAAACCTATATGGTGTGCACGTGGAATAATGGCCTTGGATAGTATTTTTAATTTTACAAATAATTCACTCCGTATAAATACTGTTTGCAGTGTTTCATTTTCCATACAAACTACGAATGTCATATTTAGTTTTATTTGATCATCAACCCACAAAATAGTTTTCTAGTTTATAGCTACTTCATCCCTTTCATCCCTTTCCCTACAAATCTTTTTTCGCCTTAAAAAGTAGCCTGTCTTTTTTTAAAGGTCTAGAACTCTAGACTAACTGTGTACCAAATTTCATTTAAATCGATTCAGTAATTTTAGTACCCAGACAGAGTCAGTTTTGAATTTATAATATTAAAAAATAAGTAAGGGTTTGATCTGATGCAACTATCTCCAAAATTAGTAAAGATTTTTTTAACAGACTTGTTTCATACATATTTTTTTGTATATACAGATGTAGGTAAATATTGGTATATACCGAGAAAGCTGTGTATGCACCGTGTAGTGAAGTTGGCGTGCTGTATAGTGGGGTCAACCGCCGGGCGCGACGGGTCGTCGGCCGGTGGCGGGTCGACATCGTATGCACCGCATCTGTATGCGCCCTGGTTCCAACAGCAAAAACTGACCGCGCCTGATCTCCGCACTGAATTGATATCGCGACATAACTCCATTATCATCTTTACTGCCCAACATGTGTACGTGTTTGAAATACAAACACACATGGCGGCAGCTAAATGTAAGTCGTATTTTACGCTATTTAACCAATTACTTTTTATAAGTTTCTTTATAAACTGAATCGAAAACTATGTCAATACTTATAATGACGATAACATGAAAAATAACTAAAACTACCTTTAAGGACATTTAGTAAATAATTAAGACATAGACATCACCTTCACGAAGCTATCTCAGATAGGGTAGTCAGAGGCATTGTCGACTGTAATATTATGGTGATACATAACAAATGTTTTCGCAGGGTATATTTGTATCCAACTTGACAGTGGGCATTCCACAGTCTCTCGAATTCATTTTTAGTTTGATATCGGTATTTCCTTGACTCCAGTCAAAAATATAATTTATCACATTTTTTTTGGTTAAATTTGAACTTTTAAAGTCCTGGTGTAAGTCAGGGTAATAAATCACTAGGCCGTGACGCTCTCAGGTAAATAACGATTTACGCAAATAAGGGTTTGTACCTGATATTACTGCAAATGTAGTTAGGTATATGCTTACTTGTATTCCGGTATACTTAACTTAGCTAACTAGTAACTACATATGGTTCTCTAATGATACGGTACATAATGACACTTACACTTTCCATTGAGTATTTACATTACAATATATACGTAGATTATACTCGTATAGAATCTAAGTGGTTACAAACTTAAACGCTTATATTTTAAACAAAATATATGATCACATGATAATCGTATATGTTTCTTCTACGCGAAAATCTAAAATTCTTTGGAAGTCCAGCCTTGGGTGCTTATTTAATCTGGAATATGATTTAATTGTCTATCCGATTTTATTCGCATTAGTACAGTAGCTTTAGCTTCCAAATAACCATTTATCCGCTCATCCTTACAAAATGTCGCGTTTATAATATTAATGTATATGACTCATTGCCTGAATAGAGTCAGAGGGTTTTCCGGTATCGATCTGGACACGCCATGGGTCATCCCGGGAGAGAAATAAGATGACACAGCTTATACGTTCCTTTTACAATACGTACTTTCAGGAGTTTCCCCATAAATCAGAGCTTACTTGCCAAAGTTACTGTAAATAAAGGTGAAATATGCATATATAATATTCCCATTCCTAAGAACTACATGACTAAGATAACA
The DNA here is from genome assembly GCF_030625045.1 of Achroia grisella. Classification (NCBI taxonomy): domain Eukaryota; kingdom Metazoa; phylum Arthropoda; class Insecta; order Lepidoptera; family Pyralidae; genus Achroia; species Achroia grisella. Next base: position 231,886 of record NW_026712938.1, read on the forward strand.
CACATTAAAAAGAAACAAAATTATCTAAAAAATTTTAAATATGCATTTACAAGTAAAAAAAAAATTAAACAGAATTATAATTACACCGTATTTTTTAATATTTATTTATATTAAATTTCATTTCTTGAAAATAAAATATTTATGTATGTGTATGTATTTAATTTAATGTTAATAAATCAGTCATATATCAAATCAGTCTTTTTAGTCATGTACTGGTAAATACCAATGTATGTATTGTTTTATGTTTACTTGTACAATATTTAAAAAAAAAAATCGTATAATTTCTTTTTATAATATTTGAATTTCTAACGATATTTTCTTTATGTAATCTATATATACGCACATATAAATCATAGTGTTTCCTATCCAAGTTCTCCGAAACATTTTTTATAAAGTTTTTGGTGTATATTTGGTATGTCTAAGACTAGGGCACAGAATTTTTTTATCAGTATATGCAATAAAGGTATATGCAGCCAAAGAATGATAAAACATATATAAATTTGCCCGCGAATAAATTATTACTTCGCGTATTACTGTAATACACAAATATTTAATTTCTCATGTGAAATTTTATTATCTACTATTTCGAAGGACATATAAATACACAAGGATATTCCACGATGTATTATTTTCTGCCTAATTATTAATATATACTTAAAAATATAATAACAAAAATCGTATTCAGAGTTATGTTTAATACAGTACTCAACACAAATATGTCATTGACAAGAGATTATTAAATTATAGATTATTATTATCAATTCAGGAAAGCTTAATTTTTTTTTTTTTTTTTTTTTTTTTTTTTCTCTTTTCTTATCTGCAATCAGTCCCGGAACTATGAGCAGATTTTTTGGGTGTGGGATCTAAGAATGGAGTGTCCACCCCAGCGGGCGAATCTACTCCTTAAGCATGCTGCAAACATTACACAATGTCGCTTCTTTTTAGTCGCTTGGGGTAAAGTATTTGTAGTAATTGAGCAGCCAGTTGATTCGGGTGGTCACATAGTCGCTTTTTATATTTTTCTTTACAATTGAGGATCTCCTCCTTTACTGTCAGTACGCCAAGTTCCTTGTGAATTTCGTTGTTGGTGATGTACCAAGGGACACCCGATATTGTTCTCAGTATAATATTTTGGGCCCTTTGAATGATGTTAACATTTGACTTTGACGCACTTCCCCAAAGTTGTAAGCCGTATGTCCATACAGGTTTTAGAATGGACTTATATATCAGTAGTTTATTGTCAATAGACAGTTTTGTATTTCGACCCATAAGCCAGTAAAGGTTTTTAAAGCGAATCATTAAGCATTCTCTCTTGGTTTTAATATGTTCCCTCCAATTCAAACGGCGGTCAAGTGTACTCCAAGATACTTAACATTGTCCTTATGTGGTAGAGCATAATCTCCCAATCTTACTGGTGGACAATTTCCATTTTAGAGTAAAGGTGACTTGGACAGATTTTGTAATGCTGGTCTTGACTTTCCATCTTTATGATCCAGGCCATTCTGGAGAATGGTTGAAGCCATGTCAGGTGTTTTATTACTAGCTAGCAATATATCATCCGCAAAGGTGGCTATAGTGACACCTTTCACTTTCGGAATGTCCGCTGTATATATGAGGTATAACATAGGACCGAGAATTGACCCCTGTGGCACTCCAGCTTTGATCTCATAGAATGATGATGTTTCTATACCTGAAAGAGTCTTTGTATAAGATCGTAGTAGGAGGTAATAACTGTGTGACAAATATGATTTTATATAGTAGTCCCTCATGCCATACCCGATCGAACGCTTGCTGTATGTCAAGAAAAGCAGCCGAACAGTATTCTTTGTTTTCGAGAGTCATTCGAATTCTATCACAGACCCTGTGAACCTGTTCCACAGTTGAGTGTTGATGCCGGAAACCGAACTGGTGATCAGGAATAATTTTTTTTTGTGCAAGTTGAGAATGGATTCTTCGCAGAAGTATCTTCTCAAAAAGCTTGGACAAGATTGGAAGGAGGCTAATGGGTCTATAGGATGAGGCTTCCTGAGAAGGTTTTCCAGGTTTGTGTATCATGGTGATGGTTGAGACCTTCCATAGCTCTGGAAAGTGCTGAACTCTTATAATACCATTAAACAGAATGGTTAGGAAAACTACAGCTTTTCTTGGCAATTGGCATAGCACTTCTTTGGTGAGAAGATCAAAACCAGGAGCCTTTTTATCTTTAAGAGACTTTATGGTCCTCCAAAGCTCTCGTACTGTTACAGGCTTTGGTGGGAGATCTAATTGTAGATCTTGGTTTAGGACTGAATTCACATTGTTCTCAAATCCCTCATTAGGTACGTGATTCGGGATGAATACCTCAGATAGGTGTTTGGCAAAAATATTGGCCTTTTCTCTACTTGTTCTAGCCCAGATATTGTTTTCTGTTCTTATGGGAGGCTTGGTTTGTTGTGGTCTTTTAAATGATTTCGTATATTTCCATAATGAGTAATCTGTAGAAACAGTAGGCGTCAGTGCCTCTAATTTTCGCTGTAATGTGTAGTTTTTGTGCTCCTGTATCATTGTTCTTAGTTCCACAATAGCTCTATTTAAAATAGTTTTATCTTCAGCACATCTGCTTCGATGCCACGTACGACGTAAACGACGTTTCTCGAGAATTTTATTTTTTATTTGTGGCCAGTTTGTAAATGCTTCCTGGTATTTTAGATGTGGGGTACTTCTCCAGCAAGCTTCCTGGATCATAGTTGTTATATATTTAGTAGCTTCTTCGATTTCGTTGATAGTCTTTAATGAGATATTCAGCATTAAGTTTTTCTCTATATGTTCTCTGAATGAGTCCCAGTCTGTATTTTTATTACTGATGATTTCTGGTCTTTCCCGAACTATTATGTTAACACTAACAGTTAAGATAACAGGGCTGTGATCAGATGAACTGTATGTCTCCGCTTTAAAGTATGCTGAGACATTCCTTTAATCATAAAAAAATCCAGCAAGTCCGGCATTTTGTGAGGATCAGATGGCCAGTATGTTGGTTCCCCGGTAGAGATGGATGTCAAGTTATTTTTTTCTGCACTTGATTTAAGTTGTCTACCTCTTGTGGTAGTTAATCGAGAGCCCCAGTATGTGTGTTTTGCATTATAATCACCTCCTGCAATAAAAAGTGCTGTAGAATTGGGAGAAGCTCTCCTCATCTATTTTATGTCTGGGTGGGCAGTATATAGAAGAGATGTTAAAGAAGCCATGTTTGTCTTCCACTGCTACTGTAGTTGCCTGAATATGTTCAGTTTCGTAATTTGCCATTACATGGTGTTTAATAGTTTCTCGGATTACAATTGCAGTTCCACCATGAGAGGTACCATCTGGGTGGTTAGTCAGGTAAGTGCAGTAGCCTTTAAATTTTACATTGCTAAAGTTTGTGCAGTGAGTCTCAGTGATCAGAATTATGTCAAGCTTGTATTCGTTCAGCAGTATATACGTCGTGTTGGTTTGGAGTCAATCCATTGATGTTCCAGGTTGCTAATCGAAAGACAGTCACTTTGTGAGTTTTTCGACAAGTTTGGCTATGAGCCCCATAAGGGTAGTCATTTGTTGTAAGATTATTTCAAATCGCTCGGCTTGTTTTACGAGTAATTGCTGTATAGTATCATTTATGTGTTTTGGAGGAGAGGATTTAAAAGATTCAGTTATATGTTGGATATCAGTCTTCAATGTATCTGCATAAGTTCGTTTAGTATAGTCAACATTAGCTTGTGGTAGTTTGTGGTCATCTTTGTGGTCAGTTGTGGCTTTTTGTTTCACTCCTTCACTTACTTGTCTTCTTAATGTTTTTCTAGCAAGGATTTCCTTATATACTTCACAACCCTTGTAATTTGCAGGATGTGGTCCTTGGCAGAGAGCACATAGTGCGGGTGTATTTCGATCCTTTTTGGTACATTCGGAAGTTTTGTGTTGTTGTCCACATTTTACGCATCTGAATGGCCTCATACAATAATTTTTTGTGTGACCATATTGTTGGCATCTCTGACATTGTGTCATCGACCTTCTTTTTTGTGGATCCTCAATTATAACAGATTGGTGGTAAATGTGTTTTATTTCTTTGGCAGCCTTATTTTGTGGTCCAGGTTTGAGATTTACGAAGAAGGTTGAAGTTGGTTTCTTATCAGGTCCATATCTGGAATTAATTATTTCACCGATAACAGTATTTCCACTGAGTTCTACAGCTTCTTTGATTTCGGTATGTGGGGTGGTGTGATGTAGGTTCTTTATTACAATCCTGCAACATCTTTCTTCCTTTCTATTGAATGTATGTCCTATTAGACCCTTTTCTCTTACTATCTTTATTAGTTTTTTATATGTTTCAACATCTTTACTACTGATTCGTAACTGATTTTTGTTTATAATTTTAAATGTGAATTGACTTCTATCAGCAGTAGTTTCAAGTAGCTCTGTCAATTTTTGTATATCATCTATACCATATAACATTATAGGTGGAGGTGAATTCTGCTTTTTTAGTACTTGTCTATCATTATTTTCAGTTTCACTTAAGGGTAATGTACTGAATCGATTAGAAATTTTGATACTATCAGGAGATGGGCTACGTGTTTTTTTTCTTTTCGGATTTCTAGTTTGTGGAACCCTTTGCCATGGTGGCGGATAAGTTTGTGTTCGTTCGTTTGCGATATAAATTTCGCAAGATTCTAATTGCAGTTCCTTATTTTGGTATGGTTCTTTATCTTGACAAGTTCTTGGTACACTTTCCTTTTGTATATTTCCCATGGAGGCACTTCTTGGCCTGGTATTGAACATGCTGGGATGAAATGCTTGCTGAACCAGAACGGACTGTTTGGAGTTTTTTTTTTGTTCTCCTCATTATCACTAGGTAGGATTGTGCCCCCCCCAGAATACGTGGGGCATGACTCAGGGAGGGATTCTATATACCCTCCTGGGGTAGTTTCTTTTTCAATACTACTTCCATGATTGTTTCGTCTCTACTCTCTAATCCACTACTTTTTGAGGGTATTTAGTTCCTCAGGGCTTGTGTAAGCCAAATACAGGTTATTCACCGCCGCCTGTTGCTCGGCGTTGTTGCTCATTTAGCACCACCCGGGGGACACGTGTAGGGTGGGTCTAGGAAAAGATGGTAAATCCTACGGACGCGAGCAACGCTGCCCCCTAGGAAAGCTTAATTGTAAAAAGAAATTGATATGCCATAATTCATTACATGCTCACACGTGTGGTATACAATTATCTAATTTACGGAAAACATAATTTGACATATGACAAGGTACATACGCTAGAAGTCTTTTTAAAATATATTCATTTTACAATTGTTACCCAAAGGAGACAAAAATTTTTATTTTGGAGAGTTTATATTAGATTAACTAACTAAGTTAGTTAATATATACTGCTATATTATAGAATACAAGTAATAATATATTTATTATAACAATATATAAATATTCAAGAGATATTTCGTATTGATGTATTGAAATATATAACACTAAAATACTATATACAAATATATATACTACAAAAGTTTTAACTAAAGTTATATGCAGTTCGTAGCAACCTCGTAGCGTGGTGCTACGGGATGCGCAAACGCAAACGCTCTTTCGCTTACGGGTCACTGGCACTGCTAGGGCACTGCACCCGCCTTGCTTAGATATTTCTAACGTTGCAACTTTTTTCTATTGCCAGCGTTCCCACCACGCCAGCCTTCTGGCACTTACAAGGCTCAACTGAGTAATAAAAATAAACCACACCTGCAGAAAATTGTTGTATTGGCTTTATCCTCTATTAGATAGATATATAATTATTTGTCTCCGGTTTCTTTGCAATTTTAATATTTATGATATATTATTATTTAATAGAAGGTTAAATTGTATCTGAAGTATTCTATGAAAAAAAACAATTTCAGAAAAAACTGACAAAGAAAGAAACTGTAAGTTGGATTCTGTTGTAAAGCCAAATTTCGGACGTTCATTAGTCAGTTAACTATTGTAATTATTTTTTTCATTAACTATATTATTCATATATTGTGCTTCGTACTTTTACTACATTCAAATGAAGAAGAATGGTGAAAAATTTTATAGAAATCAATATTGATTATGGTGAAAGAAGAATACAATGTATCACGGCTCTTTAATTCAATGGGTTGTGGTGACTGAGGCTGAAGTACACAACACAGTAGTGGAAGAGAATCCATGCCGAAATGAAATACTTTATCGAGATGCTTAGCCAACATAAACATATACTAACTATATCCTACACTAATAAGTAATGGACCCTCCCCGGGTCAATCGTTATTAGCCTAATCGTTAATGAATAATGTTATTCAAAACCATATAATAATATTCATGAAACTGAATTACTTTTACTAAGAAATAATGAGGAAATATAAAGAAAATATTTCTTTAGTACCTAAACACAAACTCGGCTTAGCTTGGAGCTAGATGGTGCTGTGTGAGTTGTCCTGAGAAATTATTATTTTGTATTTATTTATAGCATGAAATATATATAGTATACAAAACATACATTTCCGTTTATATAATTAAGCAAACCATTTAGTATCTTATGCTAGTAATTAGTTAACTCGTTACTTAAAAATAAATATATGAAAAGATTACCTGTAAAAAAAACAAGTGTCTAAAGGAAATATAATATAATGAATGGATGCCGTCAACGGTGGGTATACCATGCTCAAATTGCATTTTATCAATCACTTTCGCGCGAGTGCGCGGGCGCCGCTGTGCATCGAAAGTGCAACGCCCCGTTGAACTTCGCGCTACTAAGTCGCTGGTGCAAACATCAATACCTCGTAACCCTATCTACAGGTATGTTTACAATCGTCGCTTTATGCACGTAACCATATGTGAAGGTATTCAATTCAATGATACTGATTTATTCATGTAAATATATATTATATATATATTATTACTACTTCGGCTTTTACCAGAGACATGATTTCATAGCCACTAAAAAAAATTCGTGTGTCAAATTATATTTCTGATTATTCTTCGGTTAAACATCGGTAATAAGACAAAAATAATATATTTTTATACAATCGGGGGTAGGCTCGTCACCTGCCACGTTGTTTTCAGATATACATACACTGTGATAATGAGTTTACTTACCTCAATATAATAAACAGGCTATATTTAATACAATTATGATATTATTTTTTCAATAATTTTTTCCCATTTTTAGTAGTTGTTAGGTTGAGAAAATATTTTGCCTATCTATTCATTTACTTCCTTATACATATATATATTAATATCTTTTATTTATATTACAATGATGGTAAACAAGCAATATTTAATAACAAGCAAAATATAAGCAATACATACCATCTAATAATAAACGGTTATTGTAGCCATAAATCTTTAGTAGGTATTAATTACTGATGTACTCTTTATTTTTACACCTTCTCACGTTACAGGCGAGTTGTTAGTAAAGATAAATGCAATACCCAGGACGGCGTATCTAAGCTAAACGAGCGTGCTCTGAAATAGTCGAGACGGGATCTATTTCCCGGGCAGCTGCACGCGTTCGTTGCCCCTGGGCTGAGTGTTAGAAGTGCAACGATCTCTGCAATTATCGCTGCGCTCGCGCAACAAACTTGAACTAGGAGCAATGCGGCGGACGCGCTGTGTGCACCTCACCTTCACTGCTTAGAAAGCAACACCTATTATAGATAACGCTCGCCACTACACTAGAATGGATAAAAGCGAGAGCTTACGCATCTGTTATACCATTTGTGATAAATACTACACATCTAAAAAAATTATATAGTGCGTAATATTTTTTTTCTTTCGTGGATTTAACACAGTTTCAATGCACATACTCATTGTCAGTTTGTTTTCACGCTTTTCAAACATTTAAACTATATTCAATAACAAATCTTATAAGTACGTAAGTACATGAATGACAGTAAAGAAAAATATTTGTAGAAGTGAGTGTGTTTTGATATCTCAATGAAATTGGGTTTTGTCCATTGTAAATGCCCAATGAGGTGCGTTATTCAAAACATTTATTCTAAATGAAAAAGTATACTGTCTTTGGCGGTAAACATAACAGCACAATTACAATAATAAATAATAAGTATTTATATATATATATGTGTGTGTATTAATTGATGTATCTAATTATTGATTAATTCATAGTGTAAAATCATATCTTGTAGTTATCCGCTATATGATAATAAAACTAAACCACTAACACAAATATATTGGAAAAACCCGCGATGAATTAATTATATAACAAAAGTGCATTAAGAATTCTTGGGGAATTATGTTGTCCTGGTAAGTCGTTGCACTGAAATACATTCTCGTTTAAGAGTCGCGGTGACGTTACGTATTCGTTGAACAGCCGACTTCATACTACTTACACAACTGCATACTTTAGTTATTTTTTTAAATACTAAACACTTTTTTAAATTAAATAATAAATCAATACGATTTTATAAAGTAAATTTATATGACTGTGTCATGTTTCGTACTTATATTCTCAATGCAGTCTTATAGATTTCATCTCTTCATTACGCATGGGATAGGGTATTTCATATAAAGTGACAGTAGCATATTATTTAAGATTAAACACGCCATATTTTATATTTTTTTTAAATTAAATATTTTTGACATATAGCCTAAATTAAGTGTTAAAACACTAATACTTCATATTTTATTGAGGTTTAATATAATAGTTATTGCAGATTGACTAGATATCATTGTTCTTTTCTACATATACATATATTCATCATTATAGATTGAACTATGTACTTACCAATTAAGAAAGTTATTTATCTGTCTTTATCTACCTACCTAACTTTATTCTGTTGTAAAATAGTTATGTTTATTTTTTATACATAGTTATATGTGTAATAAGTATTGTACATAACTAATTATTTTAATTGGAACCTGTATAAAATTAATTCAGTTACCTACCTGTCATACGCATAATTTTTAAAAGTATAATTTTATGTTATATTTAATAAAATTAGCAATTTTTAAACAATCATAAGCATAAACAGTAATTCCATTCAATTCAAAAATTCATCCATTCCATTCAAAAGAAAAGTTTTCATTCAGAGTTTAACAAAACAGCGTAAACCTAACCCAAACGGAATAGTACTAGGGTAACTGACTCATTAAAGAGTTGTTCTGGCCAAGAAAATGCCGTGGTATAGTCATTGCAGTTATATGCAACTCGACGAGGTTACTAGTACCTATGCGTGCGAAAGAGACATCATGACTGTATGCATGCACTGCCAATCTTGATGGCGTGGAAATTGCATTTGCAGTAGTAAGTAAGCCAGTAACGCATTGACCACGCTGTGTGGTAGTGTGTTCGTCTCGTTCGTACTAAATATAACACCAGTAATACTCATTGATATAAAATAAATTATACGTAAACATGAATTAAAATAAAAGTTATAATTGGTTGTAAAACTTTACTACTTTTTTAAAAATAAAAGTTGGTTTACGTGAACATAGATTTTATCACGAGATCACGTGAAGACATGAAAAAATAGTTGTTTATTAAGTAACATTTATTTATTATCTTATTATTAATTTTATGTTTGATGATTTTGATTATATATAAGTACAAATTCATACTACTTTATAAAATTTATGTTTTTTTTTTGATTAAACAAATTGCAAAATGTTTTAATTTTTAAAAGCAAACATAAAACATTTTTTTAACAGTCTTCACCTCTTAATACTTATTAGACGTCTGGGCTGTATGCGCGCCTATTTCACAGTCAATGATGTCACGACACAACGACTTGATACAAGTAGGTACTTACTACTGCGAACTGCTGCAATAATGTTTCAATATTATGCATTCTCGGTTCTACAAGCGTAAGGGCCGCTGCGCGCGCCGTGGTATAAACATCTCTTTTACTTTTCTGATTCCCTGGTATTAAAGGTTTGTTTGTTATACAACCCTTTTCTGGGTTTAAATTTTATTTAATCCGATATCAATGTCTATTATTTATATTAACATTAAATAAGTCACTTAACTCATTCTTACTAATATTATTTATTTATTATTCTGCTTTATATTTCTGGCATTGAACCTATTCATATTTCATTGATTACGCATTAGTTTGTTTTTATCCATTGCAAGATTTAGACGATCTGCAATAGCTTAGATAGCCTGAGATACCTGAGTTTTCAAAAATTTTGTACCTGCTTCTTTTTTTGGAAAATTTTTGACAGTTTGGGAGTCGAGTTGGCAACTGTATAATCTTTCAAATATAACTGAGAACATTATGTTCTCTGAATCCCCTTATATTATTTTTAAAGATTTATAAATTGTATATCAAAATATATAAATATAGCAGTTTAGAGATGGTTTCTACCTGTATATATGCAAGATAATTATTTATTATGTTTTATTAATATAGACTATTTCATTGTAGGATATACCGAGTCACAAAAAATATAGTATCGTATAAACAGGCGTGAGTTTCAGGAGATTTCAGCCGATACGTACGCGTGTTGTATAAATGTTACTTACATACATATACTAAATATGGTAGATACGTACAGTATTTAGGGAGCTCTTTATTTTTATACGAGGTTCATTGCCCTACTCGTCCAATTACAAGAATAGGATAAAGGGAACGTAAATGTATTTAGATGGTCATCATACATTTACTTTATTTTTGCATAACTTTCGTCATATTTAGTACATGCACTATTTTTTAATGGATGATGAAGATACTATTGCGAATTTAATCGGAATTAACTATTGTGAATCCAGGGGTGATCACCTGGAGGTGACTTGACAGAATACATTACTGGCAATGAGGCCACTAATGCCAACAATATTCTCTCCATGCCCCTGCCTGCATATTGTCTGCACTTTCAAGTCAGGATTTCTGCACTTGTATCATATCGTGATTGGTATAGAGAGGAGAAGAATGGGTATGACAATGATTATCAATGCTTGAACATGTATAAGTTTAGAATAATTACGTCATTCGGCAAAGTTAGAGCTTGATTCTGTCTATTCGGTACATATAGACTATCTTAACAACGTGTGGATTTAAATGGGATTCGGCGGAATTAGATATTTTCATGAAACGTTGAAATGTAGCGTTCGCTATATATAATCTAAAGTGTTTACAAAAATCGTTTACAATATACAGCGTGGGCAGATGCGGGATCAGCCCAATCTATCTACGTCTGGGTAACGATTATATCGCATATAGTTTAGATAGAGACGATCACATAGACTACTAACTGTCAATACTAGATATTTTATTTTCCTCTAGACAAGAAGCTTCTATGTGTATTATATTCCATTTGAGTATTTTATGCAATATCCAAGGTTAAATGCTTAGATACTAAATATATTCATAAAAATATTTATATTCTATAGTCATAACTTCTTGATTTGATGTTGATTTCTTTTAAATTACATTTTTTATCCCTTAAAAAATGGGTCACAGTTAACCTCCGCATTTCTTCAACCTTTAACTAAATTATTGGCTTAATATTGACAATATTAAGTATATGTTAAGAGTTATGTTGATTGTTTAACTCTACATTTTTGACATATAAAGAAAGATATAAAAGGATTTATAATATAAAAATATATTGCTCACTCTGGATAATATTATTATGTATTATGATACCCAGTGAATAAACACCAAAGTATTCAAATGCAACGTTAAAAAAATTGCTTATTTGTTTGAGTCCGAGTAAACCTGCGATTATAATTCCCGAACAAACGCGCGACGTTAAGCTTATCATGTTGTATTGAAATTTAGGCGACGCGGCGACGTGTGGTCAAGTAGAGTGGTACATTGGTAATTAATTTTACATTTTTGTGTAACAATTATGATAAAATTATAGTATCCCTGCGGATCTAAGAGGCCTAAGGAGAGTGGTTCCGCTAGGTAGCCAACCACTAGGCTAACCTCATTAATATAGGTAATAAATAAGGTTAGCACAGATTACCGTGAAAATTATTATGATGTTACCTCTGCAGATGGTGGTTACCACTTTCAATCAATGGGACACAGTCACCTAGATACATCAAAATAATAATTGCATTAAATACACTCACCCGCAACACATCACAAGTAAAAAACCGATGACAATTTCCACTGTAATTACAGACATTATTATTATAGTAACTAATGTTACTATATTTCTCTTTTATTGTTATATGTGTACTATAGATACTAATAAACCGTTTATCTGTGTAAGACATTCAATATTACTGGTACAAGTGCATGTAGGTCTATTCAATTGCCTAAGGTGGATATAAAATGATATCAATAACAGGAATGAGGAAACTACATGTCATTATTGGTTGGTGCATCCCTACGCCGCCGGCGCGCCGCGCCACATTGATCGACCGTGACCATGGCAACGCGGGCTCAAGTGCGTGGGTCAGGGGCGCTGAACACTGAGCCCGACATTCTTATACTGTATAGTATAAGTATTTCCTTTTACACTACTCTACGATCTGGATTTAGTTTAGTTACACCAATAATGATGATTTAAAATAATAGATTATATTTATTGTGGATTTTGAACAATATTATTATAATTTCTGTATCGATTTATTTATATGTGTAATTATAATATTTTTTTATCACAATTATTAATCAAAATTAAAAAATGTTTTAATAATTTATAATAATAATAACTCACGATAACTCACACAGTGCCCTCTAGTGCCAAGCTAAGTAGAGCATGTTTTATGTATACTAGACAATTGATACAAATATTTAAATAATCTCTAAATATTTATATCGTGCGAGGATAGAACCCGCGACCATCTGAAACAGGGTTATGTGCTAAACACATTGAGTGAGTTAAACACATGAGTTATATGTATATGTTAAGTTATGTAGTACATAGTAACATTAACAATTACCTACCCATTTTAGTTCATTCACTGTTCACAATTTTGCAAAGGCGGTCTCGTATAGGCAAATGCAATGTAAGTAAGATAGATAAATCCACTAGAAGAAATGACGACTTTATTTTTGTTGCAGGAAATCGGTTAATGCACAGGGAACATAATTTTTGTGTTAATGTGGTGGAATCATACCGTAGTTGACAGTAATAGAAACAAATGGCGTAACTGACCTGTGAGTGTAAGAAAACAATTTCACCAATGATTTGGTGTAGAGTGTATTGTTAATTATAGCACATCCCATTTAAAGGTTCCTTTGTATTTACATGCACGTGTAAGATTATACCATTACATGGCGTCGAGGTTACATGAAGTATGTGCGAAGTTTGTAATATTACTGATTTCTTATCAATGACCTTCAGTGCTCCGCTCGCCACAATCATGCAAATAAAAATAGCGCATGTTTACATTGTTTTCTGTGTTTTTTGATTATTTGATTGTAATTAAATGAGACATTTTATCTTTCACACGAATGTCACAATTGCTCCTTATGGCATGGCCGGGACCTTTTTATCATATATAAATATTGTAGATATTTCAGTCAATTAAATATAGCAACTGTTGCCTACAATGAGCTATTTCTATAACCTACTTGTACCTGTGGCCTATAGTCGTGTTTTATTTAAATGTAAATGTTTTCGAATTGTTTTAAAGAGAGACGTAATTATTAGAAAATTTCGAAACACGTGCTTCAGAAATACAAGCGGCCGTGACCCCCTGCCCGGTCACATGAAGCTGGGTTGAGCGCGCGTGGGAGGGGTAAAAAGAGAGAAACGATGAGGGGTGGTGGGCGAAGAGAAGTGGTGAGAGGCTTTCTGAATTTCATTTATTTCCATAATAACTAATAACGTATTATTAATCATAGAAAGAACGTCTTGGCCTAGTGGTTTACTGTCTTAAATTTCACCCGAGTTCTTGAGTTCAATTCTGGTCTGTACCAAAAATCTTTGTGTGTCATTTATATTTTTCATTTACTGTCTGGTAAAGGAAGGTGAAAACACTGATAGCAAACCAAAAATTAACCCGAGAGACAGCGGTAGGCTCGCCCCTGGCACGTTGGATCTAAATTGTGTGACCGAAATGTGAGTATTTCAAATGTTGCGTTTATCACAATATTTACAGTTGACGTTCCTCTGTCTACCCTATCCGGGATAACAGTAATGACGGTATGTATTATTAATCATTTTCATTATAATGTCATCACCTGATTTTGCAAAATTATAGAATTCATACCTATTATGAAACCGTTGTATTGTTAGTGTAGCAAATGACGCGCCGCGCTGCGACCTCGCCCAAGGTTGCCAACCAACAACTTCCCTGTGTACTGTGTACTCAGTCATTTATAGCATCTCTATACATACATATAGATTACGTATGCTTTTTACAGCTGAGCTGTTATAAATGTTCTTGAACACTATAAATTGACAAATAAAACATGGAACAACACCAACAAACGTGTAAATTAATAAAAAGTATAAAGCTATATTAGAATTCTACGCAATTGCTAATCGATGATATAAATTATTGGATTAATATAGCGACCTTGTTGATAATATATGATATCGTAAAATAAGCAAATATAGCTAATTATTTTCTGCAACGAGGAAATCATAGTGTAGTACGATGATATCGCAAATGATTATCAGCGGGAAGTAATTTACTCTCCAAGAAGGTCATGGTGATATGATAACATCATGCGGCATATTACTATTTGCAAAAATATGACCTATTATTTACTTTATTTAATAATAGTACACGAACAGCATAATAAGAAATCAGAATTGTTCATAGTTGTGAAACTTAGCATTTCGTTTAATTTAGAGACTACTCCAAACTTGTAGACAAATGGGACAATAAACTTTGTTATATAAATGTATAGATTTTGTCACAATAAAACAAAAATTGTTATTTACTTTTAGGAAGTAATAAATTAAATTCATATTCACTACTATTGTCTATCTCCGAATAATTTAAATATTAGGTAATAAAATTAATTATGCTGACAGGCTGACGTCTATCACAATGTACTACGACTAGAGTCTTGCATATTATATATGTTCATTTTATTACTAAGACAGTATCGAAATGCCTACTTCCTACTATATTTGTCCTAAAATATAGGTTCTGGTATATTCAACAAAAACTTTAGACATAAAATGCGCCCGACATAAATCGTCTTTAAAATACCTCATACTCTATAACTTTCATCCTACTTCATTACGTTTTTCAATTCACAGGTAAAGCGTGGGTACAGATATATCGCAGAATATTTGCTTCAATGAACCGATTTTAATTTATTATGGCAACTTTTTGCTAACTACTAGCTTTGTTACCTAAGTGTAATTTTCCATTAAGTTGCATTCAGCAGATTTGTAGAGTACATCGCTTAATATAAAATTAATTGGTTGGAATTATTCGGATTATAAATAATTTTGACTATAATATACAATAATATCAAGTTTAATTCAAATATGTTAGTAGAAGTAAATAGAAAACGTAATTAGTCTATTTACTTAATATATATCAGAGGCTTGAGTAACGAAATAAAATGTGTAGAATGCCGCACGAGAAGTGAAAATTTGTGTTCTAAATCTCCATAGATATAAAAATATTGACGGAGTTTTTGAATTGAAATCCTTTATTTTCTCCTTACTTGTTTAGTAACTCTAGCTTCTTCTAGTTGTAACTTGTTCAATTGCTCACTTTGTTTTAGTTTATTTGTTTTAGTTTATTTCATTATATATGCGTAACCAGAGCGGGAAGCTAGTTTATACTAATAGACTAGAATATGTTAAATCTCTAGTACATATAAAATCTGACTATAATTTTCTGTGCTCATCTCATATTTTATTTCTGGAGAATGCTCCAGAAATAAAATAATTGCATAATGAAATTAAATGTCATTATTATCACCAACTTACCATATATTATTTGCTATCTCTGTATAATATTTTTAACGGTGTAAAAATATTATGGTTCATCCTTTTATCCCAATCTAGATATCGTAAATTTCAAGTGTAGAAAAAGCACTAATATTGCTAAAAATAGAGATTTAAATGTCGAAATCATACTATGCCGAGCTGCGGAGGCCGGCGTGGCAAAAGTAGGTAATTCTGCCTCTTGTACATAAGTAGAGACTATAACCCAACAGAAGATAACGAGTTGTAATGCTGATTTGATGATATTACAAAAAAATCTATATATATACTATTTACCTGTACCATGTATATACTACCTATATGCCTGTACCTCGTGTTGTTTTTAATATATATTCAAAATTCTGTGTAATTAATTATATATAATATATTTCTGTACTAACTACTACTCAATGGTGGAAAATACTGGTGAAAAAAAGCCCAACATTACATATTTCGTTCAATTCTTTAATTCAAATCTTTCATAAAAATATGGAACAGATTGATGCTGCTTCATTAACTATATTAAAAATGTGACTCATCCGACAGATCACTGTCAAACTGGCTGAGGGTTTACAAACAAGCAGGGCACAGAGGTCGCAGGCACCTGCGCCCGCGCATTTGACATTGCCAGAGATAAGATACGGCTATTATTTTGTCACTGCTATCGGTCCAATGTCACAGTGACCTTAATGACATGACGCGTCGTCACTGCAGGATGTACCTACTGACCTTGTATGATATTTATCTAATCTAACATTTGCGAAAATGGATATTATTTAAAGATTACTTTCCATAGGGAAATATTTACATTGTTATAGCTCAGATTTAAGGTCATGGGATCGTAAATAATGAATTGCTGTTTTTAATTTAGAGTTAGTTTTAAAACAATTGAATGTGACTGGTCCTTAAGTTTTTAAATGATGACTGAGAATTAGTACATGAATTTTAACACGTATCACTTATCATTTTTGTACAATATACACAAAGAAATTTATTTGTCTAGGTAAAAAGTGTGTAGGTAAGCAATTAAAATATTTAATTAGATATGAACAGACATTATCTCTCATAATATTTTTAGCAGTAGTTGTTGTGCTCGCAGTACCTATCACTTACTAAACGCACATGAATTTTTAATCTCTTGTAATGTTCGTCCTTCTACCCCGAACCACACATATCCTCGTGTCCTAACACGTGACCCTCGTGTTGTTAGTAACACACAACATATATCGTTAATAAATATGTTATTTCAATAAGCGACCTTCGTCAGACCTCGTCATCATCACCCGGAAATTGCTTTATAGATGTAAACGCGCGTTACAGTTTTCCGAAGCAGGAAGTATAAGCGCAGCGGCCAAGGCAAAGTAAAATTGTATCTACTAATCGCAACATCTAGATATCAGTACATGTGGTATGTATTTGCACGTTGTAAATATTCCACTAAAATTTTATCAATCTTGTCAACCACTATCCTGAATTCCTTGTGACGCCGTATCTATGTCGTATGAAACTTTATTACAACACGACTGTAGTCAATAATGCAATTTTAAATTGAGTCTTTAATTGAGAATAATAACACTAATTTATGTAACTATGATTGTTATCAAAAATGTGAAATATAATATACTTATAGGAAAAGCGATACAATTCTCTAGCATGTGAGATATTTTACCCATACTACATATTTTAGAAAATGGTTCTTCAAGATGGACAATATTTTATTTACAAGATGTTTCGGTATTGACGTTTGAAGGACTAGCGAGAATTACTCGTATGTTGTAGTTACTTTAAGTAAATCAAGACGAAAATTGATTTTTTATATAGTATAGATACATCTTACTTGTTTTTAAATGTTTAACAAAAATTGAGAAACTTTTACTGCACTTACCTAAATCAGGAATAGAGCTGGATGGTTCCTCGAATATTGTCGGTTTGTGAAGGCGTGGTGGCGGTGGCGGCGGTGGTGGCGGTGGAGGTCGCATACATTGGATCACCGAGTGTGCTGATGGAGGTGTTGGGGCCGTTATCAGCACTGGTGCACGGAATTCCTTGCCCGGCGGCGCCGGCAACTCCAGCCGGCGAACGCCCGGCATCATCTCTGGTTCGTAGCCCAGGTCCAAGGGCTCCCGTTTAGGCGACATCTTAGGATAACACTGCATTGTTCTTTAAAATACTGACAAGTCCTAACCCAATATATATAGTATGATAGTCTTGCTAAATAAAACAATTGCTTATAAACAAAACTGCTTTACAAAGTTTTCACAAAGAATGCGGAAATCTTCTCTGATCGTATAGTTTTCATTGACATTTCAACGCACGATTGTGTCGAGTGCATGGGAAGTGCAAGGGCGGCAAGGCCTGGCGCCGGTATTCGAGCGCGTATCGTGCGTGCGCGGCGCGCCGCTCGACCCGCGAGACTCGTTCGCTCGCCGCGGCTAACTTTCTCTCACTGGCGTGGCGGGCGGTGGCGGACGAAAGTGAATCTGCAGCGAACCCCTCGCCTCGCCTTCAGGTGTCCCTGCGCCGTGCGCCCTGCACCCTGCACCGCCCGCCCAGAGGCGATCACCGCCACCGCCACCGCCGATGCCGATGCAACGCCCATCCGCCATCAACTTTAACCTTAACTCTGACCTTTACTCGAGTGCACTGCACTCACGATACAATGATACCTTAGTACACCTATTTTAAAACAATATCTTTGAGCAGCCGTCTAATGTCATGTATTATTAATTTTCTCGTGAGTACATAATTTACGTAACTGCGGAAGAATGTCTGAAAAATTAGTACATTGAGTAATTAGAAAATTTTCTTACACAGTCCATCAAATATTTCCATAACATGATTAAATGTTAACTGATACGATTGACTGACTGACTTATGACCACACGAATATCCACTAATGTTGGCCCATATTCGCTATGAGATGTAGGGAAAGAAATACATCGGAATGCATATTTCATTGTTGATATTTTTTGTAAATATTGCGATTGTATACCTAATATTTTTTTATTGTTTTATGATTGATAATGGAATTACCAACTGCGTTGTGGGTAAACAATGTCGGGTCGAGGATAATAGGATGACCATAAAGTCTCACTTGGCCTATTGTGGATATTTTCTTGTGTATGAAGATACTTGTGTAGCGAATTCAGCGGGAATTGACCGTAGTTGTTTAGAGGGGGACCGTGTAAAGAACGACTTGACATAGTACATTATTAGTAATAAAGCCATTATTCCCTGTTATACAATTCCCCATTATAAAAATATATTTTTTTTTCACTGTTAGAAAATATATATCCTCTTATACACACTCTATATGTGACGGAAAATCAGAATTGAAGGGAGGAATCCATGATTAGTTTATTTTGGAACTGATAATTGAGTTTAGTCAAAATTGAGGAGGAGATTACAGGTTTACCTATATTATAATAAACATTACACACATTACGTATAATATTCTCCTATTCTGACATGCATTCTGTTCTTTCATGTAATATAATTTTAAATTGGAACAAAATTCTTTTGATTTAATTTCAAAGGAGCCTTCTTACGGTAATCCGTTGTGATAAATTAATTTTGATATTTGTAGTAATCTGAAAATCTGAACTCGGTCAATGTTAATATCTATGATAACAAGCCTACTGTTTTAATTCCGACATGGCGTATGTCGAGCGATATTTACTTTTACAATCGATACTGAGTGATCATAGAGGCACGCTCGCTGATTACAGGCAGTGATATGATAATCATCTAACAGATACCGTATTAACTGCAACGTGTTTCTACAACGCCTAAAAAGTTTTATCGATCATCCGAGATACTACACGATTGTCTTATCGGCCAGCATATCATCTGATAATTGACTTCATCGGAAAGTCACGGATTTGTTGCTCACTCGTGAACTTTTCTTTGTAATAATTAAAATGAGTATCAAATTACTCATATACATATCGTCGGTTAAATAGAAAAATGGCAGTATTCAAAATGTACATTTTTGTCTTGTCTTGTAGACAAGCATTTAAAGTTTTTGAATTTATTTAAATTATTTTTCCCTTTAAAGTTTTAAATTTATACAGAATTATTCTATATAATTTTAAAAGTAAGTATTTTAGATAATGATTGGTTAATTTAATTGAGTTATATATATAAAAGGAGGTAATTCTAGCTTCTAATTTTGGAAAAAATGACATTTTTCTATTTAATCGACGAATTGTGACATATTTAGCGGGTATTCATTAAAATATGCATTACTAAAACGGCAAAAATAAAGTGTTTAAAAATATTTTTATTTCTTAAATGATAAAAAATATATCATAACCGACGAGTTTTGGATATTTTAAATGAGGTAAAATATTAGAATTCGTACCCATATAGTTGCGAACTCTATATTTTGCCTGCACTATTTTGACTTTTTTATTATTTTTACTATTACAATTTTTATTACTTTCTAAAAACATTTGAGAAAATATAATTAGTATTTATTATGTTACTATAATGCTATAATGTAGACTTTTATTGGTACTGAACGATTCCATTAAATAACATGAAAATTTAAAACAATAATATATTAATATTTTTGTTGTCTCACCATTATAAATATAATATCATTATAAAATTAATAAACTTATATTTTATATGTGAGGTGGGTGAGTATTGCAGCTTCAGACGCGGGCGGCTTCGAGGCGGGTCGGTGCATCAGGGTACGAGGCGGTCACTGGCTCGTCGCTCTGCGCACATGCTACTTCTATTTTGGCAAATAGTATCAATGACCTGACACCTTAATTGGTATTATTGATGACTAGTTGAATCCCGCGCTGCTGCTCGCATAACACGTATGTTATATGTAATAAAATTCATTTCAATCCGCGAGTAATTTTGGCGTGAAAGAGTTCCAAACACGGCAGGATGTGTGTTTGCAACTCTTTCACGCCAACTTCACAAACTCTCATTTATAATATTAGTAGAATTTTATTTTGGTAGTTATTTAATCGTTACTGTTACTTATACTTTACTATTATTGGATCATTCATTATTTCAAATTTAAATGTACAGTCACACGGATATTACCATAATAATAATTATATACATTTACTGCAGTTTCATCTAAATAGATTTTTATTTTAATACTTATAATTAAATTACCTATTCCAGGTTTTTATATTTTAATAGTTATTCATAATTTTTCAACCTAGGTACATAATTTTAAGGATGAACTTGCTTAAAGTGTATTATAATAGGTATCGCTATATACAGCAATTATAGCAAAATAGCTGCCGCAGTTGAATAAACATTTGATAATGGAAATGTAGTTAATTTTTTTTTTCTAAATCGAAACACGCAATAAAGCTTGTGACTGTATTATTATAAAGCAAAACATAATGGAACTATTAGGTATATTCCCATAAAATAATTTTCAATTAAACGAAACACCTAGTCTGTAATCTCAATTAAATGTACTCATCAGATTATAGTAGTAATATTATCTAAAATTAATATATATAATAAAGATAGATCTTTAGTTATATTTAAAATAAATCATTTCATTTTCGTAGTATTTTTATGTCCGTGTTCGGATTCGGGAGTGAAAGTTGATGGCATGGAAGGGCATCAGGACAGCGCTCTGTTGCAAGCAATCGACAAGGGTGCCGTAGAGGCAGCACGCATGCGCGGCTTAAGTGCAAGTTCATGGCTTGCATGACATGCATTCACACCGTGGAACTATTATCAATTTTATGTTTAAAGTATTATCTGTCGCTTTCTTTGTGGCGACATCCTTTTAGCCTACGTCTTATTATTATTATCCTATACTATATATATATATTATTATACTATAACCTTAGGAATACACAAGTATTCCTAAGGTTTTTTTCCCTTATTATTATACTACTTCTTGTACATTAACTGTAATACCCTAATTATACATGAATATTTACACTTGTTATTACTTATTGTTTTCAGGAATTCTGTTGTATAATCTAAACATCCTTGTTTATTAGAAATTATAAATTCTAGTACATAATACATTAAAAGATAATTGTTTTCTTTAATAAGATTAGTTAATTTTGTTTTAAGACCACCGTGACTAATTCGCCAGAAAGAAACCACAGTGGTTTCCAGGTAGGACCGACATGGTAAAAATATTTATTTGTTCTCTAAAATTAATTATTATCTGAAAATAACTTCTATACATGCGTTTGAATTTGCGAATAAGCATAGTAAAGATTTGTGATTCTTTGCCAATTGTAAATAGACTTTCATTGCTCATACGGATTAGATGACTAATGATCAAGATTAAAGATTTTCATTACTACATTCATTCACGAATTGTAATTTTAGTGCAATACACATTTTACTTTATTACAATTACAATCTTTCGTAGTGTACCTAATTATTTAGTGGAACTTTTTTTATTATTACTTGTTTGAAACGCTTTCAATATCTATCGGTGTGAATTCATCCGACAGCGGTAGTCTCGCCGCTGCCGGTGTGGCGGTCGCCGATCGATATGTAGCGGCGAGACAATGTATTTCTTCCCCTGGATATAGTATCTCGTCCCATATAACAGTATGAATATATATTTGTTCGTTCAAATAAGTATTTTAAATCATGTGGCACTAAAATTAGATTTAGTATACAACTGTAACTACATAAAGTATTGAAATGCGTGTGTATGTATTGTAGTACTCGGTAACAGTACTGAATGAATGAATGAATTGTAAGTGCTGGAATGACGAACGACGTTGATCATTCAAACTAATGGGTGGCGGTATTTATAAGTCAGACCAATCACACGGTGGTCCACAATTTTGCGAATAATAAAATTGGACAGATTGTGAACTTTGTGAACGAAATGACACGTTCATTCAAAATTTCACGGTTTGTGATTGATAAATACAAACTACCAAAAAATAAAATTATATATCGTAAACAGAATAGTACAATACACAATTTATCGAAAATTTATGACGCGAGATAGATTTTAAATCAATAGTCTTCACAATCATACGATGATATATAGAGAATATGAGGCAGAGATAAGTGTTTTTATAAATTGCAATCTAGGTGACGGTCCCCCTGATGGGAAGCGTCAAACGCCGCATATATAGGTGCATGAACATCACCACGGATATCACGTCATCCTGTGATGTTCGTTCTAATGCGTGGTCAGTCTGGAGGACTGCAGCTTACTTTAACTTCAACCGAAACATAGCTTACACAGATGAGAATATGTAAAACAGACAGTGTCTATTCTGAAGACATTGTTTTATACAAATTCTTCAGAATAGACACCTCTAACCTATCTCACCTATCTTTACAAAATTACAAAGTTTCATGATATATATGTATGTACTTTGACAATTTTAGCAATTGGAAAATAATGCTTTAGGTATTACTTAAATAACTTTTGTAACTTCGTTATACATAAGTAGTTTAGTAGTTAATAACACTGAATATTCATACATTTGGGGTATTTGTGTCGTTTATATACATCTATGCTTGTACTTTGGACCCTAAGTAATAAATATCACGCATATTATCGACATTATTCGGGGTCATATCACTAAGACATCATAAATTCGTCCCATGACCTTCAGACTGTAACATGGAGTAAACCCCACTTTTGTCCTTTCCAAGATCTGGATTCACTCAGTCACTTTTATAAAAGTAAATTTTAATTCCAACTTCTTTGGTATTAGAATTTTTGTGGCGCAGAATAGAAACAGAAATAAATAATATGCCAAAACAAAATACATAGACCGACAAATACTAAGGATATAAATATATCCAATGTGCCTAAGTAAATAACATTTTATAATACAATAATAATTTCAAGTTTCATCGCCCACCGAAACCTAAATCTTTGAAATGAAAACCAAAAAAAAGTAATATAGAACATATTAGCTACTGTCGATTTTTTCCTACTTTTATTTAACCAAGAAACTAGAGATGAAAATACAAGAAACACAAAAATCATAATTACAAAAATAATATTTAAAAAAAATAGACAATAATTAAACAAAAATATATTTATCCTTTTTTTACTAGGAGAAACCTAAACTACCCTGTATTTTTTCTCAGTTTAATTTATTCACTAAAAATTCTAATCAGTTTGTATATCAGCATTTTATAACGGTCAGAAAATATATTTCAAAGTACGAACCTAAACATTAAGTTCATTGTTCGTTTTCAATTTTAAGGGCCTTGAAGACTGCAGTAGTGGAATGCCCTCGCAAGGGTATCTGAATGTCGGCCTTTGGGTGCCAGTCGTCGCCCCGGTCCCTCCACGCCCCTCTGTACTGCCATCGCCCTGCACTTCTATTAGACGCTAATTTTACACTTTATAAATAGGTATAAATATAAGTAAAAGTCTATTTACTTTTAATTTTATTTATTACATTATGAAAAAACAAATTTTTATTAATGACTTTCAGATATAATAGGTACCTGTTGTCATAATTGTATCAACTTAAAATAGAAATAAAAATGTTTTATAATATTGAAGTAATTAAACTTTTTAAAAAACATAAATATTCAACAAATTTGTGATGAACCCCTGACAATACTACTAATCTATAATTGTCAATAATCTGATTATGTGTATTACGTGTCTAGTTTCATATTGCAGAAACCACCTAAACAGAACCTACTACTAAGACCCAGAGGTAAGTTACTTACATTTTACATTACATTTCTTCAACAAATGGAAGATTTTTTATTCATATGGTGCGTTTTTAATCACACAAATAGATTTCACTTATTGTGATATTTATACCATATTCTATGTCTAGAAAAAGACACATTTATTTATTTTTAATATGTATATATTTTAATCTTATTTATTTGCAGTAAAAATTGTATTAATCTCGGTTTGACAACGTAATTATTAGTATAAAGTATTAAAGATAATATTTATTGCCATTTGCTATTGAAATATAGTACATGGAGACCTTGCAACTATTATGTTTATTATAGGTAGATACCTGAGTTAGCCTCATTTAATTACGATGACAAGGAAAATACATTGTTTGATGTCTGCCTTTACAATAATTCGCACACGTATTCATTGCGTCATGCCCTATAGGTCATACCATTAATGTAATTCATGTTTACTCCATGTTACAGACGTTTAACTGCTTTGACATGTTCTGTATTATAATGGTCGTCCCCAAAGTCCTTCATTAGTTAGTCTCTAGAAATTTTTACAAGGAATATAATCATAATAGCCTCATAATTAAATATCTATTTTTTTTATTGCATTGGCATGCATTTATTTTGTATATTATATAAGATAAAAATAAAACTATAAGCTTGCATGTATTTGAATCGTTTTTTGCAAAAATAATACGAACTCATAATTATATACTAATTATTTGTACTCTTTGTTTTAAACAATTCAATTATAAAGTCACTGTAGGTTACATAATAAATGTGATTTAGCTGCCATATCATTATCTCATCAATAAAATGCACTGATATAATTATAGCTTCAGAAAGGAATACTAATTGCATTGGGGTGTAACATTTGATATAGATGATATAGATAGAACATAAATAGATTAAAAAAATAACGTCCTAACAAAATATAACATTCAACAGATACCAATATTGTTACTATTTTAATACTTGATTTCGAAAGAATGAGTGGAATACGAAATTTAATAATTTCATGTATATTACCTACAACTATAAAATGTAAGTACAAAAACGCAATCTTAATTTTAAAGTAATCCTATACATACGTAATTAAATCTCCAAATTTTTTTTAAGCCCAATTTTATACATTTTGTAACGCAATCCGAAATATCTCTACACTCTCTCGTTCTCAATTCTATTAGACATTATTATAAAAAAAATTATTCCTACGCAACAAGGCACATAACTGTGCCCATAAAAACATATCTACTAATATGTCTAAAGGTACCAACTCAAAGTTCATTAAATTCGTGGAAGTCGCTTAGGGTGGGGGTTGCTAAGGGGTATGAGGTTGATGGCAGAAGGGTGTTCAGCACGAGCCGAGACCGGGGTACAGCTGTCATTGACATCGCTCGAGGACGCTGGCTTCAAGGTCGCGGAGCCCAATTCTGAGGGACATTTTGAGCCTATCCAATCTGAATTTTGATAGCATTTTTGTTCTAAAACAAGAGACTTGGGTTCATGATTAAATGATAAACTATAAGAGATGTACACTTAATTATTTAACAGAATTATAAAGTAGTATAGTACTTATTATTAATTATAGTTCTTTATTTTTGTTACATAACGATTTACCTAATTAAATTATTTAAAAAATATATATTATATTAACTACATGCATGGAGAGATATGCTCTTATATTTCATATGTTTATTAATTTGCTATCAAGACTATAATTCAGGACTACTACGCCATAGATATCATATTTCTGAAATGGCTGAAATATTTTTGAAATATAAATCACTGAAAAATTCACTGGTCAGTTTAGGAAAATATATTATTTAATATGTATGTAATTTAATATATATATGTGTATGCCTTTATAGCTATTTGATGAAGCCATCACAGTATAATTGGAAATAGAAAGCTTGAAGTAGTCTATGTCTATCACTATCAGTTGGATTGTAAATGTATTTGTCATTGCAATTACTAAAAATATATTATATCAAACTTTCACAACGCAGTTAGCATCTAATCTATATCCTGAAAGATTTAAATTTAGGGTTTTTAGTAAAACTGAAGGAATCTCTCACTTTCTAATGACAATAAGAAAAAAATTGAAGAATATATGTTACATACATATATTCTTAAATTTTTTCTTATTAGATAGATATTATATCTTCATCAGCTGTACTCTATAGCTGATGAAGTTCAACTGATTGAAAATAACATTTAACAACAATGATTAAGATGATTCGTAGAATCTTATACTTACTACAGTCCGACGCAATGTGCCTGTGTATTTTCATTTTCAGACTGATATTAAGAAAATTTTGTACATATTTAAGTAAGAATTCTACGTCATGTTCATGAAAAACAGTATAGATATAATATAGATAATTCATTCATAATATAGATAGTAATTTGATCCTTTTAGTCTTAATGTAGAACTTTTTAAGTAAAAGTTATGGCAACTCATCTGTGATTCAAAATTACATATATTGATAAAAATATAAAAACAAATGCCAATAAACAATGGATAAGACATTACGAGGGTCCTTAAACTACAGGTTCAAGGCTCGTCGGTCATAATTTACATATTATCGTTATCGGATGTAGGTACTCAAGACAACAACGCTCTACTAGTTTAACACCATTAATATACCCACTTGTATTACGTGTTAATTTTATGCACATGTCTTAGACTTTTTGTAATGATTGTAACACATTCGTAGAGCAAGCCTATTATTACATCTTTTGTTTATAAGGCTATTGAACCTTTATGGTTGAATAGATGTTGCTTATTTGAATTCAAGTAAACAGAATCCTATATCCTAATCTATGTTCTGATCTGTCTTATTTTAATTTAATTTAAAACTGTCTAGTCTGGGTGATGATTTAATTTAACAAGCCTTGTAGCTATTGCTATTTATTATCTTAATAGGATAATGTTTTACTACGATATCAGAAGTTCGATGACTTCACTAAAAAATGTTTACAATTTTATTTCAGGTCAACAGCAATTTCTGGAATATAGTGAAGGGGGCAGTAATTTGCTCCCTGTGGGGGTGGTAGGAAGGTTACGGTGCATCGTACGAAAGGGCAACTGCAGATAACGCAGGCAGGGCCCAGACAGTCAACGTCCCGATGCACTCCCGGAGCGGTGCCCCGCTGCGCCGCCGCCACCGCTCACCCCCGCGCGCCCCATTCCATCGGGAACCCGTATCCGGCGCACACCACGGTTTTTACATCGCTCCCATCGACCATCCAGTTCGTCTCTCGTTGATTCGTTGAACTAATGAAACTGATTACCCAGTCGCATACTTGAGACAATCACATGTAGGGACTATGATTGCTTTTTCCTTACGTTTTCTTTTAATCATGTATATACACCATACAATATTTTTCACATAGAATGGTATAAGTTGTAGTAACTTATATTTAAGAGGGGGTTTATCAGTAATATGATTTATTTATTAATATTTGAGATACACAGACTAGTACGCTGTTCTCCTGGAAGAAGTGTGAAGAAGAAAATTTATTTATAGATTGCCTTGAATGTGGTATAGTTGTGTAGGTTGACTTTAAAATTGTCTCACACATTTAGTTATCAGTGACATACCACAGCTCTAATCGTTAAAATGTTTTTTTAACAATTCTCCCCAACAGTTTAAATACCTATTATAAATATGCATCTATAATCTAAAATTATTATTACAAAACCCCACACTCTAACAACATACAAATTTAAATAAAACTTATATTTTTATATGATTTAACCATAACAGAAAATACCATCAAATTACATAGACCAAAATTGTTCACTAAAGCATGAATGGGGACGGAAAATACACTTTTTTGTTTACACTTACCCTACACTATCAATAATCAATAAAAATAATTATATATATAAATTCCGTGGCTATATTTAGAGGATTATCACTGAATTTGTTATTCATAATAAATTTATTTATAACTTCTCGTGGAAAATGTCTTTCATTTTGGTTGATAATTTGCCATAGGGCTTTAGTCTTGTTTAATGCTGTTTTAAGAAAATTATTATTTTGTTCTTTTCATGCAAAATATTTTTTTAAGATTCAAAGCAATTTCACAATTAATTAATTGCAAATTTAATTTATTTCCACTGCTTGTTTTTATTTTTTACTTTTTCTATATAACAGGTTACGATTATTCTTACTTCACACCTTTATAGTAATACCTCTAAATATCCACCGAGGGATTTATTTGCAGAAATTTTAATCTTTAAAATGGAGAAGCAGAAAAGATGCGTAAATTATATATTACTTTAAATTTGTTGTACTACATTATTAATTAATTTCTGATTTTATAAATTTAGACATGACACATTTTTTTTTATATGTGAATCAACTTTAATTTTAACTTAGTGCAGTATGGTCACATAAAATAAAATATAAAATTTCCATTTCACAACCACGACCATTATGAAAAGTGTAGCAAATACATGTGCTACTAGTCTTGTTGGTTGTTTAATAGAACAATTTTAATTGGGTCTACAAATTTATAAGTTCGGAAAAGTATGGAGTGTAATTTCACAGTGTCAATATTGCCATTTATTATTATATGTACCATAGATTGTTATAAAAACAATTATTATCAAATCCGTCAAAAACAGCTGTCAACGCTTGAAAGCTGTTATTAGAAACTTGATATATAGGTACATGGTCTGTGTCTACTAGTACGTAGAGCCGAATTCAACCACATTTGAAAGAGATAATTTTATAATATCTATGGTAGGTGTAGGTACATTTTGTACTATTTCTTACCAGTATACAAGATCCTCATTTCGATTTCGTCTCACAAAAGCCACTATTTTATACAAATGCTAGCTAATAATAATAAAAATGTTAATGTAGTAACAATAATAAACCTGGATAATTCAAACAGCACCTAGTCTTTTACTATATAGAGCTTCTATTATGGGTAATAAACAGCGGTTAAAGTAAAGAGAAACATACAATTATTCTCATGAATACAAATATTTGTACCGTGCGAAGAATCGAAACCGCTTTGGAAGTAAGGCGGTATTCTGTTTGCATGACTACCGAGCTGATCCAACAGCCGCTGCCCTGTCATGGAATGTGCGAACTGTCAAATGCAGAAAGATAAAGTAGTCGTTATATTTTCTGAAATTATAATTTTTCTACGCAGTACTCTGCATTTTTAGTTCCATGAGAAACTTTTATAAAGTACTAGAAAACAAAAAAAAGATGAATGAAATCATCAATTAAAATGAAAAAGAATTACATGTTCTCTGACAACGCAGTTTATTTAAGAAGAAAATATATAAATTTAATTAAAAAAATTGTCAAAAAAATGTGCACGTTTTAGAATCATTAACCTGCAAAATTTGCTCACCCTTTTTGTATATTGTCCGCAAACTCTCCAATGAAGATATTCGTTTATGCATAACTGGACTGCAATTCTTTTCAAGCACAGACCTAGGTTTTCTATGTATTTATTTAATTTGTAGTGTGTGCAACCTGTGAGGGCCCTAGTAATAATGCATACATGTATATTGTTTTTACTCAATGGGACTACCATTGAGTAAAAAGAGTATTGAAGTAGTTAGAGTATTGAATTGAGTAGCTCATTGTTGGGACTTTTATTTATTTATTTGAATGTACTGATCCCGGCAATTCCCGTGCTGTTCTTTAATACTGTCGGCATTATGTTTTCTAAATATAAACTCATTATTAGGTTTCAGGGAATCAATTTAGATACTATTTGCCAGTTTTAATGTAATTAAAATAGCAATCAAGCTGCCTATCAGACGATAAGCGGTAATCGTTGCTTATATACGAGTACATGAACAATACTACGGACAACACGTTATCATGTGTGCTATTCCGATTAACAAAGATGTAATGCCTCTTATTCTGTAATTTCACTGCCTTATATCAGTCTTCAACTGAAGCAGCACATAATGCAAGTTGATGGACTAAATGGGACTAAGGTAACCATTTAGAAGACTTTTTACAAAGTCTATCTGTCATCAATCATATCTATCTATCTATCAATCATAACGAAAAATAAAAATTTCTTAAAATATATATTCCTCTTTTAGATAAGAAGAAGAAGAAGAAGACGAATGAAGCAAGAGTCGTCTGTACGTATTCTTATAAAAGCACTCGCTTCTGCTTGCCCCCCCCCCCATAAAAGATTTTGCGTGAATATACTCTTATATATCATCCAGCCAACCTGACGCTGTGACAGTGAAATTATTTTGCGGGTAATGGCAGTGCAGGAATTCTAAATACATAAATTTTATAATGTATAGTTAAATAAAAAAAACATATAGGTATACATCCTTCAATTAATATATATATAATGAAAAAATGTCTATAATTCTACTTACTAAGAGTTAAGTTAATTTAATCATTGTAAAATAGCTTTTCATTTAACAGATTTTGCTAATCCATCATCATACATATATACTTTATACATTATACGTAAAATAAATTTCATATGAATAAATTTGTAAACTTATTTGGATTATTTGTTGTTGAAAGTTATTCATCAATATTTTGTTTGTACATATAGAATGGAAAGAGTTCTAGTTATATAAAAGCAGGGCGTGAGATCGGAGTGCGAGGCTCTCGTTCCACGAGGCTCGCGGAGGCTGCGCACCGGGTGTCAAGGCCACGTCCTCGACCATGACCGCCCTCCCCTCCCGCGCAGTACACTCTCTCCGCCCCGTGCTGTTCCCCAGCGCTCTACAGCAAAGCACTGCATAATATTATCAAAGTAATTTCTTAATCTGGAAATATTTAGATCAAAAAACCAATATATACAAGAATATTTAAGTTACTGGCCACACTATAATAAGTAGTTAGGGAGTCTGGTTTATATAGGAAATTATTATATTATACTGAAAATCAAAACACACTAAATTATAATTATTTATTACTATAACACTATTCTGTAATTATCACAAAGAATAATTGCAAGCAAGTAAAATTTGGTAATTACGTAATATTACGCAATTGCCTAATTTTGATTCATTCATTTTTTACGACAAACCATAACGACACTATTGCACTTATTTCAAAATCGCCACTAAATGTTAACTTTACTTATACTTCGTATTTAAGTTATATAAGTAGAATCTATGGTGTAAGCCGGCTGTATGCAAAAATTTCCTACTAATATACATAAGTGAGTGAATATCCAGTCTATAATAAGATAAATCTGATATTACAAGTAAATGGCTAGCTCCATTACTTTGAACGTCTGTACTATATAGTTTTATAGTACAGACGTTCCAAGCAAAACCATTCTATAAACACATATATTTGTTCGTGCAACGAATAACAATATTAATAAATATTATAACTAGTACCCTTAACTGCTATGTAAGATTAAAAATCAATTTAATTATTTATTTTATTTTATGAGTGATGAGTAAGATGATAATTAATTCGATGTTGATAAAGTAATAAATAAGATAGTCACGTAATTTCAATTTATATTCTATCGAGTTCGTGACCACAGAAACTGTTCTGTGTCGTGGCCTTACCCCATCTAATAAAATAATGTATGAAAGTAGCAAAAATTTTCTACATCATATAATTATTGAGTTCACTTTTGTCACACACTATATATCTTACGAAAAATATTTAGTCTGCTTTGGTATAGGTATCTAATCCTGTTCTTTTTTTCTCTGGGGCTGCTCAATGCTTTCAGCGTTTAGACATCTGTTCATTTTCACTTTTGTGAGCTCTAATCGTATTGAAAAGAAAAGAAATGAAAGTGTATTCTTGAATATGGTTTATTCGAAGTCGAATGTTACAGTAGTTTTAATAACTAAAAACCTCTTTGCTATAATAGTTTTAAAATTTCCACGTGAGGTATTCGAAGCGATTTAGTTTGATAACCTTTCGATCGGAACAAAAATTAGCCTAGAATTTTGTCATTTTAAAGTGAAAATGTTAGGATACGTTGTTATGATACTTGTATCACAGATAACATACTTGTATAAAGAGTGTATTACCATTTTTTATAAGTAACTTTAATATGTTACATTCAGTTCAGTTTTAAGGATCAGCAAGACGCATGACGTCACTGGTGTTTCAGGTATTGATATACTTCTACCGTCAGGTGGGCTATAGTCACGTATACATCAAGTATACCATAATCATGATAGGTGTACCCTATCATGATTATGGTATACTTTAATATACCCCTAGATATAATAAACGTCGCCCTACCCAGAAAAGGTGCACCAACTACCAGATACATTTATATTTTCAAACTATCCTGGAACTTATTAAAGTATACTCAAATATTTTCATCCAAATCAGTCATTTTATATGCAGTATCCTACAAAAAAAGTGACTATCGCTAAAATAATAATTAATCTTGATCCGCGATATGTTCCAAAGTGAACTAATAATTTTGGAAAATATTTTGCATAACATATATAGTGAAAAATACCATTGAATGGGGAATTTTCTGATTTTTGCAGTTCTGTTTAAAATGAATATCAGAGGTATATAAGTATGCTCTATATAGCAGCAGGCCAGTTAAACATAGCCAACATTTGAAACTTATTATTTTAAAATTGCTGTATAAAGTAAGATTTTTTTCGAGGAATTGTCTACTTTCGTATAATTCTTAACGATTTTAAAAAGCCAGTGGCACTCTGTTTCTTGTTGCTTATTCCGTAAGGAAGTGGTATAGAAATAGACATATGCATATAAATATTTTTGTCAAGTGTGAGATAGTGCAGCAAAGTTACCATAGGTATACTGTAAAAAGTTGTCTGCGTGGGAATCTCAGTATCACCTATTTTAGCCAGCAAGCAGTTTGCTTTATATAGTTATATAATAAATTTAATAAGCTGTGTTTCGGAAGTTTCTGATATCTTACTCATAAGAGGCATGACATGTTAATTAGGACTATGACGACAGTGTTTATAAATTATTAGATTATTAGAGTGATATCACAGTTGTCACATGACAAAGTTATATCAGTAATGCAGTATATAGATGACGATTAGCGCAGTGTCAGATGAGCAGTGAGATTATTTGACATTCCAATTACATAAAAAAAATTTGCAGATCAATGAGACACCACAATTTACTCCTCATGAATGGCAATGCCTGACACGAACCGTGGGAGTCACAATGCAGTTTGGATCACGGACACCATGTCCATGTTGCGACGGTTATCACTTTCTGTTAGATGGACCGCTGGACCATCAGTTTGTTTGCCATTCGAATTTTATAAAAAAGAGAGTACAGAACTTACACCGCCATAATAGATCTACGTTTTAATTATTTGTTAGCCTGTCATCTACACCCGTGCCGGCACGCGTTGTAATACGTAGTATAATTTATGTAAATGTAAAAATACCAGTGCTATGTCTATATGTTTTGTGAAATAAATAAACGTGTACTTCTATATATAATAGCAATATATAACCTCATCATTGGCTTAGTACAGAGAACGCCTACGCAAACCTACACGTGCCTCATAGCGCGGTCATGTCAGGGTGAAGGTCGCTGGTCCCGGAGCTATCCGCACTGAAAACGGGCCCCGGCCGTCGACCCCGGAGGAAATCTTCCAGGGCACCTGACCTTGACCTTTAGGCGCGCACGCGCCTTGCCAATTACCTAGTACCCTGACCCTGTTACGAAAGGATCGGCCTATGTAAGTATATTATGTATTTGTGCTGGCAATAGGCTTTTAGCGGAACATCTTATATACTTAGGTACAATGACTCGCCATCTAGTACTTTCCATGTATTATCACCACCACCTCTTACTGCTCCTGAGAAATAAGATGATATACTTCGATAAAATAAAGCCAATAAGTAATTTCTATATTCATATCTTGTATAAATAGTATAATATACTTTTAATGCTCTACTTCAAACTTTAAATCGAGATCCAAAAAATAAATAAATTGGACTAATATTAGACTATAGAATTATACCCGTGCTTATGCTCATGTCAGGTTTAGCTCTGCCGGGAAACCACACTAGCCCCACTGGTAGCAATGCAAGATTTACATTTGACGGCCTCGGTGGTCTAGTGGTTTAGGCGCGCACGCCCTGCTTAGCTAGTGCGACCAGTTCGAGCTGTGGGAATTGTCGTGAGATATTATTACCAGGTGACCTCCAATACCTTCTGAAAACATCGTTATATGTTCCTGGTGAATTGATCACGCTATTCCAAATAAACAAACTTTATCCTCAATCTGTCATGTGCCCTAGTACCCTGATAACATAATATCGATAGCCAAACTGGATGCGCTATTTTATATTCGATAAAAAAAACACATATAAATCATAGTAAACGTATTCACTACAAATACTCGTATTATTTCGTTACTACTTGCCTACTACTCATCATTTAGCATCAATCAGAACGGTTTGGGCTCAATTTACACTAAAACGAAAAGAAGGATTTTTTTGTAACGTAAAACAATTTCGACATCTTTCTCCTATAGAAAATGCCATTCCATATCATCCAAAAAATGCAATATGCACTAATTTGTCAATATTAATTATTGTCCACAGAATATGCACTTATTTACTAATAGCTCTATTTATTATACAGGTACAAATATATATTAGGAACGCCATCTATTGATTCTTACATTAACAAAAGATATATATGTTTGACACTTTGATAAGCGCATAGAGAAACATATTTAGAACTGTTTTCAGATGACAGATGGCGCAATAATGTTGCTCATGCACAACATTATGTGAAGTATTTAAGTCCGTCTTAATCAAGGGTACAAAAATGTTGACTGTTGGGCATTGACTCGAGCGCTGGATTCTAATGCTATGGATGCTCATTTTTTTTTTATTTTGGAAGGCACACTGTTCGATCATGAGAACCAAATCTTTTTTTTTTATGAGTGGAAATCTTCAGCAGAGAACCGCTTAAGAAAAGAATGCAAACGGATACTGTTGGATTCCTATCCAATAAAACTCCCAGCACACAGCTACAGTTTACTTCGTTAGGTTTTTTTTCGTTAGCTTTTGTGGTTTTTATGTCATCCAAATTGAATTCTGTACTTCTTTCAAGTTGATGGTGAAAAGCGGCCGTCACCTATGTAAAAACCATCGCCACGGACATCACGACATCATGTAAACTACCCCTCATGCATTGCCATTCCGGAGGACTATGATATTATGCCCCAGTAGCCCGTAATTTCGCTGCCATAACTTACTTTCCAACTGAAATACAATTTACAAGAGGTTGCATTGTGGCTAGCATTAAATGGGAGACATATACAGACGACTTCGACTTTGTACAAAGTGAATCCTGGTAATTTATGAGTAGGTTATAAAAACCACCACTACTGAGTTCTTATCTCCATCATACTTTTATTTCCAATTATCATTCTGTTATTCCAAGCTGAAATTTACCTATTACTAATGTTGTCTTGATGCGCTCTTTTAGGAGTGATCATAAATTTTTTTCAATGTCTATAACATTGAAAAAAATTATGATCACTCCTTATCATCTTAGTCTCTGTTGTCTAGCGGTTTAACACACCACCTTATTTCCAATGGTCCAAAGTTTGATTCCCCCACAATTGAAAAAATAATATCATATCATGTTTGTTTCTAATATCACAGATAACATAATATGTAATTCATTACTACATTATTACTATACTATATTAGAAATACAGTAAACTAGTATGATCGCGGATAGTGACAAGAGCTCCACCAACAAGAGCTCTGAATGAAAAGTTTAAAAGCTTACAATGATCTTATGAACTAAATTAGTACAATGGCGAACTTAGCCCATTCACGAATTTCTTCCAGTTAACATTGGAATGCTGAAAAATAAGAACAAGAAGATAAGAATAACAAGAAATAAGCATTATAACTGCTCATTTTTTCTATTAATATATGTTATATGTGTAGTATTTTTTTTTATGGATGATATGGAATGGTTCCCCCATCTGCGCTAACGGTTTACGCTGGCGGGGCACCAGTGGATGATAAGATGAACATGAAGTCAGTTAGTCAGTCAGTCATGAAGTCAGTTAGCCCAATGTGACAAATTCACCAGGAATTTATCACAATGGTTTCCAGGGGGAACCGCGTGGAGGTCAACTTGACTTGGTACATTGCTAGTAATGGGGGCATGAGTCCACATTACTAACAATCCCCTTCCCCCCTATGTGTAGTATTAATATGAATATTATGCGTGTAGTTATAAAAAGTGTATTTAAGTATTTCTATCAGGTGTTTGATATCCATAGTAAAAGTTCTGCTTAGTCCAACACTAGATGGCGATGTAGAAATTGTTAGCAGCATTATTATAATTCTTATCTTAACAAGAAAGAGAGTTCCCAATTTAGTTTACCAGAACCACTTTGAAGAGTTATTATTTATATTTATTGATTATTTCTTTTCTATTTAAATTAATCTTCATAAACAGTCAGATAATTTATATATTATTAGCCGTCTCGGCTTCGCATGATAGTACGTATATAATAAATAACGAATTTGTATTGATAAGGATTAAAATCTTGTTTATAAAAACACCTTCGTAAATAATGCAATATTTTAGGAAGAAATTTCAAATTTCAAAATGTTATAGTGAGTTAACCTTAAAAGATAGACATATGTCGTAGCAGAAATGTTGTCGTGTTTTTTTAGTTTAAAGGACACCAATATCATCATATTTTTGCATTCATATATATTTGTTTACGCAACGCACGCAACGGAATCAAACAAAGTACTCCGCTCCCATTGGTCATAGCATGATGTTATATAGCCCTAGGGTATACCACTTAGGGATAAAATACTTTTCTAAGAGTGAAAGAATTTTTTAAATCGGATTACCAGAACCGTTAATTACCCCGAACATACAAACATACAAACTATACTTCTTTATAATATTTCTTTACAGTCTAATGTACCGTCTATACAAGATGACTAGGGACAATAGACTTCAAAGAAATTTGAAATTCCCTAGCTGAAAATTACGATTTCAAGATATGTGGAAGATCTAAAAATTTCCATACATTCAAATATAAAACAAAATCTACTAATTTGTATGTAGGTATAATACCTTGATATAAAAAATAGGTAGACTATCTATATAGCACGCATAAAACTTTTATACGCTAACAGCTGCCGCTCATCAGCCCGGAATCATTTGTGATAATAAAAGTAAAATGTTGTCATATAAATGACAATGTTTTCTTTTTTGGTTCAAAGTGTTTTAGGT
This sequence comes from Achroia grisella, assembly GCF_030625045.1. NCBI lineage: Eukaryota > Metazoa > Arthropoda > Insecta > Lepidoptera > Pyralidae > Achroia > Achroia grisella. Next base: position 269,603 of record NW_026712938.1, read on the forward strand.
GCATAGGTAATGGCTTCGCAGGACGTGGGCGACGAGCGTTGAGCGCAAGCGATGCAGGGGAAGCGAACGTTAACCCTTTCTGCAGTTCATTCGCCGTCTGGCCTCACCCCAGTATACCACCCACCCTCTCCCTAGCCGCTGAACCGAGTGCACTTGCCGTACTGCAAGCCAACGATTTTGCTACTAAAACTAAAATCCTTTGGCTTCTGTTAATGTAGCTACTTAGCAAAAATTATTAAAGTAAAAGTCGAAGATGCTTATATAATTTTTGTGTTATTCATCAGAGGGCTCTTTGCTCAGATTAACCTGATAATAGGCATACTATTATCTATAAGATATTTGTTACATTTTCACGCAAATACAGTAATATAGCTTATACATTAAAATAACATATAGGCTTTAAATTTCACGCGGGTGAAACCGCAGGCACAACTAGTAAATATAGGGCACAATATCTATATTTGGTGGCGTCATGACATTGTAAACCGACCGAGAAGACAATGTAAACATCAATGTTTCTCCAAATCTTTATTTTGTACTAGCTGAACCCGCCACGTAATAACGTCATAATAATAGATTTTTTCATACATCTTCGATTATATAAATTCAAATATTTAGTAATTTTTTGCATCAAAATAACATGGAAGTTTACCCAAGGAATAGAATTTCACGTGAAACGCGAAAAACTGTTTATATTATACTTATGGTTTATACATTGCGTAAAAAGAGATTCAAAAAGAATATTATAGTAGAAAGACCGTACTGAAATAAAATTAATCATAATTGTAGGTATAATTTACTGAAAGCTACTAATACATTACGTACATCTACTTATCTAGATATTATACTTTAAGTATTAAAAATATAGGTATTTAAATATGAACCATAAAATTTGTCTTATCTTACTTATTGAAGAATAATAAGTAAATCGTAACCTAATGTCATGTGTTTCTCTAATATAAATATCCTTTAAAATTTAATCTCCCACTTCACAGTAAGAGAAATGTTGTTTAATATAAAACAGAAAAAAATCATATCAATCATAAAATAAAATTACCGATTGTAGTCGCTTTATAATGTAGGCAATAAATAATACCTATTCCTGAAAAATGAAGCGGATTTTTTTTGTTATATATTTTGAATTACAGTACATCGGAATTCATGTCAACTGAAGTTTCATAATTCCTAAATCGATTTTTAGAAAGTAATCGTTTACCGTAATTTTCTTAATCTGTGTCTACAACCTTTAATTGTCACTACAAAAATATAAAATCTGGTATATCCGACATTCTTTCTTCACTGGAGTGTTCTGGCAAACACACATTTTTATAGAGACGTGATAAATATATATTCCTATTTTTATTTAAACAATATTATAAGTAATTTAAGGAAGCATGCAATGTTTCAAAATACATATATGTATGTATATAAAAATAACATTTTCATTTATTGAACTGTGATGTGACGATCGATTAAATTTAAAACGCAGACAGTAACAAGGCTAGCGATTTAAAAATAACGCAAAGAATACTAATTACTCTGTATGAAACAGCCAAAATATATTGGCTATTGAAGTATGTCAATGTCAATGTCAATGTCAATGTGTGATGTTGATTAATCTAATAATGTTACTTTCTCTCTTGTTAATTATCTGTCATTGTGTAAGTTTATAAGCTTCCTAATAAATATTAAATATAAAATATAGACTGCATATTATTATAAAATATCATATAAAACATGGCGCAGTGGTATTTACTGTAAGTCTAAACAGTGTATTTCGGCTAGAACGATATCAAATCTGAAGCTTACCACGGATTAAAATTTCAAACAACATGGAGCGTAGCTGGGTGAAATTGCCCCCAAACTTCGACATTCGAACTCAATCTGCAGCAACTGAATGGAGAGCTTGGAAAAGCATGTTTATAGATTATCTAGTGGCTGTCGGTAGTGACAAGGCTACAGACCAAATTAAATTATCTCTGCTGAGGAACATGATGGGTCCTGAGTCGACGAAAATCATATTATCGTTTAAGTTATCAAAGGAAGATAGTGAAAACTACAATAAAGTGTTACAAGAAATTGAGAATTATGTCAAGCCTAAATCTAACGACGTTTTTGAAAGGTACAAGTTTAATGAAAGAAAACAATTGGAAGGTGAAAATTTTGAAAGTTTTTACACTAATTTAAGGTTACTGATTGTAAATTGTAATTATATAGAGTCTATAGAGGATGATTTACTAAGAGATCGTATCGTTCAAGGCATTTTCGATAAACAATTACAAGAAAGTTTGCTCGAGTCGAGAACTTGACGTTGGACAAAGCTACAAGTAGATGCAGAGCAGCAGAAGCTAGCCGTTCTCAAGTAATGGAAATGAATCCAACCTGTATTGAAGTAGATAGAGTAAAGAGTTATGGAAATAAAAGAACTGAGAAGAAGTTTCAAAGAAATATAAATAATAAATTTGATTGTCGTCGTTGTAAAAGTCAGCATGGTCCGAGAGAGTGTCCTGCATATGGAAAAAAATGTGCAAAATGTGGTATATTAAATCACTTCGCAGTGAGCTGTAAAGTGAAGAAAATAAGTGAAGCTGTGTGTAATAAATCAAATTCATCAAATGAAGAGTTATTTTGTGGAGTAGTGTTGTCAAATATAAAAAAGAATAGAAGTGAGTGGGAAGAAAATATACAAATAGAGGACAAAATTTTTAAGTGCAAGCTAGACACAGGAGCGGATGTGAGTATTCTGCCAAAGAGTGTATTTGATAAATTAAATTATAAGTTAAATTGTAAAATTCAGAAGACAGAGTTAACAGTACAATCTTTTACTGGAGAAAATATTAAGCCAATAGGCATTGTAAATCTTAAATGCAAGTATAAAAATAAAATATGTAATGAGAATTTTGTCATAGCTGAAGCAAGTAACATACTTTTAGGTTTGCCAGCATGTGTCTCATTAAATTTGGTGAAACGAATTCATAGTGTTCAGGTGACAAATAATGATAAAGATAAATTTGTAAATAATAATATAGTAGTTTTTGAAGGAATAGGAAGGTTGCCAGGAAAAGTTGAAATTCCTACCAGAGCTACAGAAGAATATATTTGTCATCCTTCTCCGAGATTACCATCTTGTTTGCTTGAACCTTTAAAAGCAGAACTAAATAGATTAGTAGAGAGAAAATCAATTGTTAAAGTTAATAATATTAGTGAAAATGCATATATAAACAGAATGGTAATAGTAGAGAAGCCAAATCGTAAAGTTAGGTTATGTCTCGATCCATTAGACTTAAATAAAATTATTGTAAAAAAACCTAAATGTTTACCCACATTGGAGGATTTAAGTTTTAAATTACAGGGTAAGAATTTTTTTCTCTGTTTTAGACTTAACTGAAGGCTTTCATCATCTAAGTTTGTCTGAGGAGTCATCTTGGAAGTGTTGTTTTGCTACACCTTATGGAGTTTATAGATATCTTGTTTTACCATATGGTTTAATGAATGCACCAGAATTATTTCAGGATGTACTTGAAAGTCATTTTTCAGAGTTGTCAAATGTTATTATTTGGGCTGATGATATTTTAGTAATGGGAAACACTGAAAAAGAGCATGATTTAGCATTGCAGAGTGTAATCCAGAAAGCAAAGAAATTAGGTATTGTTTTCAATAAAAATAAATTTCAATATAAACAAAGAGAGGTTAAATATGTAGGCCAAGTTTTTAATGAATATGGAATGTCACTTGATCAGGATAGAGTTGAGTCATTAGTTAATTTAAAAGAACCAAGTAATAGAGATGAGTTGAGACAAATATTAGGATCTTTCAATTATGTACGAAGGTATGTGCCTGACATGGCAAATATAATGGCACCACTTTTCAATTTATTAAAGAAAAATTCTGAGTTTACATGGTTACCTGCTCATAGTCTTACTTTTACTGAGCTGAAAAGAAAAATATGTTCAGCACCATCTTTGACACCTTTTGACCCCAAAAAGAAAATTATTTTAGACACAATGTGATGCAAGTAAAAGTGGATTAGGTTGTTGTCTATTTCAGAATAATGATCAAAATATATTAAAGTTAGTAGCATGTGCATCTAGATCTATGAATGATTCAGAGCTTAATTATAGTCAGACAGAAAAAGAATTATTATCAATATGTTTTGGTATAAAAAAGTTTCATAGATATGTTTATGGTTGTAATGTTGATGTTCAAACAGACCACAAACCAATTGTATCAATTATGTCAAAACCAGTTTGTAAAATAGGATCTCCTCGTTTGAAACGGTTAAGATTAAAATTATTTACATATAATTTGAATGTATATTATGTACCAGGAAAGTTATTACATTTCGCTGACATGTTATCAAGAAATTGTCTAAGTATTACAGAAAATGATAATCAAATGTCACAAATAGTACATTCTGTTACTGTACACTTGCCTATGTCAAAAGAAAGAAAACAAGATTTTCAAAATAAAACAAAAGCTGATGTAACATTAAGTTTATTAAATAAATATTATATTAATGGATGGCCAGAGATGAATAAAATTACTGAATTGTGTAAAAAGTATTATAAGTTAAAAAATGATATCTATTTTGAAGATGGCATTGCTTTCCTAGAAAATAAAATAATTGTACCTAAATCATTGAGAAGTTATGTATTAAATTTAATTCATGAAGGTCATTGGAATCTGTAAGTGTATAAAAAAGCTAGGCAATTATTTTATTGGCCAGGTCTTACAAATGATATTAAGGATTTTGTAATGAAATGTAGGACTTGTGAAAAGTTTAGTGATTCTAATAAAAGTGATAATTTGTTACTTCACAAGATTCCAAACAGAAGATATGCTAAAATAGGTACTGATATATTAGATTTTTGTGGAAAATACTTTTTAGTTGTAGTTGATTATTTTTCACATTGGCTTGAAGTATTGCCATTATCTGACAAAACTTCTTCATCTGTTATAAATGCATTCCAGGAAGTTTTCATGCGATTTGGTTACCCTGAAGAAGTTATTGCAGATAATAACCCTTTTAATTCTTTTGAATGTTTAAAATATTTTAAAAGTAAAGATATAAGTTTAATAACTAGCAGTCCACATTACCCAAAGAGTAATGGTATGGCAGAAAAGGCAGTACATATAAGCAAAAAGATTCTATGTAAAGCTAAGGAGGATAAAGTTGATTATAGAGAATATGTCCTAAGTTATAATAATACACCATTGTCCACATTGCATGTTTCTCCGTCTCAAATTCTAAACAGTCGTAGAGTCCGTACGTTGTTACCTATGAATGAAAAATTATTAAATCCGAAGGTTGAGGAAAATATACATAAGTTGCTACTTCTAAAACAGTCAGTGTTGCAAAAAGAAAAGTTTGTTAAGAAAAAGGAAATGGAATATAAAATAGGAGATAAGGTAGTTCATAAGACTGATAAAGACAAATTTTGGAGAAAAGGTATTATTGTGGGAAAATGTAAAGAACCTAGATCTTATTGGATACAAAAGGGGAGAAGATAGGAAAATAAGAAGGAATATTAAACATATAAAAAAATCTTTTTCAGATTATAAAAGTGCAAAGAAACTCAATCCTTTTTTATCTAATTATAATGAAGATTTTGATCAGGAATCTGATATAAATCTAAATGTTCCCATTTCACCTAGACCTGTAATAACCTGTAGGAATCAAGTACCACTAAGTGTAACTACTAGATATGGTAGAACTACTAAGCCTAGAAGGGTGTTAGATCTGTAAGCTAAAGGGGAAGGTGAAGTATGTCAATGTCAATGTCAATGTCAATGTGTGATGTTGATTAATCTAATAATGTTACTTTCTCTCTTGTTAATTATCTGTCATTGTGTAAGTTTATAAGCTTCCTAATAAATATAAAATATAAAATATAGACTGCATATTATTATAAAATATCATATAAAACAGCTATCGTCCATTTATAACAGGAATACTTACAAAATTTGTTGCTCGCTGGCAACTTAATGGGCTTCACAAATATAATCTGTAGGTACCAGTCCACAACTTCATCTGCGTTTCTGTTGATAAATAATAGCGTATGTCTGTCTTTACGAGACAAACTATTTTCACGTCAAATATCATTGAAATCCGCTCAGTCGTGAAAAGGAAACAAATAGTAGAATGCATTATGCATACGTATTTACGATAATGAATCATGGATGCAACACCAATTATCTACCATTCGAAACATATGTTGATATCTATTGTTGATAGTGTCTTTAACCACAGATAGGATAATATTACATAATTTAACTAAGCCTTGTTTTTAATTTCTCAGGATATGTATTAATTAGGTTTTTAAACTTTAATTACTAGGTCTTTGACATCAGCCACGATGTGATACGGTAGGTACTGGAGAACATATTTCGCTCGAGGTGTAAATACCTAAGTAGTTATTTAGAACTAATTCTTACTTCATCTTTTTTTTTTAAATAAATAAAAATAATCCTGTCCTTATCCTACTGTAAATTTATATTACATATCTAATAAACTTTTGGTCGTCAAAAAGTAATTTATGCAATTACGTTATTAATAGTTAATGAATTTAATATACGGAAGTACAAACTGTTGTGGCTATTGTTGTCCTATTGTAAATCCTAATAATATTATAAAAGCAGAAGTTTTTTTAATGATGCCTGAACGAATATTTGTACCTACCTCGTCCATGCAAATTGATAAAACTGCTGTAATATACATACATCAGAATAAAACATAGGATATAACTTAAAAAGACATTATGTAAATTGGGCTGATTATGTATGTTTAATTATAAGTAAATAGTTTTAAGAAAAGGCCGCGACATCATATGTATTCACTACTTTGACTATGATTTACATCATTTGGATACGATAATAACGGTAATAATAACGATAATAAATACGGTATCTAATTTACAATATTAAATTAATATAACCAAAATGAGTACTTCGATCAGTTTTGATATTTTTAATAGATCGATCTGGTTTGGTATTTTAATAGATAAACTTTGTCCTTTGAATTAAACTGTTTACATGTAACGACGATGAAATTAAACCAGCCCGATGCTTAGTGTCCATTTTGTGAATTTATAGTATAGTATAACTTGGAAGGCCTAAAAATATAATTCTCACAAGGTTACCTATTTAAAGACCATTAATAATAAAATGCATACGCAGACCAAGTTTTCAATATTGCCGAAAACAATTGTCAATATTCTCAAAAATTAACATAAATAATTATGAGACACTAGGACTAATATTTTATAGGTGATTTTCAGAGGTGTATTGATTTTAATGTTTTTTGACACACAAACACCTCTGAGCCGCCATTGCTGGCCGGTCATGAGACCGTGTTATTTTTTTTTCTGTAGCTGTTGTAAAGGAAAACCTTATCTTGTTTAGGACGGCTACTTCGCCCTACTCATTCAAGGTGGTTGGCGGGGTACTCGAACACGCTTTGGGATGCTGGCACCCTCAAAGCAAGCACCACGGCCTTAGTAGGGGACATAACGACAGTCTCGGTGGTCTGGCGGAGTTCTTTTCGATGGATCTATTTTATTGCACAAAATAAATGTGAGATAAAACGATTTTAAGTTCTGTAAATATCTTTTTTGGTAAATGGAAATACAGAAGTGTAATACTTCTGCGATTCCATTGGACTACCTGGTCCATTACTAAACATTTTTTTATATTTGTATACGTAGTTGATTAATGAAATATTAACTTTTGTAATATCTTAACTATTTAATTAATCTTCATTTATATACTGACTGTTAAGCGCACAGCCATTAGAGGGAGAGAGCATATTTAAATCTTTTGTGTTTGAAAGATGAATGAAAAGTTTGAAGTTTTAAAAATACGGTCTTTTATACATTTTTTAGAACCGATATCTTTATATTTTTTTATTCAGGTTTATTTTTTATAGTAGTTGATTGGAATTTTTGCCAATATCCATATAAACGTTTCCTTTGTAGGTACGTACTGGTCGAAAAGAACCAGATGCATCTGTAGCATACCAGATTCACATAATATCATAACGAAGCTGGGGAGCGAGGATCTAAAACCCATCTGGTCAGAATTACAATCCAGTAAGAACTACCTAAATAAAAACGATAAACTTATCTATGTAGCAGCACACTATATACGCAAACTAAATTTAAGAATATAACAAAAAATAAATACTAAATAACTAATATGATTACTAAGATGTTGTTGAATAAAATGTATAAAATCTGCAACAAAAACACACCCACCAATTCCAACGTTTTTGTTTTTTAAATTATGTTGCTTTTTAATTATATTGACCTAAACTCTGTACCAATATAATTAAATGTGGTCACTTAATTATGATTATGAATAATCGAATGATATATTTGAGATACAATTTAGAGTAAACATAAATAAATACCATTACTAAAAATGGTCATATATTGTTAAAAACATCAAGAGTCCTAAAAATGTGTTACTATTTCCTTTTAGTAAGTGCTTCTGTAATATTTTCGATGATAAAATACATAGTTGTTTACTTTTTCTGTAAGTTTTTTATGAATGGAGTATACAATTCGGGTACAGTGCGAATGTGACAAAATGTTTAAACGGGAGCTCTCTTTCTATTTCTCGCATCCTGATGCAATTTTGGTATCACTGTAATGTTCAAATTCGTTTTATATTACATATACTCAGTATATCGAATAACAATACAAATAAAAATTTAATGAAAAAATATAAAAGTATAAATTACTCAGTACGTATATCACTTATTTGGTAAATGTAGGTGGTAAAAATGTCTATGCTTCTCAAGACCCTTCCAAGCTTTTAAAATCTTGATCTCATTTGTCTGAATTGACTGAAAAATTACATACATAACGCATGAATTCTTTGCATAATATTACATACAGTGATTAATTTCTATATATATATAACTTATTAGATCAGACAGACTTACTTCTCTTTAATATTGTTGTTACAATAATTGTTTAATTTAGTATGTCATAATTTTAAAATAATGGATATATTTTCGATTTTCTCTATTTGTGATAGACTTAAAACTGAAATAGAAGTAAATGTCAAACCATAGATTATCTACGTATACTTACGTCAAACCGTTGGTTATTGATGTACCTGTCAAACCACGACGTCTTACATTCGACTTTGTGTAGTACAACAAATCCATGAGATTTTCATAGTCTAGTTGTATATGTTTGTACTCAAAATTATATAAAATATGCCGAAAAACAAAGGAAAAGGTGGTAAAAATAGGAGGAGGGGTAAAAATGAAAACGAAACAGAAAAACGTGAGTTGGTCTTCAAAGAAGATGGCCAAGAGTACGCCCAAGTCACAAAAATGCTCGGTAATGGCCGCCTGGAGGCCATGTGCTTTGATGGCATAAAACGTTTATGTCATATTCGTGGCAAATTAAGAAAAAAGGTTTGGATTAATCAAGGCGATATTATACTAATTGGTTTAAGAGATTACCAAGATGCTAAAGCAGATGTCATCTTGAAATACACCCCTGATGAGGCAAGGAATCTTAAAACCTATGGAGAATTTCCAGAAACAGTGCGCATCAATGAGACTGTTGTCTATTCTGTGGATGGTTTGGACGAGGATATCGAATTCGGAGATGAAGTCAGTTCCGAAGATGAAGCAGATGCGGTTGATGCTATATAAAATTCTAGTTCTATTTATAATAATATTTACAGTAAGTCTATGTAAATTTATTTTGATGTTATAAATAAACATGACTGTGAATTTGTAAAGCTCTGCAAATTTTCAAACATTAGAAATAATGTATACCTAGTACTATTACTATCAGTATTTATTACTCGAAATTACAGTGTAAATGTCAATAATATATGGTAAACGATTGTCAATATAATAAATAAATTATCACAAAACCTTATATTAACAATAGAAGAAAACAAATTTTCTGTGGAACATTCCTTGAATTGATTTTACACATTAATATTTAGAGTCATTCTTAAATTTTTAAGGAATGTATATAAATTATTAAATATATAAATCCAACCAATTTGATTACTCTTATTTCATATGAAATCACATTATGAATTACCTATTAATTATATTCAATAAACAAAGTAATGCAAAATCCTGTAGTTAATACAAGAATTTAAAACATAATATAAATTGCACCAAAAGCTGACAAGATTATCAATTTAGGAGTAAATATTATCAATTGTTTAAAAAAAAGACATTGAAATCTGTGTCTAGTAGGCAAATATATCACACAACATAGACAGAACTAAATATGTATGATAAATTTATTATCATTTGAATTTCATAGGAAATATTATTTATATTACAAATAAGAAATTTACACATAGATAAATACATAGGATACTTTCCATCCTAATTCACATGGTTATCACTAACTAGCACCTTAAATCATTACCTGATATACAAGCTGAAATATGTTAGCAAAGTACTGATGAATAGAAAAATAATATAATACCCTGAAATAGCACCATAATAAAAGTCACTGTGACTTAACAGTACTTGAATATAAAGATTTAATATTTTAAATATGGTAGGTTATAATTAATATTACAGATATCGACCTAGATACCAACACAGACATGATGGTAATTTGCAACTGCATAAACTTGAAGCTAACTTTGATAGTGGAAGAAATAATATAGGTTAACTTGGTAGCCTCTGCTAAACAGCATTGATGAAAGTTACATTGTTTCATGTATTAAATTGGCGGTAGACATTAAAATTAATCTCACTTTTATGGTTATATGCCTATAACTATAAAATGTATTATAAAACTTTTTAATATTAATAAAATGTAATAATATAAAATATGTTTCATCAAAGCAACATCAATTTAGCAATAATTGATAAATATATATTGCTTTAATGGAAATCTTTACTACATATTATTCGGAACAATAGACTGCACCAAAGAGTCAATATTTGTTAATACACAACACACATTTAATATATTTAATGAATAAATTATTTAAGTAAATTCATTTAAAATAATGTTAACAAATGAGTATTTATTGTCTAACACAAATCTCTTTATCACTGGTTAAGGATAGTGCATGGTAGTAAAATGAGATATCCACAAAAGCATTTCGATGGTAATAATGAATATGGACAGAATTCAACCCAGCACATAGCCCATAGCATACAATCAGATGAAATCCCGTCCATCTGTACACTATGACTTTACCGGAGATGTACTAACTTAGGTCACATCTGAACAACATGAAACTTATGGATAGTTGTCCAAGCTACTGTATCTGTATTATTACTTGTTATTATCAAAGTGCTACACATTGATTATATAGTGAAAAGTAAAAATGGAAAAGTATGTAATACAAGTGAAATATGAGATAGAGGAAATAATAGATAATACAGACTACAAACTTTCACTTAGATAAGTAGACCACATGATAACTTGTAATAAAAATAAACCATTTGTTTTTTATACTTTGTTGGTAGATGTGGTATAAAGTAGAAGCCACTATGTATCAGTTAGTGAAAAGTATACCTCACTAAAATCAATGTATTTACTGAGTATTGTACAATGTATTGATTGATAAATAATGATTCTTCTATTGAAATCTTCTACCCCTAAAACTGTCAATTCCTCCTATATCTCAAATATAAACAATGCTTTTAGATAAGGGGAAGTAGATATTGAAGAATGGGAATTAATGGCCCCATGCTAGAAAAGCACCAAGTCAGGTAGGATCACACAGTTTGTCTTGGAAACTTTCCATGTGCACCGGCAGCAGTGTATACGATAGCGCAGGCAGATCATTGCAGTGTAATCCATTAAAAGTAAATTGCTTTCGAAATATTTAAGTAGTCAACTATTTCAAAATTTCAAATAACAGTGAAAGTTGGAATACTAATTTCGTGATCGGTCTTTAAAGAATAGGTCCATTAAGTTGGTGGTTTAAACTTCGGACTACATTTACAGTCTTAAGTGGCATTATAGAAAAGTGGTTCATTTATACAATTTAAATAATTTTTTTATGCATGATAGTCTTGGAATTATCTTCGTTGGTCTGGCGGTTTGCTCATCGCCCCACTTCCGATGGTAGCGCATTGGATTCCTCGCACAGTTCTAACATTTGCATTTAGAAATATGATTTTTTGTAGTGGTCTGGTTGTTTTCTATGTATAACTAATACGTATCCATTTATAAAAAAATATTAAGTATTTCTATCTGTTGTTTGGTACCTAATCCACAAGTTCTGCTTAACTTGGGATGGCCTGTTATTACGGTGATAAATTGTTTAAAATCGTTTGTTTCTTGTCGAATCCTATTAGAAACAGATTTTAATATCTTATTTTTGCGAATATGGAAATACCACGTGTTCGCATTATTTGCTTAACTTAAATGCAGAGTCGTTGAAACTGCAACTGAACTGCAAATCGTTTATACATACATATCAAAGTTTAAATTTGTGAAATGAAAATTGGTAATACGTTCATGTATGTAATTGAAAATATATTTATTAAAATAAATTAAGTTCATGGTGTATGTTTGTTACTACCAAAGAATATACTGCCTACTACTAACCCTTTTGGTATATTTACTTTATTCTTTGCTACTAACATACGCCTAAACTGATGTACTGTTTGATACACACCAAAGAATATACTACTCAAGAGATACACACTAATAAATTATGTCATGACACAATCTTTCATCTCAAAAATAGTAAATTAATATATATTTTATGTCACGTAGCAAATTCATAGGTTATAAGGTGGAAAGGCTAAAAATTTATCTATATTATTAGATCGACCTCCACGCGGTACCATGATTACTAATAAAGTCACGTGAAGCTAACTAACATTGATACCGCCTAATGTAGTGATTATTTACTCAGTAGATTCGCCAATGTATACCATTCGCAAACAGCTAATATAATATTGTAAAACGATGAAACTGTTTATTGTAGTTATTTAATTATAACTAGATGACAAACATCATTAAATTAAAGATTTATATGGGACCTTTTTGCTACTTATGTAAGTCAAAAATAATAACTGTATAGAAAAAGTACAGTAAAACACTTGCGATCTAAAATACGTCAAACATTTTTAGGCGGAAAAAAAATAAAGAACGTACCGGTTGTGGTCTAAAAACGAAACGAACAACTAGTAATTTAACGAGACCATAATAACAGGCATCACTTAGTTCTTTTTTTATCGTTACATACTGAATACTACTGCTGATCATTATATTACTCTCTTTCTCTCATACAGTGTTGTCGTTATCGTGCATCTCGCTCGATTGGCTTATTCGTTTGTTATTTATTCCTCCATGTAAATTATCTCTATGGTTGGCACCACCTAGAGCCACAAAAATTTTGATTTTATGCCTTAAATTTCAACGTTTTTGAATACTATATTAATAATCTGCACATATAAATTACAGTCAAGTAGAATCAATATTATTAGTTGTATATGTTGACAAATCGAATAAATTGATCTAAATTAAAGTATTGTCGTTTATTTTTTAAATGTTGGCAACTTGCCGTATGTCGCCATATTGAATTTTGTTGTGCCTAAAAAACATTGTGAGCACGTGGATTGTTGGATTAATTTAAGCGAAATTTGATAGTTAAATCAGTTACCACACCTATTTGGATTGTTGTCAGTTATTTAATTGAAAGTGGAAACATTATTTGTTTGATATCAAAGTAAGTATATCACTTCTCCGTTACCGCCGGCGATTTCCACATTTTTATCATTGGATTTGGTCAGTAGGCTCATAGGTCATAATGCTTCAACGCTAACACCTAAATAAATAAAATCAAACAATAGTAATCCGTTTTTGAGCATATCTCATATGTATATTTTGACAGAGATTAAATTGCGTAACCTTCCATTCTGTAACCACATTTGCTTACGTGTTGGCTGTAGGTTTCGCATATTGCTCGTGACCCTCGTTGATTGACTATTTTGTATTTACGCGCTGAAAATTCTGTAACACGTTGTTTTATATAATAAAATAATTATTAATGATTATGGTGTGAGAGTTAATAGTATTATAATTATTGCTTGCCCATACCTACAGAAAGTGATAGGTGATCGGTGGCTAGTGTTTCCTGTGTTGTGACCCATGCTTGCGTAGAGCGATTTTCATTATCAACGTTCCACGCCGTCACATTAAATAAAATCATTACACAATAAATATTGACATATTAATTTATAAGAAAAGTGTTTTTATTATTAGAACAATATTTCGAATGTTGTGTTTCATATATTGATAATAACAATACACATGTGCATTCAATAACCTATTTCATATAGACACGGATCATTTTTATTTGGTAACAATACAATTTTACTAATAATATGGCATCATATCAAGTAAGTAGGTCACTTGATTATCTTTAACTATCAATATTTTTCTTGTGTTGTTAAGAATTTTGACATTCAGTACATTATTGCATGTATTAGTTTAAAATTTAGAACAAGTTACCCAGTAGATTAGGTTCAGAACTTAATATATATTTTTTTTTTATTTAAAAATTTGAGTACTTAAATTATATATATATATATATATATTTATAAACAAAATTTAATCCAATTGAACATTTGTTCTAAATATTGCATTACCTCCCATAAAACGTATGCATGTTTTATGTATGAAATTGTATATCAATTCCTATCTGCATAATTATATTTTTGTTAACATTTATCATATTATTTTAATGATAATATAAATTAGTATTACTCTTCAAAATTATGACAACTCTATTATTATTTCAGATTGTTAAAAGTGGCTCTTTACAATGGCTCCATGTCGCCAACTACTCATGTGGTCAGTACCATCTATAGCAGTCTTATTGGGGATTTTTTGGTTCAGAAAAAAGAGAGAATTTGCAAAATCTGACCCAGGTGGAAGAGAAAGGATAAAAAGTCTTAAAGAGGAGTTAGCTGAAGCATTGAATGGTGAAGCAGAAGATATAAAAGCTTCACCACTAAGCAATACTGATCGCTCCATAGTAAAATCTGCACCAATCAATATTGTTCCTAATGGTAGTGGTTCACAGCGGTCATCCCCTCTGGAATTAACCGATGAAGAAGTTGATATAGAAATAGAAAAGATTATAAGAAAGAAATCCTTAGAAAAAGACAAAAAGATGTCTTTCAATGAAAATCATATAGTGGTTAGCTCATCTTCCAAGCAGCCTACTTTTGTTATTAACAAGGCAGCAGCACCTTTCTTGTCACTTCAAACAGAAACAAATTATTCTATAAATGATGTAGATGCTTGTACCACAAAAATAGTAAATAGTGATACAGCTATATTAATAGAAAATAACCACAATAAGTCTGAAGAAAATTATCAAGATGATAGTTCAACAAATAATACTGTTGCATCTGAAGTTGATGCTGATAAAGAAAGTACAGTGACAGACACAGAAGATTTAAATATTATTAATAATGTAGTAGATGAACCTAGTGATAGTAATGAAAGTGAAAATAGATTTTCTGCACCGCAAACTAGACGTATCTCAGAGAGAGATTCTGCAAATCACAGTCCAGTTGATCCTATGCTAGCTAGTCCATCAATGTGTCATTTTTCAGATAACCACAGTGAGGTGAGTACATTATTATGTCATTATATCATTGACATTTAACACAACCTTTAATGTACCATACATTTCAACATTTTATTAAAGTTAACCTACTTTTTAAATTATACTTTATTTATTGTTATACTTTTTAAATTGACATTAATCTTTCAATGCTATATATATGCAACTTTTTATACAGGGCTCAAGTGACAGTGGTAAAGGATGTTCAGAAGCAGCTAGCCCACCTCCAGCAAATTTGAATATGATCCCATCTGATACAGGGCTTAGAATACATCAATTTATAATACCACAAACCTTAGTCGGTCTTTTAATAGGAAAACATGGCTCATTTGTGGCCCAAATTAAAGCCAAAACTGGTGCAAGTGTGTATGTGAGAAGGCATCCTGATTCTGTTAAACAAAAGATTTGTGCAGTAGAAGGTATGGTTTATTGTAGTTTTCAGAAGCAGGCCATTAGTAGACCATATTTACTATATACCCCATTTTATATATGTAATTTTACTCATTTTAAAATAAAATTTTATTTTGTTTATGGGTGACGATGGAAGGGATTAGTTTGTGAGTAATTAATAACTTCCAAAAAAAAAAAATGCATGAGTTCTTCAATTATTATTAATCTAATTATTTGGATAATTTTTATTTTAATTATTGTAACAAATGTTGCAGGCTAGCCATTTTCTACAGATAATCATAAAAATATAAAAAAATATAATAATTCACTCTTAATCCATGACCTTTTATAGGAACTCAAAGTGAAATAGAAGCAGCTTTAGATGTGATAAAAGAAAAATTCCCAGAGAAAAGGTTTCCCAACTTTTGCATGCAGGAAATTAGTGCAGAATTATATCAAAGACTGGCTCCATTGGTACCAGATTTCCTACAAGTAAGTGAACAATGTTGTTGTTTAGTAGAATTTGCTAAGATTTATTTCATATAATTATACAACATTCACTATCCTTGACTAGATAAGTTAGTACCAGTAAGATGTAGTTTTAACATTAACAACTGCTTGTTATCCATGTTTATTGCATACACTTTCATTACAAAGTTTTCATTACTAAATGATTTTCCTCTATATCAAGTTAAACTTTAACTTGTATTTCATAAATACTTATAATTAATTAAAACAAAGAATATGTAAGTTTGAAATAAGTTTATCCCAGTTTAAATAAAGTGCCACTTTACCACTCCATTTCTAATAGCATATTTCTTATATACTAATATTAAAAAAAAAAAGTTTTTGAAAAAATGAATAAATATTAAATTTTACTAAAAAATATATATAAAACCATGTAAAAATTGAAATAAAGATAATAATATATTCTTACATGATTATTTTCCAAATATTTGTCAATATTTCTTATAGATAACAGCTTAAGATTATTTTGATATAAATTGAAAGATAATGTATTCTTAATTTTAAAAGTCAGCTTTTTAATTATTTTTATTTTAGTTTATTCATGAAACCAGTTTCACAATTTTAAGTTTGTGAAGTAGTTATTTGTTAAACACATTGCTTATTATAATAATTTATGCGTTATATAATATGTCACTTTTATAGCCTAATCTTTATATACTCTTTTTTAATAATGGTATAACCTATGTTATCGAGACAACAGTAGTATACCACTATTAAGTAATGCCTCTTCTGTTCCCATTAATTTATATTTGAGTGACAATATTAACATTTTTTCCACAAATATCAACAAATAGTGAGGATGAGGCTTAAATAATTATACTTATAACAAAAAAAGTGTATGCTACTTTGGCTTTTCTGTTAACATATTCAAATTTGTGAACATTGTATGCTGAATATCTCAGTTGCAGCTTGTGGAGTCTGTGAACAATGACACAATAATGACGTGCTTGGTGAGCGCGGGCCACTTCTTCCTGCAGCAACCACTGCACCCCACCTTCCCCTCACTACATGCCCTTCACCGGCTTATGGCCGCCACATATCAAAATCCAGACGTACCGGCTTTGCCACGCCCTGTGAAAGGTAAATATAGAACTGGTTTTTAGCAAATTTAACACATTTATAACATAATAATAATATTAACTACTTTTACAGTACATATCAATAATTTTACTATTTTATTATTATAAATCAATATTGTTTTGGAATGTTTGTTACATATTATTTCAATATAATATGTATTATATTGAAATCTACTTCTCTTAAATGTTCAATATAAAAAGTTAATTCATTGAAAATTGTTTTAATTGTGTTAATTTTAGTACAATTAACAACTTCATAAATCATGTTGAAACATGTATGAATGTGTACTTGACAGGGTACATATATTGTTAGCAAATAGTCTCCATTAATAACTGGGGCTCCTTTCCACTTGTTATATAAAAGCCGAAGATGAAGTAATATCTAGAAAAATGTTAACAAGTGCATACTGATACTATTACAGAAGGGTCCATATGTGCTGCACCGACAGAAAACAATTGGTATCGTGCTCAAGTGATATCAACATCTGAGGAGAATGACACATCTGTTGTGAAGCTGGTGGACTTTGGTGGATACCTCACAGTGGACAATGACCAGCTCAAACAGATCCGTTCTGATTTCATGACTCTGCCTTTCCAGGCAACAGAAGCCCTTCTGGCGTTCGTGAAACCAGCGAAAAATGGTTAATTAATGATTCTTTATGCTTGTCTAATTAAATACTACTTCTAATTTCAAAATGAAGCTATAAATATATTTAATTCCTTAAAAGAATGGATAATTAATTATTATTTAATTTATGATTCATTTAATAATCTAAATATTGTTTGTCATGTCAATAACCTATCTTTTGTAACGTCTAAAAATATCTTATCTCTATAAATTACAATACCTGTTTTCAATTTTAATATTCTTATGACCAGATTATATTATATAATATATTTTCCGTATTTTGCTTACTAAAAATTAGTTCAGACAAATAACATTTTGCTGTGAAATAAATTAATGATATTTTTAATAAGTATATGGTGTGTCTAAATAATCGAAATACAGTAATTGTATATAACTGCTTCAAATATAGTTTTCGTTTATTACTGTAACATGCATCTTGTCTGAACTGATTTTGACAATGTCATATTGCTTTTTTATTATTTAATGGTAAGTACTTTTGTACAAGACATTCTTTCGATAAATACCAGTGAACAATTATGGCAATATTTGTTATGTATTTTAGAACCAGAGTGGAGTAATGAGGCATTACGCATCATGGCAGGACTGACCGCGGGTCAGCTTCTACACGCACAAGTCGCCGGTTACGACGAGTGCGGCCTTCCATTAGTACATCTTTACCTCACCTTAAATCCACAGGTAGCTAACGTCACAAAAAGATAATATTGTCTTAATCCGATTTATTTATCATAAATAAATTTTATCAATAATGATAACAGACACTGGGAGCTATTTATTGCTTTACAGGTGTATGTACTTGATATATATTTATAAGCATGAACATATATAAAACCAACATACCTTGAAAATACTTATTTCTACTTTTGTCTAAGATATAATAAATCAACATTCACATATCCTGATGTATTTACATTGATTTCACATATTCAGAATTCAATTTAATTTATAAATGGAATAGTAAATTACAGATAATATGCAACTACTGAATACATAAAATTCTATACAATTACAAAAAGGGATGAGGACCTTCAAAGGTCTTCCACCTTGCCGAACAAAAATAGTTCATATTTATATATATAGTATATAATGCTAATATATTAAAATGAAGTCTCGTTTTTTTTCAGCTACCTAAATTATTTTTTTTTTGTGAAAATGACTTATTTACGCCCTGTTGTGTTGCAGCAAGTGATATTTCTGAATAGAGAGTTAGTGGACCGCGGCCTAGCGGAGTGGGACATGCCGGTGGACTCGTGAGCGACGTCCCGCAGCTTGCACTCCGCTCCCGCTACTTACTTACGACTTAATTTTAATTTGACGCTGATTAGCATAATGGGATTGCATTTCAAATATGTACATAAACATTAATTTCACTACTAAACTAAGCGCTGGTAGTGCATTATCGAGATGTTAAACTTAACTCTCAATTGTTTTTATTTTTATGAGTTGTCTTATTAGTTCTTAAATTAATAAATGTTTACGTTCAGTTTACAATTTGATTTTAGATGTATAGTTGATCAAGCAGATCCTTATTAGGTTGCCTACATAAATACTAAATTCAACGACTGTAGGAATATGTACACCTTACATACGTTCCGATACTTTTAAATTTGCGTGTTCCTTAATTTTATGTTACTATTATATTACATCGTTTTGTCTAAGCTCCCACAATAGTAACGAAGACATGCAATACGCCTCAATTTGTTTCGTAGAAAATTGTTATTATTATTTGGCAAAGCTTGAAACAGATCCTTTGCAAGGATCATGTACTTTTTGGAATGTTCAGTATGCTCATTATAATTCAATGAAGTCTGCCTTTCAACTTATTACTTTTATCGTATATTCTGGCCTTGACATGATGTCTCAATCTCAACATTATATTAATAAAAGTGCCAAATACTGTTCAGATTTCTCATGACCAGTTTGTTAAATTCTACACCTTAGTTTAATATACAACTATTGTTTTGTTTAAATATAAAAGCGTGTCGGCCGCTGCCGCTTTGATGGATGTGCCTTTATGCAGCATTTTCTTTATAATTACATACCTTCCATATACTGTAATGTATATAAAATATTTTGTTACAAACTAAATGCGTACATTCGCATTATAAAGAGCATACAACGATATGCAATATATTTTATTTACATTTAAACATTGGAATTACACAAGTAGGTGTGTATAATGTGATACGGGAGTTTGACTGAGTATGTATAATAGTTGTAAAATTGTATAATATGTGCGTGTAAAAAGAAAGTACAATAAATGTTGAAGTTTATGACTGGTTCAAATTGAAGATGAATATGTCGGTACTAACTTTCTCAAATTTCAATCATTTTCAATATTGAAAAATTGATAAGGTGATTATATTATTTGCATATGATCTTTTTGTAATATTTGAATTTCAGTTACTGATTCAATACTTCTTTATGGTTTCAGTCACTCACTGCAAAATATCTGGTCATCTTGTTAAGAATTAAAACTATTATGAGCGATAAAATTCTCTATACTTTTTTCTTTTCAGATGGCACACTAATCATCGTTGTAATACATTACAATCGTTGTATTGTGTTTTTATTTAAATTACAATTGTAATGAGCACATAGATAATCCCCGACTTATTAGTTTAATAGTGTAAATAATAGAAACTTTAAGTAGCAACAAAACAAATATTATATTCATTGTATGGTAGTGAATTCAGTATTTTATTAAGTTGAAAATTAAGCGTTTTGTTCTTAGTCTTATGATTTGTGTATGCGTATTGTGTAGTACAGTTGCAAGCTTTTTGGGGAAGCTTAGATTTTATACAGCGTCGTTGAGTTCGTTGTTATTATTAGATTTACTTTATAAAAAGCCAGTGGGTTTATATGTCATGTGTTTATATATTAGTTAATAAGAAAGTATTGATGAATCGGTTAGTTTTCCGAGTATAACTAGATACAAACAGCTGGCTCTCAGTTTGCATTTTGTTGCCCCCTCTTGTATATAAACTAATATATTTGCGGTTAAATCAATAAATTATCGTTCAAAAATTGAATATATTTTTATTTTTAACCTTAACATCTTAAAAGGTAGAGTATTCATAATTACATTACATTTTTATCTTACCTGTTCAATCACACAGTAATCTACCAAGGCCGTTACGGTACGCTGATAGAATATCCATTTTTATACCTTAAACTGATCCGTAAGTATGCATTTATTTGATTATCAGGAACATGGAAGCCACCTTGGTCTAGTAGTTTATACCCTACTAGTTATGCCTGCGATTTCGTCCGCGTGTTGTAGTGACCTTTACCAAATAAAGAAAAAATATCTAACCCAAATAATACAAAGAAAATAGTTTAAACATTTTTACAAACTGAATGTCATATTTATTTATATTTAATCAATGGCCTTAAAAATAAGTTTCAAGCTGTAAAAAGGACATTACTTTTATACAACACTTCATCTCTTTCAACCCCTTACAACCTTTTCTTTATTTATATTCAATCAATAGCCTAAAAGAAGCCTCCTGTTCTAAGTGAGAACAGAAGTCAGGTACTGTATCAAAGTACCCAAAACTGCCCAAAAGTAGTCTGGAAGAAATTGCTTAACGATAAGACTGCCTCTAGTGTTAGTTTACGTAAACTTATTATTTTAATTATTTTCTGTATCTGCTGCAATAAAGAGTATATATAAAAATATATTTCGAGAAACCAAATATGACGAACGATTGTTGAGAGTAATTGATTAAAATTACTTTCCGAGTACATAAGTTGATATAAAACGGAGTGGGTCTATCCCAAAATCTTTATTTTAATGACATAGTGAGTACTCTATTAGACATGATACGAAGTAACCGTTTCATAAATTTTGTAAAGGATGGCAGGAATAGCTTTGGTGAAATCTATAAAAAAAAAACTAAAAATAATTACCTATAATAATTTTGAATGAATAAAATAAAACTCATAGTAATATAAATCCATTATAATTAGATATTACATACGTACAAAATATATTTCTCTTATATCCTATTGCCCAGTCCACTTAATATATATACATATATATATATATATACCAACAACTGCATTTCCTCATTTAATCAATAAAAAAACATATATGCAACAATAACAGTTCATTCATAAAAATTTTACATTTGTTCCTTAAACAACATCATTCATATTTTGTCAAAAACATTATTAAATTCATTTTCCACACTTAAATACAATCGTAACAAACGATTGTTACGATTGTATTTAAGTCAATGCATTTATGTATTGCACCTTGTACTTATGCAGAAACTACGAGTTTATGCCATTGCAGATTCTAAAACAATATTTTTATACTCCATAAAATTAAATTTACAACAAATAAATATAACAACTTAACAATTTTAATAAAGGAAAGAAATAATTGTTCATATAAATAAAAAACAAACCAATAATTTATTACACAATTTAATTAATTTTTTATAGAAGTGGATGTTGCAAAATTTCTTTATAGGATTATAATTGTCACGTTATCCGTTATTTCGCACTAAATAATATAAATTCTAACAATTACAAAATAGTGGTAATTTATTACTACAATAATTGAAATATTTTTAGATACCCTGGCCACAAAAGAAGAGAACAATATGATATATTATTATAAACTTAATGTAAAAAAGAAGGTTCTTAATGCATACAGGTTCGAAACCATTTTTAAAATTTAATGTTTTATACAAAGTAATATTGTTTCAGACACGTATCCAATTTGTTGGTTTAATGTATTGCAAACACATCGACGTTATTTGTTATGACCAACGAAACCGGTGAATTAAACCGTTTTGAATAACATTTATTATTCTGTTACCTTGTATTGTAGAATCGATCCTCGTTTAGTTAATTACTACTAATCGAGGATCGATTCTATACTAAGCACTGTGAGCCATTTAAACACAGTGGCTTTCAAAGAACCTGATCTGTATTCTTCAGTTATAGATATTGTTAGATGTTTGTCTTTTATTAATTTTCTATTATTTGTATCACTTTTCTATAGATCATATAAATATTGTATATGTAACAAATTTGTTCAGCTTATTTACTATAGTATTGCAAAACTCCAATACTTATGTATACTCACAATATGGTTATTTTTTACGAAATTATATCAGGTCATATATTACGTAAAATAAATTGAACAATTGCCTATCAATATCAAAAATTTGCTATAAAAAAATTAACTCCATACATCTGATGAATATTTCTTCATTGAATCCAGTTTTTTCAGGAACTGAATAGCTTCTGCTTCTGTACGACCACCTTTCTCCTGGACTGCTTTCAAAAGTATATTTCGTACATCCACAGCCATATTTTTTGCATCACTGTAAGAAATTTGTTAATGAAACACTATATGTGTTCAGCTTGTGTAAAAATTATCATTATTGTACGATAGCTTAGTAGTTTAATAGTAAAAAGTTTGTATGATAATATCTCTTTTGTATCTCCAATCCAAAATAACATGTTATCATAGCGAGAAATTTACCTATATTCAAATCAAAAGAATCTCACCAATCTTATCAATCATCCGCTATATCAACAGTCTGCGAAAGTATAACGTGTGCGATTTTGTACAGGAACAGAGGAACGTGAGAAACTAATGTTCAAGGTTTTACTAGGAAATTTATATTACGACCCGAGACATAAAAATAATTTTGCGCATCGTAATTTGTAGTAAACTATTCTCCATCAGCTATAGTATATGTAAATATGATATTATTTAAAAAAATAAAATATATGTAATACTCTATTGCTTACCCACAAACGTAAAAGTGTCCATTACGATTACCAATTATATCCCAAATCTGGTCTATGTTCTTTTCCAGCAGATGAGTCACATATACTTTCTGTGCTTGATCTCTTGAAAACGCCAAGTTCAGTTTAACGTCGCCATTTGTTTCATATTGCTCAAGTTCCTATTATTTAAAAACAAAAGTTTAGACCCTAGTTATTACGTAAATATACTAACGAAAGTAGCTACACTTCATTTTAAGTGACCTCTTGATAGATGTAGTCTTGATCACGATGCCGGCACCCAAAGTAAAGAATATTATCTCCAACTTCCTTCCCATTTGCACGTGCATGGGCACGTTCTTGCAAGAATCCTCGGAATGGAGCAAATCCTGTGCCTGGGCCGACCATTATAATCGGCGTCTGAGGCTGCAGCGGCAATCTATACACAATTAAAGGAACTTGTGTAACTTTAAAATACTGAATTGAGACTTATAAAATAACTATACTTCTCTGTAGTTGTAGTTTAGTACATCATATTAGGACATAATTTAAATAACAGATTTCTAAAGACAAATTTCTTTTGTTAAATCATAATATAATAATATTGTAGGTTTAATATAACTAAGTAGTTATTATATAAATTCGGGACGTGCTATCACTATCTGTAGTACATCTTTTGAAAATCTTGCTCCAAAGAACAGAGGATATATTAAAATGTTTTTTATCAAACCAACACATAGACTGTTAGGTAGTAAATTAAGTATTCACGGAATGACTACAGAGGGTTGTAGCGAAAACATATTCATACCTAAATTGAGATTTCCTTATATAAATTGGCACACGAGGTAATGGTTTACCGTCCTCTGGTTTATGCTGGGCTAGCCATGTGGTAGCGACCCCCTTGTTGATGCGGCCTGTCAGCGTCTTATATTCTACCACGACCGCAGTTACGTGGACAGTTTCAGGATGCAACTAAAATTATTATGTACATATTTCTATCAATTAACGTATTTCAATTAAACAGGTTATTCTCTAGAATATAATTAAGTTTGACATTACTAAAATACATTTAAGATAAACAAAGGTTTGACATCCATTAAAATAAGGATAAGCAGGATTATTACGTTACTTTATTATATTACATTATGTAAAGGAATATGTCGAAATATAAATTAAAAGTAATATAAAGAAGATAGCAAGAAATTCGGTACGAATAAATTACTAAATTTGGATCCAAAAATATAAACTAAATATAGAGAAATAAAAGGGATTTTTCTAAAAAATAACATTGTTAAAGAACCTAATGAATATCACAATATAAAAACTTTGCTAATTAAATAAAAATATACAATCATTATTCTTATCTGTCTATAAACATCAACTCACTTGTTTACAACGTAAATAACTGTATATTTAGCCACGTACTTTGATATGCAAAATACTAATATGATAAAGACGGTTAGTACCTTTGGACTCGATGATATGGAATAGAATCTTGGCTGGAGGCGTGGTAGGAGCTCACAAATATGATCCAGAGGTGGTTTACATGATTTAATGTCTTCCAAAATATGTGCAATATTCCTACAAGCATCCACTACAAATGATTGGTACAAAGCCTTTCCTTCTTGTGAATTTGTAGCCATGAGAAGTAACTTTTTCTTATCCTGTGTGTAGTGAAAAATAAAACAATTTTATAATATAATACCAAACAATCACACCAAAAGTGATCTTCAATATGGGATAACTTGTTCAAAGAAAAACAAATAATGGATATGAGAGTACAATCCAATATTTCTAAGTAAATAATTCTATGCCAAATGGAAAAAAAACGAACTCTGTAAATGAAATTTAGTAATGTAAGTTAATTTTTACAATTACATCATATCTATAAATAAACTTCGTAATTAAACTATTTGGTCATATACTATATCATGTAATATACTATATACTCACTTCTTCATCTGAACAATACTCCGCGAGCTCTCTCATGATGTGCGTACGGGGCAACGCCGTGATCTCCAAGTAGTGGGAGAGGGCCGTACGATAGGATGTAGGGCATGGGAATGGATTCTTTTTACTGCTTTCCTGATCAGTATTAATAAGTGAGAATATCTCATTCAGATCTGAATTAGTTAACTCTCCAATACGCTCAACTAGTGTCGAATCATTTATAGGATAAACAGCCACATGGTCACCTGAAATAATAATTAAATTATCATAAAGTGGCAATTGTAGTCTTCCAATTTTATTGAATAAAATTGTTTATCCATCAAAACTATAATTAAAACTCATTATTAATACATGATTATATACACATATACACCTCCATGATTGTGATCCCAGATGGGGTTTTCAAATTTACTCATATTCTGAGTAGGAATATGAGAAGAGTTTCTTTGAAGATAATTATATAAAAAAAATATTTTAATTTAATATGTGCAGTAGTAGCAGTACAACCAGGATTTGTACCACAAAAATGGTTTTCTTTCAGATGTAAACCTGTAGAGTTTTCAATGTATTATATATAGATATCACATACCTGCTTCATATCTCATCTTTGAGTCAGAAATATCGAATTCCACATGTAAACATGATCTATCACCAGCTTTATGTAATTCTCTATTGACCTTGATTTGTGCAAGGAAGGGATTCTTAGCATCATATGGTCTAAAATAATAAATTATTGACTAATTAAATATAATTCCGCTGTCTATGGTACAGCATTTTTTTTTTACTGTGAAACACTAAATTGTGCTACAATTTAGGTCCAGTTAATAAAAAATAGTACACTTTCTACTAATACAACTGTATGAAACCTCCTTAGTGTTAAGAGTGATGTAGTTCATGTATGAACATGAACTACATCAGTCCTTAAACACACACTATACATGAATTCATATAGATGGGCCTGCAGTTGATGAAAAAAACAACTTCAAATGATATTATAAGTTAAAATGGGTTAGAAATTCAAAGGTTGGAACAATCAGATTTATGTAATCTAAGTACTACATGCAATGATAGATAATACCGAAAATGTTCTGTTTTATTGCTATTTGTTTACTAGTTTTTAGATTTACTAAACAATGAATTTTAATACAGGTCTTTGTTATTAAAATATTTTTTTAAATGAATGTTTGCATATACAACATAAGTTTTTTGTATCATATATATTGTTCAAGCTGGACATAGATAAAACCAATGGGTAGTTGCATAATAAACCAGTACACACTTAGGAGTAGTGCTTCTATAATACTCACGGCCTTTGAACCTGTAGTGAGTGTAGTCTGGCAATTTCGCCAGTAAAAATGTTATTTGTTGGAATTTCATCAGGCGCATGAGTGACCAGACGGAACTGACGCGTGAGCTCTTCCTCGCCTGTGCTTTCAATATTAAATTTCTCACATACTGATGGCCAGAACTTATCTTTCCATGTAATAAAATCATCTTCAATACTGAAATATAAAAGGTGCACATATCTACTTAATGGACTTATTTTATAAATAATAATATATTACTGGTATAGAATAACTAATTAGAAATATTGATATGGAAAATGTAATCAATTCAATTCAAACTTGTGGCGGCGTGGTGGGCCGGGTCGATGTGCTCCCTCAAATATGGTTGAGTACAATGATGGCTGGCTCATACGTCATACTCGTGAATGGGTGCTACTTGTGGGGCCTGGTCTGTTCAGGTTGTGAACACTGATTAAATTTTTTGTTCTTTGCGATAGCATATGCTGGTGGTCAGTCTATTCTCCCAAATGTGAATTTTAAAAAGTATATTTATTATAAACATGTTCCACTATTATTTGAAAAAAATAAGAGCTGAGTTTCTTGTCAGTTCTTCTCATCTCGATATCATTCCGAACTGACGGTAGATTTGACATATCATAATAGTCTGTAATAGACCTACATGAATAAAGATATTTTGAATTTGAATTTGAATAATCAATGCTAGCAATTAGGTACTTACTACTTACTACCTATTAACTTAGGTCTGTTTGCCATTTATTAAATTAATTTATGAACCATTTAATTTTAACATTATGCTAAATATAAAATGCTGTTTATAAGAGCTTTAATATATAAGTTTTGGATTTTCTATACTTTTCGTTCCTACTCAACTTAATCTATGTACAAAAATTTGTCCATTTTTTCCACTGCACACATGTGGGCGCAATGTATAGTTTTAATATGTGATAATGGAATGGTGGCATGTTGAGCCTGAAGTCAGGTCAATTAGTTCATTGTGGTGAAATTTGCAGCAATTAACCATGTTAGTTTCCAGGATAGACTGCATGGAGGTCTGCCTGATATGGTACATTCAATATCGCAATGTGGTCACGTTATTCACAATTATCGGCCACTACACATGCTGTCATATTAAACCTGTAGTGTACAATGCTAGTAGCATTGCAAGAGGGGTGTAATAATTATTTTGGAATTCTAGTGAGTAACATAAAATAAAGATAAAGAAGCCATTCAGCACTTTTCAATACACTTTTGTTTTTTTACATAAGTTGGTTGTTCAAATTATTATACTATATAATATATTTGTCATTATAGTGTAGTGTATAGTGAGTAATATATTTATAATTAATAAAGTTACTAACTATCTATTAATTGGCTAATTAGACTAAAGATACAACTTGTATGTAAAACAAATATTTGTGTGTGCCACTTACTTTGCATCATCATCTCCTAATCCAAGTTCATATACTCTGCTAGCACCAAGTTCTTCAAGACGTTTATCCAAATAGATTGCTACAGCATTGTAGTGTTCATATGTTTTGTTACCAAGACCAAATACCTGTAATGAAATCAGGAGTTAAAGAAAACAAAAAGATCAATCTAAATAAAAAATATATTAAAAGATTGGTCATTCAAAGTATTAATTACAGTAATTTCAAAACATTAAAGGACTGGTCAGTCGAACTGAACATTTAAGAAGTAACATTTAACAACAATTTAAGAATGTATGTAACACCACATGTATTAATTGATAACTTTTTATTTTTTATATTACTCATATATGTAAATTTTACTTGAGTTAGTACCTTAGTAAATATACTAATTTACTAAGGTACAATAAGTAATTGAAAATGACGAATATACACACCATATATACTATATTAATTAAACAACTTTCTTTAATCATCATACAAAGTTCAGAAAAAGAATTGTTTTAAGTTTTAACTGTAATTACATATGTTGAATTACTGGCTGATTTATTTTATTTTTATTAGTTTATTCAAAAACAACATCCAAAGATATTTACATTCATTACTGTGTGCTAAGATGGATAGCATTATGTGCACACAGGACTGTCTATCATACAGTAAACATGTAATAAATGTAAAGTATATTAAGAAAATATAAAGGACAAGATTTATGTGTATTTGGTATAGGGGAATGTTAAGAAGACCAATAATCACATTGTGGATACCATAAAAATAAATTACATTTTGTGAAATGTGTAATCTAAATGTTAGGTACACAGTTACGCATAATATGTTACACAAATAAGACATTATGGGATATTTGTTATTAAAATCTACTGTAATCTATTAACAAAGGTTTAGAGGTTAACGGCATACCATGTATCTTAATTTCTGGATTGATGATATAATACGTCTCCTATATAATAGATTAGCAACTAGTTGTGGAATCTTTAAATATATACCCATTATTGATTATTTGTATAGAAAATATCGTATACAATATTGTGAACAAGACTCACTTCGTTTGCGGATTGTTTAAATTCTACACATGTATTATTATCAAATTAGTAAGAAAACATTTCTGTTATATTCACAACATTTATTGTTTCATAGATATTAATTAATACATTCTAAAATAGCAATATTTAAATTAAGTTTATATGAACATATGACTGGTTTCAGCCAACCTTATTTGGCCCCGCGCGTCACTGTCACACGCAACTGACATAACAAGTGAGAACACACTCTCGTATACTTTATTCATAATTTTACGGCTTTGGATAGAATACATCAGTCAATCTATCTATATTAATATTTACGATTAATGGTTTAGTTCGGTATTCTAATTTAAAAATTGTTTTTAATGTGCAGATAAGTTCTAAAAACAAACATATGTATAACGCATTTTTGTTAACATACAGACATTGGTCTTTAGCTCCCCTCTAGGAGAGTGCAGCTTTGGGCTTTATATCGAAACTCCGGGGATCACAATTCCCGAGGCACTGGGTTAACAGCCTTGAGAGGCAGAAATTATTTACAATTTAAGTTCTAGTGCTATATAACAAAATAATACCGTGTTTTTTTTAATTATTTTTATTGTATTTTTGTTTACCGTATTCATTCACATATTAAATGTTGGTTAAGAAGACAAGACGATAACGTCTAGATAATCCGCGTATACCAATATTTCCTATTTGGCGAATAAATCTTTGATAAAAAGTAGTCAAATTGGTTCATATTAATCCCCATCACAGGAGTGTAGGTATTTCAAAGTACTTAAATATATTAGACGATAGACTATTGAGTAAATACTCTGTAGATACTGTTTTTACTCCGCACAGAAAAATAAAGCAATGTTACGTTCACCTAAGGACAACTTTCCTCTACAACATCCTGGTGTCTATAAGGTGGACTGTAGTTGTGGGAGCTCATACATCGGACAGACAAAAAGAACAATAGCCCGTCGCATTGCTGAACATATAAAAGCTGTTAAAAACAAGGATCCACGTAAATCAGCCATAGCGGAACACTTGTTGAGATCGAGACCCCATCACTGGATTGAACTACACCAACCAAAAGTATTAACATCAGAACGGCATTATATTCCAAGAATGTTTAGAGAGGCCACTGAAATACAGAAATATAAAAATTTCAATCGAGAAGACGGTTATAGGCTCTCTAATGCTTGGCATCCAGCGATTGGTTTAATTAAACAAAAACAAAAAACGCGATCGAAAAGTGTATTAAATGTACGTGAAGATACTGTGAGTACAGTTTGCCGAGATGAATATCGAGCGAGTTCCAGTAGTAGCAACAAACGAAGACGTGTGAAGGTAGATGCATATGTCTGCCCATAAAAAGATTTAATTTTCCATCTACCCGCTGCTCTTCAATTTACCCGTGATCATGGTGGTTGAAACACTACCGAAATATCGGCAACTCGGGAAAATAAATATAAAATGTGGTAAGTTCCCGTGATTTTTACTAATTATACGTATAAATAATGACCGCGACAAATTTAAAACAGTATAGATATACTTAAAAAGATGTTAAGTGAAGTAGCTGTAGAAGTCGCATATATCTATGAAAATTAAATATTAGGTGATACTATTTGAATATTCCAAACTATTTTGAGATATTAATGCACTAGTACACATATGTGTTACATTATGTATATTATATATATAATGTAGGAACCATAAAAACTTACTACTACGTCTCATAGAGACACAGTAAACGGTTATCGTTATAACTGGATAGGCGCAGAATGCTGGTTATGTAATACTGGCGCATACCAGTTTTCAAGTTGTTATGAAAATGTTCCAAAACCTTATTATGGGCGGGCACCTACTTTGGGTCACTCGAGCTTTTAACCTTAATTTCTACTTGAGGCATATGATAATGGTAGTAAAGTTACTGGATACTGGATAAGATAACTGCATGTTATATGTATGTATATTTGTCATTGGAAAAATACAATATACGAGTATGTTATAAAAAATCTATCTAAAGAAGATAATATATACTCTATAACTTCTAGTTATTGTAGGTACTGGCTGACCCGTGCAACTACGTATGCGACATATTTTTACCCGTTTTTGCGACATTTCGTCGAAGTTTGATATATATGATGCCTACAGTCCTCAATAAATCTATACAACAGTAAAATAATTTTTAAAAACGTTTCATCTGTACAACAAAGGAGATACCTGGAACACCCAAATACCACATACTTTATATTGGTATACATTATATCAAATAAACATTCAAATTTCGTAGACTATTATTTTAAATTACATTTTTTGAAGATATCTGTAAGTAATAATAATAAAATGTATTATGACCACGTTACAACCTTGGCTACAACAATGATCGACACTGACTACCGGAATGACTAAAGCTATTTCCGGGTTGATAATGACTGAATCTCGATTCCAAAATAAATCCGTCTTACGTCTTTTGTTACGTGTGTTTGCAGTATTTATATTATAATTTATAAGATATATATTACTAACTAGAAATGTTTATTAAAATAACTGTTTTTGACAATAAATAGGTAATTGGTATTTATGGTTACTTCTATTTTACGACGTATTGTCGCCGGATAGTGAGTTCGGTTATTTTTTATAAAAAAAGGATAAATTTCGTTATTAAAATACAAAAAGACAGACATGACAGTTGTTAAAAAGATTATAAACCTTTTAGGGTGCCTTACTGAAATGTAATAGATTGTAGTAAGCAATGAAAAGAGGTCATTCAATGCTAGTTTGTATATGTATATTTTAGATAATATATTAAAAAAAAATAGAATATTTGCAGATAATCAGCTCTTTACAAGTTGATTAAAGGATGTGAATAATACCCAAGTTTTTTTCCTAAAAATGCTACGGGTGTTATTAGTACTTACCTACTCCATTGTTTTTGTTCTGTAAGTATGAAAAATACTGTCATTTTATTTTTCATTTACAAGTATTTTTGTAAGCCCTGAGCTAATTTCTACTTCGTCTAATGGTAATCCATTCTCTGCGAACTAGTAGTTACCACAGAACAAATAATCACTACAACTGACCAACCCAAACGACATTTCAAGTGAATTAATTTTATGGTAACACCTTTTTTATCATTAAATTTTCCGTGTTAAGACCCCATTATCCATATTAATAATTATGTAAGTAGGTATTACGTACTGAAAAATGTCACGTATAAATTATATTACCACTTGCTCAAACAATGAGGGCACACAACACACTCATGGCCATCCTCCTTTACCGTACTAAATATTATACATTCTCTGGCTCTTATTGTCTTCGTTTAAGTACCTACCCAATTAAATTATCAAAAATAAAAAAGTTACATAAATTAATTTTACTGAGACACTTTATTTATTGTTTTCATTAATAAATTTTTTTATAGCGGAAATTCTTTTAAAGATCTTAAAAAGATGGATTTACCCTGCTTTATTAAAAAAACACTGCAATGACTACATAAGTATTATATTAATTTATGAATTGACCTAGTTAGGACGAATATTAACTACCAAATTATTTAATTTTTCACTATCTACATTCATATACTGATTTATTTAAATGAGTCGGGAGGGCTTGGCTTCTCTTTGTTTTCGAAACTTAGGCACGCAACTGGTACTTTATCTACTCTAAAGCTGATAATGTGCTTGGCTGGTATCAAAGTCGCAAAATAATACTTTTCGGACGTTTAGATAGTGCGGTCGGTCGTAGCTGAGGCAGGTCAATTATTTGACATTAATGTGTGATGCGATGATATACATACTCGTACTCAAGTATGTATGTCATTTTAACTTATATTTTATTATTATGCAGATATTTATCTAAGATCTTAAAAGGAAAACAAGATTTATTGCCTTGTGTTATTTAGAATGCTAATTTATATTTAAACACATTTACTATTAGGTATCTACATCATTTAAACATTATAAGTATAAACGTGGTCAATGTACTAGAATATACTACCTACCTACCTAATTAATGTATGTACCTACCTAATTGGAAAATTTAAAGCTGGCTGGACATATCAGTATGTAATTATTAAATAGAGAAAATAATCAATACTTTTGGGATCAATTACATGAGCCTGTTATGTATTCTGTGAGAAAATATAATGACCGCTCAAGAGACTGTATTTGGGTTGAGTATAATTTGTTTTTAACAGTCTATTTTTAGAATGAAGACATACATAATTTATGAATAAAGTCGAACCGACTTACTACTGTTTACTTGCGTGACACATAATGGTGGACAAATATTAGACAGAGAAAATATTAAAAAAATATAATGGTGCTTGAAAAAAACCAATCAAGATATTTAAGATTTTTTAAACTAGGCAAATTTGAAATATTGCGTCAACTCAAAAATTACAAATTATGGAAAATCAACAAAAAATTTAAACTATTAAAGTAAATTTTATGAAAATGTGTAATTTTTGAGTTAATACATTTATTATTTTAATGAATTGAAAAATGTTGGATTTAATCTAATATCTTCTACTTAATGCTGTTATTATAAATTGTTACCACAGGAAAAGGAATTTGATCTTAATCTTGTCGATATAGACATAATTAGTCTACATTTATTATTACCAACAACAAAGTACTGATACAGTATTACGGCCTTGGCATGGTATGCTTATTGACATTTAACCAGATTCATATACATATAGGTAACAAGACAGTGATTTTGCAAGCATCATTATTTTCGTCATCAACTACTCGCAGTAACAATTGTAATTAATAATAGTTATGTGCAACTTAATCGCGCCAATTGCCTGATGCTCATAATAGGACCCGTGACGATAGAGTATGTTGTGAATGGAATAGAAATATTCTATTAACCTTTATTCCAATAAGAAATTAAAAACATTTTGGTACACGAAGAAAAGACCAACAACCGTCCACT
Source organism: Achroia grisella (assembly GCF_030625045.1). Lineage (NCBI taxonomy): Eukaryota > Metazoa > Arthropoda > Insecta > Lepidoptera > Pyralidae > Achroia > Achroia grisella. The sequence goes on from NW_026712938.1 coordinate 304,250, forward strand.
CTTCTTCAATCTAAATTTAATGTCCACTCGCTGACCTATGGCTCTTCGTGCCGCCGCGAAACCAATGCTAAATTAATTTCAGTTCTATATTTGGTATAATTTTCCTATTCGCAACGAAATTTCGAGAAAGGATTTAACGAAAAAAATAATAATATTGACCTCAAATATTCGTTGTTTCAAACCTTATGATGTACACCCACCACCCACCCCGGCTTCGCACGAGTATACATGTATTATATATATGTATAAAACTTTCCTCTAGAATCACTCTATTTATTAAAAAACCGCTTCAAAATCCGTTACGTAGTTTTAAAGATTTAAGCATACATAGGAAAGAATAGACAGCGACAGCGACTTTTTTTATACTATGTAATGATAATGATGAATTAATATATTTTTTATACATCTAGTATAAAAATAAAGAATGTAGATTATAGTTTTTAGCATTTATTTTCCGATGGTTTTATAATTATTTAGAGACATAATTAATAAATCAATGCTAATAAAAATCAGATAATACACTGTACAATTAACACGCTAAGTTCGAAATTATACAAAATAAATTAATGCATAATTTATTGTAGGCATAAGTTTAATACGATAATGTATAAAAATAACATGATTACATCTTAACATTTAAAATCTACCGTAGCTCTGATATCCTGTGGCAGACACGAAGTCACTACGGACGTATTAAGCAAAACATGAACTACTGCAAAAATAAAACTAAAGCAATTAATACGTAATTATTCAACATGAGCAAAAGACATAAATCAATGTAAATCCTCACATTTCAATGCAGATCTATTAAAAGGAAACTATATTCGATATCTGGGGCACTCAAAATGAAAATTTTGTTCAGTGCGCAACACAAAAAAACATTTCTTTATTCAGTGATCGCTAATAGGCTTGAACTTATTATTTTATGCGGCGAGTAATCCATTTCAGCTCTCGCTTTATTATCTGCTCATACTAATCTCAATATTGACATTATACATTTTAGCCCAAGAGCCCACGACTGCCAGACATACGTCATTTTAATAAACGTGAAAGTTCTTGTATGTGTGTCCCCAACACAGGTAAGAACGATCCCCAAATATGAAACCTGGATCGTGGTTCCTTTGGCAGGTACCAGGTAACAAAGGTGTAAAAAAAATCATATCAAATTCGTTATTTTAAGAAACTCCATATTTTCATATATTGTTCGTAGCACTATTATAACTTGCGCTGCTCATTGCCAGACACGTAGTGTGGTTCCAACCCCCCGCCGGGCCCCCCTAAACTATACTATTTTAGAAATAAACTTACGTCATTTTAATAAAGCTGAATTTTATATATATTATTGAGAGTTCTCTCAAACTGAGATTCTAAATTGCCAGACAGTTTTCTTGGTTCCTTATCCTACCAGACTCATTGAAACCGTATATTGGGTAACAACGGTGTATACAATTTCATATCAAATTCTTTATTTTAAGATGCTCCATTTTTTCACATATTGCTCGTAACAGTATTATAACTTGCTCTGCTCATTGCCAGACCCTTAGTGTGGTTCCAACCCCCCGCCGGATCCCCCTAAATTATACTATTTTATAAATAGACTTACGTACATTTTAATAAAGCTGAACTTTATGTATATTATTGAGAGAACTATTAAACTGAGTTTCCTAAATTGCCAGACAGTTTTCTTGGTTCCTTATCCTACCAGCTCATTGAAACCGTATATTGGGTAACAACGGTGTATACAATTTCATATCAAATTCGTTATTTTAAGATGCTCCATTTTTTCACATATTGCTCGTAACAGTATTATAACTTGCTCTGCTCATTGCCAGACCCTTAGTGTGGTTCCAACCCCCCGCCGGACCCCCCCAAACTATACTATTTTATAAATAAATTTACGTTATTTTAATAAAGCTGAACTTTATATATGTTATTGAGAGAACTATTAAACTTAAAAATATAAAGTTCAGCTTTATTAAAATGACGTAAGTCTATTTCTAAAATAGTATAGTTTAGGGGGGTCCGGCGGGGGGTTGGAACCACACTAAGGGTCTGGCAACGAGCAGCGCAAATTATAATAATGCTACGAACAACATATGAAAATATGGAGTTTCTTAAAATAACGAATTTGATATGAATTTTTTTACACCTTTGTTACCTGGTACCTGCCAAAGGAACCACGATCCAGGTTTCATGTTTGGGGATCGTTCTTACCTGTGTTGGGGACACACATACAACAACTTTCACGTTTACTAAAATGACGTATGTCTGGCCGTCGTGGGCTCTTGCTCTATTTAGAATATCAGGAGATGGGAGGGTCTCTCAAATACGAAGGGAAATACGAATGTGAAAAAAAAATGTTTATGTTGACGTCACTTAAACCTAACTAACTACACTAATTACACTAATAAAAGCTTACGTAAGAACAACAAACTGGTTTTACCTAAGTGCTTTTTGACGAAAGTTAGTAAGTAATTTGTTTTGTGGAAATTGCATAAGGATTTACAACAAACTGCCAGAGTGTGTCCTCAATCTGCCAGAAAAAAGAAATTTTGAAATGTCTTAGAAAACACTTATTTGTAAAAAAGTTTAATATAAAATGGACGAGTTCAATGTTTTTGTAAAGAAATTCGAATTTAAAATTCATAGCGCTGACAATATTATCTCATTGCACAAAGATTGAGTGCGTAGCGGTTTCTATGTTGATTGTCGCATGCCCAATCCTTGTTAATGTGTATGTACTTAGAACAACATTTATTTAATAGAGCAACATGCAAGTTTCGTGCTCGTTCTTCTTCAGATGAGTCTGCGTTTCAAATGAGTGGTACAATAAAAAAAAATTATTCAAAAGTGCTTATATTAAGTTTATTTGAATAAAGATTATTTCTCCTTCACAAATATACGCATTTTTAAATATTATAGTATACACAAAGAAAAATTATGCCATAGATTTTTTTTCATTTGGATCTTATATCACCAGTTACGTCAAGATTACTGATATTGTTTTTATGGAAGGTTACATAAGTATGTACTTACGGCGTAATTCAATCCAGTTAGATTGGGATCTCCGTTTTTCAGCCATTCATAGAACTCCATGGCATTGTCCGTGGGATCGCCCTCACCGTAGGTCGCCATACAGAATACAGCTAATGAACTTTCTATGTCAGGAAGTTTTGTGAGTTCCTCCTATAACAAAAAAAACAGTTTGTTTAAGTACATTATTTCTAGTATACCACATATACTACAATATATATATAACGTATTACATAGATCAAAAAATATTTCTCATACATATCGGTATATAAAAATTTGCTACAACGATTTCGCACTTGTACATTATTTTACATATGCATGCTTATCATAATAGAATAATTGTTCGTAGCTTTGTGCTTTCATACAAATGTCAGGTAGAAATATCTAGCCTATGTGGCTTGTAATCTGTCTTTCGATTAAAGGACAAGGCAGTAAAATTACCGTATAGAGAATTACAGACATGACAACTTAGTCCTCCGGTGAGGGTTATCACGTAGTCACGTGATAACGTGATGTACGTAGCCCTATTCGCGTATATAGACGACGGACACTTGCCATCAGGGGATACGTCAGTTTGTTTTTGCCATTTACATAAAAAAAATATAGAGTATCATAATTTTATTTTATGTTGCCTACAGGGTACCACTGGTATCAACCTTACTGGGAATATCTAAATTTTCAAACTGGTTCAATTTACGCGCTAAATTACAAATTGGGTGAACTTGACGTGGAAACTTAAATTTTATTATATTTTATCTGACTCTATTAGTATAAAAAAATAAATACAACAAGGAAAAAGCGGTTGCTCTAAACAACGATGAAGTAGTTTTAAGCGTCATAAAAAAAAGGCTAATGGAAAACGTAATTTTAATACTATTAACCATCAGAGAATAAATAGCAAAACGCTACAATCATTTATTTAACCTATGTAAACATAGTAACATGTCTTATCGTCGGAATGACTTTGTGTTTTGTGTTTGTATACCAATTTTGTTTAAAAAGTGTCTGTATCTATGACAATATTTATCACAAGAGTGTGTGTTATTACTACGCAGTGTGCCGTACGTGATTACCTTCAACATAATTATGCATTTCACTATCAAGAATTGACAGTAGGACTGTAGTATTATTAATATTCGCAGCATGTCTTAAATTATAGAAAAAACAATTAACAAACCATATCACATTCTTCCGGGTCAGCCACCATTCCCTTCATCTTATATCGAGCACCTTCTTTGGCGAGACGGCCAGCGAATTCTTCACCGGTGCCTGTTTGTGATCCATAGAATACGACTAATTTCCTTCCAGACGACTGTAATTTTTTAATAAATGAATTTTCTGTAACTTGTATGGATCCAGCTGTCCTGTATAACAAAAATAAATGCTTTAATAGTCAAATATACAAAAGCCTTTGAAAAAAAATACCAAATACATAAGAGTATTAAATGGTTCTCAGATCAGAATTCAAAATCTGTAATATAAAATAATACTAGATATTATTTTATATTCTAAAATAATATTAGAGGCTAGACTAGCCTCTAGTATTATTTTAGAGTTGGCTATGGGTTATATTATATTCCAAATAAATTTAGTAAATAAATAACATTTTCATCAATTTTATTTATTTACTAAATTTATTTAGGGCGGGAATTAATGCAGCGTTTTATAAAATGAAATGAACTTTCAAGAGCTAGGGTGTAACAGGAGCATAAAAATCCACTTCCTGCACTCACATTGCAAAACTGAAGCATTAGCAATCACCCAGTATTTATTTCATACTCAGAGCCATAAAAATACCCAAAAACAGAAAAAAATGAAGGAAACAAAACTAGTGTTGACCAGTGGAATAATACAGCGTCATCTCTCAACTCCCAAACTAAGCTGAGTTTGAGTAATGGATACTAGATAACTAATAGAAACACTTAAATAAATATTTATCTGAGGTTTTCTATGTATAATACATATGTACACATCAGACAAATGCAAACTATCATATTGATGAATACAATTGTTTTTACTGTACGAGGATTTGATTCCGTGATCATAGGAAATAAGACGGTGTAGTAGGCCGCTAATTAATCCACTCATTATTTAACCACAAATGGATTTAAATAAAAACGATGTTCGAGTAGGTATACTCTACTCTACTGTGTACGTATACTAGTACACGATGTCTTTGTCATGATGTAATGGGTACTTATTATTTATAATGTTGTTCCTATTACACTTAAATTATACTTAATATTATACCTACAGTGCAGTGTTTAGTAACATCGCGGTAGTCCTATTACCTAGCACTTCAATTGTATAGCCTTAATAAGTCTATTATTAAATACGAGGACTTTGGTGTACGTTATCCAAAGTTGTTTGAAATCATATTTAAATGCTTGCATACGGAATAGGGAATCTTCATTCATGACGGTCTAAAATACGTTACAATAGGTATAAACCTATACTAGCACTTTTATCAATCCGGAAATATAATTAACAATTTTAACTATAATTTATCTTATGGAACACGGATGTTTTGCCAGAATATTGTCTAGTTATATCATCATTAGATAGTCAAGACTGTGTAGGGAGATATATATCGACTGCTGTATAGACTCTTCTGATGTCTGGTCACTAACGCCAGAAGTATTATCAATTTTAAGTATACCGATATTGGTTTCAGCATTGACACATGTCATCCAGTATATCTACTCTAATGAATGCTGATAGATAAAATCTACATTTACAATATGTTATGTAAAAACCAAAGTTCTCACTGAATTGATTAGTCATTGACGAACAGACTTCGATACGCCAACATCGATAGAAATTAGATAAACCAGTAAAAACGCAGTTTTGGATTTGTGTTATTTGTATTATTTGGCAGCGATAAAACTTTCTTAAAATTTCTAGAAATTATAGAAATGATAATAAATCGCGAAACTAGTTCTCATTCCCTGGAACTATACAATAATGATATCCACTAGGTTAATAGACAGAACAAAAGAAATGCGGGTAGCGGGGTGATTGATATGTGATGATTCATTTTATAAAACGCTGCATTCCCGCCCTAAATAAATTTAGTAAATAAATAAAATTAATGAAAATATTGTGAAACTAAAATACTAAAAGGGAACATTGATCGTTGGAAATCATTAACAGACAACAAGTGGATATTTGTTCAATCCTCTTTAAGTAAGTTATCTTTAGATTGTTATATAACTCTGATGTAATTGTAATTAATATTTTAGGAACCGGAATTGTAAGTTTACCGGACCATTGTACAGTATATTAAACAAGTAAAGAAACAAGATTATTACCTAAGAACAATAATATTGTGAATGTATCCCTGCCAGTCATTATGTCTGACTTTAATATAATCAATGATACTTGTTGTAACTCTAGCAAGATGATAGAATATGTGTCTCCCGTGACATTGAGAAATATTCATTTGGATAATTTAAAGGTTAATGACAAAATTACCCAATCACTTATAGAAATGACAATCAAATTAATCAACCAACCCCATTTGATACCATACGGAACACACTATCCTGTCATCACTATATTACTTTTATGTATCTTTATTTGTTTAGTAATATTTGTTATTTTTAAGCGATTTAGAATTTAGTAATTTCTGTTTTAAACAAAATTTTGAACCTGAGAACTGCAATGAAACATCCGATTCTGGTTACCATCATTCGGAACCTGATGTTGAATCTGCACCTATGCCTCGCCTCATACAGATAATTTAAATTATATTTATACAACATAAAGCTTACGGGCTTAACCCCTAACTTTAGTCTTACGCGGGAGGGTTGTTATACCCGGTAACATAAGGAAATGCTCACAATCAACATTTCCAGTATTGCTGACTTCAGCAATACTGGGCATCGAGGCGAAGCATAGCATTATAGGCAGGTATTCTCCTTCCAAATTTCATACACGTCACTCCTCTGTATTATATCTTATAATTTTATTTAAATAAATTCCTTTTTTTAAAAAGGGATTTTAATTTCATCCAATAACAGATAGCATAGACTCAACAAGGTTGACGTCGTCGTAATAAATCTATTATACTAAGGAAATTACTCATTACCATAACAAACGATTTCCAAGCTTTAGATTCAACTTCATTCATTATTATGATTTAATAAAATTAGGATCTTTTACGTGTTGCCTAATCTGTGGCCCATCAAAAATACTTGTAGGTATATAATAATGCTTTAAATTTTTCTGAACTTAATCTTGGGATTTTGCGCGAAAGGAAATTAAAATATTCGTTACTTTTGTCAAGTGCCTTCAAAAACTGTTTCATTATACCGAGTTTAATATGAAGTGGTGGAAGTATGATGATGAAAATAAGTTAGGACATGGCCACTTATTTCAATTTCCAGGGTTAATTCCGTTTACTTTCACAACGCAGAAGTTGTAATCGTCATGATGATTTCATAGTTCGCAGTAAATCATGGGTGTTATGAACATTATTGCATACTTTTTCCGAGTGTTGATGATACGCAGTTTTCACAAAGTTCGATATAGGTTTTTTACAATTACATATTCACTACAAATATAGCAAAAATAATCTGGATTAATTACACAATATCTTATTGAAGAAGGCATATCGAAAACAACAACAAAATATATTTCAGTGTCCAATAAAAAAAGCAAAGCTAAGTTGAACATAGTAAGGTAAGTTAGCTGTAACTCAAAAACAACAGCTGTTAGAGAGAAACAATTGCTATATTAAAAAAATACGCGTTAATTCGAGGTAGAAACAAAAAAAATCGAAGGAACAGACATTTTTTTTTGTTGACCAGTGTTAAATACATGCTAGACCTAATATACTGTTATTGTTAGTACAGTTTAAATGTAGAAAACCATTGACAAAAGTAACTATTAGGATTCAGTAGAAATTATAACTATCATATTCATATTTGACATTACATATTAGGATGTAACAAACTGCTGTTAAACCATCATGCCTGTTCATACTGACTACAATGCCACAACAAAGCCTCGGATACTATTTTTAGTTATTGTTATGAAGACATTGTGTCTTACACAGGGTCAGATGTCAAGAGCATATTTAGGCAATAAGTAAAAATTGAATTATGTTAGACACGATGTCTACAAATACATCATAATATAAACATTTTATTTAAAAAAAATGTTAGAGCACTTTGTTTTTTTATATTTTAATGTTTTATATCCTCATGCTAGTTGTTTATTACTTGTGACATCGTTACGTTCAATACATTCGTTTGAGTTATTTTATCGATAAAGAGGTGGCATTATGCATAAAATACAACCTATTAATATAGTACAATACATAAATATTTATTCAATTGAAAATAATACTAAACTATATTGCATTGCATTGTGCAAGTACAGGGTCTGATTATACATTATGGAGTGCAGGCGAGCGGTCAATTAGTCAAACAGTATTAATAAAGAAAAGGAATATATGCATAATACATACTTTCCTTTAATATACTACATATATTACTTTTGGTTATGGCATAGTTCGTCGCGGTTGCAGCATTATGATAACTAATTGCACTGTGGTAAAATTGTACATTAAAATTTAGTAAATTAAATCTGAACTTACATTGCTTACAAGCTCTAGCTTATATGCTTAATCTGGCCCTAACAAAGAACAAGGTCTTCAGGCAGTGATTATTATAGAAAGTCGTAAACGTTTCTTAGAAACTCGATAATTGAACAATATTGTTGATTCATAGTTTCAGTCATAGCAGTTATACGGAAAATATTGTAAACATATGATATGTACCATATTGTTCATGTTTTTGTTTGACTAAATTACCTCCATGCAAATTGAGGTAATGGACGGGTTTATACTCTGTATAATATAAACAAATACAAATTTTAGAGTTTTGTCAAAATCCAGCAACCACAACGGTTTGATAAGGGTATAGTACATTGTATAGACAGTTAATAAGGAGTAAGCATCAGCCCCAGCTTTAAGTCAAGCAAGTTAGCACGATGGTTTCGACGGCCGCTGGGAAGTCGATCTGATATAGTACCTACATACAAGCACTACTCTTCATTGTTCACGATGCCGTCCCGCATCTTTATCGCTATCTGTGGCGTATCCAGACTAGGTATACTTTTGTTGTCGAGATGAGGGCAGTGACAAAATCCAGCAGTGGCAGTTATTTATATCTTTTCGTACACATGTACAAATAATGTACAAGTTCAAGAAAGTAGTAGGTCAAGTTAACGTGACATTACTGAAATCTTCACTGGATGTCCTCATAGTCATAGATACACATACATACTGAAACAGCGACTAATATACTATGTATTTAGAGAAGAGTCTTCTAGTTCTAAGAAGCGTAGTGATTGTATACATTATCACAGACGGGTCGACCTGTGACCAGGATGCTTGTAACTGCGTCGAATTATCGGGAGTTAACAAAAAAGATAATCACAGTTTATATCCCGTTAAATGTCTACTATTGTAAAAAAGTTTAAATCAATATAGTGTCACGATTTTACAAAACTCATCATAATCACTCATTAATTTCTCAACAGACTGACAATACTAAATTAAAAAAATGGGAGTTCTACCTTTTTCATGGCTCCTTACAAATATGTAAAGACATACTATAATATATTTTTTTCATAAACTACTTAACTCACAAACTACGTAATCTGTGCACTATGTGGTTACCAGAAGAATAATGTAAATATATTTAATTGATATGTTTTGTAAAGTAGTACTAATTCCGTGAATATTATTTTCCACTGTTTAATACTATATTTCAATATAAATGTATACAAAGTAAACTAGGAATATTGTACCTATAATCTCTCGTATTTTGTGGAGGTAGTGATTTCTTCTTGAGTACTTGTCGAGTCTGGAATTTCTATTTGTAATATTGAAATAAGAGTTTTTACTACGTGCATATGAATATAAATACGGTACATACACCAAAATAACATTTTTTACAATTTTTGTCTGTCTGTCAGTTTGTTCTGGCTAATCTCTGAAATGGCTGGACCGATTTAGAAATGACATTTTTAGGCAGGTAGCTGCTGTAATAAGGAGTAACTTAGGTTACTTTTATTTTAGAAAAATAAAGTTAAATTCCACGCGCACGATGTCGCAGAAACAGCTAGTTTTAAGAAGCAGAGGTACGCACGTACGTACCACGTGTGTATTAATTACATAGTGGTAATAAATAGTTTCACTACACATCTGGTGAACATAAATTAAACATATAAAGTATTAATGACGAAGTTAAGTATTTATTCTTACATAATTACTTTAATGATGTAATAAATGTGTTATGAACAAAGATATTTATATTTATATAATACGCAAAATCCAACTATGGATTGTAGATTTTGTTGACGTTGGATGGTTAATAACGACAATGTCAACATAACCACCGTCAGGTGTCGTTTCATATGACGGTTAAAACCTGCCAAATACGTCAACGGTTATTTTCTTTATTTGAACTGACCAATAGGTTTTGAGTTAGCATTAATAATGCGATAGAAGTTGGCATTTTCGTGGCCTGTACACTGTATGAAATTAAATCCCTTAAAATGCTATATATTTTATCTAAATTATTAACCGGTTATACTGGTTTCTTTAGAACAGAATTTGGATTGCCCTTAATGTCTCATGTGAACTGCTAATACTAAAAAAATATACAATCAAAACAATTTTAGTAAAGAGGGCCTCATAAGTTCACATAGACTACAGGAAGGAAATTGACTGACCTCGGTGTGGTCACGTCAAGGTTTCTCTAGGAATTAAAAATGCAACATCATCAGATTCTTCGAAATCTATCATCCAATACAACTATGTCAACAATTGAGTATCAATTATAATTATTAATATTATTATAATACAATAAGTGATCGTGATCAGAACTCCTCAAATTACTACAATACTATCTCAAAACAGTAAACTTTTTTTAAAATAATTGAATACTTTAAAAAAAATTGAGTATATTTAAAAACCGTCGTTTTTTTTAATTCCTACGAGCCAGGAACAGGTTAATGTGACCAATTTCCTCCTGGTCCAAAGCTTCTATGAAGGTTAAGGTAGTTGTGATATGACGCTCTTTCACTGGCAGCTGCAGCTGCGATGGTAAGTTGAGCATTTAATGAGCTATCATAGAATAAAATATACACATATAATGTGATTAAATATCTTCAGTTGACGAGTGACCCACACAGTTAGTTACAATGTTATTTATTCAAAATAGAGAGAAAATGACAGATTTTTTTTTACGTGTTTGCTAGGGTACTGCCGTAACCCACAGCCGTAACAACAGGCGACATTCACTACGCTTCATAATACACATTCCTTAACTATCTTATTGCCTGCGACGAGCCAGCAACAGCTCAATGTGAAATTTCCTCTCAGTTGAAATCTTCTACATGGTCAAAGTAGTTTAAAATTATATAATATTAAAATTTAGAGCGCGAAATTTAGAGGTTTATTAAAAAAAACTTAGCGAGAGTTCTGCTCTTCAACCAACCCTCGGAATCGCAGGTACTTTGACTTGACTTCATAATACAACTATGTTAACCATTATAGAAGTTTGCGGCCGTGTGGCTATGATTGATTAAATTAGGTTCTGGCTCTGTGACTATTAATAGTTTTCGACCGAGAGGAAATAATTGATGAAAAAAGGCCTCGCCGACTATGAACAGCGTCAGCGTCTGTTCGCATAAAGTGATATATTCGAAATGATACGCAGACGTAACTACTTATATAGTAGATTAAGATATTTAGTAATTTTATATCTATCGCGCGATGAGCTACTATATTTTTCCATGTTTATTTGTCATTTTTTTCTCTACAGAAGCATAACTAAAACAGACTAGATATCATAGTAAATGATTATGGAGTCCATTAATGTAGGCCACAGATTTAATATAAGATTGCATCACTTGGCGCTCCGATTATGTCGGTATATTCTGTATTTATAGAATAATACCTAATATATACAAATTATATTTAAATTATATATAGTATATTGTATCCGCATTTAGAAGGAAACGAAAATTTATGTTTCTTATATAGGCTGTCTCCTATAAGGTATTTAAAATTAAAATTTCGAATAAAATGCAAATGGCGTGCAAGTTGCAGGGGGAGCACCAACGGTCTTTACGAAATAAGTGGCCATGGAGCGATTTCTACAAAATTCTACAAAAAGTTTACAGATTAATCAATGAGTCGCATTTCGCTTATCAGCTTTGCTTTTAAATAAAATAGACTATACAGAAATTAATCACTGTTACCATATAGTACGTATTAATCAATGATAAAAACCTATGTGCACTACGTATTAAAAGGGTCGTACTTACGGATATTAAATTATACTTATTTATTAGTCATGAATCTGATAGCATACATTTTATCACTAATAATACAACATTGTATAGGTAAATATCGTGTGTAGGTATATCTCGCAATTAATATTATGATTAATTGCGAGATATACTACACACTACATTATCATATAATAGATGAGTCTACTACTTTATGATAATAATAGTAGATCTACTTACCAGACATTTATTGAAATGTCAATAAATGTTTCAATTGTAAAGTTCGTATTTCAAAAGATATATATTTCATTAGGTCCCTAAACTAATGTTGTACAGCCAGTAGTTTCATAATAAGTATGTTTTAAGGTAGTGTGTAAAAATCCGTTTACGTAATGGCATTAATTCAGTTCACATAACACAGGTTCATATTAAAATGTGAACAGCGAGATAACTGCTTCTCAAACGATGGTTTGTCATAAGTTTCATCTCGTCGTCTTTTGTGTTCTATACAACAAATTTAAATAATAGAACGCAAGTAAAACCTACATAGTATTAAATGAAAGAGTGAAATAAATTTGAGTTCAATACCTATAAAAAATACCATTGAGACGTCTGAAATATCTTCTACTTTTGATGTGGTACACAAATTGGACAAAATGTTTAGTTTGAATACATAAAGATTTTCATATTGACCAATGGCTACAGTTAAAGAGTGCAACGTTCGTTAGATCATAACACGATTAAATTTCACATATTATAATAACGATGTATTATATACGGGAACATCTCGGAAATATTGTACACATTTCTTACATAAAAATATGATTTAAATATTTTTCGTTATTCTTTAATAAGTACCCAAAGGGTTACGTACTGATCATATACCTAAATAGAAGTTTAGTTTAATAATATTATATTAATTTAGTTTCATTTAGATACAATGGGATAATATCTAAAAAATTAGATGTCTATTTCTTTTACGAATGTAATAATGATTTCCTTATAGACCAAATTTTGGTAGCTGTAAAATCATCTAATTTATTTGTACACGATTTTCGACGATTTTTCAATAGCGATGCTGGTAAGAAAATTCGTTTTATTTTTCATGATATCATATGAACAAAATCTCATCTCAATACTTTGATCAATTGTAATTTATTTGCGTTCGGACGCTTTTACATCAGAGGGTGAGTATGAGTACAGTATTTCCATTGTAACAGGGTAATGAAATGAGACAAAAATATTAAAATCTGTATTAAAATTTGAAAAAGAATGAACTTCTGACCTGTCTGACCATCAATAAAGTCATGTACACATTATGTCACTGATTGACGTTAATTCCGGCTTCCAAATTAAAGTCAATAGGCTCAGCGGTCGGGGTTCCACGGAAATTCACGGTGTACTCTCGTTTTTAAAATCATACAGGATAAAAAAGTGCGTACAATATCATTGTAAAGAATTAATTATTGGTTGACAACAAATTATCTGGTGTTAATAGAGATATCAGAAATGTTCCTAAAGATAAATAAAAGAAACAAGTTAACGTTCTAGTTGTGTATTTTATGTGTAATTTTTTTATACTGAACACAATGCGACGTAGAATTGTGTTATAAAACACGGCCTCATCTGCCCTTTGTATTTCGTAAATACTTGGACTAGGTCAGTAACTAAAAATCCTACAGAAACCTCCTCTGGGGGAGTTTGGAGTCAGCACTGACGCCACAGCGGTAGACATACATCAATCACGAACTCAGTAGCGGGACTAGCGGGTCAACTCTAGATTATGGCATCTATAATTAACATAATGTAAATTGCTCAAAACATGTAACTCTATCACAAACAATATTACTTAGTAACTGATGACTTAGATCTACAAAACAAGCGAATTTACCGATCGATGAAATCCAATCCCACAAACGTGTATTCCTGCGTCAATTATGCGGGATCAGTTACTTGGAATTATACAAGAGGTATCCGCCGATATCTGTAGTCAGTTTGAAATCAAATTTGAATACGAAATTAGATGTCTGTCTATATCCAAATTTTGGAAAGTCAAAGAAAAATATGTAGTTACGATCGTTTGATCTTGTAAGGTTACAGGAAATAGATTATAATAAAGCAGTGTCTTACTTGTCGAGGTGACATTTTTTCTTATTTTATTATAAATGTTTTTACTGTTCGCTGCAGAGTACGTACTAGTATATTAATATGTTATAACAATTGCAACCGTGTGAACTCGTGTGTATCAGTGCGTGTTATGGCTACTACTCGTCACTCGTCAATAGTGGACATATATAAGGTTTTGTCATTTTGAGAATATTTTTAGGAGTAGGTATTCACTTTTTTTTTTTTTGCAATATAATAAAACTGTAATTTTTAAAGTTATGCTGAAATCGTAAAAATCAAAAATGTGCACTGTTCAGAACTTCTCAAAATTATATTTTGAGAAGTTCTGAACAGTGCACATTTTTGTACAGGACTTTACATTAAATCAGTATTGTCTACAGTATAAAATGTGTGTAGGTATATGTAGTACTCACATCCTCGTACATCTCTAGGTACATCTGCGCTTTATACTTTTTCATGCATTCGACGTTCCACAGAAACAAAGTTGCCATAATGTGCCTGAGGCGAAATTGTTGTATATATTCCAAAACCTTCCTTCTTTTACATGATGAAATTTCTGGGACCACGTATAAATAAGCGTACAAATTGTATTTCGGATGCAATGTCTTATACGGGATTGGACCCTTACCTTCGCCCTGATTTCTTTCCCTTTTCCTATAACCTTGGATGCTTCAAACAACACGATAAACAGTTAGCCGCCATAGTGCAACCAACCGTGAACGATGAATATCCTTTCGATGTGGGGAGTAATGTGGAAAAGTAACTCCACTGCTAGCAACGTATAACATAACAAGAATTAACCACAATGATGGCCAGGTGGGTACCCACGGAAGTTAACCTAACTTGGTATGATGGTACATTAATTAATTGGCTCACAAGTCTCTATTACTAAGGAGAGAACGATTATTAGAACTAGTTGCCCATTGCCAGCAATCTAACATCAAGAATGGACTTCAAGCCTAATATTTATTATATAATATAATAAATACATAGATGATCAATATTTTTTTATGAATGAAACATAAAAAAATATTGAACGATGTTATAATTTAATAGGTGCATATACATTGATTTGGTGTTCATGTGCCCTATTAGATCGACCTCCACGGGGTCATCCCTCTAAACAAACGGGGTTAAATTACATACGACATACAGGGCAGGGTGACCTGATTCTTTTATCATTCACTGGTACTCTTATATAGTATTATTTCCTTAATACAGTCTGGATTAATATTCTATCATCACCCATTTACAAAATCTTGGTTCATCTATTGTATCAACTTCTAAATTGGGAACATTGTAATTAATTATTTTTTTACCTCGGTACGTTATATTGTTGAGATAAGTTATCTACTTAGTTCAACTTCAAATAATATTATATTATTATCAATAGTTTAGTCACAAAAAAACAAAAGATACTTACTGAATTGAATATTTGCTAAGAACTATTTCATCTTTCTTGTTATCTTTTCTTGAACTGTATAACCACCAAATTGCTGCTCCTAACAATACAACGAGCATGACAATATCGAATGTGCTGAATAGCGATCCACCAGCGGCGGCCGCGGCGGCCGTGGTCGCATCCTTCAGAATATCCTGTGTACCGTCTGACATTTTGGAGGTTATATTAATTTGCACAACAATTCAAATAAATCGTAAACACCTTTATTTATCTTATAAAATAAAGAACAAGTATTCAAGTGGCTAACGATATAACACGTCCAAAAATATTGCGTAGCACTAATGACACTATTTAGTTTGACCACTTATCAACACATGATTTCCTCAGATTACGTTTAAGTTCGTGACTGTTCATGACGTGACAGAAAGCAGGCTGGTTGTAGTTTTATTGCTGGTCTTTTTTTTTACTTGACGACTGAGATGGACGAGGTTCCTCTCTTTCTAATTATAACGAGGAGTAAACGAATATTGTCGTGTTTATACGAAGTTAAACAGTAATGCGTCATTCATGCATGACTAGTTTAGTGCATATTAGTTCGCGAAGCGGAGTGTTCAACTTAGTTCGCAGCTGTGTTCAGAACTAGTTCATTCGTTTCCGACTCGAGTCAGAGAAAGGCACTAAGCTGGTCTACAACATGTAGGATTTATTGATTATTTTTAAGCAGCAATAATATTCCTTAGTTCGCAAATTACGCGTTCCTTTTTTTTACAGTACGTATAGGTATAGTAGTATTGTATAAAACAAATTAATGAGGGGCACACATAAAATTGTATTATAAACAAACATTACTCTTTATTTATGTTCATAATAATCTGTAAATGTTCAATCATGGGTTCTTTAAAGTGTAACTAACATTTCGAGCAACAAATAAATTTACTAGGTACTGTTATTTTCGTGTAGGTCGTCCTTCCGCTCTTCCGAACTACACAAGACAGATCGATTACAAATATAAAACCAAACAAGACGGAGCCATACATATTATCATTTATTTAGTTTGTGGACAATATATACCACTGAATGAAATAAAGCAAAAAAATGTTATATATATAATACAGGAGTGAGGTTTAGTCAGTTTGGTTTATACTGACCGAGCCCGTGACTTTATCTTAACGTTTAGAATGACAATAATAAACTATTTTTGTATCTTTGGTGTGGGTAAACTGATAGGAATAAAAGAAACACTAGGTTTTAAGCGAAGCTTACTACAAATTTCTTGTGAGTTGAGCACTCAAATCGGTTGTCGTTTCTGAGATTAGAGTGCACAAATGTACAGACAAAAAAGCACATTCCACTGTTTTGTCCAATTACAGTGATAAAATCCCTATTAAGTCAATATTTTTTTATATACGGAAAGTATATAAAAAATATTGACACCTTAATTATATACCTTTTTAGATGAGAAAGTATTATTAATAATTTGTACGCTTAGAGTCCATAATGTTTTTTATGCTACATGGCACTTAAACTCAAGTAACGTTTAATTTATCAAAAAAAAAAACATTTGTAGTCATAGCTATTACTTATTAAGCATTCATGGGTATTTGTTACCAAGTTCTATACACATAAAAATTTTTAAGATAAATATAGTCGGTAATTTAATAATAGAACTTATTAGAAATTCACATTTCTGACATTTCATGTTCCTGACTATTACTGTTATTAGGTACCAATAAACTATGTTATGGGTCTAAAGCGTGCGTGTATCATAAACAAATTTTGCACTTGTTTTCAGCACCGTTTTTAACCGATATTATATTGATTCTTTGCTATTCTGTTACACAGCAAATAGTGTCAGAAATAGTAATATAGTTGTAGAATTAATTATAATGTATAAATAACCCTGGACTGGACATAAACAACTTTATAATCCCAGCAGCCTCTAAATGTCATTTAGTAAAGCTAAAGGTTTTTTTGTAATTACTTATATAATAACAGAATCTAGAATATAGACGCATAAAAATAGACATATTACTAATTATGGAGTCGCAGTATTCAGTATAATATTCTATAATATAGATATACGAGAATACTACGAATACTAATATACCTACCTACTGACTCCTAGTATAGTGCAAACTAGTAATTTAGTAACAACTGCAACTGTTAATGGGACATTACTAAGTGTAAAATTGTGAACTTTAATCTAATCTAAATGTGAATTGTTAGTTATATAGTTACATAATCAAGGTAGATTTACTTCAATTAATGTAGAATGTATAGACATGCTACGTGCATGATTTGCTATATATGCAGTATGGGGTAAAATGTTAGGTAGGCTAATTAAAACAAAATATTTTATGTATTTTTTTTTATTCTTATACAATATAATACAGCATCTATTTATATGATGCCGATTTTGTTGGCAACATCTAATGCGTCATGGTCCCTCGCAAGCCGCACGTACGCCTTCTTCTTGCCGTCAGGCCTACAAGGAAATATATAAACTTCGTAAGTGAATGTTCACATTTATAACATAGAATAGGATACTTGGTTATATTCAGAGTTGTGTAAGTTTTATTTCATTCTCTATCAATGAGATTCCCACTGAAATATCATCATTTGTAAATATAGATTATTGTTCACTTGCAGATCATTACAGGAAACAATTATAAAAATACCTATTTCTGTATTCTATATACCATATCTCGGCTGTGCACGGGATACACATTATATACATGGCATATGACAGAAATCATATAACTGTACACATATATTATATACATACATAAAACTTCCAGGAGAAAATTAGATAGTCTTATCTGTTGCATAATTTAGAAACAGAAAGATGCAGACGTAAAAGCAGCTTTATACTTTTTATATTTACAAAATTTTTATTATTAGGACAGGAATAATTATTAGAAAGTATTTTACATACCTGATGAGGGTGTTCACTTTAGCCACATTAATGTCATACAGTTTCTTAACTGCAGCCTTAATATGATGCTTATTGGAAGTGGTGTGAACAATAAATACCAATGTATTATTGTCCTCTATCTTCTTCATTGCCGCTTCAGAGGTTAATGGATACTTTATGATATTATATGCATCCATACTGCAATATTAATATTATAAGTGTGAATAGTGCATACATTAATAGTAATTATGAATAAATTAAACATTTTCTTGGTAATTGATTCACAATTTCTGAATCAATTATTATTATTATTATAATAATATATAACAGAAACCTTATTTAAACAAAGGTATATACTTTTTCAGTTTAAAACAATATTCTTTGGCTTTCTACACATACACAATATGGGGCAGCTTTTGTAGTGTATTTAATATTTTTTGTTGCAAGATATTATTAAATAAACAATGCTTTGTAAAAAATTAAAACATTAGTATTGAAATAACATTGTTATTAAACTATCCTTGAAATTCCAGATTAAAATGAAAAAAAAAATTTTTGAAAAAGTGTGAAGCAGTATGTTTAATAGCAAATTAATGTGCAACTTATTCATTTTTAGAATATAGTGTTTTTACAATTGATTGCTAGTGCATCAAAACTTCAGTACAAACATTAATTAAGAACATAACATTTATTTGTAACAATTCATTGTTAACAATTAAACGGGACTAATATATTAAAAAGATAACATATATATTATTTTTATTATATCTTAAATGCCTGACCTTCTCAATAGAATACTCTAAAATATTTCAGCAAATAATAGGTCTATATTATTCCGGTAGGTATATTATTATACTGCCTTCCTACAAAACTTATAGAAAATGTAAACAAACATTTTGTCTCAAAAATTATTAATAGCAGATATCTATATGTCAAATAATGTTAATTGGTGCATAGATAATTATTTAAGATTTTATTCTAATATATTTAATTTCTATCAAACTTAGTTTATGATTTCTCAGCCATACATTTTTGCAGAGAACTGTTTTAATATAGTGCATCAAATTGAAGATTAGTTTAATCAATGGCAATAAGTTATATAATAATAGGTAAAAATAACAAGCAATAATAATATATTTACTGTTTTATAATTCAGACCCATACACCATTGCTATTTTCTTGATTTGTGCTACAATGCTTATTGTTCATTCCTCATCAATAAGTTAAATAAAATAAATAATAAATAAAGTCAATAAGTCAAAAATATATTCTTAATAAATAAGTAAAGATACTATTTATTCAATCAAATTTACCCTATCTGTCTATAGAATATGATTTGTCAGCCATCCTAGCATATTTCTGATGATGTATAATTAATTTAGTAAAAAAACCGAAAAATTCAATAGAGTATTAAAATTCAATATAATTATTGATTTTTTTATTCATACTGATTTTAGACATCACTAAGCCATCTCAGGCAGTGTTAATGACCCCTTTGGTCACCTTTTCAGTAAATTCTATTGAAACAGAGTATCATTATGATGGTATCCCCTTTTCTATCATTTTTTTCTAAATGGTAAGGAAACGGAGATGTACATGGATAAAATCAGAAAAGGTATAAATATAACTTACCGATTCCTTTTAGGTAGTGATTTCCTAGGATATTTAGGATTTCTAGGAGGTTCAAAAGTCTTGGGCCTTCGGAAATGAACTGAAGTTCTGATTTTACGAATGCGCTTGCCATGTTCTCCCTTAACTACCTGAAGAACAAAACACATATATTGTTGTTAATCTAGACAAAGTAATACTTATTTATACTTTGTAAGCATTTTAATAAATAGTTTACATGGTTTAAACAGGTATTGTATTGTATTATACAAAACACCAGGAATTAAAAATAACATTATCATCACAAATATCCCACTTATATAAAGTGTAGTAAAAATTTAAACATGGTAATTTCCAGTTTAACAATAAACAAAACTGGCTTGGGAAAGATGTTGTTTGGGCTATTATAATGTAGTTAGTAGACAATTTAAATAAGTCATTTAAAGATGTATACATTCTCAACTTTTGACAACCAATCAATATCATTATTTAAAAAACAAAACCATTTACAATCAAATCAATACTCTTTAAATTTTGTGGAATAAAAGTCCTGTATGATAGACCTACAAGAATGTCTATTATCATTTTTTATTGTAATATGTCTGACTGTAATTACTAATGCATACAAGAAATTTGTTAAAAATTAATTAAATTATATTTACCTTTCGTTGAGCTTTAAGAGCCTTAGCAACAGGTTTTACAGCCTGCTTCTTTTGTCCCTTAATGCCTGTCTTCTTAGGTTTAGGTGCAATTTTCAATTTTGTAGCCACAGGCTTGGGTTTGGGCTTTGTAGCTGATGCAGCTTTCTTAACTGAAGGCTTAGCACTTGATTTAACCTTAAGGGCAGCAGCCTTGGCAGAACCAGGTTTTGCTGTTGGAGCAGCTGTAGGTTTTTTTTCAGCAGGCTTGGCGGTTGCAGTTGGGGCTGGTTTAGAAGGTGCAGGCTTTGCTGCAGGTGCCGTTTTAGGCGCTGCAGCTTTAGGGGCTGGAGCAGGAGTCTTTGCTGATGCCGGTTTAGGTGCACTAGTAGAAGTAACTTTCGGAGCTGCGGCTGGCGTCTTAGCCGTAGCTGGCTTTTTCTCTGCGGGTTTAGACCCTGAGGCCGATCCTATAATTGAAATATGTAAATTCAATTAAGCACATATATATAGTACCTTATTGAAATTTCGTAGGTTGTCAATTTTCAAAACAAATAATTTATATTTTTACTTCAAAGGTGCTCTCGTAGCATACATAAATGTGTAGTAAATTTTACCAAAACTACATTTTATTCATCCAAAGTCAATTTAGGTATTTTTTAGAGAAGTAAAATATGGAATAGACATATAATAATTCTTTGTAACTATTTTTGTGTAGTTCTTCGCATAAATATTGAGTTATTGTTTTCGTAACTTGACATACAGCAGATTTGGTGGAACGCTGTTAACCTAAAAGTTTAGGTCAAAAAACTGTATGGAATAACAATAATTTTATAAAAAACGTAGCTAGAAAATGTATACACTTAACACAATTCACATATATTTCAGTGTAAATTTCACACACTGTAATGATAACAAAAATTGACGATTTAATTATGATTTATATGTATATGCAAGATACCGCGTGGCTTGCCGTGTCATTAAATAGCTGACAATAATTTAACCAAGTTTAATATTTACTATTTTTCTAGTTAAGAGCATAAATTATAATTAACAAATATGAGTAGAGTAGAATTCTAAGAAAATAATTAGTTAATATAAAAATATTAGTACCCGATTTCTCTGGTTGCTTCTTAGGAGGCATCGTGACAAAAAAAGATGGATGAAGTTTAATTTTTTTTTATTTTAGTTTCACGTTTCACGGCTTTGGATTCTCACTTACAGATTGTCATAGAGTCTGTATACTCGTACTGTGATACTACCATAGCGTAGAATAAAATGCAAATTCATTGATCTCAGGTGTAATAATGTCGGGTGAGCCCGGGCAATTAACGAGAGATTTATGATATCGCCAAGGGTACCTAACAAACTACAAAACAGATCGGTAGTTAGCATAGTCAGTACATAGAAGTACAGCAACCAAATGTGACGAACGATAGCAGCAACACTGCAAGAACATATTATATAAATTATTTTCGAATAAAGGTATGAATAGTGGTCGAATGAATAGTGAAATAATCTTGCTCATAATGGTCAAAGATGCTAGATGTATATATATATAGATCGTACCCTAGTAGAGATGTGTCAACTCGAGTTGCGTATAATTCGAATTAACTCGACTTGGAAGAATTCAACCGGTGCATGGACGAATCAAGTGAAAGAGCGGGAGCGTGATTCGGTCGTACCACCTAACAACGACATGAAATTTTCCGATCATTTCATATGATAAAATGTTCACTTGTCACAAACGTCTCATTATGTGTTTGAGGTTATGGTATCATTCTAATGACTGACATTTGAAAACAAACATTTACAAATCACCACAGTAGAGTAGACCTGTAAAATGTAAAAATGCTTATTCATGCAGATTCATTTCAAATATATAGGAAATACGACCTAGTTATTGAATGATATTAAAAAAATAGCACTCAAATGACAAGAGTTGACCTGCGGCAAAGAATGCGTTCGATAAGTCCTTCCGCGCACGGGTATGGAGTGCCATTTCCATGCGCCCCAGTTCAGTGTGGTTCAGTGAAGCTGTCTAGGCAATCTGAATTCCGTTAGGATATTGGTGTTCTGTGATTTGAATCCAACAACATTAGAATAGTACGAAATTAAAAAAAAAACTATTTCTTCCAGGTAACTCGAGTTACCTGAATTTCAACTCGAGTTATGTTTAATACGAGTTAGCACATCTTCACTCCCTAGAGCCTAGGCAAAGAGTAAAGTAAATATACCAAATGATATAGCCTAGGGTAACCAAAATATATTTTCCTCGTCTGTTTTTTTTACTTCTGATACAAATTTGATGTTACCAGTTCTGCAATTCTTTTTGCGAAAGACTGCGAGGGAAGTTACCTCCGAACTTCTCACGTTAACAGAGTAACTATAGTGGTGTTCAAGTAAATAACGTAGAATAAGATAAACAAAATATATTTCTAATCAAAATAAAATAATATAAAAACACATTTAATACAATATACAGATAAGTTAAAGATACATCAATACGACGACAGACAAGATGACAAAACACACTCTCTTTTCAAATATTCAAACACACCAGCCAGTCTAGACATCGATTGCAAACCTCGTTCTAACAAAGACACGTTATGATTAACTTGATCGAACTCCTCAACCAAGCCAAACCGTGGCTTTCACACACTCAAAATATAGTCACCTTAGATAAGAAGTTAACTTTTGTATAATAGATTGAGCAAGTTTATAACATAGATTTTATACTACTTATTGCGGCTCTACTCCTAACATTTCTAAACAAACGTAGTATAAATTTAAATCAATGTTATTGACTCGGCGCCTTCTGTAGCTACAAATGGCCTAATTACGCGATGGAAAAATCACGAAACTTTGAATGTATCTTTACAAGTATGTTCGAATGTTAGGCGCGAATCTACGAAGTTTTATGCACATTCATAAATTGCATAGAGAACGAACAATACCGCACTCGTATGTCATTAGCGCATACGGACACATTAAAAAAAAACCGTTGAAATGGGTATCGTGGTCTTATCTTTTTTAGTTGACCTTCAGTCGCCTCATGAGTTCTGTGACTTTGGAGAGCCTGCACTGGCCAGTTTCATCCACTAAAGCCAAATGCATTAAAATAAGGGTACGCGCCCTGTTATAACTGTCAATTTAGTCTACGCAATTTTGAAAACTGACTATAGCCTACATACTCAAAGGTGGGTGAAATTTAAAAAATTATGAGAATCCTAGGATATCCCCTTAATATAAACCGGTGTCCACGACTTCGTACGCCTATACATTATTAGCTCTAATCTATTGATGTCACCAAGAAACAAATAAAGCATCTAATCGCCATTTATGACTTAATTATTAAAATGGATATTAAAATAATTATAATTAATAGTTAATAAAAATTGTGTGTAGTTTATAATAAATTATAATAATAATAAATTTTATTTCAACTCCACAAATTGCATAATTCCAGTTTTATTATGTAAATGCCAATAATAAAAATCACAAATATAATTTGTGTGAAATAAAACTAAGCAATAGCCCCCCTTATGAATGCATAGTCTATATGTTGATCCATATTTAACAACATATTCTGTGAACATTTTATCAAAATTGCTGAATTTATTTTTACGAGAAAGACACACAAAATATATTTTCTATATATGGAAAGATTTTTATTGTACATTGTATTCAAATTGCACTTAATAACAAATACTGGACAGTAAAAGTAACATAAATTAATATGTATAATTATAATTAGTTCTTATTAAATTAATACATATAAATATATAATTAACCATTCCACATTATCAGATATTAGATATGTACCTTATAGTCAAATAAAAATTAAACTATACAGAAGCTTCTACTTTATTTGTTAATGTTTTTATTTTAGCCTTCAGTAGAGGTGCATCGATACGCGATTCTGTTTATACAGTATAGAAATTAAGAAAAATATTAGCAATAATGGTAGCGATATTAAAATACAATATAAATTCTATCAAACATACTATTGCATAGTATAAAGATTAGATCTTTTTAAACAACTCAGGTTCAGAAATCAATAATTAGTAGCAAATATCTACCACATTTGACTAAAGGTATTATAGTATCGGATGCTATCCTAGAATGAACTTGTCTATCTGCTTGTCAATTTTATATTTGATTGGTACTGCTTAAGAAATCGTATTACGCAATAGCTTAAGAAAAATTGTATTCACTCGGAGTCTGACTAGAACTTGTGGTACGATGAAATGAGCCAACATTGAAAACAGGAGTATTGTAATTCAAGTTAACTGATCCATGATTAGCTAAACCTGTATTGCTTGCAGTTGTAATCGGTCTTTTTCCAATAATCAAAGGAAAACATTCTTCTGGAATGGAAGATAATGCCATTTGTATTCGTTTAATACGATTGGAACATTCCTCATAGTGTTCCATCAAATATTTCAATTCTGGAATAGCATTGGGATTATTATATGTTTTCAAGTTTTTATCAATAATTTTTATTCCATCTACAGGTGTGTAGGTTATTTTCTCACCACTATAAAAAAACATATCCATATCAGTGCTATTTTCCATGAGTTGGCATTTAGCTAGTGATGAATACAGTGTTATTTTGGGTGTCTTAGCTTTAACAAGATCAACAAAACGAGAAGCATATAAGTATTTTTTCCAATGTTTTTGTGGTAAATTGTGATATGAAAATACTTCATCAGGAGCTGGCTCATAATCCACATTAAGATTATTGGCTTTACAATTATCAACAGTATAAATAATTATCTTCATGCCATCTTTGGATATTTTGCATATTTCTACTACCTTTTCTTCCCTGTCTTTACCTTTCTTTTTGATAAACTCTACTATAACACCAGAAGCTTCTATTTTTAATACAGCATTTCTGGTTCTATGTGAAATGTTTGGTAATCTTTCTGCACAAAGTGGTGGAACACTCAATGTATTAGTATTTAAATTTGATGATTTAGGAGTATTTTCTTTGTTTTCTCCAACTGCATTTATAGTTTCAATATTTTCAGATTTATGAGTTTTAATTTGCAATTGCTTTATATTTTCAAGCAATGCATTACTACTGCTACATGCACTATCATACTTATGCAATTGTAAATTTTTACATTGAATTGAATTTCTGTCAAGCATATCACCAGGCCCATAATCATTACCATGCGATGAATGGCCATTACTTTCCTGTAAACCTGTGAATACATTAAAAGATGCTGGTCTCACATCCTTCTTAATAAAAATACCCATGTTTTGCTCCCTGCAGACCACACCATAATCAGATACAGTTCTGTCGTCATTTCTTACTTTGCCACTATGTTGAGTACTATGCAATGTAGTCAGAAATCCTGAATCTCTTGACAAATCATGTCTGGTGGCATTAGAGACATTAATATTATTGTTTAAAAAAGGATGTTCTATTATTTCCTTTAGAGTAATTCGCATGGTAGGGTCCTTGCATAAAAGTTTTTGTAGTAAATCTTGAGCATGAAGAGATAATTCTGAGGGTATATTGTAATCAGCATTAATAACTTTATTAAGTGTAGTTTTAATATGTTGAGTATGGAATGGTGGCCTGCCAACTAAAAGTGTATACAACATACAGCCTAATCCCCATACATCAGCTGGTAAACCATGCATTTCACGAGAGGCTACCTCAGGTGATATATAGTTTGGAGTACCACACATTGTGACATGTTTCTCATCAGGTCCATTTAATTGTGTTGCTAATCCAAAGTCAGCTATCTTTACACTAAGATCTTTTGTTAATAGCAAATTGTTCAATGAAAGATCCCTATGAATAATATTGTAAGAATGAAGATACAATACTCCATTGACAACTTGTTTAAAAATATCACCAGCAGCCTTCTCAGACAGACCATGTGTTCCTAATTTAAAATGTTTAGCTAACTCTCCATTATGTGCCAATTCTAAAACTAAATATACATAGTGGGCATCTTCAAAAAAGGAATACAATTCTAATATAGTCTGATGCTTAAGACGAGAGTGAATTGTGACCTCTTGGCGTACACGTCCTATCATCCCAGCACTGGCCATAAGAGCTTTGTCTATCATTTTGATAGCAACAAACAATCCTGATTTGCGACATCTTGCACGATAAACATGTGCAAATCCACCTTTACCTAGATGTTCTAGTATTTCATAATCTTCAATCCGCTCTCCAAAGATGCTCATTTTTTAAATTACAATATTTGCTTGTCATATATAAATCTAAATGTTCCTTTATCTGCTGCTTTTATACTAATTATACTCAATAAATCCATTATTTTTGTATGTACTGAAACAAACACCAATCATGTTATTATATGAAATGTTTAATTAAATTTTTTTTAATGAGAAACCAATTGAACAACGAAAAAAAAATTCTTGTACATACAAGTGCAAGCAGTTATCTGCAAATTTATACTATACTAAAACTGTGGAGGCACTTTGTCTATACCAAGAACATTCTTCAAAATATATTGTTACTGCAAGCGGGAACACAACTACTTATTTGAATAAAAATCAAATACTAGTAAAAATGTGTATTCTTTCCAAAAGGGCTCACAGCGAAGGAAAGTAACAAAACAATTTGTTAGTCAAAAGTGACATATAAAAAATAGATATCAAATATATAAAACTTATAAAAAGAATGGTAGACAAGCTGCCAGCAACATATATATTGTTGGAATAACATCCCCATGTAAGTCT
This sequence comes from Achroia grisella, assembly GCF_030625045.1. Lineage (NCBI taxonomy): Eukaryota > Metazoa > Arthropoda > Insecta > Lepidoptera > Pyralidae > Achroia > Achroia grisella. The sequence goes on from NW_026712938.1 coordinate 332,007, forward strand.
ATTTCACAAATATATTATCTAAGGACCACAGCAACTTTTTAGGTATATTATCATGCTTTTATTGTCAAGATCCCATTAGGAGCCCATTAAAAATTACATATTGTCAAACATGTAAAAACCAGTAAATGGATATAATTATGATGATTATCTCATGATATTTTTTCTATCTAGGCATTTTTTACAGGAGTCATTATTAAATAGCCACTCTGAGTCTATTAATAATAGATTGATTTTTATCTTGACATGATGTATTATAATGTAATGTCGTTATATTAGATTATGAGGAGGGGGATATACTGAGCCAGCCAACTACAATTTATTACTGTTTTATATACATATAGTATACAATAATTAACTACATTAACTACAATAAAGTGAAATCAACTGAAAGTCAATTTCTAATACTTCTTTAACCTGTTAACCGGGGAATTCCTTTTTTAATTATGCAGCATATAATGGGCACTGTCTCTCACTAGGATGTATCAGCATAATATAATTTAATGTATATATTTTTGATATGAAATATTCCACCCACTCCAGGTTCCAGGGTGCAGCAGAAATTAAAAAAATGTAGATATACATATTTCCTACACATACACAAAAGTTTGACGTATTCATATGTCCTGCTCGGTTAACAGGTTTATAAATGCAGTTCATTTTTATGTCATCAGTTTTATGCTGTTACTATGTTGGAGCAATGAGCGAATTTTTTTAAATATAAGTTACCTTTTTCACAATCCAATTTGCATCCTGCACACTTTTTGCAATAATTTCTTTTACTCTCTCTGAATCTGGTTCCAATTTATGTTGTTTATAACTCTGTAAAAGAAAATAATCGACCGGAAATTGTAGAATGCAGCTAGACAATTAGGCACAATAACAATGGCATATTATCATATACAGCTAAAATAACTCCACTTAAAACTAATTGAAATGTACTCATGTATCCAAAACTGTAATAAAAAATAATGTGTAATAGTTTTCAAACTTGGTAAAAGTAACAAAAAGAATACATAGCACATATGGAAGGTATGTTAAATGGAAAATATCAAGAAAGCATTATTTCTATATATAAATTGTTATTATAATTATAAGAATTTTAATCCAACAAAGCGATTTTATAAGCAATATCATTATGTAAGTTTGGTAGTTTTAGCCACATATAAGAGTTAATTGTTTGTTTGCATTAAATAGGCTAAACTACTAGGCTGATTTAAAAATATGTATCATGTATTCTATATTATACCTAATGAATATAGTTAATAGAATATTTTCAAAAACATTCAGTATGAAATATGGGATCACTATGATAACTTTAATAGTACAACCCAATTTGTGAAAAATTCCAAAAATAGCTATAACGAGTACACTGAGTAAATTATTGACTATGATGCACTTTTATAGTTTTATACACAGTTTTATAGAGAACATAACTGTGAAAAGGTGTATGTATGTGCATTGATGTTTTTTGTTAAACACTCGTGCGAAACCAAAGCGGTAGTGTAATATACAGTAAAATTTGTTCCAATGTTATAATAGGAAATTAAAAAAAAAGACTAATTTACCTGCTTTACCGCGAACTTATAATGTTTACATGCATCAGGAGGCAATTTCTCACATTGGCGTAATAAAAATTTGTATAGTTGTAAAGATGTCATATCAACATTATGAATACTAGAGAACAATCTTCCATACCATGTGAACATTTATTAATAAGGAATTTTCTGTGATTGTTCAAAATAATTGTGTTATGAAACAAGCTCAAATAACAAACTACTTTCTGTAAATTGACGTTTTGTACCATAGACATTTTTTTTTTTTCCATATTCGTCCATCTCCTTTTCAGTGATGGAACAGGCAAAGATCCTTAGACCGTACAGCCTAGTCTACTTTTAAACTTCTTCATATTTGAACAAGTGATGAGGCCAAAGGCCAATTCTTATGTATATTTATTTATTATGTTTTCATTCGTGTTCAAATTTTAAGTCTTATCCGTAGTCCATATCCTTGTATCAATTATTTAAAGTTTTATCGATATCGAGGTAACGTATAAATATATAGGTATATATGTTTCAAAATTAGTTAGCATGTCTTTGATGTCGCGCGGGATATTTTCCGGTTTCTTGTAAATGTTCAGTAAATTATCAATAAAGACTAAGCGTTGAATATTATAAGCGGAACATTCGAAAAATATGTGATTTAGGGTCTGACTGCTGTTATTGCACTCTTGACATGCATTTGAATCAATTATTTTCATTCGGCACAAATGACTATTGAATCTAGCGTGACTATTTTAAATGCACTTTGTATTTAAAATAGCCAAAGATTCTGCTGAAAAAATACTAAATTCTTTATGTATTCTAGTTCCATGATCGGTTCTGATACTTGGTAAGTATAGAGCAAAGGATGTTACCGATTCGTTTTTAGAACCGTCTGTAAATATGTATTCATGAGTTGAAAATGTAGATAACTTGTTATAAACTTCTTGTTTTGTCCTTAACTCCAGAGTCAATTACAATATTAATATTTGGAAATTTACTTTCAAATGGCCCATGGTAACAATTCCAAAATCTATTGCTTTTGTGAATTTTGTATTGCTGATCAATATTGATTGAGTCAGAGAAATCATGAAGTATGTAGGGAACTGTTTTAGAATTAGAAAGGGGAAATAAAGAAGTAATATGTTTGAGCTTTTGTAAGAGTGGGTCTTTAGATAAGAATAATAATTTTTGGATGAATCTTTGTTTTAAGTACTAGAATCTCAGGTTTAATGGTGGTATACAGCACTCTATTTGTAAGGAATTTATAGGGGTTGTTTTCATTGCACCAGTTATGTATCTTAAATTAGTATTCTGAAGTACTTCAAGTTTATGAAGCTTGTTTTGGTCAGAACCAAAACATAGATAGCCATATTCAAAGTGGCTGCAAATCAAGGATTTGTACAGCATTAAAAGGATCTTAGGATCACATTTATATAGAGCTTTGATAATATTAAATACTTTGGAAGCTTTACCTAGTAAATAATCAACATATTTGTTCCAAGACAAATTGCTACAAAAAATAACACCTAAAAATCTAACTTCAGCAGTAATAGGTAGTTGTGAATTATTATATAATATTTTAATGTTTTTGTAGGATTTATTAGTTTTAGAAAATATTACTACTTTAGATTTGTCAGGGCTTACATCTAAATTGAGGTATTTAAAGTAATCTGTTAATCTTAACAATGAGTTATTACTTCTGTAACTTTATTAATGTCTGGGCCTGAAAAGTATATAACAAGGTCATCTGCAAATTGAAGATTCCTAACATGTGATCCTAAAATTAAATTAAGTTTGTGTATGTAGAGGGTAAAGAGTAGTGGACTAAGTATTCCACCTTGACACACACCTTTATAAGAAAGACGAGGTCCTATTAACTACTTGATAACTTTAACAAAAACTTCTCTACCATTTAAAAAGTTATAGACCCAGTTTATAATTTTTCCAGGTATACCAATAGAAACAAGTTCCAGAGTGAGAATGTGATGATTGACATTATTGAATGCACCAATAATATCAAAGAATACCCCAATCAAAACTTCATTGCATTTAAGTGCTTTAAATATATCAATATGAAGATGAGTAACACTCTCAGAGGCAGATTTACCTCTACGAAAACCAAACTGGTTTGCTGGTAATAAACAATTATTCTCTATGTAGAATTCTAGTCTTTGTTTTAATAATTGCTCAAATTTTTCCCATGCAGGATGTCAGGGTTATAGGTCTATAGGAATCTGTTTCATTTGCAATTTTGTTTGGTTTTAAAATTGGAATAATACAATCTTTTTTCCAATTGGAAGGAATAAGTGAATCTTTCCACAGTGCATTATAAATACATAGAACAATATTTTTAGAGGTATAAGAGAGGTTTTTTAATAATTTATATGGTATGCCATCGAGACCAAATGCTGTATATCTTCGGGTAGATATGGCTGCATTAAATTCATAAAAAGTGAAGGGTTTATTTAAATAATTTAATTTGTTACTATTTTCATTAATGTGTGATTGAAATTGGGTCTCGACAGTGTCAGAAGTATATTTTTTAAGAAAATCAGATATCCAATTATTATTTGAAATCTGACTATATACATAAGTTTTATTGAATTTTTTAACAGTATTCCAAATTTTGGAAATGGGTGATGGTGTGACTAAAATTTTCACAAAATTTATCCCAACTAATTGATTGTTCTTTTTTAAGTATTAACTTTTTTTTGGCTTATAACCTTTTAAATGTAATATAATTTGTCTCTGATGGGTTGTTTTTAAAATTAACATATGCCTGTTTAGAGTTATCAACTGCAAGTGTACATTTTTCATTCCACCAAGGTAATGGAATCCTTTTATTTTTAAAAGGAATATCAGTTGTAGAGCTTATGGGTTTTGATTCTGATATAAAACATTTGTCTATAGCTAAATTAAAAATATCAATTAATTTAGTATAACACTGCAGGGGTGAATTACTATAAGTGTAAAGTGCAAAATCTTGTAACAAACTATCTGTGGTCTTCTTATACATGGTCCAATCTATAAGATTATAATTATGAAATTTGCGATAATCTAAGGATTTTGGTAATCTAGTGCAATTGTTATTAATTACTATTTTTGTTATTACAGGTAAATGGTAGCTACCTATGGGATCATTATGTACTATCCAATTTGAAGCAAGAGATAAGCAAGGGGATGCAATAGTAAGGTCAACTGCATTACTCTGCCATCTGTGTGATCCTACTGTAGTCGGTGTACCATCATTTAAGATGGCCAAGTTGTTACCATCAATACATTCAAGAAAGTCACAACCACGAGCATTAATAGACGAGCAACCCCATGCTGTGTGATGAGCATTAAAATCACCAGCAACCAACATGGGTTCTGGAATACTATTAAGAAGATTACTGAATTTATTTTTGTTAAAACGTGGACTACAATTATTTGGGCTATAAAAACTAACAACTGACATTTCTGTGTTTTTATATTTTAATCGTACCGCAATATTCTGTAAGGAATCATCACTATATGTATCAATTTTACTGAATTCTATACTTTTATGAACTAAAATTGCAACGCCGTTATGGTCATTGCCTGAGTCCTAATCTAACAATGTTAAAGCCTTTAATATTTAATTTATAGTAGGCTTTTAGCCAGGTTTCTGATATCAGAGTAATATGAATATTGTTCTCCGATGGAAAATGTGTTCCGGACCACCGCCTAAACATTATAAATAGTTTATAGTTTGTATAGAAATAAGTTCGATTAGATATAGCAAATTGGTAAATAGAACATTGTTACATAGTAACAGATTAAGCATGGTCGCTTTAATAGGGACAAATTTGTAGATTAAGGCAAATACTACTGTTTAATGCACAAATTACATATAATCGTAATCTGTAAAATTGATAAACTATAATAAAAATTGCACAAAGGGGTGAGGAAAATAGGTAGCCAAAGGTCCGCTGGCCAGCAGCTTAATAATCGTATATAAGTAGCGTCCAATAGAGCTACAATTGTAGTGCAATTGTCCTCTGCGTAGTGTAATCGACCTCTGCCTAGAGCAAGCACCTCCGGAATAGAAGAAATTCTCGCCCCTGCATCCTGAAAATCAAGAATCATCGTTTCATTCACAACCACAATCGCCGTCTTCACGCATCGTGTCATCTCCGTGTCACCATCGCATCGTCATCACCGAACGTCCTTCTTAGGACGACTCATCGTGGTGCCTGTTATAAGGCACCTGGTCCTTCACCCCGCAACGCGCCCGCGGCTATGATTGAGGCCCTTCAGGTAGGGAGTGCTTTGAAAAGGGCACTCTCTCACCTCGAGGAGGATAGATTAACGTCCGGGCGTACCAGCGACTCGGTGCCTGCCGACGCGCCTTCCGACTCCCGGGGGCAGCGGCCAGCACAAAATGTGTAAAGATTTGTTGATTACTTATTAAACTTTGTGCATTCCTCTGGACTATTACTATATGGTCCATAAAGAAAGAAAGATTATCTGGGTTTTTTTTATTCTGGAGTCTCTAGGAGAATTTGTTTTATATTTTCTGTACATATTGTTTTGTCATTGGTTCTATTCAATGTTATAATTTTAACAATTGATTCTAATAGGGTATTTAAAATTTGGTCAGAATTAAGTAGGGATATAAATTGTGCCGAAGGTGAAGTTTTGGTACTGCCTAATTGAGGAAATGATTTCTCTCTAACAATATCAGCATAACTTTGTACTTTATTTTTATTCTCCTCTATTTTCTTTTTCTTAATTTATACATTTATTACAGTGACAACATTTGGCTTCGTTAATATTTGCCGAACAGTCTCTGAAATTATGATTATTTCCGCATACTGAGCATCTTTCAGCGTTCTTACAAAACTTAGCGATGTGACCATACCTTAAACATTTAAGACACTGCTTTACAGGAGGTATGTAAGGCCTCACTACAAAGCGCCAGCTATTCAGGTCGACGGTGTCAGGAAGTACAGGACAGGAAAATGTGATGGAGACGGTTTTAGTTGGCTGCATTGTAAAGGTGTTATCATCACCTTTAATACGCCTCATGAATCTGCGTACACAAACAATATTTTTTGAGCTGGTTATATTAGAGTATATTTGTTCGTTCGATAGATGCGTAGGAACATGCTGAACTACTCCAGTTACTTCCGTGGCTGAAGCTGGTATACTTGCCTTTAATTTAAATCCGTCTAGAAATTTTTTATTAACTAAGGCTGCATTAGCTAAACCGGGGCGTTCAAAAATGACGCCGATCTTAAATTTATTCATCCTTAATAATTGCTTAACTCCTTTATTATATTTTTTCAAATTAGTAGCTAAGGACATCATATCCCTATCACCGATTGGCTTATTACTATCTGTACTCTCCATAAATACAATGTATTCAAAGTTTCCACCATCCTCAGGATAGTACCGAACATAATCTGGTATTTGAAATGCCTTATACTTATCCACATCCTCAGGTGCCGATTCCGAGTCAGACCCTAGAAAATTAATATCATCGGATGTATCATCCGATATTTCCTCTTTCTTTTTTCGCTTCTTCCCGCTCCTCTTCGTCATCTTTACTAGTTTTGACTAAAAAAACTCAATAAAATATTATTTTCCAAAACTAGCGCGAAAAAATACGTGTAGTCGCTTTGAAAGTTCCCGCGCTTTTTTCTGTACCACAGACATTTTTTTTTCCTTATTCGTCCATCATAGACATAGACGAATTCCACAGCTATAGATAAAATAATGTTTTGTTCACAGATTATATAGAGATATAAGAATGCGTTTCCAGTAAAACAAGAAAAGTTGAAAATATTTTAAACACTGAATTTACTGAATTAATTAGAAGACAGTAATTGAAATATGCACTGTGAAAATTCAGTAGTTTTTTTTAAGGGCTAGGCACGTAGGCTGTTTTTTGGATCCGTCACAGAGTACTATATTAGAAAGCACTTCCGATGTCATCATGTCATTCATATAATCATACTCTGTGCATTGCAAATCAAATCCATTTTAGTAAAACTTTATTATACTATCTCTATGTCTTTGAATAGAAAATCCTTTATCGATATAGGTTTTATTCCTGAGTTGTGTTCCTTGTATTTTAGATTTTGTGGTTCAGTGAACTTAGTCATCTGTTTATGATCATACTGGAAACATGCTAGTATTACTACAATGTCCTTGTTGTAAATAATTAGTGATATTTGAAGCATCAACATTCCGTGATTTCTGCTACAGACTATGATAACTCGTTAGTTCCCTTATTTATTACGATTAATGAATACTTTCGTAATGATTGGTTAATGTTAAATGTGGTATGGCACTTGTTACAATTCGACGTTCCCCGAGCGTGCAAACACCAAGGAAATCGGTAAGTAACATGACTTTGAAAATAAGGTGGATGTTAAGTTCTATACATAGTATTCACTTTTTATTATATTTTTCTTGTAATTAATACAAGTTTTATATTTTCAACTATTTACATACATGTTTGGTTAATTCTATATATCCTAATATTCTGTATTATAATATGACTTCACTGCCTTTTGACTGTTAACAGTATACTGCATTTGTAAATTAGATAGAGTTATCAGAATATCACTGATACTTTACCATCATTATTTGCTGGCCTCTGTCCTATTACTTGGAATAGGTGTAATATTTAATTCTATCTTTACTCTTGAAAAGTGTCAAATTAAATTATATATATTTTTGTTTCAATCAGTTCATAATATAATAGTATTCATTTTTTAATTTTCTTGTAAATACATTTTAATAATTATACATAGAAAACACCTAGGCCTAAGCAATATATATATAAATATTTGTATTATCTGGGGATTGAACTAGTAATCATTCTATTAGAGTCCAACTACTAGAACAGGTCTATTAGTCCATCAAAGTATAGACCAGTCTGTTTTTTATCCAGGAGACAAATTTGACATTACCTATGTTGCCTGCTTTTAGCGATTCCTTAATACTGTTGTGGCACTATCTGTAATTCATATTTATTACTGATTATTAAAGGGTACTCAGAAATAATGTGTAGGTGTTTACTTAAACTGTATTAACATAAAATTGATACTTTATCAATTTTATATTATGGGTATTATGGTAATAAAACAATCATTAATTAAAAACTATTATTATTAATTATTGTATCAAAATAGATTTCTTTTGAATTGATATACTTAAGTAAATAAAGATTAACTGCTTCATTTATAAAATTAATTATTGACTTTTATAATTTATTATTAATTAAAATATATTATTGAATTTTAAAACTTGTCTTAAAATAAATCCCATATTTTGACATTCAAATATCAGCATCCGCAGGTATAACATTATTATATTATTTTTTTATATTTAACATTTACACCTGTCTATTTAGTAGTTGAGGTTAAAAAACAGACCACAGATAGTTTTATGTTTATCAGCATATAAACTGATAAAAGTAAATTAAATTTATTATATGAAATTAAGTTAATTTTATTTGTACTTATATTTTTTTTCATGTAATTTGGTTTCATCATAGTATGTTTTTCTCTTCAATTGATATTTGCTCACTGTTATCTTAGTAATGACTCCCCTTATTGCCAATGCATCTTTTGCCTGGTCCATATCAATAAGGTATGTCTTTTATAAATGGTGAATGCTATGAATTGAAATACTATGGGACTATGACTATACTATGGGAGGAATTATGGAAAATACTTCATACAAAACTAGCTCCTGTCCCAGCTTTGCATGGGTGTACATGTACTATACATATAAACCTTCCTCTTGTATCACTCCTTTATCTATTGCATTAAAATCAGCTGCATGGTTTAAAAGATCTAAGGAAACAGACAGTGGTATTGACTTCATTTTATACTATGTAAAAATTTTATGATGCAAGAGAGGTCATGTATCTGTTCATTTAAGTAAAATTGGAGTGTCTGTTTGTAATATTGAAATAACCATTTTTTACTACGTGCATATGAATATAAATATGGTACATACACCAGAATAACATTTTTTACAATTTTTGATCGATTTTGATGGGACTTTTATTAGTAAGTAGCTGATGTATCTTAGGCTAATTTTACTTTTAAAAAAATAAAGTTAAATTTCATGTGAATGATGTTGTGGGACTGACCGCTAATGGAAACTATAAATAGATTCCACTATTTATGTAAATAGATACTAATATTTATTGTTGCTAAATTCCCATTCCCATTTTGATTTCTTCTCTTTGCAGCTTCACTCCAATTAATTTCAATTATTTATAATCTATTATGTAAATAGATTATAAATAATTGAAACTGAACAGAAATTGAACAGTATTTCTATATATGAGAGATGTCTCAGGATACTAAGGATTAAAATTTTTTTAGGTAAAGAATATCATTTAAATGTCTACACAAATTAACTGAATGGTACTAGAAATTAAAATTAATTTTATATTAATAATTTCGTCAAGGGGTACGGTAGACTCAAACGAAACCTTATGTGAATAATAAAACATAAAAAAATATTGATTTCGAGTCGGCAACATATATCCGCAAAATTCGGATTATGGAGTATTTCGTTAAATTCTAATGATACTAACAAACAAACTGCAGTCGCCATCTTTTCATGTCACTAACTAACAACCAATAATTTTTTTTTCCCATATTCGTCCATCTCCTTTTCAGTGATGGAACAGGCAATAACAACACTACGCGTGCGTTCGCGCCAAAGATCCATCACAAATAACTGTGACATTTGACATGTGTCGGTGACGTTTCGCGAAAATATAGTTTTTAACACTTTTATTACAAAAGAGTATACAGATGTGTTTTTTCTTTAAATCGGCCAATTGCGAGACAAATTTGACATTATTTTTACTATTAATATTTTTCACGGCTCTGGATACAAGTCCTTTTTAGCCCAACTTAAAGTTTTACCTAAAACCTTATAAACCTTAAAAGTTATATGTTTTGTTAATTTATTTTGAATGTTGATTTAAAATAAAAATTATTTGTGTAAATACATTTGCACTTATTATTTACTATAGTATTTAGTAAATACAATAAACGAAGCTTTACGAATCTATGCCTTGCTTACCTTTAATATTCTTTGAGAACCGATGACTACAGAAATATCTACCCGAGCGAAGCCGGGTGTTCACCTAGTATATCTTAGTATATCTTCATCACAGTTAATTTGCATAGACATTCAAATGATATTCTTTACCTAAAAAAATTTTAATACTTAGTATCTTGAGACGTCTCTCATATATAGAAATACTGTCATGTATTTATAATCTTAAGGATTTAGATTATTTACTACATGTAAAACACATGTAAAAACCATAATTACCAAACCATATTAATTAAAAGAATAACACCTATGTGATTGATAAAGCTTGTATCTATTTATAAAAAAAGTAATAAAATGATTTTTACTTTCTGCCTATGTTAATTGTTTATTTATTTAAATGCTAAAGTTGTCGCTAACAACATACCCAGGACCATTTGTAAATCGACATTTATTTATGAATAGTTGTACAATATTAATAAAGAAAGTATATGTACAATGCTATATATTATTAACAAAGTAATTGATAAAATTCTAGGTGCCCTATTAAATAGTCACAACATATATTATTGTATTAACAACATATTCTGGAGAAATATCCTTAATATACTACAAATCAACAAACTAATAAACAGCCAAATTTTGCCTCATTACAAGTTTACAATTTTTTTATGTAAAGACATATAGAAAAGAGATAAAGGTAAATGTGTAAAGAAGATGAGGTTATTTATTTAGATACAAATTACTAAATATTGATAGAATGTGTGTAATACGAGTTTATATGATTTCTCAAAAATCCTAATAACATTATCAGCTATGTATGTAACAACACCATGTTAATGATTAGTAAAATCTGAAACAAATTGTATACATAACTATTCAAAACTTTTGTTACAGGATGAGACAGAAAAATCAACAGAAAATCTTGAAGAGGATGTTGGTAACCGTGTCAGCAAGAGGTAGGATATAATGCCTTTTGCTATTGTAATAATTAACAGTTAACACGGTTTACGAAATACTGTGCTTTATTAGAGATGCTGTACTCATATTTTACCGTTTAAAATTAACAGATGCTTAGTGTCTAAAGGTATTATTACTTTGTATTCAAAATCGTCGTAAATGCTGTGATCAAAATGTAGTTTTGGTTATATGTGTACCTACTGTAACTTAAAATCTGTGTCCCTACAAGAGTTCGGTCTAATAACAGTCTCAAGGTTGTCATGTTGATGTAATTTATAGGTTTCTCCATTCTCTGTAATACGGAAGAAAAGGTTTCATAAAAACGTCCTTCAATAAAAAAACAAATCAGTTTTTATATGATCAGAATGCAGATTAATTAACTGACGATATATTATATATTTCATTCATTTTAGAGGACTTCCCAATTTCTCCGTGAAACCGAAACATATTGTTTGACTAGAATAAAAAGTCTTTGTTTTTTATTGTATTTCTTTAATCTAAATATGATGTAGAAATTTTTCATTGTATTAATGAACAACAAAAAAGAGTCCGAGGTTTTGTTACAACAAATATAAAACGTGTATGGAGAGGTGTAGTGGACATGCAGCCTTAATGACTCCTTCAACAAACATCATGAAATTTGAAATAAAATGTATTTCAAAACGTGCTACTATGAAAATTTTCTACAATAACTAAATAACCGCGAGAATTTTTGTCCATTAGATAAGGCATAGGATATATTAATGAATTTTCAGACTAACAAAAAATATACCCTTATGTTTACTATAATAATAGAGTAACCGAGTAGAGCGGAACATAAATATTTACAGCGGAATTTCGGTTGAAAGTATCACTCTTGGGTGAGGGGACTCGCAAGGTCTCTGAATGGCGATAGAACGAATATCCATCGTAATCGTATCTTTACATTTTTAGCGTGGACGCACTTCTCTTAAGGCGGCAAGAGATAAGAAACGATCCCTCTTTTCCTATAATAATGTTACTAAGGAACTATGTATTTTATTTTCGTAAGTTAGAACAATTTACATTGAACATGCCTTAACCCTCTATTGATCATGATAGTCGTTTGCGTTTCACTTAAATGTTATCCTTAAAGGTTAATGGTAGATGGAATCCTTTCGATTCATAGAATATAATTCAAACAGAGTCAGAGGTTTTGTTAGACCTTTTGGTTATTTTATAAATATCAGGGACAAATCCTCACGATCTGAATGTCTATTGCAAAGTGTGACCTTATTATAATAAATTCATACAACGAATGTTGCGCTTTGTAATTCGTGTTGTACACGTTAATTAAGTAGTACGGTATCCTCGTAGATAGCTCATATTGTTATTTATGAGATTATGATAACTATTATTGTTTTATTTATATACGCCAACGTATAGTAATAACGGCGTGTATAGAGCTAAGCGTGTTCCCGACTGCCTCGTGTTCCTGTTCTGCATCGTGTTTCTATATTTAAGCGGCAGTGTGTGCTCGGTTAGGAGGGAAGTCATGACGTCGCTCATCTGGTGGGCTCTACGAGCGAGTATGTACGCGATATGTGCGCGATGCACGCACCTTATTGTTGATCGGGACACGTCGCCGGACGCGGTCGGTGTGGTGCACCAAATGCACCATCCATTCTCGGTTGACATACGCAGTACGTACCAACACTTGACGTTACCGCATCCGACGAGAAAATTGCGACCACAGAGCCGCAATGTTTTTGTGCCCGTGCTGTGTATAGTGATACGCCAATAGTGCGCTGTTTACTTATAGTTTGGATTACCATTCTATGTTTCCGACATGGTCGCCTTCAGGTATACAATATGTTCTTTCATTAATATGAAAAAAACTTTGGTATTTGTTATGATGACATTAGTGGAAAATCAAAATATCTTTACATATTTCTAATAAATTATTTAATTAATTATGATAAGAACACGTACAGAAATGTATGCATTTTTTTTATTTAAAATAACAATTATGTGATGATGATGATATATTTTCTATCTGTGGCTGTCTTTTGTGTTTGAATTCTTTGTATTTTTGGAACACTTAATCTACTCTAATATTACATAGAGGCAAAGTTCTGTGAGTTTAGATATTAGGAGGATATCTCCTATAAAAACTTTTAGTGTTGGATAGCCAATTTATCGAGGAAAGCATTAGGCTTTAAAACATCACGCTGCGACCAATAACAGATGAGCTGCAGTGAATAAAGTTGCTAACACGGAGAAAATATGATGTACTATAGATGTAGCTGAGCGGTTCAGTTAGTAATAAAAAAAATATAACAGTATTTACACTTTTGTGTACATGTACAAATATATATAGCATATATTTAAATTTACACAATACAATTTGACAAGTTTAGTTAATCAATAAATAATAGCTATGTTTCTTTAGGACGTATAGTGGGATACTATTGAGAAAATAACCACTACGATTCATAAGGAAATGGCTCATTACGAACAAAAAGTAGGTACTTTAATAATTATCGATTTGCCCAATATCATATAATCCTATTTATTTATTACTAGCTGTTACCGCGACTTCGTCCGCGTGGAATTTAAAATTTCTAAAATAAAAGTAGCCTAAGTTACTCCTTATTACATCAGCTACCTGCCAAAAAATTACCGTCAAAATCGGTCCAGCCATTTCAGAGATTAGCCGGAATAAACAGACAGAAATACAAATATTGTAAAAAATGTTATTTTGGAATATGTACCGTATTTATATTCATATGCATGCAGTAAAAATGGTTATTTCAATATTACAAATAGACACTCCAATTTTATTTATATGTATAGATATGTTATTTATTATATATATCTAAATATCTTCATATTGTTAGACAAATAGGCTGTTTGTAATAGATAAATGCAATTTGCTATAGGTATGACCTATGATATCAAATCTGATGACTGAATTTTGTACCGATTTCTTTGATCAATTTGCTTTCCTGTGTACACCAAATTAATGCCGCTTGTAAGTGTTCGTCTTTCAACTTACGATCTGTTCTAATTTTGATTTTTTGGGGTTTACAATATACAAAGTATATATTATATGTCATAATGGTATACATATGTAGCAAACAGGTACCTTTCCTATGGCGAAATAATTTAACACTGCTGTGGTTTATCTACAAAATTCACTGTATGTTTTGCGTTTTAATTTTTGTCTTCTTATCATGTTAAAGGTATGTTTCGCCCGAAACCTGTTACCGCCTTTTTACATTACATCTCTGTTTTGTGATGTTTCATCGTACATTTATTTTTCATGCCCAAACGAATGATATAGATAGAGCAATACAAAACCGTCTAGGTTTTGTATTGCTCTATCTATTCGCTTACTTATTACTCGTAGTATTGAATACTGCGACTATTCACTTATTTTATTCATAAATTACTGAAATGTTCTCTATAAAATTTCTTTTACTTTTTCTGACAAAATCTTTCTATTTGTTTTTTTCTCCTCTTCTATTGTAGGCTTATACATGTTTTATGCCCTCTTAAGGGATGCAACCGTCACAGATGTATAACCCAAAAATGCATGTAGCACCCCTTTTTAATTGCATATTTTAATTGTACTAAAAACTAGTTAACACAAAATTACTTAACCAATTTCATTCAATTGGTTAAGTATATGACATACTTATTACCAATCCATATGCGATGTATAAATCATATAAATGTTGTCAGTATCAAATATCGGATGTTGGTATATATGCTGTATTTTAGACTATGAGTAAATAATATTAAACACAATTAATTTATCGATACTATTAAAGAACTTATTGATATCGGTTTCTAATGGGCGAAAATATTAGTGTTTACACAAAAAAAAACACAAACTGAAATTAATATTTTTTATATTGGTAATCAGAGATTTCATTGTTTATTTTAAACGTCCATAATTTTAGTATAGCTTGTGCGATACCGGCCTTTTAAGAATATGTAGATACCTTTTGTAAAGAGTTCAATATTGTATCTATATAAGTCTACCAGAATAAGCAGAAGCAGTTGGTAAAGTAAAAAATTAAGCAAGTACAAATAGCAAAAAAATGTGTGGATGAACTTCAAATTCTATGCTATGTATGTACCTACGCTGAAGTGAACGATACAGTAAGGTTTAAGCGTATTTAGAGAATAGTTTTGTTTTCCGTTTGCCTATAGAGCTTCAAGGATAAGGTGTTATGCCATTATATCAGAGATTGCGCTGGTTACGCATGCATGAGGTACTATTTCACTGCAGATATAGATGCGAAAAACCTACCTATCTAAATATTTGTGCAAGAAGTAATAGAGTATTACTTCTTGTACAAATAGGTAAGATACCTTCAATAAATAAAATTGTTAAATTCTATTTTTTTAATGGAAAGTGGTATGGTGCCTGTGTACGGTATACGCTGGCGTGGAACCAGAGTATGGTTAGGTGAGGATGAAGTCCAATATGTAAATGAATTGTTAGCAATGGAGTCTAGTGGGGTAATCTCTAGTACTAAACCTCCCCCCCCCCCCTCTCCCGGAGATTCTGCGTGATCTGTAATTCGTCGTCGTATTGTTTCTGTATATTTATAATTTCATATTATTGATTGCTCTTTCTGATATTTGTGGTTTAATATAACCTTTTATTTCGTTTCCATTCGCCTTCATTTATATAAAATAGCAACTACATAAATTATAACCAGTAACGCACTGTTCATCTGGGTGGGGTAAGCCATTGGTATTCAATTTCGCAAAATAAGTCGTTTCAACAATTTAATATTTGAACATATTTCATATATGAGTTTTGATAACAATATTAGTTTTAGTTAATAAAATTGGTTCCCTATCCATTTAGGTTTTGCGATTATTTGATAAGTAAACATTATCTATATGTGTATCAGAAAAATCAACAAGTATCTATAATTGATGGATTATATTTACAAACTTATGTATTTACTATAAAATACATCAGAGTATAGTGGTATCATTGCATTTCCGTATATATGTTATAACCAATATCATATTTAACCGCATAACTATGATGCTATTCCTATATGAATTCTGGGTCGGCAATTGTCAGTCATCACAGGCAGGTTGTTTATAATGTTCTGATATAATATACACATAGGATTATGGTCGGACATATTCCAATACAATGTAATAGACATAAAAAGAATCGATAGATGTTGTTACTCTTCCGTGGAAGATGTATGTATTCGATTAAATGTAACATATTATACATATAAACTATATTCTATAGTTATACATTAGTAAAGTATTCAGTTTTTTATGCGGATACACATGGGTAACGTCTCTGGATACAGCCAGCTATTTTAAAATTATCAAAACCTTAAATTCCTTAGTCTATATAATTTGGGGTCGCCGTAATATTTTTCCCTTCCATTCATTCCTATTTGCAGTTCATCTCTTTAATCATCACTTTCTTGATATAATATTTCACACATTCCATCCATATCTTATTTCTCTGTCCTTATACATATTCGAATATAACAGCTAGTGTAAAATATTTATAGTTAATAAAGTTATTGATGAAATTGTATCATGTTTACATGTCTATTTTTAGCATATATATCATATATATCTTCCGTAAAAAAATAACGAAATGACAGTGAAAATAGTTCCTATATATTCAATAGTGGTTTAGAAGTAAGCGAAGGAACAAACAAACGCGTAGTAGAGACATCAATATGTACAACCAAACTTGGCGTATTTTTTTAATACTGAGTAATTATAGCATTAGTGGTGCGAATAGGTGTAGTATCGTACAAACTATGATTATTTAGAAGAAATAAAACTGTTTATTGTTCGCTACAATTTCCCGCGTTGCGCCTACCCGTTTAACATTTGGTCTTGAACTTGTATTTAAATAATTAACCTATTATAAAACGTTTGAACGCAAAATATGTATAAAGTATAATATATTGTATATTAGCTGAGCCCGCGGTTTCACCCGCGTTATGTCCTATGCACCTATCTGTTATTCTGTTGCATAAGCTATATTACTGTAAAGTTTCATCAAAATCCGTTCAGTAGTTTTTGCGTGAAAGAGTAACAAACATCCATGCTTACAAACTTTCGCATTTATAATATTAATAATAAGATAGTCAAAATTATAGGTCCATAATATGTTTCTGAAAACATATTTTCATTATTCTTTTCTCCTTGTGAAAGTCCATTTCATAAATCAAATAGGATTGATTTTGGTGTAAGTACGATACATATCAATAATGTAAACTTAGTTATTCATACTAATATTGTAAATGCGAAGTGTGTTTATTTATCTATTCAATTCGTCTTTGTTTATATTTTCTCAACTAAATGGGATCTTCATGGAGTTTCACGTGAATATACATAGATTGTATCACAACAGACAGACACAGATGTGTTTTTTAGATATATTTTATATTTATATCTTAAAAAAACATAGACTAAGTTACAGGTAATATCGGAATGTAAATGAGTCGTGAAGAACAATGTGCTTTAGTTATTTGTTCTAAGGTATCGAAAGTGTATCGAACATGCTCGATTGGGTTTCCACAGTAATTTTGCTCCATAAAAAGACAGCGTGGTTTCAATATGAAAGTTAGTATTTCATATTGAAACCACGCTGTCTTTTTATTATTAATTTGCATTATAATATTTATATTAAATATGTATATAATGATATAAAATATATATATATATATTAAATACAAGCCACTATCCTGGTAACTTTTTAATACGCATACTTAAAAATAAAAGCGAGGGGGACAATTACGTTTCATAGTTTTCAATTCCCGTGGACAGTTTACTCGAAGCTATTGTGGTATTAATTTATTTGTTTGCGTATGAACAATTTTAATGTTTCGTCGACGGGTATTGACAAAATCGAGGAGTGCACGATAATAAATCACTTATAATAGCAGTTAATAAGTATGACTACTTATTTCCTTCCCTATGTCAGTTAGTACGTACATAATAGCGTAGAATTTTAATGATTTTAATATAAAATCGACTTCTTGATCGACAAATCGACAACAGATATAGATGTGTCTAACTATTATTCAATGTACGGAGTCTGTCTGCCCCGCCTACAGTTATGTATCTACTGAATTAGTTGATTAGTTGCACGGCGTGACACCTCAATAGTAGCGTAGACGTAGACGCGTGGTTCGCCGAATTCGGTAAAGTGACGAGGCAAGTAGTCGGTAGAGGAGGCAACGCGCCGCTCGCACTCCTGCTATTACTATATAGGTACAGTCTGGCGGCGCGGCGTGCGTATGTTCGGCGCGGGCGTCTTCTACCAATCTGCTACAGAACTCATGTTCCGATGACTTGTATGGGCGGGCTTCGCCGCTTTGGCAACCCGCCGCCGTTATTTTTAATGAACCTTGAGATCAACTGCCCTTGCCACTATTAATGCAAGTCGACATTTGAAATCATGGCCTATCTTAACTACCGTCACACAGTCTAATTATTATTTGCTTTTTATTATTAACCGCATCGTATTTCTCCTTGTATATTAATATATTTAATATATATATAACTGATTGCTGTAGTTAAGAGATCTATTATATGTAAGACTAGCTGTGCCCGCGGTTTCATCCGCGTTAAATTTCAATAAAAAATATAGGTTAAGTGTTATTCTGATGCATAAGCTATATTACTGTAAAGTTTCATCAAAATCCGTTCAGTAGTTTTTGCGTGAAATAGTAACAAACATCCAAACTTTCCTGTTTATAATATTAAATATTATTAAGATACTAATGAGAAAAACTAATATTGGAGAACTACGCAATATATTCCAATACAATTATTTATGCCGGTTTGTCTGTGCGTTTGCGCGTTCTTATCTTAAAAACGGTTTAACCATTGGGGTGTGGTTTTCACATGTATTGTGGCAAGTTTCTCTTAAAATTTTGTTTGTTTTATTCCAATAGGTTTACAGACAAATAAGTTATAAACTATTGTTATTTCGAATACTATGGGTATGAAGTTGCGGGCTCATCTATTTTTCTATTTAATACTAGCTGTTCCCGGAACTTCATCCGCGCGTGAATATAACTTTATTTTTCTAAAATAATTATACTCCTTATTACATCAGAGCTACCTGCCAAAAAAGTCCCCTCGAAATCGGTCCAGCCATTTCAGAGATTAGCCAGAACAGACAGACAGACAAAAATTGAAAAAAAAAAGTAATTTGGTGTATGTACCGTATTTATTTTCATATGCATGTACTAAAAACGGTTATTTCAATATTACAAAAGACACTCCAATTTTATTTATATGTATAGATTACCTATATACTTACACACGTTTACCTCAGAATTAGGATTGACTGTCCACAAGAGACATTTGTGTCGTCTGTTCTATGTAATTCAGTATCACAGATAGTAATAAATTATAAAACTATGAATTTGTCGTTAAAATGTAAAGCATATTATATAATTTAGACCCAGACCCAGACTCGCAACGATCCGAGATTACAATGCACGAGCTAGCTACTAGGTACCTGTTCATTAATTTTGAAACACATTATTCTAACGTCATAAATTAGAACGATAATAAAATAAATATAAATAAGATGTCGAAACAGTAGCAAGCATCGCTTATTTATTATATGTATATGTATTGGGGAAGTCGATGAGTAATCATTACTTGTTACGAAGGCGAAGCAGAAAAACAAGTGTGCTGGCGGGCCAGCCAGCGCGTCGTCCCTCCGCGACGAGTGTCAAATCGAACCGCGGCCTGAGACTGCTCCGGTGAAAGGAAGGTTAAACGCTACACCAAGACGGATTGCAGCAACTTTACTAAAAATGGCGTCATTCATACATTTCGCGGTTGCATTATATTTAAAAAATAATTATTGCCGAGTAACTCATGCGAATATTGTGTTATTGGTTGAAGGACACCGACTCTTTTTTATTGCTCCTGAATCGTTTTAATATTGGTAATGACCATTTTTATAAAGTGCGGTTAACACTACTGCCTTAAAACAACTATTTATGTACAGTTCTGTTATAAATTATTTCTTTTTTCTATTTCAGCCTCAATGAGTGTTATTTTGCGAACAAGGGAGCGGCGTTGGTACTGGGCGGGTCGGAGTGTGGCTGCGCAGACCAGCGCCGGGCGTCGGCGCGAGCTCATCCCCAACCTGATATACAACATCATCTGCAGTCCATGTTCTACCTGCTGCGCCCCGAGGAAACGCTCAAAATGGTTCTCAATAAATATATTTCATGCTATTACTATTAAAATATACGAATTTGTAAGGGAGTACGTCGAAATAGCGTCGATTTACTTTCTTAACTACAACTATTTTAGAATTTAGAAAATAAAACTTTGTGTCAATTGTAATCTTTAACATACATTATAATGATAGTTAACTTCATTAACAACGAATAACATGAGATAATGTTAACCTTACTTATTTCTACTTACTATATTAAATTGTTTGAACTACCTAGCATAAAAAAATAAAGAGAATAAAAATAGAACAGGAAATCAAAACGTTAAGATGACGGTATTTTACCATATAGGCGGTGAAATTGGAGAGCGCTCATGCAGGGCGCACCAGGTATTTGGTTGTGGTGTGCCGTAGCGAGGAGGCGGCACTCCTCGGTATTGACTGCAACGAGCGCACCACTGTCGGCCTAGTGCTGAGGGTCCTTGCGGATACGTCCATCAAACTCGATGGTGACGGGTGAGTATTTTTTTAATATAAGAATATATCTATATACTCCATGCAGGTCTTCTCATAAAGGGGGAACGGAAAGGAATTCCAAGCTAAAATCTATCCATTTTCATACTTTTATGTGAAATATATAATTTAATAAAAGATTAGAAATTAATTGAGGCTCAAAAATGTACTTAGGACAGAGTCCCACGATTTTTCTGAATTCTAAGTACATGTACAAAATAAAGAAATTTTAGAGGTAGATAAAAAATTTTGATTTAATAATTTTGATGACCCATCCGAAATTGTATGATTTTGTTGTTGTATGAATTGTTGGAAAAATCACCAGAATATTTTGAAATGAATTTTCATTTATGGGTATTATTTTATTGGTTATCGCTTTATATTGGTATTTTACGTATTTATAATAGAGGTAAAGGCATGATATTAAATGTTTACGGCATTTTATACTTACCTAAAAACCAATAATGAATGGTGCACACGTCCGCGCTAACTAACTGGCGGGACACCAGTGGAGGATGATAGGATGAGCATGAGGTCAGGTTAGCCCATCGTGGTAAATTCACATCCTGATGGAGGAATGAGGAATCTACTACCATGGTTTCCAGGGGAAACAGCGTTGAGATCAACCTGACATTGCTAGCAATGGGGTTAGCAGTCCATATTACTAACAATTCCCATCCCTCCTGTCAGGATATATATTTTTTTTTTAAAGGATGATAATGGAATAGTTCACCCGCCTGCGCTAATGATTTACGCTGGCGGGGTTCCAGTGGAGGATGATAGGATGAACATCAACAAGTCAGATCAGTTAGCCCAACGTGAGAAATTCACCGGGAATGTATCACGATGGTTCCCAGGGGAACCGCGTGGAGGTCGATCTGACATGGTGCATTGCTAATGGGATCATTAGTCCACATTACTAACAATCCCCTTCCCCCTGTCAGGATATATTGAACAATAACAAGAAATCATTTGCCTCAGTGTGCTTTTAAGTAAGAACAATAACTAATTTAATATTCATTGTCCACAGAGGGTTTAGTGTGCGCGTGTGCAACGAACAACACATATTCAAGCCAGTGTCAGTACAGGCCATGTGGTGAGTATGTGAGATTATACTAAATTATATTTGTATCTATTTATCTTCACATTCCATGCTGTACGCTTAATTATTTATTGTTTGTATTGACTTATCTAAATAAGCTCATTAACGAACAACACCAATTAAAGTTTCTTACATTAGAACACCACTTAGCATTTCTTACTCGATTGGTTGTTACTGTTAATATTTTTAAAGCACAAAACAAATGAATACAGTAGCGTTTACTGTATTCATTTGCAAATACATACCTACTACTACCTATATTAATCGCGTCCTAAAGAAGTTCTTACATATGAATTAACAATACATGCGGAACCCGTTGTTTGCAGTCCCTGTGTAAATTACGCGAAAAGCCTTTTTTAGGGATGATTCAGTCGTTAAACTTGAAATTTTAAAATACACTAAATTTCAAGTTTCTACTTCGAATTGTTAAAAGTTGGTTTAATATATGAATCAGTCAGTATTACTTCTACTTCCTTATTATAAATTATATATAATTCTTTTCATTATTCTACAGTATACGTGTTTATTTTAATCTAAAATCCAAAAGCTAAGATTTTTTGTGTTGGTGATGTAATTATACCGATATATATTTATGTTCGCAGTGTAATAAATTGCAATACAATTTTCGTTACTGTATAACCTGGTGATTAGTGAAATTTTGTAATAATGGACATAGATTTTACGAGCATTGTGGCTCAGTGATTTACTACAGCAACTTATTATAATAAATTCTCTTGGTCAAGTTTCAAATTTGGCTGATAAATAATAATTAAAATAACCTTGATTAAAAAATAGGATACTTTCGCTCACACGGTCTCAAATGATGGTTATCGATGACATTGGTACAAAAATGTATTTTTTAATAAACTTCAAATTCAAAAATCATTTAGGGCATTTTAGCATCATGTAGGACATTTTAGCCGCTTATGAACGTCAAGTTTTTACATTAGAATTTTTTTCCCTACCGTCCAGTTCGGTATATAGATCCAATTGAGAAGAACTGGCAAGAAACTCAATTGAATTACTTTTTTTTTTAAATCCATTTTATTTACAATGCATAGGTATTTATATAGGTGTCTATGTCTAACATTAAATGAAAATAACGAACATGAAAACTATTGCCATGCACGCTTAAAATATTTATTGTGTTTAAGTATATTATGCGACATCGTATTTGGACATAACTTCTTTTTTCTCCAATACAATTCAATTCCTTCAAAATTAATACACGTAAGTCCGAATTTTTAGATTGAAAAATGGGATGCTGTGTTTGACAGCAATTAGTTATGCGGTGGATTTGTGATATGTGGTCTCAATGAAGAAAATTCTTATTATATAGTCTAAAATCTCATTTTTTACATTTTTGTATCATATATATATAATTATATATAAGGTACTTGAATTAATAATAAGCGTTTCAATCAAGAGGCCGCCACCAGTGTATGTTTCAATATTCCAGTTTGCAATGTCTTCCCGCTAAAACCTACATTCTGTGGTCGTCTTAAATAGCTACTACCATTGGGTTGAAACGTATACAACAGTACTAAATATTGTTTCGAACTTGTCCAATTACGTACCAGATAAAGCGTTTTTGCGGGGAGTTCTTCTTCACGCCAAAAAAGGAAGGGCTTTTTGATTCACATTATCACTGGCGATGAAAAGTGGATTCGCTATGATAACCCAAGCGCAAAAAGTCATGGGACTGCCCGGACAGCCATTAACATTCTTCGCAAAGGTAAATATTCATGGCATGAAGCTTATGCTCTGTATTTGGTGGGACCAGCAGCGTTATCTACTACTGAGCTGTTCAAACCGAATGAAATAATCACGTGGGAATGCTATCAGACTCAACTCATGCGGATGAGCGTCATAATGAAGCAAAATCGGCTACAATTCAAAGAAAGGCACAACTAAGTGATTTAGCAGCATGACGTGGTACAAATCTGACAATGGTGTCCTTAGTCCTTGTCTTTTAGAGCCTTGTTTTCCAACCTTTTTAGTCCATGCCATGATATGCCCTTAATCTTAGCCTTTCTAAAATTCTCATAACAGCCCTCAATAATATACATAACTAGCTATCCCGGCAAACGTTTTGCCATAATAATTAATAACGCTATAAAAAAATAGGGGTTGATGATAGAAGGGTGAAAATTTAGGATTGTATGTATTTTAGTATGTTGTATCAGAAAAAAATAGAAACTAAAAATTTTGTCTAAAAAATGAAATAAAAATTTAGGGGTGGACTACCCCTAACATTTAGGGGGATGAAAAATAGATGTTGGCCGATTCTCAGACCTACTCAATATGCTCACAAAGTTTCATGAGAATCGGTCAAGCCGTTTCGGAGGAGTATGGGAACAAAAACTGTGACACAAGAATTTTATATATAAGATTTATAACATTAAAAAATTGAATTGTTCACTTAAGAAACATAATAATAATAGGTTTCACTAGGAGATTGTTAATGAAAAAGTAAGTAAATTTTCAAAACAAATAAAAATTGAAATTCACACATAATTTTGAATGAAGAGTCCATTTTCGAATTTAACCCTTTAACAGTCATAATGCCCTTCTGTGGGGCGAGGGCCACACGTTGGGAAACACTGTCTTAGAAGCATTATCAATGGAATTCAAAGTAATTGACTAAATATCATATCATGTTTCAGGTCTGCTCTACAGACCCTGCACCGTGCCAGTAGCCGCGCCCGTGCGTTGAATCACTTCGCGGGCGGAGCGTCGCATGCATGGTGCGCACACTACGAGGAGCACATCGACTCGGACCGCTCCTGCCTCAACGAGTGGCATGCGATGGACTGCATTGAGTCCCGGCGGCCACCGTCACCGGATTCGGTCAGGCTGAAGTGAGTTCCACTTAACTTCCAACTTTACTCTGATTCTTCGATTTCTCATGGTCTACTGTTGAATACGACTTTCATTCAGTACATTAGTTGACCACTTGTAATATAGAGAATATAATATTGGCTATATCACAGGTAGAAAATACGTGTACTCATTACGCAAGTGGCATTACTTATATATACCAATTATTGTCTTCTCTAAATTGAATCTCTTTCACAACGTAGAGGCCATCCAAACATTTTGCGGACAACAGTAAAATAACGTACAGCGAGAGCCTTATCTTTGCATGAGATATTAAAAAATATATTTCTATCCTCTTCAATTCTGTATCGATTTTGTTGACTTCTTTTGCAATCGTGGGTGTGTCTACTTCCATTTTGATCTCGCACTACAAAACAGAATTGTATATTTTGTAAGTAAACTGACAAAATATACAATTAGTCCCTGCAGTTCGCAGGCACTAAATAAAATGCAACTCCTGGCTAAAAGCAATAAATCTAGCTGGCACGTTGCTGTTGTTATTTCAGTAGTACACATTTTATGTATGTAATTATATATGCACCTGACAAAATTGATTAACATAAAAACATTAATGAATATATTTATATTTAAAAAAATCAGGCATATTTTTTAATATAAATATATTAATTTTTCTTCCTGTTGGAGCGAGACATCAATAAACAAAACAATACTACTATCCGCTAAACAAACATAAAATTAAAGTATGTTCGGAACACACTTTGATTTTAGTTTTGTTTACAAAGCCAATGTAACGGTTTTAGGCAGATAAAACTAAAACGGGAAATATCTAGATTCTAGATATTTGAGAGAGAACGAGTGACATTTTTTTAAATTGTTCTTTAATTCAGACACAATGATCGCACATTCAGTATAAATATCAAATACCACTGCCCTGGAGTAGTTGCCGCACGATGTCAGACTGTGGTATGTTAGCCGGCGATGTAAGTCGCGTGTCATAGCTGGTTCGGAATAATAGGTTTTCCTCATATCGTCTACAATTACAGGAACCAAATGTAAAACTTCAGTTAAAAATTTCAGCTATTGTATAATTAAGTATTAACACATCAGCATACATAACACATCACGCGTACTGGAGCCTAGACCCCGTTTCTTGGCCTCGTTAAGGATCGGACAGCGGCCAATGCGTCAATTACAATACGTGTATGCATGCATGTGATTTGCAGGACATGAACAATCATCATAAAACATGCTGTCTTACATACTTTTTATAACATGATTAATCATTAATGGAAGCTCGGTGTACACTGTAGCGTTTATTAATCTTTTCCTGTTATTATCTAGTTTTACCTTTAACACGAAGTCCAATGAACGTAAGGCTCGTTAGTAAATAAGATGTTTTGAATAAATATACAATTATTACATGATGTGAACTGAAAATTGTGCTATAATATAATGTATAATTTTATTTCTCATTATAAATGCTATGAGTTAACTTAT
The DNA here is from genome assembly GCF_030625045.1 of Achroia grisella. NCBI lineage: Eukaryota > Metazoa > Arthropoda > Insecta > Lepidoptera > Pyralidae > Achroia > Achroia grisella. The sequence goes on from NW_026712938.1 coordinate 358,693, forward strand.
TCATGGTTTTATTTATAACAAGTGATTGTTTTTATTTTTAACAGGCCTCGAAAAAGAGACGAAACAGAGCGCGTTATCCGATGTACATTGAAAGAAATAATGATGAGCGTTGATATAGATGAAGTAACAAGCAAAGTGATCCGCGGACGGCTAGAGGACGAATTAGATATGGACCTTGCCGAATACAAGTCGTTTATAGACCAAGAGATGCTCACTATATTAGGACAGATGGATGCACCCACTGAGGTGTTCGATCACGTCTACCTTGGTTCTGAGTGGAACGCCAGCAATCTTGAAGAATTACAACGAAACGGGTATGTAATGAAAATGAACTGTTATATCTATTTTTTTAATTTTTATATCAAAAGATACTTTTTTTACCTATCTCAAATTGCAAACAAAACAATGTAGCTAATCTAATGGATAGTGGTAACCATGGCCTATAGATATAAATAGATTATAACTCCCGTGATACCTCTAATGCGTTGCTATTTCTCAGCACTTCTAAGCAATTGAACATGTGATTTGTAATTTTGCTCCCCTAATCCTCATAAACAGAACGCAATTTGTATAGGAAAATTACTTGATGACAGAAATTGGCGGGATCTTTCCTTCCTACTTAGTGATACTATTAATGTGATATTACCGTTGAAATAATTATTAATAGTGTTACACTTTATACTAATACTATATTCTACATAAAACATTGAAATAATAATATAAATTTATTGTTTCAGTGTAAGGCACATATTAAATGTGACAAGAGAGATTGACAATTTTTTCCCAGGTATGTTCCATTACCTAAATATAAGAGTGTATGACGACGATAGAACTGACCTTCTTAAACATTGGGACAACACATACAAGTATATAAACAAAGCCCGGAATGAAGGTTCGAAAGTACTCGTCCATTGTAAAATGGGCATCAGCAGATCCGCTTCCGTTGTAATCGCTTATGCAATGAAGGCATTCAACTGGAACTTTGAGAAGGCTCTAAAGCATGTGAAAGCGAAAAGAAATTGTATAAAACCGAACACAAACTTCTTAAGTCAACTAGAGACTTACCAAGGAATACTTGATGCCATGAAGAACAAAGAAAAATTGCAAAGATCGAAATCGGAAACCAATTTGAAATCGCCAAAAAATACTTCGAAAGTAGAGAGTAAAATATTGGATCCGACACCTCTAGTCCTGGCATTGACTGGTTCTTATATTGGTAGGCCGCATTCATGGTCTCCGGATAGCAAACTGGCTTCCGAGCTGTTGCCGCCTACCTCTGTCTCTCTAGAAAACCTAGTCTATGAAACTCGACATATATTAATGCCCTATGCAAATGGAACTTACAGTGTATCACCTAATCAGATTATAAGGCTGAAAGAGGAAGGAGCCCCATCAGTGAAACATATTGTAAATGAAATAGAGAACGCAGCGTCCAGTGAACGTCGAGATTTCAATAAAAGACATCCGAGATCGAACACTGGAAATCAAACTGATTCATCTAGTGTAAGATCATCTGATGGTTCGGTAGCCCCCGTATTGCAAATGTCTGACGCACCTAGTAAACAGCAACCTCAGGCATCATCACCGTCAAAAAATTTAAGTCACAAATATTCCCATTCAAATTTAGAAGACGACAAAATACATACTTGGGATCCCGGGGAAGCTTCGTGGTCCAGGGTAGAGGACAATCGGAATACAAGTGACAGTGATAATATAGTAAAAAGTGATAGTGGTATAATCGACGTAAAGACAAAAACGAGTGACGCTTTTTTAAATTTAGTAGACCGTAATATAGAGAGCGAGGAGAAGAGAGCGGTCGACGAGGACGCGCCGCCGCCCAGCAGACAGAGTTCGTGGAGTTCGTTCGACAGCGCCGTGGTGCCCGACCTGTCGCGGCATTCGTCCTGGGGCTCGTACGAGACGCGCGGCAGGGCGCCGGTCGCCCGCGACGACGCACCCAAGCGCGGCAAGGAGGCCGCCCGCCGCGACGACGAGCGGCCCGCGGTAGATCTCGGCAGTATCAGCGAGCACGCGGAGCCGCGCCGCGCGCCCCGCGAGCCCCGCGACATAGCCGACAACGTGCGCAAATTCAACGAAACGTGTGCCATACTGGGTGAGCTGGCAGAGGTGGCGGCGCGAATGGAGAGCGCGCGCGACCGCGGCGCGTCCACGTGGAGCGGGCGGCTGTCGGCCTCCGCGCCCGCCGCCAACGCCGCGCGCGCCGGCCTGCGCCGCCGCCGCACCGCCTGCGCCTCGCACGGCGACTTGCCGCGCGCCGCGCTCGCACCGCCGGCCGCGCGCGCCCCCGCCGCGGCCGGGCTCGTCAGCAACCTCAAAAAGGAATTCGAGGCACGTTCCGAGGCGGACGCGGTACGCCGCTCGCGGTCGCGGGGCCGCGCCGGGCCCGCCGCGCCCGCCGCGCCCGCACCCGCACCCGCACCCGCGTCGCCGCCGGCCGGCGAGGACGTGTCGGTGCGCGTGCTGGTCGACCGGTACGACCGGCCGGGCCGCGCGCGCTGCGAGTCCGTCTCCAAGAAGTGCCGGCTGGCGGAGGGCCGCGGGCCGCCGCTGCGCAACTCGTTCTGCGGCGCGCTGCGCACCGGCTGCGGCCCGGAGCGGCCGCCGCTGGCGCCCACCGTCGTCTCGATCGCGCCCATCGACTACTCCAACATGGTGGTTTCGTCTGTGATGTCCAAAGCTCAAAATAAAAAACAATTGCAACACGGAAAGACCCATCCGTTGACGAGGCTCAACTTGAATCGGTCGAATAATAGATGTTCAAATCCTGTATATAATACTATGTAGAAGTATTTATGGTTTTTATTTATTATAAATTCTTGCCAAACTCGATGTTCTATCTTTCTAGAGTTTTATATGCTATTTACAAAATGAAATCACAGTGTATTTGTCTATCACGTAAATTGTGTTAAGCGGCTGTTTGTGAGTAGAGACATGTTAACAGGAAAGAATAAATACAATACAACTGATGTACAACTTTTACATGTGCAAGTTTTTTTTCATGACACCTTACCCTCCTGTATTGTCTTATCAAATGATAATATAGGAGGTGACGTTGTGCCATGTTGATCCCATATTACCTTGTTAGTATCCATCTAGTTTTATTGAACATGCGGAACTAAATACATACATGTTTACGATGATGGGATTTGTCATGAAAAATTACCAATAACATTTTACTATGAATTGACATGTTAATAATAATATGTTCACGGAATTTGAATAACTGATGACGCAAACGGCCACATTTCAGTGTTAAACTTATCAGAAAACTACTATGCAGTTTTAGAAAAAAAATGAAAGTCATTTTGGTTGTTTTTATAGTAGTTTTAGGTGCAACTATTTAATTTTTTTTGTGACAATTGAGAAACTTGGTATTTATTATATTTATTTGTGTTCATCCAAAATCCACAGTTTGCAATCTCTTTCCTGTAACAAATGCGACACGTGGTGTGTTTTGAATTTCCGTATTTTTTTTGTAAGTCTCTGTTATTTTTGGCTTTCGTCTGATTGTTCCAAAATCAAACGCGTATATGCCTCCTGGATTGTTTCTAATAGAACATTCAGTCTACAACAAATAAGTGTTTCTTTAAAACATGTCCACTGAGTGTATATAAATAATGAATTGATGTTTTTATAACTATGTAAATTTGACAACACGAATGTAACGAATACGCCGCACTCAACCTAATGAAGACTTATGGATGTAGTCGTACGTATTGTTAAGACAGACCAAAACAAGTCAAGTTCAGAGACGATACGCGTGCTTTAGCGATTCTGACTGCAAAATGGCCGGGCTGAACACCAATTTCTCTATTAGGTATGGGAAATTGCAGACATGACGAATACAGACAGAAATCACGTCAATTTTTTTATAGAATTCTTGATTGGTGACGCAGAACGCATCAAACGACGACGTGACAAACGGCTTTATAAAAAATCAATACTTCGAAAAACAACGCTCTCATCTATTCTAATTATAAACAGATTGAAATGGCAGTTTTAATTACAATTATGCTTATGACTTTCAATCAGTTTCAAACGACAACGGTTAGTAACAGTCCCGTAATTTAGTTGCTAGAACAGTCATAATACAGAATATCATTACTCAGCATTATCATTATTATTACATAGTATAAAACAAAGTCGCTGTCGCTGTATGTCCCTATGTATGCTTAAATCTATAAAACTACGCAACGGATTTTGAAGCAGTTTTTTTTAAAGTGATTGTAGAGGAAGGTACATATAATACATGTACATCCGTGCGAAGCCAGAGCGATAAGCTAGTGTTATAATGAATTATTTACATACAATTTTCGTATTTACGTCTACCAGCCTCAGTAAATTAGAATCGGATCCACCGCAGACAATTAGACTCGTCTGTGGTACAAATTTGCCGCAATGAAGTTTTGAGTGCTGATTGTCAGGCGTTATATTTTGTATTAATTTGCATGAACCATAATCCCATATTTGTATATTCTCTTTTTCTTGCCAAGAACATGTCAATATCTGAAAATCATACTTGGTTTAAAAGTACATAGATAGGTTTTGTTATTATCAAAGCTAGTATATGTATATTTAACTACGGTTTTTAAGGAAGAATTGGGAATGGTATGACCTGGCGGTGAACCAGTAGGACGATATCAAGCATGACGTTAGGTTAAAGCTCATATTTATTATGAATGAACCACTGCATGTATTGCCTATTATGCCATTAACAAACAAACATTTTTGTGAGTGTGTAAACGTATTCTGAAATATATAATTATTTCCCACTTGTCCCAATTTTATATATGGCGGACGACATGATATTACGAATGCTTAACCTTTTAAAATAACATATCATGTTATTCCTGAAATTCTTACTTGCTTTCCCGGTTTGTCGAAATCTAAGCCTTCACCACATATATGTACACCGAAGAAATATCGGGTTGCGTATGGTTGTCTATCATCCCAACACATAACAGCGTTATCCCATCCGCCAGATATCAATTCGTGATGAGACTTGGGATTGAACGCACAAGCAAATATTCTTGATGTGTGACCATCCGTTATATTTTTTCTTTCACTAAAAAATATTAAAAAGCTATTAAATAACAATAAGACAGATACAGGACATGTCACGCAGCGTCATTAGTCTCAAGCTAAGCAGAGCGTGTTCTGGGTACAACTGATATCGATGCTTAGTTTTTATAAATACACATAGAAAACACCGAGCCCGATACACACAATCATACTTATGGATACAAATGTTTGTACCGTGCGACGCGGCGACCTTCGGATGTATGTGTTAAACCCAAATAAGACGGATACCTTTGGAAATAGGAAATCTTTCTGTTTCAGCAAGCTCTGGGCTAACTATTTGCCAGTTAAGTGTACTGTCTGTCATGTATGTACATAGATATATTATTCTATTCTTTACATAGTATAAAATAAAATCGATTCCGCCGTCTGTTCACTTAGATCTAATACAGTTTTTAACAATTTCAAGAGGTGTATATGTATAATGCATGTACTTACTCCCATCGAAGTCGGGGCGGGTAGCTAGTATATTATACATAGGTCAGTTATATCACAGATAACATAATATCATATAGTTATATGGTACTTTAAAGTTGATATGAACTTTGTAGGAAAACTGTATAATATACTTATACAGTTTTGAAGAAACTATACCTAATTATTATGTTTCACCCGATTATATGCGATTTTTATGAAATAGGTACCCGCGATGGGTCAATTATGTTCTAACACTGAGTAGGTATTAAATATGAAAATTATTGTTCTTGTACATACTTTGATTTGTTGTACCTAATAGAAATTATGTACAAGCATACATACCTCGAATAGAACGCTCTTTCTTGGGTTTGTACTTCCTCGTCGTACATGTTTAGTTTGGCGTCATCGCCATAAGTAACAAATTTTGTATACCGTGGATGATAGCACAGTCCTAAAGTCTGCCGTTTTTCCCTAATTGTGTATAAACATTGATCGTATTTATATTTCCAACATTTAATACATCCGTTAACATCTAGTAAATAAACGAAAAGCACAATATCTGTGAATAGATACTTCTTTTATTATAGTTTCACTGTGGAAAAAATGTTTTTCATCGATCCACAGTTGATTACCTGCGTAGTGGTCTAGACAAACTTTTATCTTTTATACTATTACAATATGTGCATCTTCGTGATGCAATCTACTATTACGACAAATGTTATTAGCATCCTTTTCAGACGTTTCTTCGTGAAAAGATAACAAACGGATACACTTTCGCATTTATAATATTAAATATTGGGTGGATTAGTATGAATACACCTATGTAAATACATATACACTGGGGAGCAAGGCGAGTATTGTTAGTAATGTAGACTGATATTCTTATTGGTAGTACTATTTCAGGTTGACCTCCACGCGGTTCCCCCTGGAAACCATCGTGATAAATTCTTGGTGAATTTGTCACGATGGGCTAACTGGCCTGACCTTATGCTCATCTTATTATCCTCCACTAGTGCCCCGCCAGCGTAAACCACCACCATTCCATTGGTGCACCATTCCATTATCATACATAAAAAAAATACAAATATACTAACATGATGCTAAAAGCATGTTTGTGATTGGGTGAGCTTTGCTGATAGGACGATGTCTGATTGTCGTTACTGGACCAGGATATGCACGACACTCATCATCCACTAGTGTATGAGTACAATTGCCCGTATTACAATCAAAAAGTCTGATGGTGCCGTCTGTAAATCCTGCTGCGAGGTCATTAACGTCCTCCGTATATTTACAGCACATAATATCTTTGGTTGTATCTCTGAAATAATAATAATAACTCAAGACAATGCCATCTAGCTCCAAGCCAAACATAACTTATGTTTTGGGGTACTAAACAATTGGTAGAAATACTTTAATACATTTTTTTAAATACAAACATAATATACATTAAAACATTTCTTCAGATCATTACAAACAATCATACTTATGTATGACTGTACCGTGCGAGGAATCAAATCCGCGATCATCAAAAGGCGGAGAGTTAAATCGCTAGATCACCGAGGCCATCTGTCATTAAAATATCTTAATCTACGAATGTTTATATTATTTCAGAAATAGATTAACTGATATTTTTAAGAGATTTCATCTATTCGTTTTCAACTTTTTTATGAAACATACCTATTCATCCAAAACAAGATATAATGGCCTCTGATGACTAGGTAACGATAATGGATTTCAAGTAGATCGCCAGTTTTTATGTACTTCTGTTAAAAGAGGATAACAATAGCTTAACAGCGTAACGACCATTAATTTAAAAAAATCTATAATTATCTTTCAACGCATAACTTTTCACCATATTAAAAACAGTCTGAAATGTCATAACTCTCATTTCATTTCACTACCTTCACAACATACAAGTGCATATCTAGAACAGCTTTATTGATGATATAACGTTATACGCGTAACACCTTCAGTAATACCATAAATAAAAGGCCTATCGAATAAAATAAGCATATCATCTATTAGACGCGATTTTAATAGGTAAGGTTCAATTAGATTACTTCAACCACAGACAATGAAAGGTCAGCTTTCATTATAGTACTAGAAGGAGTTTACACAATATGCTTGAGAGCCGAGCGTTGTGGTTAATTGGAGACGACACATTCACAACTTCACATAACATACACACACATCCACCTTTCGTGTTCGTGGATAAATATAACCCTCTATGGTGAATAGATATCTTTTACGTAAGCGCGTTAGATCCTAAGTATTGATTTCATATCATTTTACTCCAGACGAGGTAAGACCAACCGCAAACCCAAAAAAAAATATTTACATTAATAAAAATAATTCTCCCATATGCGACAAAGTTTTTTTATGTACCTAATTAGATTGGTAAACAACGTGACGGCCCACCGGGGGTAAGTGGTAACCGTCGCATTTATACATTAACAGTAGGCACTCTTGACTCATATGTGATGTCTGATGATACCAACTACGACATCATACAAATACAAAACAAGTTATTTGGCGGCTTGAATATTTCAGATTGAGGTACCTACGTAGACTTTTTAGAAAGTCTAATAATAAATTATCTTAATATTTAATACTCCAATTATCATAGTTACATACTTCAATTATTATGCTCACAATGATAATAATGGTGATCAAGGGTCAACATACATGACCGAAAGTAAATTTACTTCTCCTTGATATACTTGATTTTTTTCATTATGGAAAGATTTATATTCCATTGCAGGTGCATTAGTATGTACAGTTACTATTTCTTTTTGAGTGGCGTTACTTTTGACGTAAGTACTCGTAACAGCAAAGCTTTTACGTGCAGATTTCACACTAGAAAAAGCCATTGGGCCGGCAACTGATTTCCGTTGTGGCTCCATACTAAATTATTTCTGAAAAGGCCCAAAACATTTATTGTTATACTCAAAATAATAAAAACGAAAAATTTTGTAACTCTGTCAATGTCATAGCAGCAACTTTGAAGTGAATTCCATAATTGAAACTTTTTAAAAAGTACCAATTTATTGGGTATGTAGTTTTTTGTTGATGATGATGAAAAATTGTTTCATCATTATCAATAGAACCCATATACGCTGCTTACCGGCACCAGAAGCAAATGAATAGGGACGAAGCGAAGACAATTTGTTAATTGCGCTTGTGTTAACTTAAAATTAGGTACATTGTCATAAAAAGATCAGTTCCATACAATTGTACAGATATTTTTAAAACTTATTTTTATGATGTATATTGCGCTTTGGATTGTGGTTGGGGTCGTTGTCTTCGCTGCCGAGGGGCATATATGGACAATCTCATGTGTCTGTGCACAATACCAACAACTGGAGGGGAGGGGGGAGGGGCTATCAGTAATATCACGTAACATCCACTAACTCCATTGCTAGTAATGTACTATGTCAGGTTAGGTTACGTTGACCATCTCGCGGTTCCTCCTGCAAACCATTATGATAAATTGCCAATTGCCAAGATGGGCTAACTGACCAGACTTCATGCTTATTTCATCATCCTCCACTGGTGCCCAGTAAGTGGTAACCGTCGCCTATAGGTACACCTACATGAACAGCACTATGCATTCATGTAGGTGCGTTATCCTTCTGAAGGATTAAGATGTCAAGATGCGTCTCCCGTAATTTCACTGGCTTATCTCCCTTCAACCAAAATACATTTGACAAAACATGCTGCTTGCCAGTTGAATAGGCACGCAGAGAACTACGTCTTGTTGACCTCGGAGAAAAATGACATTTTAAAATCACCTAAGTTTAACAATTGTAACTAGGTCTGTTATTCCTAATTAGTAGGTACCCACTTATATTAAAAATAAAACAAAATTGCAACGCTAAATAAATTTTATTTCATGAATTCATGTCAATAAGTATTCATTATTCACACTCAAATAATAATGTACAATTGTTTTATAAATTACATAAGTAAAATCTTTCTAGCACATAGGTATTTAGTCATTTTAATATCACGGAGCAGCAAATAACGATGAGTGCATATTCACCAAGTGCAATAAGATTCTTTGTGGAGAAAAAAGTAAGTACCTAATTATATATTTTATTTATTCATATAGGGCGAAACAGTGCTACAATAGCGGTATAGCTGATTACCAGACATCAGGTTTCTGAATTGAACAAGAGTACGAACAGTAGTTAGGAAATTTAAAGAAATATCCTGCTTCAGCATGATAGAGGATTTGAAACGGCTGTCACATAATACCATACACATAAACACTCATTTTTACACTACCTCGCTGACTGCAGCTATAAATGAATGTTTCTGTAATGTCAAAAATAGCGTTAACTGCATTTGGGCTTTGTCGGTTTAAATTTTTGTTTATAAGAGCAAATAACCTCTCAATAAAATCGCAACTAGAACTTGTTGAAATATACATAAAATTGTTTCTTATAAATAAAACAAAACTAATGTTGACTCATTAGGATACGCTATTGAATGGTTGGTTAAATGTGGTATCAACTACCATATAAGCATGCTGTATTTGTATATATAGAGTAATATTTTTTAAATAAACGACAATTTATATAGTTAACAAATAGTAGTAATCTTAAAAAAAATCTATTGAAGTGAGTACTCGTTACTTCAATAGATTTAACTACGTGGGTCTCGCTATATAAATATAGTAGAAAGGACCATAACCTGATATTATCAAGGGGTCTGATTATGAAACGTAGTTGCATTTTATTCCCATTTGAAACAGAAAGTTTTGGGATTATGTATGAAGAATTTGAGTTGTAGTTGCAGTTTCTCAGAACATTTTTATCTGCAACTATAAAATGGTTAGTGACATAATAGCATCCCATCAAATCATATATTGAGCACAACATTATCAGGTATTAGTACAGTACCAGTTGGTATACATAAAAGTGCAGGCTAATTTGTGCGCGAACAAATCGGGATCAATTAGAAATTGCATCAAATACATTCGGTGGAATGTATCTTTTTGTGGCATTTTAATGTTATAACATATAGATTTTACTTCGTGATTAAATGGTAGAACAACATACCTCGTAAGTATAACGGTGATTTTATTATATATAGACTGTAATTCTTGTTTGACTGCATATAGTGTTTGTATTTCATACAGATTATGTGCACTATTTTATTCACACCATATACAAACTGTAATAACGTGAGTTCTATGAATATTAAAAATATTTTCATATTATTTCGACTATACATCAATATCGGACAAAATTATTCACTGTTTCTTTCATTGACTTTACAATTAAGGTTGATGCTATCCTATTCGATTGAACCTGTACTATATGACATAGATATTCAATATGTGGCTACAATAAATCATACATTCTATTATAAACATTCTTGACACACGAAAAACACACTATAGAAGTTTTTATGGAGAATTTAAAGTCACGTAACATTAATCATATTGCCACAATGTATTATATGTACACTATATTACGCCATACATGAAATACAACACTACTAACCACCATATCACTGCACTCGGACAATAAATAGACAATTATCTCTAGTTCACGAAGGTTTCTTTACACTCATTTCTTACACCTATTCCGTCTATCTTTTAAAAGGGCCATTACACAGAGCACCAAGTAAATAACCATTCAGCTACAGGTCTTGTGGCTACCTAGCGACTTATGTTGCATACGTAATTTGTACTTTATTTTCAGTGCAAAGTATCGTTATTATTAAGTTTTTTTAATTAGTGTAATAAACAAAATTTTGCGATGAGCCAAATATTACAAAGCAACAGGATATTTAGGGAATTTTATAAGCACCCAAAAGTTATATAGGACTTCATATAGCTTTTTCATTAATTTCATGTCTATGGATTATTATAATAATAACTCTTTTATTTATTGTCCAACACGCTGTTTTATTACATTACTATTATAATATTTCTTGATGACTGTACGATTTCAATAGAATTACATTAGAAACAACATTTTTGTTCTAGGCAAAGTGCACATATGATAAAATACTGGTAGTTTCTTGCCACCAGCCCTAACCCAGTCGATATGAGTAATATTTGTAAAATATAATATTGAATAATGTAGTGAACGTCAGAATCTTTACATCTTGACATATTTATGCGAGATAAAATTTTGAATGAAATATAATCTCGCAAATATATGTAACTTATAAACAATTTGAAAGCAATGGTTCAGTAATAATACAATCTTAATCAACACAGTTTATAATCTGCGAGTTCCTTTGCTTTTTAAAGATAGACTGCCTGTCCTTGTCTGATGTAATTCTAAACGTTACGTAAAAATTTCATTACGAATTGTTCAGCAGATTAACTATTGAGTTAGTACTAGTTCAGTTATAATTTGAAACATTAAAAATAGAGATAGCTCTGAGCAGGAACATATATGTATTGATGTAATGAAGATAGTATTACTTAGAAGAAACGCGGGTAATAATGTTTTATCAGATTGTAAAATTCTTTCCTATATTATTTTTAATATTTAATTTTTTTTAAAAGTTCATTTTGCATAATATTGTAAAACTATGTACGAAAATTTCATAAAGTTATTACGTTTTCGTCTTTCGCGATAATTGTTTTAACTTCATTCGGAAGTCTTTCTCAAAGTTAGTACGGCGCGTCCGTTTAAAGTACAGACAGATGTAGGTTGAACAATAATAAAATTAAAAGGGATGTTAGTTAGTTGCTCAAGACTGAGTTTGGTATCAAAATACAGAAACCAACGTATAATAGTTACCGGTAGATAGATTGTTATGATGTTAGATAACATGAACTATGGCATGTGTTAGGCGAATATTTTATTTCATTAAACTAACGAACGTATAAAGAGTGTCAGAGTAAATTAGAACGATGTCATTGCAATTGACTGGCACAATGGCAATCAGTGCAATGTCTCCTATAGTACGTTAGTGCAAATATAATACTAGAATGAGGCAAAGTGTACGGAATATGTATATTTAGATTTAACCTGTCAATTTAAATAAAAATTTTGGAAAGTTACTTAAATAAATCTTGTCTATATTATTTTGTAAAGATACATATAAAATTAACAAATAAAAAAAGGATAAGCTCTATAGTTGTCTATGTATTATGGTACATTATTATTTGTATATTGTTTTAGTATAGACAGTTGAACCGATAAATAATGACTAATTAGAAAGAAAAAAATTTAGAATACCTACACTACCAAAAAAATATTTAACAAAATCAATTTTTTAACATACTGAAATGACACCGAGAAGTGTAATAAAATTTGATACTTATTTAAATAAACCAAACCGTACTTTAATTTCAAAAGTATAATAATTTATGTAATTTTTACTAAATTGGCTTTAAGGTCAATGCGTGCGAAGCCAGAATATTCAAGAACTTGTTTAGTACCGATCCTGGTGTATCTATTCAAAATACAAGCAACTAATTAATTCAATTAAGTAATGCCTTTATATTATTTTTGTTTAGCTGAAAATTTAGATATTTCGATAATTTAATATATGGTAAAATAAATACCTACCTTTTTTTTGATACGAATAGGCATCATAGTACAGTTACAGTATTTAGTTTTCGTGATATAAAATTACTTGTTCTTAGATGTCAAAATTTAACAAATATTACTTCAGTAAATATTACTTATACAACACACGCAAAATTCATACATTATATATTATCAACATGCATATAAATTAGAACCAAACAACAAATGGCCAAATTGAATAAGTTATTACAACAAACAAATCAAGCAAAAACATGTACTTACATAAAATAAAAAGAATAAATTGCAATTTCATTCTTTACCCACCCTAGAGAAATATGGTCTAGTTACATAGTATAAATTAAGCTTTATGTCCCTAGTCAAACAAAATTGAAGTTACTAATTCACCATAACTAGAGTAACAGAAAGGGTATAACAAGTCCATAAACGGTAATAGTATCCATAATAAATAGCAACAACTTTAATCATTGGATTTAGACATACTGTCATGTATTTATACAATATAAAACTAGTTAATATGAAAAATACTTTTTATATTACATTTCAGTGACTTGATGATTGAATTTTTATATATGAGAAACCCATATTGGAGTCTCATGGGATTCAAGGGAAGTTCATTCTATAATTTATATGATGACCATGGAAGTAAATTCCAAATCATTATACCCTTTCTATTTTACTAACACATTGATAACAATATTTTAATGGATTATAATTTTATATCTTTTTGTCAAATATAATTTTTAATCTTGTAATAAATATAAAAATTGAAGAGATTTTATAAATATTGTACTTTTAGTTATAGCAAGGTAACACCACAATAAAGACTAACTAGGTACTAGATACTTTGCCAAATTTACCAAATGAGGTTTTCTAATACAACAACTAGAATAATTCCTCACAAATTTTGTCAATATTAGTGAAGATAATATAATTATTAGGCAACTTCCGAATGTTTATGCTGAATCAATTACTAAAATGTTTATGCACTGAATATGGACACTACGATTAACTGTTGTGTATATGTGAATTGGAATTCTATATGTTCATCTTCTCTTATATACTGGTGGACACATATAAAAGATCAACCATAGTAATTAATTGAAATAAGTAGAAATTGTTGTTTTCAACATGTACAAATGGAATAGGTTGAGAAAAACTGAATGTTACGAATTCTTGTATATGTCCTCCTGTCTCAGTTTTGAAATAATTTACATTTGAAAATGTACATAACTGAGAGTTCAAAGGTTTCAACAATATTTTGATGACCTAATAATTATAATACTACTGTTAATAATTTTTTGAACATTGTTCAGTCTTGAATTTATTTAAACCACTCTTTCAAATTGTCCTAAAATATAGTGGCTATTGTGTACCTACATGTCGTGTACTGCATATAATTTACATCTACCCATTCAATAAACAATCCCACAATGCTTACTCACAAAAATATTCTAATCATTATATTGATAAAAATAGACATCTGTCTCTTCAATTTTCATGACCACATCCACCTGAGGAAACACACAATAAATTTATAATAACCAACATTATTTGATAAACAATTATAACAATACAATAGATTTCTCTTTTTACAATACAGGTATGAACTTTTAACAGCCTGTTGTTAGAAACATACACCTATTAATATACAAGTCATAAATCATCTAAATTGATTAGTGTAGTATTTGACTGTAAGATAAATTACAGTATTATGGCAAATCAAAATTAATATGTCTATCCTTTATTCTTTACTGATATTACTTGCAGATATAATAGTTCACAAGAATGCACTGTGTATTTAAGTCCAATTAATTGTGAAAAATGTTTATGTATTAAAACAAAATAATAATGTTCACCATATTCTCTCATGAATCAGAACGAGATAAACATTTTTATAACTAATCGTGTAAATGGTTACATTGCAATATTAGATGAGCATTATTATTTTTATATTTTGGTGTATTGTTATTATTTTAGCAGAAATAAAATTGTTTTATTCAAAAACTTTAGAGTTATTAATATGATTCTAATACTCAATCTATGCAATAAATAAAATATAACGTTAAAAAATCTTAGACAGAATTGTTTTAAAGCATTAATTAAAATAATTAAATACATTATCATGTGAATCTATTAATATTTACTTTGGTACTTAATCCATTCATTGTATACAATTATAGTGTATGGTATCTCAGTTCTTCTAATAAATTGGTCTTCATGATAAGGCTTTGATTGAATAGGCTCTGGCTATATAGTATAATTTAATTTTGTACCTACATATGATTGATTATATACAGTAATATTGATTTACTTTACATAAGTACATAATTTATCTCCTTCTGCACTCCAAAATAACTGTCACTTCAATTAAAACCAGCAACAAATTATTTTAATCCCTTATGAATTGCTATGCATATATGCAGCAATGAATGGATCAATTAAGATACATTTTATAAAAAATATAACCAATAATTTGTTTTTCAAGAATAACAATAAATATATGTTACATACATTATACATTTTTCTAAAATGTTTTAGGCATATCTTTATCCTGTTACTAGTAACCCAGTGAATGTAAAGAAATTTATGTAATTCTAAGCTGTGAACAATATAAACTTAACAATCATTTTTTAAACTATGTATTGACAAACATAAGCACTACAACATCTATTATATTTCTGGTTATTAATTTAGGACATAACTACTATTTGAAACACAACAGTTTCACATTCTTAATATGTATACACTTTACCATAATAATAATAATATAAGTTTCAAAGAAATCAACAAAACACAAAAGCAATTCCATAATAAATTAATAACATCAGTAGCAAATATAGGTATACCACTCTTATTGACAAAACATCCCATTCATATTGTTGCAGATAAAACATAATGATAATTTATCTAATTGTTGCTACAATCACAGTGATTATCATGAGCTTGTCAAATCAGATAATGGATCAAACAGAGTGGCCTTGAGACTGATGTCTTTGTCCCCACTGACTAGAGGGTCCCTGTGCTGAGTTACCTTGTTGCATCCATGAGAGAATGTTAGGTGGTCCTGGAGGTGCAGACGATGTTGGACCTGCAAAGGGGCCCTGATCAGACCCTCCCGATGGCATATTATTCATTAGCCCCCAGCCAGCTGCCTGATTGAGTGCCGCCACGAGAGCTTGATTGACAGGTAGCCCTCCCATGCCCAGTGGCAAACTGCCACCTTGTGCTTGTGCACCACCAGCTGCTACTGCAGTTTGCCCATGTTGGCCTGACATACCCAGTGCTTGCATGTTGACTAACTCCATATTACGACTATTCCATGAATTATTGTTTGAGGTAGTGTGTGGATGCCCTTCCTCATAGTTTCTGCTTGGTAAATTCCTTTGATTTGCACCACTCTTATTTTGTTTGGGTGATGCATTAGAAACATTAACTGAGACACCTTTAATTATGTGATCTTGACCACACAGACTTTGTGCTACTTCTGGATCCAAGAATGTTATAAAACTAAAAGCTCTAAAGGGTTTTGGAATAAATACATCTGTCACTTCACCAAATTGTGAGAAATATTCCCTTAAATCATTTGCTGTCAAATCTTCTGTACAGCGACCCACAAATACCTTACAGGGCATGGAGGTGACTGACCCTTCTTTGGAATTTGGTATCCGAACATCACACCATCGGCCATCTATCATGTGTCTCTGTGCCAACACTCTCATCTGGGATGAGTATGAAGCAAATCTAATGAATGCAAACCCTTTTGACATCCCAGTTTTTGGATCTCTTTTTAACTGCGCCATTAAAACTTCGCCAAACTTCTCGAAATATTCTCGTACAGTTAGCTCAGTGGCCTTCCATGGTAAGCCTAAGACTATCAAATCTGAGCACAGATTATCGTTTCTCTTGTTTTTTACCGAAGACGTTTCCGAGTTTTCACCAGATTTACGTTTGTTTTCTTTAGGGAAACTGCAAATGTATAAATGATTGCCCCATCCTTCCGGAGGAGGATATAGTCTTCCGTCTCTTAATCGGATTCCTCTGATAGTCGTAGTCTCAGGATGTCGATACTTTAGGCCACAGCACCCAGGAAATTGCGCAGACACTGTAGTTAACATTAAGGTTCCATCTTCTTCAATAGGTAATTCTATGGGTTCTTCGTTGTCGTCTTCAGCCACAGGCAAGTAGTCGAAGGACATTATTTCTTAATCATAAACAATATTTACTAAAAATTGATAAAAATAAACACACTTGTTATACTTAACACTATACAAATGTACAATTTATATTTCATATAAATAAATAAAATTAAACGTCAGCCACGGGTTACGAACCCATTGCAAATTTTGCTGGTTGAAAACATAATGGAATAACCAGTTTTGATCGTTTTCAAGGTGGTATAAAAGAGACTTCGATGGTTACAAGTATCAAAACTATAAATCAGCCTATAATAATAGACAACTTTCTAAATTTGACATTTTACATCATCAGGGATCTAGGGTTACCATATTTTTTACTTGGTATAAACGTTACAATCGTTTCAAAAATAATTGAAATAATGACCGAAATAAGTTTAAATATTTAATAAAACATGT
This sequence comes from Achroia grisella, assembly GCF_030625045.1. Classification (NCBI taxonomy): domain Eukaryota; kingdom Metazoa; phylum Arthropoda; class Insecta; order Lepidoptera; family Pyralidae; genus Achroia; species Achroia grisella. The sequence goes on from NW_026712938.1 coordinate 376,325, forward strand.
TATATGTCCTAATGCTAGTTAAAATACTACCTATATAATATATATATATCATTAAGGAACTACTAATTTGTATAGTTTCGGAATAATTTGTTTAGGTAACAATAAATAACAACGGTTGAGATAAACTTTTTTGCTTATTTCAAATATTGTGAGAGTAATATCTAATAAAACACACTAATGTAATCTTCTTTTTAGATTGAATAGAATACAGTCAACCGTTTAAATAGCTTTATATTTAGCACAGACTGTATACTGAATTATTAGTATCTGTTCTTGAATAAAGAGTTTGACAACTGTGCAGTGAAACATTGACATTTCTTACTGAAATAAATAAATGAAAAATAATAATTGAAAATTAGTGATTTTATTGAATTTTTATTAATTATTAACGTTTGTTTGCTGGAAATATCTGTAATAGTTACTAAGGTGATCCTCTTTTACTCAAGACTTTGATTTTAAAGTTATTCGTATTTAATTTCCAAGTGCTTTATTGAACATAACCTTAATGCGATCAAGAAATATTTTTTTTTTCTGTAGTATTTTGGTAATTATTTATTTATAAAATGTTATTGTCTTAAATATTTCATGTGAAATCGTGATACTATGGATGATGACTCTAAAGAGTATAGAAGAAATAAGCCACAGCAAAAGTTTTACAAACCAGGTAGTGGGCCGTTAAGACGCTCGAGTTATGGTTCAGATGCAAAAATGGATCAATACGGCCCTCAAAATTCCGTCAATGATGATGTTTTGAATCAGAAAAGTAAAGATTATTCAATGACAAATACCCGCCACAAAAAGCCAGAGCAGCAACTATACGTGCCTAGGTCAGGTGATACATGTTTAGATGATAGACAGTCTAAACACAAGAGGAGTGATAATTCTAGTCAGTACAACAATAAAAAAATGTTCAATAGATCGGAGAAACATGGTTATGGAACTGGATCAGGATCATATTCCAGAGGTGCTTCAAGAAGAGATAGACCACTTGCAGATAACCATTACAAAGATAACGTAAGAAGTAACGACCTTAATTATAATAGGCAATCTAGGCAAGTATCTGAAACAAGATCTATGTCACCCACTCATTGCACACAACAGAAGAGTAATACAGACCGAAACCGTGATAGTAGAAGTATGGAAACTTCTGCAGGCAGACATATGTCAGGTGGTGGTGGAAAACCACCCTCTGGTAGACGAAACTCAGCAGGATATTCTTCAGATTCATCAAGATCTAAGTATTCAAATTTAGACAATGTCCCTCCAAGGTTTCGAAAGAATATTTTAGAACAATCTGGGCGCTCTTTTGATAGTATTGATAAAATTAATAGAGACAGACATGCTTCAAATCCATCTATTCCTCCTAGTTATAATCAAGGTCAATTTTCCAATTCCAATTTGACTTGGTCACAAACACTGCCATCAAGAGGGAGAGGAAGACTCAGAGACAATGAGAGCTTTGATAGAGAAAAGTTTATAAATTCATACTTGAAGAATTATGATGTGCATAATTCCAGGGGATCAACTCCTAGTAGTTCCTACATGAATTTGTATGAACCAAATGTATTAGATAATCAAAATGAAAAGAATGTGGCATTGTCTAGCAGTATTGATAACCAAGCTGAATATAATGACAATTGTAAGTAATTTTGTTAATTTCTTTGTATTTCCCATATTAAAATAATAAATTCAATAAATAATGTGTTAATTGTACTAGGTAGAAATTTACTATATATTTATAATACAGTTACAATTTGTGTGTTCTAATTATTGTATGGATTTTTCTATTCAAATATCTATTGTATTACATATTCATATGTTTTTTTATATTTAATTTATATTTCAGCTATTAAAAATGGAATAAATGATGAGAATAGTGATGTATCATTCAATCATAGTGAGAGCAAACAAGAGTCTGATAGTCAACATGACAATGAAACTATATCTCAGATTACATCTAGTCTTTTAGATATGACTTATTTGGTAAGTTGTGCATGTAATGTAGTCCGGGATATTAGTAGCATAACTCAATAGTTTAATATAGTACAATATAATATAGTACAATATAATATAGTATAATCAGGTTATAACCATCCAATAAGCTAGGGATAAAGTGGGACCAATTACTAATACTCAACTTTAGTTACTAATACTTAACTAATGTTAAGTATTAGTAATGGCAACTGTGACTCTATTACTGGCAGTGCATTCTGTTAGTTCAATCTTTATGACATCCTCTTCTGGAAACCATTATACCTAATTCAAATTAAATTTGCCACTATGGGTTAATTGACCTGATTTTATAATCTTGCACTGGGAGGTACCTTAATTTGCTGTTTCATTATGATGGTAACCAAATTGATCCCACCTTGTTGGTGCTCATAACCAAAGATTGGAAATATTTACCCAACTGCACTGGGTTTCTTTTCATCAAAATTACATTTGGTTGGAATAATGACCTCATCTGTGCTCATAGTGTATGGTGGTAGGCCTGAAGGATGATTATATTATAATGATATTAGATCACTTAAGCTGAATTCACCAGGAATTAACTGAAATGCTTTCAAGGGGGTATGTTTTAAGGACAAGATATTTACAGTACTTTCTTAAACAGTGATCCTAATAGTTTCAATTATGCCAAATTTCCTTCTATTATTTTTCTCAAAAAAATTACATTTTATCATATTAATGTTGGATACATTAATATGTGAAGTAAAATGGTTTGCCTTACATATGCTGTAAAAAAACTTTCATTCAAACTATACACTGTATTATGCAAGAAGTCTCTGCTTCAATTTATTTCAACTCTAAGAACAACATATACTTTACACCCCTTAAGTGTTTTAATGAAAGATTCAGTGAATGTGATTCAACATCGAAACAGAAACAATGCAGCAATGCATCCTTGCTGTGTATGTAGCTATGCCTTCTTAACAAAATGTTAAATTGTTCTATTGATGTTCAATTTAGGACTGGACTGAAGAAGTTGAGAAAAATATTAAATTTGATGACATGGGTTCAACTTCAACTAGCTTTTCAAAAAATATACAATCATCAGAATTACAAGAAAATAAATCATCTGAGCCTCGAGATTCTAAAAGAAGCACTAGACCCCGGCGTAAGGATCGAAGGTATTTCATTTGTATATTTTTATATTTTAACTCCTATATTTATGCATATAAATGACTAGAAGAGCTTGATCATATTACGTAACTGAGAAATACCTAAACAGAGCAATAAATATCAGAATTATTTAAAATAATAATCATTTACTCCAATATACTTACATTTTTGACATTAGAATTAGTATATCAGTTTCTGTAAGTTAATTAAATTATCTATCTGTATATACATCATTTCACTTTCATCTATACAAATATTATAAAACTGAAGAGTTTCTTTGTTTGAGGGCTAATGATGCGTGCGCTGTGCGAACGAAGTCGCGGACGCAGCCACTATTGTATATTATCATAATTGTAACACTGCTACCTACATCTGCCTTGCTATTACGAAGTAATGCATATTATAACTAATATGCATTACATCTTATAATAAACATTCTTATTTATACAATGTTGTTTAGGATTCTTTTTTGGGTCTCACAAGCAAAACCATCCTTTCATTTATTAATGTTCTCTATTATTTCTATTTATGTTTAATATTATTTGTTAGGAGTTCAAGCAGAGGCCATAGAAATTCTGAAAAGAAATCTGAGAGAAATAGAAAAGATAGTAATAATAGTGTTCAACATGAATTAGATAAAAATCGAAAAGATAGCAATACAAGTGTTCAACATGAAACAATATTGTCAAACCTGAAACAAAGAGAAAGAGAGAGACGAGACAGTCACAAAAGCAATCGCTCCTCAACCATTGGTAACAGTAGAGATGATCTGGATCGGTGGCGTTCTTTACGTTCTTATAGCAGAGAACATAGCTCAGAAAGGTAATGCATTCGTCAATAATATAATATCTAATTATAGCCTAAACTAATTAGTCATACTACTTATTTTACGTTTTAATTAATATTTTCAATTTAGAAGGAGTTGGCAAGTGTAATATTTATAAATATGGATGCTAAAATTTTAAACATTCAATTGTATTAAATAAAGTTAATATGTATAATTCGAATTTCCTAAAATTGTTTTTTAAATCATGCCATCTAAATATTCAAAACATGAAATTTTGTATCTAAGATTCTAATGTATTAGCGCCGCATTTATTATATCCCGATATTGATTGTTTTAGGAGGATAGTTTCGCAATGTAATAGCAGAGATACATCTACTGTTCGTGCAGTCAGTCCAAGGGATAATGAAGGTTTTCGTATTCCAACATCTAAGTCAGCAGTTTGGTCCTCAGGCAACCAGGTAAACTCTAACGTGTTTTATGTGGATGTAGTTTCTTGAATTCTGCAGAAAAGTATACCTGGCATTACCTTGGTATTGTGACTCTGACGTCCGTAAAATCATTTAGGGCACAAAGGTTTGGTCATTTTGTTTGATTTAAAGAAGTTGAGATTTAAATAGAATACTGTAGAGTCAAGGAATTATATACATGTTAAAAATCTTAATTTTTATGTTAATACATAATATATTATTATATATATAATAATTTATTATTATACTTGAAATTTCTGATTATAATGTGGTTTAAAATTTCAGAAGAACGGTTCTTGGGCGAGCGGTCGTACTCCAAGCACAGAGCGCGGGCGTCAATCGCCTATGATGAACAATATGGTTAAAGACGGTGGTGGTGACGGGCCGGCTGGTGGTGGTCGTCGTAATCGCAAACGCACAAGTCGCCGCCGTGCAATCAAGCAATCCGACGGCGCTCAAAATAACCATCCCTCTCATTCGACACATGCTGCTCATCATGTGCCAGGTCTTGCTTCATCTACTTCTACGTCGACCAACTGGCGGGAAGAAATCCTCGAATCTAAAAAACAGGCTACGCATGACAGGTGATTTTACAAGATGTCTTTCAAACTTACATCTTTGAAATATTCTCATAGGCTAACTCAACGTCTTCACCATTGTAATGGGTAATGGGCTTCTTTAAATTACAGAACATGAATTTCAAATATTTTTGAGTCTTCTGTCCTATTCACAGCTGGTCACTTTTGTACCTAATGTGTGATGTCATCTAATTTACTCTTTTATACCGAATTTCACTAAGAAACTCATCAAAAACAATTTAAATCTTATGTTTACATATTATAGATGAAGGTGGAAATAACCCATAATAATAATAGTCCAGGACACTACACAGCGCTATCTCTAAGCTTACCTACAGGACAATCCTACTGTCTTGAAATTTGTTCTGTCTATCTACCTTTTTCATATCAATTTCAAACAATCGTAAGTCAGATTTTTAACTTGACTGATATTTAATAATTCGAACTTATAATTTCTAGGGTTTATAAGACGGGATAGTAAAGCATATCATTGTCAGTACTTTTGTGTTCTAATAAATAATAAGATTTTCAGCTATTGCTATAATTCAATGATTTACTTGTTATGGCGCAAAATAACATAATAAAATTAATTTTTAAATGTATTTTGCAAATTAGTTACAACAACATTTTATGTAATGTTTATATCTATTCTATATTACAGACAATCGGATGGACATTCACAGAGGAATATATTAAACGCTATGTCAGAGAAATCTATATCAGAGAATGCTTCACATCCTGGTTTGATCGTACTCCCTCAAAGTTCTATCAATCATATACACAAAGATCATGGGTTTGTATAGTTCAATTTTATCTTATAAAAATGTATGATTATATAGAAATAAAAATTAGAATAAAAAATTTTTTTCCAGGCGTGTTGGGACCTCAGAAAATCAAAAATTACTATATGATCATCAAAACCCATCTAAACCGATAATAGTGCAAACTGGTTCCAATAAAGGAGATGTAAGAATGGATGGATGTGAGTAAATTTACTGATAATACTTATACATAATTAAAGTTTTATGTTATATAGAAGTCAAATTCTATTCTTATGATGTAGACACTTTGGTGACTCTAGAAAATAAGATATATTCACATAATAATGTATCGGGACTTGATCTCTTTTGCTTTTAGGTCTTCTAGTATTACAAAAAAGATCTGTCAATACAACAAAAAAATCTGTCTTTTGTTAGAGGTCTTAACTTGTAACAAATCAACAAATATTTTTCATAAATATTATTATTGAACTAGACAGTTTGCTGTCTGTTAGTCGTGCAAACTAGCGCCGGTTACTGCATCCGATTGTAAAGTTTGCCTCGATTACATTCTCAGTTATTTGTTTTCATTGTCACTGAATATTACAGCTGTAAACTCATTAATTCAATAAAAACATTACACACACTACCATATATTTGACGTACATCCTTATAGCAATATAGTTATAGACAATAGAACTTTAATACCTTATAATTTAAATAAATTATAATTGAATTTCGACCATTGGGCGACCTAGTATTTATAATTACAATCGGTAGTTTAATTAATTATCGTTTGGGTTTTTATTAATTAGCGACAATTGTTGCGGCTATACCCGAATGTAGTTGTAAAAATAAGGGTGTAAAAGGGATTGTAATTTTATGGTGTTGGTCCTGTGTAGATAATATTTATAATTTAATGTTAAGTAGGAATGTGTAGTTCAAGTAAATACGAGTTAGTACTTAATACTGTTGTTTAGTTTTTTTTACCAAAAAGGATATAATATAAAATACAGTTTAAATTGTTATTTAGTCTTTATAAGTATAATATGAGTAAATATAAAAACATTGGGAGTATTATTAATGAAAAATGATTTAAGTAGTATCTAAATTTGTAGGTATGTTTTTTTGTAATTCTTTATTTTACAGATTATGTATTGAAGGATACATATGACTTATAAAATAAATATGTACAATGGACTTATCCAAAAAAGGGATTCCTTCCCGACAACCAGTAGTTGTAGGTATAGGAATATTCCTAACTTTAATGTAATTAAACTGAGATGGGACTGCAGGCGTGAGGGACTCGGGCCGGTTTATGGGCGCAGGGGGCGGCGGCGGCGGCGGCGGCGGCGGCGGCGGCCTGCAGTACGAGGCCGGGGAGGCGGCGCGGGCGGCGCGCCACCGCACGCTACTGCAGAAAGTGGATCGCGCCGACGCCGTCCTACAGACACACGCTCTACGAGGTCCCCTGGCGCTCGCCGCGCATTGGAACGACGTCGCTGACACCAGGTACGCAATAATCAATCGCTAGAACTATAATAATGATAACTACCCCGGAAAATTCACACAGCGCCCTCTAGTCCCAAGCTAAACAGAGCTTCTGTTATGGGTACTAGATAACCGATATTAATACATAGATATTTTTTGTAAATACATACATAATGTACATATAAAATACCCAGACCGATACAAACAATAATACTTATGAATAAAAATGTTTTACCGTGAGAGGAATCGAACCCACGACCATTGGAAGAAAAGCGGTGTGCTAAACCGTTAGACCACCGAGGCTGTCAATAATATATATTTAATATTAACACTGTTCAAGTATTGTTGTATTTAATTTTAAACAACGGAATATTGACAGCCAATTGTAAGTTATAAAAAGCCATTTAAGTAGATGTATTATTATATAGTTTATACATGCTTTTTTATATATTTAAATAATTTCTGATAATTTCGCAGGTCATTCTTGCAGAATACCCTACATCAGCTTCTTATGTCAGATCTAAAATATTGCCAGTCTGATAATATAGAACACCACTTTTGGAAGATTTTGTACTATAACTTTATAGAAGTATTAAGAAAGAGTTTTTCCCAAGTGTCGCCCGATGATAAGTCCAAAATAGTCCATTTAATAAACATCATCATTGAGGAGGGTAATATTTTCTTCGAAAATCTTGTCCAGATGTTAGAAAAAACTTATAAGTTTAATATTGAAGAGTATATAAACGATAATCATTTATTGCCGCCCAAAGGACTCGGCTACGTGGGTCTAGCCTTGATCTCCGTTCAGAAGCTATATATATTTCTTGGAGACTTAGCTAGGTACAAGGAACAAGTGAATGAAACTAATAATTATGCAAAAAGTAAATTTTGGTACACAAAAGCTCAACAGATAAATCCTAAAAATGGACGGCCTTATAACCAATTAGCTATTTTAGCAGTATATGCGGTAAGTGTCTCAGTTTACTTTTTTTACTCTAATATATATTTATTATTTATTTGTTTGAGTCTGGTAATAATAAATCCTGATTATTTGCAGAGACGAAAATTGGATGCTGTGTATTACTACATGAGAAGTTTAATGTCATCAAATCCATTTAGTTCAGCAAGAGAAAGTTTAATATCCCTATTTGACGAAAACAGAAAAAAGGTATTTGTTTTATAAAAGCATATAAACGTCTTTATTACAGTAATCCACTATTGTTCCATTAGTGGTCACGATTTTCTTCTCTTTTCCGCTACTTTTTGCAGTAAAAAGGTTTAAATTTAATCGTTATTCTAATTGTAAGATATTTGTTAATGTAGCGATCTAATTATTTACTTACAAAATATAAGATAATCTCAGTTTTGAATTACGTACGCTAAATGTTACTGTTAAAAGTAATTTATATAAACAATAGCAAATTTGCATAAATAAAATAACTTATATTTTCAAGAAAGTTTGAATTATACAAAATCTTATCGGGGACTTGCCTTAATTATCATTATTTATTATTTTTTTATTTATTTTGAATGATTATCTAAAAAGTCCTCATGTAGCAAGCTTGAATGGCAATAACTCAGAAAACTTCTGATTAAACTATCACTTAAAATTCAGCTTTTGATAGTAGTATAATATAAAAGTAATTATATAATATAATGTATTTTTTTTTAATTATATATATTCTTTATTGCATTTTTAAATACAAGATTTCAAATAACTAGGTATTAGAAATGTTGTTAGCAAAAGAGGACTTATCCCTAATGTATTATAAGCCATTTTAAACATTTCTACCTCAATGCTGAAGTTGTAATAATATTACATTTATTAGTGTGAGGTGTATACTATACCATTACTATTCTATCATTGAAGTTTTAAGCTCGTAACAAGAGACGTTTTGAAATTTCGTATATAAAAATATTATTTTATTTTATAATGTTCCAACAGTACGAAGCGGCAGAGCGTAAACGAAGAGTGGCTTTAGAGAACTCTCGCAGTGCCGAAAACGGCAGCGGGAATGGGGTGAACGGCGTCCCGGGCGGACTGCGGCGCGAGGTGTGGGTGCGGCCCAGCGGACACCGCACCACCACGCTGCGCCACCACGCGCCCGACGACCGCCTCGCTACTATGACCTCCGTCGAGGTACCATCGTATTTATAAAATACCTATTACTTGTTTTTACACGTACGCTCTTTCAGAACGAAACGTGCAGTTTAGGCTAAGAATAAGAAAAATATAGGTTTGGTTAGTTTAGTTTACTTTGAAATAAACTAATATATAAATATTTTATCCAATTAGATAAAATTTAGATAAAATCCGTAATCTCTTGGTCAGCTTAATATTTATCATCTAGAAAAAATAAATGAGGCTAATTTTAAGGGGTTTTCATAAATTTGTTCTGGGTGATCACCTTCTGTTTACATCATCAGATCAGCTAATGGTATACATAAATGTATCACCTTAGTTGAAAAATATCAGAAATTTACATAGAAATTTGCAAGTTATATAAAATCTTGTAAAAATAAATTAATGTGAGTGCATATCAAACTGTAGTGTATTCAGTACTATTTAGAATTTTGTTTTGTTGCAGTTGAATAAAAACTTCATTACTAGTTATTTGCACGTGCACGGAAAACTCTTCACAAAAATTGGGTAAGTCGGTTATTTATAATATTAGAACAAAATTGAATATTCAATAGAATAGGTCAATACAATTCCGGAAAAAAATAGACATAGAATAAAATAAAGCGTCAGTAATATTTTTAAAAATCGTAATTAAGTGATGTCCTTAAATACAGACAATTCAAACTAGAGTATATTTAAAATAAACCACAGCGAGAAATATTGGTTTATAGCATATATAATCTATCTCTTATAAGTTATAATACACTAAAATAGTCTATAAATATAAGATCAGATTCAATCTTCTTGCAAAAAAATATTCTCCTATCTGTATGCCATCAAACTTATACTACACTCTTGTTAACATTTTTCTTTTTTCCTCGTTCAAAGATTAATGGACAGTAACGCCGGTAAACAAACTGCCCCTACAGTGGCCATTCCTTTTTATGTATATATTACCAATAACTGACTTTTATATTGTAAAAAAAATACATATAATATATAACTACCTAAGTTATCGCATCTTCAAAACAGGGTTTTGTGTATAAATAAAACAAGGCAATTTATCACACAACTTTATTAATATTTATTGCAGCAATTAATTTTATAAAAATAGTTTTTCAAATTTATTTATCCATATCTTATTTATTTCACTATAACAGGTCCATTCAATCCTACACTATGATATAAACGCATGTTAATTTCATTTGCTGTATTTACTTCACAATATTTACATATTTTTAGAAATAGTTTTACCTATTTTCAATTCTGATAAAAAGTATTGACTTAATTCTGAACTAAAATAATAAAAATATTGATCTATCAGTCTTTACCTTTAAAGACATGCCAAAAAAATACTAGTTTTTATTACCTAAGTTTTTATTTACATCTTGTAGAAGGATATTTATAAAAGTGATATTCTCAGCATGGAAACTTTCCACGAAAGTGCCAGTGAGATGTTACGTCAGTTTCGCGCGCTGTTGCATCGGCAGCCACTACCAACTCCAGCTGCCCGTCTCCTACAACTCACCGCACTCAATATGTATGCCGTTGAAACTACTACTTCCTCACTAAAAGGTACTGTACTCGTTAATTTAAGAATTAATATGTTTTACATCAAATGTGCCTCGTAGCAGATAGTCGCTGGCATTATACTGGTCAACCAGTGCTAACCTAATCTTTATGATCTTTCCATCTAAGCAATCGAATACTGATGAATAGAAGATTAAATTGTTTCGCATTTCGATCGTTCACTTGTTTAGACAGATTAATTATATATGAACAGAATGACTAATTTCATTAAATGACTTACGACTACAATATATATGTTAGATTTGCATCTGGATCAGTATGAATGCTAGAATTCTATTTATAGGTATATTTATATCGATTTGTTTGAGACATACTGATAATCCGTAGAAATTTGTCGAATTTCTACAGGTATCAGTCGTCGGCCTATCTATACTTACGTCTACCACCAACTTTGTGTTTACTTCTCACATAGTTTGATATCCAATCAGTGACAGGGTCGAATCATTTCTACAAATGCATCCAAGTTGGACCACGTAAACCTAACACTTGAGCCCTCAGAAATCACGTTCTGCAAGAGGTAACGCAACGTACAACATAACAAAATACTGAGCGTTCCTAAAGAAGCAAAGTAGAAAATTGAAAAAATTTAATCTTCATACGACACACAATTTACTTGATCATACTATACATATTCTATGAAAAGTGCAAAATTTATTTTCTTTTTTCAACTTTGTTATCATGAAGAGTATTATATGTGATTTTGAACTTTGGTTATACCCTTTTCGGCTAACGTTGTGTTAGCTATGGTAATCACTTTGTATTGCTGCTGCAGCTTATTGCAGTTGACAGTCAGCTGGTTTGCCATTTCAGTCACAAAACATGTACAGTATAAAACGTTATATTTCTAAGCAGAACTTTTCCTAGTTTATTGTAACCACCAACAGGGATAACAATCATGAGGTATAGTCATTGTTATTATTATTATATACGAACATAGATGTTTTACCGTTAATAACTTAATTTATTATTTTGCCCATTATAATTAACGATGGTTAATGAATTCTATATTAAAGATGATTGAATAGCATCGTTATAAAACTTAATTGAAAACCTGTTCACATAAATGCCATTCTAAGTTACAGTATTTTTAATATTTTTTGTTAATAAATGATTTATCGTTCTAATTTATTATATTCGTAGTTTTTCCTAGTTACTATCCTCATGCTATTACATAGCATACTGAGGAACTTCCGTAGTCGATGTCGTTATTAACAATTTTTAAATCCATTCTAAATACTACCTGTTTTTAACCGATAAAAAGGAGGAAGAGCCTCTTTAATTTGACTGTATTTTTTTTAGAAATTTTTACACGAGCCGATTTTGAATATTTACTTTGAAAGCTTATAAATTTTGTCTAATTTTGACCTGTTTTTGAGTTATTCATATTGAAATTTTTGCATCCTGTATACTTGTAATTATAGATAGTACTCTGTTCAAGCCACTAAAAATACATTTCAATCGCATTATTAAAGAGAGTTTTGATCAAATTTATATGGGCTCCAAGAGAACCATCAGCTAAAATATATTAATTTAAGGGGGTCTTCCTATGTGACGGCAGTATTTAGGATTTTTTTTCTACGACCAGTAAATATTTAGAGCTTCAAGTTTTTTATCATTTATTAACACATATTTGGACAGTATAAATATAAAATTTCAGCTAAAAATATTCAGTCAAACTAGAGTTACAGCGCTCTGAACACCCCCGCCTCGAAAAAAAGAGCTCCCACTTCCTCCACGATTCCGGCTGATCGGCTTATCTGAAAAAAAAAAAAAAACGGCGTTTTAATTTGTAGGCTTAAAAGCACGGAATGACCTATAATCAAATGAATATAAAAAAAATTGGATTTTTGATAGACATTTGAAATAAAAGTTGCAAATTAGGCGTTTTTTTTTTTTTGTTTTTTGCTATAAAAAAATCGAAGTTTTGAAAATTTTCGATTGATAATAGTTCATTCCATGCGTTTACATATATTGAGTGTGCCCTGTAAATTTCAAGTAATTCGGTCCAGCCGTTTCTGAGATACAATGGAGGAAAGTTTGAAAAACACAGTTTTGAGAAAAACGCGTTTAAAGTTTCAAAGTCCGTTAAAAACTATTAAAATATCAACTTACTCTCAATCGGCGATGCCTGGTCCATAGAGTATTCCTTCCTCTTCCTCGTGAAACTCTTTTAAAGCAGATTGTTCAGCTCTTGAGTCAATCCTGGCTTGTTTAACGACATCACTTACGCGCCGCTCAGAGCGTAAGATTCGCTTTTCATCCCGTTTCTCAACATACGCTTGGGCTTCACGACCAACAGGGCATCCCATAATCGACATAACTTTTAAAATACCTTGAAAACCTTCATTAAAGATAATAACTGCTAAGTAGCTAGCAATTTCAACAACTTTGGGACCAGAATGAAGATGTTTAGGAGCGAAAGTCCAAATCAAAGAATTCAAAGATTCGTTATTGTTTTGTGTCTCTGCTCCTAAACAACGAATTAATAATTCGTCTTTCGATAAATCTTCGAAAACCGGTTTGATAGCTTCTTGGACTTGCGGAATTAGAGGTGGTTTATCGTGATGAAATTGGTCCAGTTCATTATTAGCTTCAGCCTTACGCCATTTACACCAACTGTCTTCGCCTTCTGGACAAAATTGATGCTGAGGGTTTTCATCAGAAGAACATTTGTGATAGTACGTTGCCCAAACTTCCTTTCTCATATCTTCAAGCGAATCTGGATGGCGTCGAATTGCTAATTCTCTCTTCGAAGTTCAACCAAGACTAAAATAACTTCGGTAAAATATTATAACAATATAAATTTCTGTTTAAGTCTGTAGAAACGTGTCTAAACTTGTATAAACAAATATATTAATAAAAGGGAGGCCAGGTATAAAGCCGACGGTACACAATAGGCCCGGTCTCTAACTGCCAACTCACCGCTTCGAACCGCTCTTTCTTTTACCTGCTGTATCTTTAAAACGACTTCGCATTTTCTAAAATCGCTTTACTACCGTATTCTAGACATGTTAAGGGAGCAATTTATGAAAAAAAAAAAATCGATTTTTTCAACCCATCACATAGGAAGACCCCCTTAATTTGGTACACCTAAAAAAAATCAGAGGTATCACCCAAAAAAACACAGTCGAATTCAGAACGGCTCCTTTTTTTTGAAGAATTTTGAAAAAGGCAGATAATTTCCTTGTTCAAACAACTTAACAAAAAGGGACCGGCAAATTTTTATGATGATTAATTTAATAATTTATGGGTCTATTGTTAATTTTTAACTAATAAATTTAAATATTAATCAAATAAGGTATTTATCAAGAAAGCTTTTTCTTTAGAAAAAATGCGTCTCAAAGTGGTTCCATCAAATTGCAAAGTTTACTAGTGGCGCCGAACGATTTATTGCCTGTACGTTCGTAATAAGTGAATAACGACAGTCACTGCTCGATTAAACAAAAGAAAACTTTATTACTGTAAGTGATATTTTAAACGAAAGACGATGCTCTTTGCTTATAGTTGTCCGCTTTTTATTGAAACGAGTTTTGCGACATTGTTAGATGGATTGCAAAGATTGTCCCTTGCCGTTTATGTTACGCGTATTTGCTTATGTAGTGTAAAACGAATGTAATTTAAATTATTTTGTGTTTATATAATATGATGATAATATAAATAAGTTGTATGTTTTCGATTTACTAAATTAATATGAAGTGGGCATGTAAATGCGGCTATTTCCTGTGACGCCGTCCGGACGCAGTAAAGCTTTGTAATTACAAATTACAAGTTATCGAAGGTTGATGCACTACACTCACGTCGGCACTGCGATGCTGCGGTACTGTGAACCGCTTGTGCTGCGTCCGTGCATCTCACAAATGCGCCTATGACGAGGACAGGTTCAACAAACTGACTCGGCTACGCGACGGCTTCGGCACGGCGACGGCTACTCTTTTACGCCATTATACATAATGATGTTTTGAATTATTAAAGTGAAATTATGGCGTTCGGGAACCTTAATTGCACTATGTGAATATGCCCTTTGGCAATGTACAGTAAATGGAAAATTGCAGAAAACATCTCAGGATAACGTTCGGACACTAAATAATATTATGTTTTATTGTAGGTTAGTCCCTAACTCTTTTTGTAATCATAGAAAATAGATGACTTCCATTTATTATTTACGCAAAAATATAGTTGTTTATAAAGTGTCCTAAAGATTCGATTGGATAAATAAATAGTCACTATCTAGATAACGAGTAATAACGTGATATCAAAACGATGCGTGTATGTATAGGTACATGCGCAGATATCGGGAGAGGTTGTAAGTGTATTTGCAGGTGCAATCCATGATATTTTTAGCAACATCTATTTATACCAGACCGGCTTTGCGTCTTCAACTAGCTGTCGGTCATCTTCCACTGATGGAAACCGAGGACGTCCCATAATCATATTTCACTTGTACGGCCGTTTTATTCATTTTCAGTACTTGTTTCTCCATCTTACCATGATCCGGAGAAACCTGTCCTCATACAATTTCAATTGTTTCCAGTATTCTATTATGTAGAATAATATTTCTCTTTGGCAATTTTATGTATAAGATAGACACATAAGATATAGTTCTAATTAAATTTATAAGATGAGTAAAAGTTTATCGAATTACACCTAGATACTTTAGGAGTAGAATTTAAATATTTTATTTATTAAAATACATTTGTATATTTTTATCTATGTATACAAAACAGCTTTACTAATGTGTTGTATATGTAAAATTGAGTTTGTTTGTTATCTCTTGAAAGGAAAAACTTTCTTATTCCGATCAATGATTACAAATCAGACTCCCTAACGAAGTTTTGGGGAGATATTAATAGAATAATAAAAAATATATATGAGACATATTTAAACAGACGGAAGCAACAGCGGCAAACGATCAGCGTGGCTTGATTGTGCATTGGGAGTGTCGCTGCTGATGTTCGGCGCGTTGCTCGAAAGATGTTGCGCGCTGCTTCCCGAGCCTGCACATACGCAACACCACACCGACGCACTGTTGCTGCTGCCTGCTATCAAGGTCCTTATTACGATAATTTTGTAAAACTTTTCTTTGAAGCTAAATTATTTACCAAAAGTAATGATAAATAATACACACATCGCTATTTAAACACGAAGTACGCACAATTTATAATATAGGTTCTTTGAAAATTAATTCCACAGTTTGTACAGTGTTCTTACGAGTCCTTACGAATGGTAATACATATAGGATATGCATTACTACTCTTGAGAACTAAGGTACTAATATAATGTGCTTCTTTTTGGGAAAAGGTTGCGTTGTTTTTTTAGTTGTTTATTTTACATTTTAATAAAAATTAAATTACTTTAAATACATGACCAATTTTAATTAATAAGACAATTCAAACAAATTTCTATTTCACGGTGGAATTAATTAAATTGACTGCTATATCTTCATATTTGTTATATGTTAGATGTAATTATTTGTTACTACATGTTATTAAACACATTGTTCTTTATAGGTGTGGTCCGACTGGATGCTATGTCATAGCAGTATATGGAATCCACCACCAGAATTGAATAATTTCGAAATGGAGTAAGTGTAATTTACTTTTAAAAATATTTTGTAAAATTGCTTATTCATTTTCAGCCAATTTTTTGTACTCTTTTACCAAATGTAAAAGGGAAAAAAAATTTGCTAATTTATGCAACAGGTATGAGATCAATCTTGTACTGAGTGGTGAGACATTTAATTTCAGTGTGAGAGTGCACGAAACGCAGCCAGTTTGAAATATTAATCAATTACCAACGTTCGTGAACTCTTTGAGTATTTGTGGACTCTTTAATCATTGTTTGTATATTATAATGCTTTCATGTATTCAAGTCTTAAAAAAAAACATTTTAATGTTTTTTATTTATCTTATTTATCTGTTCTGTTGCCTAGTCGTTCTAGATTGTCATAAATGATTAATTACGTAATTTTTATTTATTTTTGTCCAGAAGCGAGAACGATCCATGGGATTGGCTTGCGAAGCTTATGAATATCCTTGAAGCTCTTGATGACAAGTCAATAGAATTGGAAAACGAAGTAGTTGAAGGTAAGATACTATTAGTATAAATGTATAGTTTTACAATGATTTTGTAATATCTCAGTCACTTTTTCACGTTTGAACTGATTTGGTGTATACCAAATACAAATCACCTGTATAGGTGAACTTAATATTATATGAATAAATTTAGATATTGATGATTTATATTTTATATTTTGGATATTGATTGAATGTTTTATAGCTGTTATTCTAATTAATTGTAATTTTCAATCCTTTATGACAGAGCTAAATTCTTCTTAATGATAAAACCGCTGTCTCGCAAATGGTAACTTATATCAGGTTCTACTATAATTGAATTCGCAGTTTTTTTTGGCGTGATGTGGAATTTATTATAAGGATCGTATCATATTACGTGTTGCACTTATTGGGTCTACGCCCCGTTATGTAGCAGGTTGTCGGCCTTGAAGGCCATGGATTGGACGAATCGGCGTTATACACTCTGTAATTCGAAAATTGCTGTCTAATAAACTTGCCGAACGTGTGATTCGGAAAAAAAGTCATTTTTTTTTAAATTTTTATGCTATTTATATACTTCGGTTTTATTACAGTACTATTTACATTACGATAGCATTATTTTCTTATACAATATTGTGTAATATATCAATAATAAATGCAATTCATTGTGTAGGTTACGTATCGATCCGTCTCGCGGAAGACGCGTCGCTGGGCGGATTCACACCGCTGATGTACATGGAGCCAGCTATAGCGTGGGTGCGACATGAGCCAGCCGTGCAACAGCACGCTGCCGAGCATGCGTTGCGACTTAGAAAATTGCTGTTCTTTGGTACCGAGTAAGTAATCTATACATATAAATAAAATAGAAGTGTCTGTTTGTAATATTGAAATAACAGTTTTTTATTACATGCATATGAATATAAATACGGTACATACACCACATTAACATTTTTTACAATTTTTGTCTGTCTGTCTGTTTGTTCCGGCTAATCTCTGAAATGGATGGACCGATTTTAACAAAATTTTTTTGGCAGGTAGCTAATATAATAAGGAGTAACTTAGGGCACTTTTATTTTAGATGATTTTATTTTAGAAAAATAAGGCAAGGTTAAGATAAAAAATGTCAGTAATATTATATGTCTCGTTCGTTAATATACATGCGGTAGTACTTAGAATATACGAACAAAATAACTATGGATACACAATGCTACGCAGAGTCGAGATAAGCAGAATCTATAAATGTGCTGCTATAATATTGCCTAGGATAAAAGGTAAACCACGCTCAATACAAGTTAAACCTAAACCTTCACTTGCAAGGGGTTTTTAATAGATGTTTATGGAATGATACACTCGCATACGCTAACAGTAAATGTAGTATGCATGTAGTAGCGGGCCACCAGTGGATAATGATAATACGAGGATAAAGTTAGATCAGTGAAACCATAGTGGTGAATTCAACAGAAGGTCATCACGGTGCTTGTTGCCGTTACCACACCACGGTGCTTGTTGCCATTACCTACAATCCTCCCCTGTACAATGTTATAAAAGTGAATTGTGTTCAAAACAACAAATTTTTCTTTTATATAGGTATCTAGTGGGAGTAGAGCCGCCCGTCTTGCGGCTGGAGTATCCAACCAGCGCTCCTCCGCGATATGTCAGCGCTGTGCAGCGAGCGCAACCTCTTAATCCGCCCCTGCAACATTTGGTAAGCTCCAAAAGATTACAAATAATATACCGCCAACATCATTGGCAGTGTACATTGTCTTATGACATTCACGATGTGAAAATGAGTACTATTCACACTTCACTACATTCAACAAAGCCCTGGATAGTTGTGTCGCATGTTAGTAATAAGATACTGTTTGAATATATCGGTGATATTGATTTTGGATAAACATATAATTTTAATTATATTGTATAATAAAGTGGTGCAGGGCTGCTGTACTCAAGTAATTTGTTTATAGTTTACGATACATCATACTCATTATAATTTTGGTCGTTACTAAAATACTCGTAAAATTCATTACACTTCACTAAGAACCTTTACGATTTTATACCCTGTTATCAGAGATCATCACAATATTTTATCATATTAACGGGTTATATAAAGAAGCAGTAATATTTTATGGTGCATACTTTGTCTACGTAAATTGTATACTAACTAATTACAGACAAGAATGCTTTATATTGTACCTATTATGGATAGCTTGTCATTATTATGATATATAAATTGCCTGTTTGCTTGCTCTATATGTCAGAGTTATTTATAATAAATCACACAAAATGTTTCGTTCTTAATAAAACTGACGATTGTCTTGCAGTCGGAAGACTCTGAAGAAGAGGACAGTGTTAGTGCAGCGCCGAGCGAGTCAACCTCTCTCACTGACGGACTCGAAGGCCCGGAAGGCGCGGACGAGACCACTCTCAGACTGTTACGCCGTAAAGAGCAACTGGAGTCTAGAAAAGCTACTCTCGACAGGCGCCGGGAACGTATGCAGGTGTGTGTTTAAATTATTTGAAAGTTAAGTCTAATAGCGCAAGAGTCCTCTGAATTGTCAAACTCTTGAGACACCTAGTAGTGGAATAATAAATATAGAAGATACATAGATTGATTGAATATTCTTTATTTGCATTGCATTCTACAATGATAGAATATAGGTATGACTAATTAATAAACTAAACATATATGTATAGTTACGACAATTCGGCCTTTTTGCTGAAAACAATGTTTTCAAGACAAAATTACGAGTAACATTAGGAAATAGTGGGTAACATTCAAATAGGAATAAGAATGAATAATAATATAATTAACTAATTTACTTAAATAATACACAAAATATAAATATAGTGCAGTAAAGGACTTCAGCCTATAGTAATTATTTCTTAAAAGTTTTAAATATACCCAAAATGTTCTCAAATTAAAATATTAAAGTATACAATCGTTAAAATTTAACATTATTATACATATATTGAAGTAATCCGCGATTCTATTCTGTTCATATACATTGAAAATTAAATTCGTTTTCATGAATAACAAAGATAAATAAAATACCAATTTAATAGTAGTAAAATAAAAGGAAGTAATAAATTACTAAATTAAGATTTATATATAAATCTTAATTTAGTAATTTGTTAATTAACAACTATGTATTCTATATTTGCATGATTCGTATTCTCTGTATTATTGCATTAGATTATGCCATTTATGTGGTCTGGCCATATTAGTCATATGTTGCCTTTTCCTGGCTTTATACATGTTACAATGAAATAGGAAATTACATATTTATGAACACCTGGCATCTTATTTAATATTGTTAACCGGTTTTATCTAGATATTAGAAAATGCCTTAAGTCTGAGAAAAGCTGTCTCTCCATCCATCTCCATCATGATGTCCATCTCCGTCCGGAGATGGACATCACCTATACAGTACAGCGGTATTGCGTGTTGTATAGAATTTATGTAAAATATTACATTTTCGAAAACATTAAATTATTTATGAGTATGTGTGATATTTAAGAGGGCGCTTTCTATAATCCAGGAAACACAGCAGCTACCTATAAATGTTCACTCTTTTTTGTTTTTGATTGGCCTAACTTCCTATGAATGTATCTGTTTGGGATGCTTCATTATTAATAAAGTCAATTCAGTTTTAGCTTGAATAATATTATGGTAAATAGTTCTTTCGATATTTCTGTTAGGTTGCAACTAGCTGTGTTCATGGACTGACTGTAGTAGAGCTACATTATGTCATAGATAAAAGCAAATAAAATATTACCTGTGTTTATTGTCATTTAAATGAAAGTGGATTATTGATATAAATGTAACCAATTAAAAACAATTGTTTTATATCCTAGGAAATATTGGGCGGCGGTGGAGTGAGCGTGGAAGTGGAAGTACGACCACGGTGGTTGGTTCCTGATACCAACTGTTTCATCGACCATCTGCCGCTACTACAGTCTATTACGGAGGCATCCACACAGCCATATACTCTGGCCGTACCCCTTGTTGGTGAGATGTTTTTTAATTATAAATATCTTTATTACATTGCTCAGAAGCTTTGATCATAATGTAATCCAATCCATTAAATTAATTATTGACTACACAGTTATTTAGATGTTACAAATAATAATGATTGTATACAGGAATTTAATTAAAAAAAAGTAATTATATACTGAAAAAAAAACAGCGATACTTTTCGTACATGTATACGTAGTATACCATATACATGTAGTATCCCATAGTATGACTATTTATTCATCAATACCATGTTTCTAGATATCGCTGGCAACGGTAACGGTAACAACTGAAAGAATGTTTTTGTACTAGTGATGACGGAGCTAGAGGGTTTGAAGAAGTGTTCGCGCGTGGGAGAGCGGGCGAGTGCGGCGTTGGCATGGGTATGCGCGGGCGGTACGGGGGGTGCGGGGGGTGCGGTACGACTGGCCACTTCCCTCGGCAACTTACTCTCTTCTCGTGCATTCACCGCTGAAAGGGACCATTCCCGAGCAACAAACGATGACCGTGTTCTGGCCACTGCTGTTAATTTGCACACCAATCTCGCCACGGAAACTGGTAAGTATTTTGGGTGTATTTTATTTAAAAGAATACATGTTTGTTATGAATTGTAGACCTTGTAAAAAGTCGTCTGCATGGTTACTTCAGCTTCATCTTTTACAGCCTGCTTTCTGAGTTGTGTTGGTTGAATGATGAGATAAATTATTAAATTTGGGGTAAGAAGCATGACAATAGCAACTCATGTGTTGTCTCAACCCAGAAGACTAAGATCTAGTATCACGGGTGTCACATGATTTTACCATTCCTGTTATATTAAACATGTCAACACGCAGTGTCACTTCACAATATATTCTGTTTATGAAATTAAGTCTGTTTGAAGAAACATCTTAATTATTTGCGTTCTGTTTTTGCGAGTGAATATTCATGAATAGGACGAGAATAACAGTGTTTAATTTTATTTCTCCCAAGGATAATAATAAGGTGCTTTGAGCCCTATAATAGCTGTAGTTATAATTCACTTTCTGAATAGGTGCAGTTAAAGAGGTGTTTAAGTATTTAATAACTTTATCGTGAAAAAACAATCTTGTATTTAACAAAAATATCAACGCCAACAGAAGGGTCGCGTGCTGTTAATGTGTCATACAATTTCAATATCACAAGAACTTATGTGTGCTTGTGCTAAGTAAATTGTAATAGCACTTGCACAATCTTATTATTGAGCTTATTAAAAAATAGCCCTGTACAGACTGTATCAAATCCTAAGGCTGTCGAAACACAACATTAGGATTTGATGTAGCCTATAAGTTTTAAATTAATCATAAGATCTGCGCTTTAGAATGGTTACAAAAATCTCTACACTGGACTAGAGATTTTCCATTTGATCAGCCAAGTAATTGCGTAATATATATATGCATGCATTTATGCATAATATATTGTGTTGCACTATATTTTTATCAATAGGCTTAGATAGAGTAAACAGGCTCTTCCTCGAGTTTAGTCGATCCTTGCCCCATCGGAATTTAATGTAACAATATCCTTTTGTAGATACACGAGTTGATGACGGAAGTGAGTCAAAATTCGTAAAGCGTGTACGCGAAGTGGTACTACTGACCGATGACCGCAACCTCCGCGTGAAGGCGCTGGCGGCGGAACTACCGGCACGCGATTTGCCCTCCTTCATACAATGGGCTAGTCTGACTAATACCGATGCTGATACGGTTTGTCTTTTTTATATTAATGTTTTTCAGCAGACCTTTTTGAGCATTCAAATGGTTTTTGAAATGTAAAAGTTAGTCAAATATGCCCCTAAATAAGGTGCTGCTTGCTACGTTTGGCATTGCTGTTTTGTTTGCCTTTGTTTGTACTTAATTGTGAGCAAATTAACTGAGCTTACAGTTTTAGTCTCCAACAAGTTTAGCGTAAAATGGAAGTTTTAATTTTATTCAGATTTTGACGGCCACGGTGTTCTAGGAGATTTTTACACTGGCTCATTTCCGATAATCGCAGGATTCCTCACATAATGCAGTAAATAGTATTCAAGAGTATGATTATTTGTTGTGTCATTCTGAATGTGTTCTTCCCTAGAACATACATACATATGCATGTATTTCTATATGGACATCCTAGTTGTCTGGTACTAGCTTGTATTATACAAGCTCTGCTTAGCTTGGGAGTAAATGGCACTGTGTGACTTGTTACAAGAAAAAAAAGAAAAAATTCTACTGTTTAATACTCGAAACTATAAAACTGAAACTATGTTTGTGAGTAATAATTATTTTAAATGCAGTCATATGTAATTTTTAATGTAAATATTCGATTATTCCGCAATTAAATATTATAATATAAGTTTTGTTGCAGGCTTCATCGGTGGCGTCCGGCGACAAAAGCAATGCAAATAATTGATCCACTGACGATTACAGTCATCTGGAATCGTCCGATAATTTTTCAGCTATTTTAATGTTAACACGACATGCAATGTGACTTAATTTTTTGGGAGAGATTAGTGCTTAAATGATATCTGTTTGTATTCGACTGCCGGCCATGCAAGCTGGCAACACGAGAATGCGCGTATAATTCTAGTATAGGAATTGACTAGATTAAGTAAAACTTTAATACACCAATAAACAGTCTAAATAATATTAAAGTAAATTTTGTGAAACGCTTAAGGATCTAGCTTTATTTTCTTGAGTAAATTCTTTTTTATTATTTTTCTTAATTTTTGTTTTTATGCTACTAGATGAATCGTACATTTAATGTTAGTGAACTATTTTTATTTACTTATTTTGTAACATATTATGTATATTTTTTATTATTTTGTAGGTAGGTAATAGTAACAGAATATCGTGAATAAACTGTTACTTTTTGACATGAAGTACAGTTGTATGGTAACTATTTCCTAAATTAATTAAATAGCTTAATGACACAGAATCATTAAATAAGGACAAAACAGCATTATAATAAAATAAAGTGTATCATCATATATATATCAGTAATTTATATTGTACTGGAATTAAATAACTATCTAATGAATATTAGACGCGTAGTTTTGATAGCAATTATAG
Organism: Achroia grisella; assembly: GCF_030625045.1. Taxonomy (NCBI): domain Eukaryota; kingdom Metazoa; phylum Arthropoda; class Insecta; order Lepidoptera; family Pyralidae; genus Achroia; species Achroia grisella. The sequence goes on from NW_026712938.1 coordinate 400,368, forward strand.
TTTATCGGTGAATTTGCATGAACCCAGTAAAGTTTTTCGTGCCATCGGTGCCATTGGCATGTTTAATAAATTTAAAATTACTCGGTGTGAATTGAATGCTATCTTTTATTAATATAATAATGTTTTGATAACTCTGAGATTTATGAATTGGCTATTTAGTGATTGTATTCACAACTCTTTTCGTAAGTTGAGAAATCACATCTTGTTAATTGTCACATTTCAAAATTGTGTTAACTTGTTAGATACAAACAAGGTCATTTCATGTTTTGATACGAGTTTATATAGAATTTATCTAAACAATTATACGAATTGCGTATTTTAACTTAGATTATACAAATGCTTCTAATAATGGAAATAAATTGCCATTATTTTTGAATATTTGTTAAAATGATTAGTTTAATGGAGTAGCATATTTATATTTGCAGTACAAACTTAGACTTCATATTCAATAGACAAATAATACATAGTGTTGAATTTAGAGCTGATTGGTATACACGGACAGCTTAACAAACTTTTTATTATATACATAATCGATCTGATGATATAAATAAGAATATATTTACAGGGTTAATCGTAAAGCATATACGAAGCCGAAACTTTATTGTAATGTTCCTGAAACTAAATAACTTTCCCCAAAGAACAAAGCGTAATCTCGGAAATTAAGTTTGAATATTTCTTACTAAATATTTTTTATTTTGTATGAAGTGTCCAAACTTTATCACATTTTAATTTTAATTTTGGTGAAAGTAATTAAGTTTTAAGAATACTATCACTAACATTCAAATTGGTATACGGCTGACCTTGTATATTAAATTGATATATATATACATATATATGATAAGATCTATAATTTTACACATCTACACATTATTTTGCGTTATAGATAAAAGTAAAAAAAATATATAAAACAGAATATAATAAATATTGACTACTATATAGTGATAAATATTTTAAAATGTTCATTTTTAATTTTTGAAACAAATCATGCTGTTACTTTTGTCTTAATCATGACGTTTTAATAAATATTGAATTACCATAAAATCTTCGAGTATTTAATATGCCGCAATCCCGTCCCTGTTCATTAAGTTATTAATGTTTACATATTTGTATCTATTGCAATTGCGCCATGGTTATGTACTGAATGTCTTTAGTGACACGACACGCGAAGACTTGCCCAATAATATAATATGCATTAAGTTAATCAAATTCTAATACTGTTCAGCACGATGATAAAGAAGGTCAGGGTAACCTCGACAGTAAAAATTGTCAATGCAGGTAATTGTAAACGGTATATTGAATTATCATTACGCGTGGAATAGTAGAATATTTACCATAGCCAAGAGGATAATCCACGGGCGGCAATGAAGTAAAGGTTGTTTATTAAATCGCATAATCAAATGAGATTTCAAAGGACTTGTGTATTTCTTATTAGAAGCTTGCATTATTAAATGAGCTTCTTTATAACATAATGAATAGTAAAATCTATTTACGGTCGTACGAGTGAGAAATTCCGATGTTAAGACCTGAGCAATGGGAATTGGCAATGTTCCGAGGCGAGGCTAGGTGCACCGGTGCCGAGGTTGTAAAACCACCGTTATACTTATTTACCGTGCGCATCTCGCTTTAGGCGCTGTGTTAACTTATTTACCAATCTATACCTATGTGATGGATGCACGTTCGCTTTGTATGAAGCTTTACTCGTAAGTAGAAAAACATCGTGTGAGTCCAATTCATTTTTGTACTTTACGTACTCCTTATTATTTATATTAGTTATATATTGTCTAAGTCCTATGATTCTAGTATATTTTTATTTGCTGTGTTTACCACAAGTAACATTTACCTAATAATATAATAGATGTCATTCGATTCATCTACTTCTGTCAAGTTAATATTTTTATATCCACGAATAACTTGTAGTCCATTAATCATTTACCAAGTTAATTATGAATATGTATAATAGTTACATAAATAAATATATTATAATGAATCTATTTAATTCTATTACTCATTGCTTTGTACAAGGGGGTTTCCATTGGCACGGGGTAGTTTATGATTTAGATTAATTGTGTTATGTACGTCATATTTATTATTACTGGTTATGACGACAGATAGTAGATAACCAGTAGCTGCGTCACGAATACTTAGTCACTATTAAGTATTCGTGACGTTGCTTCAAAGATATGCATATTGGTTTATCCCATATCACATTAAATATTATGTGACGTAGGAGTTAATTGCATTTTCCTTAAATGTCACAGAATAATACACATATCAATTTATATAAATCTTTGCATCGGCCAGGCCATTTTCTATATCTATATATAATACATAGGTATATGTATTACAAAAATAATATTTAGGTATTTGTATCATTTGACTAATACACAACAATAGATCTGCTTAGCTTGTACTAGGTTATTATTATTATTATCTATATTATTCAGTGATGTTAAAACCAACTGGTTTTGTACAAAGAAACTAATAATTACTTTATAATTTTCTTGAAATAGGTGATGGTATTATTTAATTAATATCACAGTTAGTTTTTCATGCCTACCCTATAAGGATCTGACGTGATCTTACTTTATAGTTACGATTCATTCATGTCTTATAGATGTACCTAATGATTAATATTCATTTAATAATGATTCCTTAAGTTGATTTAGGAAAGTAATTTCACACATTGAAATGACAATAAATTAATTCCTTCAATTAAATATTTAAGGGAGTAAACAAATTTAAGTAAGATAGATTTTACAATTATTATACACATTTATTACACTGTAAAGGAGTAACGAATGGGGAGAAATGAATTTGTTTTCGTATTTATAATATTTATCTATCTAATTTGGTCCCATATTAATGTTATGCTTTTCAAATACCTAAGATCATTGTAGGTAGGCGCTTTCGACTTTTTTTCTAGATACACAAAAGTAAAAGTTTCATATGTGTCTGGAAATGTCAAAAAAAATAATCTTTTGAATAAATATTTTTAAACCACCGACGCAAAATTATTAACTGTTAATTTTTTTGTTTGAATGTGGATGTGATCAATATTCAGAGCTACATTTTATTTATTTATACTTTTAACCTTATAATTATTTACATGTTCTGTATTTGTTGACTATGTTATTCTCACTCATTACATGTACTTATGTGCGTGCTTGCGACGCAACTAGGTGCGAGCCGCGATGCTGCGTTTGCTTTTCATTTGTATCATTAGTACTCACTCGTGATTGAAGCAATCAGCTTTTATAGCAAAAGATATGATATCCCGGAAGGTCTGCCAGTTTGGAGTTAGTGAAGAAACCATTATTACATTAAATGTGAACTTAGCCGGTGTAGTGTCCTCTCCTTTACCACTATAAAGTGAGCTTCGAACATAAAATTACCCCATAAACTTGCAATTAATTAAACAGCGTCACAGTTCTGACATTAGGAAAGGAATATAAACATAAATCAACTGATAGCCAATAAGGAAATCAGTATATTGGAATGTTTTTCGTACAAATATTTAACTGGCTGTTACGTGTGACTTCGTCATAATTTTTTGAGAATAAAGATAGACAAATTTCATAATTATCCATTCAGCCATTTGTCGCGAAAAGGAACCAAACAAATGGACATGACATGCTTTCACATTTATAATGTTAGTATGGATGGATGGACTTTGGGGTGAGGAAAAGGATGAAAATTTAAACTTAATTCTTCCAGTCGTTTTATCGTGTAACCCAGGAGCGTAACATAGAAGTATAGTTTGTATCTAATCTCAATTTTACAATATTACCATGTAATGATTTTCTGTAGCATGATATTACGTCAATTTAATTTAGTACCTGTATCTATACCTTAATTTCAATTGAAATTTCTAAAATGTACTATTTAATTCTGAATAAGATTTTCGTCAATAGCAGTCATTACTATGCGTTATCTCATCTTCGCACTTTGAGAGTACATGTTAGACAATTACATGCAAAACAGCATACGTGTAGATAGGCACGCGGTCTCCGACGTCCAGCTTTAATGTTGTGTAACATAACACGATAATCAACGTTAGTAAATCAAATTTATTGTGACAACCAGATACAGCGACACATAATTATTATAGATGGCATAGGTTAACATATAATTTAATTTTTGTGTGCTTTTAGCAAAATAATCGTAATTTATCACCCATAACGGAACGAAACGGTTCTGTTTGTATTATCTCATATCTTTGTCACGAATACTCTACATTTATAGCAGTTTTTATCTTATACCAGTTTTAAGAATTAAACAGGTTGCTAAATTCACGCGACAGCCGTGACTGATATTTCTTAGTAGAACTTACGACCATATTAGCGTTATACTATCATAGATAAAAGTTGTAAAAAAAAAGAATCTTACCTTGTGTCATCGTATCAATAATTTTTTTAAAATAAATATTCATATATTTATTATTTACTCAAGTAAACTTTGTACAAAGTCATCTGTTTGGGAATCTCCATTGTACCCGACTTCAACACTCAAGCAACTTGTTTTGATTGAAGACCACTGAGTTTATATGGTATGGAGGTATGTCGTCGTAGTCTTTCATGAGTCCAACGCATGAGTGATATTCGTGGTGCTGTTTAGGCAAACGGGCACCGTGTGGCTTGATTGGCCATTCCAATGTCATAAAAAGATATGTGATCTGATATACTTAGTATTCCCCTAGGTAAATAACGGAACTATTTTCACTGAACATCATTAAGAAATAAATTTTCCATTTGGTTAGACATATTTTTCTGTGAATACCTAAATCAACAATTTTGAATGGCTTCGATGTTTTTCCATTCGTAAATAATTTCTTATTTTCATTACATATTATATGTATATTCGAAATTTTATTTTTCCGATACATATAAACATGTTTATACCAACATATGTATATTTTCTTGTAATTTTGATTACATATTGTGTACAGAATATGTAATAAAAATAAGAAATTATCGCAATTATTTTCTTTTCATTCATTTGTAATTGTTTATTTATTTCTAGCTGCTCAATAAGTATAAGAAAACATATAATTATGTCGATATACAATTTTGCTGGTCATGTTTGTAGGCAATGGTTACTACTTTCCATTAGGTGCGTTCCACCTTGTTTTTATAACTACCGACAGTACCTACATGCTTTTAAAAGTATTGTTTATGCATGGTAATCGTACGTATTCATTAATACACGGCAAAAAATTACTAGACGATAAATACGATAGGTGCCTAACGCTTTTGAAATTAAATCGTTTGAAACATAATCTTAATTGACAGATCTAGTTTTCGTTTTTATTGCTTATTAGGTACCATTATTAAATTATGGTTTTGCTTTCATTTCCGGGTAGAGTTTCGGTCTCAATTTAAGTGCTGTTGTGTACCAATTCTATGTAACATAGATTATTAGGATAGATTAATAAATGTGTATTTCTTTAGGACTCTACATAATATGACAGCCAATAAGGTATGAAAAGTAGTATAATATGTAGTATCATGAATATACTGTATGAAGCTATGCTTGCATATATATCCCTGGGAAATATACATAGCCTATTTTAAATTAGCGCAGCCTTCTGTAAGTGATGGAATATTTAGAATAGGTTGGTTTCATTCCACAATTCCCTTTAGATCCATGGCACTCGAATACGGGCTTTACCTGTACCAGGAACTATATTATTTTGTATATTTCATTTAAGGTTTCTCTCTGTAAATTTTGTATGTCTGTGTGTAAATTTTGATACTCATAGATCGTCGTGTGGTTCTACTCATTTGTACATATAGTCAGTCATTTTGCAAATGATAATCTTCTAAAGAAATGATAAACTGAAAAAACTGGAATAGAACTGAAATAATAACGGCTGGCTACTAAGCTCGCATTTATTAACAGGTTTTTTGCATTATTCCAAATCTTTCAAATAAAATACTAATTTTATCTGAAAAATTTAAATATATACTTAAAAATATTTTATAAAACATAGATATTTGATCATTTTAAAAAACATAATTATTAAAAACCAATCTTATTCTTGACGTCATTATATTATAAGATGATGCTCAACAAAAATAATGTTATTCGCCATGTTTTTGCCTATGTTGAGACAACATATCTTTAAATAATTTTGCTGTCCTCCGTAGACAGCGATCGTGTTTATGTTTCATCAAATTTCCATCTTAATTGATTTAAATTGCTATTTCCAGACACTTAAGTTGTCATCCGATATAGCTTTTACTGTAAATTCTATTATGAAATTAAGAACGTTCTATACTTATTATTTAAATTATTTTTAACATGTATTTTCATTAATAAATTAAATTTCGGGTGATATTACATTATTTTAGTGTAAGTGTAAATATTCCTATAGATTGAAGTTTGATAATCTTAATTGCATGATGCATTGAAAGTTATTTTACTAAACTAGACATGATATAAAAATATTTATATAAATTAAAGTGTAGTTTTAGATAAATATATTAAATAATTCAGTTTGATAAATATAATATGATATGATACGATATAAGTACAATTTAAATTATTATTCAATGTTTGGAAGACATACTTATATATTTTTTTGTAATGATTACACTCCTCGAGGACGTCATCTTGTTGACATCAGCTTGCCTCATTATGTACTGTAGTATCCGGTTTAGCTTCGTAGTGATCCCGCGATGCTTTTATGAATCATCAATTTATATTTTTAGGGTCCCACAATAAATTATAAACTAATTGTAAGTTCTATATAAAAAAATTTAGAAGTAAATATAGTAATCTACGTGTAATGAGTGTCGACATATACCTAATTTTTACAAAGTATGAAACAAAGTTGCCGTCGCAGTCTGCTCGCTTATATCTTTTAAAATATGCAACAGATTAAATGCAGTTTTCAGCAATAGATAGAGTGATTCATGAGGATGGTTTATATGTATAATATATGTGTGTTATAGTATATAACAAGCCTAAATTAATAATATTAAAAGATTTGTAATGCATCCGTGCAAAACCGATAGATACTTTTACAAGTAGGTAATAATGCAAATAGTATATCAATGCAATCTAATACAATACGAATTAATTTTTCTACGTTTATTTACATTGCATATCGGAATATAAATTAGTATATTTGTTTTATTTAGAAAGTATACAGAGAAATTCAGGTATCTCTGTATCTTGATCAAATATGTTGGTCGGTAATATATGTATATACATCTTATATACTATCTTTCTGTAAAGAGAGAAAATATCTTTAGTGTTTAGTATACAATTATATTATCCTGAATAAATATTATTCTAAAGAAATAATGCACCTTTAATGTATATAGGTACGAGTATAATGCGAAAAGAATAAATTAAATAAAATTGAACTTCAACAAGGATGTTATATGTAATAAATTACACTTATCTATAATAATAGGGAAATAATTTAAATCTGCAATCACTAACAGACTAAACTGCGTAGTTTGAACCTAAGTTTTATTTCCTTACAAAGCTCTTTGCTATGAAGGGAAACATGCGTTTATAATGTGATAATTTCCTTAAAATTATTAATTTTAGGTGATGATTATTTTTTTATAATGTAATTAATGAATCGTGCTTTAGGACGGGGCGGGTTAGCTCATGCGCTAAACATTTTGGTGGTTTTTGTGATCTAACCGAGTGAGGAAGGCCTCGGCAGACACGACTTCAAACAAATGACGGCATGCTCTACGGTTACCTACTCGAAGATTCGCTTTTCTCTTAAGAATCGTGTAGTTGTATTTAATTAATTGCATAGAAAAGAATAAATGTTTTATTGGTTTTATTTTGTTAATATTTACTTAAGTTTACAAGTGCTCCAAGTTGGAATTTGTTTTGTAGACATAAAGACAAGTAGATAATTCAATTGATATTTATAAAAATAGTACACAATTATAATATTAACTTCATTTACATTTCACATATTATTACAGTTAAGAAATGAGCCTTCTATTTCTCTTTCGAATTATTTAGTTTTGTTAGTTAAATAAAATGAGTAGGTAATTTTAATTAACACATTTTTCGAATTGGTTACTAACGTGTATTTCCTAAGACTTGTGAACCATTTATACTGATTGTTCGAAGTTGTCATGTTTTTGGTATTCAGAAAACAATCTCTATAAGTTAGCGATTCAGGCAGGAAGATATAAGCTGTTCGTACCAATTAAAAACAAGATATGAACTAAGTCAATTAGTACTAAGGTCAATTGTGGATATGTACCCTATGTACTTATTTTACTCTATTGTGTGCGCCTAGAAGTATTTATCACATATATAAAACTCTTTCTAGTACCTCTTTTATTAGTTTTTTGTATATTTCAGAATTTTGTTTTTAAATAGATATTGAACAAATAAAAAAAAAGGACTTGATATTTTAGTTGCCTACTGTTTGCCTATTTGTTAGTACATACTACATATTAAACCATTGAACAGCCTTCATTGTGTATAGTTTTTGTGACAGTAATGTTCATTCATATTGTGAGGTTGAATGACGGTCACGGGCACGCGCAATACGCGCTTTGTATTAGACATCAACGCTTGCGCACCGCCCGCCCGGGCTTCCCGCGCCGCGGCGCCGCGCCGCGTCGCAGCCACTTGGCGGTCGTAAGCGAGACACGAGTATTACGAGTATTCACGCATTTTCAGCCGACTTTGCAATCATCATCAGAAAATCATTATTCCATTTTTGTTATTGAGAATCAGTTTCTCTTCATAAAAAGGTGACTTATTTTCCTATTAATGTACTATAGGTAGGTATGTATTTTGAGTTTTATTTCGATTTTGCAAAGGAAATAAAATTCGACATATATTAACATAACATAATATACGATTATTCTCTGCACCATCTACATATCGTTGAGTGGTAGAAAATGCCGTATGGTGTTTAAGGCCGCCAAATGTACTCTACTATATTTTGTATTATGTGCTTTGAAGTTAAATATATAAATATGTATTGTGCTTGCATACTGACTGCAAAAAAGCTTTGTTCATACGTTTAGTTTTGAGCTACATATGTATGTTGACAAATAAAATTAGACAGAATTAAATAGACTTTGTTACTGTTTCAAATGACTAAGCGTGTAATTTACACTGTTATATTGAAGCTTAAAATTATTCGACTAAGTAAAGAAAATATGGCTACAATCGATATTACCAGACATGAAAAAATCTTGGGCGTGGGTGCCCCAGTCTCTCTTATTTCAGCCACCAAGCAGCTTGCTTTGTAAGCTGTGTTTAGGTTGCAAGGTGCGATAGGGTGAATTTACAGACATAATTTAAAAGCGTGACATCTTTGCTATCTAGAATGGCAACGTGTGAATGGTATCACAGTTGGCACAGGATAACGTGATGCCCGTATTGATGTGAAGTTGATGGCTCACTTGATGGTAAGTGTAAACCATCGCCTATATATGGTACACGTACATTTCAATTGTATAAAAAACAAGAAATAGAAAACTTACCTATATACATTTTTCATTTCAGATTGTCATTATTAGTGATTTAGTATTTAAGTATAATATATAATATAAAAAAATATTAATGGATGTAGTACCTACCTAATTTGTGCTATGAAATCGTATTCTTTGGTGACAAGTTAGTTATTATTATCAATAATAGATAATTAGACATCGCATGTACTATAGATATAACCGTGTACAGCTATTAATATTAATTTATCGGTAGGCATGTGAGTAATATTCAACAATATGAAACGAACTTATTCTGAACAGGCTGATTTTATTTTGCTGCCTAAGCCCTTGTTTTGCGGTCTTTGTTTTTTACTCCCATAAATATCCATTATCATTAACTCCATCGTAAGATATGGACTGACGCTTTTTAGCACATAATATTAGCACAGGCCATACTGCTATAACATGTTGATGTTTCGAACATTACGTATATAGAACATAATCGTTACATCTGTCTTCGTTATATTCCTAGATATTACCTACTTTTTTTATAAGATTACATAACTAATATTTGTCATTCCATATCATAAAAAAAAGACTGCTTCCTGAACAATATTGCATTATATTAATTTCAATATTCGACATAGAATAATATTTAAGATTTAAGGTAATAACGACTTATATATGTAATAGTTATTATTGATTTTTCTTCAGAAATAATAATAAGTCAAATCCATTCCTTGATTCATATTTCTATCAAAGTGGGGTCTAAAAGAGTGATGGAAGAACAATAAATCAATGTAATCAATATATATAATATATAGTAATACTAGTATGCCGATGGGGTCACACCGGAATGCGAAAGTGACCCCATAACCCCAGCTATAGGAGGAGGCTTATAAGAGGACGCGGAACACCATTCGGTTTTTAAACGAGTGTATAGAATATTTTTGTCAAAAAAACTTGTTGTAGTATAATAGAAATCCATTAACTATATTATTAAGCGATCTCAAAAGAATTGAAGTCTCAAAAGAATTAAACTGAATTATTGAAATGTTTATACTATATTTTCATTAATCCCGCATAAATTTTAATGAAAAAATGATATAAAAAATGATTATTATTTTAAAAATAATTCAATTTCAACAAGTGGGAGTGAGAACTGAGGATGGTGTATAATTCGTTAAACTTTGTGCAATATATTTAAAAAACACGTTCGGAGTTGGGGTCGGTTGTCAGTATATATATAATAAAGAAATTAATAAATATTCCCATGTCTTCTAAACATAACTGATGTGCATTAGTCCTTATTCGAATCATACACTTGCATATATGTGATCCCAGTCGGGTTTTATTATAAATAATCACAGTTATTTGTCGGTATTATAGACTGCTAGATCAATGAAAAGTCTACTTGTATTTAGCTATTAAAATCGATTACATAATTAAGCAATAATTATACAAAGTTGCCGAGATACCAGCATAGTGCAACTACCACATTACAAATGAGAAGCGACTCAAAATTGCACTCTAATATGCACACTGTTTGAATATATTTTGCACTAATCTTCCAGCAGTTCGTTAATGAGCTTCGTTATAAAATAAGCTGATGGTTCTTAGCTGCCATCCAGCGAAATTGCTTTTCGCGGTCAGGATCTATTAATAGTTATTTATAGGCGAAACCGAAGGAATTACGAAGCACGAGTACCTATCTGCGTCGTGATGGACGTCTGCCACTAATGCGTCACAGTTGTGCATCATTGCTACAAGTTCCAACTTAACCAACACGAGAAGTGCTCTCAATCTTAATAAAAATACTTATCATATAAAGTACCAATAATGGTATAGGTATGTATATACCTACTCAAATATGCCTACTTACACTTAAAACGAGTATAACTATGATTACAACTGTATTAATAGAAAAGACAAAATAATAATAAATATTATGATTAAAGATTAATGGAAGTGGAACAATAATCTAGTACTTGGAGTACTAAAGTATCTACCAATGTTGGGTTTTGTTACTAGTGACTTCCAGTCACTATTAACTTCTTACTATACTAAACTCAACTATACTAAAAACAAAAGGATACTACATATTCGTATATTATCTATGCTAAAAAGAAAACACAAAAGAAGAAATCCTGACTCATTGACTGCCAAGTTGAAACTATCCAATAAAAAAAAATATACTTGATCCTTTGCATAACTTTCTTGTGACGACATCTGCTGATATTCTCTCTATGTTTGAAAATTCATCTTCTACAAAGATAAAAAAAAGGTTGTATTGTAAATTGAATGCATATATGTGAGTTTTAAACTTAATCGAAATAATTATGTTCTGACTAGGTACTTTATAAAACTGGCGGGCATATTCATACCTGAGTACTGGCCAAAAAGAATTCGGGTATAAAAGTATCCGCATACCTTACATGATTTACCTGTGCGGTAAATAACTTTTTTCAGTTCGGTATTTATTGAAAGAGTACAAACTTCTAAATTCTAAACAATTATCCATTCTCAAAACTTTTTTATTTATAATATTAGTAATTTTAGTTTATATTTTTTAAGTAAAGACATTAGATCTAACATGTAAAATCTTCATACAATATTTTAATTAAGAATTTCAAGCATTGTATTTCAATTTCTAAACAGACAGACAGCCAGCATTGGCAGAATAATATTAATATACGAGTACTTATAAAAACTGTATAATTTAATGTACTAATAAAAAATATTATGAATGTAATAAAATATGCATCTATTACATCTTGTGAATGTAGGACTGTATGTTATCAATAAAAGATAGCGGACACTCGTAGATATTTTAATTTTTATTGAGCTTAATTAAAGATTGTAATATCAAAAATGGGACCTACGAATAGTGCCTTCATTTGCATAATGTTACCGTTTATGTAATTTAGAATTTTATGGATAATCAAGACAGACCGACCATTGACTTTTTGTTGTAAAATTATTATTAATTGAATTATTATACAAGAAAATCATGCGGTCATCATTTATTTCTAGCATTATAGTAGATAAAACATGAGAACGCTACGATTAGAATTTCAGTTGTTGTTATAAAATTTAATTTCAATATTCTATTTTAGAATTTGATGTTTTATTAACAGCTTTAAAGGAATGTTTAAAAAAATGGATATAAATATGGATATAAAAGAGATTATTACTTTCAAGAAAATTTGCTACCTTTTTTATATTTAAAATATTTTTTATTAAGAGCCTGCGCATTTCGCCATCGTTTTATGTGACACCTTTGTTATAATAAAATATATTTGTACATATATATTATATTATAATGAATTTACATCTATTTATACAGGTCAGTACATTACACACATTTATAGTCATAGTACTTATTATGCGTTTATTATGAATTAGTCTAGCAACATCAGCGAACGCGCCCAGCGATGACAAATTAACTAATGCAGTAGACGTGAGAACACGTTAATGACAAAGAACAGCGTATTTTCTGGGTTTACATAAGCACATTTCTATATAAATTTTACATTATTATTTCTAACTATCACTATTATTTTCAGCTAAACGAAGATATTAAAATCAATGTACAATTTCAATTTATTCTTTTATGCTTCTACTCTATTAGTTATTTCAATTAAAATAGTCCAACGATTGTAGTAAACTGAAACACAAATTGAGGGTTTAAATGCTAATACGAATACTTGTATAAATTTAGTTTCATTATAGCTATGCTTACGATGCTTAATTTGGGTTATGAGTTCACTTAATATGCATACTGCTATTATTTAATATAATAATAATAATAATATCTCAGGCAATTCACATAAATTTTTGTATTATTTAACATACATAGAAAATACCCAGACCGATCAAACAATCATGTTTGTACCGTACAAGAAATCGAACCCGCGACTATTGGAAGTAAGGCGGCGTGCTAAACTGCCTTACTTCCAATGGTGATGATTTTCAATTAATATAAAAAGTAAGTTACCATAAACATCATATTATATAATTATGTCGGTCTGAAATTGGCGGCATGTAAGCCGGTGGAGTATACCCTTGAACCTAAGTGGCAGCTCGCGGCCGCGTTGCCAATGACCCCGCATCCCGCACGCAGGCGCCCGCGCCGCGCTAACTTCGCCCGTCCGCTTCGCTCCACTTGCTAATTGTTATGTAACTGCAGATTTACTCTACATCATCCGCTAAAATATCCAATACATGCCAATTTTACGTCCTATTATCAATGACAACACTTAATTGGTCTTCAAAATCTCTCACACTGCAGTATTAAGATGCGCAAACAGGTTCGCGAAACGCGAAATGCAGCGTCTTTGTAGCGCCAAAGGGACGTTGGAGTCACTGAACTTGCACTTCGCACGCTGTATCTTGTTTCTTACCTCATAGTTCTTGTGATTGTAAATTACTTTTGCAAAATGCAGTTATTATAAAGATAATATACCTACTATGACGTAATATTGTTCATGACAGGCCTAAGTAAGTTTGGCAAGTTTAACTGAAAGTTAAGTTCTAGATGAGATCGTGTGTGTGTAGTGTAGTCTTGTAAGTTGTTGTAAACTTTAATAATATTATTGTAAATTAATTCGTCTTTCTATCCAGTATGTGTATTATATATTTTCTGTAGGTATATTTATATGACGTGGACCTGACCTGGCACTCTCTATATTTAAATCTTTCTATAAGAAAATGTAATAAGTAGGTAAGTATTTATGTTTAAATTTCAATGTACTTTTTGAATTATTAATTTTCAACAAAATAATAAGTTTGTTTTGATTACGATGCATACATAGATGGTCATGTATCGGTTTACTTACAAACGTAAAAGTGATGCGGTTGTATGATATTCTTGTTATCTATTGGGCAATGATTGGGCAAGAGACAGCGCGAGTGCCGCGGGCTCTTGTGCTAGAATTTTGATTGATATTTTTTGTCAGTTAACTCGGCCACAATAAGATGACAACGGCAACAAGAGGAGTGCGAAATAAACGTCGTAACTGAAAGTATCAAGGTTAGCCGTTGGCGGGGCGGCCGAAACTCGGCTAACAGTAACAGTACACCTACGACTGGGGCAAAAAGTCGAGCACCACCCAGACCGACTACCACCAAAGATATCTTTGTGCTCTACTCAATTCAATTAATTACATCCACATTAAATTGTGAATGGGGAGCCAAATCAAAGACACTTTCTGTAGCTCTAACCAGGATCTAATTAAACACTTTATAATTTATCGTTTGCATATATATGATTGAATATATATAAATTCTTCAATATATATAGTATAATATAATGGAGGAGAAAGTTTGCGTTGATTGAATATCAATGATGAGACATTCATCAACATCATTCATTCATACAGATTCATTTTAACAATATCGTTGCAGAACACTAATCAGAATTTGGCATACATATATTTATTATAAAAAACCTACAACCATTCTTACAGAGGGGCGAGAGCGCAGACGACGACTGCGGACCGGGAGTGACCGCTTTGGCTGTCGAGTGTTTGTGTTAAGACCGCTTTCTCGTCCTCATTCTTGACCGTCAGTGTCGGAAGGCGCCGTGTTCTCATAGTCGACAAACTAATGTATCTATGTCGATTGCTTGTAGGCGGCCTTGAGCGGTAACCATTAATTTGTGTGCAGAGCCGCCGGCGTAGTCCCGTTACGATGATCGCCTGAATCTCGAGCCCACTCACCGATATCAGTAGATACGTCTCATGATCCAATATGCGCGACGTCTTTTATCACTTTATCACTTTTCTGTCTCGTCCAATTCTTACAAAATTAGTGTAGTTCAGTAAACATATAGTACCTGCCTATTCATACATCGGTAACGTATACGTTATTCTGGCCGTGAGAACACTGCTGTAAAAGGTACTGGTAATTAAAGAGAATTACTCGTAGCTGTTATATACATTAAAAGATTGTGAAAGAAGTTCACATACAGATTATCTCTATAATAGTAGTAGCGATAACTTCCGATATAAGATATAACCATGACAAGTTCACATACAAGTGTAAAAGAAAGCATTTTATATGACGAAACATATCTGCTATATCAAGCACTACATGCGAAAATGATTCTGTCTGTCATATTTTTTTACAGTTGAATTTACTCTGTATGTTGTTTACTGCAGTTAATGCGCAACGATTTCTTTTAAAGGTCCATTAATGTCACGTTCAATTGAAAAATTTTAACAATCATGTACCTACATTATGGCTTGTTTTTAATAGAGATTTTTGTGTCTGGAATTGTAAACAAGTTGACGCCACGTCCATAGAAAAGGGGTATCTGATATATTACAACAATGTGCAACCCTTAGCATTCCGCAACTGTTGCCATTAGTGAGGGCTAAGGTATGCTTATCGTAAGGCATTTTTTAAACTCAGACGAAACTTGTAAAAAAAGCTGCTTGAAAGGAGAATCTGAGCTACGCTGACAATATTGTATAAAATCTCTCTTAGATATGAAATAAATAATTGAAATGGTAAATAAAAACATTTTTGGAGTACTAAAATTTTTCAAATTTGTAGGCAAATTTAGTTTCCCGATGATTAGTACATGAAGGGGATATGATTTGATTATCGACAAATTGATATGGTATACGAGTTCATGGCGTATAGCCTATTCGTCGCGTTGCCGCCATAGCGCCGCGCCGCCACAACTGTTGTGATGGTGTGATCAGAATTTGTATATGTAGCCTGAGAATACTTCTCTCAGATAGTGCTCTCATTTGACCAGGGAAAACCTTAGCATTTTTACGCGCCATGATTTGCAATAAGAATATAGTCGTGCATTTTAAAAACTATGTAGACGATTATTTACATAGATAGCAATAAAATTACTCTACGTAATATATGCTCCTCTTTCATAGGCAACCTAAGCACTATTAACTATTCTGTACCACAGCTAGCAACAGAGATAGCAACTAGTTGTAAAGTGGACCTAGTACGACTATGTAGTTATTATGTATAATACATACATGTACTTTGTTTCTTTTGGAATGTTCTTTTGGATTATTTTATAAATGCCGTAGGGTTTTAGCATTTCCTCACTTTCTGTTAATATTCAAATTTTGACATAAAACAATACTATCATGCAAATGGTAATGATGATATTAATAGTGCGTAGAGCTGCTGATGTATTTACGAATAATATAATCGACGCTTACTACTTGCAAGCATTTTTGCCCTTAGATTGACTGTCTTTACGATTACATAAAAAAAAAATTAAGTTCCATATTGATCATTTTTGAAAACTCACTATAATATCAGTATTTACTAAATGGTGATAATTTTTCATTTTTGATGTTAGTAGAACACTGTATCTGCAGTACAGTTGTAAGCAACTTAGCGGTACATTTTTAAAAACGATCTGTAGTAATACTGAAAAAGTTTACTGAAGTCCTCAAATAAAATTGGTATTCATATCTAAAATCTGATATTTTTAGTGTTTTGGTATTTTAATTCGAATTAAGTTCTTTAGATTTTCCCGATAAGACATATTTAATTTCAAATTCATTTTACCTATTTTTTATAATTCATTCTAAAACCTGGTTTTCTAGTAGGTAAGTAACCAATTACTAATGCAGGAATAATAAAGAAACACTAATACGTATCTGAACTTTTAAATACCAAGACAAAAATTATATAGTTGTCTATCTATCTATGAATATTATTATTATTATTTTTATTACATCCAGTTCTTAAAAATGTATCTCAATATTTATATTAATAACCTTCACTGTTTGCGTATGCCATACAAAATTACTACTTTATTAATATTTTTATTAATAGTTAGTGTTCTCATCAGAATTAGTTCAAATGATAAGGGGACTTAGTGTTAAAGTTCTATAATATTATATACCAGT
Source organism: Achroia grisella (assembly GCF_030625045.1). Classification (NCBI taxonomy): domain Eukaryota; kingdom Metazoa; phylum Arthropoda; class Insecta; order Lepidoptera; family Pyralidae; genus Achroia; species Achroia grisella. The sequence continues at coordinate 417,694 of NW_026712938.1, forward strand.
AAAAACAAAAGGCGGGAAATACATACTTTAGAAATGACGTCTAAAAATAAAGATGATGATCTTCTTAGATCAACGTATTACATATATGATAATTTAATGTTAGTGGCTGTATTACCATCTATGATGTGAATAAATAGTAATACTACACTGGAAAAATAAGCTAACTAATAGCAGTGACATACATACTCATGGTATGTACCAACAATGTTCCCAGTGTTTCTTGTTATTTTTTTCTGTAGTCCTTATGTGATATACCTTTGTATATATTTGATTACCTAGCTATCTAACTAACTTCACCTATTATGTACTGCTTCTTTTTAATGTTGTACAAATAAAGCATTATTATTATTGTTGAATCAATTATTTTTGGTTTTGAAAACATCTGTAAGTATACAAGTATACAAAAATACATATCCAAAATTATATGTAATTTAAATACAAATCAAATTAGAAAGATAAAAAGCATTGGATGTCGTGTATATTCTGTGCGCTTATTGTTAGATGTAATTAATGATACAGCGACCAGTCTACCTCGTGCTAAATAATCCCCCTTATCTGTTTTATAATAGGTACCTACTCGTAAATTCACTTTTATGGTATGAATGTATTGTAATAGCAGTTTGTCATGTATTAATAACAATTAATAATTATTCTATTATAAAATTACCTTTAATCACGTTTTGCCCACGAGTCTCTAATGAAAGTTTCTGAATTCTTTCAAGATTATAGTGGTGGACTAGGAACAAAACATTTTCTGTTTAAACTATTCTGTTTGAATGAATGATGAATAAGTGAGCGTGGCAATAGGGAGTAACTAACATGGAATGTTGCCTCTGTGACATTTCTTAGACGATTACATTTTATTCATGATTAAATGCATAGGAATTTTTTAATTGCGGATGATGGATACAAAAATATTAATATAATATGAATGAATCATATTCTTTTCAATGTGATGATATTGTGTGTGAGAGTGTCGAATGCAACATATGGATATATTAATTCTAAGGGACTGCGTGGCGGTTGATCTAATATTAACGATTGAACTAAGACATTATTATTACATTAAAACAAGAGTTTCCATTATTAACAAACCCCTGTTTTCATTATGGATCACATTAAAGAGAAATACTAAATTGGAATTTATGTTGTATTTTTGGTCCATCACTTTCCGTTTGCATTGATAGTGTTGTTGTAATGTAAATAATTTTATATCTTGTATTTTAATTATATAACAATTAAATAAAATTGTAGTTATGTCAATCTAATATGTCCCTTTAGAATAAATTTTACATACCCCACAATAAAAGTACCACTATCTTTACAATACTAACTACTACCACTTTAAATTACAATACTATTACCAAATAATTAATTAAACTTTTATATATAAATTATTATCAATAGCATGTGTTTAATATTAAGTCATTTTGAAGGTAAAACAGGGCCAATATCAGTAAACAAAACGCGCGCAGCAGGTCACGAACGCGTCGGATGAGTCACAAGGAAGATCTAGGAGGCAATGGCGTCACCAGCCCCCGCTGCTGCCGTCGCGGCCGCCGCAGCCGCCGTGGTCGTGGTCGTGCACTACCCGCTCACGCTCCTAACCATTTACTGTTACTAAAGATAAACTATTAATAATCTGCAATATCAACATTCAGTCACGAGACAACTTGCTGAACCACTCGATTACCTACTTTTTCACTTTCAAATAAATCTTTGTTTGAATAGTCTTCTGTATTATCTGCGCTTTTACTTTCCGGAATCGTATGCTTTCTTTAAAGTTTTACATTGGTTACTGGTAATGATGATGTAATAGAGCGTTTTTTATTACTTGTGTATAAAAATGACTTATATTTTGGCGACTGCCGTTTCAGATGGTAAACGGGAATTGTCAGAGGTATTGTAAACAGCCGGTGTAGTGGTGAACACAACATGACACCCTTCACCGTACATTTTTCCAGAATCTTTTTGCTTCGTACGATATAGTCTGTCACCTCTCAGCAATGGCATTAATGTATACGATGTTGAAACCAATATGAATAGAGTTAATTCCTCCTTTAAGACCGGCAACTCACCTGCAATGCCCTTGCGAGTGCTAATGGTCGGCGGTAATCACTTACCATCAGGTGTACCATAAGCACGTTCGTTCCTTGTGCTATAAAAAAAGCACACGACATAGCCACACTTCTTTGAGTATATTTGAATCCAACGTGATAGAGGACAAGCATACCGCTTGTTTTAGTTTATTTCCATCATCAGAGAACCACTCAGATATATAAATCGAGACAGATTTTTTGACTCGGTAAATTCCTAATACATGGCTTTGGCTAGTAAACCACTAGGATACACTCACATCACTCTCTGGTATACAGTATAAATAATCACGCGATAAATTGCCAACGTGAAAGAGAGATATTTTATTGTAATAATTTAAAGTTATCCTCCAAGAACTTGATGAGGCAACAGATTGGAATCGTGATTGTTAAATATAGACGTACTTGATCCGGCTATTGAATCTTACGTCATTATCGGGACCCAGCCAGTATAACCATATTACTCATTTTACCTATTGTATAGAAGGGCAATTTCTTAGAATTTTTTCCCATAGGATGGATGCTGTCATAATATAGTAAGATATATAAAGTGATGGATTAAAAATGACTATCGTAATTTACCATATGATCTCATCGTAAATTGAATATGTACCTACTATATTCGCAGTTCATTAAAATTTCGTGACGCAGTTTTTCCAGAAAAACTAAGTGAGGAATGCTTTCAAATTACATGCAGTATTACAAATAACTTAAGTTGTTGTTTTACAATGACTATTTTTCACAGAATGTTTCCTGCACTTAAGCGGGGTTCGTAATTAATATGTTAGTCAGTTAAGTTTCTTAGTGGACTCAACGAATGTAGAGCCGTAACGTGATAATTTAAGAAATAGGGTAATACCGGTTCTACCACAAGAAACAGTAATGAAGCAATATTTCCACAATTCCCTCTGTTATTAGGCACTCCGATTTACTGTGGTCTCGATAATTTACACTTGTTTGCGGTACCACACCTACTTCGTGTGTTTTCCATTGTTTTAGGCACCCAATTATCATCAGACACTTCCGTTCTACATGCTGGTTAAACATAAACGATTTATTTACCGTAATAGTGGACAGTATATTGGATACATGTTTAAAAATTATAATATACCTTCGTTTCTCATTACATAAAAAAGAGTCTAAATTCATTGAATGATATTATTTGAATTTCAGTTGTAGTTTCAATTTTTTAATTTTATCTTTAACATTACATATATATAAAATCTATATACTATTTAAAATTTTTAAAAATACGTACATACACAATTTTAACCCAACCAGTGCTTACTCTTAAGGTACACGACCTAGACATTGATTCCTAAAATATATTATCATCTTATATTATTTTGTCCATTATAAACTCATTAGTGTAGCGGGCAACGGCACTCGAGCCAGGCGCCAAATTACCAACATTATCAATTTATACTCGCCAGTGCACAAACAAAAAAGTCGAATGTAAAAGGCCGGTTCCCGTTAACAAATTCGTATTGTGCAATGTAGGAGAAAAATTGTAACGCGTGTTTTGGGCACGCTCTTTTTGTGGGTAGGGTTTGATACCGCTACGGTCAGCCGAGATGTGTGTATCCACTTAAATGCTTTCACTGCGCCTCTACGCCCTACATCAATCATATTTTGGTACATCGTGGGATGGATGGAGCGCTTCGCCAAACACCTTGAGCAACAGCATCACCATTGTACTTCGGGCTACAGTGCTATGTACATACCATTGTAGCCCGAAGGCGAATAATAAATCTATCACTTTTAAACTAAAAAAGATACTATTTATTATTTCTACCTAAAGACAAGTGATTATACCTTACTTGGTTTTTTTGTTGTACTCTAATTAATATATTTATCAATTTAGAAAAGTTTACGGTTTTTCATTTCCGTAATTGGTCAGTTTGGTTTTAAATTATTATTTATAAATGTTTTTAAATTTTTAAAGCCTCGGATAATATCTATAATTGTAACATTATTGTTCTTTTGTTTGAATTCAGTCAAATATAACAGTCTTGTATGTAGATATATATTCTAATAGGAAATCATTTTGTAATAAAAAAGTAAAAATGGTACGAAAATGAATATTATATTTGAAAACGTACGTGTAACTGTATCATTTCTTATTTAGATATATATTGTAATTCAAATCCCTACAAACAGTGTATATAACCGAAAAAGAAGTAAGGTAGATATACCGAAATAATAAAATATATTATATTTTTTATTTTAACATTAAGGTAATAATTACTTAAAACGTAAAATAATTGGCAATTCAATATAATCGTGCACATCTAATAGACTAATATCTTATTTTATATTTTGTTTGTACGGTGCCAGATGTTAAAGGTTACTTCCTTCTTCTATATGCTACGTAATAAAGACACATCACGACACGTACCGATATCAATTTATGCATCGATCATCATTTACTTACGATTACAGACAAACGATCGACCTTCACAAGGACGTTGTAATAAGAGGCGTTAGAAAAATAATTAATTCGATAAAATTGGCATGCGTGAATGTAGCTACTTAATTTTTTATGAAACGCAAAAAGTTGTTGTTCAGAAAAGCAATTTACTCAATGTTACTCTCCGGTCGGTCTATTTCATTACCTTCCCTTTTTATATCCTGCGCGCAAATATTCCTCCAAACTTTTCCACCTGGATCCTATTTCCGTCAAGTGGTCGTTTAGTGCCTTGATCACGACTCTGATATCATTTTTTAACTTTACGTGCAGTTTTTCCGTACTTTTACTGAATTCATTTTTTTGTTAAGCTTGCTTCGGGGTATAATGTACCAATGGCTATATATTTATAAAGACATTGGATAATAAAATATTACAAAGGGCATTAATTAGTCACAGGACTTCTTACCAAAGTTATGTTTATTAAGACAAGATAAACAATATTTAGAACTAGAAACACTTCGTTAACGCTTCGTTAAATTAAATTATTTGTATATATTTTATAGCTACTGTTATATGTTCTACGTTTTTGTACCCTGTCCAAATATGCATGTATATACCATACTAAGAAACGTGTAACCTGTAACCAATTTCTTTATACTGTTCTCCTTCCTAATAGGTTGTATATGAATAAATCTATCACCCTGTGTTGATTCTATAAATATATAAAACGTGATGCAATGTTTATGATAACGAGTTTGCTTGATTTAACGTTTGATTGCAGAATCATGATATTGGAAGAGATATTATATACTTATGATGTATACTTCCTTTTGAAACAAGGATTCGTTAAGTGTTCGCCTGTTCGTGATTTACCACGGACGAGAGTCTCACAGTCTTAGCTGAAGTGTTAATATACCCATCTAATGACAGCTCAGTCGGGGCGCCATTGTTTGTTTGTTGTAAGTCTCTACCAGTGGTTACCGTTTAGCGGAAATCCTGTGCTGTTCTTAATGTAATGGCCTATTAAGCGTTAAACATATTACGTGTGGTTTCGGTGATACCTATATAGGTATAAAGCAGCGTTAACGGATATTGTTTTGAGACAGTTATAAAGCTTGTTTTAAGGTTTCTCGTTTGTGATAAGCACAGGTGGATTTAAGTATTTACGAAGACCAGGCTTGTTGCGAATAATTCAAAAAGTAATTCCATTATCTCCCTGTCTCTGCGGGTCACCGCACTTCAGTGGTACAACAAGAGCAACATTTTGTATATGTAGGTATATAGCTATATACCTAGTATATATATATAGCTTGAGATATAATACTTAACGCAAACTTTTTATCGTATACATATTTTATTAAATAAATAATGGTATTAATTTCCATTTGACATCAACATACATATACTTATGAAGTACTTATTACTAATATCTATATCAAGTCTCTCTGTCAGAATGTTTTCAGGAGGAAAATTTTCTCTTTTTTTTATGAGAAGAGGAGTGTTTACTATTGAGACGATAGTGAGTCTTTATAATTAAGATAAAATGTATTATTATAACCATACTATTTAAATGTCTTTAATAGTACGTTATATTTGACAACCGAGTGGAAGTAGCATCAATATCCGTCTTGATCTACCTAAGAAGATTGCCTCTTGATATTATTTAGGCTTCACCGAAAGTCTGCTATATATTCTTATCCATATATCTCATTGGATTCAATAGGTATTGCATTTCTCAGTTTACTTCCTTTTCCTCTGGAAATTTTTGTGACAAAAGTATCCTATAAAACCAATAAATAATTTTAGAGCTTCCTATTTGTAATTTTATTTATTCAGGTAGTAGCGAGACGTGTACTGCCTCGAGGTATACTGATATGAAAGTTACTCCTGATTAAAGCCTAAATAAATAATTGCGAGAAAGCGTTTGGCACGTGAGTTCTGCAGCAATATCAAAGCTTATTATCGACATATGAATTTAACACTCTAATCTAATCTCTATCTTAATGCGTACAGACAGAAACAAATACAATGTTGATAAATGACCTCGTTATTATAACGGTTAGGAGTGCTGCATGATTTTCATTTCGAGGTCACTTAAATCTCTTTGTGAAACATGTTACATGCTTTTTATGCGGATAATTTGAATATTTTTTGCTAAATATTCTAACGACAGTTGATCAAATAGTTGTGTAGGGTTATTTACGTTAGCATTGTATATTTTAATCGGGTCTTAACATGAATTTAGCCGTAAATATAGTTTGCATTATAAGTAATTTATGAATAAACTTAATTATATGTATAATTAAATTGAAAAGACGACATATAGCTAAAAAAGTGTTTGTTGGTTTCAAGGATATGACACATCGAGTCAGGTCACAGCTTTAGTCGACCTTACCCTCGCCGGATGCCTTCACCTCAAATATATTTATAATACACAATTTTCACAATAATATTGCAATCATCAATACATACATCTGTTGATTGACGTACAATATATAGGTACCATGATCATACAAAGAACTCTACTAAGAAGTTTCCTCATTTTTGAATATGTCGTGAGCTTGTGTGCGGCGATCAAAGTTCCTAATAATTCTACAGCGGAAGAGAATGAATAATTTATATATAAAACTGCAGTTAAGCATTTTTTATATTAAATGTTATATTAATTACGAATTCGGGCGTAATTATTATATTGTTTTAATATATATATATACTTATTGTATACTAGCTGTACCCGCGACTACGTCCGCGTGGAATTTAACTTTATTTTTTTACACAAAGGAAATTTTCTAAAATAAATATAGCCCAACTTATTACATCAGCTGCCATAAAAAGTCACGTTAAAATCGGTCCAGTCATTTCAGAGATTAGCCGGAAGAAACAGACGGACAGACAAAAATTGTAAAAAATGATATTCTGGTATACGTTTTTATATTCATATGCATGTAGCAAAAAACAGTTATTTCAATATTACAAACAGAAATCATAACTCACAATTTTATTTATATGTATAGATGATAATATAGACGAATATTTTATTCAAAAGTCGGCACAGGATCGTGGAAGCGAAATGGAATCACATTGATGGCATCCGTGGTCTAGCACACCACTTTCCTTCTGAAAGTCGCGGGTTGGATTCCCCAAGAGAGGAATCGAACCTGCGAGCTTTGTATTTGTACAAACATTTGTATCAATTAGTATGTTTATTTGTATTGTTCTCGGTGGTTTCCAAGTACATTGCGTATTTATTTACAAAAAAATTAATATGTATTTACGTCAGTTGTCTAGTACCCATAACACAAGCTCTGCTTAGCTTGGGACTACATGACGCTGTGTGAGTTATTGAGATATTATATATTATTACACGGCAAGTTTAGAAAAAAATAGGTATGTATATTTTGATATTTTGGCTTTTTATTGTTCTTTTTATACTATTTATGTTACTAGATATGTATATTATTGTATATATCATATGTATGTTAATGAAATAAAACTTCGCAAAGAACATTGGATTCAATTATCTATTTCATTTAATGCTATTCATGTCGACACAGAAACATAACCTACATCTACACATGCGAGAGCAGGCATAACTGTTTGTGTATCGAAATAAATACAGGGTGCCCGGTACAGGTAGGTACATTAGACGATGATGGTTAGCCGAAAGAAGGCCGCGCGGCGACCTTCCAAATACTGGGCGCCGATCATTGACCGGTCGGATGCCCGCTGGGCTGCGGAGTGCGACGCCGGCATATTTTCCCAATGATGGTAACTAACTTTAATGTTAAGCCGGTTCGCAAATTTTCGTACAAAAAACTCTGATCACAAGGAACAATTCGATATGCCAGCAAAAGATGACGTTCAAATAAAATAGTTAAACATCGAATCATAATCTATTTTTAATCATTAAACTAACTTATAAATTGGGACAGCCATAGTGGCCTAGCGGTTTAGCACTCCATTTACCATACTTCCAATGGCCGCGGGTTTGAGTCCTAACATCCTAGCATGGTACAAGCATTTGCATTCCTAAATCAATTATAATAATTGTATATATTAATTATATTAATATGTAGTAATATTTTAATAGTAAATGTAGTGTATGTATGTAATATGTAATGTAATATAAGTAACTCATAAAATTATATATTTATATATATATATATATATACATAACCTGCGAACGAATTCCTTACCTGGATCAGGATATTTGATTCTTACCAATTCCTAATTGGTAAGTATTTCTACCTGTGTCTGTATGACGCACTTTAGGTATTTTGTTATTTTTATTTGGTTGTTTTGTTTGATGATAAAGCTGAGTCAGCCTTTGTTTGGAGTGAAATGCAGCTATAGAATGCATAATTCTTTCGTTTCGTGGTTAAGTATTTTTGGTGATTCTTCACGATGTCACAATAAGGAAAATTTATATGGATATATTTAGCCAAGTTCGAAATGAATTAGTGTTGTATTATCATTGCCACAACAACTTTTATTCATCCTGATATTGTACATGGATCTCTTTCTATAAGAACAGAAGTTAATTTCATTTAATGTTAAATATAGACACCCATATAAATCAACACTCTAAATAAACCGGCTTTTAAAAAATAAACAAATAATAAGAAGTTTGTTGCCATCTTTATACTGAACTGGAGGATAGAGACAAGTTATAATATATATAATAAAATACGAATAAATGATTTGGTAATTTTGAATCTAGAACCACGCTGCTGAAGCATTATCGAGTTTCTTTGCTATACCAATGTATAACATGAATGTAAGGATGATAAAGAATGTATGTATTCAATATTATACAAAATATGTAGTCAAGCTCCAATCAAGTGGATTGGTAAATAAAACTTGTAAGGTATCTTGGTCAGTCTTGCATGCAGAGTGTTTAGTACAAATAGTGTTTTTAGATATTTTTATATTACATGATAATAATTTAGAGTAGACACTAAAGTGTGTGGTAGTGTAAGTATTTAAATACAACGGTGAATATTTTTTTTATTTATTTATTGGAGTGACCAACAAAACATCCTCTAATTTCTACAATTTTACCACTTATAATAAGTTCACGTACCTATATAGTGTTGTTGACTTATATAGTTAATTTAATTATTGGTTGTTACGACATGCGCATATATTATATATATACACACATTCCTACATATTCCTATATATATGAATTCTTATTTAATTTTAATTGTAAATGGAATGGGTGGAATTTGAATTTTGTTACCTAATGTGTCTGATTTTATTTTTTGAGAATATAGAGTATCTACTTCTCGTTGCGATTAGCGATTACAGGATAAGTTTACTGTTCTAACAATGCAGGGTAATCCAGGAAGCCGTTTATAAGTTTATGGAAGAATATGTTGTCAAGTAGCTGTCTCATGTCTTCGAGACTGTCTAATTTGAAATAATTTAAACATTGATTGAATGTTTTTAGTTTACTGGATATTATGCTTAGATATCAAAGGTGTCAGACAAAATCAGATTCTATACGATTTTTATGTACCATACAATAAGGAGTCCATACTTGACAACAATATTCCAGACCAAATCTTATAAGTGCTTTAAGTATGGAAAATTTAAATGCTGGACTGCTATTTAAAACGGTTTATTACTCTGAAATATAAATATAAAAATCAACCATTTTAATAAGAAGAGAAGATGATACATATTTGAGATAAGAATTAATATCCGGAAGCTTTAATAATGACTTTTTTTGATTCGGAACTCAAAACGAAGGTGTAGAATGAATGACAGAACGAATGTCGATTGAACAATAAATCATTTCTTGAGGCAAAACTATTTAATTAATGGATAACAAACAAATTATTAATGATATTTAATATACATATGCAATTTTATTTAATAATAAATATGTTTCTCTTTTAGATAGGTATATTTTTTCGTAGAATAGTATATTTACAGAAGTTTTGAAAACCTGCTTTCGTTTGCGAGAGGAATGTTAAGTATGAAATTATTTACAATTTATTAGTTAAGTTACTAATAAAAACAACTAAGGTTACTACTGTAAATTTGATCTGACCTAAATATATCTATATAAGTTTACGAGGATATTGTAGTAATGACAACTACACTATAAATTAATTTTATATCCGACTCGAATAAAAATTATGGTTTATATTTTGGAGAGAAATAAAACACAATAATAATATTTATTCATTTTATTATAGTCGTATTTTTTTACATTTTTTAGGGTAACACACAGTAATACAATCTTATTATATATACATAATATGTGATAAGCATAGGTATTCCTAAATATATTACAACAACCTTAATTACAGTTTAATAAAAAAAATATATCATCATAAGAATTTATCTTAAAGAAATAAATTCCAATTATTTAAAATAACAGTAAAATTTTAAGTGCTACATACAGTTTTATTAATGCACTGCTTAAATGCAATTTAACTTCCATATATGTTAACTTGGCAGCATATTTTTAATATCAGATAGTATATTAGACGGTTATTAAAAAATATTTTAGTACTAGGTGATCTATGCAAACAGTTGTATATACTCGTACAAAAATTAAATATTTTAAAATTGAGTAAAATAATAGTTAAGGCAACATGAGAATAATAGACATTAGACACATTTTTATTTTTCGATAACATGTCATATTTTAAAAAGATACAAATTATATATATATATATTTTATTAACAAACAAATAATTTTATATCTCTTCATATTTTGTTTTTAAAGTGGAACGTTTCAGTTACATGAGGTCTTTTCAAATTTACAACGAATATTGCTTTTTTCTTTTACGAGAAATGCTTGATCTAAACTGTGACAAACATTTTTAACAAATCCGATCTTTACTTTAAGAGATTAGCGCATTGAAACATACAGATCTTTATATTTATATATTAGTATAGTTAAAGTAAAAGTAAAGGTTTTGTTGTTGCTTATTCATATAAAATAATTTTTGCTGCTTATGAATGGCAATATTTCATCATATGTAAAGATTTATTTCATTGTTATTTTTGTTTTATACAATTTGTATTAGCTATTTGTATGTGAAACAAAAATGTAACAGCAGTGGCTGCTTAACTATACCACAAAAGAGCAATGTTTATGGTTTACAGCTACAAATAACGCATACATGCGCCACCCCAAGCCTTCCCGTGGGAGTCGTTAGAAGTGACATCGCACCTGTACTACGTAATACAGCGTACAGCACTGCAATTACCTATCCATGTACTTACCAAGCTTATTATAACACATATTTACTTACCTACTTCAAGTACATATAAGTGGAGTTGAACACGAACATGTTGAGATGTTGTTTACACTCAATCAATAAATCAAAGCGGTTAAAAAGTCTCTTACATTTAATATGAAGAACACGGAAATTATTTAAAAATTTTGAAGCATATACATATTCAATATTGTTATGTTTTTTCTTCACTCTATGATACAAATTTTTTAGAAAGATTTCACACAGCGCAGCGTTTTTTTTCTTGATACATGCCGCTTAATTTGCGACAGACCGGACTGTTTTGGTACTTCTACCTAGCTGGAGAACACAGCCAAATGCTGCTGTTCAGCACTGTATTTCTGTGTACAAGGTCCGAGGGATCCAGCCCCGAGGGCATTAGTTGTGCTGGTATTGTGGACGTGTATGTTGAACAGTGCCGTGGGATAGCTAACGCTATGGTGGCGCAGCGTTCAGGCAGACCCGGTGATACGGCTAACGGCCGCCCGCAGGTTATTGTATTTCCGAACCCAGGGATTACATAATCTGCGCCTTCGGAGGCTGAATCGCCGTATGCGCAATCATTTCTCGAGGAGAACACCAGAGTGGACTCGGTTCAGTGTGACCGGAATGGATCTCGAGACCACCAAACAGACCCTTTTATTTCTCACCGATACACAGATATCCTGTCCGGATGATAATGCATACCTACTCTATATATAGAGTATAAGCTTGACTACAAATTTGTGCGTCGTGCCGATAACAGATATCCTCGCGGACATACAAACGTTTGTATGTCCGTGAGGATATCTGCTGTCACTGCCTTCTTGGCCTAGATAAAAAACCCTGTCAATTTAATGGGTACGCGTAGATCAGGGTATTTACACTAGTATGCGTCCCTATACAAATATCGTAGCATTGACGAGGATAGGACTCGTTGCTATTTTATGACTTCAATAAGTTGAATACAATGGATGGCATACCGCTATTGGTGTTACAAAAATGTGCCTCTGAGTTGTGTTCAGTACCAAGGCATCTCTTCGCGCGATTATTCTCTTCTGTGTTATTTCCATCATTATGGAAGACCATCCTTGTGCACCCTGCGCCAAAAAAGGGCGACATATACAACCCATCGAACTACTGGCTTATTGCCATCTCATCTTTACTCTCCAAGGTGATGGAGCATGATAAATATTGAAATTCTATCTTCTATCGAAATTGCCCTCTTACGGAATACGGATTCTGCAGATGGATCGTGAGTCTTTTATCAGGCAGATGCATGAAACCTGGGTCGGCGATACATGCCCCGATAGTATGGTATGCACATTAAAGTATTGCAAAGTTCTATTCTCTCCCCGACACTATTTTTGTTGCATATTAATGATTTCTTAACACAACATTTACTGTTATGCGGATGTTGTATTCCTTTTCCTGTTTTGGCGCAATTCTAAAACACGTCCATCTCTAAGAGTATTGGAATTCTCGGTGTCGTCACATCAGTTGAACTCCGTAGTCACCTCGAAGAAAAGAAAATTTAAGGATGGCGTCCAAAAAGCTTCGAGTGCTAAATAGAGCAAAGCGGTACAATACGGACCATGGAGTATACTGCTCACATCGTTGGGCAAGTGCACCTGGATACCACTCAGTACTTTTGACTCGGTTCAGAGACGTGCTATCAGATTGTTGATGCTACAGATCTCTTTGGCAGTATCGAACCATTTAGCTTAAGGCGAGTTTTCGCAACGCTTTGTGTATTTTACCGAATATACAATGGACTGTGTTCTAAAGAATTGTTCGACGTGATGTTTACCGCTACCTTTTAGCATCGCACCGTCCGCTATCAATAGGGAATTCATCCCCACACGCTCTAACCTCAGTGGTCTCAGACGGTGATCTAGATTGTGAAATGAAGTACCTGCTTTAGTATTCTCGAGAGACTACAGCATGAGCTAATTAAGGTTTAAGATTTAAGTTTTGTTTTTAAATCAGCATCGCACACGTGATACTCCTGGTGTCTCAGGAGACAATTAGCTACGGGAACCATTTACCATCATAAATGGGCCGTATGCTTTTTGCCACCATCATAGTGTAAAACGAAATAAAGTACAAAATATCTATAATTACGGTGGCTATTACAATATAAAATAATTAAAGAGATGTAATGTTTTGATGAGATGTAAAAATATTGTATCTGTATTACAATATTTTTAAAGCAAATACCATGACATACTGACGGGCCAACCAGATACCATGTGCTACCGAAGAAAGATCTATGCGCTGTAATGAAACGTTGATAGGAACAATACTATAGAATGCGCTTCGTTATTCTGATAGTTGATTATTTTTTAATAACAACATGACAAGGATATATTATAAATCGTTTGATGGTAACGAAAACCACCATAAACCATTTATAAAATGGTTTATGGTATATTATTACAAAGTTTAGGAAGGAAATCACTACTGTATATGTAATCTACTATTAAAAGTTTGCTATAATATGTATACTATTATAGTAGTACTTATATACTACTACAGCCTTCATAATATAATATGGTGATCATGAAGGCAACCTAGGAATATGATTTACTGTTATTATAAGAAAAGCCTTTATATTATTTTAAAAAATGTACAAATAAAATTAACATTCCATCAACCGCAAAGAAAGTATGTTTGCATTCTAATGATACCAATTAGAATAAATTATTAAATTTTATTGCTGCGAATCATCATGATTTTGTTTATTTGACCTCTAAGTACTTTATGGATTTGAACAATTTGATTAGTATTTATACAGCCTAGAAACTATGCTAACTCTAGAAAGTCTATTTGAGCAGAATTTTGAAGAGAGTACGATCTTTGTCATATTTAAAAGTACTCAAATTTCCTGCTCGTTCTTATTGCGATGAGTCTAAATTTATATTTCTTCATTCAGGTGCATAATAGCAGCCCATAGCTTTAATTCAGTCAAAGTCGGGACGGACTGTTAGTTTTGTATAAAAATTAGAATATCTTTATTAACAGAGCCGTACAGCAGGTATAGCTCAGTGGCTGTTTCAATGAGTACTTTGCCCATTAAGTACGTGTGAAAATTTTAGTTCCTTACACAGTAATTACCGTTACATTATCTGTTGACTTATGTATGCTTTCATTAGTGCCTACCTATCGTCATTAGTAGTAGAGTAACGCGTATTTATATTTGTTTATACTCCAGCGTGTTTTTGTCTTGTGAGTCATAAATTGCAAAAATTACGGTGCCCGAAATATCATTGTCCAATAAAATCTAAAATGTTTGAATAATTTGTTAGGTCTGTTAGCACCATCTTCTTATTCTTTTGTGTGGGAGAATAGTGTTAATTTGATGATCGGCGGGTGCGCGGGCCACGTGTCGCCGCGTTCGGCCTATTGCTCTGTTTACACATAGAGTGTAACGCCCTTTGTGTTCCTTGTTTTGTTACAAAATATTGAACACCGTTTTATTTAACACTAACTTACAAATTGTATTGACATGCGACGCCTGTCACTAGACATCAGATAGAGTTAAAAAGGTGCCTATTACGAAATTGTCGTTTGAACGTTAGCTGTAAACTGTTGTAAATATTTTATATAAACATGTATTATAAATATAGCGCAGTTGTAGAAGAGCACCGTAACAAAAGTTAAATAGTTTTTGTTCACAATTAGAGTAAAATTAGGATATTAAAAACTTATCTATTTAATACGTAGACAAGTTTATCTTTATTTTTATACTACGATGGTGGCAAACGCCAATATCATTGGGACATGAGCTGTCATATGTCTGTATTCATAATTTTTATATGTTCATCGGTACAGCATAATTAGTTAATTCTAGTGCAATTTCTGTTTAAGATATTTGGAAGGAAAGTTTGAAAATGTTTATTATTTACAAGCTATATATATATATATAACCCATTGCAGGTAACCTGAACCGAGGTTTCCGAGTTTCTAAAGTTATGAAAATAAAATGTCTGTACATTGTACAACAATGTTTATACCTGTAGTACATGACATGTAGCACCGTGACATGACACAAGTTCTGAATAAATGGTAGAAAAGGAGATTGAATACTATTGAATTCCTAAGTTTCAATAATTTCAGTATTTTTAAAATAACAGTGATTGTTACATGATATAGTAGCAGAAGTAATTTGTGATAATCAAACTAGTAATTTTTTTTCTAAGTATAGCTATAGCTTCATAGAAAACATTTTTATAATATTTTTTAAGTTAGTAATATCATCATAAACATCGTAATGATTAATCTGTAAAGTGAAAGGATTATTGTGATATTAGTTTCAAATCAAATTTCTAAACTCTAATCTCATGACAGTTATTTTTAATGTTTATGAACCGTAGTTGACATTGCTCTATTTAGACGTAATTTATACAGCTCGAAATACATAATTACTCATTTGATTTGTTTACATACAGTATGTTGCTAATTTAAGAGGTATTAAGTGAAGTAATGAATTGTGGAAGCTACCTTCTAGTTGAAATCAAACGTTTAACTGACTTAAACGTTGTAAAGCTCTTGTTAAGTACAATTATTTAATATTTAATCAGTCAACATGCTAATGGCATACCAAAGATCGTGTTACCTGGTTGGCTAGGTACCTACCTGTCCGATGGGTCTGTGATCTTCAAATGGTGATGCGCTTGGGGCTGCACAAATCTATGCGATCAATGCGCCAAAGTGGAAGTGCCAATGAACTTAGGACGGCTATTGACAGGTATTGCGTTAAGACAAATAGATGTTAAGACGGCTGAGACAGACCTCCGTTGCCGTGACCGTTGTCTACATGTGTAGCTTGCTTAGGTACCCAATACTCACACAATCACAAGCCTCCTGAGAACTTCTATGTAAATAGACATCGACGGTAAATAAGTTATTCTCATGCATCTAATTCTATAACTGTGGTTTAAGACGCTTGTTGTTCGAATCTTTGTCACAAAACGAGTGGTTCTACGAAATATGTATATCTGCGTACATAACAGACTGCTTACACACGAGTATGTTTATGAATCATAATGCCAATGTCCCTATTTTATTAGGGTCAATAAATACCGTAAGTACTATACTTTTTTTCTAAATATTGGTCTACAAAATACTGCCGTCTCACACAGATACATTGGAGTATGTATACAGTGAGATCTCGTAGTTGGCCAGGTTAGTACTGAAATGTTAATAGTTTTGATACGGTTCAATAGGCCGGTACGTGCGAACATAACGTTGCGTCCCTCTCATTGGGGCAGTCAGAAACAGGAAGTAAAAGCTCCGACTCCGTTACCTCTTTCAGTTGCACATTGGACACAGTTATGGAAATATGTAGCTCACAATATTGACAGCCTTGTACATTTTTATTATGTACTAGCTACTCGCTTCGCACATGTGTATTATACATATAAACCTTCCTCTTGAATCACTATTAAAAAAACCGCTTCAAAACACGTAGCGTAGTTTTAAAGATTTCAGTATACATTGGGACAGACAGCGATAGCGACTTAGTTTTATACTGTGTAAAGAGAATGATCATTAATTTTCATGAAATATATCTACCGTTTAATATTTATGCAAATAAAATCCAAAAAGTCATCATCATTACATAGTATAAAACAAAGTCGCTGTCGCTGTCTGTCCGTCCCTATGTATGTGTAAATCTTTAAAACTACGCAATGGATTTTGAAGGGGTTTTTTTTAAATACATAGAGTGATTTTAGAGGATGGTTTATATGTATAAATATGTACACCCGGGGGAAGCCGAGGCGAGTAGCTAGTAAACGACTATAATCTCCCATGGATTAGTCAGAGTCGACGCTGATTTCATTGTGTTAAGGCGGCAATTTTACCGTTACTGCCGATTGATTTCATTTGTTATCGGTGTTTTCATCACAGCACTGTTATTAAAAAAAATCAAATACCCATGTTTTGATTCTGACTAGATTTTATTTCATAAGTCGGATATCTATAAATTTAGATTAAAATAATTATATATTTGCCTTTTCATTAGATTCTGTATTAATAATTTTATAAAGAGTTTTTCCTATATTTAGTTTACTATAATATTATATTGTACACTGGAATGTAGGTGTAACATTATATGGAAATTAAAAAAAGTTCTCAATTGGCTGCACGTTAAGTAGGTATAAATTACAAGTACCGTTGTTAGTGGAGTGGTGCCACCGTATCGTCTCATCGCCCAACTTTGTTTGTCCTGTACAAGAGATAACATTGCGGATAAACTATTTGCTTACATTTGCATATTTTTTGCTACGAAATAATATTAGTGGGCGAATAAATATTGCATATTATGATTAAGTACCAAAAGATGACTGACCACTCGCGAGTTATATCAATATTATACATTTGTCAGAAATAGAGTAAGCATACATATAGATAGGTACTCAATGAGATTTACCGTTGTAAAATACTTGTAATAGCACATATAATACAAGGCGGAATTTGTAGGAGAAGAAAATTATCGGTCACTGAAAATGTAAACTTATTACACACACACACACATTAACATTATAGGTACCACCAATTCCAAAGCACTGAAGTAGCTTTAAATGAATAAAAATACGTCATAGGCAATATATTTTTGCCAATTGTCATATATTGGTTATTTGTTCTTGTTTTAAACTATCACTTTTAAATTAAACTGCATTATTATAAATTTCCGGGAAAGCATCTTTAATGCCTTTAACTTTCATGTTGATTTCACAAAATTTTTATTTCTTTAGTTAATGCAATTTAGTGTCTATCAAATTATATTAAGTGTGGAATGTGTTGTATTATATATATATAATACAACACATTCCATATCTATTCTTTTGACATGTGTCCCGATTTTTCATTAGAAGAGAGGAACTTCTTAGCATTTCATAAATTCACTGTAGGGATGGAATTTATAAAATACATCCTCTGGAATTTTATAATGCTTTGCATAGTCAGGTGCAGTACCTAAGATCAAGAAGGACATGTTTTTGGAGTTTCGAATATTACATATAGGTATACAAACTGAAACGTGTTTTACAAGTCTTCAATTTACCATAGAATTAGCCCGGTCGGTGAGTCCCGCTTTCTCCTTCCTATTTCTGTCAGTATACAGTCTTCTGCTGGTTTCTGGGGATATTCAAACTTTTCTCAGGCAGGTGAATAAAATACCAGATTTCTTCTTTAATTCAAAGTCATAATCTACCAAAAATGATGAACAATTAATTATTCGATCTGTCTGATGTTAAGCAGTTACCGGCTAAGTCAAGTTGTCTATTTACAATATACTTTAACAAGACGCTCATTCCATACTTTTTTATTTTCAATACGCCGTACTTTTGTACGTTTTAATTTTCTTTCTTAGGTTTGAGTATACACATACTATTACTTTGTGTTTTTGACGATGTTATAATATTATTAATGTCATAAATACGAGTGTTAGTTTATTTCTTAAGTCCTTATATATTTTGGTGAATAAATAGCGAAGATTTTGGATAATAGTAGTGGCTATTTAGTCATTAAAATAAAATTATGTTCCGAGACATTTCGAGAGAATATTATGGAAAAAAAGAAATGCTACATATAACGTGTTATTTTATATTTACGTCAAACCTAAGACGTAATTTTATTTTATCTCATCATTACATAATTGCATTGATTATACATCAAGAACTAAATTTCTATAATATATTTTCTTTTATTATTTATTAGGTGTCTCTATATTTCTAGATAACGTCTTTAGATAATGATAATATATGCAGTTAGTTATTTCTTGATAACAAGCACACATTAATTTGATTAAACTGTAGTTTCATATAAGCAGACCTTGACTTGAATGCTAATTTCCTACACAGAGAAGCCGACAGTCATGCCCTAGAGAAGTCCAATCATAGAACAATGTTTTAATTATGAAGATGTCGTAGCAACTTATTCAGCGGGATTGAACAAAAAATATTGAGGCATGTGCGTTACATCTGAGATATAATATTACACATTATATTTGATAAATTAAACATTTTAATATATTAAATCACTCGTTCTGAAAAGTTAATATAGGTGTTATAGTTATAAATTAACGTGTGATTAAAAATAAAACTAATTTTGTCAGAAGCAAACACCTCAAAATAATTATGAACCTAAATAAATATTACCTTACAAAGTTAAATTCTGTTTTTAAAAAAAGATAGACATTATTAAATATATTTTCTAAATATTTGTCTGTTACGGATTTAGTTGTCTAATACCCATAACACAAATTGCTATGATGGAGCGGCAAGAATTGGCCTGGGTTATTATTGTTATATAATAATAAAAAATAAGGTATAAAGTCAAAAGAAGAAGTTAAAAGTTACAAAGGCACCTATCAAGAGTGAATGCAAATAGGGGTTGAAAGTAAGCAGAGTTTAGGAGCTTTTATAATATAGGTAGGTATTGAACAACTGATAATATTATATATATTATATTTAATTAAAAACTAGGAAAATAATTCTAAATCTTGCTAAGCTTTTAACTCAGATTTTTTATTTTGTTGCAGTATTAAGTTTTAAATACTTTCTAAACCTCGTGCAATTGTTCTGAAGTGATACTTATATGCCTGCTTGCTTGCTTATATGCCTATACTTGAGTAATATATATTTTTTAACATTTTGAGGAGGATATTAGAAACTTATGTCATAAAGTATTTGACCTATTTCACTCGGATGAATTGCATTCGCTACAGGTGTGGTCTTTCAATGTATATGACGCCAAATATTAATATTAATTTAGTTTAATGACTAAATATAAGAGGAAATATTTATTCCTTATTTTTGTTTACATTCGATAGTGCCAGAAATGGAGTCGAGTCATCACTCTATACCCAGAAATATTAACACGTGATCGTTGTCCTTTTGGAATTCTGTAGAGGTAAAGTTTTAGTTTATTTATTTTAAACCGACAAATGTCATTATATAATTAACACCTAAATACCGTTTAACATCAACATTTTCTTGTTTATTAATTAATTCTTGTTAATTAATACAAGAGGCAATAGATTTATGAATATTTACGAAAATCGTAGTGATAAGATATTTATTTAAAAAAATCATACTTTTTATGTCATCAGTGACGAAATCTCATCCAATATTAACTGATAAAGGTAACCAGTGTGTTTGAATTAGCGGATAACAAATATATCTACATTGATTTTGATTGTGGGAGTGATTTTATATTGTTCATAGTTACCTCTGAAATAGGATAACACGCTTAAAGATTACAAATTAAGTTATATATTATTTTTGAATTAACAAACAAAAAAAATTTACAATTGTGTAAGAACTTTTCAAATGTCTAGAAAGAGAAGTGACTTGCTTCGAACTACAGGTTTGTACAGTCTGAAAATAACTTAACAGCGTCATAAAACTAAACAAGATAAAAAATAAATAAAATGAACCTGTTTTTTTATCTATTTCTAGAATAGGGGGCGTGCACAGCGGTAGTACATGTTGATGCATGGAAGGAGAAATGAGTAAAATTCATCAGTGCGCCTGCGTGAAAATATGATGGTTATTGATTGTGACGCGGTAATAGGTCGGCCTGTGCGCAGCGATAAATCAGCGAGGTCCGAACGAGCGGATTACGAGGAACTTAGGTGTCCGCGTAGAGTAATCGTCTCTCTTTCTATATTGTTCTCAGCATTTCTAATTTCTAGTAATTACAAAAGTTAATTGCGAAGTGTATTGTGAGAATTAATTTATCGACTTCTATATCTTGGTTGTAATAAATAGTGAAAGGCAAATAACATAAAAAAACCGTATTGTGCGAGTCGGTCACGTTAACTGAGGGTTGCTTTGTCTGTACGTGATAATTAATATAGGCATGTACAAAGTACTACAACGTGGATAAAAATATATTTTTCTAAGAAAAAATAAATGCTAGATAGTAATATGAAACCAAAAAATTTAATAAAATTACTATGGTTATGGTTATAAGTTTTATTTATTAGTAAAAATGTCTGATAAGGATTCAGAATCATAAAAACATATTATATTAATTAATGAGTTATAATGTAATATTCTAAATTAAATGACTTATGATCAAAATGTACCGAACAAAAGGTGGGCATATCATGTATTACGTTCACCACAACGTCGATAGTTGACAATGAGTCTGGACCTTCCCTTCCATTTGGGATAAGTTAACTAAAGTAACGATTATAGATTTTAAATAAGTAATTCTTAATTACTTATTTCAAATCTAAAACTATTTAGGAAAATATTCGACAAGAAGTTATTAAGTCGATGCAAATATGCAGGTGAAGCTGAGGGCTGCATCTTGCAATATTGAGTATTGCCTGCTGTACTACCTGTCGGCGGCTCTCCATAACATGTCCGTATGCAATTTTGAATGCGGGATCTATGCGTTGGCGCTGTTCACGTCGCTCGCAACTATGCAATATCAGTACAGCACAGCGATTAATCGTTACATCGCCTAGTCTATTTATTACACTGTATTGATATTATATCGATGTAAGTGTTGATAAAATAAATTTTATTGCTTTCCTGACATCTTCATGAGCCAATGACCCATAGGCGCTTACGGTACTTCTTAGATAAGAGTGTGTGCTTCGTTCAGTTAGCATTATTTGATATTTGTGGGTGCATTTCAAATGAGGCTTGAGAGTTTAAATGAAATCCAGTCTGCAGTCATTATTTAAATTATGACAAAAGCGGTATAAAATAATACCGTTACTCCAAACTAAATTAAAAGAAATAAAAAGAACTTGTTTATTGTATTAAAATTAGCACTAGATACATTTCAAAATTCACAAGGAAAATCATGAGTAGCCAATAAAGAAAAGAAATAATTTATTACAGTGGTCTCTATATTGAAAACTAGCACAAAACATTTAAGAAGTGCCAGTAGCCTAGTTATTGAATAAACTATTTTAACTGTTATGTGATTAGGTCAATTCTGTGGATTTTTCAGGATCTTAGCAGCTGATCTCAATCATCAGGTGACTCCTTGTCAGTGGGTATGGAAAAAACTACAAAATATGTAAAAATATATAAAAATGTGTTAATTGTATTGAGGATTAAAGATTATTTTTATGTTCGTCTATATTTTACACAATGTGGATTGGGATAATCTGCGTATGATAATAATAATACGCGGTAAATATAAATACATATCTTCGAGTTCTAAAACCCAAATGACTTCGAGTATTAGGTCTTAGCATCAAAAAAGAATTAATAGATTCTAAATAGAGATAGACATACATTTATTGTTAAAAACTGAATTTTTAGTTATCTACGACAGTTCAATCCTCATACGACGATTACGATACGATAAATGTTCCTAAAATATTATACATATACCTACACATATAGTTGTATCAGCCTTCTTGATATTCATCGTTTAAACTTATTCAGAGGTTGAATCTTAAGCTAGCAATGTAAATCGGTTTAGAATTCCTAAGAATAATAAGCCCGGACAAGCACCATCTAATCACAGCGATTAGAGTTCCGTAGACGTAAATTCGTAAAAACCCGATGACTAACATTAACAGAGGCGCATTTTTTCATATAATTTTGGTTTAGTGGTAATGAACTCACATCAAATACCAACAAGGTCGCAGCATTTCAGTAGTAAGGGTTTCATTGACTTTATTGAAGGAAATAACATTATCAATTTCTGACTACATGTTATTCAGGGTAAACAGGACTTTAATTAGACATAGAATATCTCCTGAAGTCTCTTGTAGGCATAAAGACCGTTTCGATAGAAATGACATCAGAGAGCCAGTCTTCGTTTCAATCACTTAATTATTTAGATACAATATACAATAATTAAAATAATATTTACGAATGTTCAACAAGATATAGTATTCAGATCCATTATTAACTTAATTGAATCCAACGACAATCGGTGCAGTTATCGCGCCATCTTTCTGATTAATTTGTATTATTATTAGTGACAATGGATTTATGTATTAAGGTATGGATTTATTTTTAATAATAGATACCAGAAAAAATTGGAACATTATCATATTTCTTTATACACATTTAACTTTTTCTTTTCTTTAAATAATCATAGAACTCTTGTACACCCCTATCAATATTTATGTTTTTTGTTGTCTTTCCATCAACAACAATTTACCACGACCGGAAATCAAATGCTGCATACGTACCATAGTGCGACATTGACAATGAAGATTAAAAGTAAACAAAAAGTATATTAATAGGTATTATACTACTGAGTCAATCTAGTATTACATGTGATTTTCAATCGAGTTAAGCATACTAAATTAGGAATCAGGAAATTAATCAATCAGAAGTAAGATAGAATTCATGTTTGGAGTTAAACTACGAAATAATTTGTATGGCGTTGAAATTCGTCAAAATAATCAGCATGATAATTAGTCAATATATATATATATATAATAATATCAATACACTCACGATTTCTACACCGATGACTAATGTACATCCAACGCAGCATTTTACATGCTCGTATTTTGCTCGGTATATTTGGATCCAATTAGCAGGGGTCTACCGCCACCTCTGGTCGTTACTTTGTTATCGCTGATGATAACGCAAGTAAGTTAATAAGAAAAAGAAATTGGCATACAAAGTTTGAATTCTTTTCGATTCTTTCGATCTTTCAGTTTAAGTCGGACTAGAAAACCACTAGAATTCATAGTGCGTGTTATAATGATCACTAAGGATATTAATATGTGACCGTATCATAGACTAGGTATGTAGAGTAATAACGGATCCAAGTAAATAATTACGGAATAAGATCATCCAAGTACCAAGGTCAGTCATAAAATTTTGTCATGTAGTGTATTTATACATTAGAAGCATATATCTATTCTGAGATCGTTTATTATTTTATGTCGTTATTGTTTGGAAGTTCAAAATAATAATGACCTGGAATTGTAAGGTTTATTTCAGCGAATAATTGAATGATAGTAACCGAGACAAAGTAATTAACTTGAAAGAGCTACTGAAGCCATTAAAGTCTTCAAAACAAATCTAATTACTTCTTCATATTGAGATTTCGCAGACTGATTTATCAACAAATAAATTTATTTTCAAATAATAACAACTCAACTGTTTACTTATATAATTTTGATTCCTGTGAAATTAAGTGGTTTGGAATACAGACATTTTTCTTCACTGTATGTTTTGGAAAAAAAATAAATGTACATTTGCAAAAATAAAATATAAAACACAGAGTAGTCTCTATTACCTTGTATTTATAAACGATAGGTATATTAATCCTTACCTACAAATAATGTTCATCTAATATTTCGAGACCGTTACAAAACAATAATAAATGAGTCCGAATATTCAATATCATTAACTAGTATCAGGACTATATAACAAATAAATGATAAATTAGGCTTATTATAATACACAGCATAAAATACTCCTGGTGAATTAAGAATTTAGACATATACAGATGTTATGCATATTTTTTTAGGTATTTCATAACCGGTCAGTAATGACATAGCGTGATATACTGTCTTAGCTCAAAATTGATAATGTTTTATAGAAATATACTAAAGATATAAGAGAATATTTACTAATAAATTTTAAAAAGTATGTATTTATAAATTTATCTCCTTACTACCTTTCGTCGTTGACTTCCTTCAAGATATAATTTATATATTTATTGGCTAGGTAAATATATACTTTATATACTAGAGCTAGACTCAACTCCAAATATTACGTTCATACCTAAATTGATGTCGGTAGGTTTAGTCGTTAATATAACGTAGAAATGGAAGGATTTTTGGGCAGGAGCCTTCATCGGTGTAAGCAGAATAACTCACTAAAGTTTCGTCAACATTAGATGAATTGTTTAGAAATGCTGGGGACAAATATTTTTATTTATATATGTAGATGTAGTTCATTAATATACCTATTATTTTGTTAAAATTGTACGGAACACTATTAAGCATCGCGTCATGCCTCAATAGCTAAGTATGACCTCATCACCAAACGCAAATCACCAGAGTATTACTAAAAAAAACGCAATGTTGCCTGACATTTTGATTGTCTTCCAATTGTCAGAAAAATATTATGAATGTGTACACTGCACAATGTACTGAGCTTTATGTGTCTATGTAGAATCCATTAGGCATAGTTTACACAGTACTATTACACTAAAAAAAACGTGTGGGTAGTTTCTACGTATACCTAATTATCTATTCAACTATAATAAAGTCGTTAGGAGTCGACGTTTGTACTAACATTAAAATTTTTGGTCTTACATAATGTGTTATTGCTAGCGAAATTAAACAAAATAATTAGAATCTACGAAGGAAATTAAACTTTTGTTACCTGAAAATATCCGTAAAGGTAAATAATGAACCACCTTTTTTAATAATTGACTCAATATAGAATAAGTTCAGAGATGGCTGACAAATTAGAAGTAACGGTACCTACTCCGTGTTGCTATTCTTAAAGAATAAGGATACTACAGGCGTTATATAATGAGGAGTTGTTCTGATTGATTCTTGGTTGGTTCTTGATTCTGTCACTGGCAGGTGTCGCCACTTTTCCATTAGGTGGGCCGTCAGCTTGTTTGTCATTTCAGTCAAGTATAAAAGTAGCCCACTGCAAAAACTGGTAATGTGTTTAGTTTTGTTCCGAGTAGACAAAGCCTCGTGATTCAGAATACGTATATTTACTAGCTCTAATTCGCAAATTAATTTGTGTGAGCAGTGTACATTCTTTGTTTGATATAAAATGTATAGCTATCAAAGCCACATTTCACGATGATGGCTTAAGTCGTTAAAGCGTTTAGGAGAATACAAAAGAAACATTTATAAGTAAGGATTGTTCACTGTTAGACATATACAAAGTCAATAAACCGCATATGTTTTGTCTCAGGAAATGAAAGGGGGTTTTAACCTATAGTCAACAACTGTACGCGAACGATGTCGCGGAAATTCAACAAATATTTCATATACACTCTATGTATCACGAGTCTATTTGAATGCTAATTTCTCATAAAGTTATTCCTATTCGTTGCTTATTATAAGAAAGTAGTACCAATCTTCACATCTCCAGCACCATTGAATTTTCTATATAAATTTACATGTTATTATAATACTTTATTTTTATACCTATTTTTTACACTAATACTCAATTAACAGATATTGAAATTAATAAAAAAAAATATTCAAAATCAACTATCTTACTTTTATCTTTTGTAAGAACCTTGTCCTGATAATAACATACAACAACAAAAAAATTAAATCGGTCTAGTCGTTCACTCGTGATGTCATGACTATGGGAAGTAGGGATTCATATTTATATATAATACATAGATATATTTTTTTTTGTTTTTATACTACGATGGTGGCAATCAAGCATACGGCC
Organism: Achroia grisella; assembly: GCF_030625045.1. Classification (NCBI taxonomy): domain Eukaryota; kingdom Metazoa; phylum Arthropoda; class Insecta; order Lepidoptera; family Pyralidae; genus Achroia; species Achroia grisella. The sequence continues at coordinate 444,821 of NW_026712938.1, forward strand.
CATCTGATGGTAAATGGTTACCGTAGCCTATGAACGCCTGAAACACCAGGGGTATCACTTGCGCGTTGCCGACCCTTAAGAAACCTTAATATACCCTTCTTGAAAAACCCCATGCTGTAGTCTCGTGGGAAACCTTGGCAGGAAGTTCATTCCACAATCGAAGTGTACGCGGGAGGAAACTCCTCTGAAACCGCACTGTTCGGGACCACTTAGGTTCCAGTGTGTGGGGATGAATTCCCTGTCGATGGCGAGCGATGCGGTGGTAAAAAGTGGCTGTCGGCATCATGTAGAACAATTCCTCAGAACACAGTCCGTTGTATAATCGGTAGAACACACAAGGCGAGGCGAAGTCTCGCCTCAAGCCAAGTGGCTCGATACCGCCAGTGAGATTGGGATCATCGACCATTCTCATAGCACGTCTCTGAACCGAGTCAAAAGATGAGAGCAGTACTCCACTGTGCGGCCGAACCTGTGACTTATATAAGAGAAGTCTCTGGTCCGCAGTGAAGTACCGCCTCGCTCTATTGAGCACACCGAGCTTCTTGGACGCCAGCTTTACCTTTTCTTCCAGGTGACTGCGGAACTCAACAATACTAGAGATGTCGACACCGAGAATCCCAATACTCTTAGAGATGGTAACGGACGTGTTCTGGAATTGAGGAGCCACAACAAAAGGGGTTTTCTTAGCGGTGAACGCGCAGGCTTGTGTCTTAGTAGGATTGAATTGAACTAAATTCAGTCGCCCCCAATCGGAGACTCTGGTAAGAGTACTCTCGATTTCAGACACAAGTTGTTCGCGTTTTGCCTCCACAACGGAAAGAGGGATATTAGCACGGCCCGTGTAATATGCGTCCCCGGTACTGTCATCCACATAGCAATGAGGGTTAACTGTGGTTAACAGATCATTGATATGCAGCGAAAACAGTGTTGGGGAGAGAACATAGCCTTGCGGGACGCCAGCGTTAATATCCATCCTATCGGAGCAATTACTGTCTACCACGGTTTTGATGCATCTGCCAGACAAAAAACTAGCGACCCATTTGCATAATTCCTCTGGTATTCTGTACAAGGGCAATTTCGATAGAAGACCTTGATGCCTTGACATAGCGAAGGCATTCGATCGGGTTTGGACTGCCAACGCCTCACTTTTGCTCTCTATGGCTAGAGCCCAGCGGTGTGTGAGATACGCTAAAAAATCACCAGTTGAGCTTGACGATCGCTCAATAGATCGTGATCCTCTAGGTATCCAAGGAGCTCTGTATTAATTACACGCTCCATCTCCACCTTGGAGAGTAGAGATGCGATAGCGATAGGCCTGTAGTTCGACGGGTTTGAGCTGTCGCCCTTTTTTGGCACAGGGTGCACAAGGGTGGTCTTCCATGATTGCGGAAATTGCCCAGAGGAGTATGAAAACGCGAAGAGGCGCGTGAGTACGGAACACAACTCAGGAGCACACTTCTTTAACAACATGCCGGTATGCCGTCTGGCCCATTCGACTTGTTGACATCAAGAGACAGTAACTCTCGCCGGACTCTCCGTTGCGTTACGGATATTTCCGGCATAGAGCTACCACACCATGGAATGGTAGTAGGTATGGTGTCCCTAGCGTCTAGAGTCGAATTTGAGGCAAAAAGAGCGCACAACAAATTGGCCTTCTCTTTTGCACTGAGTGCCAAGTTATCATCCGGCTTCCGTAGTGGTGGTAAGGACGACTGACAAAAGTTACCTTCGGCAGCTTTGGCAAGCGACCAAAAGGCACGGCTTCCAGAAGGATGTCATGCAAGTCGCTCTCCAATTTTTCTGACGAAGTCGAATTTGGCTATATATAGAGAAAAAGAATTTTAATAGAAGTATATTAATCTAAATATTGAATAAAGCCAAGAGAACAAAACCCTGTTATTCCTATTATTTTTCGTACTGATTGTTCTATTATCCTACCTCATATCCTGTATAGTTTTTTGTTTCAAATTCGAGACATATCGGATGTACATACCATTTTTCATCGTCTATTTTAGAACGTAATGCTCAAAATAATATTTGTGATATAAGTATTGTACATATATACAGCTAAATATATATATATACCTACTGACAATACATGAATAAGAACTTACAAGGAGTATTTAGTAATAATAATGTATAAATATTAATATAAGGTATTGAAGGAACATATTACAGAAGTAATATATCAAATTATTAAATCGTAATACATGGAGCTATAAAAACACTGATGAATATTAATATTCTGACATTTAGATTTTTATTCAATAAGGAATAAAAATTTAAAATAATAATAAATTATTATTATTTTAAAAGTCATTAAAATGTTTACAAATGTAGGCATTTTTTCAATAAACAATAATATTAATGCAGCCAAAACCTTTCTCTATTATGATATAGTTGTCACAATGTATTTGAATATCAAAAAGAAAAGGGATATTTTAACAAGGTAGCCATGATCTCTTGTTATTTATGATACAGATGCATTGAACTGATTTGACATTTGATATCCGTACTTGTAAACCAAACTTGACGGAAACTGAAGCTATCCAAATGGCTTGCAAACATATGGACATAAATAAAAAAAAAACAGACAGGTAAATGGGGTCTTAAAAATCTAGTACCTGAATATCTATTTAATAACTATACGTAGTTGAATGTGTTTTCAAAGCAGGCTATTAAAAGAAGTTTATGAAACAAAATAGGTTAGACGTACAATGTATATGTATTATAGTTTTAAACTCTGGTGAATACTAACAAAGCTAGCAAGTTACTGTAATATTGATCACATTAATTTGATGTTAAGTACTATAAAGTTTAGATCAGAAGCCGATATAGTTTTTTTTTTCGGACTACTCTAATGCTGTTGGTCGCAGCTGGCCTTTACAGCTTCACCGGACGTTAGGGGGCGAGTGCAGATGGCACTCCAAACCTTCGGAAGGACTTATGGAGCGGCTGAAGGCCAACTCTTGTGACGGATACGACTTTAGTCTGAAGACACCACTAGGGGTTCGAACCTCGGCTCAGGCCGTCGTAATATCGATCCCCGTTTGAATTGCACGGGGGATCGATCGGAGGGGTCATAAAATAGTAAATAAATAGACTGTTAATGAATAATTATACAATACAAATGTACATAAGTAAAAAAATAAATTATTATACGTAGCTTTAGCGCTTGCTATGGTAATAACGAAAATTTAATATCTGCCTTAGCGCTTATATTTTATATTCGCCACCACAGCGAGTAATTAGTAGTAGTTAATTATACTATGTAAAATGAAGAAAAAGAAAAACATCAGGGAAGTGTTATACAAAAAAATGTCTATAATTGAATAATAATATAAAATGTTATCTCAAAAAGTTGTTTTTAAAATACATAACTATATATATGTCTTCTAAGCATAACGTATAAAGTTTACTAAAATAAATAAAACATTGGTGCTAAAATACCGTAATATTGTGTAATACTGAAACGGATTTCTCTCCTTGTCACTAATTAATTGCGTGCCATTTGAGTTATTCAAGTAACGCTGCCACAGGAACCGGTAGCGTTTTCATTAACTAAATTAATTCGTTGAACTCCACGCAGTATGGAGACTTTGGTAAAAAGCTCATAAGCACAACCGGAAATATAAACGATTACCAAATGTGTGGTCCACATGTTTTAAAAAGAGCTTTGTGCAACCCGCTTGTACGACGCTTTTTTACTTTGGTGGTATACTTGCATTGTCATTAATAAGATACAACTGGACCCTTTATTAATTTTCAGCTATCATATAACCGTACCTTTTGATTAAAGTAGATTTCCTTTTTTCTTTAATTTATGTATATTTTTCCTAAGATTTTTGTGTATTAAATTTAATTTTTATTGACCATTTATTAAAAGTAAATTATTCTCAGAAAGATAATGTCATACATTATAAGGATATTTATGAATTAAAAATAACTTTGATGCAATAAAGAGGCACAACCAATTTCACCAGGACGCTTATTTTACTGAAACTTAACGTTCTTTGAAAGGGCTCACTGTGTCTGCTGTAAAACGCTACATTTGAGAATAATTAGAATTAATGAGAACTTCACAGAATGGCGAACGTTGACATGACGAAATCCGATACTGTAGTACGTATGTAAATTACATTTTTATATCAACATATTGTATACCTACACTTGAATGTTCAATATCTATGTACGTTATAAAAAGTGGCCGTCTTCTCTTTTACCATTTAAGGTGCTATGATATATTGCTGGCACTAAATCTTTTGTGCAAACACCATAAAGGTGGGATTAAAAAGTACTAGTACGTTGCAACTTTACGAGCCCACCAGGATTGAAAGTAAGTATTTATGAAGTTGCGAAAATCGCTCGTAATTCATTCGTAGTTCTCAAACAAACGTGTAGGATGCAAATCGGCGGCTAGGAAGGCTCGGATGGTTAGTGAGTTCATACTCAATAAGAGAACATCGACCATTCCACAGCCAGCTTCCGTCTAGACGGAGATTATGTAAAATGGAATATAAGCTTATTCGTTTTCACGTCCTTTTATCGCAATAGCAAATTTGCGTTGCGAGTTTTGATAGCATTCGTTTTATTTTATTACGTGATTTCCGCGGAGATTTATATCCTCTATCTTACTGTAGGGTCCTTGTTTGCACTGCAATATTGAACGATTTATACAAGGTTTAAGTATAGGTACATTAAAAGTTATATTGTGTCTTGGTATGAATACCCTTTGTTTGAGTATAAATCAGAATTTATATATAGGGATATTTCTCGTAATCTAATTATTTCCTATCCAGTACACTTTAAATGAATATCGGTATACATAATAATATATAAGTTTACTTATTATTTTCTAGAAAATAAAAAATATAAGTTTTGTGGTATCACAGTAAATGTAATAAAGTAGAATAACGATGGTATTGTTGAGACAGATTTTTTATAAGAGATATGTATTATGATCAAATTATAGTAAACTATAATATATATACATATGATAAATTAAAAATCAGTGGGAAGTTTAATTTCTCTAATTTTTACATTGAAATGTTTGACAGTTATTTTTCGATGTCATTAATAATACTAATAATTATTTTATTTCATTCAATATCCATTGGAGGTTTAGATTAAGTTCAGCGTGACTGGTTGTCGTTTAAACTAAGATATTTTTTAAATAATAATATCAATAAGATAAATAGTAAAATATAATAATATAATATCATAATAAAAGTTAAGTAATAATAATTGTATATTGACATATTCATTTACTACTATTATATGTTACTTAAAATTTGTGGTGAAGTAATATGGAGATAGTTTAAAAAAATACTGTGAATTCATATTAGATAAAAGAATTACAGCCTATTTCGAGTTAAGCTTAGTGCTGCATTAAAAAATGAATGTATAATAAAAGTGTATGTGATTTATCCGACCATCTTTAAAACCACCCTCCTACCTACCTACCTACCTACCTATCTTCTATCTACACTCTGTTCTACCTTCACATTCTCGACATGTAAATATATATAGAGCTGTTAGTGCGCTGTTACCTCGTATTGTTATGTGGATCTTAATTTAGAGCCCGATATTAAAGGACACGTGTTTGGCAAGGTTATCTCTTCATTAAACAAGACGGAGAAGAAATCTTAAAGAAACTCTTCACATATCTTTGTATTTCAAACTAATTATATAATAAACTAATTTTATGTCAATTAATAATAATTTAGATTAGTAAATGTTTCATGTTTTCTTTCACTCCAAAACTATATATATGTGTGCATTAAAAATAGAAATGACAATCTTTGACACATTAAATATAATAAAAATAAAACTAACATTTTATGGTAAAAAGAGCAAGATGCGAGTGAGGTTTCAATTCTATTTGCAGTTTAAAATAAAAGTTCTATAGATATAGAATAAATTCGTATGTATAGTACTTAAAGTGAATATTTTTATTTTGGTAAGAATTTTTAGTAAGAGATAATATAAATTATTTAAAGAAAAATATTTTTTTACGTTTTAGATTTATTAAGGGTAATGACCAATAATTCCTAAGCTTTCCGATTACAATAATGACAAGCGATATTATATGATTTATTTTGTTTCGGATGATCAATTTGCTAATGCAACAGATGGCACATTTATCTAAATCGAAACAGGCGACTAATACAGAGCATTGTCATTATTAACGAGGCCCGTTCGGTGACGTGCCCTCCCAAAATATTTATAAAAGAAGATAATACTTGGTGCAAATGCATACTGGATTCCCTCTAAATGGAAATTGCGAAAACTTAATATAAATCGAATAATCCATTGTTGTGTAGGGGACGTTTTGGGAGGATAAATCTCAATCGGGGGAGAGGAGTAGTCGGCGGTGCAGTGCGCGGAAGGGTCGCAGACGGCGGTCTCGGCTTCCAGGGCCGGCCATCTGCCGCGCTATAAAATCGATATTATTTAGCAACCGTGTGATATTGCTTAAAATGTAGCGCGGTGTCGTCTCCCGAAATAGGTACCTACATTACCTACTGCATCTCTGTTGCTTGTCGGCCTCGCCTGCCTCAACGGTAGCTTTTGTAACGATGCCTTGACACAAGCAACTCTATTTAGAGACAGGTCATGAGAACACCAGACTGGTAGTCTCATTATTAGAATCTGGGCTTTTTGGTATAAAAATATTGTACCTAACATTATAAGTGATAAGTTAATAAGTTAATAAGTAGATATATAAATCTATTAATATATTATAAATAAATATTTAATATAAATATGTAATTATATTAGCGCCTACTACGATACATTTAAATAAATAAATATAAATAGCTACAGTAAGAAATAGATGCTATTAGTACGAAATGCGGCTGAGAGATTCATGTATTATTTGATCATATTTCTACTTATAGAAATTAATAGCAAGGTTTATGCAACTTATGAATGTTTGAACAGAGGTAAAAGACTCGTACAGAGTCGAATCAGGTTTTCAGGTAGGTACCCACAACTAACGGTAGGCATATACTACATCTGGATTATGTTGTGATTTTCTATATAAAACAAATATTGTACCCTTCATATTTTTACATAATATTCAATACGCGAAGTTACCTTTTTCAACCGACTTAATAAACTGATTATGATGATTCATTTTTGTATTTGGATGCTGGTATAACTTTCATGTGGTCCCATATAATATTGACTGAGGCCTACCCAAGTTACCATTAACAATGCGCTGTTTGTTGCCTGAATTGTTTATATTACTAACTGTACTCGCGACTTCGTCCGCGTGGAATTTTACTTTATTTTTCTAATATAAAAGTAGCCTAAGTTACTCCTTATTACATCAGCTACCTGTCAAAAAAAGTCCCATCATAATCCGTCCAGCCATATCAGAGATTAGCCGGAATAAAACAGACAGATAAAAATTGAAATAAATATTATTTTGGTGTATGTACCGTATTTATATTCATATCCATGTAGTAGAAAACGGTTATTTCAGTATTACAAGCAGACGCTCCAATTTTACTACTTATAGGTTTATAATTTTTTAGTGAGACACTGTACATTAAAAATTCTTTCACATAAAAATTAAATATTTAAAAATGAGGTTTAATAGTTAAGGTAGCGTAATTATACAAATGTAAACAATATAAAAACTCATACAAATTAATAAAAAGTAAATAAGGGCTCAACCTTTATTATAACGATAGTAGATATTATAGAGATTTAGCTATAATAAATATTATAATAGAAATTTAAATTCATCAATATTAGGTCAGGCAATAACAGTTTCATCGAACCACCCCTAGTGTCAATCCTTATGGGATTTGTTTGACGAGAGGGGAAAGCACATGTTTGAGAAGTTTGCACAAACAAATACTGTAATGAATTGGGCCATAAAACATTTATGAAATACGGCTGTATTATCAGGAATTGAACAGGAATGTTGAATTTGTTTGAGTATAGCAAACAAAACTCTTCTCTTCTCTCTAGAATGGTACCTATTCGAGAGAGAAGATTACTACAGATTTATCTACTTACACACCAATAGAGAACACACGAACTAAGTTTTCTCTATCTACCTCATAATGGGCCTAATCCATATTGTTATTAATAATAATAATCTTTATTTGTCTCAAATAAAAAATAATACAATTGCTGCTTATATAATAATAAAATTTAAAAATAATGAAGAAACGAAACGTTGTCTAACTCAGAGGGGGCAGTGTGTCCACCCTCTCTGCAATATTCATATGATATTACATATTATACTATCTGTACTCACGACTTCGTCCGCGTGGAATATAACTTTATTTTTTTAAAATAAAAGTAGCCTAAGTTACTCCTTATTACATCAGCTACCTGGCAAAAAAAGTTTCGTCAAAATAGGTTCAGCCATTTCAAAGAGAGAGAGAACAAACAGAGAGACAGACAAGTATTGTAAAAAAATGTTATTCTGGTGTATGTATACCGTATTGATATTCATATGTATGTAGTAAAAGACTGTTGTTTCAATATTACAAACAGACACTCCAATTTTATTCATATGTATGGATGAATATTACAAATGATGAAAATGTTTCTCTCTATTTGTTTCTTACCTTTTCACGTCTAAACAGCAGAACGGGTGCTATATACAACGTACTCTGTACAATTTAACATGAACGTAGATTATATCATGTTGACAGACATAGGCTACCAAAATAAAAACACATGAAGTTGCGGGATATAGCTACATTAAAATTAACTTAGTTTAATATAGATATAAATATTTCTATATTGTTGCAAGCTTCTCAATTACATATCGTCTTTTGGCCGTGGGTGGGCTGTTGATGTAAACAATTATCACGAAAAAAGTTCCGAAGTTTTTTATTAAGAAAAGAAAACCTTTTTAGTTCGGGGCATAATGTAATTCTGTAAGCGTGTTCGGTTTAGTAATATACTATTAGCAATCACTGCTTCTAAATAATTCCGGTCACTTTACTTGGACTCACCCATCTGACTCCAGTAAACTTCCTTGATTAACTTCGCAGTGAGGGATTCAGTCGTGACATGTTAGCAAAGTGATACACCTTTCAGCCAGTTGATGTGCCATATATTAACCACAGGTCGACATACTTAGGTATTGAAGTTTCGTTTGTATAGTACCATGAAACCAATATTACTCAGACTAATATACATACCAAGTACTTAGTATGATGATGACAAAAAAAAGATGATCGCAAAGATATCGTATACGAAACATACACAACACAGGTACAATGTTTTATTGAATATGAATCAAGAATTCAATATAGACTTTTATTAGATAATAGCCTAATAACTTAAAAATCTTTCCTGAAATCAGTTCATTATAATTATTCAATTATTGTTTATTAAAAAAATACCCACATATTCCAAAAGTTATATTTTTCACGGTATTTAATAATAAAATAGTTTATTAAATACCTTTATAATGCTATATAGTAATTATACAGAGAGGAATATAGCGGATTATAATTAGCTATCACATTCCGAAACAATTTGCCGTGCAAATTATGAAATAATCGCGTTTGGCGCCAGCAAGAAATACAAGCCACATAGCGCCCACGCCCCGGGTCACGTGTATGTAATATATTATGTATATAGTACGCAGTTACAATTATATATTTTTAATAGATTAATAGTGTATATTATATATAGTATTATAGGTAGTATTATTATATGTGTGTAGATAATTGTAAACACTGCCGAGTTACCAAAGGAAAATGAAGTTCGGTGCATTGTCGTAAGCGTTTTTTTTTTTTTCAAATTCAAAGAGTTATATGTACAACGTACACAATTATAAAAATAATAGTAAATGTTACATAATTTATAGATTAAAAGCTGGCAAGGATGCGTTGTCTGTTGCTCGTAACCGTTTTGTATAGATAGTAAAAAAAGTATTACTTATTTGTTTTCTTTAAATGATATTATGCACTTATTATAAATATAAATTTATATCAAAAATGAACACAACATATCTTTAATGCGATTATTTCCATTATTTAGATATAATATAGAGGTTATAATATTGATTCATTTTATAACCTCTATATTAACACTTTACAATTTTTCCTCTAATATTTACTTAAATATTAGATCTTTGTCGATCTTTGATTATTTCAGATCTTCATTTCACAAATCTCGAAGATGAGGGAGAGAGATGAAAGAGGATGATGAAAAATAACTAAAAAAATAAACTTCTTGTCAACTTTTAAAACAAATTAAGAACGTAATAAATAAATAAATTTATATATATTTACCAATAGATGATAGATTTATTGATTTAAAAATAGAGTATATATTAGGTACTTTTCCCAGGGTTCGCTTTAATACTTTTTCAGTAAAGTTTTTGAATGCTTAAGTAGAACGGGCGAATTTCACATAGTCTGTAGTATTTCTATCGAAATATTACAGCATGCAACAACTCTACAGTACGCTGTACCGTGTAGTGATCAAACCGTCTTATTTTGTGTATATTAATATATTATTTTCTCAACCTTCTGCTGTTTACTACTGAACATGGACTCTCTTAAAGTCATATAAGAAACTTGTAAAATATACTACGACAAAGGTAAATTACAGACAATTTACCGAATAACATTGAAAAATTAATGTCATTGTTATAAGTTTTCCTACATCGACTATTTTGTTATCACAATAAAATAGATAAAAAAAATATATGCCATTGTATTATATATAGACGTTTTTAAATTTGTGTTGACTGTAAACGTTATGTGACGTACAACCTGGTAGAATTGTAAAAACACGACCACGAAGCACGGTAAAAACTTCCAATAATCATATCCACTGTAAATTTTTATGAAAGCACTTCAAATAACCCAAAGATTTCTTAGTAGGAAGTTAATAGCTTGATTATGATTATTCTGTTGATGACTAATGAGGCATAAATACGTACATTTACAAAGCGGTAAGTGATGCCTGTGCGGTAAAATGTGCAGATTGACGTCAAACATGAGTGGTCAACAGTTAGAAGAAATGATCGGACCTCAATTAAGGTCGTACTTCCCCAATCTGTACATGCAAGATGAACGAGAGATGAGTCACGGGCGTCGGCGGGCGCGGGCGGCGCGGCGGAGCGTGGCCAGCGCCAGCGCAGCCTGCAGCCACTAGCCAACATTCCACGCGATCGTTGCCTCCCCGCATTCGCAACCACTCTGATGCAATATTCAACTTTACTGCGTCCTTGCAATGCCATAATTCATTATATCAAGTATAATCGTTGTGAAGTCATTTTTATCATTTTCTTCTGTACAAGTTGTCGGGTCTTACTAGTTGGATTGAAAGTATTGAATGTCCAAGGCCACTTATGCGTCCTTAATTACCGTAAGTCTGGAGCTAACGATCGGCGACATGATTAAATAATTGAAGACATAATATGCATTGCAGATTGTGTATGAGTATATACATACAGTAAGTATTCCATCTTCTCCGTTATTAATGATAAGAAATTTTGTTTTATATAGCTCAATACAGTAGGACACCATGATTCTAGAAATCACCAAACAAGGATTTTTTTATCATATCGGGTGTTTCCTGCTCATCAAGTGCTTTCCAACTTTACAAATTTTCAATTCAATCCCTTGCTTCATGCTAAAGAAGAAGCTATATCTATCATTGTTTATCGGAACAATGTAATATGTAAATGTAGCAAGCATAGCGAGCTTTAGAAAATCGTAAACCCTTTGAAATAATAAATATTTATTTGGTTCTGCAAAAAATTATAAATACATGTTACATAAATGAAGTAGCAAGTATCTGACATGTTGAACGGCAAATTGGCGTTGTCGTCCCCGCATTTGTTCCACACGACCGCAGCCGATCACGCATTCAGCCTTGTGACTGTTTGCCAAAGTCTATGTCATTGTCATTTCTTTCCTGACAATATGATTCGAAAATTATAGTATTATCTGCGTTAATTAGCTATTTACTGTAAGTGTTTTTTTTATCCTTTTATTAAAGTTTTAGTTGAAAATACATTTAGTAGACTTTGAATGATAAGCGTCAGTGTATACTAATACTTTTATAATCTTTAATTAATGGTTACAAACGAAGTCATATATATGTTATTAGTATCTACATCTTTTCTATAAAGACAGATTATGCGAGAGATGATGTAGTTGTAATACTAATTGGTGCAATTCTCCAACATTTTTCTTACCTTGCCAACTATTTATTCGTCATTTTACAGTAGCCTTGTTTAGGTGTAACGTATTACCATCAGTAGGGCACATATTTTTTATTACAGGTATTGTAAAGTTTTATATGACCATTAGTTATTACACGAGTATTGAACTAACTAGTGTGTAGAGAACTGTCTAACAACTACATAAATAGATACACATTCTGCAGTCCGCTCGATTGCCGATAACCCTTGGCACCAGGTACCTACCTTGTCTGATAGCTTCGGTTAGAACTGCCGTTACTTGTAGAATCGCACGCACAATCCCTCACATTGTTCTGCCTCATTTACTATTGCAATAATTTCCATTTCAAGATAGCTCGAACCTAAATAAAAAACGATAGCGGTATTTGGTAATATAATTGAAATTAATATCCACATAAAAAATTAAAAGCGATTTATATGTACATTTGACTACAATGATTCCTTTGTGGATAATTTTGCAAAAAACGACAGGATGCGAGGTTGGAGGCGTGTCGATTCGACGGCGACGGTGATGGTAAGGGGACGGAGGGCGCGACGCCGCGGCGGGGGGCGGTGGTCGAGCGAGCGAGGCTGTTGCGAGTGTTCGCGGCTGTCAGGCCGGACTAACCCGTCGCTCCAGGTCAGCGCTCCAGCAGGCTATTTATAGAGGTGCCCCTTAAACAGAGTAATTATTCATTGATTAGCACTGCGAGGAATAGGGGATTGCGCTTCTGATAGCTATCGCGCAAACGAGAATCGTCGCCGGCGCCGCGGCTTGTACCGCGACCGGCGACTGTTGCCGCCCGCCCCGTTAACTGAGCCCACATTGTAACATACTAGTATCTAAATAATAAGGATATTTCTTTCGCAATTCTATGAGGTTTCCTGAAACTTTATGTTTTTAATAGACTATCTAAAATGAAACGTTTATGGATATCTAGTATATAATAAAATAAATTAATATGTAACGATCCTGTAGATCTTCCCTCATAATTATACCATGAGATTGTGATGTTTATACAAAAAGAACAATAAAATAGTTGCGGACTGTTAATGCAATGGTATTAAATTTATTCCATAAATAATCTAAGTGGGGAGTTGAGAAGTAAGTCTATATATGTACGTATTGCAAAATATGATAATTAAATAAATATGAAATAACTATACAAAATATATTAAAAATATATTTAAAACTCTTTGAGAATTAAAACTAGTTTTTAAAATTCACTGCAGCGCCCATTGTACGCAGTAATCATGTAATAGTTAAACAGTGCTTGCAGTTATAATTCCAATATACAATACTTTAACTTATTTATTATGTCATATGGCGGTTTCTTAATAATTTTATTACTGTGGGATTCAAACCTATGGCTAATTATTGTCTGTAAAATAGATATTACGAGCGTATTGAAGCAGCTAATAAATATATTATTTAACTTGCAACATCATAGACAACAACAGTACGAGTACGATACAAGGATGTTTTCAACTTCTTACAATGGATGAGTATGAGGGCAAGAAAACATTTTTCCTAATAAGTATTAATTTGATTACTAAATAATAATATAGGTTATTCAATACTGGATAAAAATATTTACACGGACAACAAATTGAAGCTATTTAATTTCCACATAATACTACAAAGATATCTACTATTAAAAACGTCCTTACAAATGTGTACCTAATATATTAAAAATATAATATTGCTATAAATATCTCGAAGTGCTCATTGGAGCGAAGCGCTACTTTACTGCGGACCAGAGACTCCTTTTATACAAGTCACAAGTTTGCCTGCATATGATGAGTACTGCTCTCATCTTTGGGCAGAGCCACCTGAATATCAGCTCGGTCTTTTTGACTCAGTTCAGAGATGTGGTATGAGATATGTTCCGAAGAATTGTTCGACATGATACCTACAGCACTCTTTTACCACTCGCCATCGACAGCAAATTCATCCCCAAACGTTACAGCCGAAGTGGTCTTGGGCAATGCGGTTTCTGAGGAACGTCCTAACGTCCCGTGTACACTTAGATTGTGGAATGAACTACCTGTCGAGGTTTTCTATAGGAATAACAGTATGGAGTTTTTCAAAATATATTAAGGTTTTTTAAGGGCGGCGCACGTGACACCCCTGGTGATTCAAACGCCCATAAGTTACGGTAACGGTGAGCATCAGATGGGCCGTATGCTTTATTGTCACCATCGTGGTATAAAGAAAATCAATAAAGGAATATACAAAAATATCTTATAATCTAATATGAAAGCAATTATTATTATTGTAAGATAAAACTAAAAAGATATTCACATTCGGAAAACAACAATAATGCGTATTTATTTGTAAATTGTCGAAATAATTGCGGGCCATTCAAGGTCTCGTGTAGGTCATCCACCTTTGTTTAGTGCTATAAATATTACACTAAACTGTATTTTATACTAGTGTACACAATATCTCTTATGACTAAGTTTGAACTTTATTCCTATTTCAATGGAGTTTAAAAAGTAATAGATTACTCCACTTTAACCAAATCTTCTGTGTAAGGCAGATTTAATAAGTTGACTATTTTTCTCATTGTCTCATTTAGAAGAAGACACTTTGTTCTTGTGTTCCTCTTAAATACCATAGACACACTATGTTATTTTCAAATTAACTCTACCTATTATTTGACTAAAAAGGTTTTATTTTTAGGACCCAAATTACGTTAAAAATCAAATTAATTCACACATATAGGTTACACTATTAAGGATTTACTTTATTCAGATAATAATATAAATTTACCACCAATTCCATTCTAAAGTTACATTGTGGGGCATTATTATTGACATTAACATTACATTACAACTTTGAACTAAGTTACATACCTAAATCTCTGAATACTTTTGGGGTTGTAGGTATATTGCTTTGTTTAGTACTTCTTTGTCATTGTATACTATAACTCCATACGAGCATAATGCTTGGCTTGCCTACATAACAATAATTTATTCTATTCGAAAATGAAGAATCCTTTCAAAACAGCCATCTTTTGTAGGAAAAATTTAATATATTATAATTCATTTTGATATGAGCTTGCCAGCGTATGTGTCTTTGTTTCATGCATAAATATTTGGCAATATTTTCATAAAATTATTACAAGATTGTTTATGTACGAGGTGTATCATATATATAAGGTAATATTTAAAATATTTCATGTATTTAATTTAGTGCGCTATTATTAGTTCTGGCAATATAATCATAGAAAGAAATAACTAACATATATATATATATATAATAACTAATACATATTTATCATT
The DNA here is from genome assembly GCF_030625045.1 of Achroia grisella. Taxonomy (NCBI): domain Eukaryota; kingdom Metazoa; phylum Arthropoda; class Insecta; order Lepidoptera; family Pyralidae; genus Achroia; species Achroia grisella. Next base: position 460,287 of record NW_026712938.1, read on the forward strand.
CATCGTTATGAACAAGTAATTTGCTCTATTAATACAACTTAAGTATAAGGTGAAGATGTTATTTTACTTCGTTACTTGTCATATCGAGTTCAGGTTATATGTATTAGGAGTTATAAAAATAACCTGGTCCAACAAGCTATTCATATACTAGATGGAAATTATCCTCCCAAGACGGTGTCTCCCAAGATTATTATGTGGTGACTACTCTTTTTGCCTGTTTCTAAACTGCAATGAGATCTGTCTTCTTGTGCAGTTTATTTGTACATATATAATTGTGATACAAAATATAAATAAGTAAACATTTTAAAAAGAAATGTAGATATTATTATTTGATTTACTCGTTGAATATAAATTTTACTGATTAGGATATAGTAATACATAGTAGTAGTTATACTACTACTATGTAGTAATATATACTAGACGTTAGTGCTAGAATTTTAGAAGTTAATAGGAATTTAATTGATTAAAAAAAATTTGAAGCTACGGGGTTTAAAGATAAGAAAATTATGATATGTGTCTAATAATAAGTTATTTATAAGTAATTTGTTGTTCATTTTAGTGTAACTTAATAAATTTTATGTGTCTAAAATAAAGAAAACCTACTATTGTATAAAAATTTATTTTATTGCAATACAATCACAAATGAATTTAATTACTTTGAAGATTTTTAAGCCACTCAGGATACACGAACTTTCCTTGACTTCATTGTAAGAAGTATATTATTATATTATTTTGCATGATGCAAATTGTTTTTAAAAACAGTGTTCGAATACCACGTTTTATCAAAACACCCATGAACGATTCCCAGACTTACCGGTTTTAATCGGGAAATTCGTGGAACAGTGCGAGCCACTCAGCTCCTCGGTCCGCGCGCACACTGAATATATACTTTTTATGACCACTGTAAGGAAAACCGACAGATAATAATGTGTAATAACTACCTGCAACGTGTCCATTCCTTAATTTATTCCATTTTTTGGTCATTCGTGATTATTATTAAATTAGAAGTACGGCTTTACACTTAATATAACATTAGAGATGTCATCTATTAATAACATAATCAACAGTACAATAATAAATACAGCATCTATATGAATACACGGATTATTTTGTTTATTAATAAGATGTTGGTGGAATATTGGATTATTTTTACGTAGTTGGAATAATAAATATGCTAACGGCCCACCTTTTGGATGGTATTTGGTAACCGTCGCCTACATCCATGTCCACATCACGTTATTGTGCGACACCCTTGGAATTCATTACCAATCCCAGACGACTAAGATGTCATGCCTCTTAACCTGTAATTTCTTGACATATTAAAAAATCAATTATTTCTATCATTTGCGGGTATGTTTCTCAGTTGTAATTAGCCTATGTGGTGACTTATATTTTACAACATATTCTCTAACTTCATTATAATACTTTCAATAGTTTTGACATGGAATCTTAACACAGTAAAACGTTTAGTTATAACTATATTGCCAGTGATGCCTAACTCTATTAACAAATCTTATTTTTCTCATTTTGTACCATGGGCTTGGAATATTCAAAGAAAAATATGAGTGTACCAAAGTCAAAAGTCCGTGATTTTTGACACGCTCACATTTTGCCTCGAAAATGAAATGAATTGTCACTATGCATATATATATATATATATATATATATATAGATATATTAAAAATTGTAGCATTTGTACTATACTTGCTCTCCGTAATTTTTATCCTATTATCATTTGTTATTTTTTATTTTCAAGACTGCTTGTTGAATACCCTATTTTTTTACTAACAGTAACTAATATAAGTAATACTGAGGTTCTGAACAAGCAAGAATTTGTCGTATGTTCTTATTTCTACAGAACCTTGGTACTTCAAAACATACTAAGATTCATAGAAGCATCTACTGTAACCCTTTTATTGACAAGAAATAGAAAGTAAAATCGTAATAATTAGAATAAGCACATAATTAGAATAGACAGGTAATAAAATATGTGACTGGATATTTTTTATAGTAAAATCATAAAACAATTTCTATTCAAAGGGGCTTGTAAATTAAAAAAAAATATAATTGATTTAAATAAGTCTCTTAAGAACAAGCTATTAAATAAACCCATTTGGATACGATTTAGTATTATAAAACGTTTAAACACGATACAAAAAGTTTACATTATTAGGTTATTGGCGGATAAATTCATGAAGGAAGTGGCTAAAATATCGCATATATTTTGGGAGCGGTCAATAAATTGATAATAATAGATGGGTAATAAGTTTAGTGTGAGGCGGCGGAACTCGATGCAGTTCGGCGAGTGTGGTTTGGGGTGGACAAAATCAATAGTCGCTACGAATAGCTACCACTACATCCAACAAATCTGCACACATAGCAGTTTCCTTATATTGCCTATATCCGTCCGTGTATCCCGAATTATTATCGTCGTAACAGGTGTCGTATGGTATGAAAGTTTTTACTTAAAAGGACAGTTGTGTTCTGTTTGGAAACATTGTGATCATAATATTACTACAAATAATTTAATAAGCCTGCGAAAGTCATGTTAATATTTGCTTAAAAGTAGCGGTATAAATGTACTTATTTATTTATGAAACATATAAATATTACATAGTTGATTATATCTGGATCTCGAACTAAGCGGACCCATATCACGGGAGGCCACAAAACAATTGCCAAATTTTAGTAATTATTACAGATCAGTAGAGTAGGTTTGACATATCAAGAGCCTGCAGTAGGCTCACACGATTGAAGTTATTGAAATGGATTTGATAAAAACATTATAGTTTTATTGTACTATTGAATTACATGCTATAAAACAAAGTCGCTGTCGCTGTCTGTCCGTCCCTATGTATGCTTAAATCTTTAAAACTACGCAACGGATTTTGAAGCGGTCTTTTTAAATAGATATAGTGATTCAAGAGGAAGGTTTATATGTATGTACACCCACCATGTTAATATGTATGTACATGTACACCCGGGCGAAGTCGGGACGAGTAGCTAGTAGTCTATAAAATCACACAAATTTGTTTTTATGACGTCGTTGTGTTACCTATATATTTTAACTATAATAAATATATGTATAATTCTCTATACTTTAGCATGGTGTTATCTAAATTACGATATAGGTACATACATACAATTGGCAATAAATTTTTATATTCTGCGTTCTGGAATAATACATAGTACCTACCTAATACATAGTTTCTAAATATAGTATACATTCTAAATATAAAGGATACCACTATAAAATAATAAACGGGTGTCAACCTACGAGATAAGAACAAATGATGCAGGCTTAAACGGACAACTATCAATCATATTTCTGCTACAGTTAAGTCTTAAAAAAATGTATGTCACATTGCGGATGCCAAGAAAATACCCTAATAATAAATTAACATAGTAATGTTTGCGGCCGTTATGTTAGGATTGAGTCCGCCTTAATTAATATAAAAAAGCGGCGCTTGCTAGTGTCACTGGCCTTAGGGGACTACACATCATAAACATCTTATAAAAACACTAGTTACGAAAATTCTATTTGTATTAATTAATATTACATAGATTTTAGTATAGTAAGTACCTACTAGTTGTATTAAAAATTGTAGGATATTTATATGTATTGTTTTGTTATTTTGTGCAACTACATTATATTGTTTTGAAAAGTTTTATTTAATAACTGTACCCATAAACGGATTATTACTTGTTTATTAATTCAAGTTCAAGACTGTAATTGATACGTCACTCAATAAGATCGATTACGAACATAGATTACGAGTATCAGTAATTATCTGTGGACTGTATCTACGAACATAAAAAGTTTAATATTGGATGTGAAAGTGAAAAATTGTTACAGGCCATGTTTGTTGTTCAACTTGACCCGCATCTCAGTAATTGTGAGACCGCTCATCATTTTTGTGCAGGAGGTATGACTATGTTTTGAGAACATAGAATACTTATATATAAAATTTAAATTGCTTGCTTGTTATTAAATCAAATTTTGTTTACATTAATTGTGCTTAGACACTTAGTCTCCGATAATATCAGTACCTACATAATAACTAGTTACAGTGTCACTAACCCTGAATTCCTATGTCTATCTGCGATCTTTTTTTTACTTTCTTCGACGAAATATGCGGATTATTATTTTGTACACTGAACTTACTAAGCGTCATAATTTTCGAAGAATAGAAAATAGAAGTTTTTCCAGTAAAGTTGTACTAAAAGTTATTCGATGCTCTTGTACTTTATATCTAATATTATTAAAAAAAATGTTAAATGAAATCTATGTAAGCGAGTTCAGTTAAATACGTTACGAGTACAGTTAAACGAACTCTCTTTCACACGATTAGTATATTGTGGCACGTATTCTGATTCGTATAAATATTTCAACAGAATTATATTGCGATTAACTAACTCATTTACCCTCTGTATGTTTCGTGCAGTATACCAGTACTATGATAAAAGTGTGTTGAAAGGTGTAAACAAACTTTTTTCTATATATTTGAAGAGGCGAACATGCGCACTTACGGCCGCTAGTAAACGATGGTTTTGGCCTCAATCTAGTTGTATTATACAGATGTATGTATATATATACATACATATCTGTCTCTCACAGCTTCACTCATAGTTAAATCCAACATTTTTGTGGTTAGGTAAGACGAATACGCAGGTGACTCAGTATAGTTCCTGTAGTAATTATGATAGTCCTGATTGAAGCAATGTAAAATGTTAAAATTAAATATTGTAATCATTTAACGCCTAAATGTAATAACACATGTGATGAATTTAGTTATAGATCAGAAAATAAATTGATGATATACAAAAATAATTTCGAAAATACGTACGATCGATAGCAAAACTATCACGTAACCTACACACAGTTGAAATTTTTCGTTTATTAAGACGATAGATCATAAATAAATAACAGAAAATGCAGTTAAGGACAACAAATTTGTTTTTATTTCCAGCTTTCCTCGTGTCAGAGCTATAATTTATTATTTTTCATTATATATACAAACATAATTATCTATAAGATATTGCTGTGTCTAATTAAATCGCAGTTTTATAACATTCTTCCGGGTGTGAATGACATTTGAATGAGATGAAATTGGCAATGAAAATAAATTTATTCACTGATACATGATGGCTGTTAATTATCCCACTGGAGATATTATTTTGTCAATTTAGTGTAAGGTAGGTACTTTATCAATATTGTTACTTAACATTATTTGTAAAATGGGAATATTCATGCTCGCGTATAAAATATTATCTAAATTATTTATTTTCACTTATGCGCTGACATCTTTATATAATGCATGTATTTATTAAGTGTAATTCTAAAATAAATTATTGTTATGTCTTTTGGTGTGCATACAATTATAATATGTTTTAATCTTATTAATATTACGAAATTGGAAGTTGGTTATGATGCTGGTATGTTTATACTAATAAACTGCTATATGGATTTAAATGAAATTTAATATGACAAAGAGCATATCCGAATTCATGCGAGTAATGCCACCGGATACAGCAAGTTGATGAATACATAAAGAAAAGGAGTGACATAATGGAAAGCATTTGCAACCATCTAAGATTTAATATCCTTTAATATTTTAATTTTAACAAAACTAAACCGAACTTTTCGTTTAATATAAAGTTTTATGATGTATGAAAGTAGTATTCAGTTGTGTCATTCAGTTCTGTATCAGTTGAGGCATAATATTACAATATAGTTTTTTATTATTAGAAAGTAATATTTTTGCCTGGGATCATATTATTTGGCTTAAAAGAATAATTACAGTTTATTATATTTTCCAAATAACTTAATATTTATTTTCATCACAGTTTTTATAGTTTTACTTTTACTCTACTTGCTTATTTTTTTTATTTCAAAGACTGATACAGCTGCAACAATAACTACGTATTGCTGTTTTGAAGTATAAATAAATAGAACTGTGCTGTGTAAATAGACGAGTCATATAATTGACTCACCAAGAGGAAATTCTAAACTCTGCCACAACTAAGTTCAGGAATACCATATAGAGCAGTAAATCACCTCATAACGACTCCAATATATTCTGGATTGGCTTTGGTTACACGATCCATGGTGCTACTCATTCTCCATATTACACCAGCATTTAGTGTCGTATGAAGGTCGTTTAAGAGACATTTTTAAATTGATAACAAATTGAAAGATGTTCTTGTTTGTAATAAACAACTGATTGTAATGATTATTTTTGTAATCGACAGGCGAATTTGTGGTCTGTCCCAGGGTACTGTTTGACTAGCTTCAAGGCAGTTTTTACAGCGTAATTATATTATAGCTGTAATTTATCAACCGGTTTCAAAAGAAAGAGATTCCAATTTGATTATAATTTTTGATATAATAATTTTCATATTCTTTTTTCTAATTTTAGACACACAATATAAAAAATAGGAAAAATATTTTATGGGCGTAAACAACTGGATGATTTGTCTGGTCCGATTTAAATGCAGTCTGAGTATACGATTAGGAAACACCAATCGAGTTTAAGTTGAGGTTCCGCTTTACGACTGCATCTTTAGAGGATCATAAGGACCCGTAGTCAACTTTGTTTAACCCTGTTGATCGATGTAGATTAACAAGTATATGAACTTCTCATTATTGAATAAAATAAATATTATATAAAATTGTTTGTTTCAAATAAAGTACTTAAGTTGCTTTAAATTAATAGCTGCAGTTGAAATTGTACAATTATACAATTTTACTGCTCGATTTGTAACAAATATGGCAAAAGCCGTTCAAGCAGAAAATTTGGTTTTCAGTCCAATTTATATTACTACTTTAATTTTAGCAAACATTATGTCATATTCCGATTCCATCATGGATGGTATAACAAACCAGGACAAGGAAATATGTGATTTATTTAGAACCCAAAATAAATTCCTATACAGAGCTACCTCTGTAGGTATATTACCTTAACCTTCCCGAAAACTTTAGAAGTGCATATTGAATTGTACTGAAGGCAGAAATACTTTGACGTCTCGAAGAAGAAGACAGTTAAAATGTACAAATTTGGTATCCGAAACTTCAACAAATAATAGTCATACAAGATTTTCTGCAATGTTCTATTATCTATTTCTCAGTTATTTGAACTTTGCAAAAGAAGATCTTGGATGGCTTGGCTTCGCAATCCGCTACTCTACTCTCCACTACCTGTTGCGGTCATCAGTAATGAAAAGGAGACCATTTATACACTTAATGGTCTCCTTTTCATTACTGATGACGTAAAGATAATATCTATTTCTCATATTCAAATAATGACGTCTTGTGTATTACTATTCTAATATAATTAGGTTATCGATTACCCAAACATTTAGGTTACAATTGTTTTATTACCTCTTATGTTATAGGTTTTCATGGACTACATAATTACTAATTAGCTGTGATCTGAATTTTATGGCTTATAAAAAAACAAGATATCGCCTTTACGGTTTGTACATTACAATACAGTTACTTGATCAGGATTTGTGGAACGTTAAGTATACAGGTTTCAGATACGATATACTTTTAAATTATTGTAGGGCTTCGTGTAATGATGAAATCCCTCTACAGAATTCATATTTTGTGCTTAGTACAATGATAGTATTAGTGTTAAGTCTCGATAACTTCATGTTAATAAATCAAAATTAGGCTTTTTTTAATATTATGAACGTAATACAATCAGAAGTCCTGGAGTTTGGTTGGTTACTTCGGTTATTAATATGCACAACATCATCGATATCGACATTACATTGTGAAATCCGTGAATCCGTGCTATGCTCTTAACACTCAGTAGGTATATTATGTAATATCATAACAACAAGTAACATAACAATTTTGTAAAAAAAAAATAAGCAAACGATATAAATAAGAGTGATACACATCTGTATCTCATTCTTGTCGAAGATTATTTAATTTACAAATTTTAGTTCTAATAAAATACATCAATATACATAGTTCATCCTTTGTTGGTCTAGATACCATCTTATTCAATATCGTAGTTGTCAGTCGTATTAAACTAAGTCTTTGAAATAAACATCTCATTTTTATTTCTAGCATAATGTCATAACAAACTTAATAATTATATATAATGGTTGCATGTATTGCATTTCTGTGATATGAACCTGTTATAATTATTGGCATCTAACACGCGTAATTAGACAGAAGTATGTTGCACTCGTGACATCTACCGGTTACTGAGGATTTTGCTAATTGACCGTAACCGATGTCATACGTAATAAAATCAATGTGGAGGACATCAACTGCATCTTCAATTTATGCCGATGTGGATTCGCGATGCGTCGTGGTGAGACGCCATCCCCCGCCACCGAGCTTCATATTTATACGCTAAAGCGGACATCGCAAAGAGTTCAAACGTACGTCGGGCGCTCGGAACATTAGACGATCGAGAGAATCGCAACGCGTGGGTAGAAGAGGGCGAGTGCAGTGTGCAGTGCGTGCGGATCGTGTGTCGCTGAAAGCTCGCGCCGCGAAGCCTCCGTGAGCGGCGGGACCGCGCGAGCGCCCGCCTCGCGTCAGTGCCGGCCCGGCCGCGCCGCAAGCATCACGCTCCGACAACACCTAACTGTTGACTACCCCTGATTAGTGACAACACTTACATACACCAGACATCTTTGTATTAGAACCTGCCGATCCTCAAGTGGAAAACAACGTTATTTTATTTGAAAGAGAGGTGAGTCAAATTCACTTTTTCTAATTTATTATAATACAGATTAATTTAATAGTAAATACAAAAAATATTTGTAATTATTATGAAATTAATATCTTATTAATCTCAAATATACATATATAAATTTTAATATGAGTTAAAACGCCGCATCCGAGCGAAGCGTCTGAAAAAGCCGGTCGGCCGGTAGAGCTTTTCCAACATTGCAGTTTACACGTATCCTGAACGAATGCTTCTATCATTCAATATAATTATATTTTATAATTATATATTCCAAATATTTCTTAGCAACTTGATTCTTTTTTCAACTTTTAATTTTATGAATAAAATAATATTGGTATGTAACAATTCACATAATAGCACTCTAATGTTTCTTAATAACCGTTTCTTTATAGTTTTAAAGTATATGTAGGTGATGGTAATTGAAAAAGGCACATAGGTGTATTTTTATTACTACCACTTATTCAAAATTATTATGGATAATTATTACCAAGTTTAGTATAGTCAAATTAAAATAAAAGTTGTAAGTATTCTTTTCATCACAGATAATTTAATTACTTATATCCATAATAGATTTAACTATCTGACTAATATGTAGGTTGTGAATTTAAAACACAAATCTATTTAACGTCACGTTTCAATTTAATGCATGTCTTTACCAACGTTATTCCACTAGCTTTTCAATTATTGTGATCACGTTGTATTCAGATTTGAATGTAGCTAAACAGTTAACAATTTAAATTGCTTTAGTAAAGTTTATACCGTATAGTCAACCAAGAAAAAAAGTGAAGCTTTTCATTCACAATTGACTACCGGGTTTCCACATGCCTACAGCAGAGAGTATTCTTAATTTCTTAACGGTTGATTGTCACTGTATCCAATAATTTATTTCAGAACGTCTATTTTCTTTCATCGTTTTTATAAATTATATTATTTAATACTATATTTATTAATATGTTTTAACCAATAATCGAAAAATTTAAGTTAAATGTTTTTATCGTTATAACATAATATAAAAGAAAGTGGCTATCGCTGTCTGTCCGTCCCTATGTATGCTTAAATCTTTAAAACTCCGCAACGGATTTGTACACCCGTGCGAAGCCGGGGCGAGTATCTAGTATAAAGTAATATTTATAATTTTATAAATTATCAACATTATTTAATGTTAATTCAACAAAAAATCATGTCAATATCTTGAGATTAATAGTTAAATTTAATGACGTTTGTGATTGATTAATAATCGCCGAATTGGCATAAAGTTAATAATAGCGAACAAGATCGCGTGAGTGGATCTGATGCAGCCGCGTGCCGCGGAAATACCGTGGCCGATTCGATATTTCACAGTCGCCACTACTAATCATTCGCGATTGTACTTACAAAGTAGATTGAAATGGTATCGCATCATTGTTTGACAGATTATATTAGACATTATTTTCCGATTGAAACAATTCATAAAACACTATTTACGGACAAAATACTGCAGCATTATATTGATATTGATTTAACGCTTGACTTGTCATGATGACTTACACTTAATTTATTCGAAATAAAACAAAAAAAATGCCTTGCTTCAGTGAACTTCAAATGTAACGAGGCATCTATATATATGATTTCAATATAAAATGCTGTGCGATGAAACAATAGAAACCTGTGGCCTGTGATTAACGTCTTTGCCTATCACGACTTCCGTAGGTACAGTGGAAGGATAGGAGAGTGTTGCTTAGCGATACTAAATGAGAATATATTTCTTGGTCATAGCAATCTAGGAAACAACTTTTTTTCTTTTGTTTCGTTTCAAGTTTTGGATCTGGGTTCATATTTCCCATAACATTGAACATCCTAGTTTGAAGCAAATAATAATATCAAATATTTATTATAAGGGTAACTCCTTCACATCCTGGGGATGTTTTAGAAGTGCAACTGAACTCGTTATATTGTTACTCCATCGCTACAGGGGTTTATTATGTATCTAAATCTCTTGAATTACACCTGATACATTTAAGAGAATTAAAGTTCATTATCAGTCCACCACGGAGGTCGTTTAACGACTTCTTAATGAAACCGCTTAATTTTTACATAACAAAATGAAGTTGTTTTTCCATATAAGATATATTCAAGCTGTTGGTTTTATCCATAAATGTAAACGTTGCATGATGTATGGACGCAACCATTTGTTATGCCTGTTTTTACGAGAGAGTAAGAAAATTAGAACTCCGGGATAAACAAAACTGGGGCAGGCATGGCTGTTATTTCTTTATGACCATACTTATTTAAATAATTGTAGACATATTTTTATACGTCTGAATATTTTCCTTGTATATCCCTTTTTTCAGATTACCCGAGCTTTTTGTTTCTTCTACTTGAATTTATCCTTATTTTCTCGTTTTAATGATTCAATAGCATTGTTTAAATATAAACTGTTATTCAACTTATCTCATGTTCTTCATTTGTCTCTTAATTCGTGTTCTTCATTTATTTGTGGTTGTGTATCTTGCTAGAAACCAATCGATCTCATACTATGCGTATATATTAAGCGATATTCTTTAATGTTATAGTGATGGCGGTCTAATGTTGCTGTTGAACACTTATATAAGAACTCGTAAAATAATGCATTATTTTATAAGCATTTATTTTATCACAATGATGACTAAGGTGACAGACATAATATCTAATCTTAGTGTAAAAATTCTGAAGGTCATCATAATACGTAAAAAAGTTTGGTTTCCAATATATAAAATGAAGAAATATTATAAATATAGATCACAGGTTTTCTCTGTGATTATTAGAAAAATAAATAATTTTTAATTAGATTTTGTGCGAAAGCTAGCCCATCGGCGTACGAAATATGAACTTTAAAAACTTAATCTTTCCTGTAAAATCCTGCAATATAAATATTTAAGATAAAATAAATAAAACATTTAACGAGGAAACTTATATCAGCTATTATTTTAGAGATACGAGTGGGAATAGAGGAAAATCTGATAATTTATCACATCAGACAGTGAATATCACGAAATAATAAAAATCGATATTATTCATTTTATATTACTCCATTTATTCACACCTTTTTCAAAAAAGCAATTAAATCATCGTGGGTCACTTAACTTAAATATTCATACTTTTTGATTTGTACAGTGAATGAATATATCGAATAAACTGTCTTGATTGGTCGATAGGAATGGTCGATGGAATTAATTGCGAATCATAGACCTTTTCGGTCCGCATGATTGCGCAAACTCCGTCGCCAGTGCAATTCGTTCACAAGAGTTCAAGTGCAGGGTGAAGGTTCCACAATTGACCGCTGCGCAAGCGCTTACGAGTACGTCCGCACCGCCGTCAACGCCGCCGTCGCATCCGCATCCTCTGTCATCATATACACGCACCATACGCACCCTTTATGTATTAAAATTCAATTACGTTGACATGTATGACACATGTTCCCCTTTAGAAATAAAGTTTCTTTGCATTGATTACAAAGTTCAATAAATATTTTATTTGTGTGTTTTTATACGTGTATGTTTATAGAAATAATAATAATAATAATAATCTCAGCACAATTCACACAGCGCCATCTAGTCCCAAGTTAAGCTATCTAAAGCTTGTGTTATGGGTACTAGATAACTGATACAAGTACATAGATATTTTTTTTTTTCGTAAATACATACATAGAAAACACCCAGACCGATACAAACAATCATACTCATGAATACAAATGTTTGTGCCGTGCGAGGAATCGAACCCGCGACCATCGGACGTAAAGCGATGTGCTAGACCGCTAGACCACCGAGGTCGTCAATACGAATACGAATAGAAATACGAATATACATATGATATAGCCCTCGCGCAGACGGAAGTAGTTAACTCCGACTTACCACATGATACTAGATCTTTGATTCTCATACGAAATTTCACCATTTCTTAAATTAAAAAAATCCATGCAATGATTGTCATAAATAAAGACTTGGTGAAAATTTTGAATTACTGTAAGTTATGGATATGTTCTCATCTAGAGGAAACCGTTTTATCTAATTCCGTTGTGAACTTCTTTTTAGTACTAAAGCTGTATAATTAATGTCTATATTTGTACACATCACATAAATTATACAACTAAACATCGTGTTATAATATTTAGCCACCAACATATATTTCCGATCTTATTATCGACAATTACAACGTATACTCATGCAAATCATTGCGGTGTATAAACAAGCAAAGGCAATTCATTAAATGATGGCACCATGACAAGGTCACCGAATTTCCGATTTCTTTGTTTCAAACACTTAGAGCACTTAGACCGCGGAAATACGGCTAGTTGACGGGAGCTAAATGACTGGATTACACTCTTCCTTCGAGCGTTACTATTTTTTGTGTATTATAAAAAATATACAATGCAAAATCCGACATTTTGCTAATAGGTTTTAACGTAAATAGCACGCTAGTCTCCGTACCGTTTAACGGCTCCTATATTTACAGCAGTACGGTTGTGTTACAGTTACAAACTGAGTCAGTAGAATAAATATCAAACGGTAATTCATCTCATCCATGCTCGAACATAAGCAACATATAAATGGTGACCATAAAATTAAGCGTCCCTATATCTTAGAAACTTCTCCACTGACTTCGCATTAATGAAAGCGCGCTTCAATATGCGTGCGCGCAGTCCCGCCGTGACAGAATGCGCTCGCGGCGTTGTCGCCAGTGACGCTGAACCACGCGCCGCCGCCGCTTCCTGAGAAAATGGCAACTTATGGGGAACTGAATCTGGGCCTCGCAGGTGCCATTGACCCGCGCAACCTGCTACACTTGACGCACATATGTTGCCATTCACATTTAATATTTACCCACATTCTTGAACTCTATATGGGTTTATAGACTCGTAAGAATCAAAACCACAATGGGGTTGCATGGCTAACGATTTTTATGACGCCTGCGGTGAATTATAATTAACAATGATTGAGGAACTTCTTTTTGAAACTAATATTTTTAATTGACTTTACGAGACAAATGTCAATCGGATGTAATAATAAGATAGAGGCAATGTATAATAAAAATGTAGGCAGTAATCAGTATAGGAGATGAACTGACTGGCAGTGGCGTGGCATGGTTAGTGAGTGCACTGGGCTTTCTGATGACGCGACCCGTCGCTGTAGGAGCCAAAACCGTTATTACCGGACCACAAAAATGTTGCAAAAAAGCTCGTAAACCGTTTCTGTTTCACTTGCTATATCGTAATTTCGTGACTTGGCTTTGATTTCATGGTATATTCAAGAGTTTTATCATCAATAGACAGTTTTCGCGCACTACAATTATGTAACTATCAAACCGTGCATTTCGTGATAACGTAATGAAATGAAAATATCGTGACAATCATTATAAGCTCCATTACTATCTGTAAATATTAACGGTCGTATAAATAGGAATTCATCAGAATTCCTGTTCATATGACTATTAATACCAAAGACACTGTGCAGACAAAGATAATATGCTGTGATATTATACGTTCAGATAGTTCCTGTTTACCCGGTAATCAAAAATATAAAAATATTTGTTTGAATCATAGGTACTATATATACATATCCATAATCTAACATATTATCAATGTAGATTGTCTTACCATATATCAGAATTTATTAGCTCTATAACTTGGTTTATATCATATGTTGCAGTCCCAGTGGGATAAGCAGTCTCATCTTTTCGCATAACAATGAAGAAATATCGCTACCTATACGGTAGGATGGTTATTGGTCCCAATATAACGATACAGTAGTTGCGAGTATGTAAGAACCTCGTGTTGGGTCGTCACTTGAATATCAATATCACAATATTGCCGGCCGCGATGCCGCTCACAATGACCGATAAAGAGAAAACACACGAATATGGCCCTACGTGGAGTGTATTTAAAAATCACATTCAATAGCTGCAATAAGTGTTAGGTGCTCAGTACCACTGATGGAATGTAGGTTATGATGTTACTTAGCCCGAGTTTTTTGTCTGTCTAAGTTTTTTACTACAATAGTTATCTCCTTTCCTGTCAATCAGTTTCGTATAAGGCGTGAAAGTATTGACGTCACTGTGCCAAATCTTATCTTGTTAACTTGATATTATTACAAGATTTTATTGGTCGCAGATTTAAGAAATTTACGTGGGAACAAAACCGATATGTTGCCTTTAGTACTACAATCCTCTCGGCTCTTATTTAAAAACCATTCTATCTTAGTGGGTATAAGACCTCGCTATCTAATCATCTATGAATATATATTAGTGAATAAAAAGTAAATGTAGAACATAGGTACATTTTGTAGTGTAATTATGGCACAAGTGTAATTACATCTTACTAATATTTCTTTAATGTATATTGTAATCAATAGAAGTAATATTTCAGAACTTTCATACATTACTTGAATGGACAGAAGGTGATTCGATTACACTCTTTGCTGTGTGTTAGTATCCAGAACCTGACTCCGTAGTGCCCACGCTCATGGCACCCACACTCTAAATAACAAGACAAACAACCGTGTCCACTTTACCATTTACCGAGTAAAAATTCTCATGTTATGTTTGAATAGGTCTTTTACCAATTAGTATTTGTACCGATATATGACGTTTGCTTCGGTTAAGGTTTGTCTGCTGTACTCGCCACACGCTTTGTACAATGTCCGACACCCTCCCGAGATGAGCGCGAGGCGTGAGAGAATAAGGATTCTGTCTAACTACTAACTCATTGTTTGTGTTCAAACAAGCCTCTTTGAGCTTTTAAGTATGCATTAAAAGTTTCCAGTATTGGCCATCATCTATTTGTAATGCATTGAGTATGTGTCTGACAGTAAACAAGTTAAAGGAAAATCGCAAAATTGCGGGAGTGTTCGCATTTGAAATATAAATCGTCTGTGATCATGTTAAAACAACAACCTTTACCTCATTTCGTGACCGACAAATAAAGCTTCTCTGTTATTGGAAATTTCTTAATATGTATTTTGTGAAACACCTCTTATTGTTAAGTACCGTAATATTGTAACACCTCACCTGCGTAAACATTCGGTGAACGCTCTAAAACAGTTCAGCGTTCGCGAAACAAGCATGAAACTTTTAATGACGCAATTAGAACTAGCATCTAACAGTTTTTATGTTAATAAAAAGGCTCTGGTAAGACTTCATAACATCCAGGTTGTTTTATCGTGCGGAACGTGCGATGTCATTGTCCTACGAGTAGGTAAGGCTCATGCACCTCGACTTAGGTTAGCTAGCAGCTGTAGCGGCGTTTGGCGCTGCGGTCCACCAGCTCTTGCTATTTCAGATAATCGCATCTGTCGTTGTGCTCCGTATTGGCTCTACAAATGAAGAATATATTTTTATATCATTTACCAAAACAATTCATCCATCGTAAGAAATCACTCACGTAAAGAAATGATGAATTATAATATGTAATGTTCAATATTTAACTTTAAGCCGTTAAGCATAATTTAAAGGGCACTAATAAATGATTTCATATATTAATGCCCTTTAAATATATTATATATATATATAATATATAATTCTATAATAATATGATTTCATTAATTCGAAAAGCGGCTATCCTTAGTGGCAACTCAGACGTATGGAGAAGGCATGCTGTGCCTGGCTGGAATAGATATGTTAGGGACGCTCATAGGCAGGCGAGGCAGGCTTTTATTAACTGGAAGTTCTATGGAGAGCCACGATGCGGGCCTCTGTATGTAACTATGAGGGAAAAAAGTAAAATATTTAAAGAAAAATTAAAATTTTGTCAAAATAATGCGGAACAACATTAACTCAGAAACTTAACCCTAAACCTTCCATTCCTGTGAGCGTCAATAGCATAAGTAACCCAAAGCATATTGCGGTTTTGTTTATGAATCATTTTAAGGTGGATCCAGTACTATAACCCAGTACGCGGTCGGATTGTTCTGGGAGCACTAAGTCGAGGGTACCAGTACTTTTCTCTACGGACGAAATAAAGTACGTTATAAAATCAATGACAAGAGGTAAATCGCCGGGTCACGATTCACTTAGTGTAGAGCATTTCCAGTGTGCAGGTCCGCAACTCCTGAGGGTATTAACTGCATTATATAATCTGTGTGTACAGCATTCTTATCTTCCGAATGCATTAATGAGGACTATTGTTGTACCCATAGCAAAGAATAAGACTGGCGATCTCTCAAATAAAGAGAACTATACACCCATATCGTTGGCTACTATTGCTACGAAGGTGCTTGACGGTGTTCTTGAGAGAAGAGTATGTAAATATTTTAATATACACGATGCGCAGTTCGGTTTTCAGCCAGGACTGTCGACGGAGACTGCTATTATGGTTCTCAAGGACACGGTCAAGTATTATACTGATCGAAGTACACCTGTCTATGCAGTTTTCTTGGATCTTTCCAGGGCGTTTGACTTGGTTAATTATGATATATTATGGTCAAAAATGCATCGCCAAGCTGTACCTTGTGAGCTGGTTGATTTATTTAAGTATTGGTATGCTCATCAAGTTAACCAGGTCAAATGGTCGGGTTCGTTCTCGGAAGAGTATAGGTTGAGGTGTGGGGTGAGACAGGGGAGACTGTCTTCTACTGCACTCTTCAGTTTATATGTGAATGACCTGATTGATGGGCTTAGCAGTGCCAGGATCGGATGCTCCATACATGGAAATATGATTAACAGTATAAGTTACGCGGACGATATGGTGCTGCTGAGTCCATCGATTAGTGCACTTCGTCGACTGCTGAAGACGTGTGAAGAATATGCGGAGTCACATGGCCTCCGATACAATGCTAAAAAGAGCGAGGTCATGATATTTCATGGCAAAAATAGCACACAGAGAAGTATGCCGGCGGTATGTCTTTATGGCACACCATTGAATCGGGTGTCGCGGTTTAAATACCTGGATCACATTGTATCGGAGGACTTGAATGATGACTATGACATAGAGAGGGAACGAAGAGCGTTGTCGGTCCGATGTAATATGCTGGCCCGTAGGTTTGCACGGTGTAATAACGACGTGAAGACAACGTTGTTTAAAGCGTATTGTCAGTCGTTTTACACGTGCGGCCTATGGTTTGGGTATACGCAGAGGGCATACAACGCTCTTCGTATACAGTATAATAATGAGTTTAGGATGTTGATGGGGCTCCCTCGGTTCTGTAGCGCATCAGAGATTTTTGCAGCAGTGCGGGTAGATGGATTTGAAGCCATAATGCGTAAAAGAGCTGCATCACTGATGTCTAGAATTCGGGGGAGCACAAACAGTATCCTAAAAACTGTTGCGACTATACCTGATTGTCCGCTCCAGAGGCACTGGATAACGTTGCATTGTGGACCCAGTGCTTCTGGACGTGGACACAGATATATGAATTAAATATATCTACGTATCTGTATATTATGGGAGGGGACGCCCTAAGAAAAGATGGATGGATTGTGTGAAAGATGATATGAATAAAAGAAGAGTATGTTTAGATATGACGATTGATAGAGATCAGTGGAAGAGAATGACATACTGCGCCGACCCCAAATAATGGGATAAAGGCAAGGCAATGATGATGATGATGATCTGTATATTATAAGTTACTAACATAGTTTTATAAGTTTTTTTTTACTAACACAATATTGATATAATCCGAATTAAAATCAAAATAAATTAATAAATTAAGGCATTAATTAAATTAAGGTTGCTTGTATTACAGTTAATTGTATTCTCACCATATTTCTTTATGTGCTCTTTCATTGAGTTCTTGTTTTTACGTTATATTTAATACCCTCTAAGATTACAAAATTCACCCTATTCATTGCATTAGCATGAGGCACCTACGGGCAATCTTCATTTTCCTTTAATCTTAGGAGGGTCTCGGTGAAAGTAATATGTCAACTGAATCCTCACATGAATTATTCACATCTGGAGCATACCCAGAGGAAAGGAATAAGTAACGGAAATCAATAAGCATCTACGAAGATGTCTCCAAACCGACTGTCATCGATCACATTTAAGGTGCTGTAATTACTAAGATATCATCGATGTTTGATAGTTCACTGCAATGGAAAGTAAATGAAAACTTTTCTTGGTATTAGTAGTAGCTATGCAAAATTATATGCTTCTAGACCATTTCCGACCAGTTTCCAGTGAATTAGATCAAAAATCAGGTAATTCCTTTTAAATGTATAAGACCGATACTGTAGGCATTTTGAAAATTCTTAGACGGTGACTTAGATATTGTACGTAACTAAATCCCTGTGCAAAAAACTTGCCTTTAAATAAAGTAGTTGCGACTGTGCATTAATCAATCAGTTTCTCTTTCCTCTAAGTACCTACTACCTATGATTGTTTATTAATGCTTTTTGTCTGTCGTAACAATTTTTTTATTGCATTCTTTTTTATTGTTATCCTTTAACTATTCTATAATTATTTATTATTATTGTACATTCTATATATATGTATATACACATATTACGTAGGTATGTATTTGTAAAAAACAAATTTAAGTATGTCTATTAGTTGTTTATAAATATCGTAGTATAAGCTCTGCTTAGTGACTAGTGGTAGTTTAAGTGGTTTTTTAGCTATATCAATTGGCGGGATGCCAGTAGCCTTATAGAATTAACTTGAATGTAAAATCTGTTAACCGTAACAAAATTACCACAGTGGTATTTAGAGAGGACCTGATAGAAACATTGCTAGCACTGGGACTATCAATCGCCATTACTAATAATCCCAGAGTCCGAGGCGTTTTATGAATTATTCAGCTTTATTTATTTAAAAAAATAAAGTAAGTACTCAGCGTGTTGAGGTAGTGAGAATGCCTAAACCTCTAGACTAAGCCACAATTCCAGTATAAAAGTAGCGAATAAGTGTGTAGGTAAAAATTTTCACTTTTCAGTAAAGACACGGGGCACAATAATAGGATATTAATGCATTATTATCGTGTTACAAACATCTTAACAAGTCGCACGATCCATCGTGCGACTTGTTAAGATGATAAAAGACACAAAATTTTTCGAAGGAGGAAATTGAGGAAAATCTGGTATCATTATTAAATCAATTTTGACGCCCATATAAACTGGGGTAACACAGTGATCGTTAGATTAATAGTGTTAATTTATGTTTTGCGGGTACTTCCTGATTCGTGGCGCTTCCCTGAATTTGCTTTTAAACATTCGTGCGCCGACATCTTCACCTTGAAAGAACATAGGAATTTTTTTGGCGTCTGTTTTTTCTATACCAATAATGATAATTTTTAGACGTATTCATTCAATATCTTGATGTTAGAGCTAATCACGACCGTTTGCTGTTCTTATAAGGTCAAGAAAAAAAGTAAGACGATGATGGTTATTATGGAACTTTGATAACTATAGGAGTGACGCAATCTTCAACGTTTCCTTAGTTTGGATTTGTTTACATTAAGTATAACCAATCGATGTAGCACAGGTAATTGAATAATACAATTTGTGTAAAATAAGTCAAGTTTCAATCGACTGTGCAACTAGTAATTTTGTATTCTGGGTGCTGTGCATATTACTGCAAGTAATTGTAAGTACATGTCGTTTCAATAAGTGACTACTTTAAAATTGCCGTATTCAGATAACGGTATCAAACCGACATTAATACTACCTGTTATGCAACCTACGAGCAAACAAGCTAATTTCCTGTCTCTTCCCCTTGTCATTATTGTTGTGTATTCAGTAACATTTTAATACTACTGGGAAAGTTTTGTTACATTTGTTAGTAATGACAGTTGTTGATTATTTACACTTTAATATAACGGTTGTTACTGACACGCAACGGCTTCATTCAATGTACAGATTTCAAATTTTATCGGCATTACTCTGAAATATTTAGGAATATTTAACTACATTTATAATACAAAATAAACTTAATCTCATACTATTTATAGAGAATTAGTTTATATAACGACCATTTGAGAAAATCAAATATAATTTTATATTTCAGTGTATTTATAGATTTTAAAATATTTTGTTGTATTAAAATAATCTGAGAGTATAGATTGTGGTCTTTAGTACTCCTGTTAATCTCACTATATTTTTTTCTTAAATAACATTATTATATAATGAGTGTAAAATAAATCTTTAAAAGTACGTATTTATTAAATTAAAATAATATTTCTTTATGTAGATAGTATAAATAACAATTATAGTATTAATAAACATACATTATATTAATTTGAATATGCTATTAGCGCTATGCGCAATTGTTGTTTTAACAATGATACAACAGTTACCGGGGTGGTCTGGGTCGCGGTCAATGTACCAATTTTATAATCTCATTCTTTTGTTTCTCATTCTTTGGTCCAGTTCAGTAAAACTAGTGAAAACGTTCACAGTGAAAGTAAAGAGACATAAGACACGCTGAAATCGATTAACACTATTATTCTGTATTGAACAGAAATGGAAATATTATTTGTAATGATGTTGAATAAACATTAAACAGTTCATAGCATTTTTAGCATAATTTTTATTAAAGCTTAATAAAAAAACGATATTTTATTATAAATATATTGACATATAAAATATCTTCAAGGCTGTTATCCTAGATGGGGTATTCAGAGGCATTGTCAACTGTCGATGTTGTAGTGAAAACAATACTCGAGATACATTTCACTTCATATATTTGAATCCAACTTAGCAGGGAGGTGACTCCGTTTATCGGATTAAAAAGTTAGTTTGATATTGGCGTATCCTTCATGGAAGTATCAGTATGAAATATAATTTAATACACAGAATATTTTTTTGGTGTAATGAAATTTCAACTCACGATCAGCGTAATTCGTCGTCGAAAACGACTAGTTAATAATATAACTAATACTTTTCATTAGAGAATTAAAGAGAATTTATAATAAATAAATATAAATTGCGTACAAGTCGTTATGATTCGTGGTGGAACTGATGTAGGAAGCAAACTGTCGGTTCTAGTACAAGTTTTTTGGGATTAAAACAAGCTAACGACTAGCTTTAACCTATGGATTCTTATTAGCAAAAGATATCGCAATTTTGGGTTTAATATGATGTTTATATGTTACTTTAGTAACTCAAATAGTACCTACCTAATAATAGACTTAAAGTCCTTATAGGCAGTAATTTCAGCGCTGGCATTAAAGTTAGTACGATATCATTTATATCATATTTAGAATCCAACCTAGTCTATCGCTGTAACCCGGAATAGATTTGACAGCGGAGAATACCGCGCAAATTAAAAAAGAAGAGTAAAATTCTGGAACCGATTTCCAATAGGAGGTAGTTTTCATATTTAATGTTATCTTTTTATAACTTTTATTAATTGTTCGCTCATTGTGTACTAATTTTTATATTTTAGCATGAATTTTGATTGCATTTTGTATTAGTTTTATACTTACAGTTAATTATGCGCATGGTATATAAATAAACTATTAAAGATCTCTTATCATCTTCTAAAACTACTTCCGCTTAATACTCGGAAATACTCGTGATGTGTTAAAGATACTGTTTAATACTGATAAGTGTTTATTAAACAACAAATAATTCATGTCAAATGGATATTTACTAACGAGGTCAACACGATACTTTATAGCATCTAATAGATACATACTTTATAGTATTTATTTCTAAAGACTTGTATGATATATTCAGTAATATTCAACAGTTTTATATTTGCTTTTAATTATAAAACGTAATTAGTATTTAGAAATACAATTTTATGAGTTAAATAACATGAGTAGGTAAGGTAATCCTATAATTGAAATAAAATGAAGAGACTTTTTAATATAGGCTGCATCGTTAAACAAATAAATTTATGAGTAAACAATGATCTGCAGATATTTACATAACATTAATCTGTGTGCACATCGTTGGATTGTGAGCAAGTAAGAAGGGCAATGATGTACCAACTATCCTCGCTAGAACGACGCGATGGTTTGCGCGGACGCAGCGCAACCGCCGCTATTGTGACTCCGACTTACTAAATCAATATTTGCGCAGATGTCGGGGCAAGAGCATGCTATGCTTGTAGTGACCTAAAATTCATGCAGCTTATATGGCCATGTTAGCGGTAAATTTTCTCGGCAGCTACTTGTAGTCCTTCAAATGTGGGTCGCCGTTGCACGCAAAAGTTGACCCCAGCCGAGTGCTGAAGGGTAATTTATCCAAAGTGACGAGCGATTATATACACATGAATGCTTAGATAGAATCTGATAATTTCGGTATTTATTTCGATAACACTCTATCGTGGAAGAATCAATAGGTATCGGAGTTGAGCAAGAAAATGTTTTGTACCTCTGCGACACTAGCATTTTGAAATGTTTCTTCTCACATCCACAATAATGGCTCTTGGATGTCTAAAAAAATATTCACTATTATTTCAACATAAGAGATGACTACCACAACTAAATGACTAAAGAATCGTCGTAGTGGCAGAAGCCCTTTTAGGTCAGTAGTAGCATCTCTGATATCAATTATAGGATGAGATTAGAATTCTATTATAATAACTATATATAGCTAAGATTTTTATTGCAATTTTTGGACGAGGCAATCCATACAGGTCGCAAAGCTACAGGTTCTCTATAGCACTGAGTAATAAGCCAAAAAACCCTTTAATAAAAAAAATAAGACTTGAGAAAGCAACTTTGGGACACACATTATTATTATGCAAAAGATGTGTAATATAATACTCTCTCTAAACCAAATGAGTCGAGACCGAACAAGTCTACGAGAAGTGCATTAAACTTGGAAAACTGAAAGCCTCTCGAGATTCTTGTCTTATAACTTTATCAAAGTTATAAGTAATGTCTGTACTTTATTACCAACTTAGACACATGACGTGACTATACATTATACATTGTGTAATTCATTCTATAGTAATTACGTAGAATAGCACAGCAACCAGGTGACAAAATCTTTGTACATAAAATGAGGAAAATTATCGCATAAATTATCGCTGTAGATTAGAACTTCATTTAGCTTTAAGAAAACTGATGAGAAAAAAAAATTATTATCTAAAATAAATCTGATTTACATACATTAATTTATTGGTTCAAATATATTGGTCGCATACAATATATAAATATGTAATATATAAAAGTATTAATAATATAGTTAATTTAAAATTTTCGTGTTTAATATACTTTATTTAAATTATTAACCGGGTCTTAACGTCGAGAGAGGTAAATACCTTTATTTGCCATAAATTTATTCGTGTTAAGACCCGGTTAATAATTTAAATAATATAATCCTATAATGATAACTTTTTATACACTTTAATATATATTACGAATAAGCTTTTTATGAACGTACTGTTGATTAACCTGGTTTTATAACATCCTCTATACAACCCTAATAATATTGGTTCTTATTTAGATTCTTAATTACTGCTTATATCGTTAAGCTATTACTTATGCCAGTATAATGACTACTTCTCAATTACCAATATACGAGTATAGCACAATATAAATAATGGGAATAGCCTTCCCATCCATACATTTTTTTTACAATTTTTTTGCGCCACTGTGGTTTCCAAGTGAAAACGAATCGCATAATTTTCTAAGCGATGACCACGGTTCCCGTGTAATATGATAATGTGATAGGTGTATAAATATTCCTTGTCTAGAGCTCATTATTATCGTTTTTGTACCATAACCAGTTCCCTTCGAGGTAGTATTATTGCGAAGACAAAGGAATTGTTGCGATTATTGCTATCTACATTGAACTGCATATGGTTAGAGATTATGCAATTATTTTTAGTTAAAAAGAAAAAAAATTCCATTTCATAAGTTTTTATTTAAATCTCATCCCTATCCGAGTTTGTCTTTCTCGTTTAATTCAGTTTAATATTATAAACACTAGCTATCAAGTATTGAATAGCAATACTCAATTTTAATATCGTGATCATCATGAACAGGGTCTGATGATGAAACTGAAACATAACCTATAATTTGATCTAGTGCATTTGATTTGATTCTGTTATTAATTTGTTGACATTTAAATGAGGTTCTAATAGACCAATCAACTAATAGGCATATCAATACGTAAAAAATATGTTTTAGAAGATTCGTGTATGGATTAACAATATATACGAAGTATGAATAGGTTATATGTCTATAAATAAAAAAATGTTACGTTAATATATAGAAATGTATGTGTAAATTTATACATATAGTCTTAATCTTGTTTTGGGCAGTAAAACAGTTAACGGTAAGGTAGTTAGGAAACGTAATCTTCTACTACGTGCCGGTATACGCTCGTTCCAAGCTAAGTTCTGAACTTCGTTTGTAAGTACTTGCCATTCATTCCTTACATAGAGATATGGGCAGTAATGACCGGCTGGTTGGTTAGCTATCGGCCAGGCGCTCGTAAACACTGTTCAACATGAAGCTTTGAAATTTGGCTACCACTGCAAATCAATAGATATAATGACGACAGAACTCACTTTCTGGAAAGATTTAATGTTACAACAAAACACAATCAAAGTCACGTGGCAAATGAAAAGAAGTATAATTAGATTTTGCGCATAGGAAGTGAGATTCAAAGTTCACCGATTTCGAACCCCGTGGTTATGGTAACGTGAGGGGCGCACGAGTGTCACGGGTCAGCGGTCGCCCTAATAGCTAGTATCAGAGAGCGGTCAAGTCCCAGAGGGTTAAAAAGGCGCGGTGGCCACACGTGTCATCTCAACACATTGCGTATCCGTGAAGGGTGGTTACATCCTAGAATAAGATTCCTCATTAAAAAAATATCATGATTAAGGAACTACTTTGATTCACATGCATGAACGTCAATAAAGGTGCATCATCGGGTATTATTAAATAAACTGCAGAAAGAATTTATCAGTGCAAATCACTTGTCATGGAGTAAATACTATGATGTAATAAAGAAAACAATGTAAGGCATATCGTGAGAGGTGTCAGTAAACGGCAGACTGCAACGTACCTGCTGGATTGTAATATGTATAAATAAGCAAGAGACGCACGGGGGCAACGCTCATCGTGTGAGCGCCGCGGCCGCGGCCGCGGACCAACAATCGCAAATTCAACGTATGCCTAGCAACAGCCACACACTACGGTTTTGCTCTTCTCATGCGCATATAATAGTGCATATGAGTAAGGTCCGTAAGTTCAAGAGCTCCGACGGTCAATGTGACATTAAAAAATAATGAAATACAGTTTACAGTGATTAAAATTTTCCAACGACAAAAATGTGTTTTGTGGGTACATAAAACAATTCTATTACATGTGTTAAGTAAATTTGTAATTAAGCGTTGGAATTAATTCAATATGTGAATGAAATTTTAATGGGCTCACAGTGCTCTCGGTATACGTCAAACAGTTGCAGATAAATGGAAAACACGAAATAGCATGGAAATAAGATAATTCGTAAGAAAGTCCGAGTGGAATATTAACGCAATGTGTAACGGTGATGAGTCGTCTAGAGCGGATTTACCTAAATTATTCGGCCGACGCCGCGACGTTGTCGATACGTGTTTGCGCACTACCTGCGAATCTGCGACAACACTAACACAATTTGGTGAATTGCGATTTTTTTTGTTTCTTTCTCATGTGTTGAGTGAACTATGATTAATTAATTAGCAAGTAAAATATATTAACTTTTTCTCTATAGTCATATCTTTAACAGCACAAATTATTAGACGCTCTATAATATCTTAATGAATGCGTAACATTCGCGCTGTAAAAAGAAACTGAATTCTAAAATTTTGGTTATTAATAATAGTTACTTAAAATTTTTTTCAAAATGTGTCAAACAAAAAGCCAAAATAACAGGACAAAAATAATGTAAATATTCCAACACAAAAATTATTCTAATTGAATGCATTATGAAAATAAGTATACTTCACAAATGTAAATAAATAGTGTTATAATTTTATCTAAAATCATCACCTTTGCATATAAAACTGAACAACAGTTTTATATGCAAAGATGATGCGTTAACATATTGAATATCACTTTTCTTTAAATAAAACTTTAAATTTATATTTATGTGAGACTTACTTTATTAGTGCTCACTAAGAAAGAATTTCCTGAAATTCCCACGGCGATATTACAGAAAACAACGAGTTCCGCATGGGCGATATCATGGGAAACGAGTACTTTTAAATAAATATAACTAAAGATGGTCACGTCGCGCGTCGTAGACATAGCCGGTATAATATCAAAGTGATCCGATGCTTTTATAAAGATAACACGCATGCAAAATGTTTAAAAAACCCACTCTTATGCGATGAGATGTAGTGGTCTAGATAGCTCGTGCTTATACGTATCTACAGATACCAAATTTGTGCGGGCCAACGAACCGTGGATACCTACTTCATGAAGGAAACTAATATTTACCATCTTCCCAGTCGTTCCCCAGGGACAAAGCCCTGCCCTACCGTGTTACTTCCACGTCACTTTCTTACCTTGATTATGTTGTTTTATCCCATTATGCTATATGAATCAAATTGTTTCGACATACATATTACATACGTATCGGAAAATAAGGTTATCGTATAGAGTAACTTAATAGAAAACAACCACACATTGTATTCCGTTGCTCATTCGATTTATATGTGTAATTATATGTATGTAACATAGGTTTATATATTTTTCCATGTTGTTCTCACAACCTTTCCGATACCATGTAATGTATGATATAAATTATACTATTTAATAAACAATTCATCTTTACAATACCGTAGCAGACAGGGAATGTGATGTGTGAATGAATAATTTCATGTAATTTAGATAAACACCTAGACATTAATATTATAGTGTTTATATGAATCGATTCGAATTAGTTAAAGGTGTAGGCATGCAACCTGGAACTGTTTAGTATGTATGTGTGTACGTCACCTGCGTCTGCCGTTAATCGACCGCTACACTTCAGTGACAATTATCGCCTAATAACGATGCAATGTCGCCTTGTAACCGAATCTAATAACGACTCACCGTCGCCATGTCCACGACTGCTATGCTAATCACTTGTAATTTACGACGTCGATAATCGCGACACGCGTACGTGAGCGCATTGTGCGAACGGCGCGCGCGCATTGGATAGCTGAACGTACCAGCGAAAACACGCAGAGCTTTTAAATTATTACGTGTGGATCAAATTAATTAATATATAGACTGAATGAATATGTAGGCCCCAAATTATTATGGATAATAAACATTGCAAGTAGGATATTAAAGTACTGTAGCCATGCAAAATTAATGCACTCGTGAGAAGCCGAACTCACGAGTTCTCACGCCACTACCTGGTCATCTAATGTCACATCTAATGTAAACTTATTGTTATTGTTCTTTTATATACTTCTGGTAAATAGGTATTTCATTTTTCTACAAGGGCTATAAAATGTTACAATAAATACTGTTTTAAACTAAGACAATAGTATTTATTTTTAAACTTAATTATGCTATTTAATCCTGTACTTGATCATTTATTACGTTGTTAAGAATTTATTTTAGCAAATTATGTTATACGTGTATACCTAATAAACTTCACTGTGAATATCTTTCATATGCTACGAGTAAGGAAATGGGAATTTATTAATAATATCTCTGATCTACAGTCCAATGTTCAAGAAATTGGTGTCAATGCTCGCTGCGGTTGCAATGTTCCGAAATTATGTGTTGAGTAACAACGGCACGGATATGCCGCTAGGGGGCGACCTGAGTCCACCGACCGGCGACCAGGCGACCCTACGCTGTCTCTGGCGACTGGGCGTACACTCCACAGATATGCCCTTCTAATTTAATTAAATAACCTCTTACCTGGTTTAGGCACTAATAATATACAATACTTTAGTAACAATATTCATGAAGAAGTATAGTAAGACATCTTACTAATATTATAAACGCGAAAGTTTACGAAAATGGATAGGTATAGGGATGTTTGAATGTTTGTTACTCTGTCACGCAAATACTACTCAACAGATTTTTATGAAACTTTTAAGTAATATAGCTTATATATACATCAGGAGAACACATAGGCTGTAAACTTCATGCGGATGAGACTGTGGGGAAACCTAGTATTTATTATATTTACCAAGTTCATTGTAAAGTATAAATAAATATATCCATTAATTTATTATATATGTATATATATTACTTAATTATAATTTTGATAATAATTTGCTCAATTTAACGTAGAATCAATGACAAATCTGTAGAATCATTCGTGGCGTAGCACATCGTAGCTCCTCGTATTCGTAATCGACTTAAGAAAATATTATGGTTACAACTTTATCTGTTATAGTTAGTAATTCAAACTACTATTATTAATGTGACCTCACTTTTGTGGCTTTCCATCAGTATGTGTACAAATTTTATTTATTTAAATCATAATAACTGTTACTTTTGACGCCATACCGCTGTAACAAACGGTAAGCCAAATTACTTGCGCTTGGGAATTGGGTTCCCATTGTGTACATGGAAATAATAGTTCCCTTTGTCGGGTAATCATAACGTTTTAAAACAAACTAGAGTACTTATTATTTTCAGATTAGATATTAAGGCAAGAATTATATTTATATATGACTTAATTGAACTGTTCTTGTGATAAAAAAATAAATACATTTATTTACTGTTGATATCAAAAGATATGTTTCTATTTAAATGTTATGATTTATACCATACAAAAAGTTTTTCTATGCAAACTGAAACATATAAAATAGGATATATCCGAACCATGCCATCAAAATGAGAATGTGAATAACCCTTAACGTCCGTAACACGTGGTATTTTAGTAGAGTAAATAAATAGATAGTAGCGAATTTCTCCGCACCCTCACCCTCCCTGTGAAGTACGGAGGTGACTTGCAGTGAGTGTCTAGACGGAGGGACCCTTGGTGATACATGTAGGTATATTTAGCTATACATTCTTATTTGTACGTTTTATATATTGAGAATTAGATTTCCGGTACGTCAATGTCATCGAGAAATATAAATTATATATTAGAACAACCAACATTTATAAATGGATGGTACTAACCATTAAATTTAAGATATGTGATAAAAATGAGGGATAAAAACAAACTTCCCTCTTGTGTAGTGTCGTGTCAGCGAGGGAGGCCATTGAAAAGTCTGTGAAAGGTGCACGCGGTACATAATGAGTAGGTAAGAGACTAGGTATAGATATTTATGGTATGCACGAGTAGGCACTAGGTAGGCATGTGAGTGCGCTAAGCAACGGGTGCGGACTTGTGCGTTCCCACGATAACTCTCCGGTAATGCCTTCGTACCTGGAGTTACATTCATTTGAGGCACAGCCATTGACTCTTTCAGTGCTAGTCATAAATACAAGTTTACCAGTCACTAATACGCACTACTACGAACCCGGATGTATTTGTGCACATGTATTTATCATAAGTAATGGTCCTAGTTAAGTAGCAAATTACAGCTAAAGCTTTAAATTATAGTGCTGTCGGTAATCACCTTTTAATTGAATTAGTCGTAGTCCTACTAACTACAAAAATTATAAGTGCGTCATCGTTTGAAAATTTAAATAACCGTTGCAATTACAAGAATTAATAATAAAATAAACGAATATGTAGAGTAATAAAATAATAGAAAATGGTATGGTCTCCAAATATGTTACTATATTACATTAGTCCAAAGGTTATCTCTTCCACTTACTAAATAAAAATATCTAGATATAATTAGTGTAGTAATTGTTGTAGCTATCTATGTATTTTATTTAAATAAAACAGTCAGTGGTCAAGAAATTACGTTCTTGACAAACTAATTTTTTTTAATATTTTATAAAAAATATTAATTTCCTACTACATATTTATCTAAGGATACCATTCTAGTTAAATTTCTTATCGTAAACACAAAAATTTTCTTATCGTCAATATAAATTTGCAGCGGTTTCTAGAAACAAGAAACTTGGGTTACACTGAAACTCCTATAAAACAGCCAACATTGTTTTAAATGGCGGCCGCGTGCCAGCCACTGAATGGACAGTTAAACTCCCTATTCACTTAAAACTAAATAGGCACATTTTTACGTTTCCGCGTTCCTTCTCCTCTACACTGTAGCTGTAGAATTGGAGCCTACTGTAACTTATTATACGAGCATTGGCAACCATCTTATTGCATACCATCTACGAACTTCTTCAATACCTAATTACTCAAGCAAATTATGTATTCAAATACAGCAAGTTATGTTGATATTTGTCTATTACTGAACGTTCTATGCTTCACTATTCTGATTGCTACGCTTCTACAACTCATCACTATGTATCAATTTTTTTTTAGTAGATATATAAATGAAACTTAACATTTTAACCTTTAGTTTCCACCACAGAGAACATTAATATATTATATATACTAATCTATATTTATACTAAATTCTAAAATCTATTATTAAATAAATTCAATAAATCTATAATTTATACTAAATTAGAAAAGAAACTAAATTTTAGTACATACATTGCAATACCAAAACTAAAAAACATCATGCTGTTTTTCTTATGAATATCTGTTATATTTTGTTTACTCGTATATCCACAACTGTTATTTATTTTGACAATCTGTGAGAAAGTTAGTAAATTGAATGAAATAAATTATTCGCATTTCCGGTATTCAACAGCTTATTACGGCGGCTTTGTGTG
This sequence comes from Achroia grisella, assembly GCF_030625045.1. Lineage (NCBI taxonomy): Eukaryota > Metazoa > Arthropoda > Insecta > Lepidoptera > Pyralidae > Achroia > Achroia grisella. The sequence continues at coordinate 491,593 of NW_026712938.1, forward strand.
AGTGTCGGATAAATAAGAAGAGGGTGCACACTAGCGCGATCCCTTCTGGTCCTTGGATGAAAGTATGCACTTCCACTCAGGCACGCGCACAATTTTTTCTCTTTAAATATTTTGCCAAAGTTCATACAAGTCTATATATAATATTGATATCAGATTACTGTCATATATGTATTTGTTATTATATGCCATAGTACGTACCTATACTTATAAATCCGTCAATAAATTATAATATATAGTATTATAATTTACTGACTCTGATTCTACTCGTAAAATGAACAGTTTTAGAAAACTAAATTATTAAAAATTATACCTTCTCTTAAACAATACTAGCATATTGTAAGCATTAAAACAGTGTAAAAATTGGCTTTGATTAAATGATTTATCCACCCAGACAGTGGAAGTAAAACATTGTTATTGTACAACCAAGTGATGACTCAGTATTATATTGGAGTGTATCTGTAAAGAGGTATTTGTATAGTAATTGATTGTGTCGTGTGATTGTTACAGACGGCAGGCGGCAGATGGATCAGCGGCGAGCGGCGGGGGCGCTGCTAGCGCTCACCGCGTGCATCGCATGCACGACTGCGGGTAACATCTTACTTACATAATACTAATATTGATAGCAATTGTCAGTTATTTAGAACTACATGGAAAATTAGAAGTATTAGCAACAGTAAGCTGGAAAATTAGAGTATAGTAGTTTACTTACTCTATTTTCCGGCTTATTCTAAAATCTAATTCTTATCAAGTCACATTTAATTGACCCGTTTCGCACCATTTTGTATCCTTCAATTATACATTAGAAATTTATGTAATGTAGATAATGAAAGTGCTAACTCACATTGCTATCTATTTAATTTTTATTCAGTCTTAACTATATTTCAAAATAATATTTCTAAATCTATATTAGATTACATAGAATACCTGCTGAATAAAATAAAATGGCCTAATTAAATGGTTGAAATATTCTGCTCAAAATAAATTATTAATTCAAATGATTTTAAGTCTGAGTTATGTCTAGAAACAGAACTTTGCTGGATAAAATATATTGCGCTAGTAATATTATTTTAATATAAACTTAGATAATAGGCAAAATATATAATAATAACTGATATAGACAAATAATTCATAAAGACATATAAAAAGTTATATTGTTATTAAAACTGACCTAGACCAGTTCTTTTCAAATACGTGCGAAATGAGAAAATTGATCTATTATTATTATTATAAAGTTCACTCTGTTCCACAAAAGTAAAAAACGAAAATAAGCCAGTCGTAACTGCTATCTGTTTTAAAAGACAAAATGAAGATATTTTACTTTTGATAAGGATATTTCTTAACATAACTAAAACATCGGATGAAATTGGTTGAACCTCCTTTTCTTAACAGGTTAAAATCGTAAAAGTAATTAATCTTTCAACGTATATATAGTTATAAACATCAGTAGGCAACGTTAAGTAATGCTATTAAATGAAGCGATGTTATCTGCTAATCTCTGCTACCGAATTTATTACTTGGTGTACAGTTATTCACCATTAGTTTTTATTAAAAGATTTAATCAATTAATATCCTAATATATAAATTAATTATTACACATTAATTTACAGACACTAATATTATATAATTTATTTTATGCAGTACGCATTTTATGAAACGTATATTAATTTTAATCGAAATTATCAAACACACAATTTTTTTTAACTCTATACAGTGTAATCACAAGCAAAAGAAATCTTGTATTCATTTTTACGTTTTATTAATTTAGAAACTACAATATCATTTTACGATTTGCATTTCTTATGGGAATTCGGTAATATTATACAATATTACGTTTTATTTATGTGATAGCCATTTTTAGGTGTGTTAACAAAATTATAAATTTGAATGTTGCCTAGAAACTGGTCTCTACCGTTGCTTTGTCTCGTCACCGTGACCCGGAATACATTGCTATGTTCATCAAATGACCGAGCACGATACCTACTTGGCGCCCACTATCTAGTCTCGCTCAATCTGTTAATCTGTGCACCCATCACTCACATACAATTTTTATTATATATATTTTTCTATCCCTACACTATATATAGCAAATCAACTAAAATAAAAAAATACAAGTGATTGGAATCTAGGTTATTACACTAATACATTTTTTTTAAATTAATTAATCTAATTTGCCCATAAATATAGAAACCTAACTATAAAAGTAATAGGAATGGACTATATTTTATTCCAGTCAGCATACGAGTATCTATTAACCATTGGGCGAAATCGGGAATCTAAATAAAACTAATTTTCTAATATGTTAGAGAAATCTAGAACAATGTAATATTTGGTCTAAAAGTATGAATATAGTCAATTTGTACAAGGGCAAATCTGCTGGGTATCGCAGTGCCTACAGAATAACTGTAAAGGTCTGTGGTCATTGGTCCATGCTGCATGTTAGGTAATGCTATTTTCGTGTGCACTCAGATTTAGTATCCGCTGCACGGTTAGTTCAAAGAAATTGTTGTACCTATTTATGTTATACATAGGAAGTATATTTAAATGTGGCCTACAATGTTTAGGTCTACCCGTGTGAACTTCATCACGCATGGCGACCACGGCGACATTCATTCATTGAAACGACAATCCATATTAATGTAGTGCAAATTTTAAATTCAAGCCGTCTCCTCATTTCGATTGCTTCGAGCCGTATTCCTAAGCGCACGATTTTGAATTAAGTGATTTTTTGTTCGTGCAAAGCCATTTATAACGTCACTGTTATACGTAAATTCAATAGATAGATTTCATGGAAATTATAACGACTACTACGTCACAATAATACCTTTATTGGTGTTTCGAAATTTAAAATATCTCCAAAATACGATCTAACTTGGTCAACAATGAAAACTGATTAAAATTGTATTCTTATGTAAATTACAAATTTTGTGCTTATTATGTATTTGTAAATGATCGCTTCCCGTTATGGCTATAATTTTAATTTTACGATCAGGCGTCAATCGTGAGAGTGGAAACACATTATAATTGAATATACGACTAGCAAAAACTGGATACTAACGACATTCCTGGTGACCGTTAGATGAACGAACTCGCGAAGTGAGGACACAGTGCATGGACGCGGGCGCGATTCGGTCAAACGGCAGCCAGGCCACCCGTCACAGTGAACTCGCCATATAAGAACAACATACACAATCCCTAGACTAGGAACACGCTGGAATATTTTTTATCATGCCGATAAATGTGTATCTATGTTTTCGTTGTTGACACACAAACATTTAGTTTATTAAACGAAATATTTGGACCTATAACAGTTTCTTTTTAAATGCTTGTATTGTTATTCATAATAGTGTTATAGTATAGATCAAAATAAACATTGGATATCATAAATCTCATATATCTTATAATAGTTTTATTTTTGCATGTCCTATTTTTATTTTTCAATAATTTGCTATTCGTTACATCATGCGGTACTCACAAGAAAATACAAAAAAAAAAATACTAAGTATCTTCCATATTATTTATTGAATAATAAATACATTAAGTAAGTAATTATATACATATTGGATTACTCTGACCTAGAAACGTTGAACCGCTATGAGAAAAAAAAATTACTTTACATTTAGTACATAACATGCTCTTTTAATCAATTCAAATATTAAACATACAACAATCATTGGTTGTACGACAATATTGTTATTTACATGCAAACGTCTATCATACATCAATCTACATTGCTCAAAATTATGTACGCAATTAGAAAGCAAACCACAGAGCAAACGGTACCTTTATGCACTTAGTGGCTTTATATTCGTCACTCAATTATATACTAGACATTTCCCCAGGCGTTATGACTTTTGCCCTAAGTATCGAATCGACAGTAAACCCGTGGTTTCGATGTTAACGATGCTCTCCGTTACTTTAATTACAGCTTTGTCGCCTCGCCGCTCGGCTTCAGTAATTATACGCAGTAAAACGGATATGTAAAATGACTTTAAGACGATGACCGATCGCTAGCGTTGAACGATTTGCAGCTAATATCCTGTCCAGCTGTGACGTGCTTAATAAGTCAACCCATAAAAACAGCAATATACCATTCTCGAAATAACTTTTAATGTTTATATTGATAGTTGTACAAAAATGTATAAAAATACTTTGAAGCAGTTTTGCTAGAGACGTCCCAAGCGTATATCTGCGCTGCGCTCTATATTAAGGTGTTGTTGTGTAGATTAACTGCATACATTATTTTCAATAGGTACATATAAAATTTCAATACTTAGACTTACATACATACTTCTTTTTTTTTGTAGCTATCCGGATGTAATTGTTCATCAACAATTAAGTAAAAACGAGGTTCTAAATTTTTATTGATGGTCTGAAATGTGTTTGATATTATTATTAATAATCTTTTTTTGCATGTGTTGTCATTTTATCTACTCTACTCCTCTAGTACAATACTATTAACGAAGACGAAAGCACTGATAAATTATCTATTCTTACTTCGTAATTACACGGAGGTTATATACTAAATAATAAAATTGTGTTATTGTGTTGTAAATGAACTTCAAGGGGCGATATTACTAGTACAATTTAGCATACGTATGGAACGTAACTAAGACGTAAGCGGAACTTATTCTACACACGTCAACTTAGCGCATGCGTTGATAAGAAAATTACAAATTACTACAGTAACAGAAGTACACAAACTAGTTTTAAAGTGAAATTGTGTACTCCGAATACTCAGTCAATAATTTTATTGTTTTTAATTAAATTCTTTTTCTTTTCGCTTTCAGCCCCTACGGCCAATAATCAGACGGCGTTAGATTTATATGATGGTGAGTATCGGGAAAAAATAATTATAGTTATAAGTTTTTAACATCTTAAAAAAATATAATGAAACATACGGTTACAACTGTTATACGGGTGAGGGGTTGTCAACTGACAACGGCGTGGTGAACGCAACACATAATGATCCAAATACAGATATGTATTTGAATCCAGCGTGGCAGGGAGCAAACTCGCCGAATTGTATCTCGGGTTAATTATATTGGATATTGGTATTTCTATCACCAGAGAGTCAGTCAAAAATACAAATTGACACACAAAGTTCTTGATTCAATAATGGCTAAATTAAATAATAATTTACCTATATCATTGTTACTTTTAGCTGCAACAGAGGGTTGTTACTACAACTTCCAACACTACGGTGAAGGCGACAGGATTATGACCAATGAGCCATGCCTCAACTGCACCTGCCATAATCGAATGCTTATGTGTTACCTGAGAGTGTGCCCCTTCACTAAGCCTATAGGTCAGGACTGCACGGTCGAGAAACGGGCTGACCAATGTTGTCCCATTGTCACTTGCCCTGACGGTAAGCTTTCCCTTATACAACTAAATGTAATTATTATTAGTTATATATAACAGTATCCATCACTTTTATGCTTATTATGAAGTCTCAGAAACTCATCAAATGTTATGGAGCATGAAATTTTCCCTTTGATTGTTAATTAAAATATTCTTTTTATGTTAAGTCTATACCTAGACTCTTTCCTAAACTTAAGCTGTTGATTTTTCAGAAAAGTTCAATAACATCCACTTAGTTTTGGCTACTCTTCTTCGTATTGTTCTATATTGTCTTGTATGTCTGAGAAAAATTAAAATTATGGTAGCAATTATGCTATTTTTATATTAGCAATAACACAGTATTTTCTCAGTTCCAGTTGACCTGCTCACATCGACTTCTACCACCTCTCCAGCGGAATATGGAGCAACTGGACTTGGTAGATTAGATAAATATGGTTGCAGCATTAATGGTAGATACTTCCCAGAGGGATCCAAAGTGCCTCCAACACCGAACAAGCCTTGCGAGCATTGCTACTGTATTCGAAATATGACGACTTGCGTTATGCAAGAGTGTACACTCCATGTAGATGGATGTACTCCTATTTACCATAAAGATGTCTGCTGCCCCGTCCGATACTCTTGTGGTAAATATTATATTTATATATACCATATATTTGTCCCATTATTTCAATACTCACTTCACTAGATACCATAATACCAGAGTATTTTTTAACCAAATTATAATTGCACATATAAACAATTTAAATACAATTCATACAAAAGCTTTCAAATTTACTTATACAAAGATAATCAAATGACATTAATAATACATATACCAACGTTCATTTACAGAGCGGTGTCCCGGGTATTTTTTTTTTAATGTTGTGTGATATTCCATATAAAAATTTACTGTTAATAAATTTCAGATCACCCAGAAGATGAAGTGCCTCTTTTGGATGACATGAGTACTACAGTACGACCAACACCAGGATTCTTGTTAACTACTACAACCGTTGCACCTGTAACACAGATGACCCAGGACTGTATTCATGGTGATCAAATTTTCTCTGATGGGACATCAATAAAAACAGAAAAAGCTTGTGAACATTGTTACTGTATGAAAGGTGATATTGTATGCGTTGTACAGGAGTGTGGAACACCAATGGAAAATGAAGGTAAAAATTGCACTTCTCAGCCTCCTCGTGAAGGTCAATGTTGTCCAGACACATATATCTGTGAAGGTGATGAACCAATTACCGATGTTTCTGCTGATTTAACAACTGAAATATTATTAGAAGAGTTAACTACTTTATCGCCACCTAGAAGAGTTAGTGATGAAGACAACGGTTATAGAAATGAACCAGACGAAGCTACGAATACTGAGAAACCAGAAGAGGAAGCTGAAATTGGAAGCGGAGATAGTGAACAAGCAACATTCAAACCAGATGAGGATGAAAGACAAACTGCTTTGCCATCTACGATTACAGATAATGTATCTGTTATAGAACATGCTTCTACAACTGCAGCCTTTGTGGAAGTTGGAAAAGTGACTACTGAACCAAACAAAGAATTAAATACTGTTCCTAATGATATAGAAACATCAAAACCAGATGATCAGTTTACATCTATATTAGATAAGGATCATGAAATTCCTACACATACAACAGAACCTGCTTATAGAAAAGAAGATGAAGACTCTTCTGAAGCTTTCTTACAAAATAAAGACAAAGACACAGACGATTTAGAAACCACTGCAAAGACAACCGCCTATGACGTATTATCTGAAAAAGAAATTACAGAATCTCCTCTAATAAATATTGAAACAACTAAAAGCGAAGAAGCAAACATTGTATCGACTTCAGAAACAAAACCAACTAACATTGTGGATTCTACAGAAGATATTTTTAGAACCACTGAACCCGAAGATATAACATTATCTGAAACAACTACAAGAACGACTACAGATGACGTTTATAAAGCGGATAAAGATATTACTAAGACACCACAATCTCAAAAACCCACAACTGAATCACCTATAGAAATGTCTACATCAATAATTGAGACTACCAAAGAAGATTTTGCTACGTCAGAAACATTACCAGAAATTTCTGTGTTAAACGTTACTAAACCTCATAAAGATACTGTTGTAACCAATGAATATAAAGAGTTGACAACTTCAATACCTATACTTACTGATGTCGATGAAAGTAATGAGTCTCCTGTAACTGATTTAGCAAGTGATCGTAAAGAGACAACAGTTGGATTAGCAGTACAAACTACTCCGTTATACAGTGGAGAACCTACAGAAAGTAGTGCTGGAGTTACATTGGAACAAGAAGTAACAACTGTATCTAGTTCTGAAAATACTGTAGGCCCAATAAGTGAGTTTTCTAAAGAAACTGCAGCAACAGATATAGTCCAAGACATAGTAACACCATCAATTATCACTGAGTTGGAGAAGGAATCGTATACTACCACTCATATATCAAGCGAGGAACCTACAACAGTTATTCCAAATAAAAACGAATTTGCTACAGTAGACACAAATGAAAATGAAATTGGTGACTTTACTACTCAAGGCCCTGGAAGAATACCAGGAGAAGGAGACTGTTTGTTGGATGGTATTACATACAAAAACGAGAGTATAGTACCTAACAGTAATAAATGTCAAATAGAATGTAAATGTGTTAGTAGTATTATTAAATGCGATCCTATAATTTGTAGTTATCCACCGGAATATATGAACAGTTGTGTTCCTACCTACGATTCTCCAGATGCTTGTTGTCCAACATACATATGCGATGAATCTCATGAAACGATTCCCCCTCAAGCGCATAGTCAGATGTCAGGAACAGAAAGTCCAGTTACTATACCTACAACAGAATGTCATGGTGATCAGTGTGACTTACAAAAAGAGCAAAAACCCCATGAACCTATTTGCTCATCTGACGACGGCTGTTCAAATGCAGGCGAAGTAGGAGAGAAATCTGACGAGGTGCCAACTGGTATAGATCAGCATGTTTCAATACCAGATTGCGGAGGTAAAGATTGTGATAACATTAATCAAAATGTTACACCTATTTCAACCGGAAGTTGTATAGACGGTGATTGTAAAATACTACCAACTGCAACAGATTCTTTATGTCAAGATGAAAACTGCAAAACAAGTTCAACCCAATTATGTGCTAATGGTGAAAAATGCGAAGAATCTATTCCTGACATTCAGAAACCATGTGACGGTGAAAATTGCAAAATTAGTTCTAGCCAACCCTGTGCCGATGGAGAAAAGTGTAAAGAAATTACTACAGAAGTTCAAATACCATGTAAGGGAGAAAACTGCCAAACGAAGCCAACACCACCTTGTAGTGATGGAAACAGCTGTGACGAAACTACTCCTGAACTACAAAGTCCCTGCGAAGGTGAAAATTGTAAAGTTAGACCAACCGAACTGTGTAGTAAAGGAGAAAAATGCGAAGAAAGTGTTCCTGATATGCAAAGACCATGTGAAGGGGATGATTGTAAGATTAATATATCTCAATCATGTAGTGACGGAGATGAATGTAAAGTTACCGCCCCTGAAACCCAGAATACTTGTAAGGGTGATAACTGTAAAGTCAGTCCAACACAACTTTGTAGTGACAGAGATAAATGTGATGATGCTATTTCAGATATTCCAAAACCATGTGAAGGTGAAAACTGTAAAGACAGTCAAACTCAAATTTGCGGCGATGGAGAAAAATGTAAAGAATATTCTTCAGAATCTGATTGTGATAATAGTGATTGCAATGTACCTACAGTGGACCAAGACCAAAAACAAGAATCCGTTGAAGACTGTGCTGAAGAGTCATGTAGAAAACAAACCATACCCAGTACTGAAAATAGATTGCCTTCTGAATGCACTGACTCTGAATGTGATCAACAAAAACCAATTTTATCACTACAACCAACAGAAAGTGAATCTGTCCCTACTACAATATCTAGTTTAGAAATCACATCCGAACCGATATCGGGAACATATTCAACAGAATTAGAACAAACTGAATCTTCCTCTATATCTCCCAGTTCTTCAGAAGCTGAAACTGAAAAACCATTGATTGATACAATCACAGAAAAAGATTCTGAATTGACAACTGTATTACCCGAGGAAATTTCCGATAAGGATAGATCTGAATCTCCTGAAGTTAGTAAAACGGAAAAATCTGATATTCCGTCGACGACAGAATCAGAACTATCCGAACCACATGAGAGAGTAACGGAACAAGATCAGACTATGTTGACGGTTAAACCAGATATAACAATTGATAAGGATATATCTGTAACTACAGCAGAAGCAGTAGTAACAGAACAAATTACCGAATCATATAAAGTCACTAAATTACAAAATGAGCAAACAGATAATACGGAGGTGTCCAAATATACAACTCTACCTAGTGTATCTGAAACATCAGATATAGATTCAGTAACAAAAATACCTGAGGGCGATAAACTAATTACCGTGGAACCGATAGAATCGATAACGAAATCTCAAGACTCGACTGAGCCGTCATATATTGAAGAAAAAGAAACAGAAATACCACACACATCTACAATTGAAGAGGCAGTGACGAAATATCCTCAATTATACACTGAAGAAGATACAGGGTATGAATCACATACCAAACCAGAAAATATCGATAATATAACAGAAAAAGATCTTGTTACAGAAACATTACATCAATTAAATACCGAAAAGCCTGCAATTGAAACTACCGTATCTTCAGTAGGTGACGTAACAGAAACATCTAGTACTCCTGTATCAGAAACAAATGAATTAATCCCTGGTACATCAACAGAACATATTGAACAAACACCGACAGAAATGACCCCTCCTGATAAAAAAATTGATGATAAACCACATTATACTGAAGAAACAGAACTATCCAGTGAATCTTCTTTAAAACCAGAAGAAACTAATATAGAAAAGGAAGCAACTAGTGCTGATACAGATATAACTAAACAAGAAATTGAAGTTACAACTGAAGACATAATGTCTGTTACTTCGGAGTACACGAAGGTAGATGAATATGTTACAATAGGTGTAATTACGACAAAGCCGGAAGCTAGTGAAATACCTGAAACTGAAGTAACTACTCCACATTCAGCAGACACAAAATCAACATATTCACCTGATATTTATAGTCATGTCACAGAAGTGCCAGATAATGAAAAGGTAGATAAGGATAAATACACTACAAGTAATGAAATTTCAGCATATACCACACGGGAACCTGCTCAAGAAGAACCTGCATCTTCAATAGCAACCGAAATTAGTACTGACAAATCAACAAGCGTAACAATAACCGAAGATAAATCTAAGATACAGCCACCAGAAGATATAATTACTGAAACTCCAGAAATTTACACTGAAGAACCAACTGATATTAAAACAGATGATTTACTAGGATCTACTACAGGTACATTAGAATTAGACTCTACTGAATATATTCCTGTTCATCCATCTATTGTAACTGAACGATCAGAGAAAATTCCAGAAAATGAGCCAGTAACTGAAGTCGCTTATATAACAGAAGAACCTAAACAGCCAGATGTTATTTCTGAAGAAAATCCTGATATTGTTTCTCGTCCTTCAGATGATACTGATTATAAAACATCAGAAATCACAACGACACAAGCAAACTTAGAATATGAAACTGTATCTTCTGATTTAGAAGGAAGCACCGCAAGACCTGACATAGTGGTAACAGAACAAGAAGATAGTTATACAAAATCTCCACAGATTAATGTCAATCAAGAATTTGCTACAAAATTACCGGTACTTGACATTACTCGATCTGATGAAATTGCTGAATCTGATGTTAGTTTTACTAAAGATGAAAGTACGGAAAGTGGAATATATTCCACTACTGAAGGAGGAGACATTTTATATGAGCAAAAGGAAAAAGTTACAAAATTACCAGAAACACTATCATCACTTGAACAAGACAGAACAACTCCCAAAGATGAACACATTGTAACTGCAGCTGAAGAACTACCTAAACCTGTAACATCAATATCAGAATCTGAAAAAGATAGTACAGAACACCCAGAATCTGCTGTATCAGATGACCTAAGCGAATTGCCAGAGAATCTAACAACGCCTGAAGAACAAAAAATAGTGACACATTTACCACAAGAATTAACCACTTCGCTTCCAATCAAATCAATAGAACCAAGTACAACATTAGAACCAAGTTACATAGAAGAAGATGATACAATAGATGTTTCAAAACCTGTAATCAGTAAAGAAACAGAATCACCACAATCTCATATAAAAGAAACAGAAGAACATACAACACAATTGGATCTGAATAATCAACCTGAAATTGGGCAAAGTACTGAAAGAGAACCTATTCAGCCTTTAAAACCAACGGCAACTACAGAAAAATTAGAAATATCTGAATTTGAACCAGAGATTCTTAGCACAGAACGAATGTCGACCGAGAAACCTAAATTCGAAGATGATACCTTTGAGACACCAAATCCAATATTAGAAACTGATACTACTGCAGATATAGTAGAATTAGTAGAACATACAGAAACTACATTACAAGATGTATCCACTAAAACTTCGCTAGAAGAAGAAGTGACAGTATTGCCCGTAGAAAAATGGACAACGGTGACTCCGGGTGACCAGTTAATCGATCATAAATATACGGAAAAAGATGAACTTCCATCAGAAAAACCACAGGAGCATGATTACGATCCTGAATCTTCGTCAGAAAAGGACCTAACTACCCAAACATCAATATCACTCGAAACCGAGAGCAGTCAAAAACTTGACATTGAAATCGATCGTACCACTAGTACTGGGGAATTATTACAAGAATCGTCAACGAGTGCACCTCCACTTCAACAAACAGAACATGATCAAAAGCAAGGAGCTGAAACCTCAACTCCAATTTCCATATCAGAATCAGAAGAAGCATTCAGTGAAAAAGTTACTACTGACACATCAAAAATATATGAGGATAAAACAACTCAACCTGATCACGTTGTCAGTACTACAGAAGAACAATTACCAGATATGATTTCAGAAGTCCATCCATCAACGGAGGAATTACCTGAAAAACATCCAGCTACTACTCTATTGCCCGTACAGTTCACAAACGAAATTCCAACTACAGTTGCGTCAACTGAAAAACCACAACATGAAATTTACACTACAATTTCGGCTCCTGATTCAACAGAAGTCCCAACTTTAATTACGTCTATTGAACAATCATTAGATGACTTCGAAAAACCCGTGGAACAGGCCCCCGACAAAATAGCTGTCACTACTGAAGCAGATATAATAACTACGATACAGCCAGAACTAGAACATTTGCTAACATCTACTACAACGTCTGAAATCGAGAAATTACCTACTGAAATAACAACAGTGCAGCCATCCATTGCTCAATTACCAGATGAAACAACAACAACTCTACCCATTGAACGACTACCCCCTCATGAAGATGCTACTTCTACTACTGTATTGCTCGAACTTTTAGCCAATGAAAGTTCTACAATACAGCCATCTGAACAAATACCAGAAGAAACTTCTACCACGATCTTACTACCCGATGAATTACCTCATGAAATTTCAACTACAAATCTATTAACACAACAAACAGAATTTGATTTGAAGCCCACGGAAGCATCAACAAGTCCTGCTCTTGAAATCAAAGAAACTGATCGCGATAAAGTATCTACTGATATATCATCAGATGAATTATACATAACAAAACAACCAGAATACGAGGATACATCTCATAAAATATCTACTACTGCCAGTTCAGGTATACTGGAAACTGAACACGACAAAGAATTAACAGGAGTATCACCGACTATACTTCCAGAACGCGACCATTCCACTCATGACGCGAAACCAACAGAAAATGAAACATTTACAACTATTAGTGAATCATCAAGTCCAAGTACTACTATTATCGATAAACAGATTACAACTTTACCTTCTACCGTTGTTGAAGAAAGTACATCATCTTCAGTATCTGATATCCCGGTAATTCAAGAAGATATTAAAAAAGAGGAGGATGAAGATAAATTAACTACACTTTCTCCTACATTTACAACGAAAGAAGAACAAGTTACTCCAATTATTTCTGATAAAGTATCTACTGTAGAACCTGAAGTTGATATAAATTTGGGAACAGGAAAACCAGTTGAATTTGATCATTCACATGAAACAACTGAAGCGGACGGGGAATTCTTACCTGCATCACCCAAAACAACAACTCGTAAGACAGAAGAAGAAGAACCAACAACACAAGCTACATTGCTCGACAAAACTACTAAAATTGAAGACAAACTTAGTGATGTGCCATCAACAGCGGCACCAGAAATTCCAAAACCCGGAATTAATGAAATCCCAATCACTGATGAAGTTGTTGAACCAGAAGATCATGAAGATCACGAAGGACCTAGTGCCAGTGGAGGTTATGGTTCTGACTATGCTGATGACGATCAACCGTTCGGACCAGGCACTTGTCGTTACGGAGGAAAAGTTTATGTATCTGCTCAACAAATACCCAGGGATGATCCATGTGATTTCTGCTTCTGTTTCAGAAGTGATATTATATGCTTACAACAAAGTTGTCCGCCTCCTATACACGGCTGCCACGAAGAACCGATACAAGGTTTCTGTTGTCCAAGATATGAATGTCCGGTATCTATGGCCACCGCTCTTAATGTTACAACAACAACAACAACGACTACGACAACACTGCCGCCACATTTCTTGCCCCATGCTTACAAAGGTGCAGCATATAAAAGAGGTTGTCAAATAAAAGGACACACATACAAAGTAGGAGAGGTGGTGCGCGCGTCATCAGGACCATGTTTACATTGCACGTGAGTACTTTACAATATTTTACAATCTCTACATATAACATTACACAACTATATCGAATAAGACTAACGTATTTCAATTATATAAATATGAGTATATATCTTTATAGATGTTTAAATTCGAGTAATTGTAACAAGTATCGAGTTCCTAACTTAACGTGTAGGATACACGTTATTTTCTTATTGCCCAATCGAATGTAAAGATTAATCATATAATTTGATGATATAATTACAGATGTGGAGGTGACGGCCAAATGAAATGCGACCCCAAGGCGTGTACGCCAGAGCCAATGCTGAGGCAAATGATTGCAGCAGCTGTGTCCGCTAAGAGAAGAAGGTGAAATACCTTCGATTAGTCGTCAGATTTCACGAATATGTCATCACAAGGTTAAAGTATCTATGTGATAAAAATTCCATCTACTCTTCAATGCACAATAATAATGCTCAAATCCCGATGGAATAGTTTAAGGTTTCGTGTCATATATAATAATTGATATTATGTTACTTTAAAAAGTGTCGTGGCACAACTCAATAATAAACAAAAAAATAATGACTGTGATCGAACTGTTAAATTATAATAATAATTTTCAGAATCTGATTTTATTACAAAAAATATTTCTTCAAGTCTTTAATTAAGACTAATTTATTACTATTTATGTTTCTAACAAGTCAGTGCCAAACGATAGTGCTAAGTTGTAAACGACTACGCCTGTATTACTTTAGGCATTCGATGGATTGTTATATGTTTCATAAAACATTTCGTAATGACCAAAGCGAAGCGAAGCTAAGAACTATCCCAGGTATATAAGTAAAGAATTTTCTTATTCTTATACTTCAAGCTTCGTTGGTCAATAGATTGCCGAAATCTTGACCATTTTACAAGTAAACTTGTTTTACCGATAATAATTTTAGTCAATTTCTTTGTTTTTACACGATGTTACAGTAAGCGATCTAGTATCGTGTAAATATGAAGTATCATAAGAATTCCTGATGTTGTAAATGCCTTACTTAATTTGTAATAATTTATATATTTTAGGTGTATAGTACTTAAGCCATGTTTTGAGACCAGTGACTATTATAATTTAGAAGTAAATTGCAATACGAGAAAAGTGTCGGCCGACGCATAGCGAGTAGATTCCGCCTTGGCCAACACTTTTCCTATATTCACGTCTTACGGAAAACGATTATTTTATCTTGTTTTCCCTAATTCGAGAACATTCAATTTTTGCTAGCACTTAGGTATTTCGGTGACAGTGGTCAACGTTTTCAATGTTTTGTAAAAACCTTTTGTAATGGGAAAGAAGCGATACTAAATATATCGTAAAGTCTTTTGTAATTTTTTATATTAAAGTGCTAGTAGATGTAATTGTCAAAAAGCAGAGTGAGATAGGTACGAAAGCCGCATTATAGACTTTTGCAATCGTTTATTAATATGGACAAGGAACGTAAATCAAAACGGTAGCATTAATTCGTACCAATCTTCGTCTGTGCACACTGGTTATAGTTATTATTTCATTTAATTTATTTAAAGTTGTAGCAATAGTAATAAAATTAAGTGATGGTAGTAAACATTCTGCTATTTAAAAAAAATACAGTTTTAATAGGAACCAACCTAATTTTATTTGTTTAAATATACTTTACCGAGTCTAGCTGTCTGTGAAAATGATTTCTAAATAAAATATTTCAAACGAATCTGAAAAGTTATTTCATTTATGAATGAAACGTGAAATTCCTTCCCTATTTTGCACTAATGCGCAATAGGATCATTAATTATGAAAAAAATAAAGTTGCATTAAATTTTTTTTTCTTCTTTTTTTTCTATTTTATTATTTCATTGAATTAGTGCTAATCGGTGGTTTGTATTCACACACTTAAACTTAAATTGTAAGTAAGAATAAATTATTTAAAAGAGCAACACACAAGTTTCTTGCTTGTTCTTCTTGTGATGAGACAGCATTCCGAATGAGCGGTAGATTAAAAAAATAAAAAATATGACTATTCAAAAGTGCTTCAATGTTATAGTTCATAGTTTATTTGAATAAATGATTTTCTATTCTATTCATAAAGAAAAGGCTCCCGGAATGATGATATCATGTTAAGGCTTTTCGTGGAACAAGGGCTTAAGTTATTAATAATATTTAAAATCACATAGATCAATCAAAACAGTACATTAAAACCTATGCATAAACCATTACAAATTCATTTCAAATGAATATATATGTTATGTTCAACGATAACTTCGTTCATTGCGGACCGATTTTCAAACTTCTTCTTTGGAAGAGAATATACATATTTGAATACTCCCAAGGTCCCATACTCACCAAGTCAGGATCGAATAATGGAATCCCACAGTAATTGAGGGAAATACTCAAATACAACCACAAGGTTACAAACCTTGTAACTCCACAATGTAACCTACATATCTTCATCCAGTATATCTCATAAGCAATCTTACGACAAACGATATATAGATATAGATATTTTGAATTTGAATTTGAAAAACGAGCTGTGACGGATTTTCTTTACTTACATAAAATAATTTTGAAATAAAAGTAAATTAAAATTCAATAATCCCTTCACCGATCACCGAAATGCTCAGTTTAAACATCGGTCCATTTTTTTCGGTTCCATTTAGTATTTACTTTTATATCGATAAAAGTAACTACTAACTGGTCAACTACCGGAGTTGACCAGCGTCTGTCTTACAAAAATTAGAAAATTTATTTGGATGTACATAATATTGAGACATATAAGAACCTAATCAAGAGACATCGCCACATAGCTCGCTCAAAAACCTTCTAAATGAAAATATATCGCTTAAGTACATTCTATAATCATATACGGTATTACTGTAAGAGGGAGATGTAATCAAGTCATATTTTCTAGTAATAGAAAGAATTCTGCTCAAAAAACTACTTAAAAAACCGACGATTTCGTAGTGATGACTTATTCTGGATCACGCATCTGTTATTATCAGTAAGATTGAGGAACTGTACATATTAAACACTCTTTTAAAAAACATAAACATCATATGATCCAGCTGTAGAAAATATAAGAAGAAAACATAAAGTTGTATCTGTGGCAATAACAAAATACAAATTTGCGAGTATACAATGTCAGACACAAACTGCACTATTATAAATTAAATAAAAATATAGCTATAGTATATGTCCCTAAGGTCATCGTGAGTGTAAGAATGTAATAACAGATTGGATAAAAACTTTAAAATATTATGAAACTGAGTTACTTCCGAATTAGTTGTGCAACGCAAATGCAAACCTTAGTATTGGATAAATAAACATATATTTTTAATACACAAGTATACAAGTAATGAGTATGTAAACAATTCTTTAATGGTGCATAGCCGTACTTTATCTGTATATTCTGGAAATAGGTACATCTTTACTTATGAGTATAACTATCATATAACACAGTAACATAATTACTTTCATTTGATATAATTAGATAATGAGACAAATTTAATCTAGTAATTCTAATGGCGAAGATTATTAATTGGCATAGGACAATTCAATATGATTAGTAACATCTAATATTACACCGTTAATCTTAAAAAAACAAAAATGTATAAAAAGCGCCACGGTATCAGACTATAGAACTAACAAACACATGCGAGATATCGTAGTACTCTACCAACTCGCTGTGAGCTCTTGATGATACAAAAACTATTCCACAGATGTCGTTGCTAAGCACAATTCACAAGATTATTTATTTTTTTAATTATTCAGACTTTTGGCACTTAGTATTAATATAACCGAGATTTTATTACATATAAAGATACCAAAACAAACAATTATTTAAAAAAGCGCTAATACATTAAATGAAACAAGATATCCTTCCAATAAATTAAGGCTTCTATAAAATAACAACATTAAAAAAAGTATGGTATTGCATACATTGTGATACAGTTACCGTTTTGCATCAGACCGGCCTTATATTAGTTTTAAGGGGGTTGAGTATTAAAATTCTAATTAATCGAAATCTCTTTACGAATAAATAACTTCCACGTTGCGTAGTTCAGTTACATCATGTATAGTAATAATGTATATATAGAAACATACATGTACGGTTTATAACAAGACTGTAGGTATAAGCATATAAGTTGAAATAGGATATGACTTTTAATATTACATCGTATACACATAAAACTATGTATAAGACGTAATATTAAAGTAAAGAAAGCAAGAGTTTGGTATATGCAAAAAAGCCTAAGCTCTAATTATCTACCCCGGGAAGGACTTTAGTTCAAAAGTAAATCTTATGGGTTATAATCAGAGGTACTATCGCTGTAGTTGTTATCAACGTTAGAATGACTAATATAAAGACAATTTGAATGATAAGGTATACCGTCGTCTCAATGATTCATGCGATTTTTTACTGGTGATAACTATGACCGATATAATATGAAAGTATAAAATTATGGCATATCGTAACCGTGATTATTACTCTATTATTTTCTATTTTTGTTTGAAGAACATAAATAAATTATATGTTTTTATGAATTAATTAATATATTTTCGAATAGACAATGTTTACAGTAAAAAAATCTCAAACTACCTGCACAACCTACATATTCAAACAGTGTAAATACCTGTTCTTGAAGTTGCTCCTGCAACTCTCTTCAACTTTTCTACTTTTTGTTCCATAATCATAATATGGAAATGCCATTTCGACTGAGAGTACATCAACCAGAAATAACCTCGTCCGCCGTATAATTACATGTCATTTACATGGCAAATTCGGAAAATAAGAAATAATAATAAATCGTTAATGTAGTTAAATACACGATAAAATTTTACGATTATTACAAACTTATTATGCTAGAATAAGAAGTACCTATATACATATTAAAATTATGTTAAAGATTTTTAATATAACCATATCCACAATATAGAGGTGGGCAAGTACTTAATATACTGGCTTGTATTTTCATACAATTATCCCTGTTCCTTCAATCAGCAACTGAAACTGTGTTAATAATTAAACATTGGGAAACTAACTGCATTAATATATTATAAAAAAAACACTGTTACTGATCCGATTTGGAATGAATTTTTCAAAGTCATGAACTATATTTACAACAATTTTACAATACACAATATTTACAATATTTACAACTTACTTTATAAATAAATTAAATTGAAATAAACAATATAAAATATTAACATTAGAATATTGTAACAAAAAAATATATACGACAGGAGTGTCCATAGTTTTCTCAACAAGCTATTTGTTAGCTACGTAGAAATATGTATCCTCAATTTGAATACCGTCGTCTCTCTCTTACTGATGTTCAGTGAATACATCCGTTTCACTCTATCCCATTACTTTTATATTGTTCGCTAACTTTCTTGTTTGTATAAGCAAATACACGTATTTGAAAGTTTGTATATTTGTAGATTGTATTGTACAATAATAAGTAGGCATCTGCAGATAGGCACTATGTGTATACATATTTTTACCCTTTGTCTTTTATTATTCTTACTATGAATTCTTGTTATTATACAATATATACTAGTGTTACCCGAGATGTATGCTTTTTTTGAGGTGAAACATTGAAATTTTGCCTATATACATAAGTCCTGGTGACAAAATCTATCTTCAAACCTTTCATTAAAGACCTGCTTAGCCGTTTTTTGTAGATAACATAACTGAAACGAATGCGAAATTTAACTATACCTAATTGTAAATAATATACGTTTTATTTTTCTTTAATCAGATTAGTGTATAAATAGTTTACTTAATAATAAGTGGCAACCGATGAAGTTATCTAGTTACGTCACATCGTATGAATCGAACTTGCGACCAATCGAAGTAAATCGGTGTGCTAAACCCGTAGATCACCGAGGCCAATTTTTTCCTAATAGCAATATAAGCTATACAAGAACTAAATAATTATATTCTGAAATCAAATTTTATTGACTTTTAAACTGTACATGATGCTATAGACAACTATTTATGTGAGGAGTACGTATGTCATAACTCCCTGGATGTCTTATTAATAACCATGGAGATATCTCAGAATTTACTTTTTCTAGTCTGTGCAATGCCCCCTGGCTCTTCCCTATATTGTTACATAATCTGTCTGGTCTAGAGTGCATTTATGCCATGTACAGGACATAGCAAAAAAGCAGAGCTAAAATACTGTCTAGTCTTCAGTCAATCCTCGGCCATTATTCCAGGAAGCAAATCATGACATTAGGCATTCTGTGTATTGGGAATTAAAAGAGAAGTTTAAATTTTAATTGTTATAGTATTTACTAGCTCTACCTACAATTTACAAGTGACTAATACCTAGTTTCTACGAACATGTACTGAGTTAAAATGCATTTATTTACTAACCAATTGAAATTATGTAGAAAACTTTAAAATGTGAACTGTAATAGTTGTCAAATCCTTTATAGAGTAGAGTTAAAATCTTTTTAATCGATTCATAATTAAAGCTATTTTTTAATAAATATGGTAACATGCATATTTATTTATAATTCGATAAAAACCTGTTATAATTTTAGTATCCAAGTGCATGCAATTCATACATATTTTTTTAATGCGTATGTGAAAATTATAACCTTAACACTACAAAGAATCTCACATGTATGTTCTGCTATTCTTAGTAGTTCATTATAACACGAATTATTCATTGTGTTTCACATTTCAATATGTAAGTATCAATATAACAAATATTAAATTCAAATACACCTATCACAAGGGTTAGTAGACACTAAAATACAGTTACAGTGACAAATATCTCTCTACCTTTGTCTAGATTCTGAGTAACTACAGAAGTAAATAGATGTGTCTGACTAGCTAAAACAGTTAGTCTTTAGGTATTCTTTAATTATACCGTCACAATTAATTATCTGAAAGAAACAGAATATTCATTATATTTCATATTGCATGATAATTTTACAATAAACAAACAATCTTGCTCGGAACATAAAAAGTATCTAAATTACTTATTCGAAGTTTCACATCATCTTAACTGGCGTATTTTTATAGAGGGATTTGTCCCAAATAAGGCTGTATCTATTTTTTCATTTGGCGAGGGCTCGCCTCGCGGCGCTCGCGGGCTCCGCGGAGTCCCGTGCACCCACCATCCCGAAGCCGCGGCGCCGCCCCACGCTCTGTTCGCGGTCTCCATGGCGACCAGCTCAAATGACGTATCGATCCCGCGAGGGGGCAGGGGGCGCTCGCGGGGTGGCGCCGCTCCACCCGCCGCGCCGACCCCCTTACACCCCTGCCACCGCCAGTCGACCGTTGGCCCATGCAAAATGACGGATGTAAAGTTTGGATATACCTCCTTGGAAGGAAATGATATTTTCATTAAAATGAAAATGAGGTAATGTCTTATGATTTATTTCTTTTTACAATGTTATATTCATTTTCGGAATCGTAAGAATCTATTTCTACGAAATGGATCTAGTACCTACACTAGCGACCCCCCATCGATCTAACTACGATGTATTTATGTATCACATTCTCGTACATATTGATGTATCTATAATAGATATAATAGATGTATATCAGTCAATTTATATAGTTGCGTCTATTATCGTAGAAAAGCTTTACGGCTAATTTATACATATGATATGGTTATTTAAAAAACAAAAATATTGTTTTTGAACTAACATGTTTATTAGGTCAAAATTCAACAGCATAAATTTCCAGATCCTAACCGAAACTGTACACTGGTGCCTAAACTATAGGGTATATGTTAGCAGCCACTCCTGTGCCTCCGCAGGGTACGAAATATCAATAACATGGAGTATACATACTTTCGAAAGAACGGATTCGATCATACTTTTTTAAACCGAAACTATCCAGCTATTCGGTACTTGATGCAGTTCTTAGATTAGGTATTTTACTATTGCTACGTGTATCTAAGGCACTAATTTAAACCAGGCTGTAAGCAAAAAGTAATAAAAAACCCAACACTGTGACTACCATAACTGTATTGTAATCAACAACAATTGTACAATATAAAATCTTCGTTTGCAAGATACATAAACATAAACTAAGTACATCTTCGTATTACCTTTACGTAATTCTGTAACATGTAAACATTACTAATTGATGTTTTACGCTAGTTTCCAATTTGAATTATTGCTATGTTTAAATGTCTCTTCTAAAATTTTGTTTCAAACATTAACATAATTAAGTGGTTCTCAAAGTTTTCCCATTATAAACTTAGCGAGAAATTTTATTTTTCCCTCAAGTCAGTGGAATCTGTGTGCGCGCGTATGTACGAGCCAGCGAATTGGATTTTCTCTAGTGTGAGTAAACCTACTTTTGCCGAGAGAACAGGAAAACCTTAGAGATTCATGAAATATTAATATAAAATGTCTGATAACTTATTTTTAAGGTAAGTACGTATGCATGTATATATTTTTCGTATTTGCTCTCTGTATAATTTATTGATACTGAAATACTCGTGCCTGTTATTATTTTCAAGTTTGTTTTTGTATTATTCTAGTCAGTAGGTATCTACTAACATTTACACACAAAAATGTATATATACACACTTTTATGTATACAGATAAGTTAGGTATTTTCATTTTAAAATTTCAAAACAATATATGAAATTTCAAATTAATTATATAATTATATATGTATAATTATATAATTAATTTGGATTTATAGTATGCAAGTAGGTCACACCTACTTGCATACTTTGTATTAAATATTGTTTGAATTTATTTGGGTAGGTACCGTCAAAATTTCTTTCAGTAACACAACTGAAACCATTATTTCAGTTGCTAATGGAATGTTTAATTCAAATACACAATAATATTTTATTAAAGTAATTATTTTCTTTAAATACTAAAATAATTTTCATAAATACCAAATTATTTCTTAATAATTGCTTAGTGGTTGTTGTGACATAACACGATAAATTCAACACAAAACTTGAAGTAAACCTTGTACCTTACCTGCTACCTGGCTTATAATATTAGGTATAGGAAATCCTCGTCTCCTCCTTTTGAAAATAGACTTGTGGCTAGATGTGAAACGAATATGTATTGTTAAGATTAACATACAACATTGAATTTTCTTTATAATAAATCGATACTATGTATTATTTTTCATAAGTTATATAATGTGTATGACTATCTGTATATATCCTTATGTTAACTCTTTCACAACAAACGGCTAAGCAGATTTCGGCATCGATTGTATCACGAGCATTGACATAGACTTTTATATCAAAGAAAGGCAGACATAGTCGGGAAAACAACTAGTTACACATTAACTTAAAAATTTGTAATAGTCCTATTATTTAATATTTTTGGTAATATTATATGCAATGATACATTAATAAGTTTTCGATCATGAGGATTATGACTTATAGTATCATAAATAAAAGTTAAAGAAGTATCTCTCCATAAACTTACTCCAATAACTCTTATAGCTCACGATTATTCAAGAGCAATTTAAACGTGCTTAAAAATAAAGTCCTATATACGAATTTTAAATTAAATTTCTTTTTACAAAGAATATGTATCTAATATTTTTTTTATAAATATCAGTAGTGCCATAGATTTTTTCGTAAATCAATAAAATTAACTATGATGATCCTTATAGTCATACCTGACAGTCTCCAGAAATTAACATCAGAACACTAAATAAGTTACCTGCACTATTTTTGGTTTATATTTTATCAACTAAACAAATGTATGATTTTATAAAATAGTTTTATTATAGAAACGATTCTAACGATGCAAGTTTCAGTCATAACGTCTTCCCTCTTCGCGAAGTAAGAAATATAGATCGTCGTGAGCAAAACCTGTACTAAATCACTAGTCTACATTATTACATACATATAATTCCAAGATCAGCAGAAATATTGTCAACGTTTTGTTCCCAATATATTTATGATATTTGAGCCTAATAAAGTTACCCGACGGTAAAACGGAGCAAGATGTCTTGTACATTCAAAGTATACTAAACCTTATTTACCTAAATTAATGTGACTTTTTCTAATACTCTAAAGCAGCGCTGGTTCTGTAAATAATGTACTTACTGCAAGCTGATGGTAAATGGATGTTGCTACGTAATATCATGTGATGTCCGTAATACGTAATATTATGTTATCTGTGGCAATACAATCCATGCAATATCATTCCTAATTCATGCTTCCATATCTTGTAATTTCACTGTTTTATCTCATTCTTTATCCGAAACATTCCTTAGAGAGCAAACTGCTTGGCGGCTGCAATAGGTGAGAGAGAGATAGCCGCACAGACGCCTTATTCGAAGTCTACCTAGTTGATTAATTACCTATTTGGAAACATAATATAACACAATAGACATAAATTTATATTATAAATCGATATCAAAATATATTCTTCGTAGTTACAATATAGTATATAACATTTTCTGATATTGTGTGACGTGTTGTATAGAATCGTATCGAATGTGTCTGCCTATGTCGATTTGAATCTCTGTCTTAGATAATCTCTTATAGAACTAATACCGAATACCGAAATCCCACAAATACTAAATTCTATCTTGTAACTCCATCATCGTAATCACTAAATATAAGAAAATGTTTTACTTCTATAAGGAAAATTTTATAGTTACATAAGATGTTAGTCTACTGAAAATATTTAGATAAATTTGACATCAAAGTATATCCTGGACAAACATGCAGGATACTTTCTAGTTCCAGTAATATATTATAATACTTGTATAAAAAGTTTTTATAACTTCTTCTAAAAATCTTGGGTAAAACTAGCCAAGACCTTAGGCTACAGTATATTATCCTAAGTTATAAGAATAAATGATATTTTATATTGTTATAAATACATTTCAGGACAGACCATTAGAACTTGGCACCCATTTAGATCTCACCTCTTTTGTCGTAGAAGTCAACAATCAAGGCGTATATCATAATATTAAACTCGGCTATCATTTCACATTTATGTTTTTGATGGGATATCATTACTTTTTGTACATAAATTGTACGAGGTACTTATTTATAACTAAATTAATACCAAATTATTTTTGATAAACTACTGTATTTTCGTATGTTTTGTTATTTTCTATATTTTCTTGTAACTTTTAAATGTTCGAGTGCATTGCCAATTCAGTATCAGGAATTTTTGGGCAAACCGGGGCGGTATAACGTCCACAGATGGTTGTACTCTACAATAGAGCTCTCGTGACTTGGATCTAAATTGTTAAGACTACCCCATCTAAGGTTTTAACTCAGGAGAGTCCAACGTAACCCTGCCCTTTATTAAATATAGAGGAGCCTATGTTGAGAAGAGGACTGTCAAAACTAAGGCCTTGTGATTTGTGGATAGTAATAGCATATGTTAAGCAAATACGGAATTGTTCCCTGTCAACATATAGGTACATTATTTAATATCTGAAACTTGGTATTGACTCGTTAAAGTTCGTAAAGACGATTATGTAACAAATTGACTGTTATCTATTGAATTCTCAAGAAAAACAATTTGTTACCAATGAGTTCTCATTCTGGAGTTAACTATACATTCCTACTTATAACTCTACTAAAATTGTTATTAATTTTTGGTTTAAACTATTGTCTATACCACACGTATTTACTAAAATAATGTAATAATAATATAACTACAAATATATATGTATAATTTAAGAAAACCATGAATTTCGTAGCATAAATCGCAGCCTTATAGGTTAGATATCGAGAGACAAACGAACATTGAGACGGCGCTCGCGGTTATGAGGGCGGCTGCAATTCGCTCGGACAGGTTCGCGTCAACGTTTTATCGCACCGCTCCCACACGGCGCGCGCCCTATACCGAAATGCCTATTATTTAATAATTATTTATAAAAATAATGATCTTACACTATCGATGTGCGGTAAATATTGAAACAATATTTAATACCAAATCTCCGTTAATAACATAATAAATACGAAATTCGACTATACTCTTAGTTATAAGTACGAGTATATTTTAGACAGAATCTAAATTATAGCAACTAGTGTTTACCGCTCAATGCATATTTGAAGTTTGCTAGTTATCGACACTGATGTGAAGGGGTTAACGTAAATTGGTAATGATCGACGTTTTCATACAATATTACTTTCCGTCCAGTACAAGATTATCTACTTCGTAGCCAGGGATGAATCAAAGTTAATTGGTGGCTATCGACGTTTTCATACAATATTACTTTCCATCCAGTACAAGATGAGCTACTTTTGCCAGGGATCAATGTTAATTGACGACGTTTTCATAGAATTTTAGTATTCGTCCAATATAAGTTGAAATAGAATCAATTAAAGTGAAAAATTATAATAAAATGATAACAATTTACCAGTTTCAGTTTCCTTTATATTCACCTAATTACCTATCTGCATGCCAAATTTGAACTTCCTAGGTCATCTGGAAGTGGGTTATAATTTTGATCTATAGTTGATCAGTGATAAAAATAACGATATTTGGACGTTAATATCTAAATAACCGTTTGAGATATGTTTATGAAATTTGGAACACATATTTATCTCGCAAGTCTCAATATATGAACCAAATTTAAGAGGTTTATGTGAAAGAGTTTTTGAGTTATGAGGGGGTCAAAAGTGGCTCCAAATGGTTAATTGTTATCATTTTACTACAATTTTTCACTTTAATTGATTCTATTTCAACTTATACTGGACGAATACTAAAATTCTATGAAAACGTCGATAGCCACCAATTGACATTGATCCCTGGCGAAATATCTCATCTTGTACTGGACGGAAAGACGTATACGAAATATACTGTAGCCTTCGCAAGTTCTAAACATGTTACTTATCGGTTCCTATTTTAATATTAGTAGTAACTAGCAATCGAAAGTAATAATTGCTATATGAGAACTGGCCAAGTTAGAACTTAGGCTACAGTATATTATCCTAAGTTATAAGAAGAAATGATATTTTATATTGTTATAAATACATTTCAGGATAGACCATTGAACTTGGCACCCATTTAGATCTCATCTCTTTTGTCGTAGAAGTCAATAATCAAGGCATATATTATAATATTAAACTCGGCTATCATTTCACATTTGTTTTTGATGGGATTACGATTTTAGCATAAACATGACAATTTTTCATTATTTTACATCGTACCAATCAGTTCAGATAGCAATTTCAGACAAGAAAAAATTATAAGAAAGATGGTCGTTACTTTTTTTTGTTAATTCTATTAATATAATTTTATATAGAAATATATTGAAAATGCTCTACATGAACAATTGTTTTACATTGTCGTACATGTGTTTGTCTCTAAATAATCGATAAGTGAAGAAATGGGCTTTACTCAAACACGAATATTTCTTTATAATAATAAAAGTTCTAAATTTATTATAGTACAGTGATAATTCCATAATATATTATAATGCAATAAATTGGGATTCGATATACAGTGATGTCTAAATACAATACTATGTAGTTTCTATTGTTGATTGTTTGTTATTCTATTATTGTTTGTTATCTAATTCTACTAGTGTAGAAAAAATTACAAAGGTCTTGAATAAATGTAAATAAACTTTTACAAAATCAGCTTTATATTAATTATTGTAGTGTATGTAGTGGCTCACATTTACATACAGTATTCTAAATTAGAAAGATATCTGTAAAAAATACCTACTATGTGGTTTCGTAAATTTACCTAAATGTAATATTATTCTTTGTTTTCACGTTGGTAAATAATTCAGTAAGCAAACTGCCGGGTCTCTAAAATATATTCTTATAAACGCATTTATAATAATGATTCACTATGTATTAAAAAAACCACAACAATACTGTGTAATCATAAACTATACATAGACTTACTCTATATTTCTGTTAAGAGATATTGAAATTTTGTAATAGTAATAATGTAACAACCTCCGTATATTCTGTAATATTTGTGTTTAGTTACGAAGTCATTAAGTACAGTTAACAATTTCTCTTAGGAACCGGTTCTTTGGTTTGAACAAACTTATGTTCGCTTTATGACTCGGAACTGGTTATTTTATATAATAAGGATATTATTATGTTTGATAACGTAGATATTAAAAATTATAAACTAGAGAATCATATTTATAATGAATTACATACACAATCCACGGGGTATTTTGTGGCAGGCTATGTAAAAAAGAAAAAATCTAAACTTTAAATATCTATAAAAAACATGTACATGTAACAAGTATTCTATATAAAAAAGTTGTATTAATAGTAATTGTAATTTATCTGATAAATTAATAAATAATAATTAAGATAAATCTATATAAATTATTACTGACAAATCTATCATGTTTGGTTTATAATTTGAGCCAAGAAGAACTGGTAAGAAACTCTGGCTTTGCTCTACGACACAATATCATTTGTGAATATTATTGTCTGTATCTATAATAAATTAAATATCTATAATTAATAATTTTAATATAATACAATACATACAAAAGGGTCTCATACTTAATCGTTCATCTTTTAGAAGATATTTTAATTATAATGCTCCGCAAAGATATGATATAACATAAAATATGTTAGCTATGCTACTTATTTCCGACACCACATTAATAAGTTAATATTAGCATATTAGTAATTCCTCTTATAACTTGGTAGCAACATTTGTAACAAGTTGTAGAGATAGATCCTGAATAATTCATTGACCTATCAATGAGCAACAAAATTACTGACTCTATAACTAAGTACGTACCTGTTCTGTTCTGGCAAGTATAAATAGATTTTGAAATGGAAATCTACTATCGGATGCATGTTTTTCTATAATCTGTTACATTATGATTATATTTTATAGAAACAGGGAGACAATTTTGATTCATTAGTCGATATTATGTATAAAGTAGAGACCGCGCATATGACCGTCGAGAATTATTATACATACATACATATATACTCGACGGAATATTGGTTTGCTAATTATTTCTTTTGCTTAACGTATTTAAGTTTTTATGAATAATATCTTTCATACCTACAGTGTTAGTCATTAAGTCAATTACAGTATTCATGAAACTAAACACCCATAGACGTAAAGCGGAAAATTCAAAACAATATTCTTATAAAAACCTTGTCCCTTTGGTTTTGGGGACAGGGATCAAATCCTTTTTTATATTTACACATTGTGTCTGGTTGAAGTGCTTCTATTTCATGAATTTACTTCTCGGTTTATAACTCAGTAGTTGTATACTTAGCAGTAGGTATATTTTACTACTATATTTTAGGTACGTAAGTACTATAGTTTAAGCACAGATAACATAATATTACATACAGATACCCCATCCCATACAAGAAAATGGTTCCTTCCTAACTCGGGCTATTCTTCGGGCTATTTTATTTCGCCACCGTAGCCGCTAGATGTCGCTAGATCTAAAGCAGTTCGGATTACTAGTGGGTGCTTAGTAACAAAGCATGAAAATAGATGGCAGTCAATTCAGTCTACATGACATCTGTTTTGCAAAGATATGTATATAATAGATATGTAGGTAACTATATCGTGTACCTCATTAGGGACGATTCAAGATTCAATGTAAATGTGTAGGTATAATATCGTTAGCCGACACTCTGCAGATATGGCTTATGTGCCAATGTATATACCTATTATGTTATGGTTTATTTTACATTCCAGGCCTATTTTTTTGATATGTTGTAACGCGTCTGCGCTATACGTATAGCCTGATTTTGATACGTTTATACTCGTACGTATCAAAATCGGGCTATACGATTTTTTATTTCAATCGTTATATGTATGAGACTGATTTTAGCTACAATTAATTTACTGGTATATACCTCATGTATTCTACGATGTACCCCTCTTTTACCTAATGAGAATTCCGCTATATCTTATATATAAATTTTGTATCACAGTGTTAGTTGCCATATTTCTCCCACATTTTGATGAAATATGATATGTATACTTGCCAGGTCTGAGGTAGGGTTGTTATCTATTTTTTATACCCCTAAGTCATAGGGGTGGCCTACCCCGAAAAAATATTTTTTTGTATTATGGACAATTTTTTATTTATTTATAATGTTACATTGAAAATACATACACGCCTATATTTTCACCCGTCTTTCACCAACCCCTATTTTTAATAGCGATATTCTTACAAATATTATAAATGCTAAAAACTCAGTCTGTCTGTTTGTCTCGCTTTCACGCCAAAACTACTAAACTGATTTAATTGAAATTTGGTAGACAGATAATGTAGACCCTGAGAAAGGCTACTTTTTAATGCGAAAAAAGTATTGAAAGGGGAAATGAAAGGCTATATGAGGATATCGTAATTTTTAAAGTCAGATCTTGTAAGATTAAGTGAACAGGGTCGGTCTAGGTTTTTCATTATTAGAAATGTGTAACGGGGTAACACGTTATTTAGTGCAAAATTGTGTATATTACAATAAAATTTAACGAGAAAATATTATAATGATGTCACTGGGACACTCATTGCCTTACTACTATATCGTCCGTTAGTCGCGAACTTTCTGGAAACACGAGAGGCGCTCGCTATTGGTCGGTCGGCGCGCGTAGATGAGTAGATGAGTTGGACGAGTCTTACGGCGCCGCAGCGTAAGTACTTACTATACATACGTAGTATACATATGGGTGTTACAAATGTTTTTATTACGAGTAATATTACTCTGTTATCTAAGCAAGTAATGTGTGCTTATTTTGAACTTGATAACATTCTGAATTACTCGTATATCTTTCAATATCTTTAGCGGTATAAACCAGGTTATGTACTACTACTAGTATTGTTAGTGAGGGATAAAGTTGATGAACAAAAATAAAACAGTATTCGTATTAAAAATATATTCATCTAATATTTTTGGCATTATTTTTAAGTTTCTTCCAAATACAAGGGGTCTGACATGGGGTGTTATGTACCTACATTAAAAGATAATTTTTGACATATATGAAATGTATGAAAGAAATGTATGTACCTACATTAAAATATAATTTTTGAAATGTACGAAATGTATGAAAGAAATGTATGTACCTACATTAGAAGATAATTTTTGACATGTATGAAATGTATGTACCTACATTAAAATATAATTTTTGAAATGTATGAGATGTATGAAAGAAATGTATGGACCTACATTAGAAGATAATTTTTGACATGTATGAAATGTATGTACCTACATAAAAAGTTCATTTTTGAAATGTATGAAATGTATGAAAGAAATGTATGTGTACCTACATTAAAATATAATTTTTGAAATGTATGAGATGTATGAAAGAAATGTATGGACCTACATTAGAAGATAATTTTTGACATGTATGAAATGTATGTACCTACATAAAAAGTTCATTTTTGAAATGTATGAAATGTATGAAAGAAATGTATGTACCTACATTAAAATATAATTTTTGAAATGTATGAGATGTATGAAAGAAATGTATGTACCTACATAAAAAGTTCATTTTTGAAATGTATGAAATGTATGAAAGAAATGTATCTACCTACATTAAAAGATAATTTTTGACATGTATGAAGTGTATGAAAGAAATGTGTGTACCTACATTAAAATATAATTTTTGAAATGTATGCACCGTACAATAACAATACACGTTAAACATCATACCACAGAGTCATACGCAAGTTAAAAACAAACTGCTATGATATTAATGAGAAAGGTAAATCAACTTTATGGTATTCGAGTTAGGGTTGATTTCTCTCTTTTTTTAAATACTATTTTAATCTTACCAGTTGCCAGTATTCGAAGACAGCTACGATTCGTACTCGATATTTTAAATTATTATGTAATCGATTTTTCAGTACAAATGTAAATAACCAACGACACTAATAATGTACTACTATATTCCGTTCTTTGAAACGGAACACTGCTATAATACAAAATAATGAAAATTTACTGTTCACAACGACTCATTAAAAGCATCATCGAGTAATGCGCTGTAATAAAATCCTGTTATCGATTATTAAAAAAAATCGATAATACATGTATTTATTTTTAATATGACAACACTTCATACATAAGTATTATTGGAAATAGTATTACTTGCTTGTTCGGCTATTTTTAATTTACTTAAAAATTTTTTATATGTTTAATTTACAATAATAATATATTTAGTGCTTATTATTGGAAAATATAAAAAAGACATTTAATTAGGCCGATACAAATGACGACAATGCCATCTATGAAAGCATTTTGAAAACATTGAGCCCCGTATTAGCACTGATTAAAGTGTAATTAAGTACTGGAAAATAACAAAATGAGTAAATATATGAAAATTACTTTTCTAAACGCATTATTTCATTTTAACATGTATATATAACTTTTTAAAAATTGATTAAACATTTTTGAAAACACAGTTTTGTTTTTTAAAACGTTTGCAAAACTATGAAGAATTCCATCGATACCAATCACGCCATCTATATGCAACTTTTAGCAATAATAATGGCTACTTCCTCATTGAGTGCCACTGGTTTAAGTAACTAAGAATTCGTTAAACATTTTAAACTTCCACTACACTAGTCAAAGAAGACGGATTGAATAATAGTATGTCATTGTTTATTTGTTCATAATTGACAATTATGTCTGAAAAACAGGTGTTACTTGACCAAAGTACAGATATATAATTTTAGTTTATATTCAATAAAATAGGACGGGATACGTTGGGCCGTCCCGCGACCGCGCGGGTCATGTCGCGTCCCCCGCCCGCCGCGCTGGAATGCCTATTGTCCCGCCGATATGATGTTATGGCAAGCCACTTATGTCAATAGCTACATTTGTCCGAACGATCTTTGTATTATTGTGTATGTTATTTAAAGTTTCAAGGCCCGAAATTAATTTATGATGCGTACGACAAAATGCGTTGCGTATTTTGATACTATTCATGTTACGTAATCATGTAATGAAACAATAATCTTTATACCTACATGGGTACATAATAGGCAAGCAAATTCTATAAGTACTTATTTATTGGACCTTATTTTTAGTAATAATGGTAGTTTAATTACATTTACTATGTACTTTTAGATATAATAGTCACATAAACCTAAATAGAAACACTTGTAACTAGGTAGATTAATGTGTTTCGTTTTTCTATTTCCTCCCTTTCTTAATGGAAAATATAAGCGAAACTCATTACTCAAGTCTGTATAATTTATCACCTTGTCGCTAACGGTGACAACATGCTATAGAAAGAGTTAGATAACATAATAAAAGCTTTAGTACATTCACATTACATACATACCTTAATTCCGAAGACAAATGAAGGCTAACAAATCATGTTTTGACGGCATGTCGCGCGTCGACGCCAGAGTAGGCGTGTGGAAGTATGAAGTGTGGGTAATATGTAACGCATAGTTGCACCGAGGGCATTATAATGTTGTAGTGAAGTTATTAGTGGTTGAATCAGCCGAGAGGCTCACGGCTCACGTTGGCCGAAGTGAACACAGCTGTCAAGGCCAACTGAGGTCACTCCTCCGACGCTCTCCGCGCTACGATGCTCGGGACCGGTTCTACAATTTTTAGTCTCTTTTTATTTTCCTTTTTGTATACACCACGCTCAGACTAAACAATGTTTATACGACTCGGTATCGGATTAACTTTTATTACATAGTTGGGTATATAAAATAAACAATAATATGTACCAATTATCTTTACATCAATCATTTGCTTTTGGTAATATTTTTTCTAAATTTTGTGACTAAATACCCAAATAAAATTATTGAATAAAATAATATGTAAAAATTTCAATTATTTGGCTAAATTTAATAATTATTGTTTTATGGATTAATACATATCAAATAATTATGTACTTCGTAGTTTTACAATCCTATTTTATACCGCACCAAGAATCAAGCTTTATGGGATATTGTAAAAACCGAAGGATTCATGTTCATTAAGAATCTAATATTGTAATAGAAAATAACATCTAAGTCGAAGAAGTTGATATTCGCAAATTTTTACACTCACTTATTAGTAGACATTTAATTTATATAGATTACATTAATGCAGTACGGTAATTTCAGTTAATTAACAAATATTATGTAAAATTTTTAGAGAGTAATTTATCTAAAGGTCTACTAACTAATATAGGTCAAAAATCTTTATAAACTACTTTTAAGTAATAAAAAAATCACTTTGATAGGAATAAAAAACTATCAATTGCAAAATAGACTTAGGTAACATATAATATAGAAGAAAGACTATTTATTACTTTATAATATAATAAAATAATATGTTATGTAAATAATTCTCAAATTTATTTTCACCAAGATGCATAATAAAGATAGAGTCCACCTTTTCAACTAAAGCATAAATGAAACTTCAACACAAACAAAATAAAACTATATAAACACACGAAGTCCTGAAATCTGGGAGTTAATTATCTAACACAGTTGCTAACAATTCTCATTGAAACAGATTGCACTTATTACAATTGCAATCTGTTTCAACACAACAACATCAGTCAACAAAATCCGTACAACATCAGTTGTACCTGCAACTCTTAATTGCCTAACAGCAGATCATCAGTAAGTTATCATAAACTGATGATTTAAAAACATGAACCAGTACTAATAAGAAATACATTTTTTTGTATTTTTTATTAGTTCTGGTTCATGAATTAACAATTACGAAAAAAACGTACTATCAAATTACTATAAATATTCATAAAATATATTTTTTAATCACATTATGAACAAAATATACTATGAGAATAGGAACCTATTATGGATCCTATGTTTCATTGTGTACAGTATAAATTATAATCTAACAGTCCCTGCTTGTAAACTCTATAAACCAATAATTCATGTAAAATTTTGTTTAAATTAAACAGATCTGTCTATTTATGATACGCACTACGTTTGTTTATTTTCACTGATAGTTTATTTTTTCTTGATTGGTTGATGCCCACCAGATGGCGTGTCTATAGGTAGTATTCCAGTAGTACCTACTGCACTGTATGGTTTCATTTCGTAACAGATATAAACATGGCACCCTCGTCGCTTACTACAAAATTAACACACGTTTCAACTTTAAATAGTTAACCAACGTAACAATAAAAACAATGCTGAGTATTTCCTAATTAAAGTGTTCACGATATAAATAAGAACTAATAACCATTTTATGTTATCTTTCCCTTTTTATTCTTATAGATCGCCCTTTCAAAATAAACAAACAAATAATTGTCCCTTTCTTTTACCAACGACCCTTCGAGAAATGATTAGCGGCCCTCTAGGGGTCACGACCCACAATTTAATAAACATTGCGTCAAATGCTTTCTTTTGATATTTGTTACAGCATTCATTGTGATTTATTCAAGATGAGACGTTGGAACGGACGAGCCATACTCACTACTCACACTGATCACGACTTCCGGATGAAGTCTAAACAATTGTCGCGAATGACGAAAACATCATTAAATTCCCGTACACTGTTAATGCAGTATAATTAAATATCATTGAGTAATCCTTAAGGACTCAACGATATTATTTTTAGAACTTATGCTATAATATATATTATTTTAAAACTTAAACTGAACAATTGCTTTATTATGTACGGGAATTTAATGAACTTATTATGATTTTGCCAATGTTATTAAAATTATAATACAGAAACTTCTTATATTAATTATAAAACAATAATAATAATATTGTCGTCGTAGTACGTCGTATTTATATTAATATGTGTACAGATCTACACTTTAAATTGTTATTCGTATAAATTATTTTAATAACTAATACGAATATCATTTTAATAAAGAAACAAATTCCTGGCTGGATCTGGCCGCTACCTCGGACAAAGAATTAGTCTAGCTATTCAAAGAGGGAACGCTGCCAGTATCTTCGGAACTTTGCCTAAAGGGACCCCTTTTAATAATATGTATATTTTAGTTATTGTATTATATTTTTTAAGCTTTTTAATTTTAGGTTGTAGTTGTATAATTAAGTTATGTAAATGATATAATTAGTTAATAACTTAGGTAAATAAAAATATGCCGAATGTCATAAAGTATATGCTCTATAAATGTCCTAGGATATAATTCCTTCTCGTTATAATAACTATTACAACAACACTCAATTTTTCTTTAAAAACAATTCATAAAATGTGTTTATAGATGGTTTTCATGCCACCAACCAGCATCACTAGTCGCTAAGTCACACCTAAGTATATACATACAAAACAAAATTTATTATCCTTTCAACAAATCACTGAAATTTGTTGAAAGTGAAAAGATAGAAATTATTAGAAGAAACATGGCTACACTTAGATCCCAAGAGAAGCTGCAAATTTTGTAAGTTTGGGATAATCTTCTTCAAAATGCATAGTATTAAAAATAATTTTCCATTTGAGAGGTACTGCATGGTAATGTCATAGCGATTATGGGTACATATAGTTCAACTTGAATGAATTCCGATCACGCCACTACTATATAATCACTAGAGTAATGACAAAGATATCTTATAACAAAAATACATGAACAATAAAATCAAATTAAAACTCTTTTTGAACTGAATCCAAAGGGGCGAAAGACATTAATTCAATAATTCTTTATTCTCAATTGATAGCATTAAATAATAAGAAACTGTTTTTGTTGTTAAAATGTTTCTTAGCTTCTTCCAAATAGGAAAACTTATGAACTATTATTCGTCACGGAAGAATAATTATAATAACCCTGGAAAATGCACACAGCACTATGTAGTCCCAAGATAAGCAGACCTTATGTTATAGGTGATAGGCAACTGATATACATTTTTTTGTAAATACAAACGTTAATATATGTATATAGAAAACACGCAGACCATTATAATCGATCATTAACAGAAATATTTGTATCTTGCGAGAAATCCAACCCACTTACATCGGAAGTAAGGCGGTGTACTAAACAGCTAGACCACAGAGGCCGCCTCTAGCACTAATATATACAAATAAATATAAATGTAGACATACACTTATATTTATTTCAAATTAATAGCTTATCACTAATATGCATATGAAAGTTAGTAGTTTGCCTGTCTCTTTGATTTTACATATCTCTAGCTGCACCGATTTTGTCGAAACTTTCACTCGCAGATAGCGAATGTTATAACATTCGCAGGAGTAACTTAAGCTACTTTTATTTTAGAACGATTATTTATTTTCGTAAATTAAATTCAGCACGAACGAATTTACAACTAACAGTTAGAGTATTATAAACTACAAATGAAAACGTAACCAATTCTTTTAGTATGTTTGTTATTAGATATCTTACTTCACACTGTATTAACTGTACATTAGTCTAATAGACTATTAAATCTATTTTTATTCCTATATTTGTTTCTATATTTATTTGAAAACATAGATGTATTAAATAAAAATAGTGTTTTCTTTTATAGCAGTCATACGACGTAGGTATGTGTATCACTTAAATAGCGTCCAAGCGTTGGAAATGTAGAGAAATATCAACGAACTGAAGAACAATGGAGTATTATGTGGTAATATTGGAAATATATTCCTCTGCTTATGCGTGGAAAAAGTATCTAAACAAATCGCGGCTTTGTAATATCCAGTGCAAGAATAAAACGATATGACATCTGACAGATATAAATACGATTAGAATATTTATAGTGTCTCCGAGCATGTATTTTAAAATGTCACTATATGAACGTAGGTATATACACACTTATGAATACCGTTACTTCTTTATAAACTAATTCAAACTTTAATTCAAGTTCTGCTTCGTGAAAATGTGTAAACTTTGCATATATATAATTTCCAAGTCCAACGATAAAGTTGCGTGCGACTGACATGAAGTTATTTATGGAGTCAAATTAATGAAACGGAAATTAATAAATTAATATCCATTCAATAGCGGTAATAACGTCATTTATAAAATAATTGATTTATATGTTCATTATTTTCTTATGTCACATTTAATTTTTATTATTTTGTAATTGAAATCTCCTCTTAAATATCATCTTGAACTTAATAAGGTACTATACAGAATCGTTCTTTCAATATATGTATATCTATCTATTTAAAAAGTTCTAATAATAGTCTCAATTACCATTATAATAGATTATATTAATTGAAAGTTAATAAAGAGAAAATATCAAATCGACACGTTTCTTTTATCTTATCCTGGTTCGGGACAGAAAGCACCGAGTCACTGACTGTGGCAAATATAAAAAGACACCCTACCTCTCCTCCGAAATATAGAAAATACAACTAAAAGGGGTGTAGACTAAGTTCTTGGTAGGTCTTTTAAAACGGATACATCCAAGGCTTCGAACAAGTAACTTGTCGGGGTCATAACCTGTTTGCGACCCCTCCCTGCGGGACCGCGATTGCAGCGACCGCGAGCCTCTCAGTGTACTCTAGTGACCCTCACTACGAACAATCAAAATGCCTCTCGTGCTCCTCTAATTATAATGAGCGATGCCTCTCTAATAACAAAATATTATAATAAAAGACTCGTAAATTTCGAATACATAATTCTGCGTATTTTATTGTTATCAGCGCAATGAAATTTTAACATTTAATAACTATGAATAGTAATAAGAAATATGAAGTAAGCAATGAGATAAAAGAGAACTATGAATAACTTAAAATAACAATTATTGAACTGACAATAAAACACCTTGTATAAAATATTTGAGTATATTCGTTATATAAATGTAGAGTAATATCAAATCATATAATAAGTCTAAAATAAGCAGACTTATATTTATAAAATTATAGTAGGTATCTTTTTTCGTTATCATTTGATATTACTATTTTTAACTCTAGAAAAACTTTAAAGTTAATATTGATCAGATAACTGATATTTACATTATTGGTTTCCGCACAACTAATGTCTTATAATTCCCATTAAGCCAGCTGCTTACCCTATAAGAAAAGGATATTAAACTATTGTGAAATACAGCGTTGGCCAGGCGGTCTAAAATAAATAAAAAAATATTTCTAGTTTTCCTTGTCATAGTCTGGAGCCTGGGATATTATTTGATTTGTTTCCAATATTGGCTCTGAATCCTGTGTATGAAGTACTAAAACTATTATTATTATTTACTTTACAGTTTATATATTTTACACATTTTTATCAATTCACTCTTTGAAATGTAATGTTTTTCTACGATGGCAATAAAAATAACAAGTTTTAATTTTAGTGTCATCTATACGTTTAAAACATAATTTCATCGACTTTCAGAGCACACATGTGTAAGGGGAGGGCATAAAATTTAAATTGGCTAGAATTGTCGATTTGAGTTTGTTTGCGTAGGGTATTTGATTTGTTGAAATGACGTCGGAGACGTGTTGTATTTATTGTGTGGTGCTCTGTGGGCTCATGGATATTGTTAAGGCTCACAATGCGAGTGCAGCGGGCCGTTGTGCCTTGTGAAATGTTGCACGACTACTTTTTTCGTCTGGATTCTATACTCACGATACTTGTTTTTTAGGCCGTGAGCCCGAGATGTACAGGTTTATCTGTTTAAAATTTATTAACATCGAGAAACAATTTAAAACCTTTCTTTATACGTCCCATGAACGATTCATGATGAATGGAAATATATGCCGTTTATAACTTTTTGTTTTATATTTCATATTTTTATGTATATAATTTATTTATATAGTATAATAAATGATCATATAATATGATATTAGCATTGTTTTTAAAAATATATTGATATAATTTTTGAAGCAATAACTCTCACTGAACCAGATCCCGATCCTGCTTATCTAGTATTTATATTCTTAGTTGATACTTGTTAGTTTTATGGTTGTAAGACTATGTAGTAGTATTTATTACTAGTTAATAAATTTCCCAAACCAACATATAGATGCTTACTGATTATATGCATCTGCTGTTGACGTTAAATAAGGCTAATACTAATTGGCTCTAACACAATTTCAAAGTTCCTTCCTAAAAGGTATATTAAAAAAGTCAAGAGAGAATTTAAGTTTTTAATGAAATCAGTATATCATTTCAAGATAGGCTATCAATAAACATTTAACAGGTTTTATAATAACTCGCATATATCAAATTAATTGGAGTAATATCTAAGTTACATTCATTGACGAATTCATTTTCATATAAATTGATGTAATTGTGTTTTTTATTATATCTTATGTATTTTTGTATATCTATTTTTAATTAAATTATTAAATTTAGTCTTAGTTAAAAACATTTAGAAAACAAAAGCTAACACATAGGAATATTGTATAAGAACAGGTGGCTATAAAATTGTAATTCGGGATCAAGCAGAAAATATTAAACATACCTACCTATATTACGAAACGTCATACGACTAGCTCGGTATTTATCGACGTACATTGCTGCGAGATATGGAAATATTACAAACATACATTTTACCACTGCTATCGATACTTTCTTAGAAAATTGTGTAAACCAATTATTCATATGGAATCTACTTTCTTAATTTCGTTTTATATGATTAATAGAAACACAGTATTGTCATATAAATTATTTCTAAATAGGACCACCGTTATCACCTAGGGGTATAAAAAATAGCTTACGAGTTATTCTCAGACATACCAAAAACGTCATAAAAATCGGTCAAGTCCAGTACTTCGATAACAAACATTGTGACACTAGATTTTTATATATTAGAGATATAAAATTCTGGATTGTCATTGTGGTATACAATTTTCATTATTAAACATATCAGTCGACTTGATACAAACTCTAAGTGTAAGGAAGTTAAACTTATGTACAAAATTATAACTAGTTCCTAATATTTGTATATTATTTATTGACAAATAAGAATTATTCATTTACGCGATAATTATAAATGTGTTCTATTCCGGATAATATTATGTAGGATCTGACATAAATCTGATCTGATTTAAAAAAAAATATTAATTTAATTCTTTTGATTTAATTCTTGCAGTGATTTATCAAGGAAGGTTATATAGTATCACATTATAATATATAAGAGCGGAGCTGCAATGAAACATGATGGAAAACTGGGCAAATTGTGACGCAGACGAAGTTGTGCCGATAGCTAGTTACAATAGAAATATAAGCAATTGAAATTCCCTTACAAGTTCCACTAATCGCAGGTACGCTCACGAGAATCGCCATTGTTTCCAATTCCCAAAAGTCCTTTCTTAGTATTTAAATATTTATACAATAATAACAAATTACATTAATTCTGGATATACAAGTTTTTATGTAGATACATTGTGCTTAAGTCAATGAAGTACGGACTTACATATCCGGATAAGAATTTTCAAAAATCCTGACATATATGTATTTATATATATAATTCGACTATGGCTAAGAACTCTAGTAGGTAATTTTTCTGGAAAATAAAAAAATAACTAAGTTATATAAATTATAGAATACTATTCAAAGCTAATCTATTTAAAAATATAATCAATTAAAAGTACTTACTTAGAATTATTTAACTGTATTTTAACTTAGAATTATTTAATTGTTTATATAATGCGCAATATATACACATCGTGTAATAAACCTGCAATAAAACATGAATAAAATGTAAAATAATTTATGAAAAAGCATAAAAACATAATTAATTACAAAACAAAAAGCTCTTAAAAGCTTTCCTTTTCAAACTCGGGTTGGGGTGGCGCCCCTCGGTTATTATACCTACCAAACTAAATTTCATTTTAGCTGTGCGAGTATTCGCCATTTTATATGCAAGAATACATACGAGCATATCGTAATATAGGTATATTTCCATGTACGTAAGATTTATGTCTAATTCTGTTGTAACAATTGCCTTAATTAAATATTTGTTTTGTGAAAACCATATACTACAAAATGTACTTCTCTTTAATTGATATCAATATAAATCAGATAAAATAATAAGAAGGGAACTCCCATGTGTGGGCGTCATGTGTGAATTACATGTGTCACTAGAACATACATAAATTAACTACATACTTACGTCAGTTACAGAAAGAAAATTACAATAAATACTTGTATTATTTAATCGAGCTGTGTAATTATATAATAAAGAAAGTATAAAAAGCAATATTGAAAAAAAATCTTCTACCATCTTCAGAGTTTGGTTTGGACTTGACATTTAGGAGTTACACGAGCTAGTCGTGGTTTAATTTTATTGAAAAGAGATCGACAGAAAATCTCAATATTTAATTTGGGAAATGTTTGTTTGAATTTTTTCAGTTGTAAATTGGAGTAAAATGAAGGAGCGTCCCGGCGCGGGACGGAGCGGAGAATAACACATGGGGTGCAGCGAAGGGTGCGGCGTGGCGCGGGGCGGCCCACTGAAAAGTGCGCGGGTGGGGCTGAACAAACTCGCGGGGACATACAACTCGAGATAATCACTTTTAATAATTTTATATCTTAGTTTTTTTTTTAATACTAATTTAATTATGTTAACCTTTAGAATGATCACGGTTCAACCGTGATCATTCTAAAGGTCATTCTAAAGTCCCTCAAATAAATAAGATCAGTTACAATCTAATATCTCTCTGATACAGTAAAAACTAGCAGCACTGAAATGGTTTATGAATACATAGTTAATCATAGTATCTATTTACAAAAAGAAATTATAAACCCCACTGGAACTAATCTTGCTGTTTTACATTCTAAAAATAATAATAGTTTTTATCGGAATATAACTTGAAAAACAATCACAGAACTAGTTGTTAACATACAATACATTACAGATAAGAGAGTGCGATAGAAAGTGTGTCACATTCACGTTCCAATGAAGACGCATCCGGTCGTAAATCTTACGTAAAATATTCACGATAAACTAAAAAAATGTTATAAATAAATAAGAAAGGCAGTATATTCTACCGGCTGCAGTTGATCGTCCCTTCAGCATGTACTCTCAAATAGGGGAACAAGCATTTTAGCATTACCCCCGTGCACAACTCTTCCCGCGGGGAGGGGGTGGGCCCACGGCGACGTAAAAATCAATATGCTGGAGTTGTTAAATCACGCTTATAAACGAGCACTCGTCTTCGTTTCATTTCTCAAATTACTCATGTACATGAGTTTAGTTGTCATTACCAAATGTTACCTAAATAGCGGAAAAATTATAAAACGCAGTCATTTTCATTCATTATACACATTTCATCTTTGTACTGTGTTTTAAAAATTATATGTCGGTATCAGGAACACATATCAGTAATAAATAATAATATACAAAAAAGAATTAAATAACAAATGGACACGTATTATAAATTATACTAAATGTAGATGTAAATTCGTATTTATAGCCGATTTGATAACATTAACAGCTTTACTTCGGATGTCCATTATCAGATAGCAGCAACCCTTTGATCTCATTAATCGAGGCGGGCGGAATTAATTAAAAAAGGTCAACTGCGATGTAGAAACAATGGCTTTCACAACCCTCGGCCACACCTATTCATAAAATAGATTTAACTAGAAGTTTTTTTTAATATCAATGGAAATAATATATATCAATAAATGATGTTCTACTTATATTACATTTTTTTATATATTTTAAGTTGTAATAAATAAATAAAATGAAAAATAGTTTGTTTATTATGGGTGTTTTATTTGCCGTTGAGTTAGCCCGACAAATAAATTCCCTCACCGCTGCTAACTCTCCAGTGTCGGCCAGCTTTGAATTCACGACCATTTGGTTGTAAGTCAGGGTAGTAAGGCACTAGTTCATGACCCTCAGGGAAAAAAACAGTTTCAACATTTTCCTGTTCTTATACCAAATAACATATATAATCAATTTATATATAATTCTTTTAAATAATACTAAAAGTACCTAATACGCAATAAAAATATTAGTATTTAGTAGGTACTATCATTTATTCTGCGGATCTAATACCTACTCCCGAGACAGTCCAAAGAGACAGAAAAGGT
The DNA here is from genome assembly GCF_030625045.1 of Achroia grisella. Taxonomy (NCBI): domain Eukaryota; kingdom Metazoa; phylum Arthropoda; class Insecta; order Lepidoptera; family Pyralidae; genus Achroia; species Achroia grisella. The sequence goes on from NW_026712938.1 coordinate 535,620, forward strand.
CTACTACATGTCCATCGCCCGGTACAATTTAGCAACATTTTTTTTATGAAATACTTTTAACGTAACGTAACAACGTAAGTTTAATATTATGTGTTCATAATGTCTTCCGAAAGCAGAAAACCTGTATTTATAAGAAAAAAAAATGGCCATTGGCTTCTATTTTCGCACTATTCAAATATTCTATATGAAGGCTTATGTGAGCCTATAGATGTGTTTATATAGTCACCAAGCATGAATTAAAATTAGATTACTTACTATAATACAACAACTACCTACGTTGTACCAACACATTTAAGTTACTAAGCAGAGAATGTTTATTTTTATAATTTAAGAACTTAGTAAGATAGTTAAAAAACCAACCAACATGTCGTCTAAACATATTATGGATTTTATTAACTTACATTCTTTAGTTTCATGTACGTAGCCAGGGCGGTACACTGGCAACGTACCTAAAAATGCTAGTGAACCGCCCTGGCTTCGTACGGCCATTATAAATCTTTTAATATCACAGCTTTCTGTAATATAATGTAACTAGTTAATATAATTTAGTAATAAATTAAAAAATTAAAGACAATGTAAATTGTTATGAATAAATAATTGAAATGGAATGAAAATACATACGAGTATAAATCTTCCTGCTAAAACCTGCATTAAAATCCGTTACGTACTTTAAAAATAGTTCTTTAGGATACAGACAACGGCCACCGTTGTCTGTATCCTAAACTAAACTTTATTTTGTACTATGTAAAGATGTAATTATTTCTTGTGGAATATATGTATATATATACTTATAAAAACCATCTAATAAGAATTTCATCATAGAATGATACTTGGATTCTAATTAGGGTCAAATAAGTATAAAAAAAATTCAATATAAAAAATCTGTGTGATTACATACGTGTGATTTTAGAATGATCGAGTTTTAATTTTTTAAATCATATATGAATTATTACGTACTCATCAATGCATAATTGAAATCAGTTTTTCGGACCCTGAACTATTACTGGTTAGCAGGAAATAAAGAGAAGTCGTTTTCCCGGACGTCTATGGCAATGATTATAAAAAGGCGAATTTTTGTTTAAAATTCTTCTTTTTTTCAGTGTTTATCCAGTTCATCCATATTTCAGTGTGTATGTTTTTCCTTGTAGTTTACTATGCTATATTTTCTTCTTAACTGCAGTTTAATTGTAGGTATGATTACATGGCAATAAGTACTTATTAAAAAGATAATTGAATACTGTTCTAACTAACTACCCATAAACTTACCACGAAATGTTATGAAATGTTTTCGTCTTAAAAAAATCAATTTGTTTTCAACAAATTTAACGCAGACTATTTTTAATTACTATAAACATTTGAGGACCTTTTCGAGTCTGCCATTGTTCTTGATTGGCAGTTTGTATCCATATCCATGTAATCATGCTTCAGTATCTCATTGACACTCTCATAAACGTAAGCTAGTATTTTCAAATCAAGGAAAACTTCATTTGCTGTAAGTTCGCAGTTTTAGGAAATACAATCTCACAATGCATGATCTAGTAGTTGACTTTTCTTGCTACGTCCATCCAGCTCCAGTACATTAGTCACAAAACTTGGCTATAACATAAATCTACATAATCGCAATAAAGTTGTAATAACTTTTGTTAATTATTTTTACAAATAATACACAACTATTTACAAATAATAACTTATTACTTATACAATATAATTTACATATAAGTTGATCAAAATAAGGATAACAGATTCATATCTAACGTAGTGTATGGCAAAAAATAACAGGTCGTTTAATTCACATGACATCTATATCCACGCTTACTTCTTTTCTATCTTCATTATTTTATATCTAGAGAAAACCTAATCCAACACAACTCTCTTATAATACGGCTCACGTTCATGTAGATTTTTGACTTCTCCATCAAACGGCGTAAAATGTATCTGAACATAATAGCTTGTCTGAGCCCCTCACAGTATTTAAATTTTTCACTTCCTTTTTGAACTGATTATCTGTTTTCAATTAACTGGAAATGTTTATAGTTAATTGAACAAAATCATTATACCTAATGTCTTATCATTTAAATAAATATTAATATCAAATATTAATTAATGCAACTTATAATTGGATCACTAATAAAACAAAATGTCGGTATAAAGGTACGTGGGAGTACCGTAGCACATAAGCATCCACAGCAATTATGCGTCTAACACAAAATTAATATGCAAGGGTACATAATTAATTCAAATTATTATACACACCCTGCTTCACAAAAACACGAGAGCACGGGAGAAGGAATATTTTATACATACACAGAGTGAGTATGTGTAAACAAGCTACGTCAATAACATAACTGATATACATACATACACACGGTACAGGCGCGTTCGTTTTGATCAAACTTACGATTGCCTTCCTGCTTTTATATGAATACACACATGAGAAATTTTATTGTCGAGCCTTAATAGAGTTAGATAATGACGAAGGTCTAATAATAATACTTCTATATTGTTTTTATTTGTGCCTAATCAGATTTGAGTACATAGCAATTGATGCTTGTATACATCCATAAGTTCAATGAAAATTTCGATTAGGCAACATTAAGATATTTAATAATAATATAAGACATTTAGTTTAATAAATTCTTTAATATTCAACATTCAGTAGATATGTAGTTATTACATGAGTGTTGTTTGTGCAAAAATATTTCCATCTTCCTTTTTATTAATTCAGCTGAAAAGGAAAGTTTCTACAATATATGTTATTATCGCGATAAAACATGAAATAGTTACCTAAAAGTAAAAAGTAATATTACTTGTCCCGTTAAAGTGGGTCACCCCCTCACCCCTGTACACCCCGTACCTCATTCCCTAACTCCGTCTCTCGTCCGCCTCGCGACTGTCCCCACTCCCCCCACACCACCCCCCAACATTCATTGTGCCGCAATATATTTCTTTTTATGTGCAAACAGAAAAGTCATTTATTTAAATTTTCTCACGAATTCGCATCGCAATTTTATTTTATTATATTATCTGTATCGCATTTAGAGTGCTCCGCGTGTACCATAACATCGCTTTATCAGTACCTTATATGGTATTCGCGAAGAATTGAATACTTACAAAGTACAGACGTGATTAGTATTTTATATTCATTTGAATGTACTATGAAAAAAATATGAAGAACACTTTTAAGGTAAGGTAAGGTCTTTGCAACGTAAGTGCCAACGTTATGTCAATATTTGCAGAAATCTGTCTTTCTACTATTTACGTCACGCTGATGTTCCAAAATAATTAAGTACGAAGCTCAACGTGGAGTAACATTTAAACTAAATTGTATCGCAAAGATCACACATTTCCGAACTAAATCCTAGAGAAAGTTTGTCTGGACTACACAACACAATCGTTTCCAATTATTTATTTGTACCGAGATAAACTGATGTTAAATGTGTTTATTTAATCTGTATTACCTGTAGGCAATGTAATTGATAACAGTGGCCATACATGCAATCTTTACCACAATTAGAGAAATTAACTGAAAAATTACCTATATGTGTAGGTGTAATCAATGCCTTATTTAGAACATTCTGACTATTCCAGATTAAATCAAGTTCATAATTTTTATTTGGAGGACGTTAAATACAATTTATATAAATAAAAAAACATATTTTATGCTATCTATTTAACAGTGGGCATAATTTATAACATAAAATTAGATCAAATACTATTATTTTTTATTTAGTTAACTGATAAATGTGCCCTATAACCCATAATTGGCAAATGTAACAATAACATTTTATAAAAATAGTAGTAGTGTGTAATATTATCTTATCTGTGATAGTAGTAATAAAAAAATTTGAGGCCCTTTATAATCGATATTTTAAATCAAAACCAGAAGATATGCAATAGTACACAAAAAAATCTAATTAAAATTTAAAAAACGTCAAAGCATCTGTAAGAGTTTTGCAAAAAAGATTACTACCTAGTCTTGCCATAAATATTGTTACAAGGAGAAATCTTTATTTTTTTTCTATTCCTTATAACATTTATTATGGTAATGTGTATTATTTTAAACAATAACATAGAAACATTGAAAATATATAAAGCTTATTCGAAATAATCTCAATTGGCTACAATACAGTCTTTTATACGTTAAGGCCAGTTATCAATAGAAGCACGCGCTCTTTCCATGGGAAAATTATTCACTCCTGTAGCCAATATTATTAGGATTGCTTTAGGGTCTCCAAATTATTATAGCATTAAGAGTAAGCCATACTCTATAAAATTTAGCATATCCAGCGAATTAAGATCGGGAGTGGATGACGGTCAGTCTTCAACTTTGATGAAAATCAGAACGTTCGTTCCAACCAAGCTTAGGTAGATCGAGCTTTATGAAACACGGCATCTTGCTGAAAGGACTATTCTTGATTATGGAACATGGTGTTGACTTAACCATCTTAAGCAAGATCTTGATATACTTGTGCCGGTGTTTTGATACCTATTTCATAAAAATATAGCTTAGTTACTCCTTCACCCCCCACCAAACTATTACTGAAGTGGAATAATTTCCACCTTGTGTACAAGACACTTATGTTGACTTATTGGGAAGCTTCTTTAGATCTTTGAGCATGGTTATTCTGTCTGTTAAAATATTGCACAATTATAAAAAACACCTCATACGTAAAAAAAAATCTGTGACCTCCTTTTGTGTACCGCTTAAGAAGTTGTTTTGATTTCTCCATCCTATTCTTTTTTAAATTATCAATTAAGTAATGACCTTGCATCTCTTATAGACTGCAAGTCATATGTCATCTTTTAAAATATGCGACATGGTTGTATGAGCTACTAATATAATAGCCCGGTACCCAAAGGTTCGACTAATACTACAAATACCAAACTGATGGAGAGTTTCAAAAATTGTATTATTCGCTTCGGTTCACTCGCCGCCGAATTTTAATATCACAAAAATATTAGACAACATTTGGCGCGAAAATAAGAAAATACAATGAACAATTATAAAAGAATGGAGAGAAAAATTAAATTATAAAAGATTCCAAATTCAAATATAATATTTTGATTATTTGTAACATAATGTTACGATTTCCCCACTTTTAAAAAATTAATAAAAACTAGAAAACTGCTAATGTCAACACAAACCGCCGGAGCCTATTTTTTTTATATTCTTTTCTATTGAAAAGAATAAAAAAAAAGTTATATTGTATTTATGACAACACTAAGTATACACAACGATAATGGAGTAATTAATTGACTTAGGACGAGAAAAAACTTATCTAGACTAACTAACTAACTGTATTTCTAAATTTAAAATATCCTTCTAGATTATCTACCGCTAACCGAGCAACTTTTATTACAAACGAGATTCGCCCTTTAGCGCTTAACTGCGAATCGATGCCTCGACACGTGTCTCTACCGTAGCACATCTCGTAGCGTTCCGCGTAGAAGTCATGCTTGTATATCTATTAGTATTTGCTTGTAAACACTGTTACTTTACATGTAATTACATACCTTTTACCTATACTTTGTTATTAGATTTTAATATGTAGTACCATAATATTTGTTTTAATTACGAGATTGCTATGAGTATGGCTAAAATGAGCGAATATGAGTGCGTGTGTAAATAAAGTTAAACAAAATATATGTAACAATATATAACGTTTGAGAAAAACTCAGTTAATGTAAAAACCCCAAAACCCTAAAAATATAATGATATACTGTTACCGACAGACATAGCATATTTAAACACAATTAATGACATATATAATTATGTAAGGAATAATAAAGTAATATCCCATAATTGGGAATTCATATTCTGGTTCCTGCAGAACCTAGTGTTATCTATAAATGTTAATGTGAATACGTAAAACAATTTGTAACAAAATCATATTATTATTATATACTTTTCAAGCTAATAACTACTATTGACCCGTTACTGATTAACCAATAACTTTTCATTTTATTAGATTTCAAAATAGAGGACTTTTAATAAATTTGCGTATCAAACCTAAGAGTGGTTCAAATCTGGCCAATACCAAAAACTTTGTGTGCATTTCAGACCTTATTTTGCCATTGTATTAATAACTATAATATAATGACTATAATATAAAATTATTTTTGATCGTAATTGCTTTACAAGTTGTAAATCTACTTTTTATTATTTTTTGATCAACGGCGAAATTATTTTTTTCTAATAAATGAAGTGGTGGCGATACCAATTATATGTACCTAATTAGAACGGTAAAGGAATTTATGGCCTACCTGGTGCTAAATGGCCAACATAACCTATATATGAAGAGCCCCAAACATATCCTTTCAATTTAGCAGGACTAAGATGTTATGGCACCATGGCCTGTAATTTTATCGTTAAACATTTTGTCTGTATAAAAATGACTCATTAACTAGTCTCATGTTGTTAATTACATCAAATCAAGTGTTATGCATTCAAAAAAATTAATGGCCTAACTTCCATCAAATATACGGCGCAAATATTGTCGTATCAATTTACCTGAACGAAATTATCTAAAATCAAATGTAAGTGTACATAATATGTGTAGACTCGCACGCATGGCCCTGTCACGATATTACGTGTCGCAATTTTATTTAGACATGCAACGGAGTTGAATGGACTCAACAAACGGAGTTCAGCGTGATTGACAATCGCAAACAAGAAAATTACAGGTGTTTGTAGCTAAACCGTCGCTTTCGACAAAGAGGCGATAAAAAGCGAGTCGGCGTTCATTCATGCCGATACATATATGTAGGGCTATCAAACTTATAGGCTAAACCACTTACAGCGATAATTATATTTGTGTTTCTGTTTCTTTAAGTTTTTATCTTTTTAATCTAATATGGGAAAATGATAAATTATTTTTAATTTTAATTCTCTACAGATATGATGGGAATGATCGACGATAAGATATTATACTCGTATATAGCCCTTATGTCTATTTTATTTACTAACAAGTCTAATATGTACATCTATTCAATTAAAAATACACTGACATTAGGATTGAATACTTACATAAAATATACCCACATCGTGATAATCGTTTACAATATTTTCTTTTACACCGCATTTTCGTTTTTGGTACCAACTTCAGTGATATATTTTTAAAGAAAAGTTGATTTTGGAAACCCTAGAGGTGCGGTCGGCATGTCGACCGGGTGGCCGCTTGCAAACGTGGAGCCATACGCATTCTTTGACAGCTGCTACATACCACACCTCGTTTACTTTCATACTACTGACTTACTTAATGCTCTTGAATGAAGACGCGAATCTTTTAAATTATGCGGAATCGAACTGTTAAGCAGCAATAAAGGATATTTAATGGAGCTTTGAATAATTATATATTAGCATACCTATATATTTCAAAAGTTCCAAGTAGTTTGATGATTCTACTGATTTTTAATTAGTAGGTACAAAATAGATCCTTATATATATTAATAATAATATATATGTGTCTATACATGTACTCAATGGGGATCTCCGACAAAATTTATTACTCATCTAAATTTTATTGCTTTTGCTTTGACAACTCAAATTCAATTAATTCACATTCAATCAGAATTTATTTAGAGAAATAAACAGAAGTAGTAACTGTCTCATCTCTCATGTAAATAGGTATAGGTAGGCCGAAGTAAAAACGAATTTCTAGAGCACGTTAATAATTTCAACACCAGTATTTGCATTCTCATCATCTCAGTCCAAAGTCTTACATGGACACAGTACATTTGGAACTCTTTGAAGGAAAGTTCAAAGAAATGACGATATTTGGCCCTTTCGGCACGGTATTATTTTCATTGTGATAGGATGTAAATATAAGTGAGGCGCACGAATGCGGGGTCACTTAAAGTTAGTGTCGGCTCGTAAACGTATTGGCCGGGCGCCGGGTGCTACGGGGCTACTGAGCGCTGCCGCACGCCACCGCACCGCGCCGCCCCGCGGCGACCGCACTCGACACGCTGCCGCACGTCGCCGATGCTCTGAATCGCACCCATTCACACATTATCTCAAACTGGATATACCTCGCGATTATATATTTTTTATTGCTTAATTTAATTAGGTGCAACATAGGTTATATTATTTTTTATTTTTAAAATTTGTATGTATGGATTTCTACCTAATCAGATGGTCTTTTTTTGATGATTTCGATAAAATTACTTTATTTGCAATTGGAAGATCTCAATATTATAAAAATACTCATACTAAATACTTACTCTAATTAAACTGTAATCAGAAATTTGTACTTTTCCAAATTAATGTATTATTTGACTTCCCTTGCAATATTTTGTACGAAATATGAAAAGTGAACATAAATATAACAGTAATATATATTTTTAACATATTTAAGGACAAACTACAAACTAGATAACTACTGCGTTTTTTACTTATAATGTAAACGTATTTATTACTCTATTCCGCAGTATAACTTATTGATGAATTCAACTCTTGGTGTACTTATATAAGTAACAATCAATTGCGGATTTGGCAATGTAAAAATAAACTTGTAACGGTAACTCGAACTTTAGTTGCAAGGCGTGTCCACAATAGGCTCCCCAGGGAAAGGCGGCGGCAGCGTTCCGACAACAGACAGCGGGTGTCAGCCGCCACGTGCTACCCAAGGCCACTCGCTTAGTGTCAAGGTCATTGCCACTCCAGCTACACGCGGCACCCACGCCTCTCTTGTCACCACAAATAGACCGACCTACTCGACACCACTGCAATCTAACGCAACAAAACTCGCCACGAACCCGCAACCACAATACCAAGACTAGGGCATTTTTTTTTGCCGTGACGCACATATAGGTATACACTTAACTACATTGATATTACAATACAGATGCAATTCAAAAACAAAAATGCGGAAACAGGTCAATGCAGACGGCCAATAAGAGCAATTCAATATCATACTTTCAGAACCAATTGATTTTGGAACAATATACCGTACTCAAACATGAATGTTATAAAATATGGTCAACAGACTTTACTAAAAGTTCTACATTTTAGAACAGTTCTCGTATTTCGTTGCATAATCGCTTTGTTTATTCTCTTACCATTCAGGTTCAACGTGATCCTTAAACTTCAAATAAACTATAGTAGTATTAATTATGTTTATTAAGTGTATGTACTATGTACCTGCTCTAAACTCGCACTCTGTACATCTCGTAAAAAATGTGTTCACAACAATCATCATTAGTACTGTCTATATTGTTGTTACTTGTTGCATATATAATAGTAACGCAGCATACCTAGTATTTAATTCTGATACTCACAAAAAATACCAAAATTTAATAGAATTGTTTTTATATGAATTTGTTTCTCTATGGTCTTTGAGTCTTGAGTCTGTCGTGTTGATTTTTTTTTTCCCATATTCGTCCATCTACTTTTCAGTGATGGAACAGGCAAAGATCCTTAGACCGTACAGCCTAGTCTACGTTTATATTTCTACATATTTGACCAATGATGAGGCCAATGGCCAATTCTTATGTATGTTTATTCATTATGTTTTTATTCGTGTTCAAAATTTAAGTCTTATCCATAGTCCATATCCTTGTATCAATTATTTAAAGTGAAACTTTTATCTTTTTGACATAAAAAAATAAAGCAAATAACGTATGTGCACGACCGGCATGTTTTAATACTTTAACAGTATTACAGCTTTTATACAAGATTGTAATATATATAAGTGCTCTATTATATTATCAATGTTTCATAATATTGGCAAATATTCAAACATGTTTATATAGGTCTATGTTAACAGTGTTCTCCTAAAAGGTAATATAAAGTAAGTAAATTCTCACTCATGATCATAGAAACGCAACAGCTACACATAGATCTATTAAGAAAATATAAAATAGTAACGTCAACTTTAGATACACCCGTAGAAAATAAATCTTCTTCGATGTCAAGATCTCATTTCAAACCTGCATTATTTCATTTAGCCATATAAAACACAAGTATAAAATGATGTTTGTATATAGTATAAGTTAACAAAAATGTACATAAAATCAATTGTGTTTAAATTATAATACAAAGTGGAAATTTATGGAAATTTAGCAGCCATCTATTTACATAGCCTTATAAAGATAGATTAAGCACTTTTCATGGCGATATTTCATATTTAATTTGACGTTATGAAATTCTTATTGTGACTTATAAAGTCTAAATAATTATCAAATTATATAAATATATGAGTTCAACATTACAGTTGTATTATCAGTTTAATCAATACAACAATTTCCCCATTCTCCATTTGAGAAACGGAATCTGTAATGAATGGCGTCAAATTAAGCTCTAAGCTTAACAGAAAACATTACTGGAACCTTAATTCGCGATTAAGGCAAACATAGTATGCGGGGTGAGTGGTGGTGTGGAGACGAAGGCAGCGGAGCCAGTGCATGTGCGGGTGTGTGAGGAGGGTATGCGGGGGGTGCGGGTACAGGGCAGCCGCGCCGCGGGCCGCCACTTCTCTGTACTCGAGGAGCTCCGGTACACCTCGGTTTCCGGCGGGTGCTCCCTTGCGGATTCGAAGTGTTCCTATACCACCGCGTCGGGCCCGCGTGCCGGCCACGTGGCCTCCGCTCACCTACTGGCGACACCCCGCTTTTTTACGCGCACTCCATTGATAAGTCTGTAATTACGAACCGGCTATTTAAGTAAACAACGTACCTATTGTTACTTTTGTGCACTTTAACTTTAGCAATACATGCAATAAATTAGGTAATTAAAGTCCCCACCCAGTTACTAAAATGTTGCCTTACTTTGTCTGTGATTTGTATTGTTTCATAACTGTTCCGAATATTCCTTCATGTTAAATAAATTGACTTTATATTAATTTACTTCAATTTTCATATCTCCAATTGTAAATAAATCGTAATAGTAAAATTAAACAACTTATAAATTAAAAATTAGTAGTACTTGTATTTAATGCTACCTACTTAGGTTTAATTTATTCGCAAGTGCAAAGTGAACTACAGACCTATATTACATATAATATAATCTTCTAATTCAACTTTAACAAAGTATGTCCAACCAAACATTACGAGTTTATTTTGATTATTATAGAGATATTCCTTTTATATCGTATTAGGATTTTCATACTTGTAATCTGTAATTTATCATTAAATATTTATTAAATTTAATTGATTTTTATCTGTAAAATTGTTAAGGTACATTGTAATTTTCTTTAATAAGACTATCATATGAGCAGAATAAATGGACCATCACATTTTGAAAACAGTGCATAATTATTTGAATGTAACAGCATGGAATCATGTCAAACATTATCGGACGAGCAAGAAAGAGCCTACAAAATATATAATATGTACAAGGTAAGTACTTAACTTATTATAAAGTATATTTTAGCGTATACTGGATAAATACCGATGGACAATTTTATAAAAAAAATATTACCATAGTCAAAACTCAACTTTATATTATCGCGTATTCTAAGAACTTCATATAACAACAAAAATAATGATTAATATGTTCTCTGATAACCATGGTGATAAATTACGGGTACTTACCACTTTCATCATCCTGAGCTTTCTTACTGCTACAAGTGTAAAATATGCATAATATTTTCGATAAATAAGGTCAATATAATAATATTTTTATAACTTATATTTTTATTTCAAATATTATGTTAATAGGGAATCTCACTTCAATGTCCAAAATTTTTATCCGACGGTAGGGACATAACGTTTCATTTCATTTTATGTTTTATATCTTATTAGCCGCCGTATATATTCTTTATTAGTCTTTATTATTAGTATACACTACCTATATACATTATAACATAATTATAAATAGTTTAGAGTATTCTGTCTACCTTGTATCTGATATTGCAATTATATAGTGTCCTTTTTTTCTCAGGACCAATTCATAAACTAGTAACTACATATTTGCTAATCACATTGTTTATCTCAATCTGTTGTTATGACTCGTGTCTTAATTCAATATATAATTAAGAAACCTGAAAACTAGTCTATTTTACGCTAAAGTAATATAAAAATAAATTTTATTAAAAACGCAGAGTAAATAATTTAATAAAGTGTATTCGCTTATTTAAATATTTTTCCGACTTACATAAGTAAGGGTCGAATGTTCAAAATAAAAGTATATGTAGATTCATTTGCTTGACGTAGGTAAATATAAATTTGAAAGCCACACTTTAGAGCTAAAAATATACATATAAAGGCAAGAGTATTTGCCACATAGAACATTTTTAGCCACTTATAAACATCATCTTTTTATATTTTACGGTCCACTTTATGTGATAGCTGCAGTTGAAAAAAGCTGTTAAAAAATCCGTGGCTGAACAACGATGGTAGTGTACGATTGTCTCCTGAGTAATTGACACTGTAATGAGAGTAGTCTCTACCCAACTAGTACCTATTTCTTAATGAGAGTTTCAAATTGTAAGATGATGTAGAATCTCCAGACGTAAACATAAATACTTTTGTATCTTTTCTAAAACTTAACACAGTCCCATAAATTATCTGATTATATTCTTACATTTTATCTAAAGAATATTTCAAAAAATATTTATATTTATATCCAACATTATAAACACTGTTTTATACTTTTTTCACGGCTGTTTATAATCCTAAATATACTCTAAACGCGATGTCTAAAATAATATTATCATGGCAGATCCAGTATATCTTACTTATTGTATGGAGCTTTGATTGTTGTGGGAATTAAATATCGACTCCTTCAATTATATATGCCATATATATATTAACTTTGCAACAGTTTTAATTCTATACAAGATATAATTTTTTAAACAAATATCTTTAGTAGACATGTACTGTCTACTAAAGATACCGGTAAACATAAAAAAGATATTTAGCTCACGATTGATAAGTTAATTCTAACACACTTCAACACTAGGGTTCAAGGGAATAAGATTTATCCAATTGAACGTAAAAGAAAATCGTAATATTTGTAGGTTTGTACACATGTAATCTGAAATTCTAAAATAAATATACTGATCGTAATAGTAGTACTCTAAAGTTATCTGTTCCTTGCTCCTGGGACATAAAAGTAATTGATCTTCATTTATTTTTCTGATTGCTATAGTTACTAGCGAGAGCCGGGTTATATTATTAATAGACCAAATTATCTTTGAATCCGAATTCCATAAATTAGGTACCTACACAACTATAATAGTAGATATACTTTTTTACGATTTAATTTTACTACATTATTAACTAAGTAGGTTTAATTATAAACAATACGTGTATCTAATATAGATAGATATTATTTTTTAAGTTCTCAGTATATATTTCAAGAATCTTTTGTTATCCGTTAGAAATAATATGTATTTTAATTACCAAACTCATTCTTTATACAGTTTATTTACCATTCTGGAAAGCTTTGAAACAGGAAAGATATCACGATAGAGCCATCCCTGAATACATAGTTTATAAAGTCTTCTTGTAGATTACGAAATACATCCTACCATTCCTGATTCCTGTTTGTAATAGAAGCGACTAAATCCTAAAACTTGTAAGTTGCGTTGCTAATTTTCAAGCTTTCGTTTTGTCAAGTTCTGCCAATATATATATACTCTGTACTTCGTCTCTATCATCACCAACGACCACAAAAATTGCCAGGAAATATCATACACCAAGGTGCTTTTTCCTATATGACTGATGTAAATGGATGGATCCATTTATTTTTAAACATTAGTAAATCGATATATATCTAAATATATATATTATACATTTATATCTCTGTTTTATTTCAGTAAATACAATGGTGTTACTTATTATCTAAGAACCGCTCGTTATTTCCATACAATATATACTCGTACGTTCTACACATAAGCTGTAACAGTTATGACTTACCATATCTATTATAGTCTCTCTAATTTATGTAGATATATGTATTGAATGTACTTTACGAATTTTCATTGACTAAATATTCTAAAGGGTCTAGAAAACTATTGTAGATCCTGAAGGATCCATGCGACTATTTTGTAGGTTTCTACTACTATTTACTACTTCTAAGAAAGTAGTGAGTATTCTGATTTTACTATAATTCGGTTGCTCTATCTATAGAACAGAATTGTCAAAGTCATATTTCTTCACACTTTTATAACATACACTGTACTAATTTTATGAAATATCATTTATTGGTTATCAATATTTCATAAAATTATGCAAGAATAAATAAATTCAGTTTACCTAATTGTACTTATTTATTCCAGCTTGATAATTCTTATATCTAAACTAATAAATATGAGGATATATAAGAAATATTTGATCATTTGTAATTAATGACCTCAAAAAATAACTACTTCACCGATTCTGAAATTCTTACACTATTGGAAAGGCTCAATATTGATATACATACACAATGTTACGAGAAACCGGGCGAAGCCGCGGCGAGTAACTAATCCATTATAACTTGGTGAATATTGACGGCACGGAAATATTCATCTTTTTCAAAACTACAACTTAGATGATTCTTATTATCTGAATGTTAATTAATGACGGGTTATTACGTTTCTACTATCATTATCATTTCTACCCATCAACTCACTGCAATATTTTTAGCTCTTCACTCGGGATCGTGTGGGTTCACCCTGTACTGCTCTTAAATATACAAATAGAGGTTCGCCACTCAAGAACTTTTGTTCCCCATCAGTTTTCAGTTACTCGAGACATGTAGCTTGTTACCCTTCAGACTATCTATATGGATCATTTCGGCTTTTCTATGGACATCTTCATTCCGGCTTTGTCACCTAGTTTTAGTTTATAACATCTCTATTTATATTTCAAGTTCTTGTAGTTTTAGTTTTTTGTAATGTCTTTAATATTTTACAGAAATTCGCTGTAATTTATTTATTTATTTACCCTTCGTAGTCAATTTCAAAACGTAATTTAACAATTTTTTTAACAAAGTTGTATCTGCAATATCTTAAAGACTTTTTCGACAAAATATGCTGAACGCATTAAGGAAGTTAATACAGTATATATACCTATGTATATACATAACTGTCTTTTTCAGCCGATCTTGTACGTTACTTCCCACAATGCCTATTAATTTAAGTAATTTATCTAATTGATGTAATTCTAATGAAATTATAACATTTACTTGGCATAGAGATAAGCCAATTAATTGGGCCTTCAAGTTGAATATTCTTAAAGGCTTACAGACATGTAGTCCTGCCGATATTTGAATGTGATAGTCCACCTGTACAAGGAACAGTAGAGACAACAACAGCGCCATCGGCGTCGGACGGCGTCTGGTGGCACTAGTGACGGCGGCCGGCGCGGCGCGCGGCGCCCCACCGCAGCGCGGACGAGACCGCCACGCAGTCTTCCCGCGAGGTCCGCACGTGCGTCTAGCGTGCCTTGGCATCGTGCTATAACTTAACGTTTCCGAACGGTTCTCAAATATTCAAGTGCAGCATAATAATCTAATCATTGTGTATCTAACTGTGCTCGACAAACATTTAATTCACCCCGTCACTATACTGTGAAGTGACTTCAGTGCTCTATCAATTAAACTTGTAATAAAGTACACATTTTCTTTCTTAATAAATTAATTAGATCTTGCATAGAAGCGGAAAGCATTAAATTAATGAATGGAATTTATTAAAGCTACACCGTATCGCTGGATGGAATATATGGCAGCTAACTAAATATTAAAATTAAATGGTGGGTACTTTGAATACTCTCTACGAGAGAGTGCTATGTATAAATTCCGTCTGTCTGTGTTAATTTAGTACTATGATGTATATTCCATTATATGTATATAGGCTAAGTATTATAACATTACACGTCTGTTATAATCTTAGTATACAAAAATTTCGTGTCACGTGTCACAAAACAAAACCGCTGAACCGATTTTAATGAAATTTTATATGTATACTCGGCAGGTCTGAGAATAGGTTATCTATTTTTTATACCCTTAAGTAATAAGGGAGGCCCCTATAAAAGTGCATTATTTTTTAAATATTTCTTTTATGATTCGACTTTAAAATATAGATGCAACCCTAAATTTTCACCCTTCTACCATCAACCCCTATTTTTTATTCGCAATATTAATTTATATGACAAAACAATGTTTGCCGGGACATACGACTAAACGATTATAATTTACGACTAAACATTGTATTTTATAATGTTATTTTATTGTAAACTCTACATAAATAATAGGTAAAATTCAACGATTTTGAATTTAAATATAGATTTTTAAATATTTTGTATACACACATACAAAATATTTAAACAGTTGTAAATATATCACTTGACTATTATTATTTTATAAGTTTACATACACGTTTTCTTATAGGTTTATTCAAACAGCGATAAAATACTATTATCTACAAACTGGAACATAGATATTGATATAAAGATAAGATATCGTAACTAATTGTCACTCTTTACTAAGTTAATCATCATATAAAAATACAGGGTATATTTTTATCTACAAGTTCACTAATTCGGCAAGTTGCTGTTACATTGGATATATGATTAAGTACTTTTTTATTATACTAATTCAGCTGAAAATCTATTTATAAATTATTAATCAAGTATCAACAAGTTCACTAACCTAATTTATTAATGAACTTCACTCCACAAGGTTTTATTGTTATATATCGTTGAACCATTTTTTAATTAAAAACGAAAGCAATAAAACTGGTGGCTTGCTAGTTTTGTCTCAATAACTGTAAAACAAGTATGTCAGTAAGTGAAGAAATCTGTTCTATTGCAAATTCACGTTTCTTTATTTATTTCCTAAGCTCTGAAAAGATATTTGCCCTATATTGCAAATAGAAGCCAACGAACTATGATGAAATCATGTAACCATTTTCATTTTTATCACTGGACTACAACTTTCCTTTTATCTATAGACAGTTCACAGTACACAAATTAGATTAGTTTGAATTATGAAACACTTGAAAGGACTGTTAAGTGAAATTAGAATAATATGCTTAATCTATCTTATACAATATATTGGAGAAATTCCTCATATAGGTACATCCCTTACCAAGTATGTAGAGGGTAAAGAGTTCTTAGGACATTTATTGATGTCCGGTCCAATGGGAATCTAAATTATAACAGCGTGAACCGAGGTTCAAACTCCCAGCAAATTCATCAGATAAGAGTCGACCTTCAGTCACATCTATAAGTTCTTCCGAGAGTTTGAGGTGCTCCTATATATACTCGCCCCTATTTTTGACCGTTAAAGCAGTTAAAGCCACCTGCACCCAACAGCATTAGAATGATTCGCAAAACACCTAGACTTGGTTTAAAATAAAATTATACTAAATAAAATACTAGGATACGATCGAATGCATTCTGTAATTCCACCTGAAATAACGTATCTAACCAGTGCACAACAAACATCAGAATTTCTTAACAATAATGATATGATCAGAAGACTAAGTGCCCATTACAACCCCTAATAATCTAGGAAATAGGCAAAAATATGTACCCGACATAGCCCGTGAACTCGACATAGAAATGGTGAAATGGAAGAAAAGATCATTGTAGGAAATCCCGTCCCAGCGGTAGAAAAGAAAGTATCAATAATAAGAGTTTTGTTTCCATTTTTAGACATGTGCTATATCAGATCGACCTCTACACGGTCCCTCCAAGTAAGTGGACAATCCGTCGTGGATGATTCACTACGACGCAGTGAGTTAAATGACCTGATTTAATGTTAATTCTATCTGGTACAAGTAAAGGGTTCTTCCATTACTCATGACCCGGTGGGTCATATATTTTATGAGTTTATTAATAATACAATACAAAAAATGAATTCAATTCTCTTTCTGGGTGCTTTTAAATATGCTTGGCAGATGTGTATATACTAAAAGAATTAATAAATATACCTTTCAAACAGTGAAGGAGATAAAAATCAGTGATGTATTTTATAGATTATCTATTACAAACAAACGTAAAAGAAACCTCATTATAAATATTAGTAGGTATAGACTATTGGCTTCATCATTTAGTAAAATACTTGTATATTTAATATTCTTGTATAATTACAAAACGCATACCATATTTTCAGCAATCAAGCAGCAACTTTCAGCGAATTTACTTAGTATCATTCATTTTCGATTAACAGAAATAAATAATTTATGAAAACTATTGTACAACCATAATAACAATAAATAAAACAAAGTAAATCTCATTAAAAAGTTAAACAGAACTCGCTTAAACAATGCATCTTCACCGGTTTACAACGAACAAAAAACATCCACCTGCTCACTTATTTTTATTTGACCAAAGTATGTCTCCCCTACAGAATGTAAGCAAGTTACGATCAGAGATGCGTTCCAATTGTAATAACATCAATTGATTTAAGTCTATTTTAGTGGGAGGAACAAAACGAGGTCACCGACCGGCAATTATGTCCTCCTAGAGTAGAGACTCCTCGTACACTACAACCCAAATATTATTGTCATTGTTTTAATGTCAAACGTTTCACGGACTTAATCTACGTTTATCTAATTTAGTATACAGTAAATTTTACTTTATTTAATAAACGTTCGGATCTCACGTTATTTTGTAATAAAATAAATATAAAAAAAATTTTGAAAAAAATATGTTAAAGAATCCGAAACTTACCTACTTACAAAACTTTCTACTTTCCACGCTCTAAAAACATATTAGAAACATGGTATCATTCGTATCGTAATGCTAACCTAACACCAATTCACGATAGGCTGTTGTTAAATATTTGTTAATTAAAAATATATGGAGTATACTACAAGTTTGTACCTAAATAGAAATTGTTATTACATTTCTAAATAAAACCTTAAAAAGTGAGGCAACGACAGTTGAAATAACAAATTAAATCGCCGTGTCGCGTTGCTAGGAACCGAGCTGCGTGTACTCGTAACATTCCCAATAGAATAATTAATATTTTATTAATACGACTACGGCACGTTACAAAATCCAATAGCACAGAAAGCAATTTATCGGGGTGTCCTTTCACTTGCTCGTTGATCGTAGTGGTGTTGTGTGTATGTTGTATAAAGTAAAGGCCTATTGGTACCGCAGCCGGTGTGCTTCGAAAACCGGTCCGAGAGGAATGAGACCGACTTGTGACTCAAGGTAATATTACAATGTTGATAAATCGAATTTTGGAATAACGATTAAAATTGCTCTCATGTTAGTGTCGAATAGAAAAGAACCTTTAATATATCTTTTACCATAATCGCTTCCTTAATCGAATATACAAAGTAATTGTGAAATAAGATGTATAAAAAAGAAAAAAGATTGTAATATACTAAAAAATAATAAGGCGCTTCATTTAGAATATGATAAAAAACTTATCAAGTGCTATTTCCTTTGTATAATATTTGAAAACGCTTGTCGTTAAATGTATATCGACTTAAATTTTTCAACACTTTACCGTAATATGGAAATATAATACCTAAAATAAGTCATATGTGCTTCTATGGTAAAAATAAAATTACATTACCATTTAATATTCTTTTCAAACCTTGTTCAGTGCCATTGTTTCTAATAATATAATATTATAGATACATTCCCTGGTTTACTTGTAACCCATATCTAAATTTCTTTGAATTTTTTTTTTGTAGATAAAACTTCAATTTACATTTTTGTTCAGTTATATTTAACTGGACATTTCATCATTATGACATGGAGTTTTCTACTGTTATATGTCTTCAATTTGCAATCTAATATTTTATTCCATCATTGTAATAAATCATACAGTTGTCATTATCCTGCCTTTATTCCATTATTTGGTGTAATATTTTCTTCCATTGTGTAGTTACCTAATAGACGAAGATTTCAATTCACTGCTGAGTTTATTCATGCTCACAGTCGTTTTCTCAAATTTAAAATTATAAAATGAAAACAACTTTAATGTTTGGTTGACTTAATACAAATAGTCTGAAACATAGCCATCACTTGATTGCTATGTCTATGATGACAAAGTAATGATACGAAATATGTAATTTATCATTACTTTCTCAAAATAAAATTTATAATGTCGACAAGAATTTAGTAATCGCGTGCTCTTTATGTGTTGTTTAAGATTTGACTTCAAGACTTGAAACTAAGTATTATGAGATGCAGGATCTCTTATGAATAATTGAAAAAAAAATAATCAGTGTCATCAATTTTGTAGTTTACAAACATCGAAGCAGAAGTTACTGAGTAAAATAAACCCAATACGCAGCGATTGATTTAAGACAGAGAAATGCCCTTTGAACGTGCAACTCTCTAAGCCATTCATATCGCAATGTTAAGAAATACCATAGATTGCTGCAATGCAATGCATAATACTACAAAGAATAAATAGTAAATAATTTTGAACGACTAACACGCCTAAGGTTAATGTTGTTTAATAAACATGTACTTGGTGTATATTAGAGTAATAAGTAGATATCTATCCTGTTAAAAACATATAACTGTTATATAACTGTTGCCGTCAAAACGCTATGAAATTTGACACAAATTTATAGGAATACACAACAAATGTGTCTAAGTGTATCCTCTCATCTCTCTCTCTTTTTCTCTCATAACATTTAAAAAATATTATTTGCAATTGATAATATTACATGATTTTTCCTTTAATTATTTTCATATATCAATTAAGTTCCTCCATATAACACTACTGAAAATTATAATTCATAAATATTTTTAACTGACTGTCATAAAAAAATACTTATTAACTCTTAAAGTAAGTAGGAACAGTGAGAAATGAACGCAAGTAACCCTTTTGATCGTTGTGATAAAATTCCAAATTATAAATCTAAATTCAATAGACGTGTTTCTACTACGATCTACGCGCTCCGTTTAGATCAGCATCGCAATGCATCATACCTAGAATATTTAATTATTGTTCAATATGTTCAGTAAGCTCTATAGAATATAGAAAACAATTATCATACTTATTTTAGAGTAAATTTTAAAGTACAAAGTCTTTAAAGAAATCAATATGTGATAGTAGAATAGTGCTCGTTTGAAATCTTTCTACGCTGCTGGTTTCCATTTCTACCAGGAAATTACTGATTTTTCACATGTTCGTACTATCAGATGACATATAATACAACACAATGACAAAAATAGTCAGCTGGCTGTTAACAACAAATGGTCATGCTAAACTGTTAACTGTCTAAAAACCTACTTATGCGGTTATGTTATATACTTATCCATAGTTGATCTTAACAAAGGAAATAATATAATGTGAGTACAAATACATATATAAATAACGTGAATTTATATTTACTACCAAACCACTAATCTTATACAAAATTTTAGTCCGTCATTAAAATGGGGCCATTATCATATTTTGTGTTATTTTTTAATTCACTTCATATTTTTATAATAACAACTTGAACCGTTTATACAAATATCTACGGATCGAACAAAATCTTACCTTCTAATAATAATCAGGTAATACGTTTTACGACCACGATAAATGCAGCTCGCTTCCAATTTAAACTAGAAATAATTGACTTGTAACCGATCAAGATATAATAAACGATTTACTCGACAAAGACCTAGAGGAATTTAATATTGGATAAAAATCACGAAGTAATGAAAATGATCCTAACTTTCCTGTCGGAGAGTTTATAACAAGCCCGTGATATTGCCATGTAAGGTTAAAATTTTGTTAAAATTGTACCCGCATCGTACCCTGCAGTACTCTTAAATCACACTATAATAAATTTAAAGCTACGATAAAATACTTAACACTACACTTAACTCTATTATGGAAGACATAATTAGACATATTACGGATAATAACGAAAACAGGTCTTAAATATGCAAAACAAACAGAGTGATTTTCTCAAAAAGAAAGGTCCTGAAATCGTAGATCAAAGTATGTAACAAAGACCTTTCAGTTTTTACAACGTAGCAATTGATACAATTAGTGGTAGAATCCCGGTAGTGATGTTAAACATGTTGATAGGACCTATGATCAAGATTGATGTGGTCAAGAATTAAGTCACTATTCACTTAAATATACACTTAAGTAATATGATGACAGATAATATAATCCTAAAACAAATTACCATTTGAAAGTGCTAACGATAATAATTATAATTAATAATTTTAAACTGAGGCTATATTAAGTTTATTTCAATAATAAATATATAGTACGACTACCGCTCTACTTAAAATCACCGACGATATTAGATATGGTATGGAAAATTCGCAAGTGACAGTTTTGGCATTCCTAGATTTGAGTAATGCATTTAACACCGTTGATATCGATATCCTATTGGCTCGAATGCGTTCAATGAACATATCTCCAACGGTAACTAACTGGTTTCATAATTACCTGTATGGGCGTCGGCAGCGTATACGCGTTGACAATACCCATTCCTCGTGGTGTCAAACTTCTGCCGGCGTACCTCAGGGTGACGTCTTATCACCGCTTCTTTTTGCGTTATTTATTAACTCTATTACTATGCAACTTCATTCCTCCTACCACCTTTACGCAGATGACCTCCAGATCTATACTCAATCTCCATTAGATGATATTGACATTGCCATAGATACGATTACTGCAGATCTGGAGCTCATATCCAACTGGTGCAAAAACTTCGGTTTAACACTGAACGCCTCAAAAACATAGGCCATTATTATTGGTAGTCCACGGTATATTGGTAGAATCAATTGGTGCACCCTACC
Organism: Achroia grisella; assembly: GCF_030625045.1. NCBI lineage: Eukaryota > Metazoa > Arthropoda > Insecta > Lepidoptera > Pyralidae > Achroia > Achroia grisella. The sequence goes on from NW_026712938.1 coordinate 558,273, forward strand.
TCGAATAGTGTTAGATGGTACGTACATTGAATATAGTGATAGTATTAAATACCTAGGACAGGACATTGTCTTGGTCTGTTCAGATTGCTTAGGTTAGTCGCAAGATTTTTGCTGCCGCGGGATCACTCAGGAGGTTGGGCAACCTTTTGCCGGTCAGCACCAAAATTACGCTTGCGCATACCCTATTCCTTCATATCCTTGATTACGCTGATATCTGCTATCTGGACCTCACCGAAGACCAATTAAACAAACTTGAGCGTCTTCAAAACCTTAAAACTCCTTCACATAGTTCCTCATTCTACAATAAATCCTTCCTTCCTTCTCCTTCTCAGTCCATGCTGTTCGCCTTTGGAATTCTATACCTTACTCCATTCGTAGCGCACAATCACTACCCATTTTTAAGAGCTCGGTTAAATCCCATTACCTCTCCACTTAAATTTCCCTGTACTCCTTCTTGCAATGGGTCTTGTTTCTTTGCATATGACATTGTTGTTTTGTACTTGCATTTCTGTGTATTTATATATCTATGTATGTAAGTATATATTTTATATATAGTATATATAAAGTGTGTTATTTTCTAATATTTATTGGTATTATTATCCTATCCCTATTATTATATTACCTTTATATATATATTCTTCCATTCTATTCATGCGCCACCTACCACTTTTGTTGTATTTTCTCTACCTTAAAGGTTGTCTGGAAGAGATTGCTTCTAGCGATAAGACCGCCTTTTGTACTTCCATATCTCTTTTCTGTATAATTCTTATGTATTAATTATATTGGTGCAATAAAGAGTTTATAAATAAATAAATAAATAACGAATATAATTATATATAACGAAGAACAATATAGAATGGACATCACAAAATGTATTATGGCGCCTCTAAAATTCTAATAATGTGATACCATTAAACAAAGATATTGTTAAATTGTACTCTGACTTTGGATTTTGCGGATAAAATAGATTATGCCTCCAGTAGTTACTTACCCAAACAGTCTATGATGGAGCAGAGAGTTCAAACATTTAAAAAAAGTTATCAGTTTACTTAAAATTCCAGGTATTATTATTGATATTTTATTGTTGATACAGGTAGGGTCAATGAGTTCATAATGATATAGTAAAACAAAATTTTCAAATTCAAATTGTCTAGATTCTTAAATACGAAAACCTATTAAATATATGTGTATATGTAGTAAAATATACTACTAAAACATTTCGTCCTTTGAACTCTTGGGTGGTTGTGGACTACTAAAACCACATCCTACAAAATATACACAGTCATGTCACCAGGTTTTAACGTCACATAGTTTTATTCACAATACCTTTCATTTCTTTATTAACGAAATAAAGTACAAATTCAAACTGATGAAATGTGATAGTAAATTATCACAATTTTGTATACGAATCTATCGTATGGCAAATATTATATAATTTACGTACGTACAAACCCACCAATAATAAGAAGGACCTACAAAAGCGGACTTAAGTCTGAAATTTGTTTTATTATAATTATATTTTTTATCTTTGTAATCTACAGGGTACAGTTATTAATGTTTTCGGAGAATGTTCATTAGCATTTATCTCATTAAACGTCTAATTTAAATTAATTGGTATATAATTACTCATGAGTACACCTACTTACATACAATTACATAAGGATGTATATATACTTGATAAATTGGGGTGTTCATTTGACATTAAACTCACTGTAGTAGATTAGTACCTGCAATTAAAAATCAGTTAAAAGTGACCAGTAAATAACTCATCAACGCCAACTGCACCCGCTAAGCAGATCTCAACTAACAACTGATACCTACGATTAATTACATACGTATATAGACGAGTTTTAAAAAATGTGTTATCGTTATTATTTTTTTCTGCTTAAACCATGTGTAATTATCAGATTTTATTATGTAACACTAGATGTGCCTGCAGCTTCATACTCATCAGATTTTCAATTAATTCAGTTTCTAATAAAATATTAAAACTGGTAATTTATCTTATACTCAACTCAGAACTCAGGGTGGTATAGCAGTATTAATTATTGTTAATTGTTACAGCGACCAGAAAACCTCGAATCGCCCCTGTCAGCTTCTCGCGACACGAAGACTGTGTACGCTATGAATGATCAGGTTAGTACCAATTAAGATAGATAATACCAAAATTAATCGACTATAGATTCTAACTATACATCCGTTTCTGGCTTTCAACCGAATTCGTAGGTATATTTTTCATCCGTAGGGCGATACAATACATGATTTAACCATCGCCTGTGTACTTAAATAAATTATATTTATTAGTATCAATCATCAATTCGTATCAAATTCCAGAAAATTAATTAAATATTATCACCACGTCTGAAATACACTTTCTTAATAACATGTAAAATATTGCATACAGGATTCTATATGCATGTAAGATATTCAAAGAAATAATACAATAAAGTATAGTTAGTTCTAAACAATGGCACAATCATACGGAAACTTTTTGTTTCCATTGATGTTGTACAGATAGAGTTCTTGTGGTACGTAATTCTCCTACCTAAGTAATAATTAGACTTGCACTTTCTTGTATATAACCTATATACAAAAAATATTATTTATAAATGGGAAAGTATGTCTGTTTGCTTGTCTATTTGTTACCTTTCACAACTAAACGTCTAAACGTATCTTCACGAAATGAACTACTATGAGTATATATACATACTCGTATAGCTACAGAAAAAAATCTGGAACGCAGTAAAGTAGGAGATGAATATTTATGTAGAAAATTATTAATCGTAAAGCTATCGAAATCTATTCTATAGGTATAGCCAGTAACTAATTTTCAATATATCTTTGACGTGCTGTAAATATTTTCATAATATACCCCAAAAATATCTTTGCAGATGAATTTGAAACCACTATCAATAGTTATTTTATAACTTTTATCTACATTACATTTACTATTTAATTATTTTTTATTTATATATAAATATATAACAAAATTTATAAATTACAACGAAGTAATATAATTTACGTTAATGACTTCATTAAGAGCATTGTGCTAGCTTTTAATTTGCTAAATAAGAATTGAGATGAATTACATTCTGTCTTGTTGTTAGTGCCAATATTCAATTCTTGTAACCATATCCATATCTATAGCGCCATCTAGTGATCACTGGACAAAAACAATATCTGTTAATATAATTTCCTAAACAAGCATTAAAATAAACTTTAAATTTCTAATTTATAAGGTCTATTTTCATCAATAACGTATATCATTAAAAGCAAGAATAACTTAATAGGGCCGTCTACGTTTTGTGCTACGTCATCTAGTGAGCAGTAGACAACCTATTAAAATAAATTTCCTAAATAAAAATTGATATGAAAAGTTATAATTTTAGAATTAAGAATTTTAAAAGTTTGTTATGATCCTGTTCCTTAACCCACCCTCGGAACTGCGGCTGATATTCACTAGGCTCCATAATACAACTATCTTAGCCATTATATAAGTATTCAACCTGGAGGAAATTGGTTATATAGACCTGTTGCTAGTTCGCAGGTCATAATAGTTAATGTAAATAAAATGTCTGTGTATCTTTGTGTCTATAGTGGCATTGTATCTCCCATTTTGATGCGGTTTTTATGTTTGTATGCAGACGTGTTCGAAAAGGTTGATAACTACAAAATTTTAGAGTATTTATTTTATTCGGATTTAATTTTAATTTTATAATTATTTACAATGTCAGTTTAGGTAGTGTGTATGTTTTGTATCTATCTATAATCATTTAATGTTCTCGTAGTGTCCTAAATGAATCAAAAGTGTAAACTATTGACTGATAACACGTGAGGTTTAGTCTTCGATATAAAAAATTAAAGATTTAATTCTTATTTTAAATTAATTTTCATTAGCATAATAAAACGAGTTCAGGTTTCTATTATTCAATTTTTATAACATTGAGCTGTTCTGTTTTAAATAACAATAAAAACTTAAATGTAGGTAAGACACGTTTAGTAGTGTATAATATATCTTGAATGTGACTTTTATCCCAGATAAGGTAGCCAGAGACGTTGGCTTCTATCGACGTGAGATGACGTAACACTTGAGGTGTACACATTTTGGGTGGGTAATGTACTCAATATAGCAAGCAATTAGCCAATAGCTATTTCTATTTGTTCTCTTTATTTGGTCTTTCCATGACCAGTCGAGGTCTTTCCGTGACTTGTCATTTTTTTTTTAGTAAAATTCGATCCGATACGATGCGATGTTTATTTGTTCTGATTTTTTGATGTACCTAAGTCGAATTGTAAATCACTGTTTCAATAATTTTGGTACAAAACAAAATATCTATAACAATTTCACATGGTCTACTTAAATATATGGTTTAATTAAATAATATATAACGTTTCATGTATGAAAAGCAGCAAGCATAAAATTAAGAGCATTATAAGCAACCATAGGGTTTTTTATATCAATAGATAGATATAGCTGTTATGCAGTACCTATACATGGCATGTATATCACAGATTTATACTTCGATATTACAAATCACGATGGTTCTTGTTATTCTTTTAATATAAACACAGAACTAAATCTACTGGTTACAGAAAGAATCATTAAAATCTTTTTATTACGTCTACAAAAGTCAATGGGTGTTTTATGGGAATGGGTATAAAAATTTACAATAAGATAGCAAAGGGTACCTATACTGGAATTACCTTTAAATAAATTCAAAACATCTGTTAAATCATATTCATAGCCTCACTAGCTTTTAAATAAAACGAAATTCAGGTCAGGACGAATTCAAAAATATTTATACAAAAAATTAAACGTTCATAAGTGGCTAAAAATGTCCTATATGAATGAATGGATTTTTATTTGATTTTATATAATTGGAAAAGATCGAAGTCTACTGTATGTATATATTAAATACTAATGTCATAAATGCGATAGTGTTGCTGTCTGTTTGTTAGGTACGAACTGAATGTAATGACATAACATTTGACTTGAAGATAGATTCTATCATGAGACATAGGTAATCTTTTATTCCAAAAATGCAGACGAAATCGAAAATAAGAGCTCATCATAAACTTTTAATAAGCAACATATTGCATTTATCCATTATTAGTTCTTATATCGTAATGATTAAAGTCAGCCCATTTAAAGGAGTGATGTACATAAACTTTTTATTTGTTGCAGACATTTCATACACCATCATTTGGCGACGAAGAGTTCGACATTCCCCTCATGCATGGTCAACATGCAACACCCGCAGGAGTGCAAAACTCACACATCCAGTACAGTCAGTTACACCATACAGCTCCTCAGGTTTGTAATCCATGCTAAAAAAATGCTATCTATACCAACATTAAAAAGAGGTAAGATTTGATGTTTCTTTATATTGAATAGGCTCCGAAACTACTGGACCGACTTGAATAGACGGATATAAGTTACCTATTATATATAAAAAAATTGATAATGTCACAGACAAAAGCTAGTTAAATAGGTAAAATGATTGAAGTCAGAATATAATTACATTTCTTGCCAAGATAAAAGATGCGAAATGAATACCGCGAATTGAGTTACGAACCAAACCTATGCTATACCAAGATAATACTAATATTAGGTAGGTACATTATCATCTGTAGTAGCACCATACTTATATCAATACAGAAACTTTGCAGTCTTACGTCCAGTTTTGCATTTAATAAATAGACTGCTTTATAATCAACAACTACTCGAGAAAATAAATTAATTATGCTAAAAATTCACATAAAAGTTATTACAAGTTATTTATTATTGGAATGCCAAATAAATTTTATATATATATATTTAAATAAAAATGAATGTTTGTATGTTTTCTTTTTCTATGGGTTTCTTGATTGTATCATAATTATGATATTCTGAGATCTTCCAAGAGAGTTTCTGACCCAATACGATATAACTATATAAATATATATATTCGTATGATTTTTGTTTGCAAATGATCACTTTAGTGAGTTATGTTTTGCACTACTATAAAAACAGATATAAAAGTATTTTTTGACATTATAGTAATTACTCTTTAACATTTTATGGCATTGTAACATATTCCAGGGACAGCTAGAGTTGTATAAATATTATATCATTAATAGATAATTTGCATAAGGATATTTGCAAAATAATATAAAATTACCACAATAAAATAGATAATAATATGATATTAGATATCGTACTCAATAAGTGAGGACAAGAATACTGTCGACTAGAATTACTCAATAGCACAATGGTATTCGATGCTGTCCTACATTTTAGATTGATTTTTATTGAAATTAAATTGCCTGTCAATGTTCCGTTTTATTGTCAGAGTGAAGTAAAATCTCTTTATTAGATTTACTCAGGCAGTAAGTAGTATGATTTTCTTACTTTGATACATTTAAAAATTCTGTGTACGGTACAGACACCCTACGAAAGGTAGGTACCCTACGAAACAAGTAATTTTATAGTTGACTAGCTTTTCCCCCGAAATCGTCCGCGTGATATTTAACTTTATTTTTCTAAAATAAATGAATTTTTCTATAATAAAAGTAGCCTAAGTTACTCCTTATTAGGTGAGTTACCTGCCAAAAAATAGTCCCATCAAAATCAGTCTAGCCATTTCAGATTAGCCGGAATAAACAGACAGACTTTTTTACATGCAGTAAAAAACGGTTATTTCAATATTATAAACAAAACAGACACTCCAATTTTATTTATATGTATAGATAAGTTTGTGAATAAATAGCATTTAAGTACTTATATAATTTGTTGCATAAATATATTATTTATGTAGGAACCTAATAGCCGTATATGTAGGTATATCATAAACAACGTTAGATAGGTAATTAAAATATAATTGCATTAGAAAAAATACCCAATCCAATTTTTATTATTTAACTAACCTACATAATTTTCAAACCATCAAAATTACGCACAGAGACATCAACGCAATATCAGATAAACATTAACTATATATACGATATCGAGTTGATATGGTAAAGCGATAATACCTACAGAATTTGGGTGACTGTTCTCAGTATATTCTTGGTTACAAGAGATATCGCCAATACATACATATTAACTGCCTGTACACATAAGCTCTTTCACGCGCGATCAGGAGCAAGCGCGCAATAACGCGGGAAATCCTGTACTGTGAGTGATTGCTATTTTTCGTGTCCAATCCCACGTGATCGCCCGTATTTTACATGTCATAACACTGATTTAAAAAAAATATTCTACAGATGCCAGCTACTTTATAGTGTAATTATTTATTACGAAATAGCTGCCGTTACAAGTACGCTCTTTCACGAACGAATCAGATTTCACGCAAGAAATAGTAATCTTGTATATACAGATAAATATAGAGAACGAGAAAGATCGCGCGAGCTTTCCTACGTCCTTCTATCTTGTCTGCTTTTGCGCCTCTTTGTGTCATGTCATAAAACATATGCGATTTCACACGTGAAAGAATGAACACCAAAAATAGTCAAATGCAACTCGTGATTACGCGCGCTGGCATTCCCGCACTAGATCGCGCGATCAGAATGTGTCTTGTAAACGCAGTAATTGACAACTTACTTTCGATATCTACTACTCCAAACTGACCGTTGCGGTTGGTCCCCCGTCCAATTCAAACGGGTATCGAAATTACGACGGCCGACGAAGATCGAATCGAAGGTTCGAACCCCTAGCAGTGCCTTCAGAGTAATTTCGTATCCGTCAGTCGGGAATTGGTCTTCAGCCACTCCATAAATCATTTGCACTCGCCCTGTAAGCTGTAAAGGCGAACTGCGGCCAACAGCATTACGAGTAGTCCGAAAAAAAAACTCAATAGGTACTGGTGAAATAAAAAGAATTTATTGCCTTTACCTATATATTTCGATGATGCCATTTGTAGTTGACTGTATAACAAAATAGTCAATTCAGTTATTCTATGAAAATATTAGGTGTCGCTTATATAGTACAACGAGCGACGCGGCGCGCTGCGGCGGACGCAATTGGTACTCTACGGATAGGTATGCTTTTCCTCCTGTTATTTACACATAAAATTTGTGACTGGCAACACAAACATATATCCGTCAAAACAAAGTCACAGAATAGGTTATATTACTTAGATTACATACGTGCCTTACAATAGTTATAACCGACTTACTCTTACGGGTTTTGAAACCTAACTTTAAAAGGAAGAAAAAGACATTAATTAATAACTAATATATCATTAATTATATTCAGTGTTAATATTATCCTCCCTAAGGTATCAATAATTTTTCATTGTAATATTTTTTGTTTTCCTACTGTTCGGAACATTATGTACTATATTTTCTACATTTGTTGTTTATAAATGTTTCTTTATGTTATGTCTTCCCTTGGTGTATATTGCTGTCTATATCTAGCTAGCAGCAAACCCATTAATATAGTAATTGTGGATAAGCCCCTGCGTTGCTATATACTATTTAGCGACAGATTGACAGATTGTGTTGTGTATAGAAATAATACACTTGTTGAATATTTGGGATAAGAATTTATAGAACCATTAATTGGATATTATTGTTGGTTTATAACCCAACTTTCTAATAAGAGTAATTATCTTTATCTAATATATAAAAATCTCATCTCAAAGCGTTTGCTATTGTTATCGAGATGATTCTCATTGCTTTGACCAATTTTTATGAATTTTTTTGTCTATTTTGGTAAGGCTGAGAATAGGTTTTTTATTGTTTTGATAATTGATGAACCCACCCGCTCTAAATTCTGGTAAATTTACTAGGAATTTATGATGATGGTTATAAATTCTTCTATGTTTTCCAGGGGGAACTACATAGAGATCAAGCTATTTTTTATAGAATCCCTAGGTAATAGGGGTAGCCCCATCCAGAAATAATTTACATGACAAAACATTATTTGGGTCAGTTCATTTCCTAATGGTAAACACTTCTCTTTAGGTATGTTAAAAACCAAAGTTCTTTTTTTCTGAACCTTTTCAACAATTAAACTCTCTGTTTCAGTAGTTCAGGCCAGATTCTTTACATAATAGTTGTAAAGAACTAAGTATTTAGCTTATCAATTTAATAACATACTTTGTATGGGAATAACTGCAGGAAGCTGTTAAAATTCAATTAGTGAGTATTCTAATAACTATAGTCTGAATGAAGAAGAAGGTTCTCAATGTAATAGCATATTATTTCTCTGTTTAGTGTTAGAGAATATATGCAATATAATTTAATAATTAAATGTTCACATTTTTTGCACTTGTAAACCTTTACTCTTTGAATCTGTTACTAATCTTATAATTATTGTTAGTTTATATTAGTTGTAATTTAATGTTTGTATACTTCTTTACATAGGCCTTAGCTGGCAAAAACAATATATATTTTTATGTATTGTATAAATTTTGACATGAATGTCTAAATTTGAGCAGGAAAACATTTGTTTCATAACCAGCTGTATTTTTTTTGATACTGGTAATATCTATGATTATTTCGTTTGGGTTTGGAGTACACCTGATACATTAATTCAATGTTTTTTTATAAATAGGAGCCATTAGACTAATTTAAATAATAATAATGTCTTCTATAATTAAAAAGCTATAGTGCAAAGCAAAATATAGAGGCATCTAAAATGAGCTATAGAAAACCACTAGGAAATTATCTAAATGACTCTTAAATACTATGAAGAAATGCACAAAGTACTACACTGTTCTTCAGGTAGGCATGATGAATCCAGCTCAAGATGGTTTAGCGCCACCTGGTGGTGCTCCCTCCTACCAACAACCTCTTTACTTGCAAGAACCTCATACGCCAGTTACATCTCACAGGTATTAATTACTTTTCCTTAACTATTTAAGTATAACAGTACTCGCTTTGAAATTTTATCTGGTTATGTTATTACATCTTAGCCATATCTCAACCAATGTAGATAATTGGCTTACCCTTAAAATAAAGACAAACCTTATACAAGAAATATATGAGCATAAGAGGGCCTATGACCATAACATAAATGTTTTTGTAGATAGTCTTTCTCTCGTAAAATCTCTTAATTACATATATACTAATGAATTAGACGTTGTAGTGGTGCTGGTGCCCCAGCCGGTAACTACATCATACAGCAACAACCGGGTGGACAACAGCGATTACTAATGATGCAACCAACACAAGTTATGAGTGGCCCACCAACACCAAGTACTCCCACTCAGCCGTCAGGACCTGTGTATGGATCACCACAAAGAGCTTCGCCACCAGGCACCACTAGTGATGACTCTGATGATAGTGTGCCTTCTCATCATTCTCAGGTATGTACAATAATGAATTTGTTTATTACACTCACTGTTTTCCACACTTTCCAATTCATAGACAAAATGTAGGCTGTATTCTTTCTGAAGAAATGTTTTTTCAAATTACTATGATAGTTCTAGAAATTACACCTAGATATATGTAATTTTTTTAAAATAGAAACCTGTTCCATCCTTAATTAATAGATTAGTATACATTTATTTTATTCTGCTGTCTACTATTTATTAGTATAAATGAGACCATAAGTATTCAGCATGGAGATCTGATCACCACTACTAGAAACAATGTAGGGACTCCACAAATGTTTCAACACAATGTAGGGAACACAGCTTCATCAGCCAATTAAAATATCGAAAATCTATTATTTCCTGCATCCAAACTTCATAGTTTGGATGAAAACAATAAAGGAAGAAACAGTCATCTGTTTCTTCCTTTATTGTTTTCATATTCATCTCTGTTCTAAAGCTTAATTCAATTTGCTTCAAAGTTATATTTAATATATATATATTAATATATATATATAATATTAAGATAAAAGCAAGAAAGAACTTTGTCTTTTCTTTTAATATTTACAACAATTTTTATGTAATATTTTATAGCTATATTAATAGGTAGATATATAATTTGTTTAATGTCATTGTAAGTTATATATTCTATTTATCAATTATATATTGCATATACATGTTATCAACTATAGGAGCTGGATGCATAGTAAGTGAGCAATCAAGCAATCACTCTTCATAATTACACATTATTAAAATATTCCTAATAAATTTCATTACATAGGTAAGTATTTTGTCTTCAAGCTAACTTTCATATTAATCAGTTTGTATATTTTAATGTCCACATTAAATAAATTATCATGTTTGATAACTTGTTGTTCACCAATATAATAGTTACAATATAATTTCACATTTATTTATAATCAGTGCTTACTTAACATTAGTGTAATGATTACTCTTTCAAACATGAAAGTAAAAAAATAGTAGTTTATATTAAACACCTTCCTATACTATTTTGGAAGAATATAGTTCATTGGTTTCATATCTTTCTTTCAAAAATAGTATACTTAATTTATTCATTCAGTAGAATATAATAAAAAAATTAATGAATTGGTTGTTTGTTGCTAGTTGCCTGGTGATGCGGAAAGCCTTCTGCCTATCCATTATTGCTCAGCGAGCCGGCAGCAACAAACTACGCTTCATCAGGTATAGGCAAAATTTTATCACTATATACATAATATTTTTTATAGATATCTAACACCAATGAGCTATATTTCTAATTACAATAAATAGTAAATCTGTATCTGTTTAACTCAATAACTTTACAGTTGTTGAAAATAAAATAGGGAAATCTCCTTACCTTGCTTGGTATGTATTCAATATAAACATTTAAACTAAAAAACTAGCTAATTGTACTAAATTACAAACATAAAATAGGATAGTACTTCCATGCGATTGTAAACCATACCAATTATTTATTTTATAATTATAACTTTCTTGTTATTTCAATTGCACAGATAGGTGTTAACAACATGGGTGTAAAAAGGTCTTCTCCGGAACCTATAGATAATGGAGTAAATCGTGGTCAAATGCAGAAAAAGCCCAAAGTACAGAAGAAAAAGAAAAAAAGAGATCCCAATGAGCCACAAAAGTATGTCAAAAGTGTAATTCAGTCAAAAATATTATTATTCCTTTTAAAATAATAATATCTTGTAATTATTTTTAATTGGCTTACTCATATGTATTATTAATACTTTACAGACCTGTATCAGCTTATGCTTTATTCTTCCGAGATACACAGGCCGCCATAAAAGGACAAAATCCTAATGCTAGTTTTGGAGAAGTATCGAAAATTGTAGCTTCTATGTGGGATGGATTAGATTCTGAACATAAAAGTGTAAGTGTAAAATTTTTTTTCTTTCAGGTTAATGTCATTGATTGATTGATTGATCATTAATCACATTGACCAGTTTTAATAAAACTTCTATAACCTAAATTATAATTACATATTTTCTCTCATAGGTTTATAAGCAGAAAACAGAAGTGGCAAAAAAAGAATACCTCAAAGCCCTTGCTGCTTATAGAGCTAGTTTAGTATCAAAGGTAAGTAATTTTTTTTACTTTTATAGACTTTTGTTTATTAAAATTCTCAAAATTATAAGGTTACCTTATAATTATAAAATCTAACATTTAAGTATACGAAAAACAATTTGGAAATTTTAAGAATGCACAATGTAGCTGTTAGGTATAATAACAATAAAAATACATATTTTTAAATTAGCAAACAAACTATTTACTTTGCAATAGCTAGATATATAAAAGCCAATACCTTCAAAAAATCTGATTATAGCCGGAAGGGCTGATCGCAGATAGAAAGAAAAAAAAAAAAAAACTTTGCAATAGCGGTCCCAAGGTCGAACTATACAAACTAGTCAGTTTTTTATTCTCGGAGACTAAATTGACAGGTGTAAATGTCAAATTTGTCCCTAACCACCTGTAACTGGGATACGGATTTATTAATTCGTAAGTGTTTATTTTTGTATATTACTTTTAAATCGCTGTACAAAGTTTCTCGTCATATTTTCAAGATTAAGGACTGCAACACTGCTGATTCCATTATGTTGCACTTGCAATGCCACTGTAATTGTATTATGCAACACAAAAATACATTTTTGTAGTTTCTGTATATGTATATACTAATAAGCAAACTTAGTCTTTGTTTTAGAGAAATATATATGTAAATTTAAAAATGTATTTTTTGATAGGACAACCCTATACCTATACTTTATTAATTTTTTGTTAATGCGTTTTAAATAAACACTGACCCATTTCTTTCTGAAAAACCTATAAAAATGAGTAATTAATATTAATTTCTGGTAGTGCACAAACCTATTAAAAATTTCAAAATGCTGGCAATATAGGTAATTTTAAAATCTCCGGATTTAAAAACAAACTATAGTGTTTTTGTTTCATTTGATAAAATATTATAGACTGTTTTTTAATCCCGGAGACAAATTACCCTACAATCTTACGTACAGCACTACCCTGCTACAGATAGTAACATTATTTGAAAATTTGACATTTCACCTGTGAAATTATTCTCCGCGATTAAAAAACAGACTATACCACTACAAATACAAATGTAAAGTAAAAATAGGGGTGTTTCAATCTGTAATTTTAGCTACTTCGTTACTTTACATTTTATCTAGCAATTTTTAGCAAATATTTTAGCTACTTGGCAAACGTCATAGTGGGCAACACTGTTGTCCTCTGTCAAATTTCTGTTTCATGTTTCATTTCATTTGCCTCGTTTTGTCAATTTTTATTTTTTATATATTTTAAGCTTATTAATTTCAAAACATCTACAGGTTTATTTATTACATGAATTACGAAACTATCAGTATTATATTTAGTTTACACTTAATAGTTCCAGTAGAACTGCTGTCTTATTTTTGTTTATAGCGAACTTTAAGCTTTCGTGAATTTAAGCTTTGTAAGTTGTTTTGTCTCTCAGTTATTAAATTATGCTTAGTATTGTCATTTTTTATAGTTTATTTATTGATTATGTGAGATTTTATACCGCGTATTTGTACTTATTGAAATATTCGATAATATTTATATAATTATACATATTTGTACCGTCTAACTCTTCGTTATACGTACATGCAAGCTATACATATTAAATTTATATAAATTTGTAAGCTTTTTTCCAGTCTTATAAAACTTCACATCTCTATTTTTAATAATAAGATGCTAAGAAATTATCTATCGTCAATGTTTTTGTTGTTGATATTTTAAAAAAACACGTTTCTATTATTCCTGTGTACTGTTACATTACCATTTGATTGTTTTAGACTTGTTAATCTCAGATTTCTAGACTTTGAGTATAGCATGGCAGTAATGCCCTTTGAAAAGACTGATTCTTTAATAACAATCATTGACATTGAAATTTACTTAAGAACCAATTTATAAGTAAACATAGAAATTTCAAAAATACTTTAATTACTATTGAAACTTGACAGATCATGTAAACATTTCAAGAGTCGTACCATTAATCTCACAGTTTATGCTAAAGATTTAATCCATCCATGTGTTCTTTTATAGTATATTTATTCATTTTATAATAATTTCTCTTTACCTCAGTTACATAATATTTAAACTTTATTTAATGTTGTTGCATTAAATAATCTATTACTATTGTTTTTTTAGGGAGGTGAACAAGAAAGCCAAGCCATTTATAATCACACAAATAATACAAACCCGACATATGGTAATTATTACCAAGGGCAAACTTATGGTAATGGTCATTCACCCCAAAATTACGTGCCAAATCAAGCTCCACAGGGATACTCACCACAAAGCTATTCCGGTGCACAACAGCAGGCCACTTACCAGGGACAGTCAGCTCAATACTCTTCTAACCCTCAACAATCACCCCAGAGTTACCAAGGAAATATGGCACACACACCTCAGACATACCAAGTAATTATATTCTGTAGTTAAAATCTAAAAATGTTTATCTTTAGTCAAGATATCTATTTATAAGATAAGTATGAAGCCAATTGTATTAAAACTCATTTAATTTGTAATGTTTTTAGTAAACTGTAATGAAATTATATTTTATTGGCATTTTTCCTGTGGTCTACAAAAATATTTTTAGTTTTTCTTAATTTATATACATATTTTATTATATATACCTACAGAATATGTAATATTTTAGTCTTGTGCTCATGTTAATAATTTGTAAAATATATCAGAAAATGATGATATAATAATTGCTGGAGAATGAAATTTCTTGATTTACAAAGTATACCTAATTATTCATCTAATAAAGAAATTCTTTGACATTCAGCCTTGCATTACTTGTAATATGCCTGACATAAACTAAAATTACTATGGGTGTTAAAACTATTAATAATTCTTTTTTAAATTCTCTTTATATCTCTTTGTATCTTATTGATATATATAATATAACTTTGTGTACCCCATTGCTTTCATAGACTCATACTAACAGCTAATTTGGATTGTAGATCTATAATAATTGGATTACTGTTTTTCAGGGAGTTCCTGCACAGTCTCCTCAAGGATACCAAGTGAACCCTGCTACATCTCCTCAGAATTGCCAACCTAATATAGGACAGTCACCACGAAGCTATCAGCCTGCACAGTCTCCATCTAGTTATTCTGCAAATTCAGCTCTGTCACCTCCAGGCTACAGACAGGTGCCCTCACAATCTCCTCCAATGGGTTCAGTCCATCCTGTTATGCAGTACCATCATTCTCAGCAAGTAATTAAGTGGTTTAATTTATAATTATTTATGACAAAATTGACAATTTGAACATACCTGGAGTAATGTCCTTTAATTAATTTGATTTCTATTTATTATTTTATAACAATAGTGTAAAGCACAGCCACTGATAGTTTTTCTGAAAGGTTTACATGTGTAGTATATACATATAGTTCTATGAGTTCTATTACATACATTGTAGGCGTGTATCATAGGGGAAATTTCAATATTAGAAATTCAATTAATTATTTTTAAACTTGCCAGCAGATGCAACAAGCTCATCAACAAATGCAGCAGGTCCATCAAGTACAACAATATCAGCAGCAGCAACAGCAGCAGCAACAACAGCAGCAGCAGCAACAACAACAGCAACAGCAGCAGCAGCAACAACAGCAGCAGCAGCAGCAGCAACAACAGCAGCAGCAGCAGCAGCAGCAACAACAAAATCATTCAATGCTGAAAAATGACCAACTGTCTTCAAATAATAATGGCAATTCAGGCATGCCACAACAGTCTCCAGATGTGAGTAATTAGTACATAACGTAAATATTGATATTTTATAAGTTAAAATTAGGATCCAGGATAATATATAAATACATTTATTAAAATTTGTTTATTTTAATTTTAATCTCTTCACATTACAATCAGTTCAAATAAACTTGTATGAACCTACTATGAAAAACGTTATAATAATTTTAAATATGATTGTGTTGTTTTCAAATTAATATATAAGCGTATCTAAGCACAAACAACAGTTGATTAATGTAAAAATAAATTCATTGCAGTTGAATGACAATAGAAGCACACCCTCTTGTATCCGTCAAGGCTGCACTAATCCAGCCATTGCTAATAGCGAATGGGAAGATGAATACTGCTCCAATGAATGTGTTGTCAGTCACTGCAGGTCAGTCAGCCAAATTTGATGTATTGTTTCTATAATTAATATCACAGAGTTAAGTGTTCTTGAAAATTCTCGATATTTTCAGTATTGCAACACACTCTCTGACATGACATAATGGACATTCTATATTTCCTGAAATAGTTAATTAAAGACAGAAACTATGAATAGGAGAACTGGCAATGATAATTCTTTTTTTTTTACTATATAACTTAAACTGTTGATATGTTATAGTGTATAGTCAATAAAAACCATATTTTTTTTATTTTCAGGGATGTCTTCAGCTCATGGGTAGCATCAAATAGTAACAACCAAATACAAAACTTTTCTGCTGTCAAGTAAAATACTATATGTACATATCATATTGTAATAAATTCCTTGTAAGTTATGTATGCTAACAATATATAAATTTTAGCATAAATATTCTTTGTTTTATGAATACATAAAGAATGTATTTCTCTTATGACTATGTATTTCCTTTGTTACTTTTTCTGTAATTGTAATCTGGAATAATTATAGATCCATTAAATATATAAAAATCTTTATTGATAAACTATTAATGGATGTTTTGTTAGAGATGCAAGATTTATGACACACAAATGTTTTAGCAAGAACCTGGCTGTAAAAACAAGAGTCAATATAATATAGCAACACCATATAGACAATTGAAGTAATTCAAGAACATTATAGAACATTGTTAACAAAGTTTGGCAACTAAAAAAATACAAATACTCAAAGTTATAAAAATACAAGTCTTAACTCCATCTTAAATCTTTTCTCGGATAAAACTGCAATATACTGCAAAGTTTTAATATTTTTATTTTACATTAGATATTATTATAAAATTTATAAACAAATTTTATTGCATTGTTTTAAAAATAGATACTTGTATATCTTATTTCACAATATATTCAAGTGTGGAATGAATTCTTTAAATATTTTGAACATGTAGAATACAAAATAGAATTGTAAACACTCTGCCTTATGATTATAATGCAGACAAGCATATAGTATGGCTTTGCAATTATACTTTATTCAGAGATATTTTACTTCATAAAATATACAGTGTTTACTTAGTGTATTAAATTGCCTTCAGGCAATAATAGGTCGGCGGTTAATATTTTCATAACTATACCACAGGCATTTAATCAACTTCATATATATATCTGTTTTTGGGATAAGTGTTTCGACTGCAATGCTGCAGCATTAAAATTATGGAGTGTAAATGAACATAGCACTGATATACACATGAGCAGCTTATAAGTACCACGTAATCACTGATCATGTAGATTGTGATGTTGTGCCTAATTATGGTTATTAATTCTACTGGCAATTTTAATCATCAATACATGTATTAATTAGTATACTTGGTAGTGAGCAAAAGGTTTAATTCGTTCCTGATTAGTAAATAGGTCTTCTGATCTTGATTTTAATAAAATCAAGAACATAGTACTGATTGGCAATAAATTTAGATTTAATCAATAAAAATGATTAATAATTATAGTTAAAGGCAAATAAATTCTTTCTGTTTTCTCAATGTCGTACAAGTTAGAAATATTTAATAGTTTATCAAGTCAGATTTATAACAACATTATTATCCATTAATAATAATTTGCCTTAATAATATTGGAAATTAAGTTTAAAAAGGTAGATAACTGTGTTTAGCTCGAATAATGCTTAACGTTGTTAATATTTTGACAACATTTACTGTAATTAATATTGTTTTTATGTGTAGTATTACTCTGTCGATGGTAAGACCGGTGGACGAGTTGATAGATCAAATATCGTGACAAACGCATTTATTTTGTAAATATTGTAATAGCAACTAATTGATTATTCCGCATTTTAAGAAAATTTTCTAGACTTCAAATAAAATAATAAGTACTGTTAATTAAGAAATTACTCCTTTCAGTAGAAGTTGCGATTAGTATGTATAGGAATTAGCTGGACCAAAATTTTCTTTATAAAAGCGATGATAAGGATGTAAGATGCAAATGGTAACTTTCGAATACTGTATATTCATTAAAATACTTATAAAAAATTGTAAATAAACACTCGCAATAATAGAAGTAGGTAGGTAGTGGTAGAAACTACGTAAAACATAAATTTTTATTTTATGTTATTTATTAGTCTTGTTAGATTTTCACCTATTAAAAAGAAAATTATTTTAAAATGTAAAATATAGCAATGTATAAAATGTAAATTAGACAATGATTATATTAAATTTCATAAACAACAAGTTGTTTTAATAATTTGATTAAACTACGTTTCTAATTTCGCTGTTATATGCTTAAAAATATAAATTTATATGCATTTCATATTAAGTTCTAAGAGTAATAAATTGTGTAAACCTGCGGATTTTCAATAACTCTTAATCTTAAAACTCTGCTGATAGTTATAAAACATACAAATACAACGAACCTAACAAAGAGTAGAAGCCTTTAATAAGCCGATACTATTTAATAAAAAAAAAGCAAAATCAATAAAACAAAATATAATGTATTAAGGATACTGTTAGTCATAATCATTGCTTATTCCTTATCCTAAGTCACAGTTAATATGTGTGTGTATATACGAATATTTAGCTTCTATTTGGCCTATTCGGTTACATGTTTTAAAATTCAATAAGCCACCAAATATTGCGTACTATTCAGCATCATACTGTGATATTTTTTAAGAGAAATTCAGTCATTACGCACCATTAGTCACACAATTTGACATAACAAATAATACGGGTTCTGACTTTGCCTTTATGTGATTAAGTTGCCGAATATTCGGCGCTTCTAACGAGAGCATGGCATTTCTAATTTGTAGTATCCCAGACATTAATTTTACACGATTCTTCGTTACCTCCGAATAACTGGAGTCACGTACTTTTTACCAGTTTAAGATAGGTATCCTAAATGAATATCTTTTTTAACTTAGAGAAAATCCGTCATGGAGACCAGCAATGAGGTAAACGGCTCACTAAAAACTTCAAGGTATCCCAAGGAAGCCCTATAGCCGGAGATTGTCAGACTTGTTGTTTACTTATTAAAATAATTTTATTAAAGAACAAAAGGTGGCCTTAATTCTACAAGCATTCTCTACAGGGCAACCTCAGAATTAAACAAAAAAAGTCATGAATAGAGTATGTACTTCATTAATCAAGTACAGATTATATCAAATTAAATGATACAAATAAAGTTGTAACGACTAGAAAATTGTAAATATATAAAACTAATCCTTACTAATATTATAAATGCGAAAGTAACTCTGTCTGTCTGTCTGTCTGTCTGTCTGTCTGTCTCGCTTTCACGCCAAAACTACTGAACCGATTTAAATGAAATTTAGTACGCAGATAGTCTAGACGCCGAGGATGGACATAGGCTACTTTTTAATGCGAAAAAAGGGTTGTAAGGGGTTCAAAATGGAAATACAAGGTTATCTTTATGCGGTTGAATCCTTATTCGTCATATTTTCATTTCACTAGCTAACAACCAATCAACACATCGCGTGCGTTTGCGCCATTCGCCATCTTTTCATTTCACTAGCTAACAACCAATCAACACATCGCGTGCGTTTGCGCCAATAAGGTATCCATCACAGAGAACAAAACCACAGATAACATAATGTAAAACGAAAGATCTTGCCGGAAACATGACGTTGACGTTTAGTGAAAATATTGTTTTTGACACTTTTTTATGATAAAATCGTATATCGTGTGTATGTGTTTTTCCTTTAAACCTGAAATTGGCCGATTGCGAGACAAATTTGGCGATTTTTTTTATCAATTTGTTTTACGGCTCTGGATACAAGCCCAGCTTAGCCCAACTTAAAGTTTTACAATATAAATTACAAAAATTAAAGTCAATATCCAATGTTAAATAATAATAAATGACAAATGTTGTTTCCCTGTTCTGAACAACTTAAAAAAAAACTATTAAGTTTTCTTTTTAAGTTGTTCAGTACAATCACAATTTCTTCAAATTTTATTATTTACATTTTTTAAAGAATGTTGTGGTGTGGCACTATCCGAAATTAAATTATTTACCCATTTTTGTAGGTTATACAGAAATAATGTGTGGGTGTTTATTTAAAAAGCATTAACACAAAATTAATAAAGTATAGGTATTAATAAATATATGGTTGTTGTATCAAAATAGAATTTTCTTATTTTTCACTAAAATAAAAACTAACTGTCTTTTTTATAAAATAAATGACCTTTTCATTATGCCATATATTATGGAACTATTTAAATTATTTAGCTGATTGTAAGAAACAAAATGTTGGTTTGTAGATTAATACTGTAAAATTATTATTTGTACGGAAACGATAAAAATATATTTTTGTGCTGCGACAAAAACTAATATTATAAATGTGAAAGTAACTCTGTCTGTCTGTCTCGCTTTCACGCCAAAACTACTAAACCGATTTGAATGAAATTTGGTATACAGATAGTCTAGACCCTGACAACGGACATAGGCTACTTTTTAATGCGAAAAAAGGGTTGTAAGGGGTTAAAAGGGGGATGAAAGATTGTATGGAAGAATCGTCATTTTTGAAGCTAGAAGCTTGAAACTTATTTTTGAGACTGTTGATTAAATATAAATAAAAATGACATTCAATGTTTGTAAAAAATTACCCTTAAGGGGGTAAAATAAAATAGGGGATGCAAGTTTTTATGTAAATTCGTCATTTTTGAAGCTAGAAGCTTAAACTTATTGTTGAGACTGTTGATTAAATATAAATACATATGACATTCATTGTTTGTAAAAAAATTACCCTTAAGGGGGTAAAATAAAATAGGGGATGCAAGTTTTTATGTAAACACGTCATTTTTGAAGCTAGAAACTTGAATCTTATTGTTGAGACTGTTGATTAAATATAAATACTTATGACATTCATTGTTTGTAAAAACAAATACCCTTAAGTGGGTAAAATAAAATAGGAGATGCAAGTTTTTATGTAAAATCGTCATTTTTGAAGCTAGAAGCTTGAAACTTATTTTTGAGGCTGTTGATTAAATATAAATAAATATGACATTCATTGTTTGTAAAAAAATTACCCTTAAGGGGGTAAAATAAAGTAGGGGATGATAGTTATTATGTAAATTCGTAATTTTTGAAACTAGAACGATGAAACTATTTTCATTGGTTCTTTTGGGATAGATTTTTAAAAACCCCACTAATGTTATAACTGTGAAAGTAACTCTGTTTGTCTTTCTGTCAGTCTTACGCTCCAAAACAAAATAAAAATTTAAATGAAATTTGGTACACAGTTAGTTTACACCCGGACAAAGAATATAGGCTACTTTTGAATGTGAAAAAAGGATTGTAAGGGGGTTGCAATGGTAGGCTGTATGGAAGAATCGTCATTTTTTAAAACTAGAAGTTTGAGACTCATTTTTAGGCTGTTGTTTAAATATATATATTCAATGTTTGTAAAATGTTTACTCTTAGGGGGAGGGGGGGTAGTAAAATAAAATAGAGAATGAAAGTTATTGTGGAAATTTGCTGTTTGTGTGGTTGTGGAAGCTAGAACGATTAAACTTTTTTCTTTGTCTTTTTAGGGTTAGTTTATTAAATACCTTACTGATATTATAAATGTGAAAGTAACTTTATCTGTTTGTCTCGCTTACACGCCAAAAATACTGAACCGATTTAAATTGAAATTTGAAACAGACATAGATAGACTAGATCCTGAGAAAGGACATAGGTTACTTTTTAATGTGAAAAAGGGTTGCAAGAGGATTAAAAGGGTAGATCCAAGGTTATATAGATGTATCGTCATATTTAAAGCTAGAAGTTTGAAATTTATTTTTTAGCCTATTGATTAAATTTTTATTTTTACTTTTTATCATTTTTGAAGCTAAAACGATGAAACTTATTTATTTGACTTATATTGTGTTAATTGAGTTAAATATTTTTTCATTATTTACGCGGACGAAGTCGCGGGTACAGCTAGTACATTAATATATTCATGTAGGTACCTACAAAATATCTTAATATAGCCTAACTCCTAAACGGCTGAACCGATCTATATATAACGTCCAATTGCCGTAGAAGAAAAGAAGAAGATGTATATATGTCAAAGATTTGTGCATTTACAGGCTGTCCCAAAAGTAGACGATAAACTAAATGTACTTGTATAGCCAATTTCACAAAAGTACCAACTTATTATTAGCATTACTATTCAATAACGAAATTTGTTGTAAACATATATGTATTTAAAAAGAATTTCATAATGATGATATAGGGTCGTTTCGCCTGTTCGCGTCCATTTAGTGCAGTTGGCAAGTTTGACGGCGATAATAAAAATTCTCCAGCACTAATTTCTATGACAAATTTGTGTAATGTATTCATTATATAGTTTATTTTAAGATTAACTTTCAGTTTTACTAGGAACATCTTGTATTTTCATTATAAATAGATAAACTTCAGAATTAGACGTTTTACCCACTTTGCATCCACAAAATCCAAATTGCGTCCAACCTTGGACCATTTAGCGTCCAGCAGCTTAGAAAAGGAATATAGGCCTGATATTTTTAAGAATTTGTAAAGAAAGATTGTATTTTAACAATTTCTTTATTTAAGAATATAAATTGAAGAGATTTTTTAACATAATTATGTTGATTTTAATCAACATAATTATCAATAAAAAAATCTCTTCAAAAAAATTCAAATAATACTTCTCAACATTGGTAGAACCTAAAATTAGATTAGTAGTAGGCAAATAATGATTGCCAACTTTAAGAATAAACAGTAATAAGTTCTGTTAATTTTACCCTGAAATCTCAAGGCTAAAGATCAGCTTTGATTATAACTTTACTCCATCGGGTCTGCGCCCACTGATTTTGTCCAATATTGTGGTCTTGGAAATAGTATATTCTTTACATATTTGTCTTATCGATTTATTCTTCTCTTGAATTTCATTTAACGCTTTCTTTAATTCTTCTTCTGTGTATGTTCTCTTTTCCTTCTTCTTTCTTGACTCCGAAGAACTTATCTTAAAATAAAAAAAATAAGAGATGTAAAATGAAAGAAATTACTCACTTCAATTAAAAAATAAACAAAGAAAGAAAGAAAATTGTTTATTTGGTACATAGCAATAATAAAAATAATTTATAATTTTATTTATATTTTATTTTAAAAAATAAATTGTTTATTATTATTGCACATTTTTTATTAAGAATATGTGTTTATAATTATATTTTTTTTTAAATTATTATATAAATAATATATAATAATAATAAATTATTATTAATTTAACGAAAATAGTGGACGCAAAGTTGAAGTTTTGTAAAATTGTATGTAGTAATTCGCGTCCACCTTAATTTATTTGTTAAATATAAAAAAACATGAGCAAATTCATAATTAATATTATTCCTTTTTTCATTATAAAAGTGTAGAAACAGCTTCGTATCCCAAAATTCACATAAAACAATAAAAAACTTACCATCAAACGGACCGCTACACACAAATTTTTATATAAAAACAAACGCGTACGGACTTACTTGTTGAACAGTCGAGATTAACTATTTTTTCTAAACGGGATTGGTTTGACGCACAGAACTTTTGTCTATCTGTGCGTGCCTCTTATACATTGAGGTATTAGCGGTAATGACTTTTCGTTCAATTGGTGTGTCAGTTGACTTATTTTCGATGATTTTTAACGGGAGATCTGCAAAATGGACGCAAATTGGGCGATGGACGCAACCAGGAGAAATGACATAGTACTTTCATTTTTATCTTTTTTACAAAGGCTTTACCTACTACTGTGTGAATTTCAGCCTACACTATTCGGATAACAGTCGTGGAAATACAAATTAAAGTTTTGCTCATGATAGAGATTATATATTATTATCTACTATTACACGACTCGTAACTGCTGTGCGAAGATTTAGATCAACCTCCACCGGACTGAACATGATCACGATGGGCTAACTAACAGAACTAACTCGCGTTTTCCTATCATCCTTCACACACAAGTCTAGTCTATGGCCTCATATCCTGACTGCCAGCCCAAAAGTAACTGCCAGTGCCAGTATTTTCATTTTTTTTTTTTTATTTATTTATTAGAAACCAACAGCGTTACAATTTCATTTACATTAACTTATGTTGTAAAATTAAAGCTACTATAGGTTTCACTTAATTAACACAAAGTATGTAGTATTGGTTTGCGCTAAAACAAAATAACAAAATAGGAAATCAAAGAAATAAACTGAACACATAAAAAAAAATGAATTAAATAAATGGTTGAATGAATGAGTGTGGAAGCTATACATCTCCATATAATATATACTACACACTGATGCCGGTAATTTGTCCATACAATGTATGCAGTGTGCATATTATAGATACTAGACTATCGCTTCGTAACTGTCACTTATATATTTAACAATGTGCTTTTTAAATGTGCCTTTTGTGTGAAAAAACAAGTCCACGTCATGAAATTCGTTATTGTATACACGAGGAATTCTAGCGAGGGGTGAGTTAGTTGCATAGTTTGAGGCACGGCGAGGTACTGCCAAAAGCGGGGTGTGCCGTGTGCGGCGCGACGGTGTACGGTAAGACACGGCAGCTACCAGCTCCTCGCAGTCAAAACGACCACGTACGATATCGTGAAGTAGACACATATCCAACACTTTACGTCTATCTTCTAGTGTGAGAAGACCATGCCGATGGCAGTCCTCATTATAAGAGGTAGAGGACACACGAAGCCGATAATTGAGATGATTTACAAATATCCTCTGTATTCGCTCTATACGGTTTTTATACACTGAATATTGCGGTGACCATACCTGTCTTGCGTATTCCAAAATGCTACGCACATAGGCATAATACACGGTTTTAATAGCCTGTACGTCAGTAAAATCTTTACAAGCACGAATTATAAATCCTAAATTTTTATATGCTTTGTCTACTATATTATCAATATGACTATTAAGTATGTAGCAGCACACAAGAGTAGTGGAACACAGCTACGCGCCAACTGCCGGCGCAACGCGATCGCCGCGCTTATAAACCCGGTGCGAGCGGGAGCGCACTAGCATTGCCTTCTCACTTCATGAATGGAATCACCTGTTTGTATAGTATACTAATGACATGATTTTACGCACATAAGTTGTAAAGCATTCCAAATAAATCAATCCACGGATACTACTAAATTATTGGTTTCTCTTCATCCCATACGAGCCACTACACTGGTGACCCCTACTGGAACACAACCTCACCCGGGAAACTACTTGAAGATGACGAATCAAGAAGCCACTACAAACAGATCAACACTACAAGAAGTCGACGGCATTGCACTATCAATGCGTGTACCACCATTCTGGCGAGATAAACCACGATTATGGTTCATCGCTTTCGAAGCTGTTACCAACGACCTCAAGAAAAGCGAACTACAGCGGTCGCAAATGGTCATTGCCCAGCTACAAAAAGAAGATATCGAGCAAATATGCGATCTCCTATACGACGCACCCAGTGACAAGCAGTACACCGTCATAAAAGAACGACTCATATCCGTCTATGAAGAATCGGAGGGAAAACAATTACAGACATTGTTATCCGACATGGAGCTCGGAGACCAGAAGCCCAGTCAGCTGTTACGACGCATGCGCAATCTAGGAAGAAACAAAGTTCCTGACAACACGCTGAGATTGATGTGGATGAATCTCTTGCCTCCACACGTACGATCCGTCCTAGTGGTCAGCGACACCATCAGCAAGGATACTGCACTCGACGAACTCGCTAAGCTTGCAGACAAGATGATGGAACAAAGCCAGGAGATCTGTTCCACGTCAGCCACACCGCTGCAACCTACTCCGAAGCCTATCGACTCCCAATATATAGTCGAAGAGTACGGAATCACTATCAACCCATCCAAATGCACCTTCGGTAAACGCCAAGTTACATTCCTCGGCTATAACGTATCACCAGAAGGCATCAAACCACCAGAAGAGAAGATCCAGACCATTACTCAGTACCCGAAGCCGAAGACTGTAGAGGAACTAAGACGTTTCCTGGGTATGTTAAATTACTACCGGGAAAACATACCAAATGCCGCCGCCATACAAGCACCGCTACATACATATCTCCATAATACAAAAAAACGAGACAAGTCGATCATTGAATGGAATGAAAATTCATCTCAAGCGTTTGAAAACTGCAAGAAATGCATTCAAGACGCAACCCATCTCGCTCACCCGCATCACTCCGTTCCGCTCGCATTAATGTGTGACGCATCCGACAAATGCGCGGGAGCCGTACTACAGCAGCTGATCGAAAATAGGTGGCAACCATTGGGTTATTTCTCAAAAAAATTCACAACAACGCAACTGAAGTATTCCACATTCGACCGGGAGCTTCAAGCTGTCTACCTGGCGGTGAAACACTTTAGAAAAATATTCGAGGGAAGAGAAATAATCATCTTTACCGACCACAAGCCGCTCACATACGCTCTACAGAAAGCATCATCGGACAACGAAACGCCGCGCCGTACAAGGCAACTATTATTTATCAGCGAGTTTACCAGCGACATTCGTCATATAAGCGGCAGGGACAACATCGTAGCTGACGCGCTCTCTCGCATCGAAGCTATCTCCTGTCCCTCTCCAATCGACTACAACGCAGTGGCGGACGCGCAAGAAAGAGATGGAGATATACAAAGACTGTTACTTCAACCCAATACAAAACTAAAGAAAATATTTTTACCGACCTCAACAAAGAAAATTTACTGCGACGTCTCCGCCACAGCAATTCGACCTTATCTACCACAAGAGTACCGTCTTCAAGCGTTCAATGCTGTTCACGGACTCAGTCATCCTGGTATCAGAGCATCACGGAAACTCATGCAGAAGAAATATTTCTGGCCATCCATGAATATCGACGTAAAAAAATGGACTAAAGCTTGTATTGCATGCCAGAAAACCAAGATACAACGGCATACACGAAGCACTGTCGCAACGTTTCCAACAGCCGAGCGATTTGAACACATACACATCGATATCGTCGGCCCGCTTCGAACGTCACCCACCGGGCACCGTTATGTCATAACAATGATAGACCGAGCGACCCGATGGCCTGAAGCATACGCCGTGTCAGATGTATCAGCCGACACAGTTGCCCGCACCGTCTACGAGGGCTGGATTACCAGATTCGGCTGCCCGGTGAGACTGACGACTGACCAAGGTCGACAGTTTGAAAGTCGCCTCTTCGTTGCTTTAACCAACTTACTCGGTATAAATAAAATACACACCACGCCGTACCATCCACAAAGCAACGGCCTAGTCGAGCGTTGGCACCGATGTATGAAGACGGCACTCACAGCCAGACTCACCACCAACAGTTGGGTCGACGAGCTACCTACCATTCTACTCGGACTACGCGCCGCGACAAGAAGTGACACTGGAGTCAGTGCATCCGAATTAACATACGGACACAACATACGACTCCCAGGCGATTTTTTCACCCCGTCGCAAACGGCCGACTCAATGGATTATAACTACGTAAAAAAACTACAATCTATAATCAATGAGTTACGACCAGTACCGGCCCAGCCCCACAGCAATGCCCGTTCAGTTTTCATACATCCAGACTTGAAAACATGTAAACAAGTATTTATTCGTGTGGATGCTGTTAAGAAACCGCTTCTACCATCATACCAGGGTCCCTACGAAGTGATTAGAAGGAACGGAAAATTATTCACCGTCCAATTACCACACAGGGAAGCTACCATATCAATTGACCGTGTGAAACCTGCGTATATTATCAACAATGGAAACAGTGACGTATGTACGCAGCCTGCCGTGCCCGCCGACGCATCTCAGCCCGTCAGTTCAGTTCCGAAGACAACTCGATACGGTCGTGTAGTCAGGCCACCGGTACGCTTCGCTTGAGGGGGAATACTGTAGCAGCACACAAGAGTAGTGGAACACAGCTACGCGCCAACTGCCGGCGCAATTTTTTTTTTTTTTTTTTTTTCGGACTACTCTAATGCTGTTGGCCGTAGCTGGCCTTTACAGCTTCACCGGACGTTATGGGGCGAGTGCAGATGGCACTCCAAACCCGCGGAAGGACTTATGGAGCGGCTGAAGGCCAACTCCTGCCCGACGGATACGACTTTAGTCTGAGGGCACCACTAGGGGTTCGAACCTCGGCTCAGGCCGTCGTAATTTCGATCCCCGTTTGAATTGGACGGGGGATCGATCGGAGAGGCGCCCGGGGGCGCCGGTGTGGAGCGCCCGGGCGCGCGCAGGCGCCCGGTTGAATGCGCGATATTGTGTTTGAGGTCGTCGTCTTCGCCGGCGAGGACGGTGTCGTGTGTGTGTGTAAAAGTGTGGTCGGGGTGGAACGGGTGGGCCCGTGGGGAGGTTACCTGCCGTTATGGGGTCGTCGGGGTCAATGAGAACGTGCCTCGGGCGACGTTGTCGCGTATGTCGGATATTACTCCTCGGTGCGTAGTCGACCGCACTGACTATAAGCGGATTAGGGTGGGATTGGGCAGAGTCGAAGTAGCGTCGAGACGCTTCCTTCATAAACTGCTTGATGGAGGGCAGATTAAGATCGCGGTGGAGATCTACGCTGCGAACGAACCACGGCGCACCGGTGGCTCGACGCAGAAACCTATTCTGAATGACCTGCAGTCTGTTGATTAAGCAGTAGGGTACGTGGGCGAATACGGGACTAGCGTAGGTCATGATGGGACGGATGCAAGCCTTGTATAATGTCAGCTTGTTGCGAAGCGACATTTTACTGTGCTTGTTAATAAAAGGATAGAGTCGCCCTAGTATAAAGGCGGCTCGGTCGCGGACACGCTTGATGTGAGGACGAAACGTTAGTTTCCTATCTAGGGTGACGCCGAGATATTTCGTTTTCGAAACCCACGGGATGTTTTGGCCGAATAGTTCGATCGGGTGATTCATAGAGTCGAATTCCCTGCTAAAGTACACTGCTGCACTTTTTTCGGGATTGACTTCTATGCGCCACCGACGGAACCATTCGCCCAGTATCGTTACGGCTTTCTGAAGCCGTCTGGCTATTGTCGCACGGGACTTGGCGGATGTAAAGAGAGCCGTGTCATCGGCAAACAGCGATATTTCCACTTTTAAGTCGGAGAATTTGGGGATGTCGTTGGTGTACAACGAGTAGAGCATCGGAGAGAGGACGGCGCCCTGAGGGACGCCGGCTCGTATGGGGTGCGGGTCGGATAACGCTCCGTTTATACGGTAGCGATAAGAGCGATTCGACAGGAAATCTCGTACAATGAGTACTAGCCTGTCGGGGACACCTAACTGATGAAGCTTGTAAATCAAGCCGTTGTGCCAGACTTTATCGAAAGCCTTAGCCACATCGAAAAATAGGACGCCTGTACCGCCTTTGGGGGACTTGGTGGCGAAGTACAGAGTGTTTTTGTGAATGTGCTCCGTGATGCGGTGCACTTGATGGACGCATGAGTGTTTGGCTCGGAAGCCAAACTGCTCATTGATGAGCAGGCCTTTGGAGTATATAAACTCCTTTAGGCGGGCGAGGAGGATTCGCTCGTACAGCTTGCCTATAGCCTTGAGGAGGCTGATAGGACGATAACTGGACGGGTCGGATTTATTTTTACCGGGCTTGGGGATGCCAATGACCACGGCTTCTTTCCAGCTGTCTGGAAATATAGCGTTGGACAGCGCCGCGTTAAAAATAGCGACGAGTAATAACAAAAGTTGGGATGGCAGACTTTTGACTAATCTATTCGATATGCCGTCTGAGCCGGGTGATTTTTTGATAGGTAGTTGTTTAACTAGCGTTTTGACCTCATCAAGCGTGACTGGTGAGAGGGATTCGGTGGGCGGGGTGGATGCGATGCGTTCGACTTCGGTGTCTATCTTCTCGAGATGACCTGCCTCGACTGGGAGCGTGCTGGGGGAGCATTGGGCTTCTAAGTTGGACGCTAGACACTCAGCCTTGTCTTCGTCGAAGAAGGCTATAGTGTTGTCGGGTCGGACTAGCGGGGGCATGTCGTTTGTCTGTTGGTCGGTTTTGAGAGATTTCGCTATGCGCCAGTACGCGGTGTGGCATGGCGTTATCTCTTCTAGGAGCTTGCCCCACCGGCCGTCCCGGATCTGCGCGATGCGCTCCTTAACGCTACGCTGTAAGGCTCGCAGGCGCACCCGGTTCGGTTCGGAGGGGTAGCGATCGTACGCTCTAGTGGCTGCGTTCTTATCGCTTATTAACCTCCTTACGTCATCGGGGAGCTGCCAGCGACGGTCGTCCGTCGCCGGTACCTCCCTGGAGCAGTCCTTGACTGCCGACTGCAGGTGGTTAGTAAGCGAGTCGATCGCAATGAGAGTGTCCTCGGTGGACTCTATGACGTCGGGAATACGGTTTAGTATCGGTGTGTCGGTCGATTCGAGAGATTTCTCGAGTCGTTGCCAGTCTGTTATTGTTTTGGTTGGTAGTGGCGTGTCGGGCGGAGGGCCCAGAAGGAGGGTTACCGGTCGATGGTCCGAGTTAAGCTCGGCATGGACTTCTGGGGAGCTCACCCGTAGGGTTACGTTCCTCAGCAGTGCCATGTCCAGTATGTCGGGTCGGTGGTTCACGTTATGGGGATAATGAGTAGGGCGGAGCGGGGCGATTATCTCGAATTCGAGCGAGTCGGCTAGTCTGTCTAGTTTGTGGCCGTTTGTCGTGGACACGTGGCAGTTCCAGCGGGTGTGTTTACAATTCAAATCGCCAGCCAGAATGGTGGCGCTGTTGATATCTAGGAGGGCGCGTAGGTCGCTTTCCAGCAGTAGTTTGCCGGGAGGCTGATATACGGATGCCACGGCGAGCGGTCGGTGGCCGGTCATGCCGAGAAGACAGACGGAGGCCTCCATATGAGTGAGAGGCGTTGTTTGTAGCGGTATACAATGTAGGGACCGTTTATAGTATATGAGCGTACCGCCGCCTCTACAGGCGGTGCGGTCGTTCCTAACTAAGTTGTAATTGGCGATTCTAGGATCGCGGACTGAACGTTTCAGTAGGGTCTCCTGCACGAGGAGAATATCGACTTGGTGGTCAGTGAGAAAGGAGGCGATTTCCTCCTTTTGTTTTTTAATCCGAACGCGTTAAAAAACGCTATTCGAACGGACCGAGGCTTTTCTCTCTGAGCTCGAGTACCCATAATTACAGGTTAAAATTGAGGATGGCGGTAAGTACGCCGATGTGCTCGCAGACGGCTGCGAGCCTATTTTGGGGCGACTCCTTATACAGGCGGAGCTTGGAGGCCAGAAGGGCAATCTCGTTAGGGTCGATGGTGCTGGCTAAGCGAGCGACCAATGCGAAGTCCTGCGCGAGGGAGCTGCCGTTGGCCTTGGGGGCCGCGGGCAGTGTTTTGGGGACGGGTTTGTGTATGGGCATGGGCGGGGCCGATTGGGCGGGCGGGGCCGACTGGGCGGGCGGGGCTTTCTGGGCGGGCGGGTTGGGTGCTACCTTGCTTACAATTGCCGGGGGTTTAATCCAGGCATTGTTAGCAGGCAGAGGGGCGGGTACGAGTGGCTCGGGTTGTGTTTGAGCCTTGGCGGGGGCACGTGCCCGAGCACGGTTGCCCTGGGTGTGGGTGGCCTTCTTTTTGGCGGGACGTGGGGCGCGTGAACAACCGCGGTAATTCGCGGTGTGACCCTCTGTGAGGCAGAGGGTGCAACTGGGGGGCGTGGGGGTGTTGGGCCTACGGCCGCAATCTGCGGTGGCGTGATCGCCTAGGCACTTGACGCACCGTGGGCGAGCGAAACAATTACGGGCAGAGTGCCCGTAGTTCTGACAACGGTGGCATTGTCCGGGGTAGGTACGCTTGCGAGGCGCCTCTACGGAGAGCGAGGATAGTTGGCAAACGCTCTTTATATCAAAGATCGATTTGCCTTCTGGGGATAAATCTAATACGACTAGAACAAGGTCGATAGCGGCCTTGTTGCGTGAGCGCGACTGGTACATACGATGTACCTCGTGCGCTGGGTAATTCTGGGACTGAAGGTCCTCAAGGATGGAGTCTGTTGAGAGCTCCTTGGGTAAACCGCGTATTACAACGCGGAGCTTTTTCTCTTCCTCGAGAGCATAGGTGTGATAACCTATGTTTTTCTCCCGCAGGAAGGTGGTGAGACGACGATGGTCGTCAGATGATGGGACTGATACTTTGATCCCTATTGAGGTAGCCTTAGCATGGCTGAAATTGATATGCTTGTTTTTAAGCATATTGGATACGGTGTTCCAGGCACTTTTGTCCTGGATGATGACGGGGGCGGGGCTTTGGTCTCGGGGTGCGACTTGCGTGCACTCGGACCGGGGGCGGTTTTAGC
Organism: Achroia grisella; assembly: GCF_030625045.1. Classification (NCBI taxonomy): domain Eukaryota; kingdom Metazoa; phylum Arthropoda; class Insecta; order Lepidoptera; family Pyralidae; genus Achroia; species Achroia grisella. The sequence goes on from NW_026712938.1 coordinate 591,054, forward strand.
GGTGCCGTCATGGGCACGCTTTGTTTTGGCTGGCTGGGAGCCCTGGGCCTTCTTGGCACGCTTGTTGCCAACAAGAATAAAATCGTCCTCGTCTGAGGAGACCGGGGGATGGGAGAGGGGACGTCGCCGTCGCGGATGGCGTCGAGCTCCATACTAGGAGCGTCAAGCTCCGCGACGGAGTCGTCCTGCTCCATGGACGGAGAGGCGGGATCGGCCTGGTCGGCTTGGGTCGGGGGTAGCGGCGGGAGCCGTTGGGAATCGTCCTCGAATTCGTCAGTGTCAGTCTGAGTCATCATTGGGGACGCGGGGGCGAGCTGTACACTAAGTGCACAGGCTTGGCGGCTTTGAATGCTATAAAAGCATTTAAGATGCCGGGACACTTTTTTTCCAGGAACTGGAAGAACAGAGGCATATCGGCCTCTGATAAGGACATTTTTTTGAACAGTGGTAATGTTAATTACCACTGTTCAAAAGAATAGAATAAGAGTAGAAATAGTAATATAATACAATACAATAACAATACAACAATACAATACAATAACAATACAATACAATGAAACAATAGGGTACTTAAGATAAGGACGGTCGTCGGCGGGTGCAGCCGACGGTGTCAGCGGGGGCCTCCCTGCCGGGTGAGGCAGGGGGGTGAGTGCCTATTGATATGTGACCCTAATATGTAAGATCACTAATCTTATTGAGTGAAAAATGTGTACCTAAGCGAACCTACTTGGTGGCGTCGGCGGCGGGCGGCAGGCAGCAGGCGTCGGCGGGTGTTGGTGGCAGCGGCGGCGGCTCGGATCGGCGCGTCGCGCAATAGGCGTGACGCACCTCCCTAACTCACGACAGTCCGTGCCACTGAACGTCCACACACAACACTTCACTTCACTTGAACGAAGAGAGTTTCTCCTTCAGTCCTCACAACACAACACTACACACGCGGAAAGTCCGGTAGCACTGTGTCGGAACGGATGCCGAGAGCGCGGTCGGCCGCGGTCGGCGCGGGACACGGAGGCCCCGGGCCACGCTAGGTGCACCGAGTGCACCTAACACGCGGCGAAGTATAAGAATTAGAACGCGCGAACGTAACTGCGCTACGTGCGCGCGCGCGGTGGTTTGCTCGAGGGAGCAGAGAACAGCGAGACGGCGGCGGGACTAGCGTGCACATACGTGCGTTCGCTAGCGCGTCGGTCAGCGGAATCTGCCGGCGCAACGCGATCGCCGCGCTTATAAACCCGGTGCGAGCGGGAGCGCACTAGCATTGCCTTCTCACTTCATGAATGGAATCACCTGTTTGTATAGTATACTAATGACATGATTTTACGCACATAAGTTGTAAAGCATTCCAAATAAATCAATCCACGGATACTACTAAATTATTGGTTTCTCTTCATCCCATACGAGCCACTACAAGTAACATTTTGTGATCAAAAAATACTCCCAAATCACGAACTACATCAGATCTGACAATTGCTATGTTATTAATATTATATGTATATACAATAGGATTCGTTTTACGCGTGTAAGTAATACATTGACATTTTTTTACATTTACTGTTATTTGATTATTTAAATAGTTTATTTAGGTCCGATTGCAGTCGAAGGCAGTCCGATTCAGAATTGATCCTGTAAAATATTTTTTTGTCATCGGCATACATAAGATAATCAGCATATTCCACACTGTTTACTATGTCGTAAATATATGCGTTATATAATAACGGCCCTAAGTGTGAACCTTGTGGGACACCAGTTGGTATCTCCACAAAATCGGATCTATATCCTCCAACCACGACAGCCTGTGAACGATTTGATAGATAAGATTGTATCCACCTCAGCAAATCACCACGTATTCCTAATTCAAATAGTTTTCTCAACAAAATCACATGATCCACACGATCAAAGGCTTTCTCAAAATCAGTATATACAACGTCTACTTGTCCCCCACCATCCATATTTGTCAATATGAAATCAGAGAAACAAGTCAGATTTGTTACTGTTGAACGATTTTTGAGAAAACCATGCTGGTGTTTAGAGATGCCCTTTTCAATAACCGAGTATAGTCTATCGTATACCGTTTTTTCAAAAACTTTTGCAATTGTGTTTAGTAGAGATATACCTCTATAGTTTTCGACGTTTGTTCTAGAACCTTTTTTATGAATAGGTACAATATGAGCCTTTTTCCAGACTGAAGGAAATATGCCTTCATGTAATGATTTGTTAAAAATGTACGCAAGAGGGATCGCTAGCGATTTAGCACATGAATACCAAAATATGGGTGGTATGCCGTCACTGCCCGGGCCTTTGGTTGTGTCGAGCGCTTTTAAATACCTTTCTACAGTTGATGCTGAAATATGCAACTTAAATATAGCGTCAGCATTGTCATTTGTTTTCAATTCATTAGGTTGTATAACTGATGTGATTGGTTTCCCAAACACACTTTTAAAAAACTCGTTAAAGGCTTTACAAATTTGGCTGCCATCTGTACACTTCAGATCTCCGTATGATAAAATTTTAGGGTAATTAGATCCATTACGCATGCTTTTTATATATGACCAAAAAGCGTTTGGTTTAGTTTTTATTGTTTTTTGAATATTATTAGTGTAAGTGTTGTAACAACATTTTTGAACGGATTTTTGTCTTTTACGTAGTAAAGTAAACTCGTCATAGTAACGTCTATTCCCACTCTTTTTCCATTTGGCATGTACTTTCTTCTTTTCTTGGATTATCTTTATGAGTGCTAGACTGTACCAAATAGGATATAAGTTGCTGATACGGGTTTTAGTTAATGGTATATACTTTTCAATGGCTTCGCAAATTACTTGGTACATAGCTATGGTTAAATCCTCTACACTTTCGATTAATAACACCCTATTCCAGTCAAATTTATATAGATATTCATTTAATGCCTCATAATCACCTCTTCTAAAGTTACGATTTGGTGGTGAGATCTCATTTAGTTGCGATACTTTAATGTCATATATATCTATAGTAAAAGTGGGATGAGCTTGATCTAACTTTACCAGTGGGCTATAACATGGATCGATGTTAAGAGGTAAATTAGAAAATGCCAAGTCTAACGTATTACCTGCGTAATTTTGTAGGCTATTATATTGTGATAAACCCATAAGACTAAGTTCTTCTACTAAATATACTCCGGCATTTTGTAAACTGGTACTACCATATTTTCTGTGTACCGGTCCTTCTTTAGACCAAGAGATACAAGGTAAATTAAAATCCCCGACCAATAAATAATTTTGTTGAGAATAGTAAAGACCGTACATGGTTTTTAGTTCTTGTATAATATAATTAATATCGAGTGACAACGTATTAGTATTAATGTATACAGCGCTAATACATAAATCGACGCAAGTATGACCGGGTGTAGCGCCTAGCGCGTTTGCCGGTATCGTCACAGTCAACATCTCGATAGGGGTCGGCGCCCGGACCTCCGCACGCCTAGCTCGTAATTCCCGTTTGGTCAAAATCATCACTCCACCGCCTAGTGATTTGTGACTACTAATCACATCCCGATCTTGTCGGAAAACGTCGTACCTGGCATCGCATAGTTCTCGGTCAAAAATCCCGTTATGTAACCACGTCTCCGTGATAACAATTACGTCGTACTCGTTAGATAAAATATTTTGTCTAAATTCTGAACATTTTGTTCTTAAACCGCGAGTATTCTGATAGAAAATACGTATGCAATTAAAATTTGACACTGTAAGGTATTGTGTATTTTATCATAATTATAATTATAAGATCTTTAACTCATTAGGTCTTTAACTCAGTTAATATATTGTGTGCCCGGAGCACACAATATACTAACAAGAATGTCCGACATATAGTTATGTACAACGAATTAATTTTAATATTGACTACTATAATGGGCATATAAAAAATTGGGTGACAAGAAGCGTTAAGAAAATAATGCATTAACACGGTATTAACTTTACGGTAGATAAAAGTTCGTGACCTGACGTTTAAATTGTTATTACCTAATGTAACAATAGCATAATTAGATATGTATAGACGCAAAAACATATATATTATTATTTGTATTAAATTATATAAAATAACATAGATTATTAGTGTTTTATAATTTAACTGTGATAGATCCATTTTTGTACGCGATAGCATAACCCAAAGTATCTGCAAGTACCGACATTGAAATTTATTAATATGAACTAGAGAATAAGAACAACTAGAAGTGACTTGTTTAGGCTGATGTACAACTTCAACACCCATAATAATTAAGGGATATGATATATGGATATGACATCTAACAAGAATTCTATGAACTAGGCTATCTTCCTTTTCATGTCTTCCTCGTCTAAAATCTGAATCAAAGGACTGGTATCGTTTTTTCTGATATAAACTTTTCCGTGTTTTGTCCAAACATATTGAAATTCCTTTATTTTTGCTGTTTCTTTGCACTTTTTTAACAGTAGTTTGTTCTGAGGCGTCAGGTTATCATTGACGTAAACAGGTTTCACTTCTCCACTCACGCCTAAGTCTTTTGTAGTCAAACGCAATTTGCGTGCACCTGAGATAATATTGTCTTTTAATAAGCGCGATGACAATCGTGCAATTAAGATTCTAGGCCTTCCATGTTGTTTGTTTTTCGGGGTAATTCTATTGACAAAAATAATATTGGCAGGTATTATATCCACATTTGCTAGTTTTGCTAAGTTAATTACTATATTAGTTGGGTGTTCATTGGCTGTTTCTGGGATACCCACAATTTCAAGGTTTAAAAGTCTTTCACGTTGATCATTAGAGTTTATCAGCTGTTTCAATTGTCTATTTTCATTTTGTATAGCAATCAATTTTGATTCCAATGTGACAATGTTTTTAATATCATCCGAAAATAAATTTACTTTCTTGTTAAGATCTTCACATTGAGCACTGTGAAATTCGATAGAATTCCTTATTAAGTCCATTTCCGTGTTCAATTTAATGTGTTCGTCGTTCAGAGTTTGAGTAATTTTTTTAATTTCTTGGTGATCGTTCCGAATTTTTCCAATCTCCGTCTTAAATTCTTGGGATGCTTCCTTTAGTTCTGAGATATCCTCTCATACTGTGTTTATGTTAGTACTAATCTTAGATATCTCATTAGTGACCTCATCTTTCCATGCGGCTAATTTGGAGGTAATATTTGCAGTAAACTTGTTAAATAGGTCAGTAAACTCATCGTCGTGTTTACGCTTCCGTAACACAAAACTAGAATCGTTTAGGTTTGGATCATATCGTCCAGACGGCGAACGCAACATTTTAAGTCTCTTCCGGCAAGCTAATGCTCTTTGGTAATCAACTCTGTGTTTGTACACCGATGACAAAGACGAATCGTAGCGAAATTCGTACGGGTGTGACAGGGATGAATCTATCGCGGTGTTGCAGCAGGAACTATGACACCTCAATTGATATTGAACACTGATGCGTTTCACTTAAGGTCGCGATTCAAAACAGAAGATCAGGACTAATATTAATTTTATATTTGCACTTTATTCATTTATTATTATTAAGCACAAATATAAAAAATACCAGTGGCTAGCTGCTTAAAATAAAATAATAATTTTTTATTCACAATTATTAGAAGCACGATTGACCAAAAACGTAACAAAAAGAGAATGTTTTGATTCTATTAGGTATTAACATAAACTTGACAGACCATCAGTTACTTGTAGCGTGTGTGCGAGTTGTGCACACAGACCACCAATATCCTAGCGGAGTTGTGCATTTTTTTCGGACTACTCTAATGTTGTTGGCCGTAGCTGGCCTATCGTCCAGTGAAGCTTACAGCTTATAGCTAGATAGGCCAGCTACGAGCGAGGGGGGCGAGAGGGGGCGAGTGCAAATGACTTATGTAGTGGCTGAAGACCAATTCCCGCCTAACGGATACGACATTACCTGAGAACAACGTTAGGGGTTCGAACCTTCGATTCGATCTTCGTCGGTCGCCGTAATTTCGATACCCGTTTGAATTGGACGGGGGACCAACCGGAGGGGTCAGTTTTGAGTAGCAGATATCGAAAGTAAGTTGTCAATTACTGCCTTTACAAGACACAGTCGCGCTTCTGATTGCTCGATCTAGCGCGAGAATGCCAGCGCGGGTAATCGCGAGTTAGCTATAACCATTTTTGGTGTTAATTCTTTCACGTGTGAAATCGCATATGTTTTATGACATGACACAAAAAGGCGCAAAAGCAGGCAAGATAGAAATGCGCGCGCGATCTTTCTCGTTCTGTATATCTTTCGTGCAGATTGTTGTATATAGAAACTTCTTAGTGAATAACATGTAATTAGGACAAAAGAATAATAAACAGATTCTGTCAACATCTTAAACTGATATTTTATTTATCCAATATTTTATATTAAAAACCTTTAATATAACATGGCGCAGCCGGTGAATTAAACAGCTATTCTTCTAAGTCTTATAGGTGATAGAGGTCTAAGATTATATAACACATTTGTATATGATGCATCAAAAAATGAAAATAAAGATGATTTTGAACTAATATTATCTAAGTTTGAAGAACACTTTACTCCTCAAAAAAATATCACATATGAGAGATACAAATTTTTCTCTAGAAATCAGAAGCCAGATGAAACATATGAAGATTATATTGCGTGTTTACGTGATTTGAGTATGACCTGTGAATTTGGCGCGTTAGCCGAAAGTCTTATAAAGGATCGTTTGGTATGTGGAATATCAGACATTACATTAAAGGATAGATTATTACGAACTAGGGATTTATCATTGATAAAAGCTGAAGAAATTTGTCGGGCATCACAGGAAACGAAAATGCAGATTCAACAACTTTGTGCTAACACAGCAGATTGTAGTGGTGGTGAATCCAGTGGAATACTAAAATTAAATCGAAACATACGTAATAAAGTTGACATTGACAGAAAATATGAATCTTCTCGATATCAGATAAAAAATAGTAATTTGAAAGTTAAAAGTTTTTTATGCAAACGATGTGGATATGAACATATACCTCAACAATGTCCAGCATTCAACAAAAGATGTTTGAAATGTCAGAGATATAATCATTTTGCTAGACAGTGTCAAGTAAAAACTGTTGAAGTTGATGAATCCGAACATGAAATTGAAACTATTCGTTTGGGCGCAGTTTTCATACATTCACTCAATGGTAACAAAGACTGGGTAATAACAGTTGGAGCATATAATCAAGGTAATTTAAAAGAAAGGTAAGCTAAAAGTGGACACTGGTGCACAAGCAAATGTACTAAGGGCAGATAATTTACCTGAATTAGGTGGTGACATACATAATTTACTAATTACTAATTCCAAGTTGACGACTTATACGGGAACTCCGATCAACTGTTTGGGTAAGACTGCTCTGGACTGTAAATATAATGGTAATGTTCATAAATTAGAGTTCTTTATAGTAGATTGTGAACGTGCGTGCAATATTATTGGATTGCAATCTTCTGCACAATTGAAAATAATAAATCCTGAATATAGTATGGGTCAGGTATCATGTTAACAAGTTCTTATGACAGATTATAAAGAATTGTTTGTCGGTTTGGGATGTATGAAAGAAGAGTATGACATTAAATTGAAAGAAAATGTGAGTCCTGTAGTTCATGCAAGTAGACGTGTACCCCTAGCTATACAACCTCGTCTTAAGAAGAAGTTAGAGGAGTTAGAGCGAATAGGTGTTATTTCTAAAGTTCAAAATCCTACTGAATGGGTTAACTCTTTAGTAATTGTGTATAAACCTAATGGCGATTTGAGATTATGTATAGATCCTAAAGATTTAAATGAAGCTATTCAAAGGCAACATTTTGAACTCCCGACTTTTGATGAAATATCTAGCAAATTATCTGGAGCTAATATTTTTAGTACGCTTGACATTAAAAATGGATTTTGGAATATTAAATTAACACAAGCCAGTTCAGATCTTTGTTGTTTTAATACGCCATTTGGCAGATATAAATTTCTTAGAATGCCCTTTGGTATTTGTAGTGCTCCAGAAATTTATCAACATCGTATGCGTCAGATGCTAGAAGGATTAGAAGGGGTTGAGGTATATATTGATGACATATTAATTTGGGGTAAAGATGAAAGTGAGCATGAAAAAAGACTAAGGAAAGTATTTGAAAGATTACAAGAAGGTAATGTAAAGTTAAATAAAGAAAAATGTAAAATAGGTGTATCAGAATTGAAATATTTAGGTCATATAATAAGTCAAGAAGGAATACATCTAGGAAAAGATAGAATTCAATCAATTTTAGATATGAAAAGTCCTAAAAATCGTAAAGAGTTGGAACGATTTCTAGGAGTAGTTAACTATATTTCCAAATTTGTGCCTAATTTTGCAATAGAAAATGCTCCTCTTAGAAATCTTCTTAAAAAAGATGTTGAGTTTGATTGGAATAAAAGTCATGAGGAAAGTTTTAATAGAATAAAGAGTTTATTAGTAAAAAAGCCAGTGCTACAATTTTTCAATGAAAAGTTACCTATTCTTTTGTCCGTTGATTCTTCAAAATATGGATTAGGTGCTGTTTTACTACAGAATAATCTTCCAGTAGCGTATGCCTCAAAAGCGTTAAATGAGTGCCAAAATAATTATGCTCAAATTGAGAAGGAGCTTTTGGCTATTTTATTTGGTTGTGAGAAGTTTAATCAATTTATCTATGGTCGAAAAATTACGATTGAAACTAACCACTCTCCTTTAGTTTCACTAGTTAAAAAACCATTAAATACTGCTTCTCCTAGAATACAGAGAATGCTAATTAAACTTCAAAAATATCAATTTGATTTGGTTTACAAAAGAGGTAGAGAATTATATTTGGCTGATTAATTTGGCTAATCTAGATCGTTTAACGAAAAGTGTAACTCTGAAATTGATTTAGAAACTGAGTAAATTGAGGCTAAAATTGATATTTTACTTTGTGTAGTTAATATTTCTGATAGACAATTAGGTAATATTCGGGAATTAACTGCACAAGATAATGAATTAAAAACTGTAAAAGGATTTATTGAAAATGGTTGGCCTTGTCATAGAGCTCAAGTACCTGATATTGTTAAATCATACTGGAATGTGCGAAATGAGTTAATAATCAAATCTGGTATTATTTTAAAGAATACATGTTTAGTAATTCCTCATAAATTAAGACATGAAATGCTATCTAGAATACATTATCCACATTTAGGTATAACGAAGTCATTGTTACGTGCTCAAGAAGTCATGTATTGGCCTGGTATACATTCTCAAATTGTTGACATGATTTCTTCTTGTGAAACATGTAAACTTTATAACAATAACAATAAAAAAGAGCCTTTAGTTTCTCATAGTGTGCCAGATAGCCCCTGGCAAAAGGTAGCAGTTGACATATTTGAGCTTGGTGGAAACAGTTATTTATTAGCTGTCGATTATTATTCAAAGTATCCTGAACTATGTTGTTTGGAATCAACTACAAGTACTTCGGTTATTATTAATCTTAAACGAATATTTAGTAGGAATGGAATACCGGAGACATTAATAAGTGATGGAGGTCCACAGTTTTCTTCAACACAATTTAAAGAATTTTCTATAAAATGGGAATTTGATCATATTTTTAGTAGTCGTGAGCATGCACAATCTAATGGGATGGTAGAGCGCACGATTGAGTCCGTTAAACGTTTATTATGTAAAACTTTACATGAGAATAAGGATCCATTCTTAGCAATGTTGGAATTTAGAAACACTCCTATAGCTCATAACATTCCATCGCCAGCAGAAAATTTATTTAATAGAAAACTTAGAGGAATATTACCAAGTAATTCTGAACGATTCAAACCTAAAGTTAGTATTAAACCAAAATTGATAGAAAGAACGATGATGAGTGAGAGAAATTATAACAGAAATAAGGTGAATTTAAAAATGTTGCAACCTGGGGATGTTGTGTAGTTTAAAGTTAGGAATGAATGGAGAAAGGGTGTAATTAAGAGTCAGAGAAATGCTAGATCGTATTTTATAGAATCTGATAATAGAGTATTTTTGAGGAATAGGTTTTTTATAAAGATATTACCTTCTGTACCATACTATATCCCGGATGGTAGGAAGAAAATATATCCCGGAAGATAATAAAGTTACTGTAACTACTACATCGGGAAAAGAAATAATTGTTAATAGTGACACTGCTACTGATAGAGTACAAACACATTCTAATTTCCCATATATTACTCGTTCCGGTCGAACAATACATCGTCCTCAAAGATATGATTATTAGTTAAGATAAGGAAGTTTTTATTAATTTCATTTATATAAAGAGAAGGATGTTGTATATAGAAACTTCTTAGTGAATAACATGTAATTAGGACAAAAGAATAATAAACAGATTCTGTCAACATCTCAAACTGATATTTTATTTATCCAATATTTTATATTAAAAACCTTTAATATAACACAGCTGGCACTCTACACCGACGGAATGACTTATGGAGCGGCTAAAGACCAACTCCCGCCAGACGGATACGACTTTAGCCAGACCTTCGATTCGATCTAATTTCATTCCCTGTTTGAATTGTACGGGGGATTGATCGGCGACTGGGGAGACCCCGGGCACGCCTAGACGCCCGGTTGATAGCGCGGTATGATGTGGTTGAGGTCGTCGTCTTCGCTGGCGAAAAGGGTGTCGTGTGTGTTTGTGGCGATGTCTGTATATGTACAAATATATAGGTACTAGTGACTCGCCCTGGCTTCACACGGGTGGATTACAAATCTTTGAACGCACGCACATGTAGGTCAATCATACATCACCGCATCCTCTCCACCAACACTTCAACTTTCAGGTATGGTATTAATGTTCAATGTAGATTTTAAATATTATTACGAATAGTTTGTATGGGCATATAGAAAAGTGTTGTATTTAAACTTTTACAGGCATTTATTTTATTTTTTTCTCTCCGTAAGAATCATCCTCGTACTTCAAGGAATATTCTAAATAAACAATTAGTTAAATAAGTTCAGCTGTTCTCGAGATTTCCACTTAGCAACACATTCAGGACTTAAAAGGACATAAAGAATTTTATAAGTAAATACCTATTATTAACATAAAACAAATTTCTAGTAGTTTCCAAATTTACTAAGAAAAATATCTTTGCAGTATTAAATTATTTATAAATAATACCATTTTGGTAGGCGGAGTACTGGATTAATATTTTCTACGTAAATAAGAGTCCAGTGAGCAAGTAATCACTACATCACCATCATTCACTATCAATCAGTCACAGTCACCATCGATTGCATACATAAACTATCGATACGGTTGTAGTAGAGATACGTCCTTATGGCACATATTGAATGACTTTATTGGAAAACAAAACTCGTACCTATTCAAAAACACAATGAATTCATATTTAGTTATTCTTATACACGTACAATTCAATTTCAGTATCAGTAAACAACTCTCATTTATGTCGTTGTATATATAGTTAGAGGTAGACCACTTTCGAACAATGAATCATTACTGTTATTAGTAGCAAGCAACACTAATAATTGATCTTGCAATGTCATGTCAAGCTTGTCTAGTTGTCACTTGTTTGTCAATATCTGTATCAGAATCTTTCAATCTAAAATCTAAAGTCTTTTTAAGTGATTCTACAAAGTAGCTATCAGACTCTTGTAATTTTGTTATAGTTTAAAACAGATTTATATGTGTTTTTAATCTCAATGAAATAAGCAAAGATATATTTATGTTACACTACTTTTCTTTATATTCCAGTTTGTTAATGACTATCGTACTATAACTGAATGCGTGTATCAATAATTTACACTGAAATCAGAACAATATGATGGACGGAAACGATTTAGCATCTGAAACTACAAGAAGGAGTATTATTTCCCAAGCCTGGACTCGTATTTCGCAGGTGATGAATATCAATGTTTAATAAAATTAAGGACACGCGCGCTGACATGTCGCTGTGTTATAGTTCATCTTATCCAAAGTTTACGTGTTATTACTACACTGCTGTAACTTCCGGTATTAAATTTAAATTGAAGTAATACTTTATCAGTTGTAATATTAAATTATTAGTGTTCATTATAATGTAAACTGCCCTAACCTCAATTTACTTTATTTTCTTACAATCAAATTTTTCTCCTTATATTTAGTATTTAAGTAGTATTTGTTTCACTTTCATTAAACTAATGTTTAATGTAAGTATTAAAATTTATATTTCGTATATTCCTTAATAGTTTCTAATTATGCTTTATTAACAATTATTAAATTTATCAACTAAAATTCTCTTATATCTATACTATCACTATCTTACTGTTACTTATGACAATGTTTTTGTAAGAAAACAATTGAGTGCTACAAGCAGAGTAGTGTAAATCACTGCAGTGATGAAAAGTCTACTCTTTGTGAAGTGTATTTTATTTATCAAATGTTTTCAAGAAAAGTGAGAGTGAGTGAGAGTTTTGAATATAAATCACCTTGTTGTCATATGCAAATGTCAATATGCAGTCTGATAATGAGTAACTGCTATAAAATACAGGAAAAAAGAACCAAATACAGTAATATAATAGACTATTAATAAATAGAATGATGGAGAAGATTGTTAGTAGTAAAAACTTGTGGCCAAACTAGCTAACTATCACATCTACCTCTATATGGTCCTCCCTAGAAACTATAGAGATAAAATTCTAATGATTTGATCACATTGGACTAATTGACCAGACAACATCCAGTGTATAAATATTAGCACATGCAGACACACTATTCCATATTCATCCATTAAACAAATATAACAGTAGAGTACATCACACTCATCAAATCAATGCGTATTTTGATTCTACTAGTAAAACAATATATATAACAAATACATTTGTACACATTTTATTAATATTACCATATTAATAAAATGTGTAAAAATGTAAACAGTAATATTTTCATTACATTCTAATCCAATTTGTTTTGCTGTATAATTTATGTTTTTTTGAATCAGGTATATCAAGGAACACTAGATAAATGGACACCCCACTCAAAATCAAGATGGAGTGGAAGTATATTTCTTTTATTGGTTTTTATGCTAAGAATATTCACAAAACAAGTAAGTTTTAAACTTTATTACTAAGCAATTTATTTTTTAACAGTAGCAGTGTGTATGTTATCTTTTTGTTAGGGGAATTTGACAAAATGTAAAGTTTATAAACACAGAAGTTAGGCAAAACTTTAAGTGTTATACTTATAAATCAATAAGTCTAACTATATAATTATTACAAATCTCTATGATACAACATAATAGTAAGAATCTTTTGTAAGTTTTATAAGTTGGTTGGTTTATAATTTTTATAAGTAAGTGTATATATAAGTTGGTAAGGTATAATTTTTATAGTTACTTTTTGTTTCTATGAACAAAGAAACGCTTAACTATATTTAGGAATAGAAATTAAGATTATCCATAAATCAATTATTATATTATTAAAACAGTTTGGTAAGCATATAATATTTTATCTCTTATACCGTATATAACTACCTCTTATATAACTTTACTTACAACATATAAACATATCATAATTATATTTGTGAATTGAAATATTAATTAAAATTATTAAAGTAATCTTACTTACAGGGGTGGTATATAGTCACATATGCTCTTGGAATTTATCATTTGAATCTGTTCATTGCATTCCTGACACCAAAGATAGATCCTGCTATGGATTTTGATGGTAAGTTTTCCTTTTCTTCTCCACTAGAAATTAAAGACACTCAACAAACTATATGTAACTAGCTGTGTCCACAGTTTCATATGCATGAAATTTGTAGCTTATGTGTTATTCCGATATGTATATTGTATGTGTATGTATATACAAATAAATAAATAAAAAAAAGAAAAATAATATATAAAGCTATGATATGTTAAGTTTCATTAAAATCAATTCAGTAGTGTTTGTGTGAAAGAGTAACAAACATCCATCCATCCGCACTTACAAACTTTCAACTATGTAATATTATAGTAGTAAGATAGTTTCTTATAATTTTTTTATCTAAAAAATATCCAATAATGTCACCATAAACATACCATTCCTTTCTGTCCTAGATGTCAGTGGTATTTTATAGTATACATAAAGTTTTGCAACAAACAATTACATTAAAATGTTCTTTTTTGTGTATGTATTGTACTACGGCACAATATAGTAAAGTATTATACTACTGTAGGTTGGACTCCATTTTCCGCAATTGGCCTCTCATTCGGGCCGTTGTGCGTGTAGTATTATACTACTTTAAACATACTGTCTACTATAGAGTCCAATTAAAATTGCGTATAATATTCTTTTTAATGTGATCTTCTATTTTTTACATTCCAGGTGACGATGATAATGGTCCAGCTTTACCTACTAGATCAACTGAGGAGTTTAGGCCCTTCATACGAAGATTGCCAGAATTTAAATTTTGGCTTTCTGTTACCAAAAGCACACTTGTTGCCATTGGGTGTACTTTTATTGATGCTTTTAATATACCAGTATTCTGGCCGATATTAGTTATGTATTTTATTACACTATTTTGTATCACCATGAAGAGACAAATCAAGGTAATGCATGTTTTATTTAGTTTTTATGTTTGTATATCAAGTATCTATTTTTTTCAACTGTTTAATTATATATAAATTATAATGCTTATTATTTATTAGCTAAGTTTACTTGAAGACCTTGGTTCATGTTAGAGAGGATTCATAAATTATGTTACATCAATTTCATTATTATTTGATCTCTACCCATCGTTGTCACAGCTGATCACATTTGTGAGATTCCTGCATCCCTAATGGAATGTATTTTACAACTATATACCATCAAAGCTCATCAAACATCAAACTCGTAAAAAAAATGTTACATAATAAACCTTATATTTAATCAGATGTAATTGATTGATGAAAATATTTTTAACATTTTGGTTTATACTCTGACTCTGAGTATTACAAGACGACAACAGTGACCCCCAAAAATGTCTAAAATGTTAAGATAGTTGTGTTATGAAGCGTAGTGCATATCTACTGTGATTCAAAGAGTGGGTTGAGGATTATCACCCTCGCATACATGTAAAAAGAAACGTCTTTACCTCCCGGTTCAAACAGGTATCAATATGAGTTAAACTTATATCTTGAAAAAAAAAATTGTCGGCTGGCTGTAACATGGTGAATTATAAGTGAGCTAATAACACGAACATTTTAAAAGATTGACCATGGACCAGCAGTAAGGCAGAATTCGCGCTCCCTTTCCTCTTTTATTTTCAAAAACCTACATGAACACTTTGCCGTCCTCGTTCATCAACGTGTAATATAAGTTATGGATAATCTCCCTTACCAGCAACACATATATGACTTATGTGAACAATGTTCTTATTTTTTTTAATAGCAAACTTTTTCTTTTCTAGCATATGATCAAGTACCGGTATCTACCGTTTACTCACAGCAAGCCCAAATACAAAACTGTGGAATCCACAGTTACTGTGAACTGACGAAACACCTGGCTACCTATCCATATAAAGCGGAGTGCATAGTTAAATTAAATTAAAAGCTGTTGTATGATTCTATAAATACAATTTTTATTATAATATTTTCTTATTTATTAATTTGTATCCAAATATTTTATAAAGTGACCACAATAAGATTTAACTAATGCCAATGTTGTTATAATTAGATGTATTGTACACTTATTTAGCATATACATAAATTTTATTTTCTGAAACATTGGTTGTTATTACATATATTCAGAAATTCACGGATTTGCTTTTTTCCTAGCATAAGCATATTTATAGTCGATAAGATATAGCTTAAGTAATATATACCCTTCTGTTATTTGATAATGACGACGTTTATACGATATGAGCCCCAGCAAACCCCCACAGCAAATTTGATACTCTAACATATGTAGCTCGCGGAAATACATAATTCGCTATACTTTTTGAGCAGACCTCGTATAGCTACATAATCGTTTTGACCAATAATACATTAGTTATCGTTGTTTACCGTCTGGAACAAGAACATACAAAGATTAGTAGGTTCTAGTGTTCTGGAAATGACTTCCAACGGGCTCCTCGGACGTCACAATCTATAAAAGCCAGATAATCTCTTCATCGTACCACGTGCAAGAATATGGTGAACCTTGGAGCAAGGCAAGTAATATTCTTAAATGTTTTGTAAATTTCATAAGATAATATTCGACGGTTTTCGGCGAAAAACTACAATCTAATTTGTCAACATCGATTTAATCTATTCTTAGCCTTTATTTTTTGCCTATGTCGTCTTTCCCCATGGAACAATCAGTACATATTAGCTGATAGTGATATGACTTATTTTATAAGAAAAATTAAATGGAAAACTAATGAATTGATAAAGAAAAGGTCGCACAGGTCGATCGCGCCTGTTAGTCCAGTAGATCGTGGCAAGGCAAAAAATATAAATAATAATTTACTATATTTAGCCCTGGCTTTGGAAATAGCCACAACAGCCAGTTCCTCCTCCAACATACTATTTACATTTTAAACAAATCTTATTAAATCGTTACGTATCGTATGTACGGCTGCGCAACCAAGATTGGCAATTTCCAACTACAGACCTGATTAATGCTAAAGTAGTGGAAGATGCTCAGACGTAATACTCACACTAATATAAAGGTAAATAAGTACCTAGTTACTAAGAATAATTTTCGCATTTATATTTTCTCTCTTAATAAAATAAAAAAAATACTACATTATTGTATACTGAAGTATTCCGTTTCATTTAAGATTTCAATAAGTATGTAATTGGTAGATTGCATACGATTTCAATAGTAAATAGATCTTGGATCTAATCAAGTTGGTCACCCCTGCTATATAGAATAGTTGACATGTAGATACATTGTTATAAGGGAATGGGAGTATGTCTGATTTTTGTCTGAGAAATATTGAGAAAGTCAAAACTCAAATTAAAATAACATTGGACATTTCGGCTTCTTAGTTGTTTATTGGACAGCCTTGCCGTGATGTTCTTTACTTGAGAAATGATCGATTGCGGGTACAAAATATGTATTTATCTTTTATTTTGAAGGCATAAATTGGTCTATGTCTTGTGGCAACATTCAACAGGTCCCAGTAAGCATTATGAGTAAAAGGTAACAGACGGACACAGCTATAATTGCATTTATGATATTGCTAGCTGTTAATCACGATTTATCCTGTTTTAGATTAGACTGATTTAGACTAAGGTGAAGTAAAAAGAGCGCTCATGATTTTGAACTTCCCCATAACTCCTAAACTACTTGTCCAACTAATATTATAAAAGCGAAGTTTCTGAGTATTAGATGGATGTTTGTTACACTTTCATACAAAAATTACTGAATGGGTGTTGATGAAACTGTAGTCATATAGCTTATACATCAGAATAACACGTAGGCCATTAATCTCACATGGGTGAAACCACGGACATAACTAGTTAAATATTATTATAATCCCGGCCAATTCACACTGCTTCGTCTAGTCCTAATCCAAACAGTTGTTTATTGATTCTAAACTACTAATAGAAATACTTAGGTATATATTTTTAGATACGTATTTAATATAGATAGAAAATGGCCAGACCAATACAAATAATCACACTCACGAATACAAATGTTTGTATCAGGCGAGGCATTGAACCCGCGACCATCGCAAGTAAGGTAACGTGTCAAACCGCTAGACTAGATCTTCTCAGACATTATTTTCATACACCACATTAAAAATTTAGCAGATGTATTTTATATCATATTCTAAAAACTTGACAAAAATTGTAACGACTAGATCTAACTATGGAAATTTTTCGTTGTGGCTGAGTTCTAACCATAAAAACAAAGGAGCCACTCAAACTTAGCATTAATCAAGCAGAAGGTGAAATTTAAAAGAGAGTAACAAACATTTTGACTTCAGGCAGAAATACTCGAAAAACAAACGGATAGTTTTCCTCGTTTGTCTTTTTAAAAAAAAAAATAGTTTAAAGTACGAATTCCAGTTAAAATATCGAAGTTTCAGTGTGCCGATAAGTGCAGACTGTTTATTGATGTAATATTATCACCATTTTTTTGTTATTAGAAAAAAAATGAAATGGTTAACCCGCTTACATTTACGACACACGCCCCAATGTTGCTTATCATAGTGAATACACAAAATATTAATAACGGGAACTAGTGACGTCCTTACTAGCAACATTATATAGGTAGATCTCCACGCGGTCCCCTCTGCAAACAGTAATGGATAATTCCATGTGAATTCGCAACAACGAGTAGGCTTTGATGCTAATCCTATCATCTTCCACAGCTGCCTGTACCAGCGTATGGCGATAAGTAGATAAAACAAAACGTGAGCAACAATACGATGGTTTCCAAAGGTCTCCTTACTGCGTAAAAGTCGACCTGATTAATGTATTCCAGCTATGAGGCTACTAGTCCTCAGCCAACTCATCCCTTCTCGTCTTACGTGCGTTTTTATAACAGCTTTATAGATTAATATGAATATCTAACGGCATTGAATGTACAAAAATATTCATTCTTTATATCCTCTCGGTTTGTTAATTTTAGAACAATATATTGTTCTTAGATCATTGAGTTCAGTATTGCCACACCTCCTGTTTTATGGGAAGTCCGATTTAACCGAAATCTTTCTACTCTAAAATAATACTCGATTCTTAAATAGTTCCGATGCCAATGTACTACAACAGTATTATGTAATGTTTATTCTTTATTTAGTTTTTATTATAAAAGGAAGGAATATAAAATGAAATAATGTTATCGCAACTCCGTATCTATCCCAGCGTCATAAAAGATACATCATAGTAGAACAGGATTTGAGGAATTTTTATCTCTTCTTCGCAGGTCCCCCATTCTAATACACTTTTCAGAATTTAAAAATAACGTAACAAGTTTTCCTGATTTTATTTTGTGGGCAACGCGCTATATACTAATGTGGTTGTATAATCTGAGTATATATTTACATTGACCTAGTAAAATAGCCAAATCTAAAAATAAACCAATAAAACCCACTGAAACTTATACCAATAAAATATAATCTATAGAAATATCCGAAGGAATATTAATAAATTAGGCTTAGTTCACCGATGTGCTAAGTTTTAACTATATGATACTATATTTTTAGAAAGTTTATACCTAATTGTTTTTATCATTTTACAAATTATTTCTATTGAAATGGTTTAATTTGCTTTAATGTAATGGCAATTCTTCCCGATATTGCCAGCGCCAGTGTTACTATTATAATGATATTTTCAAAAGTAATAAAACGCGCTCGATATCCCTGTTTATTTTATTGACCACTCGCCAGATGTTTGCGCATTGTTTTCCAGTGCGCAGTAGTGTCTCTGTCGTGAAATCGGGATTCTGTTTTAGTATTATATCTATTCTGCCATTTTGAAAATAGTGGCGTGTATGGATTAGACCTAGTGTTTTTTATGTGACAAATATGTCCGGGAGCAATGATAAAGTGTCGACTACGCAGCGTATGATCCAAAGTGTCGCTTTCCCTCCCAGCCACAAGCTCACTGTATCGGAGGTATTCGATGAAAAAAGTGGAAAGCCTCTTCCAGATGTACTGAAGCAACATTTTATCTTAGAAGGTAGGATCGAGGAAAATGCAGCTTTGCGAATCATCCAAGATGGTGCCACCTTATTACGATCAGAAAAAACTATGATCGAGATTGATTCACCGGTGACCGTGTGCGGAGACGTCCATGGCCAGTTTTACGATTTGATGAAATTGTTCGAGGTAGGAGGCTCGCCCTCTTGTACCAAGTATTTATTCTTAGGTGATTATGTCGATCGAGGTTATTTTAGTATAGAATGTGTTCTTTACCTCTGGGCCCTGAAGTTGTGTTATCCGAAGACGTTATTCCTATTACGCGGTAATCATGAATGCCGACATTTGACAGAATATTTTACCTTCAAGCAAGAATGTAAAATCAAGTATTCTGAGAAAGTTTATGATGCGTGTATGGATGCATTTGACTGCTTACCTCTTGCTGCTCTTATGAACCAGCAGTTCCTATGTGTGCATGGTGGTCTTTCTCCAGAAATTAACAGCTTAGATGATATTCGTAAACTAGATAGATTCAAAGAACCACCTGCATTTGGAGCAATGTGTGACCTTCTCTGGTCTGATCCTCTTGAAGATTTTGGCAATGAGAAAAATGCAGAACATTTCTCGCACAACTCAGTCAGAGGTTGTTCATATTTCTATAGCTATGCAGCATGTTGCGATTTTCTACAAAGGAACAATTTACTTTCTATCATTCGTGCACATGAAGCTCAAGATGCTGGTTACCGGATGTACCGTAAAAGCCAAACAACAGGATTCCCAAGTCTTATCACCATTTTCTCTGCTCCTAATTACCTGGATGTTTATAATAACAAAGCTGCAGTCTTAAAGTATGAGAACAATGTTATGAATATAAGACAATTCAATTGCTCTCCACACCCATACTGGCTACCTAACTTCATGGATGTCTTCACCTGGTCTCTTCCATTTGTTGGTGAAAAAGTTACAGAAATGCTGGTCAATGTATTAAACATTTGTTCTGATGATGAATTAATGACTGAGGGAGATGACGCACTGGAGGAAGCAAATCTCAGGAAAGAAGTAATCCGTAATAAAATCCGTGCTATTGGAAAGATGGCTCATGTGTTCTCAGTACTTCGTGAGGAGAGTGAATCTGTTTTGCAGTTGAAGGGTTTGACTCCTACTGGTGCTTTGCCCCTGGGTGCCCTTTCTGGTGGTAAGACTTCCCTTAAAAATGCCTTGCAGGGCTTCTCCCCAAATCACAAGATCACCTCATTCGCTGAGGCCAAAGGATTGGATGCAATTAATGAGCGTATGCCACCAAGGCGTGATGGCCAACGCACACCAGACACCCAAGACAAGAAACCACATGTGAACAGCAATGCACATTCGTGAAGTGCTAGCCACTACTTCTCTTCGATCCTTACTTTTTGGTCCACAATTATAGTGGTAGTGAAATATGTGTGAAGGAGACTCAGCTTTTGGAATGATATTTCACATTCATAATAACTAGGTGGATTTGAAGGGAATTGTCATAATAAATACAAAATATTTTTAAATTTGGATTTAACTTTTTTTCAATAGTTAAAGTTAAAATTTCTCTTAAGATATTACCTCTCGATATTTAAAATATGTCAGATCTGCAGGCAACAAATTTATTTAGTCAATTAAATGTTAAGGTATGCACATTTATTTATAATGAGCTGCACTGTTTAATTTTTGGTAATGTAATTTTAAATTTTTCATATGAAAAGACATGATATTGTAATGTAAATTTATTCAGATTGTCTACTTATACTCTACATTGTTATCTACATTAGTGAAAATTAGACATGTCTATAATTTTCAAAGCATAATTAGCTGTGATATTAAGCGAAGATCAATGTATTATTTAATAGCGATCTGCTAGTGAAGTACAGGCATGTTCATTGGCTAATCATGCATTGAAATATGTAAAATAAGTGGGGAAGTTCTCAGCTTGGGCGTGTCTTTATATTCTATTAAGTAATTAATTATGTACTATAGTGTGCAGCACTTGTGCTGGTGTGTTTTTGCTGTGCGTGTGTGCTGTGTAAATATGCCTTGTGCGTACACACACGTTATTGCAGCTTTAACACTTGAGATAAATATTACTCTCTTTAATATCTTTGCTACAAGTTGTACTTAATTGTATTTTATTGTACAAAATATATTAAAATTATTATCTATGAATTATTAAAATTAATTTATATTTGGGTGTATGCTGGCTCCAAGTTGCCTGCATGCAGCTGAACTTGTATGCTGGAACATCACACATTAAAATTTCTTAGCCATAATGTTTCGGTATATAAGGTGTAGTGGCTAGTCTAATTGCAGATTTTCTTACAGCTTCTATTCCAAATTTCACTATTATATAAATAGGTTTAATGACCTATGCACTGTTCGAAAATCTCTTTTGGCCTGCCAAATAATCATTAATGAATGCAATAAGATCATATTGTGAATACTAAAAGTGGCTTACATCATTTTCAAAGTCAGTACTAAGTATTTTATCTCAATTCAGTGTGTAGTCCTTCATATGTTCTGTACTTTTAAATAAATTTTACCTATGTAAAAAACTAACATTATATTTAATTTTATTTTGTACTAATCATGGGAAGTGTTGTTTTATCCTTATAAAAATATATTAACATTGAGCTCCATATCGTATAGTTTCAATAACTTCTACTACCTTTAGTTATTAATTTAGAGATATACAATTTTAGGTACCCTTATTAGGACATTTAACTTCTAAGATGCAATACTCAAAAAAAGAGTGGGATTTTAGTTTAGCACTGAAATTGTTTGTTTTAATTTAATTTATATCGTATTTGAAAGATAATTGAAATTTACAATCGCTAAAGTGGGTATAGTATAAAAATTTTTAAATATTTATTTAAAACCTATCAATTGTGTCATATTGGCGCAAACAATTTGCATTGTAGTGTGGCGCTCAGACTACGTTTTTTGCATATTATTGTCTATTTTGTTTATTTTTGGTTTCTTCATATACATATTACCCAAATTGTCTGCAAGAATTTCTTTACAAAGATTTGTACCCACAGTAGATAGGAACTTACAGTAATATTTGATATGCTCGAATAGAGTATGCCACGCACACATAAACTTAAGAAATATGCAAAAAATATTAAAACTAAGAACACACACCACGAGTAGGTACTCGTGCCAGCGTGCCACATATCTTGACTTTGTAGGTATTTGTGTATTTGAAGCTATTTGCGTATTCTGACGCCGGGATAATTAATTAATCCAACAATTGGAATCGCGCTATTGAACACTAACTAGGACCTACCATGTTTTCAGCAAACAGTTAGCAGTCGATCTACTTGAACCATACATTTATTGGTAAATTGTATTTATTTCAAGCTACTAAGGTCCATAATATTATAGACTTATATACCTACATACGAATTAATATTATAATACTTATATAAAATTGCCACAAAGACAATTTTATATAAGTATTATAATATTAATTCTGTCACGACACTGACGACGGCAATCTTCTAGTAGGGCCGAATACCACCCCCTTCGGCTAGTACTCCTCCTTCATGAAGGTTACGCCACATTACGCCACCAAGATGGACATTGTGGACTACGACCGAGCCCCGACCGAGCCCCTCCCTTCCACATGCTGCCCGCATGTGGAAGGGAGGGGCTCGGTCCACAAAAGCCTTAAAATTTTTGCATTATGACGACTCCAGCTGCGACAACCTCAATGTAAGGCTACTACTCTAGATATAGTCCACAATGTCCATCTTGGTGGCGTAATGTAGGAGGGACAGGTACATTGCCGTAGTTGGTGTAGTAGCACGCAGCAGAAAATTTGGCTCCACACCATGGTTCCTATTGATCCTCTTTGTGCGCCTCTTCTTTTGTCATCGCTGCAATTACCAGTGACAGCACGCATAGGGTGAATGTTCAGTGCCGTTTTTGGCACACGCCGCTGTACAGAATCAGTTGTTGGCACGGCTGTGTGCTCAGGGCGAGAACCTATGGTTTAAGACTGCTACTTGCCTACGTGGGAAGACCTAGAGAGGGGTAAGTTAGGTTTGTTGTTAAGCCAAGAGGGGAGGCCGAGGAATTGTTAGTAAAGAGAACTAAGTAGTAGTTCTACTAATAGTACAATTGCAAGAAATCAAGTATGTCAGCTTGACATCTACTCGGAAAGCCAATGTCATTTTCTTTGAAACATGGCTCGATGGGCTGACTAACCTGACTTCATGCTCAAGATATAATCCTACACTGGTGCTCGTTAGCCCACTCAGATGCACAATTCAATTATTACACATTAAAATACCGTCTTATAACGCGGTGAGTGCTTACCGCTTTATATAGGAACTGCGCTATAAGAAACTAGAATTTACCGTACAAACCAGGCTAATTCGCAGCGCGTTCTATGAAAACCGTCTACCGCGTTATATGGAAACCATGCTATAAGAAACTCGTAATTGGTACAAATCATATCATTCGTACCGCGTTATATGGAGACCAATAAATACAACATAAATTGTAAATTATTTTTATTGAACAATATTGATAAAAAAAAATGAAATAAAAACTAAGACTGTTTTAAAAACAGTATTAGCAACAGACTGCTTTAACAATGAACACTTGTAAAATTATGTAATCTTTCAACACTCATCCTCTCTATCTATATATGTAGCTATATATATACCATAACACATTGAAGGCCGCTTTGAAAATCTTATATCTCACATAGGGACCGGTATTTTTTTTTATTGTCAATTACCTATAGATACTCTATTTTTTTTTAAATATATTTTAGTGTATAATAATTTGAGGTAGACATTATTTAACCCCTAGATTTCAATTAAAGTCCCCACGGTTGAACACGTCACGGTGGGTCACTTACGTGTTAACACACTTCAACGTGTTAGTGGGCAAAATGTCTTCCTCACTTTGTTTCATCTTCAAAATGGATTTCGATTGTTACAAGAGTCATTCATAGACTTGTCGAAAGGAACTTATGGGATACTGTTAAACGGAAACCGCGTTATTGGAGGGTCGACTGTACTATAGTTGCCACTGCAAGGAAAGAGCTCATTGGAACTTAATACTGTGATATACGTAACATATAGGTACTGATTAGTTTTCTCTATTCTGTCCACACCTCCAAGCGCTTTCTACTTCTGGAAATGACTTACATAGACGGTATTATGTTATTACACCTCATTTACATAACTATATCTAACATTGAGGGGAAAAGGATTTTTATTAATGTAGACTAAAAACGAAAAACACAAACTGATGACCCCATTGCTAGCAGTGGAGTCATCTGTTTGTTTTTTTGTGGTCATCGGATTGACTCAAGTCAAATCAAGAATTATACGGAGAGCAACTGTTTTCAAATAATTTTTTTTTTAATTATTTTCTAATATTATACAACTAATAAATAAAATACGTATAGAAAACCTTATTTTTTTCAAGGTAGTTGAAAAAGAACGAAAACTCAGTAAAATATTATAATAGAATAAATTAAAACCAATATTTCAATCTTTAAAATTGTCTTCTTTAATCACATATATTTTTTTACAAACATACGAAATGTTTAAATCATGTAATTCTGGAACTGTGTTCTCATTGTAATCTTTAGGAATTGAAGTATAATTACTTTTTAAACATTTCTTTTCATCAACACATGTACAAAAATTGTCAATTTTGTAATTATTTTTAATTGTTTTATTACTGTAATGAGAAAATGGATCTCTAATAGTATTCTGACTGTCAATATTTAAAGTCAATATCATAGTCAAGCTAGGATATATAAGAAATACAAACAAAGTCAGTGCCACTAAACATTGAATAGGCACAGCAATAGACCAATATTTTACTGGATAATAATATATATTTAAGTAATGTAAATAATGATCAGGTATAAAAGCCCAAATTAAGTATATTACTAACATAGTATTACTGAACACATACATAAAAAATCCATACAGTGATCTAGCTGGTGTAGGTGCAGGTGTTTGTTCCGGCATGATTGTTACATATATAAATTATCTCAAACGGATTGAAACAATTTCACAGTTTTTACGACTAGTAAAACATTGTTGAGGAAAGAATTTACAGCAACTCTAATTTTCTTCAAATCACCACCATTAAATTTCCTGAAAATAAATAAATTTTACACCGTTACTTTACACATTATAAATACATATATGTAACCGTCTGTGCTAACATAACATAGGCATCAGTAAATTGCTAGCAATGGGGAAATTGTACACATTACTAATAATAAACACACCCACCTCCAAATATAAGATCATATATATATATATATATATATGATCTTCAGATTCTTCCATAAAAAGAGAAAAAAAACCTCTAATGCTTGATTTTTACGAAGACATTAATGAAACACTGTCGATAAAATGTCTTTCTCTGGAGAAGTTAGAGCTCTGTACTGCGGTGCTACCATCAGATACCAGTTTTCTGGTCTTAAGTCTTAATATAAGAAGTATACAGCGTAATTTTGATGAATTTTTAGTTTCTTTAAATAGGTTGGAAATCCTCCCAGATGCAATTCTTATGTCTGAGTGTTGGCTAAGCAAAGACCCTTATATTCCACAGATTACGGGATATGTGTCGTTTTATACAAAAAGATATGTCAACAAGAGCGGTGGGGTTGTTGCTTTTATTAAAAATAAATGGAGTAGCTCAGCGAAAGAACCTTGCTTTACAGAGTGTAATTGCCTTCAAATGTCTATAAATAAAGAAATCACAATACTGGGCATATACAGATCCCCATCATTCAAAAACTTAGATAACTTTATAGCCTTTTTGGATGGCACTTTACTGGATATCGGCGAAAGTCAATGTATAATTCTTGCAGGTGACATTAATATAAACATAACCGATGATTCTCCAAGCGAGCAATGTCTCGAATATCTATGTATGCTAGCCAGTCACCAACTTCTTTGCGCTATTACAAAGCCGACGCGGGCAAATGCTTGTTTGGATCATATTTTTGTAAGAGACAAATCAACCAGTGTCGGAATAGTCTGTGGAAACAGCATAACAGACCATGATATGTGTCTTCTGGCTATGACTGGTCCCAATAAAGACAGTGTAAACACATCGAATCTGACAAAATTTACAATGGATATGCCAGCCATTGTTAGCGACCTTCAGTCTGTTGATTGGGGTTCAATTTACGACGCGAATGACCCTAATGATGCCGTTAAACAATTTTACAAAACTTTAAATTTCGTGATTAATAAACATACTCGAATATCTGTCATAAAACGAAGGCATTTCATTCGAAAACCATGGATTACTGCAGGCCTAATAAAATGTCAAAAAAACCGTGATAAACTCCACCAGCTGAGTAAGAAAAATCCTGATGATCCTATATGCCAAGTAACATACAAAAGATACCGCAATTTCTTGTTCAACTTACAAAAACGCCTTAAAACAGAATATGAAACCAAAATTTTAAGAGAGAATCAAAACAACTCCAGGAAACTATGGACATCCATCCATCCATCCATCTTAGCATGGGGTGGGGCTACCAAAACAAAACTGATTACACTTGAAAGAGCTCAACGCGCAGTCATTAAAGTTCTGTTACAAAAACCTTTTAGATTCCCCACTGAAGAACTATTTAAAGAGAGCAAAGTACTTACAGTACGACAAATATACATTTTAAAAGCAACATTATCAATGCATGATGAAGTTGTCAACTCCACGATATACGCGGCGCCGGACGAGACGACTCAACGTCTCGTCCGGCGCACATTTTTAATTTTCTGTTATGCCGATGATACAGTTGTCATTTTAGTATATCGTTTACCAATGTTACCAATAATTAACACTACCTTTATGAAACACCAAGCTGTTTACCTGCGTCCGTATATTTATAATAAAGTTTGCCAATTTCTTTTGGATATTAAAGATCTCCCTACTAAAAAACTAAAAGATATCGTGTCAAAGTGGTCTTTGTCCTATAATGACACAGAACTGATTCTAACTAATCTGTAGTCGATGATTCTATACAAAAGCACACGCCCACAAATTTCCCTCTGTATACGCACACACACACACACACACACACACACACACGCACACACACAAAACACGCACAAACGCACGCTCATATACCTACCCAGCCTACACGCAAACTTTACCTTTATTTTAGTTATTATTATTCTTTGTAAAGTACCGATATAACATTGGTTAATTTTGTACCTCGTTGAACTGGAGCCTGTTTTAAGTTAATGTTTTTGTAATTAAGGATTTCTGATTCCTGCGACACAAGCCCTGAGCTTAGTGCAGGGATTGCTGTTAATTGTCTTGTCTACAACCATCGATGTAATGTGTACAAAATAAATTAATTAATTAATTAATTTAAAAAAAAAATATATATATATAATATAATTAATATATATATCTAACTACGTGGTTAATTTATGTGCGGTATTTATATGAAGTATGAGTGAGAGGTATATCATCGAAATTTCTCTGCAAACTACTAAAAGAGCCTACTGAGAACTGCAGTGAGTTCTATACTAGTACATGACATCTAAACCTGCGCTACCATGCTCCTACCAGACTCAGACTGGGCAAGGACAGAAACAGGAGCAGTTAAGGTGAGTATTCATGCACATCAGCAGATTGGCTCCTTACATATATTTACTATATATTAAGGGTCACAAGAACCGGGAACTACTCGGAGTTTTCCTCTCTGCCACACGATGGAACCGGCATCCACAAGGAGAATCCATGGAATGCTAAGAA
Organism: Achroia grisella; assembly: GCF_030625045.1. Taxonomy (NCBI): domain Eukaryota; kingdom Metazoa; phylum Arthropoda; class Insecta; order Lepidoptera; family Pyralidae; genus Achroia; species Achroia grisella. The sequence goes on from NW_026712938.1 coordinate 619,383, forward strand.
TTAGTTTCACATTTTTTAATTATGTGTGAGATTTCCATGATATAAATATTTACTAACAGACTTTATCCTCAGGTACTGATGAACCTCAAAGTTAGGTATAAATCAGGGTTTGTAACAAGTTTGCTTCAATATAGTAGAGTATAATAGTGTGTGTGTGTGTGTGTAGCTCTTTGAATTTTGTTTATGTTAATAGGACTTGAGAACCCCACAGCTCATATATCCAGATTGGCTTGAGGATTATTTTGTATATGAGCAATTTATGGTTAGGCTTTGAGTTTCTTCCAATCAGCCGTTCGAAATTCCAATTATCGTATTTGATAATAAAGTCATCTTTGTTGGTTTGAATGTCCTTATATCAACTGAATCAGCAATCTAGAATCTAAATGCATACCCAGTATAGCTTCATAAGGAAATGTAGTTGAACACATCTTTACGGATGGACTGTTTCAGAGGGTAAAATTTATGTGGACTGATTTTGAGGCGAAAATTTTAATTATCCATTGTTTTAATCATAGACAATCTTTGCAAGACTGTTTTGTAGCAATTCTGTAGCATCCACTTGATTCATACTACAACATAGATACCTGTATTATCTGTAAAGGTAGGTATGGGGATTACCTGCATTTCTGTAAGATTTGATGTGAAGAGTGCAGAGATGTACTCATACTTGGAAGATCCTGTGTCTAAGGTAAGTTTTTATTGACCTATATAGAGGATATGGGAGAACAATTCTTGATGTTAGAGTATAACATGTCTTTCATGCATGTCAGATTTTGTCGAACACTTGTTGTATGTTTATACATGCTGCAGATCATTACTCTTATGCTATATATGTTCAAACGCAGCATGAACAACCTTACACACTCTATGAACCTGTTCTATTATGAAGTGTTACTATATGAAATCAAATTGGTGGCCAGGTACTACTAATTTTCCAGAGAGACTTTGTGCCAGGAGCAAAAGACTAATTAGTTGATAGAATGTGATTAGGCATCATGCAATTTTGGTAAAATAGTTCTTAAGTGCATTCTTGTCAATTATGTTAGCACCAGGTTCCGTCTTGTCTTCCATTTTAAGTGTTATTATTTCTCAGGGATTGTTAGTTCAAGCGGAGCGTCAATCTCCAGTTCCTGATGTAGTTACACATTCCTGATTACAGTGGGTTTCGTCTTTAATTTTTTCTTTAAAAGTTCTGCTCCACTTCAATAGTGCATCAGGTAGGCACGAGTTAATTGTGTTAACATGTTTGACAATATGGAAGAGGTAAGCCTCCTTGGTTGCTGTAGGGGAGCACCAATAGTATTCAGCACAGTATCACTGGGAGACTTAACTTCCTAGAATTGTACAGCAATGATTCAAATAGTCCAGTCTGTTTTTGTGATACTGCTATTTTGTCATTATTTTTTTATGTTAATAATTTTAAGAAAATTGTATTATTAATAACATGGGCAAAATGACCTGATAGTAAATAAATGTACAAGTAGATACTAGAGTTCTCATAGAATCTAGAACTAAATGATTTCCTGAAGACAAAGGCAAGACATACAGCTAATATGTCAGGTCGTATTAATACTTAACCTTTAAAGGCGACTGCCTAGGACAGCCGCATTGTTTGGTTTGTCTTTCCTTCAAAGAATGCATGATGTAAATAAAAATACATCATCTTTTACCCACATTCATACATCAACTTGAAAAGAGCTTATGATCTTCAAACTGTTGTAATGCTCTGCATAAAAAATCTATATCCAATATATAGATATAAGATAGCATTACTCTTTTGAATACTTCTTTTAATATAATACATTTAATTAAATGTTATGATAAAACAACAATATATAATGGTAAAATGAATATATATACTAACACAATAAGGTTAATTCCATCTCTAGACATTTCTCTGTGCACTCCACTGCATTTTAATTCTCTGTCTACATTTAAAACATCAAATGCTATTGAAGCGTTTTCCACTGACGAGAAGGGTATATTTAGACATCTGTAAAATTAAAATAAAGTGTAGATATAATTTCCACTCCAAATCAAATTGAATCAATCAATTACTGTAGTAAAAATTTATTTTGTAAAAGTGGAGTAGTCGATCATTAAAAATATACATACACATTTTTATCATTTTCTTCTACCATTTTTGAAATAAATGAAAAATAAAAAAATTGAAGCTTGCTGAATGCTGCAGTGCCTACTTAAGTTGTATTTTGGTTATGGTCGAAATAAATGTTATTAAATCTAAGCTACTCACTCCGTTTCACGCAAGAACGCAATAATAATTTATTACTAACTAATTAATAAGATTGGTCGGGATAAGTACAGTATAAACTACATCTAGAGGCTAACTACGCAGCAGCTCCTTATAGCAGGCCTGCTACAGGATTGTTTTCGTAAACCGTTCACCTTTTTTTTGTATGAACATTTTGAAACAATTCGTACCATGACGTCGCATTTGACAGCGTCTTAACGATTATTGCACGGCTGTTATGTCAAATAAGGCAATCTTGAAAAAGTTACTATACGAGTAACTTTTACTGAATTGTTTTCTGTTTTTAAGTGGATATTTGAGTATCTACGACTATATTACATAGCATTATTATCATTTTAACAAGTGGCAAATATGAATGGCGCTTCAATATTGGAATTTATTTAGTAAAATAGAGGTTTTTGTATACAAAAACTCGGATATGATACAAAGTGTTAAAATCGTGCAACAGTCGTGGACATGTGAAAATACTTTAAATATCTTACTCAGTTTAACATTTTTTGTATTATAGATGTACGACAAGTATGAATTATTTAAATATTTGGAGAGCGAACATTGAATGGAGACAATAAATAGGCGAAATTAATAACCCTTGCATATTAAAGGATGGAGAATTTATAAGTGAATATATCAACCGAAACAGTCCTTTCTACGAAAACAGTCAAGAAAACCGTAAACCACACCACTGTCTCCCAAACCACGACGTTGGCAAAATTACCGACGTCATTTGGTGGAAGCCATTTAAATTAAAAGAAGTGAATATAGGTAAAAAAAACTTATTATATTTCTTATTTACGTATCACTATCACAGTTATTCTGCTGCTTGTTATACTGCTACTGTGTAATGTATATAATTAATTTTATTAAGTGATTACCAATTATTTGTACTTGTTTCATTGAATTGTATTAATATAGCATCCATACTTTCCACCCACTGCTGTTGTATAGGTATAATATGTAGCTGACCATTAACATTGCATATTATGTATGTACATTATTATTATTATTATTATTAAAACAAATATCTTTATTACAGGTCCACAGAGGAGTTTCAACAACAGGCTTTGATGTAACCACTTGTAATATCTCTTCAAGAATCAGTAGGGCAGCAAAATCCTGAATTACAAGTTGCTCGCATCTAGACTTTTCAGCAGGCTACTGAAACAAATATTATTTTAAATAATAATAACTTAGGATACAATACATAACATTTGCTTAATGATTTCATATATGATTTAGTGCTCTATATACTTTATTCTTTGCCTAAATATTTCTTTTATTATTCTTTTTAGGTTTTGCTATTGTGTTAAGTTAGGAAGAAACACATAATGTATTTAACTTTATAATTTGTATTATAAAAAACAATAGAAATGTATAAATTAACTATGAATGCTTGTATTAAGAATAAAATATATGTATCATTGTATTACTTTATTACACACCTACATTACCTTCCAAATTAATGTCCAGTCAAATATCTCTCATATTTCCTTCGTCACTGGTCATGTTTTGTGATAAGCCAGCATTAATAGGAGCTAGATTGTAGAACCTAAGAAATAAAATTCTATGTTATACATACACCTAATTTTAACCTTACAATTATTGAAAAAAATAGTGTAATAAATACAGGTATTATAAGTTCCAAGTCAAGTGAAAGTATAGCATTTGCCTCGGTTACAAATGGTTGTACACTAGGATAAATTTTCACCTAATATAGTGAGAAGTTTCAATTCAATTTCTGATAATTCCTGACCTATTGCAGGCCTACATCTGGCATCTCTTATGAGGCGATTGTTTCTCTTATTTTCCCCTTCAAGTTCACACAGTACTAGATGATTTATTTATAAACACCATAATTAAGGGATTTAGAAATAGTATAGTCTAAGGTATCTCTCATTATGATTTTAATATTTTAGACCATTCGGGTACAAAATTAACAGATCCCTCGGCTATTAACCTAACCTTCAATTAAGAAGCTACTCTTAGCCACATACATTTCGAATAAAATTAATTCATCTTGAGCTTGAGTAGATTTCGTTATACCGTACTGCAATATTCTTAATATTAATCCAGAAATTCCCACAAATGTAGTTGAATGTAAACTCGTCGTCTACTGTGCTGTACTTCTAAAACTATGAACATAAGGAATATTATTTCTAGTGTAACAAGAACATTGTAGAGAGTGTAGAAACTCATGATATATTTTTTGTTTGATTAAGTAATTTTTATATAATATATTCCTTTAAAAAGTTACTAATTTTAATAAATAAACGAAAAATATTGGCACTCACAAAATTATGAATTTATTTTCACAGAAATACCTTTAACACAAATGGAAACTCAACACAATCTTGAGAAATTATAGTAATTTATATTTAAAGCACTTAAGGCATCAAATTTTAAACAAAAACTTTGGACGAAATCCTGTTGAGCACTTGAAAACCAAAACATTTTTTTGCACCTCTTTTTTGTCTTGTATCCATATTCTAATGCGTCTCGTAATGTGAAATTCTTACTGTACGTATTGTTTGATATAACACCTGATATATAATTGCAAAAATATTAATATTATTAAAATATTTTTTGTTTATGTAACTAAACAAAGGAGAATTTAACTTTTTAATTTTTCCCGGTTAAAAGCTAACAGCCCAGAGACAACCTTACGTTCACCCTATTACTAAACAATTCTTATACAGTTTACCTAATATGACGTCATAGCACGATTTTAAACAGGACTGTTTAGCGTGCTATTGAACTGCCCTGCGTAAGGATTGTTTCTTATTCGGTCATAGTAGCCTTCCAAATCTCATACGATTAATAATCGTGATAAATTGTCTCCTGTCGACGTCTTTATTGTTATGGTAGCAAGGTTTGGCGGGCAGGCTTCCTTGGATCTTGGCATACCATTTTCCTTTATCGTTAGCAATATTTATGTAATAGTCATTCCATAATAATTTTAGAGCATTTTCGAGGGAGCTATGCTAGTGAATGAAACTTTAAACAGATAAAAGTCAGTTATGTTACTTCTAGTAGTGCAAAAACATAATTTATTATACTTATTATTAAATACATCGATTTCGTGGAATTATTCGTAATAAATAGATTCTTAATTGCATTATATATCTATAGAGAAACTATTATGGTGTCTGAAGTCTACATATAGGGTGTAACTGTGGGGGGTACGATTCTATTCAAGACATTATTATTATTGGGATATAGTATGCTCTGTTACAACAATGTAAATACTAAAACAAACTTGCCATAAGAAAAAACACTCTCTTAATAAGGTCTAACTTGGCTAGTTTTCATATACGAAATATACTGTAGCCTTCGCAAGTTCTAAACATGTTACTTGTCGGTTCCTATTTTAATATTAGTAGTAACTAGCAATTGAAAGTAATAATTGGTATATGAGAACTGGCCAAGTTAGACCATAGGCTACAGTATATTATCCTAAGTTATAAGAAGAAATGATATTTTATATTGTTATAAATACATTTCAGGACAGACCATTGAACTTGGCACCCATTTAGATCTCATCTCTTTTGTCGTAGAAGTCAACAATCAAGGCATATATCATAATATTAAACTCGGCTATCATTTCACATTTATGTTTTTGATGGGATATACATTACTAATATATATATAATATACTATACACTTGAAATATTTTAGTCAACAGTCGACAGCCTTCCATTGGTACCTCTCCAGATATAAATTCAAGTTACTAATAAACAATGTAGCACACTACCAAAGAAATGGTACAATTATTACACCTGTGTACTCACTACCTATGATATACGACCGATGGTCGCGGGTTCGATTCCTCGCACGGCACAAACATTGTATTCATGAGTACGATTGTTTGTATCGGCCTGGGTGTTTTCTATGTATAATACTTGTACTTGTATCAGTTATCTAGTACCCATAACACAAGCTTTATGTATCTTAACTTGGGTCTAGATGACGCTGTGTGAATTGTCCTGAGATTATTGTTATTATTAATGTAGCGACACCCTAACATAAATGATTACGCTACAGTGGTTAGGTGATAACCACCGTGCTACACTAACAATCCTCTTTCCCCTAAACGAGCCAAAATTTCTCAAAATACGATACTGTCATGTATAGTGTTAGAAATATTTACTTTCGAATTTGCAGCATATTACGTAAATAAAAGATTATTAATACTTGATAGTATTTTCTATTTATTATAGCGCTGAATCATATATTCCATCAATGACTGTAATCGACATGATTAAAAAAGCAATCATTAACTCATGTTAATGATTGCTTTTTTTATCATATCCATTACTGGCTTTAGTCATTAATTCATTAGTGATTACCATCCATTAAAAGCCCAGGATGACACTGTAAGCCTGGGTTGAGGAGGTTTGAACAGCGTCCAACAATCAATTTTGGCGCAATTTATAGTGCATTCTATCTGCATTCACATTCATTTTGCTCTTGGGAAGCAGTAAAAACCAGCTAAGGCCAACAGCATTAGAGAAAATAGAAAAAAAAGTTGTATGCGATCTTTACTTATTTTTTATTTTATTTATACCTAATACTGTATATGTAGTTAGTGTGTAATGCATATATTTTAAAATACATGTATTTTAAAGAAACTATATTTAGTAATGTAAAAGATTTTATTAATGTTTCAAACACAGTTTACTATATACAAATTACTTTGTAAAAATATTTATTTTTTTCTTATCATTTACTGATTTATTATCATAGGCAACACTTAAAACCATAGTACAGAAAATAATAATGCAAATTGTTATATAAAATAGACAATTCATTAAATTATAATATAAGTACATAGAAACATAATTACGACTTGTTTTACTGCATAAATGTAAATATAAATAAAAATGAGTCATTATTATTCTAATAAATGGCATTTTTTATTCATGTTTGATTGCTTTAAGCAATTGAGCTGGCACCATATTGCGTAATATTGGGATCGATTCTGAATTTCGATTATCTACTTCATACAGAACAATAGATAACACTAATATGAATGAGTTTAGGAGAGCAATTATTTGTAATATAATTAAACTTTAATCATATTATGCAAAGAAGTACCAAACGATACTAGTAACTATGAGGACATACAATATCTATAGCGAGAGGATAGTTCCGAATTCTGATCGCTGTGTTTTTCTCGAACTACATCCATGCTTCATACAAAGATGTAAACAAAAATGTATTTGATATTATGCCGTGCAAAATATCAAATACATTTTTATAATTTTATTTTTAGGAATTTTTAACATGACAATAAGATTCCCTATATTACACAATTTAGTGTTAAAAATCTAATATTATTACATCATTCTAAATTACTATTGACAGAACAAATAATTAATTTAACTTAATAAATGGAAATGTATAATAAATATGAGACAATTAAAAGTAACTTCAGAATCTGTTCTAGAAACAAAAGTTGTATTAGAATACACATGATAATAGAAAAGGAATAGCAGAAATTGATAACAATAATAAAAATGAAATCACATAACAAGAATGGCGCAGAAATAATAGGCCGCTCGATCGCAATCGATACTAACTATATCGATTGATAATAGAATCCACTTCTACATTACGCGCGATTTATTAAAAGTACATGTATATCGTAGGCGGTAGACTATGGCTCAAATATTGTAATTTTGAGGCAATTGTGATTTACTGTTTATCATTTTCATCAGTGTATGATCAGTACAAATTACGAGAACGATGAACAAAGAATAAATTACAACCATCTGGAAATCACAAAATTTGAGATAGTTCTAACCACCTACGTTAACAATATGTATAATGTACCTATATACCATTATTATGTTTGCATAATTATAATCACACAGAGCGATGTTTTACAATGCGGAGTTCCCGGAAGTGTTTAGCGACGTGGGCCCCACGCGGCCGGGGATGGCTGGGGAGCGGCTGTCGTGCGGCCGGAGCCCGGCATCGTGGGGAACTCGTGAGTGGACGCGGTGTCCGGGGCGCGCTGTTCCCACGGCCCACCAGTCACGACGAACCCGGCGGCCGCTCCGCCGGCAGCGCCGGCTGCCTGCGCCGAACCGCTTTCCGATCCCAGCATGTCGCCGAAGTCGCCCAAGGAAGGGGCCGCCGGTCGTTGGTAACGATCTACCACATCTTGTAACTGTCGAAGATTATATAGCACATCAAAACTTTTGCGACAAAAAAGCGATATAATTTTTTTTCAGTTTATATATTTATATTACACTATATAGGTAAAACACCACGCAACAGCCAGCTATTTTTTATCTTCAATGTATAGGTGTAACTATGATTTGATAGTAATTTGAACTGGAAGTAAATGACAGATTTTTTTATCAAGGATATTGTTCTTCAACCCACCCTTGGAACAGTACTTATCTTTCACTTGTTTTCATAATACAACTTTCTTAACAATCCAAGAGATTTTATACCGAGAGGAAATGATTGACGAAATCAGACAGATTGACATTTTTAATTTCAGTCTGAATTAAGGGGGCGTTATCTATATATTCTATTATTATATATATATATTCTTCGAATTAAGAAGCACCACCATTACAATCTTATTTTTACAAATAATGAAATATTAAAATTGACTTACATATTCTTCTGCCAAATTAAGGAGGTGGTCTTTAGCATCCAATACTCTATCCTCGTCACCAGTGATAACAACAATACTGTCCTCAGAATTTTTCGGGAATCGAATATCGACCCTGTATTCCTCCATGATGCGTCTAATATTCTTCCCTTTTTGACCTATTAATCTTCGGTGAACACGTGGATCAATCTCAACTTCCTCTCTGCACTGGTTATCCTATTATATAACAATATAAAAGAATTATAGCAGCCACAATTATAAAATCTAAACTATAATTACATTGCTTATAAATGGATAATGGTTGTACTAACTAGCAAAGTTTGAAAATGTTAAATATTATTTTAGACATATTTAATTTTGTCAAACATGTATGTGATTATGAAAAATTATATTTTACATCATAAATCGACTTCGGATGGAAAATATAAAAAATAGCATTCATATTTCCAAAGGTTATAAGATACATAGATAAAGGTACACTTTTAAGTACCTTTTGTTTACTTATGTATATCTATATATCTTTGGGAATTAAGGTGTTTAAGACAGATTTAAACTTTCCTAGTTTTATTGTTTGTATTATGTGTTTTATATTATACTACACATGTAAAATTAATCGAAGTCTATGTGACATAATTACTTACAAGTTGGTGAACAATAGCCATAATAGCTTCCTTTGCTTCTATAGCCTTGTCCTCATATCCCTGAATTGTAATAATATCCTCCTCAGGTTCGCCGCGTTTTGGAAGGTTTATTTGTACTCCATAATCAGTCCGAATCTTCGTTATGACAGCACCTCCTTTACCGATCACCAGAGGATGATATTCAGGGTGTACTCTGAACTTCAGTTCAAATGATCTAGTTAACAATAACACACATAATTGAAATAAAAGGATATGATAACATGATGATACAATTGCGACTGTAATTCTTCTGCACAATTATTATTGCTATAAACCATCTCTAAATAACAAAGTGCAAAATCTTCTATTTTGTTCTATAAAGCAATTACAGTAAAATCCGACTGATCTGATATTGTTATGGTCAATACAGTAAACATTGTAGGCTTGTTCAACATTTAAAATGGTTATTACAATTAGACATTTCATCTATTATATAGTACCTGTGAAAGAAGCCAAATCATTCTAAAATTTTTAGGAATAAACATTATGAAGCATCTACAAAGCCTCACTTTGTAAACCATATAGTCAAAGGTAGTTGTTAATAAACTGCAGTTTCGAACTAAAGGTGTATAATAATAGTGCTCCCTTAATTTCTAGACTTAGTGATATTTTAATTGATAATTGATTGTCTACCTGTATATATTATAGTACAAATAATGTCAGTTTGCTGCTATTATACTGTAAAAGTGACGAGTGAATAGTGCATATTGGGCAGTTGAAAATTGCTTAATTGCATATCACAGAAATATTCTATTGCAAAGGTGTCGGCCACATATACAAATTTAGTATATAGAACTGAAATTAAATTTAAACTTACAGTGATTTTATGCATCATATCACGATGCATAAAATCACTGACATTTCAAATCATATTTCCATATTATCCTAATAATGTCCTGTTAAGACGAACTCTTAAATGTTTATGTTAATGCTGGCAACACTGTGTCTATGTGATACAGTGTACATCATTATTTGCAAGTTTGATATTTGAACAAATTATTATTCAGTACATGTTAATTTAACTTTACCTCAAAATTCTGTCTTCTTTTTCTTTCTCCATTTCTACAATTTTGTCGGCTATTGCTTGCTCAGCTTTCTCCACATTAGTGGGTGTACCGGTCACCTAGAAACGAAAGCAAAATATTAAATCTGAAAAAAAAAATTAAAAGTGACTAACACATTGTTTTTAATCACATAATTTTTAATATACATATATACATGGTAAATAATTACAATCTGAGATATATAAAAAAAAGTACATGAAATAATGTCAATCTGTACTACTATGTCTGGACCGATTTTGACGGGACTTTTTTTGGCAGGCAGCTGATGTAATAAGGAGTAACTTAGGCTACTTTTATTTTAGCAAAATTATCTAATTACGTTTTTTGTTAAAATCCACGCGGACGAAGTTGCGGGCACAGCTAGTTACAGATATAGTCGAGAAGGGAGATACATTTTCAGTTATCTTATTTAAGCAAGTAATATAAAGTAATTCATTAAAATAATAAATTCATAATCTCACCTTCACCAAGTCACTGTTCTCTTCACTTCGTGGTAACAGAATATGAACATCATATGTCTGCATTAGTTCTCTTCTCTTTTGACCTGCTAGTAACCGGTGCAGATCATTTGGAACTTCTACGTCGATAGTAACAGGCACCTAACATATAAGAAATTGCATTCAGATTATGAATCTTATACTCTGTTCCAATGGAACTTACGAAAAATAAACAAAGATGTCAGTGACCGGTGGGCTAATTATCTAACTTCGTTCGCAACGATTTTCGTATGTAACGTAGTGAAAATGACGTCATCTGTCAATAATGCGATTATATTGACGCCATTTGACGCTGTCAACTAGCATTGCGACGTAAACGCAACTTTACATATCGATAAAAATTATTTCTATCCAATGTCGATTAACGTGTAACCTCGTTGCAATGTCACGGAATCGCTATTTTGCCGAAATGACAGCGTGGAATTGAAACGGTTTTTACATTATAAGAGCCAATTTAGAAGGTGTTTCTTTTGGTTACATTCTTTAAAATATCAGCATTAGCAGCATTATTTATCTTGTTTTGGTAATTTTCAGTATTACATATATTTTATTGTATCCAAATATTACGTAAAAAGTCGTGAAAGGGTTTTAAATATATTAAATGGGAAAATTGTCACAACTCAAAACTCGACATCAGTGTTGCCAATTCGATATTTCATTTTTGTCCCAAATCACATTGAATAAAAAATATTGGTTCAAATTAATAAAAAGAAGTTGTATCAACTAGAGTAAACGTTTAATATAAAATTAGGGTTGTTTATAATATTAATATAATTAAAAAACTATTTCAATGAATACGGTGCTCTGTGAACGGAATACGGAACGTTTATGGTGCTCTGTGATTTGTTTAAAGTAAATAAATTTATTTGTTTAATGTTTTTACAATTATGTACAAATTTAAAAAGATGTGCCCATATCATTTTAAATTTATATGGATACCTACGTACTTACCTAGGTATCTATAGCAGAAAAGAAAAAATAATTTGTAGGTTAGATTAATATTATTAATGATTATAAGTAGTAATATGCTTTTATGTTCAAAATTATTAACCTTATTTTTTCAATAGAATAGACTTTTTTATTTTATTTTATTAAATGTCTATTAATAAAATTAAAATAAAAGAACAAGTGAACACTGCAGTTTATTTTGTAATTTTTGAACGCAATAAAAACTGTTTCAAATCAACCAACTATTATTATTATTAACGTATATTAGTATTAACGCAATAATTTAAAATGTATCCCTCTAAAGGTATAAGCTATCTAATGTACTCACTTTTTAAATTGGTCGGATTAACAATAGTCCGCTGCAACTTCATAGTAGTGTTTTATCGATAGAAATGATTTATGCTGCCGTCACTCGATCTTACTTGATCGCATTTTTTAAATTGAAATAATTTTATATTGCATCACAACTTCAGCAGAAACAATTTCATATCGTGTTACATAATTAGCCCACCGGACATAGACAGTCTTTGTGAGAACCAAAACCATAATGACTAAAAAATCAATAATTGTATTGAATATTATATAGATTAATTTATTGAATGTTTCGTTTTATCAATTTGATTATACATAATTACAAATATTTTAAACGCGAGTATTTGTAGGTGTGGATGAATGGTTTGTTACTCTTTCACCCAAAAACTACTGGATGCATTTTGGTGCAACTTTACAGTAATATGCTTATACATCAAAATAACATATATAAAAATATATTATGTAAATTGGGTATGCGTGATGCAGACGAAGTCGCAAGAGTCAGCTAGTACGTTAATATTACTGACAAATAATAAAAATCAAAGTTTGTAGTTAATTTACGAAATACGAGAAATTCAATTATTTCTTTTTTTAATGGCTACTCTTTTGAATGATGCTCTGACTTAGATTTTTCGTTTCTTTTAATTTTAGACTTCCACTGCCCGTGCCCCTCCAATCGATTCAATTCAAACGGGGATCGAAATTACGACGGCATGAGCCGAGATTCGGGCCCTCAGACTAAAGACGTATCCGTCAGGCGGGAGTTGGCCTTCAGCCGGTCCATAAGTCCTTCCGCGAGTTTGGAGTGCCACCTGCACTATCGTCCGGTGAAGCTCTAAAGGCTCTAAAGGGCATCAGCAGTAAAGTAGACCGAAAAAAAACCTTCCAAACACTAAAAAGCTTATTGATGGTATCTTTGAAAAACCTTATAGTCAGATTTTATCCCTTTGTTTGTTTGTATATTAGAAACTTGAAAGCAATGTTTGTTATTGTTGTTGTATCAAGAACTTATTATCGCATTACTTTAATTATTTTATATCACTATATTACAAATATATGTATTATCGTATTAATAAACAACATCACCTGTTCGAGTAAAGCTTTCTTTGCGGCTTCGCAATTTTCTGGCCGACCAGTAATTCTGATAATATCGTTAGAACCAGGCTCAGCATTCTCCTCGCCGTTCTTCTGAGGTACATCCGCGGCTTCACTTGTATCACGCTCTGGGAACTTGATTTGCACATCGTATTCTGCTGTTATGTCTTTCACCTTAGCGCCCCGCGCTCCCATAACTGTACGGTGATGTCTTTGAGAAATTACGCATTCAATTGTCACCTGAGAAATATAATATTTTCCTTAATTATTATAATTGACAGTTTACCTTCTAACAGAAACAACTAGTATAAAAGAAAGTGGATATGAAACTAGTAACCGTGAGCAATGTTACTACTCTTAAAAAATTAAAGGTACTTAATAATATAATGTAATAAATTTAGTAAATATGCCTGCTAATGTATTTGAATTTAAAAAACCTTAGCTTCCAAATCTTCTATAATTTCGTTGATGCGAGCTTTAGCGGCCTCGATGCATTCTTTGGGTCCCTTGAGTACGACGCGATCGCTATTAACGCCCTGTCTCGGGAATGAGATCTGCACACCGCCACAGTCATCTGCGATGCGTCGTAGCACTTCTCCACGACGTGCAACAAAGTGCCGGTGGTGTCGTGCCGCCACCGTCATCTCACCCTCCGACACGTTGCTGATCTCCGCCACCGCAGCCTCCAGTTGTTTACGCGCAGCTACCACCTGTTCCTCCCGTCCTATACCAGAAACTCTATTAATACTCTTGACTCTCAATTCCACTCCCATACAAGCCGGTATATTGTGTACAAGATATGTAGAAAATATGTTTTACGATACTAAAAAACATGCAACTGACTTTAAAAACACAGCATTCTTAATTAAACAGTTTTTATATTATGTATTATTCGTATTAAAGAATAATAAACTAATTACCAATTATGAAAATGGCTTCCTTGTCCTCATCTTTCTCAGTTGGGAAGATAATACGAGCTCCAGTCTGCTCACGAATTTTCTTAATATTGGCACCATTCTTTCCAATAAGGAACTTATGATGTTCAGGTTTAGCACGGACATGTGCCGTATGAGAGGTGAGTTCACGTTCAGATGCATGCGCCAATAGCTGTTGCTTTGCCTTCTCAACATCTTCAATCGGGCCTTTGATAATAACTTTGTCACTTTCACTATCAGCAGGTGGGAACTTTATAAGAACTCCTCCACATTCCTCCATTATGGAATGAATTAATTTGCCTCCTGCTCCAATAAGTGAATTGTAGTATTTAGGCTGTATGGTTACTTCTTCAGTTACTATGTTCGCCTTCTCATTGTGAATTTGTTGTATTTTTTTAACTGCTTCTTCAACATTTTCACGCTTTCCACGAACAGTAATAACATCACTGTCATCGCCTTCAGCAGGAAGATCTATTTGTGTCTGAGTCTCATCCCGAATTTTCCTTAGATTTGCTCCACCTTTACCAATGATAAACTTGTGAAACTGTTTGAAAATTGGAACTTCCTGAACATACGAAGATTCAGCAATCTCTTTTAGAATTTTGTGGAGATATTTTTCACATTTTTCAATATCTTCTTGAGGGCCTCTTAATTTAATAGGACTTCTTTTTTGACCTTGATCAGGGAGAGTAATCAACACTCTATCGAACTTTTCGCGTATTTCTTTAATCTTATCTCCTCTAACCCCAATAAGAGATTTAATGTATCTGTGATCAACGTAAACCTCTTTTGTCCTCTCATTTTCTAATTTCATAACCATTTCTCTCAATTCTTTTTCAGCATCAGCCACACCCTGATGACTTCCTTCAATACGAATTACGTGATTGCCTTCATTTTCGATAATATTAATAACTACGCCAGTCTCATCCTTCAGTCTGTTAACTAAAATGTAAGTATAACAATATTTAATGAAGATATATGATAATAATAATTTTAATGTTGGTTAATAAAAAATATTCTACTTACTGTTCGATCCGCTTTTGCCTATAATGTGTTTGAAAAATTTAGGGTCCACTGAGAGTTCAACATATGTCAGAGTGTCAAGCAAATTTTTTACAAAGTCACTAAGTTCCACTTGTGCACGTTCTACTTCTTCTGGGGGACCATCTATTTTAACTTTATCTTCGGAATGAGTAATGTCAACATGCACCTAAATTAAATAAAAAGAGTCAATTTGTTGTAAAAATATTTAAAAGAGACAAACTTTTTTGTAACCTAATTAAATATTAATAATTGTACGAAATATATTATTACCTTAGAATAATCCTGGGTAATCTTTTTAATATTTGAACCATTCTTTCCAATTATGTATTTATGAATCCATGTTGGAGCATCTACAGTTGCGGTTTTCACAGAGTTCGCTTTTTCACATACTTTGGATAGAGCTGAAACAAAAAATTATAATGTTATCCTTACTAATATTATAAATGCGTCTGTCTGTCTATCTCGCTCTCACGCAAAAACTACTGAACCGATTTAAATTATATTTGGTACACAGATAGTCTAGACCCTGAGAAAGGACATAGGCTTCTTTTTAATGAGAAAAAAGGGTTGTAAGGGGTTGAAATTGGGGATGAAATATTGTATGGAAGAATCGTAATTTTTTAAGCTAGAAACTTGAAACTTATTTTTTGAGGCTGTTGATTAAATATAAATAAATATGACATTCTAAGTTAGTAAAACTTTTACTATTAGGGGTGTAAAATAAAATAGGGAGTGAAAGTTTTTATGTAAATTCGTCATTTTTGAAGCTAGAAGTTTAATTTTATTTATTAAATATATATTTAGAAAAAGAGTTATAAGGGGTTGAAAGAGTTATGTATGGAAGTGTCGTCATTTTTGAAGCAAAAAGGATGAAACTTTTTCATTTGGCTTTTATTGGGTTAGGTCATTAAATATTTGGCAAACAGCATATTAACCATTAGGCAAACAGTGATTCATATGTAGTGCATTTAAAAAAATAAATTACAAAATATGTTTATTTATTCCTGGACCATTCACACAACTCCATATAATCCTAAGCTGAAAAGAGCTTATCATGTGTACTAGATGACTTATAGGAATACTTCTTTTTATCAATATATACATAATATACGTATAGAGAATACCCAGAATACAAACAATCATATTAATCAAGACCAAAGTCAATTCATTAAATATTTTTTCATTATTTTGTCAAGGTCACTATTTTACGCGGACGAAGTCGCGGGTACAACTAGTATATAATGTATACATATTTTAAATAATACTTTTGTGATAGTGGTGTCTTGTCTTCCTACACTTCAAGTTAAATACATCTTTCATAGCAAGTTGTTTGGGGGCTGTAATAGCTGAGACAGAGATAAGCATTCAGGCAATTTAGTACAAAGTCTACCTAGATATTTTGTACAAAGCAAATTTTATCATTATTTGTGTAAGGTAGCATTTCTTCTCCTCTTTTTTTTAATTTGACTCTGTAGGCGTTATTGGTTTTCTATATTTCATTAATACATATCTTGTTGTTTATCTATGGTCTTAAGCAAAAAGTCAAAGCCAAAAGGAAAGATAGGGGAAAATGAATTAATAGCGAGGAGGCGTGGCGTCCTGTCTAACAGCAGTAAATATCGAAAAAGGGTCATCATGTGTATTGATTGTTTTTAAAACATATGTTATAGATAATATATTTTGTAGTTATAGAAATATATTTTTAAAATTAAATGATGGAATGCAAGAAATAGAGTATTATAAATATACAAACCAAGGCCAATTTTATTGTGGGGTCCATGAAGAGTAATGGTTCCAGTAGGCGAATCAGGTGGCGGCATTTCAACCGATACACCAGTTTCCTTTAGTATCTCCTGTATGGTAGTTCCACGAGCACCAATTACATATTTATGTTGAGATTTAGGCACCTCTACTCGTACTGTCGAACATTTTTTTACCTAATAAAAATAAAGGAATAATTTCTTTATTGTACCCAAATTTCTGTATTAATAGTAGTTTTAAGCACTCAGTAGATTGAAAATTCTTTATTTGGGTAATACACTTTTTAGGGCAAAAATGTCTAGTTGTTGAAGTGTCCTTTTAAGCAAATAAATGCCTGTCCCAAAAGGCTCTCCTTTGCCATAGCTTACATAAATTTTCAAACTATGGAATAGCATATTAGAACTATAAATTAGTTTCTACATTTATATTAAGTTTTTTTTATCTGCCACTCGTTCGAAAAGCTATCTCATCACAAGAAGAATAATGGAAAATATTTACTTAGAATAATTGAATAAAAAGTTAGAAATCAACTGTTCTACATGCAATTAATATTTCATAACTTTCCTATGACATCACTCAAACATCATTACCATATCATCATGAATTTGTTCAATTTGTGCTTTAGCAGCCAATACTCCATTTTTCTCGCCAGCAATCACAATTTCATCACTTTGAGTGGACGCAGGCGGTATATGTATGCGGGCGCCGGTCTCCGCGCTCATAGCCGCCGCACGCTCACCATATGGTCCTTGAATGAATGGGTGATAGATTTTTGGCACCGTTATACGCTCCAGAGCTTTACGTGACTGTAATGGAAATGACATATTGAAGGTTTGTATTTTAATATCACTACAACTAAAAAATATCATGACCACCATATGGTGCTTGAGAGAAAATAATTTTTAAAGTAAAATATAAATTACGAAGTACTAAAATTAAGCAATTATTTTTGTGTTGGACAGGCCATTTGTCGAGAAAGGCTTTATTAAGCTAAACTACGCTACGACCAATAGAAACGAAGCATCAGTGAAAAATGTCGCAAAAACAGGGAAAATTATTTCAGAGCTTCCATTGCATGCGCTGCGTAAATGGCTCAAGTTACCTAAAAAATATGTATAAAGTGTTTTTGATAACCACGCGAACGAAGTCGCGGAACATAAAAATTATGTCATTTTAAATATATGCAGAAGCATTTAGAATTCTGTATTAATTTATATTGTAATATTTTAAAACCATAGTATTAATGTCTTACTTGTTCTTCTGAGCAGACTCTGATTTCATGTTCAGCTTTTTCAATTCCTTCCTTAGTGCCAGTTATAGTTATTGTCTCACTGTTATCGGCAATTGCTGGCACACTGATCTTAGTTGCTGTTACTTTCTCAAGTTCTTTCAGCTTTTGGCCTTGTTTACCCAATATCCAACGATGGTGTTCTTTCGGAATTGAAATTTGCTTGCTAGCCTGTAGTGAAGAGAATCAAATGTTTATAAAATTAAAAAAAAAACTGCTATTAGTGGCAAAATTAAATTACATTCTTAGTGTATCTTGTTGAAACTAAAACACACCAGTATTACACCAATACCTGTCTGTTACACCACTATATTTCCTATATTAACAATATTATTGACAGTAAGTATGTAAATACATACTTACTGTCAATTTGAAATTGGAAACTGTGATAGTTACAGTTGGTGCAAATGGATGTAAAAATATTGAAAAACATCTAATACTAGTTTGCAGGCGAATTTTACAAACGAGATACATATCTCTCTTTTGTAAAACTCGCCTGCATATCCTACTAGATTTTTAAATTTCCTGCAAGTTGATTGCTACATTACTATTTGTTTGTAGTCAAGTGATCAAGTTGTACCTGTTGCTGGAAGTGAGTCAAAATTTTACGCCTTGCTTCAAGGACAGCACTATGCTTTCCAGTGATGAGAAAAGTAAGACTGCCATCCTTGCTGGTTGATATTTCGATATGTGCTCCAGTATCCTTCGTTATAGCTTGGCAGGTTCTCAATGACTCTCCCTCACCAAATGTATTAGCGTTATCCAATTTCCTTTCTTCGTATGGCACATGAAATACCTAAAAATAAATCTAAAAATTAAAAAGTGCATTTGTCTGATGTACTATCTATATCTCATTTTTTTACCTTTTCATGTATAACCAGCTGAAAGGTTCCAAAAGAAATTGGAAGTAATGATAGATTGCATTGCCATAACCCTATACCCTATCTTTTATATCTAAAAAGGATTTGGGTGTAACAGAGGATGAAAATTTGTATGGGAAATGAATAATTTCTCAAGTAAGGGGATACAAAACTCATAATAAGGATAAAAAACACACTACTCAAAACACAAATTTTAATCAGATGAAATCACTGGCATCAGTTATTATAACAAAAATCGAATGCTTATACAACAATAATATTCTAACTATAGGATACAGGCTAATAAGACACAACAGTTGTATATAAACCAGGTCATTTATCACCATTATAGAAGTATCAGTCTACAAATATTAGTCTAATAAAAGAACTGTTTAAATATTGAAATAGCCTTGTAGGAACAAATACATATTTTTTAATAACTTAACATGAGTCAAATCAATTTCATTATGCCATATTTTTTCAGCATGACACAGCCATCCGGTATGTCTGTGCACATGTGTACACAGACACCACGTTAGATGACGTGGATGTACATAGATTGTTCCATGCAATTACAGAACCCCGTCAATTTAAATAATATGACCAAAATTACTTAAAATAATGACTTTCTAAAATTATAATGACAGCTTTGCACACATGATATCATTAAGTGGAAAATTTAAAAAAATGTTTCTACCATATGTTTACGTTATAAAATAAATATCTGTTCCAAATGTCAGTTTTCTAGATTTACTAGTTTTGACTGTATATTTTGATAGTCAGGCAGGACTAAAGGTTCTAGAAGCATAGATTATTATTTATTACGGAATATAAAATAGTATGTTGTGATATTAAGTACATACCTGCGTATGCAATGAAGAGCCAACACGTAGTTTATTAGTGACCAATTGAATGTTACGCTGCACGGGAGGCTGAGAATTAGGCAGAGCAGGGAACAGGTCATCATAAGCATAACCGGGTCCACTGTTCTCATACCCAACATTATTCATCTCCTCCCCATGCACAGGTATCTCAGAATGAACGGGTAACATATCTCCAACCATCATGGATTGCTGATGCATCATTTTTGCCTCCTCCAGCAGTCCTTGTCCGCGCCAAGTCGTTACAGTACTGTTGAATACAAGAAAAAATGTGTTACAAGAACAATGGAATCATTTTACAAACATGTAGAATTAATATTTACACTATATATTTGAACAAATGTTTTAAACCATATACCATATATATGGGACATTATTGTCGCTGGTAACACATAGGTTTTAAATATCTAAGAGGTCCATACACAGTGCAATAATTGTATCGCATTTAATTCTTTGACCATATATGAATGATGGCTTTAATTAAAATAAATCTAGTTGATCGATTATAATAATCCAATCCAACTGAAGTGGCAATAAAAGAGCAAAAAGATTGTCAAGAGTCTATCTCCTCTACTCAAATGCGAAAAGTAGGAATCACCACACTGGGATGTACTAATATTGATAAATAGGTTCTATAATGATGCAGCTTCTTATTGCAAGATATGTTAAAGTTAATATTAACTTTGGTGTTGCCTCAATGATCAATTGCCAATCATTCACGAACCTGTCACATAATGAAACATGACAAAATACATAACTCATAAAGCTCGAAAAAAATAGTTCAATTACTATTGTCCTGAATGAGTTAATAAAAATATTTTCTGTGTGATTACCATCTATTTAAAAACAAAAAAAAATATTTCGCCCACATCTTAACTCACGCTAACTAGTTATAATAGGTATGTAATGACGTTTTTTTTAATTTAAACATACACATTCAATCATATTTTATAAATAAATGTTTTAATAAAAAACTTTATTATTTTAAATAATAATAAAAAATAAACAGGAATATAATAACTTGTCCAGGAACAATAATGTCCATGCTCACCTGGCGAAATTAAAAGACCTAAATTTGACATAAATACTGCTAAAGAATGTTATTGATCTTTAATAATGCCCAGATTTGTAAGTTTAGTTAGAAGTAAATAATTCATAATTCAAATAAAACAGTATACCATAGTGGATTTAAAAGAAAAACTAACAAGGGAAGAAATACTTTCATACTATATACATTTCAGATACAAATTGAACATTACCTATGTTGCTAGCATTTTATGATTCTTAACTGTAGGTATTCATTTAACCTACATTAACACAAAATTAATGAAGTAAGTATAGGTGTGGAATACAGACTACTTGATTAGTCTATGTTATATATTTATAATATAAGCCTTATATTTTGTATATCAAATTCTATTGCCACTTCTTTCTATTGTTCCTTTTATTTTCCCTTTCTAAGCCTAGTTAATAATGTTTCTTTGTATAATATATATAATATACAACAACATCTTCAACAATTCCCTGGTTTCCTTTATCACCCACAGTGCACAGTACATATTAATAAATAGGGTTGTTACAACAAAATATATCCTTTTATTTACATTTATTTCACTTAAAGTAATATTGTTTTATAAAACAAATTACCTTCTTATAGCGTCATATTTCTACAAAAATACACCATTAAAATATTTAGCTATCTGAAAGAATGTAGTAGAAAAAAAATAGTTGGTTTGTAGTTAAATACAGTAAAAATTGCTATATGTATAGAAACTACAAAAATGTATTTTTGTGTTATTTAATACAAAGAAAGGAATGGATATACTAGTGAGTATACATTAAATTTTGAAATATGTTGTGAAAACTATATAGAAAACAAATCATCTAAAATAAAAAAACAATGAATCAACATATCAGTATGGCAGGTACAGGAATAATTTGCTACAGCTGCAACATTATTTGAAAAATTTACATTTACACCTGTCAATTTAGTCCCAGAGATTAAAAAACAGACTATAGGTACTTTATTTTTTACAAATTTAAAATAATTACTATTAAAAAAATTCATGATTAATTACAATAGGTCTAGCATTCTTAAAATTATTATATACATAAAGGAATTAATGTTTATTAATTAGTAACATGTTTCTTTCTACTCAGTTTTACCAACTCCTTTGGTATTTTTTTATATAATAAAAGATAACAAAATTAATTTTGATTGATAGTAATAACCTAATTATATCTATGAAAATATTTAATAATGTCATAAACCTATGTAGATTATGATTGTTACTATATCAGATATAATATAATGATTTAGATAAATACATATAATATTATTTGTACATTATATATGTTAATATATCAGCAAATTAACTTTAAATTTGTTTCTTTTAATTTTTTAGGTCCAATAGAGTTTTTTGTGAGTATCCATAAATAGGTTGTGTGTACAGCCGCATTTATTAAGATATTACATTAAAAGTTATAGAACACAAATTTTCCTTGTATATATAAAAAGAAAGTAACAGGAATAATTTCGTGAAAGAAAGATACTTTTATTACATAGTTTAGAGAAAATGTTCCAAGTATTCCAAAATTGTGATAATACGTGTCACCTTCCAACACATTTGACGTGGAACTCATTCTCATTCAATATCAACACTCACCGTAAGTACTGTAGCAAATCAATCTGAAAGTTTATCCCTTTGACGCCAGGATCAAAGATTCTTTCTCCTGTGTAAAAATATAGAATTATATTATCAAATAAAAAGAAGAAAACAATCCAATTTAATTAAAAAATGTAATGGATAAATACCAAATGCGGTGACGAACTCGCGAGGAGAAAGACAGTATGGTATAGATTATCAAAATTGTAGATTATAAAATAATGTACCATCATGTTATTGGGCTATTACATTATCACATTTACAATCTAATATTTAAGAAATTAAAATATTTGTGCAGTTATGAACCCATTTAAGTATTATTAGAACATATGCTGATACTTTGCTTTTTCGTCTTACATTTTGACTCCAAAATGTAGAATACTTTATTCTACAAATTTGGAAATGTAATACCCGTAGTAGTCAATAAAGTGATGATAATCGATATTATTCGATGAGCATCGATTTTTAGTTAGAAATATTGATGTTTTGTCGTCGACGTTTTATATGAAATTAACAAAAGCAAAAAGAATAAATAGTAATTCCTACAAAAATCAGTAGATGCTACTAGACATCGATATTTATAATACAACGACACTTATAGATCGATATTTTTCTATTATTATTCATTTTTGCATTAGATTTGCACTATAAATGCGCGGCTTTTATGATATGGCTAAATTTTTTGTTTTCGATTGAATTAACATGTTATTGCCATCATAATCGCACTAGAGCGAAAGCGGAATAGAGAGACGCATTTGTCGTACGCAGTCGTATTACTTTTACGATATTCTTCATTATATTCGATTAGAGTTAAAATTAAAAAGAGTAAAATAGCAAAAAACGTGAATATCTAACGAAGTAGAACAGAGGAAGCTATATGATAATTAATACCTCTATATTTTCTTGATGTACAAATAATTTTAATTATAAGCTATATTGTCAAACATATTTTGATAACTTTCATTAAATAAAATAATTGTAGTTTGAACACATACATAGATAGATATATCTATCTATCTAATGTGAATATTTAGTCACATTAGAAATTTATTTGAATAGCGAAATCTACCCACATGACAAGCACCTACTTAACCTACTGTTTACAGATTAAAAATGTAGATGGCGACATCATCTTTTAAAAAGTGACATACGCGACTCCCTCGCCCTTCCCCCCGACCCCGCCGTGTGCTATAATCAAGACTTTTCTAAGAAAAGTTGCATTGTTATTTAAAAAACAACTATTCATTCCAATTATCGTTGAGTTTTTAATTTGTTTTCTATGATTTCAATATAATGGATAAAATACCTAGGACGCATGAAGGTAATATTTTATAAACAATACTTGTATCTTGCATCCCTAACGCCAGCCATTTTATTACACATGTTTCTATATTTTCGCCGTCAATTTATGATCAATATCTATTTTACTATAATTATTCCAAATCCACTTGTTAATGTATGCTTAATATCGTAAGTAGGTGTCCTACAATAATATACTGAAACAAATAATGCATTGTTCTTTTGCTCACATTTAGTTATTATATTTACAGCGATTGAAGCTCAAATAAGAGAAATACAATCTAAGAAAAGTGAACTACCAGAAAATGGTGCAAATAAAGGCGTTTCCCTGGGAGAGACGTATTACGACAGTGACATATATGATAGTTCCGGACAGGGAGGTAAATCAAGGTACGATGGATATGTCACATCAATTGCAGCTAATGATGAAGTTGAAGATGAAGACATAGAAAATGTACCAATTTCACAAAAGAGGCCGGGTTACACAGCACCAGCATCCTTACTAAATGATATTGCACAGGTAAGAAATATTAAATAAACTCAGTGTATGCATGGATTACTTTCAATTATTTGTATATAGTGAAGAAAAATTTTAGTAGTTTCTGATAATTACTTCGTTTCTATTTTCTTATCAGGTTATCATGTAATAATTAATTGTCATATTATGCAATCTTTTTTATAATCCATTCCTATATATTAGAGATTAAAAGACAAAAGCATAATCTTAAATACATATTACAATGCATCATCTAGCTTCATAAAAATGCACTCATTTTAGTCAAAATGCATTTATTATTGGAATTTTTCATATAACTGTCTGTGAAAAAGTATATATGTGGACCGTGGTTGCAAACCAGCTATTTGACCCTATCTATTATAATTGTAGGAGTAATAGTTTTCTTGTGGGTATAAAACTTGAGCCTAACAATTCAACTTTTAATTTTAGAGTGATAAAGATTATGATCCATTTGCTGAGAAAAGGAGACCAACTATTGCGGACAGGGAAGATGAGTATCGTCAAAAGAGACGTAGGATGATTATATCTCCAGAACGTATGGACCCATTTGCTGAAGGTAATTAAAGTAACATTAGCTTGTAATTTTAAGAGTACATAATTTAGTTTTCAATTAGTACCAAGTTTTACTATTACAATTTTCAGTGTATATAAAAGAAATTTTGGGAATAATATTAGTTTTTATTTTATAAATTGATACCTTCATGGTTAACTTATTGATGTAGATGAAGATATGTTTTTTTTGTGGAAGGGGTAGATTAGGGGTTTGGAATAACAATCTGCCCTCTTTTTTTTTTACTGTACAGCTATTTTTCAGCTTCTGTTTTCAGATATCTTTCATAGATATTGAGAAAATAAATCTTATTAAGGGTTGTCACCCAAATTACTGCATTACTAGGGGGGTTTGGGATATGAAAATAATAGTATGGTTTTTCTGGAGACTACAAATATATAAAAAAGGTAAAATTGCTTCAATAGATACTGGTGCAGATTTCATATGCTTAACTGGGTAGACCCTGTACTATATGTCTACATTTAAATAAATTTAATTTGGTGTTAACATGTACTCCTTAATATGATAAAAATAATTATTTTCAAAATATGACTTACATTTCACAGGTGTAAATTATCTTTATTTTTTGATGATTACATATGTATTATTTTCTTCCCTACTTTAAAGACTTTTCTTGTCTTTTTTGTATAATAAATTTATGTTTACTTCTTGGGTTGTAATTATGTACATCTTGGTTTCATTTTAGATTTTGTTGACACCTAAATACAGGGTATAAAATAATTGGTTTGGGGTGTAATTAGATGAGATGAAGATATCCACACAGATGCTTTGCCCATAATTATAACATTTTAATTCTACAATAATAAATCCATTTGATGTCTTTTTCACAGGTGGTAAAACTCCAGATGTTGGTTCTCGAACCTATACTGAAATTATGAAGGAGCAATACCTTCGTGCTGAAGAAACAGAGGTGAGTTTCAGTGTTGTTATATTAATTAGAGACATCATAATTGTCAAAATATCCATCATACATTTATTCACACATCTATAATTTTGCTAGTTGTAAATGCACAATTATAGATGAAATGATAAATTGTTCATATTAGAAGTAACGACATAAAAAATGAAATTTTATGTTCTTACTACTAATATGAACAGATGCTCTTATCATTTTGATTATCAATGTGTTTACTGTTAGACATTATTATATTATCTAAATAAATACATTAATATATTTATTTTCAGTTACGAAAAAAGTTATTAGAAAGAGCACGAGAAGGAACTCTCAAGCCTGTAGCACAGCCAAATGGTGAAGCTGTAAAACCAGTGGCAGCCAAACGCAAGGGACGCTGGGACCAGAGTTCAGATGATACTCCATCTGTAAAAAAGACACTTTCTGCTACACCCAGTTCACAGGCAACACCATCCTGGGATACAGAGGTAAAATCCTAGTTATTTAAAGTTAAATGTATATACAGTGGTGGTCATATAATTAGAAACACTTCTTAAGAATAAAGAAAGTATAACTTAAACGTACAAATTATCGAAAAAAATATATACATTCAATCATGCAATAATATAGCCACTCAAATTAAAAACTCATTAAATAGATAAAATATAAAACATATTTTAGTTTCAATTACAAAATCAGTCTTACCTATGTAGAAGTTTCATTTTCTGTTACTTGCTGCTTGGACACCTAATTAGAAACATTTAAAAAAAAGCATCAATATATCGTTCGTTGTTTGGAATCGAAGAATAACATTTCTTTCTTGCCTTTTTCTATTATTTTGGCGGCAATTCAAAATTTAATCTGATTTGTATTTTGTTCTAAATGGGCAAAATAAAAGTGACGCGTCAACTAGGCAAATAATTGTAAATTTACATGTAGATCATAAATGGGCGTACAGAAGAATAGCTGAGCATTTTCAAATTGTTCTATTAAGAAAGTTTTTAATGCAATTGATTATTATAAAACACATGGCTATCATGATACTATTGAAAATGTTCTTAGAGAGGCTCAGCGAAAAAAATCCTCTCTCAAAGAAGTCATGCTAATCGTCCGAGTTACTAAAAAAGATCGATTTAAAGACTCCAACCAGATTAAAAATGAAGTTTTTTGCCTGCTGAACCGAGAAACATCTCGTCAAGACTGATACGCCGAAGATTAGTAGAAGCTACATTGTTTAAAAGAACCTATCGAAAGGTACCGCTTCTTTCCAAGCAACACCGAGAGAAGAAATTATTAGAGAGAAGAAATTATTACTCGCTAAAAAATATGGTAATTGGGATGTAGAAAATGGAAAAAAGTGTTATTTTTAGATGAAACGATAATAAATATGGTAAATTCCGATGGAAATTGCTATGTTAGATATCCTGTAAACAATGCTTTTAATTATAAATACACAAGGGGTATAGTCAAGCACAGTGGCGGTAATATTAAAGTTCGAGGATGTTTTTCCGAATATGGAGTTGGACTCGTTCCGAATATTGAAGATATAATAATCAATGTCAACACAAAAATATGTTAAAGTACACAATGATTCTCTACTCGGACGATCATTTGTCTGTAACCTGGATCTTTCAGCATGAGAATAACCCTAAACACACGGCTAATAGCGTCAAATGTTTCCTTAGCCCAGCGTATATCCGTTTTAGACTGGCCAGCAAATGGTCAGGATTTAAAAAGATAAAAATCTTTGATATATTGTTAAAAAGAAAGTCTTAAACTAACGTAACACCAGTCAAAACGAACTACATGAAGCATTTGTTGTCGATGAAGCATGGAATTCAACCCCTCTATAAAAATGTATGAAATTGATTGAATCAATGCCATATCGCTGCAGTGCTGTTATTGAAAATAAGGAATACGCCACTAAATATTAATTGTAACTATTGGTAGGCTGTGGGTAGTAGCTATTTCGTAAAAAACAATACTAACTACTAATTCTTTAAAAAAATAGTTTTTTATACTTTTTTGTTGTTGTTTCTAATTAGTTGACCACTATTGCTCGTACCTAAAAACTGATTTAAATGTTTGTTCGTAATGTAAAATTGAAACTGCTCTAGTGTAGTGGGATTTATATTGTTTTTCCAATAAATGATGAATCGTTGAAGATATTGTTGTCCTATTTATTGTTTTATTTCAAAATAAAAATGATTGCGGTGAAGTATCTTACATAATGTCAAGAACCGTTGGTAGTGTTTCTAATTATGCGTCCACCACTGTATATCTCCCCCTCATTGGTAGAAAAATATACACTATTAAAAATCACAGTTTGAAATATAATGAACTGAAAAATTCAGCAGATTTGCAATTCAATCATTGTCTTCCATCACTCAATACAAATATCATTTATTCAAATAAACTTACATTGAAGCACTTTTGAATAGTCGTCACATTTTTTTTTCTAATATACCGCTTATTTGGAAAGCTTTCTCATCACAAGAAGAACGAGCAAGAAACTTGTATGTTGCTCTTTTAAATAATTTTATTCTTACTTACAATTTAAGTTTATTATAATTATTATGGCATATATTTACTATGTCATGCTATAGGCGTGTATGGAGACATGGGTGGTGGGACAATGCCTGCCCGACACAATGAAATGTTTAGATAGACAAACTACATCTTTGGTAACAACACTATGTTTTTATGGACAGTCATATAAAAATATGCTCATTTGATTCTTACTTTCAAATATAAAGTTTATTAATCTTATATAAATTACGACAACCTACTATAAACTGTGGCACAATAAAAATTTAATGACCCTATCACTTTTTTTTGTAGTCTTTATGACTGGTAATATGCAACATATAGTGTTCATAAACTTTTTCTGTTAGGGCTGCCATATAAAGTACAGTAATGACCTCATTGCTAGCAATGTATGTTCTAACAAAAATAGATCTCACGCTCATATTATTATCCTCCTCTGGTACCCCGCCAACGTATCATGTAACAGTTAAAAAAAACCTCTCCATATGTGCTTAGGCTTAGTCGCAACTCTCTCACACAGAATAAAAGTGAAGCGATGTGTAATTTTTTTAAAACTTGTAACTTGTAAAAGTGTAGCTTTACGGCGTTTATTCGATAACAGAGAGGCGCGTGGGAGGAGACGCCGGGCGCGGGCGGACGCGGCGGTGAGACACCGGGCGCGACACCGTCGGCGCGCGCCTGGGACGCCACGCCCGGACATGCCACGCCCGGACACGCCACGCCCGGACGCGACACTCCCGCGCACCATGCCTCCCGCCGCAACCGATGGGACGAGACCCCCAAGACCGATAGAGGTAACTATATTCCTTTTGTTATCCACGTTTATTTTCCTTTACACAGCACATTTTAACACGCGCTGGAAAGACAGCGTGCGCAATCGTTCGATCGCGTATGATGCGAGTGAATTTCATTTCCAAAATGTTATTTTATATTACACAGTTATTATTTTCCAGACATGTTTAAAGATTTAAAAATTATCAATATACTATAATTATGTCTTTGATGTATAATCAGATGTGCTCCATTTTGCAGTATTAATTATTATTTTTTATAAAAAAAAAGCGCTAAAGAACTCACGATTGAAGAATGCGGGAATGTGAGAGCTGGCGAGGCGCGGTCTTTCTCGCTCAAAAAAGAATATTTTGTGTTTCAATAATTAAATATATGATTGAATATGGTTTGGAAATGTCACAAGATCTAGGATAATTCCCACCTCTTTAATGTGTGACACGTCACATCATGGATGACGCTTCTTGTAGGTAATTGACTCGACATGTCATTGTTATGTTTAGTTATAACAATAATTTGTTAATAGTCCATATCAGTGTTTCTTAACGTGACGTCCACGACCCACAGGGGGTAAACTAGAAAATTGACTCTTTATCTATTAATATCTCTAGAAAAAATTGAAATTCACATTCTATATAATTTATATAGAATGTAAATTTAATTTTTTTTAGATATTTTGAAATTTTACTTACTGTTTCTTTAACAAATTCCAAGTGATTACGTACTAAAACTTATTTAGTCTTTGTGTTTAATGTCAGAAATATTAGAGAGGCTAAGGAATCTCGCATCAAAACTAGAAAGGGTGGTAAACACTGATCTAGGTAAGTTTCAAAATACGTGACTTAAACAAACTGTTTCATCATAGAGACTCCCGGCCACAACAGCGGCTGGGCGGAGACGCCCCGTACCGACCGTGGCGGTGTAGACACCATCCAGGAGACGCCGACGCCGGGCACCAAGCGGCGTTCGCGATGGGACGAGACACCGGGCGCCACGCCCGTCGCCGCCACTCCCACGCCGTCGCACGCTACACCTTCTCACGCCACGCCCTCGCATGCCACGCCTTCGCACGCCACACCCACTCCTGGCCACACGCCGGTGTTCACACCGGGAGGGGTAATATAACAGATATTATTCTTTTTACAATCTTTTCACTTTCTTTGATCAAATCTACACAAATCATATTTGTAAATAATCGTTTTTGATTTTTGTACTTTTTTCTTCCAGTCAACTCCTGTAGGAGTAAAGGCTATGGCCATGGCCACACCCACACCCGGCCATGTTGCTGCTATGACACCAGAGCAGCTGCAGGCTTACCGTTGGGAGAAAGAAATAGATGAGCGTAATAGGCCATATACCGATGAAGAACTGGATGCCATGTTCCCAGCTGGGTACAAGGTTTTGCCACCACCGGCCGGTATGTACATTTTAATTCGTAAATCTAGGCTATTTATATTATCATATGAAGTCTATATATTGTAGATAAGTCTGAGGATGAACATCATAGTTATTAATCAACACTTTAGTTTCAGGACACATGTATTAAACAAAGCCATCGTCATGTGGAAATACTGCATCGTAGTGAAATGTCATTAAATACATGTGTTGTTGAATTTTAAATGATTATGAATTCATTTTAATACTCACTTTTTCTTTCAGATGAATGATGACAATATGGCTTTACAGTCTCATGCCGTTGGATAGACTGCCAGATTAAGCTTTACAATATTCTCAATTGCTGATTTGTGTACTTTAAGACAATTACTATGATGCATGCTTTACATTTTCTGTGTCGGCATGTGACTGTATAGTTAATTGTGTATATTGTTGCCCAGGTTATGTTCCGATTCGGACTCCGGCTCGTAAGCTGACCGCAACACCAACACCCTTGGGTGGTACCCCAATCGGCTTTTTCATGCAGACGGAGGAAGTCGGAGGGTCCGCTGCAGCCGCGGCGCGCCTGCTCGATCCGCAGCCCAAGGGTAGCCAGCAACTGCCCTTCATGAAACCAGAAGATGCACAGTACTTTGACAAACTGCTCATTGATGTCGACGAGGATACACTCTCCCCGGAAGAATTAAAGGAGAGGAAAATTATGAAGCTATTACTCAAAATTAAGGTAAATTTTATATTTCAAGTTAAGTCATATACTGAAGGTAATGAAATTGTACCATATATTGAATGAGTATTTCACAATAATGAAAAGAAGATATTGTACTGACTAACTTGTTTTAATATTTTATTTTTCAGAATGGTACGCCACCTATGTGCAAAGCTGCTTTGCGCCAAATCACAGACAAAGCACGAGAATTTGGTGCGGGTCCACTTTTTAATCAAATTCTACCATTGCTCATGAGCCCGACTTTGGAAGACCAAGAACGTCATTTGCTGGTTAAAGTTATTGATAGAATCTTATACAAATTAGATGACTTGGTTCGACCTTATGTTCACAAGGTATGCACAGCTATTTATAAAGAGTTTTATTTATAATGTTATATAAAAATATTTGTGTTATTTGTCATTTTCATAACAGTATGCTTAAATTGCTTAATCATTAAGCAATCTAAGCATATTGTTATGAAAATAGGCTTAGATTGCTTAATGATTAAGCAATAAGGTTTTTAGCAATTAAGATTATGCAGTATAGATTTTGGTAAAACATTGTTAATTTGCTTTTTGAGAATTTATATGCTAATGATGATTTATTACAGATATTAGTCGTGATTGAACCTCTTCTTATTGATGAAGATTACTATGCTCGTGTAGAAGGCAGAGAAATCATTTCAAACTTAGCGAAAGCAGCAGGGCTTGCCACTATGATATCCACAATGAGACCTGATATTGATAACATTGATGAGTATGTGAGAAATACGACGGCAAGAGCATTTGCCGTTGTAGCCTCTGCTTTAGGTAATCTTGTTATAAGACTTTACTTATTCAGGTTGTCATCTTTTGAGTTTGTTAATATGTACACTGTTTTTTTATTTGTAGGTATTCCTTCTCTACTGCCATTCTTGAAAGCTGTCTGTAGATCAAAGAAGTCATGGCAAGCTCGCCATACTGGAATAAAAATTGTACAACAAATTGCCATTCTTATGGGATGTGCTATATTGCCCCACCTAAAATCTCTTGTGGAAATCATTGAACACGGTATGTTAATTAATTCTTTTTTAAATTTAATTGGGGGAATAGGGGACCACAGAATATTAATAGTTTATACAAAGTCAAGTACTATTTGTGACACTAATCTTAAGTAGTTAGCATTATGGTTTACTATATATATATGGGTACATATCTTCAAAGTCATATCGAATTTGGCTGACAGGAATTAAATATATTTGTCTGTCAATTTACACATATCTCTCACATTTTACTAGAAAGAGAAACTAACAAATGAAATCAATCATAGATGGGTGGGACGGTAGTGGTGCTTCATCCTATGTTAAATTCAAAATATACTCAGCGTATGGATCTGTCAGGGCTAACATTAACTACGACGACAATTTTCCTATTTGGGATTATGGTAATGGTCTTCGCTACTTATACGACCAAAGGCTGATTGTTAGAGTATATGTTATTGTATAGGCATGGAAGGATGTATATATTAAGCAATATATAAGTTTTTTTTTTATTATTATACATTTATAAGTATTATATCCTGGCAGGGTCGCCATAAGGGTGGTGCTTGTTAGGCAAATGACATGCACGACATTTGAGTGTATACTGCTTGATTTATTGTTATAATAATTAATAATTATATACTACTAGCTACTCGCCCGGCTTCGCACGAGTGTTGTACCTATATTATCTATATAAAGCTTCCTCTTAAATAACTCTATCTATTTAAAAAAACCGCTTCAAAATCCGTTGCGTAGTTTTAAAGATTTAAGCATACATAGGGATAGACAGCGACAGGGACTATGTTTTATACTATGTTAGTGATATAATACATACATCCTTAAAATAGGCATGATGACTGATTTTAAAAAAATACTCCACGATGTTCTTACATACTATCTTTATACAATTAAATCGTATTTTTAAAAAAACTTAAGACTGATAGAAATATTGCTTTTAAAAAAATACAATTTAGATTTCGCGCAAAATCACTAGAATAGCAATGGCGTCGCCTGTGACGTCAACCATTCGTAAACACTTGACAAGTGACAACTTATAGTAGAGTTATACGTTTGTTTGTTAAAAGTTTTTGAAGATTTAAGCGCAATAATCATGAATCCCAATATGTATCGATGGTGTGCGGTCCCTCAATGTACTAATACAATAATAAAAACGCCGAAGAAATTATTTAATTTACAAATAACACAAAACAACTTTGTGAGAACTTCGTATAGTACTATCACAGATAACATAATATTACATACAGATACCCCATCCCATACAAGAAAATGGTTCCTTCCTAACTCGGGCTATTCTTCGGCCTATTTTATTTCGCCGCCGTAGCCGCTAGATGTCTCTAGATCTGAAGCAGTTCGGATTACTAGTGGGTGCTTAGTAACAAAGCACGAAAATAGATGGCAGTCAATTCAGTCTACATGACATCTGTATTGCAAAGATAGGTATATAATAGATATATAGGTAACTGTATCATGTACCTCATTAGGGACGATTCAAGATTCAATGTAAATGTGTAGGTATAATATCGTTAGCCGACACTGCATATTTACCCATTTTTGTAGGTTATACAGAAATAATTTGTGGGTGTTCATTTAAAAAGCATTAACACAAAATTAATAAGGTATAGGTATTAATAAATATATGGTTGTTGTATCAAAATAGAATTTTCTTATTTTTCACTAAAATAAAAACTAACTGTCTTTTTTATAAAATAAATCCCATCAAAAACATAAATGTGAAATGATAGCCGAGTTTAATATTATGATATATGCCTTGATTGTTGACTTCTACGACAAAAGAGATGAGATCTAAATGGGTGCCAAGTTCAATGGTCTGTCCTGAAATGTATTTATAACAATATAAAATATCATTTCTTCTTATAACTTACGATAATATACTGTAGCCTAAGGTCTAACTTGGCCAGTTCTCATATACCAATGATTACTTTCGATTGCTAGTTATATTAATATTAAAATAGGAACCGACAAGTAACATGTTTAGAACTTGCGAAGGCTACAGTATATTTCGTATATGAAAACTAGCCAAGTTAGACCTTAGGCTACAGTATATTACCTAAGTTATAAGAAGAAATGATATTTTATATTGTTATAAATACATTTCAGGACAGACCATTGAACTTGGCACCCATTTAGATCTCATCTCTTTTGTCGTAGAAGTCAACAATCAAGGCATATATCATAATATTAAACTCGGCTATCATTTCACATTTATGTTTTTGATGGGATATCATTACTTTTTGTACATAAATTATACGAGGTACTTATTTATAACTAAATTAATACCAAATTATTTTTGATAAATTACTGTATTTTCGTATATTTACGGGGTATAATTGTCTTTTTTTTGTGTTATTTTCTATATTTTCTTGTAACTTTTAAATTTTCATGTGCAATGCCAATTCAGTATCAGGAATTTTTGGGCAAATCGGGGCGGTATAACGTCCACAGTTGGTTGTACTCTACAATAGGGCTCTCGTGACTTGGATCTAAATTGTTGAGACGTACTTCATCTAAGGTTTCAACTCTGGAGAGTCCAACGTAAACCTGCCCTTTATTAAATATAGAGGAGGCTATGTTGAGAAGAGGTCTGCCAAAACTAAGGCCTTGTGATTTGTAGATAGTAATAGCATATGTTAAGCAAATACGGAATTGTTCTCTTTCAACATATACATTATTTAATATCTGAAACTTCGTATTGACACGTTATAGTTCGTAAAGACGATTATGTAACAAATTGACTGTTATCTATTGAATTCTCAAGAAAACAATTTGTTACCAATGAGTTCTCATTCTCGAGTTAACTATACATTCCTACTTATAACTATACTAAAATTCTTATTAATTTTTGGTTTAAACTATTGTCTATACCATACGTATTTACTAAAATAATGTAATAATAATATAATCACAAATATATAAGTATAGTTTAAGAAAGCTATAAATTTCGTAGCATAAATCGCAACCTTATAGGTTAGATATCGAGAAACAAAACATTGAGACATGAGGGCAGCTGCCATTCGCTCGGACAGGTTCGCGTCAACGTTTTATCGCACCGCTCCCACACGGCGCCGCCGCGGCGCCCTATACCGAAATGCCTATTATTTAATAATTATTTATAAAAATAATGATTTTACACTATCGATGTGCGCTAAATATTGAAACAATAATTAATACCAAATCTCAGTTAATAACATAATAAATACGAAATTCGACTATACTCCTAGTTATAAGTACGAGTATATTTTAGACAGAATCTAAATTATAGCAACTAGTGTTTACCGCTCAATGCAATATTTGAAGTTTGCTAGTTATCGGCACTGATGTGAAGGGATCAACGTAAATTGGTAATGATCGACGTTTTCATACAATATTACTTTCCGTCCAGCACAAGATGAGATATTTCGCCAGGGATCAATGTCAATTGGTGGCTATCGACGTTTTCATAGAATTTTAGTATTCGTCCAGTATAAGTTGAAATAGAATCAATTAAAGTGAAAAATTGTAGTAAAATGATAACAATTTACCAGTTTCAGATTTTTTCCTTTATATTCACCTAATTACCTATCTGCATACCAAATTTGAACTTCCTAGGTCATCTGGAAGTGGGTTATAATTTTGATCTATAGTTGATCAGTGATAAAAATGACGATTTTTGGACATTAATATCTAAATAACCGTTTGAGATATGTTTATGAAATTTGGAACACATATTTATCTCGCAAGTCTCAATATATGAACCAAATTTGACAGGTTTGTGTGAAAGAGTTTTTGAGTTATGAGGGGGTCAAAAGTGGCTCCAAATGGTTCGTGTAAATATACACACGGTGCTGCAAGCCAGTTTACTTGAAACTCGGCTTGACACGCTGCCGCGTGTCTAGATGACCTTTTCATTGTGTCATATATTATGAAACTATTTAAATTATTTAGCTGATTGTAAGGAACAAAATGTTGGTTTGTAGATTAATACTGTAAAATTACTATTTGTACGGAAACGATAAAAATATATTTTTGTGCTGCGACAAAAACTAATATTATAAATGCGAAAGTAACTCTGTCTGTCTGTCTCGCTTTCACGCCAAAACTACTGAACCGATTTGAATGAAATTTGGTATACAGATAGTGTAGACCGTGAGAACCGACATAGGCTACTTTTAAATGCGAAAAAAGGGTTGTAAGGGGTTAAAAGGGGGGATGAAAAATTGTATGGAAGAATCGTCATTTTTGAAGCTAGAAGCTTGAAACTTATTTTTGAGGCTGTTGATTAAATATAAATAAAAATGACATTCAATGTTTGTAAAAAATTACCCTTAAGGGGGTAAAATAAAATAGGGGATGCAGGTTTTTATGTAAACACGTCATTTTTGAAGCTAGAAGGTTGAAACTTATTTTTGAGACTGTTGATTAAATATAAATACATATGAATATGACATTCATTGTTTGTAAAAAAATTACCGTTAAGGGGGTAAAATAAAATAGGGGATGATAGTTATTATGTAAATTCGTAATTTTTGAAACTAGAACGATGAAACTATTTTCATTGGTTCTTTTGGGGTAGATTTTTAAATACCCCACTAATGTTATAACTGTGAAAGTAACTCTGTTTGTCTGTCTGTCAGTCTTACGCTCCAAAACATAACAAAAATTTAAATGAAATTTGGTACACAATTAGTTTACACCCGGATAAAGAATATAGGGTACTTTTGAATGTGAAAAAAGGATTCTAAGGGGGTTGCAATGGTACGCTGTATGGAAGAAACGTCATTTTTTAAAACTAGAAATTTGAGACTCATTTTTAGGCTGTTGTTTAAATATCAATAAATATGACATTCAATATTTGTAAAATTTTTACTCTTAGGGGGAGGGTAGTAAAATAAAATAGGGAATGAAAGTTATTGTGGAAATTTGCTGTTTGTGTGGTTGTGGAAGCTAGAACGATTAAACTTTTTTCTTTGTCTTTTTAGAGTTAGTTTATTAAATACCTTACTGATATTATAAATGTGAAAAGTAACTTTGTTTGTAAGTGTGAAAGTAACTTTGTCTGTTTGTCTCGCTTACACGCCAAAAATACTGAACCGATTTATATTGAAATTTGAAACAGACATAGATAGACTAGATATTAAGAAAGGATATAGATTACTTTTTAATGTGAAAATGGGTTACAAGAGGATTGAAAGGGTAGATCCAAGGTCATATAGATGTATCGTCATGTTTAAAGCTAGAAGCTTGAAATTTATTTTTTAGCCTATTGATTACATATTTATTTTTATTTTTTATCATTTTTTAAGCTAAAATAATGAAACTTATTTATTTGACTTATATTGTGTTAATTGAGTTAAATATTTTTAATTATTTACGCGGACGAAGTCGCGGGTACAGCTAGTTTTTAATATGGCAACACTTCATACATAGGTATTATTGGAAATAGTATTCTTGCTTGTTCGGCTATTGTTAATTTACTTAAACTTTTTTTATATGTTTAATTTACAATAATAATATATTAAGTGCTTATTATTGGAAAATATAAAAAAGACATTAAATTAGGCCGATACAAATGACGACAATGCCATCTATGAAATCGTTTTGAAAACATTGAGCCCCGTATTAGCAATGATTAAAGTGTAATTAAATACTGAAAAATAACAAAATGAGTAAATATATGAAAATTACTTTTCTAATCGCATTATTTCATTTTAACATGTATATATAACTTTTTAAAAATAGATTAAACATTTTTGATAACACAGTTTTGTTTTTTTAAACGTTTGCAAAACTATGAAGAATTCCATCGATACCAATCACGCCATCTGTATGCAATTTTTAGCAATAATAATGGCTACCTTCCCACGAAGTGCCACTGGTACTATGTACATCGTTGCCATCACAACAATAAAAAAATGCTAAACCTTGATTAAAATTTTGCTAAAATAATGCTAACATTTCTCAAATAAAACATAATTTGTTTACGTACACGTTTTTATTATATCATTAAAATCAATAAAATTTATTTTATTTATTATTTTATTCAATTATGTTATCGAACAAAATCAATATGTAATGGTAATGCTGACTTTAGATAATTTAGGTAGCATATTAACGACTTTGATAGTCGCGCTTTATTACTCGTTAAATTTTATAGACTGTAAAAACTTTCTTTCAATACAAATTACAGTATGTATGCGATATTGTAATCTATTTCTATCTCACATCTTTTTGTATAAGAGAAAGGAAGGGAAAAGATGCTGTTACACATAGCCTATAAACGGTGACTTGAACAAACAACAAATATGCTAAAAAACGTAAAAGTATGCCAAATCTAGCATAAAATATGTTAAATTGACAACACCGATGTTGTTTACAAAATTAGTGACGTCACGTGCTCCTGATTGGTGTTCGATCAATCATGGTGGATTGATATGTTTTGCATTTTTATTTTTACTAAAATAAATATAATCTCGTTTGTAATCTGAAAATAAATGTTTAAATATGTATCAGCCTATGATATAAAATTATATGAAATCCTGTTTTCGGACATTCTTAGATAGTGTCATCATGCCTATTGACCCTTAAGTAACAATTTGTATTATAAGTAATAATAATAATAATAGTATATATTTTGCAGGATTGGTTGATGAACAACAAAAAGTACGAACCATCACAGCCTTAGCGAGTGCCGCTCTCGCTGAAGCCGCCACCCCTTACGGCATTGAATCATTTGATTCTGTACTTAAGCCACTTTGGAAAGGTATCAGAACCCATCGTGGTAAAGGATTGGCAGCTTTCTTGAAAGCAATTGGTTACCTTATTCCTCTTATGGATGCTGAGTATGCTAACTATTACACACGTGAAGTGATGCTTATCCTTATTCGTGAGTTCCAGTCTCCTGATGAGGAAATGAAGAAAATAGTATTAAAAGTAAGTTGTCTTTTTATTAGTGTTGCCTCGGCTGCATGTACCCGTTCTCCCAATCCAGTAGCATTTCGCAAAATTGTTTTATAGTTATCATTCTGTGTTGTTATATAGACAATATTCTAATTACGATTTATTTCTTATGATTTGTTTAATGTGCAGAATTGTTTCCATTTCGTCTGTTTCATAAATATTTTCTTGAAAACATTGCTCTGCACAACTCCGCCGTCAATGTGTGCGTATATATTTTTAGTATATTTAATTTGTATATGACTGTACAATAATATTTTATAATACTGTTTTAAGGTTGTTAAACAATGCTGTGGTACTGATGGTGTAGAGCCACAATACATAATGGACGAAATTTTACCACACTTTTTCAAACATTTCTGGAATCACCGTATGGCTCTTGATAGACGCAACTATCGTCAACTTGTTGATACCACTGTTGAAATCGCCAATAAAGTAAGTACAATTGTCAGTAATTTATTTAAGAATATAAAAAAGTGAATATTTAAGTTGTACAATATTAAAATTTGCTGTTCAATTTTTTTTTGGAATATTTGTTACAGTATCTATTTGTTTAGTGCAATCTTTCATTATTAGGATTTTTATTCATATTTTACCTGTGTTTGTTTTTATGCATATTTATAAAAAAAAATATAATGTCACTCTCTCACATCATCTCTCAAGAGTGAAAGGATGAGGATGAATCCGTGCCCCTTAGCCCATTAAGGACTCAATTACTTTGCTAACAATGTCATCCCCTTAGTTTGGAACTAGATGATGATATGTTATATTTAAGAACTAGCTGTGCCCGCGACTTCGTCCGCGTTTAATTTAACTTTATTTTTCTAAAATAAAAGTATCCTAAGTCCTTATTAATTATTAAACTAATAATTAATAAGGACTTGGCTATTATAAAATAAAATTATTAAACTCCTCATTACATAAGCTACCTGCCAAAAAAGTTCCGTCTAAATCGGTCCAGCCGTTTCAGAGATTAGCCGGAACAAACAGGCCGACAGACAGACACAAAAATTGTAAAAAATGTTATTTTGGTGTATGTACGGTATTTACATTCATATAGTAAAAAACAGTTATTTCATATTACAAGCAGACACTCCAATTTTATTAATGTGTATAGATTACAGTGTTACTTTAATTTACTTTAAAGGTTGGAGCCTCTGAAATCATAAACAGAATAGTTGATGACTTAAAAGATGATAATGAGCAGTACAGAAAAATGGTAATGGAGTCCATTGAGAAAATTCTTGCAAATTTGGGAGCTGCTGACATAGATTCAAAGCTTGAGGAAGCTCTTATTGACGGCATTCTTTACGCATTCCAAGAACAAACAACTGAGGTAATTTATATATAGTACTGTTTGTTAAAAACTAAAAACTAAATAATAAACTACAAATGTATATTTTTATTACTTATTTAGTAATTTGGTAACACCATATATAATAATTATCTTATGACTTTATTTTATTTATAGGATGTTGTAATGTTAAACGGTTTCGGAACAATAGTGAACCAGTTGGGTAAACGAGTGAAGCCCTACCTGCCGCAGATTTGTGGTATTATTTTGTGGCGTATGAACAACAAATCTGCCAAAGTGCGTCAACAAGCTGCTGATCTTATTTCCAGGATTGCTGTTGTGATGAAAACTTGCCAAGAGGTCAGTATATGAATAGTTAGTAAATGTACCAGATAACTTTGTTTACTGTAAAGAAAAAATTAGTATTATGCAGTCCATAATACATTCCAATAATAATCCTTCGGTTATTTTAAATTTTAATTGGATGTTTTTTTTTTCAGGAAAAATTAATGGGACATCTTGGCGTGGTTCTTTACGAATATTTGGGTGAAGAATATCCCGAAGTGCTTGGATCAATACTGGGCGCACTTAAGGCTATCGTCAACGTTATTGGTATGACGAAAATGACACCACCCATCAAAGATCTTCTACCAAGACTGACACCTATATTGAAAAACAGGTACTTGTGGATTAGTTTGCAGTTACTTTACAAAATATAACGTATATTTTTAATTAATATATAATCCTTCATGTATATTCAGTGTATTTAGGATAATTATAGAATTATCCTAAATACACTGAATATACATGTGTATCATTAATGTCATTCCAGCAAGTTCAGTGCATTGACTCACCCCTGTTATATACATTTGTAACTTCTTAACTAATAATTTTATACGTATTATATGTAGTTCTGATTTTTTACAGGTCGTAAGGACCATTAATGTAGGGTCCTAAACTAAGGTCTTTCAAAATTAAAAGGTTGAGTTGTGGACTGTAAATTAGATGTAATAGTTTAAATATAAAAAATACAGAACTCCAGTCCGGCGAGCCGATGATGTGCGAACAATATGTATCGAAAGATTACTACATTTTGTGTTTGTATATTATTCTATTTTATTATAACTTTCAGACATGAAAAGGTACAAGAAAATTGCATAGATTTGGTTGGGCGCATTGCAGATAGAGGACCAGAATTTGTGTCTGCTAGAGAATGGATGAGAATATGCTTTGAACTCTTGGAACTGCTTAAAGCGCATAAGAAAGCTATCAGGAGAGCAACAGTAAACACATTTGGTTACATTGCCAAAGCTATTGGCCCTCATGATGTGTTGGCAACCCTATTAAATAACTTAAAGGTTCAGGAGCGACAGAACAGGTAAAATTGAATACTATTTATTATTGGAGCTTTGTCATCATCAGAATGACTGTTTGACCTAGACCTGTAATAGCAAGGCGCGGTCAATTACTATTTTGTAAATAAAAATATTATTTTTATCACCACATATTTAAAGGAATGAACAAATGGATATTAAAGTACAGCTATTATACTATTTTATTTTCATGTGGCCCTTACTTTCTAAAAGGTTTCTGACCAGGTATCAGAAACCTTTTAGAAAGTAAGGGCCTAAATCTAGATCAGACTAAATATTCTAGTGTTTTCTGTATATAGATATAATTCATGTATTTCTAAAAAAGTGTGTCATTTATTTTCTTTTGTTTATTATTTACAAGATTTTTTTAATTTTCTAGAGTATGCACTACAGTTGCAATCGCCATTGTTGCGGAAACCTGTTCACCTTTCACAGTACTACCGGCATTAATGAACGAGTATAGAGTTCCTGAGTTGAATGTACAGAATGGCGTTTTGAAATCATTATCATTTCTGTTTGAATACATTGGTGAAATGGGCAAAGATTATATTTACGCCGTTTGCCCGTTACTCGAAGATGCCCTTATGGATAGGTATGTTATAATGTAGAAATTTATGTATTAAAGACAATATAAATTAGCAGACTATAGTTTTTAACAACATCAGCATGCTATGGCGCGCAGAGTATTGTGAAGTCTTAGTTTTAAAACTTTGATTAATTTATATCTCAAATTATTTTCTAATATTTTCTTAATTTTTTAGAGATCTTGTTCACCGACAAACTGCGTGTGCAGCTATAAAGCATATGGCGCTAGGTGTCTACGGTTTTGGTTGTGAAGACGCCCTTGTACATTTATTAAATCACGTGTGGCCTAATATTTTTGAAACATCACCACATCTCGTGCAAGCATTTATGGATGCTGTGGAAGGCATGCGTGTAGCCCTCGGTCCTGTTAAAATTCTTCAATATGCATTACAGGTAATATAGATAAAATGGAGGTCACAAATTTTTCGTATTGAAAAATATCATTACTTTTTAATGCCAAAAGTTATTATTATATTTATAGTACAAAACTGTATAACCTATTTGTTTCAGGGTTTATTCCATCCCGCGAGAAAAGTTCGTGACGTCTACTGGAAGATTTACAACACTCTTTATATTGGGGGACAAGATGCGTTAGTAGCTGGGTACCCAAGAATACAAAATGATCCCAACAATCATTTCTTAAGATATGAATTAGATTATTTGTTGTAACATGATTACGGTGTAAGTGTATTAGGTGTTACAATTTTGTGAAATATGTTGTAAAGTTGCGACTGTCAGTTTTTTCTGCAATATACTTGTATGAGTCGATAATTTAAGAGTCTACAAGTTTTAATAATATATAGGTATACAGTAAGTCTTAAAGATATGTAATTCAATTTTTGTTATTTTCGTTATATCAGTACCAAGTAGATGTTAATATAGAAGACTAGTAACACTTGCCTCTCCTTAATTTCACGAGATCAATCTTCTTTCAATAATTTTATATAAATACCAAATAGTCTAAATTATTTAACAAATTTATGCTGTTTTTTTTTTAATTATGATTAAATAAAACTATAATATTGGGTTTTTCATGTCATTACTCATGTATGTCATTTAAGCCTTTTTGAATCCATCTATGTATTTATATTGCCTTTACCAGATATAAAAAAGGATCATATATGTAGCAAGTACTTCCTTGTCTTCTACGTCATGTTAGTAATTCACAAAATTTTTGTCATTAAACTAAAATTGTCGTATTACATATTTTGCTTTTTTTTTGCAAATTATTTTGTTAATGCAGTCAATCTATATGTATTATGAATGAGCGACACATACGTCTCGTTTACATAAATGACTGATAACAGAATAATTTTAACATCTATTACATAGTTTATTATTACGTTAAGTATTACATATGTGCTCTACTAAATTATATGTTTTGCTTCTTTCTTTAAAATGAATTTAAATTTATAATATGACAAAAACACTTATTAACTGAGATAGATATAATTTATGTACGAATTTGACATAATTGGAACTTGTAAGTGAATACAAATTAGTGTACGATCAAATTATTTTGATATTATTTTTTGCCACTCCTAATATCTTGGCTTAGTGTTTTTTATGGATGATAATGGAATGGGGCACTCGCCTGCGCTAACAGTTTACGCTGCCGAGGCGCCAGTGGAGGATGATAAGATGAGCATGAGGTCAGGTCAGTTAACCCATCGTGACATGTTCACCAAGAATTTATCACGTTGGTTTCTAGGGGGAACCGCGTGGAGGTCAACCTGACATGGTACATTGCTAGCAATAAGATCATCAGTCCACATTACTAATAATCGCCTTTCCCTCCCTTAGCTCAGTGTATAATCACCAACATTTTATCGTACCTT
Organism: Achroia grisella; assembly: GCF_030625045.1. NCBI lineage: Eukaryota > Metazoa > Arthropoda > Insecta > Lepidoptera > Pyralidae > Achroia > Achroia grisella. The sequence continues at coordinate 664,107 of NW_026712938.1, forward strand.
ACTAGAACTTCCTAAAAGTAACAACTTTGTAAATAATATTATAAATATTTGTAGCCATACAAGAAATAAGACCTATCAAGAACACATTAAAACAAAAGTAATATTTTTATGGCCAGATTAGATACTACTTTATTATTATTATAAGGAAGGATGACAACAATAAGAGTACCTATCTAAAGATATTTCAAATAGGTAGTATGGTTTCTGAAGTACTGATAGATATACTGATAGTATGTGACAGATAGACAAAATAGAACTCATTAACGGTCAATTTTACTTTCTGAGACCCTAAAGACTACAATAAAATTTGTAAGAGTTAATAAGCTGACCATTGCAAATAAAATATCTTCAAATATTATTTTTAAGTAGCAGTCGCGGTAGAATATTAAAACAATGTAGCATTTTTATGTAATTTTATTTCAAGGACAAACAGCAATATAATAAACGATTTGGTTTAATGCTATTATATAAATTGTACATATTAATTACCTACATTACATACATTTGAATACATAGAAATTATAGGAATGTTCATAACACAATGACTAGAAAATTAATTTATTCCTATATTAAACCTACAAATGCGTTTTAACTTATAATATCATAAATGAGCAAAAGCCGATAATAATTTAAAAAACTTGGAAGTTACTTATAAGCAATAATATCACAATATCAATATTGAGAATTAAATATATGTATGTATAATAAAAATTCTGTAATAGGCCTGTGCAGACGTGGAAATTAGTTTTTTGCCAGCAGGGAACACTTTCTTTGCATTATAATTGTCACATAATGTAATTTTATTAATATATATATTTATAGATTTTAACATTAATAATTTTATGTGGCATTTACCTTTCTTGTCGTTTCGACAAGGTTTCACTAGCCGTAACACGTGCAACTTAGTCGAAACTCATTTAAATATATAATGTACTAGACGCGAAAGATTAGTGATAACTATATGTAATTTTATCTTAGATGATAGGTAACATTGTGGTATATTTTTAAGGACTAAATTACTTGCCATGGTTTCTGTACCTCGTCTGCGCAGGCCTACGACCTATATTATTAGCCTTAAATTGCATTTTTCTACACCATCATCACATTATACAGACAGCTGGATTTCGTTGGAAATAGTATTATTAATTTGATATATTACAAGTATCAAAACATTATTTATTTCCTTATTAGGAGGATTTACAATACACACTCTCATAATAACATACAAGTTACTCCTTCTCGCTATTTATGCATGTTATAAGTGCAGATAAAAAACATATATAGTTTCTTATATTTAGGTATTTTACTCTGCTATATTTTCTCATACCTTAAGGAGAAGAACAAAAAATATTACAATCCTTATTGTTAACAGAAAGGGGCAGACGCAGCTGAAACGGCGAAATTATTAATTTACGTCATAGATAAATGTGACGTAAAGTATACTTTATTAAACTGGTTATGTATTAATTTTCATTATCAGTGCTTACTGTCACATTATTGCCAAGTTTGGCAATAGTGGCTGCGCCATTTTGGTATATGCACAAACTTAATTCAATTACATTAGAGCATGTATTCAGACGTAGCTTTGCTAAAACAACAAAAAACTAGTAAGATGCAATTAGGCACTATTAGAATACTGAGACTGCACTTCAGACTTTCAAAAATAAGGTTCATATATATGCTTATTAAATAAATAGTTTAAATTTGGAATAAATATCGATAAACCGATGTTGAAATAAATGTCAAAATATATGATGAAAAACACCAATTTCTCAGTGATTCAACATCACTTTCTAGAAATTCTGAAATGATTACTTTATTAATATGTCTAGCTAACATAGTTTTTACAATTATATAAAAATAACCATAACTTGGTTACGTAATCTGACTTCAATCATAGTCTAACTCAAGCAAAATCTAATCACGCTTAACGGTCTACTTTTTATAAATATTACATTATTTTTCGGAAACCTCAATGTGTGAATCCAACTCGCAATTTGCTGTTACTCTTATTTTTTTTATAAGAATGCAAAGGAGAATACTTACCTAATAGTAGATGATCACCGCTGTTCAAGAAAACATACATGACTAGAGGGAATGTTAAAACGGTGTGCCAATATTACTAAAAGGCTCATATTCCTAGAAGCATTCAATATCATATCGGTACGGTAATACTGCTGCTCGGAATTGATTCCACATTGTGGTTGTGCGTGGTAAAAAGTATCCGAGTTAACGTAAGAACTCATAGATATCTTTTCGTTTTGTTGTCAAATGGGACAATATATTTACGTTTCACAAAATTGATTACTCATACAATATTTTAAAATAACAAATACGACATGTATATAATAATTATAAAGAAATGCCTCTAGCCGCCACATGTACTATAGTACCAGAGAGTACACGTTGCCAAGTGGTGCCTATTGGGTTATCTACTGTTACACCAAGCCGCCGGTATAGGTTTCCATCGGTACTAACAGCCCATACTTCATGCTTAATGCTGGATACGTCTTTAAATAACATATCACAATCTGAAATTAAAAAAGAAATTTATGAATATATATATATGAAATCGGAAGGTCACACAGTTCAAATCTGTATTTTCGGCGAATAATAGGACAAAGGATTGAAGTTACCAATGAAAAAAAAAATTATCTGTCTGCCTGTTTGATTAAATATTTTCCTTCATTAATTTATACGAAAACATATAATATAGAAGCTACCTCATACAATGCTGTTGTAATTACTAGCTTATCTTCAGATATATGTTTCTTTAAACGATAAATTACGTATAGAGTATGATTTTTCATATAGAGTGAATAGTGGGCTCCAGTATATAAAATTATGTAGTACAGAACTAGACTGACAAAAATTAAACAAAGTACCTGTTAAATACTTCCATTGCTTGCCATCTTGTTGAGCTTTTGAAATGTCTGATCTTACAGCAAATACACCATTTGAAAGTAATACCCAGGCAGCATTCGCATTTATAGAAACGTATTTAGCACCAGCCGTCTTTTTATGACTAAAAGGATAGTTGTATTTTGGGGCTTCTATTAACGTCCAATTAGTTCCGCCGGGATTTTCATTACAGATGCCTTCCCTATAATAAATTTCTCCTTTTCTGCCTATCGCCCAAACAATATATTCACAGGTACTGATTGCAACTAGTGCCTGAGGATTCTTCACATGTTCCCAGTGACTCCCCTTAAAAAATAAATGTCTCAAATTTAGTTAAAAAATCGACAATAACGATAAAGAAGACTCTTTTTGTATATACAATAATCAATACATTGAAAGATTTTATTGATATCTTGTATATTTAAATAAGGTTAATTATAAAAACAAAAAACTGGTTGTGTTGTAGATACAGTAGCTGTATTGAATCGTTTATACTATTATAAGCGGTAAAGTTTCAAATATATGTATTTGTCTTGTTTTAGACCATAAACAGTTTCCTTGCTTCAAATAGGAACCAAATATTTAGAAATGGCTATCCATTTCTTTCTTCTGATACCAATCTTATTTAAAATTTAAATAATTACGTATTGCGAATGTATGTATGTATTATTGAGAATGCAACAATATAGTCATTTTGATAATATAAAATATATATAGGCCACCGTTCATAATAAATAAAAAGTTTGAAGCTGTAAATCTAATGGATAAGATTATAAAATATATATTGTGTACATTATATACTTGCTATCAAAATATAAAGAGATAAATACCGTAGGAGTTGCATGTGTCACGCCGGTACGATAAATAGCATCACCTCCTACAGTAATAGCCCATACTAATACTTCGTCGCCATTATTCTAAAATTGAAAGAAAATTATTATACCTATGTAATATTATATAAAATAATAACAATTAATTTCGTCGTAAATACATAAGATTGACTATTAGCGTAGTCCTCAGCAATGACACTGTATTATGCATATCACGGAGTTATTCTCACCTATAATATGTGTAGTTCAGTGTATTGTCTATTTTATCCTTGTGTCATATTGATGTTAAATTGATCATCAAAAGTTCCACATGGAAACCTTTGCTTCGTCTTTCATTGATGCCAGATTGTATAATTAATGATAGGACCACCACTTCATAATCATAACAAAAGAAGAACCTTTCACATAAATGTTATATACTTATTTTCTATTTTTATTGTATATTTATTTTATACACAAAGTGGCAATCACCGCCATATTTGTATAAGGTACATGTATGAACAGCATCACGACATCACGTTATATGATCCCCGTGGTACCCCACATGCGTTGCCATTCCTGAGGACTCTTGATAGTGAAATTACAGGGTATGAAGGCCTTTGTAGGCTATAGTATCACCGCAATAATGTCACCATTTAAACTGGAACTGGCTTACAAAGCTAGCTGCTCGGCCTCAGAAAAAGACGAATAAGCGGTGGACATCATAGAAACGCTTTGTTACTATAATAAAACAACTCAACTTTCTACTTCTGGCACTGCCTTGTTCTTAGACATTATTGTACAATAACTACTACATACTATCGTTTAAGTTGAAATAAATAGTATTGTTGTTCTGGCTATTATGAAATGCCCCAGCATTGTAAAATAAGTGGTAAAAAGCATTCTTAATTTGTCACTGATGATGAATTCATTATGATCTGTTGTAATTTCTGTAGTACGACATGTTATGCCTTCAGAATGAGTACACTCATTATAACGTAATAGATAAAGTGCAAGAGTTACCTGATTTCTCACTTTCCGTCAGAACTAAGTACTATGACATCACATAATGTGACACATGTTAATTAAAATTTATATTAAATATGAAATAAGAATCTGCTATTTACCTACCCATAGGGATATGTCTAAAAGTGCAGTACTACCCGCGCGCACCCAAGGGCCTTCAGTTATTATTTGTGCTTTTCGGTACCAACGTCTCCTTCTGACACAATCAGTAAAGATTTTTTTTCCATGGTACGGAGCTGGAAAATCTGTCGCATACTGCCATCCGTCACTGTCCACTCCACCTGGGGTGTTGTAATCTATCATCCATTCAGAAATCTAAAACATGTACAAATATCATAGAATACTATAACAGACAAGCATTATTTTTATTTTTATTTCTTCTTAGAAAAATGCTAACCCAATGCCAATGGCGGTTTATTAATTTTGTATGTTCTCGTGTCCTTTTATGTTTACCAGTTATGTCACTCCACATGTACCGGTCAGTGGGAAGACCTGTAGAAGTGTAACCAGAAAGAGGATTCCATCTTTGGTTTTCATAAACACAATATGTTTGTGTATCTGTCATAGAATTGATACCCTCATTGCCACCTAAACCTGTAAATAATGGTATGAAAAGAAAAAGTTTATGTATTAACTTTCAGTACAGTAAATTAGAGTTGGACAAAATATTATCTTTAAATTTTAGCTTGGGAGAAACGAGCAATTAATTTTAAAGTAAGGTAGACGACTTTATATTTAAGGCTATAATTGAGAAATAGAAATAGAAATAATCTTTATTCAAATAAACTCATTACAAGCACTTTTGAATAGTCATATTTTGATTCACCCACTCATTCAGAATGCAGATTCATCACAAGAAGAATGAGCAAGAAACTTGTGTGTTGCTCTTTTTAATATAAATAATTACAGTATAACAAGTAAGAGGCATGCGATAATCAACATAGAAATCGCTACGCACTCATTACTAGTGTAATCAGATAATATTGTCAGTGCTATGGATTTAAAGTTTTTCTATAAAAACATTATTATCGTTAACGAATTCTTCAATTTTATAGTACGCTTTTTTGCAAAGGTTCTGTTTTATTTGACATTTAAATCATTATTCTGGCTGATTTATAATAGACTCTGGTATTTTATTGTAAAACCTTACGCAATTGCCATAAAACGAATTACTAACTTTAGCCAAACGACATTTAGGTAAAATCAGTTTGTTATTGTTGCGTAAGCTTTTATTGGTGCAAGCATTAACTCTTTTGAAACTGTCTATATTCTTCCTGGCATAGATGATATTTTCATAAATGTATTGAGAAGCAACGGTGAGGATATTTGATTCCTTAAAGCACTCTCGCAATGTTTCCATGGAACCCATACCATAAATGGAGCGAATGGCCCTCTTTTGTAGAGAGAAGCATTACTCAGGGCTACGTTTAAAAAATAAATCGGAATTATCATCACAGGTTGTTGCTTTCATAACCATGGACCAAAATATTCTATTTATTTTTCTTATAGCTGTGATGACTTATTCTATCTACTTTTCTACTGTTGTAGACTTTTGGGGCAACCTGCATATTATAATACATTCACGATGAAAGGACTCAACAGCTCTAGGAAGCTATGTGTCGTATTTCTATTATACAAGTGGGAAATATAGTATATTACTAATATTAAGAACATAAGTAAATCTATATACATATGAAAAAACTGTAGAAGTGGAATGTTCATACATAGAAAATATCGCCAAAAACCGAGTTAAAAGATGTTTAGAAGTGAAATAGAACTCATCCAATTTTTTTGCTTCTCTGTTTGTCTGTTGGTATTGGCAAATCTCGGAAACTGATGGACTGATTTAAATAAAGTTTCGAATGATGGTACCTTACATCCCGTCAATATTTTTAATACTTTTTATCACGACCTACCAATCGTTATCTACCATCTCAGTGTGTATTAGTGTCATCTTAGTATTCATGGGTTAATTATTCTTTTTTTCTTATTTATTTATATATATTATTCTTCATACTACTTACTCCAGTGTCTTCTATGTACATTATGTATGTTTTTGAGTATTTGTGTCAGTGTTATTTACCCATAGCTCAATCTCTTTTAATCATATCTTTATTTGGGACTAAATAGCGCTGTGTGAATTGTCTTGGGTTATTATTACTATACATATATTAAATATATATTCATGTGACATACACATTTTATATAACTCTTATAAGAAAAGAATAATAGTACTAAACAATAAAATACATATGATTTCATTGGATTAATTAAAGGCTTAAATTAAAGCTTACATGAATGAAATAAAAGAAAATACCTTTTAATGCACCACCGCCCCAGCCTCCAGTGTATACCCATACACGATGGTCATGAGAAATACCCCAAACAACCCCATTCTGACAACACTCAACTTTCCGTAAGTATCCTCCCATAGTTCTCCATATAATTTCATCAGGATCTATAATTATATTAGTTGTAGAATATAGCATGGTATAAAGTTTTAATGGCCCTTGAATTGAAGCTGATGTTATACTCTCAGGGCTAAGTCTATGCTCATAAAAACAATAGACCTTATCATTAACAGTTATTTTTAAACCTTGAGTATTGCAATAAATTATTATAGAAAACTCTTGTCCTGGAGCTAATGGTAGTGGATGACGTTCTTCAACTCCCCAATTGCCAAATATTTTTGAATTACATACAACAGTATTCTCATCAAATCTAACATTAAAGTGCAGGGCAATCTCAGTTATTTCAGTTTCTATTTTGTGTCTTTGTTTTTTAATTTCAGGGCCCTGTAAATTTACATGGAATCTTTTTATTTCATCATTTAAAGAACCTGTAATTTTTAATGTAGTGCCAACAGGAAAGTTATTATAAAGTTTGGTTGTAAAACCAGAGATAGCATATTTTCCAAAAACTTGAAATTCTTTGGTATGAATCTTATCTTCAGTATTAAGTTTCATGGGCATAAGATCCCAATTTAGTACATCACCTGAACTGGTAATAGCCCACATTGAATTTTCAGAGGGCTTACCTGAAAGTTCATTAATCTGTGATATTATATCTACTAAAACACTCAACCATTCTTCCTGTTCCATTTCAGATATAAATTGAATTTTTATATTGTCATTGCTTTGTCGCTGTATAGATAAACTAATTCTAGGACATGCAGGCTCTGATGATGTAATAACACTTGTCACTTCTCCAAGATTCAAAATAGATTTTATAGTACCATCAAGTTGAAAAACAGATAGTGTACCAGTATTTTCTAAAGCATGCCAGTAAAGGGAAAGTATACAGTCTTCAATAGAATTATTTGCATTGATTAATCTTGCTTCACAGCTCCGTGTCCACCCTTTTTCTTCAATAGCAACTCCATAATTTGATAAATCTATTTCTTGAGTATTATTTCTATTCTTCAAAGATTCTAAAATTTGTATCCTCCATTTCGCTGTTAAGTCTGTACTTTGAATATTATGTGAATCAGTAAACCAATGAGGTATTTGCATTGGATCTATTGAACAAGCTCCTGCTTCTACAAAAGCCCAAGTAGTATCGCATGTTCCCCATGCAGTCTGACTGACCTCTTCATCAAAGTACATACCAGAGTCAACATCAAATACACTGCTGTCACTATCTGGCTGGGCTTCCATACCCACTACAGAACCTACACTGCGTACTGGACTCCATGCTCGTGGATTTTTTAATGTTGTTTCATAACTCTTCCCAGTTAAATCAATGGTATCTACATTTGTATTATTTTTTGTGTGAATTTCCTTTGGTGGTTTAATTGGTAATGTATGTTCTATTGGCGCTGAGTGTGACTCTTCCCAGGAATTATGTAATTTTATATTAGATTTGAGCTCTGGTGTGTTTTCATTCAACATACTAAGACTGTGGTGTTTGGCATTTGATGCAGAAGAAATAACACTAGCAGAACTTGATGTGCGACTCAACTGCATATTAGCTTGAACCATTCTCCACCTTTTACCAGTTAATTCTGAAGGAGTTATTCCACTACGCCAATAAATACACTTGTCTGACTCACCAATAGCAAATACTTGATCATTAATTCCAACTGATATATTAACCATATTTCCTGTAATCTCCAACCATCCACTACCCATTGCAGCAGGTTCAGAATTTCCTGCCAAATTGCCATCAATACCTTTTCTGAACCATACTCTAGCATCTGAACTCACAGCCCATACAGAATTATATCCAACAGATATAACAGACAATTTAGTTTCACTTGGAGATTTTACTTCAAGCCAAGCTTCCCCAGTTGGGCAGTCCTTAGTTATTCCTTTCCTTATAATAGCTCTTCCAGTCCAAAGCATTGCCCAGACTAAGCCAGTAGGACCTACTGAAATTTGTTTTATATCACAATTTGGTGGTATACTAACATTTATCCACTTCAGTCCTTCTGGTGATATAGTCCCAACACCAGCTCTGTACATGACTCTGCCATGAGCTGTAATCGCCCATACTGACAGAGTACCAGGTGCAGCATATGGGATCATATTTCCTCCAATACTGACATCTATAAATGGCTCTTGTGTTGGATCTTTGTGAAGAGGAGCTATGGCACACCATGAGTTCATAGCACTAAATTTCCGGTACCTAATCCATTTCCTTCTCCTGACACAAGACTTCCACTGCTTGACTGGGCCAAACTGAGCTGGAAAATCAACAGCATAACTCCATCCATCATGGTCCAGTGGTTGTCCATCTAAGGTGAGTTCAAGTTGCCAGTCTCCCTCCCATTGCCAAGCCATAGAAGGTAAACGGATGCGGTCAATTGATTTATCTTTTGTTCCGTCTTGAGAGGAGAAATGATACCTATCTGTGGGTAAAAGTCTACCGCTAAATCCTTCAAGCGGTAACCATCTTTCGTTTTCGTATGATTCTTCTTTAACTCTGATCGGAATTTCTAATCCATGAACGTGTAAATAAATTTGACGATCTCCACCAACGGCCCACAAATAGTTAGGTACTGCTGATAATGTTTTGAATTCTAATCCGAGATACATAAATTCCCTCCAACATGATCCACTAGTTGACAAAGCATAAACTTTACCTTCATTGTTAATAGAAAAAAGTAAAGAACCACTGCTGGACATCGTGATTGTATTGCGGTAAAGTCCTCAAAATACTAAATGGTACATATTATTTCGTATCTGTTGTATTCTAGTAAAAGTGATCACTTTTTTAGTTTGCATTATGGAAATATTTGTCTTATACTATTTCTAATGATTACAGTAATCATTCAATTGTTTTAATCACAAATTATAATAATAATAAATGAACAACTATTTGTTACTACGTAAACGGAACGTCAGCCGTCACCTGGGTCCATCACAGACTATTTAGACCATGTTCTGTGATTTAGACAGAGATAGCGAAATCTACATAAATACTCTGTATCCACATTGCTATAATATCCAACCAAAAAAAATTTAACCCCGTACAAAGGGCAAATTTGTACATATATTAATAATAAGGTCTTATGCGAGTTTGGAGTGCAGTCTACACTTGCTCGCTACAAACTGTAAAAACTAGCTGCGGCTAACACCTTTAGAATAGCTTCAAAAATGATGTATAGTAACTTTACTTTAGGTATAATAAGCTCGAAACTAGTGACAGCCTTCGAAATTTCGTTAATCTGGAACATTGACATCTGTAAATGTAATCCCTTGAAACCCATAAGTAACTATATGTGTCAAACTGACAAATTTAGTTGCAGACATTGTACTTTTTTTTTTCTCTTGTGGTATGGCATTCACCCCGATTTTAGGGTATTTCGCCAAAAACAAAACGGGGAAACGTCATTAATTTATATCTAGCAACGAAAATTTTGTAGCATAGGGATAAGGATTAGGTTAGGAAATTATATAGGATACGATATTTACAAATAATATACATACAATACGGAACACATTATATTAAATTTTAATACTATTTAAATATATAAATTCAGCTAAAATTTTATAAATAATAGGATCATTGGAAAAAAGAAGAGTTGTAATAGAGGTAGGGAAAGGGATACGGATGAATCTGAGATGTTTTAACAAGGAGGAGTGATCAAGATCCGGACATGAGAAAAAAATGTGATTTAGATCAGCCACTTCAGTACCGCAGCTACAACAGGAACTTTCTACAATACCAAGTTTATAAAGGTGAGACGGTGTGCACACGTGACCAAGACGCATACGAGTTAATATAGTTGTCGCGGTCGTCCCGAGCTTTATCCCACAAAACCAGGGCTTTATAGGAATGTCGGGTTGTACCTGATAGTAAAGGTTTCCTTTCGTTTTACTACTGTTCTGCCAATATTCCTTCCAAGATTTATTAAGATACAACTTTGGAAGACACGCTAGGTCATTGTAATAGTTTTTATAAGGAAACATATCTCCACAAAGCACAGCTTCCTTCGCAATTTGGTCTGCCCTATTATTTCCTGGAATACCAGAATGTCCCGGTAGCCAAGCAAAAGAAACGGAATATTCTTTTAATGTACACAGTTGAAGTTTTTCTCGTATATCGTAAATAATAGAATGAAGTGATTTCGATTTTAAAGGATATTTGTCTAACGCTTGTAGTGAAGACATTGAGTCAGTAAAAATGATTGCTTTTTGTAATTTCATTATATGTACATATTCTATTGCTTTTAAAATACCCATACATTCCCCAGTAAACACTGATGACTCTGGTGGAAGTTTAATTTTTTGAACAATATTATACTGCACGTGAAATACACCAACACCTACACAACTACAATTATTTGATTTTGAGGCGTCTGTGAAAATGCAATGCCATCCATTCCATTGTGTGTCTATTATAAATTTGAATTTAGCTGCCTGTTCCGTATCATTTTTGTAAATTCCTATGTCATAATAAATGTTAGGGCATAAATTCAGAGATTCATATGAGTATTTATAGACTGGAGAACAAGAGGAAGTAAACATTGGTGCAGATATTCCTTTATATTTTTCAAAGCTTTTTATTAAACATGGAGGTTTTTTGTGTATCCAATAAGAAGATGAGGTAACATACTGATGTATTTGTGGAAGTTTTAAGATAAGTGGATGGTTAGACAACTGTAAGCAGCGAACATGAAAACGATCAGCTAGATATTGTCTTCTTAAATCTAGAGGTGGATCTACAATTTCAACCTGTAAAGCATTGATTGGGCTTGATTTCATTGCTCCGGATATAATTCTCAAAGCTTTGGATTGTATTAGGTCCAGTTTCTTAAAGGCAAAAGAACTTCCCGGCGCTAACAAAAAAGTTCCATAATCAAGGACGCTCCTTATAAGGCCATTATACGCTAGTTTTAAAGAATACGGATGTGCTCCCACCATACACCTGCTAGACATCTAAGAATATTTAGATTTCGTTCGCATTTAGCAGAAATATAATTACAGTGGGATAAACCAGTTAATTTATTATCTAAGACGATGCCTAAAAATTTAATCTCTGTTTTAACCGGGATGTAACAACTATCATAGAAAACCTTCACTTGCGGTGGTGATCGCATTCTTGTAAATAGTACTACACTACTTTTCGATACAGAAAGTTCGAGACCATTTGCGTCTAACCATAATTTCAACAAGTCAAGATTATCAGACAATTTTTGACAGGCAGATTGAATTGAATGATCTATTAAATAAATTAATAGGTCATCCGCGTATTGCAATACTTTAACGGATTTGCTAAGAGATGTTTCAAGGTCATATGTATATATATTAAATAAAATTGGACTAAGTACTGATCCCTGAGGCAGACCTTTCCATACTGATCTGGATAGTTTGTTATCATCACCTAAATCCAATTTTATTGTTCTCTCTGACAAAATATTAATAATAAAATTAGCAAGCATAAATGGAATATTCAAGGCTATCAATTTAGTTCTAAGAATTGTAATTAGGACGTTGTCATAGGCAGAACTAATATCCAAGAAAGCTGATAAAATCGACACATTTTGCGAAAATGCTATGTGAATATCTGAGGTTAAAATACTAACATTATCTAACGTACCTCTACCCTTCCTAAATCCAAACTGGTTTGGTGAAAGTAAGTTATTACTTTCTACAAACCACTCCAGACGATTTTTCACCAAGTGTTCAGCCAATTTCAGTAATACCGATGAAAGTGCTATAGGGCGATAAGAAGAGGGCTCCGAAGGTGGTTTATTAGGTTTCAGAAAAGGTATAATAATTTGTGATTTCCATGACGGAGGTATCTTACCGGATATCATTACTGAATTAATTAAATCTAAAAAGTAATCTAGTGTTGTATCATTAGAATTTTTAAAAAATGAGTACGGTATACCGTCCTCTCCCGGTGCAGAATCTTTAATATGTGATAATACCCCTTTAAATTCAATAAGACTAAAAGGGGAATCGAGTTTCGATAATTGGGTTGGTGGAGAAAGCTGATTATGATATTCTGGAACGTAACTAGGTGCAAGGCGGTCTAAAAATTCGTCTGCTAATTTTGAATCCATTATGGAAAGCGATGTGTGTCCGGTATATACAGATCTAAATCTTTTAATATTATTCCAAACGACAGAGAGGTTAACTTCGGGACAGATTGAGGAACAAAACTTTCTCCAACCTTCCAACTTCTTCTTTTTTAGTAGTTTCCGGGTGGAACGAGATATTTCACAATAAATTTCATAGTTTTCTGATGTCATATACTTGTTATAATTCTTTTCAGCTTCTTTACGCTGTTTAATGACGTCTGTACATTCTTTATCCCACCAAGGAGGGGATGGAATTTTTCCTGAAGCACTATTTTTTATAGGAAATAGCATATCAGCAACTTCCTTCATAACCATTACTAAACTATTCGAACATTGGTGCTCATTTCCGTGAGAAACAGAAGGTAGTTTTGAAATCCTATTGCCTACATATTGTTTAAACGTCACCCAATCTGCATTCATTAAGTTATATTTAAGACGAGGACCGGTTTTCCGATTTGGAGGAATGGAATGAGGTAAAGATAAAATAAGGGGAAAGTGATCACTTCCGAATGATGAGTAGTGAGGAGACCACGAAAACGAAGAAGCTAAATCAGAAGAACACAGAGAAATATCAGGGACGCTAACACCTTCATTTGGGCCAGTTCTACGTGTTGGTACACCCGAGTTAACTATACATAAGTTATGACTGTCGATTATACTTATAATTTTCTCACCGTAATAATTAGAGGTGGTACTGCCCCACGATTGATGTTGGGCATTAAAATCACCCATAATAAGAAAAGGTTTAGGTAAAATAGATATAATTTTTTCTAATTCTGAATATAATTGAGAAGAGGGGGTAGGAATATATAAACTAACAAAACAAATACTATTTACTATTAATGCAATAGCATTAATTCCATTAAATGAAGGAAGGGAAAATAATAAATATGAAAGGGAGTTTTTGACCAATATGGCAACACCGCCATATCCGTCAGCTCTATCATCACGAAAACATGAGTAACCTGGAATCTTAAATGAATATCCAGGTTTTAACCATGTCTCTTGAAGAGCTATAATGAAAGGGAGAAATTGTTTATCAAATAAAATAGATCAGATTTCTTATTTGTTATGCTACGACAGTTCCACTGAATAATGTGGGCTTTGTTGTCCATTGTGAGTTGATAAAATTTGAGATATAACATTCAGGTTGGCAGCGTTGGACGGTGAAAAATTGGTTTGTGTCATATTAGATTGCGTCAAGAATTTAATTAACATAAATATAATATCAGCAACAGATTGATTATTAGTATTATTATTATTACTTAGTGCACAGCCATTTGAGGGCGCAGGAATGTTATATTCATTAATTAAGGCCTCATGAGCAGAACGATCATATCCTCGTTGTGGTTTCTGTGGAGAACGTGGTTTAAGTGTAACAGTTTTTTTATAAGAAGATTGAATATGGCCTGATTTGTCTTTTTGTGGAGAAGATTGGATATGTGGTTTAATAGATGAAGGTGGTGGCGATGTTAATACATCCGAGTATAATTTACTGGTTGGAGGATGAAATTTCATAGCTTCAGCATATGAAACACAGCTGTGAGCCATGGTTTCTTTAATAGCTTTTTGGCGGGAATATTCAGGACACTTCTTACTAATAGCGAAATGAGAACCATTACATAGAATACAGCATATTCTGTCTTCATCTGCTTCACATTTATCACCAGTATGACTTTGTTTACACTTATAACACCTTGGATTTGAACGACACTGCATCTTAACATGTCCAAATCTACAACAATTGTAGCACTGTATGGTTGGATAAATGTATAGATCTACAGTTAATGATGTATAAAACATAAATACTCTTTTTGGCAAAATTTGCCCATCAAATGTTATAACAACTGTTTCAGTGTTAATAAAGTTCGTTTCTCCCTCATTTATAGTCTTTTTTTTTATTCTACGTATTTTTAAAATTTTTCCACAACCTATAGGTACTGAAATATTGCTAATTACTTCATCATCTGTCCAGTCTTTAGGAATACCTCTTACAATACCCATGCGGGTCACATTAAAAGAAGGAATAAATGCATTATAATTATAAGCAATTAAACTACTGTGGTTTAAAAAAGAGTTAGCATCTAAAAAGTTTGAAAAAGCAAGAGCCAATCTGTTTCTTCCTATTCTTTTGAGGCTGCCATTCACAACATTATAAATCTTATTTGTATGTAAAAACCGACCAAATGCGATGGGGTGTAATGTTACATTATCTGTAGGATTTGTTTCATTTTTTTTAACATGAACTACAAAAGGTGCTACATCTTCAGTATTGTACAAAGTCCTATTTACAGAAGTGGGTGAAGGAGTGGCTTTTTTGGATGTATTATTATTTTCAACTACTGGTATTACATCTGAATTTTGATTGTCAATTACAGGTATTATTTCTAAATTATTTTTTTCCTCTTCGACACATTGACAGTCACTGTCTTTTAATTTTGTCTCGGTACCTTTTTGATGTCTCCTACGCTTTTTATTGCAGTGTTTGCAAATGCGGCGTTCGCCCCTTACTCGCTTACGTTTTGTGGTTGTAATATTAGACCCATCAGTATCCATACTAGATTCACATAAAATATCAAAAGAATTGTTAAATGGAATACTTATATTTGCAGACACCTGGGGGACTGTTCCCCCAGGGTCTATAGGCGGGTCCATTCTCAATAGATATTATATATTAAAGTTACTTACCAATATTTGCAGCAACTGCTACTACTATTAATAAATATATAATTAAACAATTAATCTAGTCTACAATATATAAATAAAACTAATCCTTATATATAGTAAAATTAAATTAAACAAAAAGAAATCCAAAAAACACTCCCGGCGTTTCGAACGTTTCCGCGCTTTTTTCACAAATTTAGTTGCAGACATTGTACTTTTTTTTTTTCTCTTGTGTTATGGCATTCACCCCGATTTTAGGGTATTTCGCCAAAAACAAAACGGGGAAACGTCATTAATTTATATCTAGCAACGAAAATTTTGTAGCATAGGGATAAGGATTAGGTTAGGAAATTATATAGGATACGATATTTACAAATAATATACATACAATACGGAACACATTATATTAAATTGCAATTTTAATTAAACTTTTAATCCAAGATTCTGTGTTACTTGTTGCTCTCATGTCTATATATTATATATATCGTTTTGTATATTATATATACAAAACGATTCTGCCCAATAACTATAGAACAACTAAGTGGACTAAATCCTTGTTGGTTTATTTCATGTACAAAGAGTAATTTATAATACTGAAAATATATGTCAATACTATGTATGACATCTTGTTAAAAAGTATCGTATTGTGGTAGCTGTAATGTAATTAATTCAAAACTAGTGTATGTAGCATACATATAATATAATAATATTATTCTACTTATTGTACCTATGTAGTACAGTAGTAGTAATTAACTATTTATAGTGTGTGTGTGATATTTCCTCAGGCAAGATTTAGGTACAAGCTTTGCTCGTTTCGCTACCATTTGCTACATTACATAGTAGACAGTGACGATAGCGTAGACCCTCTGGCTGATATTACTACCTATATAGTATTACTGTTGTCTTTTTCTTGGCAATCTGTGTTTGGCAATTTACCAAAAAATGCTATGACTACGTTTTAACGCTTCCTAGTTGTGAAGTAAGGTTATTCATAATGATGCATAAGTAATAATCTTTTTTGTTACCACTGTGTCATTATATAATAGTTTTTATAAAATGAATGTTTTTAGTAAATTGAGAGTTGCTTTTAAAAAATATCCCCTTTTAAGGGGAATGGCCTCATATGGCGTCATATGGCCAATATCCAGTCTTATACAACAATCATTTGAAGGGCGAGATATTGGTAAGATATCTTAATAAATAATAATTATAGTTACATTGTGTAAGAATTTAATAATAATATTAAACAATTTGCTGAATTCAAAAGTTTATTCTAAATTAATATAAATAAACTATGTTTCAGATAATTATGACTGGTGGAGAACTGCACGGTATGGTTTCTATGGGTCCTGTTACGTGGCTCCTACATTGTATACTTGGTTGACAGTGGCCAATATGATGTGGCCTGGAAGTACAATTAGAGCTGGATTGATTAAGGTGAATACTTCAAAAACATTACTTACATAATGACTTTTAATTTTTTTAAACCATTACACAATTTGGAGTGTTTGCATATTTATTATTTACATTATTACTAATTTTTAATTACCTGCAACATTGTCTGCAAACAATTTCATTCCCTATTTCATCCTCATCACACACTCTATTTTCATGTCAAATTTAATTGAGATCCATTCAGTTCTTTTGTTGTTAAAAAGTAACAAACAGATAGACAGTCACATTTTCACATTTACAATATTAACATCAATTTGCTAATCACAATTCGCTGTGTTGGAATAATATCAGTCCCCTGTTTAGTGTATTTGGGAACAAAACCCTCCTGAAACACACACACCTTTTACCCATCATATGGTTTTTCGCAAATATATAATTGTGAACTGCTTAAGGCATATTTTTTATAATATTACCATAATTTGTGCTGTCCTTTGCTTATGTATCAGAATTTTAATTACTTTCTATTCCGTTTCTTCTGTTCTCAACAATCTACTTAATATGAAAACTAAGCTCAGTGTGGTATTTTGTATAAATTATATTTTTCTGTCATTAATTGTAAACATAAAATATACTAGCTGTACCCGAGACTTCGTCTGCGTAAAATAGTGACCTTGACCAAATAATGAAAAAAATATTTAATGACCTAACCCAATAAAATCCAAATGATTTGATGAATGATGAAATTATAACTGTCTTTATACGATACGTCAATAGTTGTCTTTATACGACACGTCAATAGCTACCTATACACGGCACGTAAATAACTGTCTTTATACGACACGTCAATAGCTGCCTTTATACGACACGTCAACAGCTACCTATATACACGTCAATAGCTGTCTTTATACGACACTTCAATAGTTGCCTTTACACGACACGTCAATAACTGTGTTTATACGACGCGTCAATAGCTGCCTATATGCGACACGTCAATAGCTCCCTTTATACCACACGTCAACAGCTACCTATATACGACACGTCAATAGCTGTCTTTATACGACACGTCAGTAGCTGTCTTTATACGACACGTCAATAGCTGTCTTTATACGACACGACAATAGCTGCCTTTATACGACATGTCAACAGCTACTTATATACGACACGTCAATAGCTGTCTTTATATGACACGTCAATAGCTGTCTTTATACGACACGACAATAGCTGCCTTTATTCGACACGTCAATAGCTACCCATATACGACACGTCAATAGCTGCCTTTATACGACACGTCAATAGCTGTCTTTATACGACACGTCAATAGCTATCTTTATAAGACACGTCAATAGCTACATTTATACGACACTTCAATAGTTGCCTTTATACAACCTTGCATTTACCATTTCAACCTCCTTTACAACCCTTTTTCCGCATTCAACAGTATCCTAAGTGCTTTCTCAGGATCTAGACTAATTGTGTACCAAATTTCACTTAAATCTGTTCAGTAGTTGTAGCCTGTAAGTGAGACAGATCGACAGACAAAGTTACTTTCACAGTTAGAATAATAATAAGGTATTTAATAAACTAAATCAAATAGCCAATGAAAACAGTTTCATCGTTCTAACTTGAATAATGACGAATTTACATAACTTTCATCTTCTATTTTATTTTACCCCCTAAAGTGTCACTTTTACAAAAATTTTACTGTCATATTCATTTATATTTAATCAACAGCCTCAAAAATAAGTTTCATGCTTCTAGTTTCAAAAATAATGAATTTATATAAAAACCTTCATCCCCTATTTTATTTTACACCCTTAAGGGTAACATTTTTACAAACTTTGATGGCCTATTTATTTATATTTAATCAACAGCCTCAAAAATCAGTTGCTAGCTTCAAAAAAGACAAATTTACATAAAAACTTTCATCCCCTAATTTATTTTACCCCCCTAATTTTTTTTTTTGTATTGGTAATATTATTGCAAACTTAGAATGTCATATTTATTTGTATTTAATCAACAGCCCCAAAACTAAGTTTCAAGCTGCTATATTCAACAATGACGCATTTACATAAAAAAAAATATCCCCTAATTTATTTAAGACCCCTTAAGAATAAAATTTTTAAAAACTTTGTGAGTCATATTTATTTATATTTAATTAACAGTCTCACAAATAAGTTTCAAACTTCTAGTTTCAAAAATGACGATTCTTCCTTACAATATTTCATCCCCAATTTCAACCCCTTACAACCCTTTTTTCCCATTAAAAAGTAGCCTATGTCCTTTCTCAGGTTCTTGACTATATGTGTACCAAATTTAATTTAAATCGGTTCAGTCGTTTTGGCGTGAAAGCGAGACAGACAGACAGAGTTACTTTCGCATTTATAATATTATATAAGTAAAATAAGTAAATAAGTAAAATAAGTAATAAGTATATAAATAAGTAATAAGTATATAAGAAAAATAAGTAAATAAATAAGGAAGTAAGGATTTGCTGTGATATAATGACAGGCAGCAGCCTATCTACTCAATTAAATTATTTCTGTATTATTCTTATAATCCAGTATTTACTTACTATGAAATCTAAGCTCAGTAAGTTATTTCGTATTAAACTAATAATTGCATTATTGATATTTTTCAGACATTCATTGAAACCATAACATATACACCATTTGCAATGTGTAGCTTTTATTTTGGAATGAGTTTACTTGAGTTGAAACCAGTCCATGAAGCTGCTGCTGAAGTTCAAGCAAAATTTTGGCCTACTTACAAGGTATTTTTAAACTTCCACAAAAGATTATTAATATATTTTGTCAGGTTTTAACACTATTATTACGACTACTATTGACCATGACACACTATATTAAAAATTAATTTTGTATCATAATAAAACCTGAAATAAATTACTAACAAACTGGTTAAATACATTTAAAAAACTTTCATATCAGCTCTTCAGTATACTCAGTAAACAAGTCCAGACTTCAACTAAGCAGAACTCTGTACAAGTTCCGCTTAGTTGAAGTCTGGACTTGTTTGTTTAATATTTCATCCTATTTTTTTAATACTTAGGTATATTGTAATAGTTTGTGCATCATTAAATGATGTTAATATTTTTTAGGAAAACAAACAATTTGTAGTAAATTTAAATTAACTTTTATTTATCATAATTTTCAGGTGGGTGCATCTGTGTGGCCAGCAATTGCCATGGTTAATTTTTGTTTTATACCACCACGAAACAGAGTACCATTTATAAGTGTTTGCAGCCTTATTTGGACATGCTTCCTGGCATACATGAAACATTTGGATAAAGAAAAAGTAAAAACTGAGAAAAATGCTGTTCCATTTCTGAAAATTAGTATATGACAGTGTTAAAAATATAGCAAAATTTTTTTTAGAAATAATATATATTGATATTTAAGTATATATGTTATGTAAGGAATGGTGAAAAGGGAGACTATTTATTATAATATCCAGTCACTGTATATTAATAACTGTGATTGATAAATGAAATAATACAAATAAGACACCAAAGTGTATACTTAGACCATATTGTAAGTTGTCTTATTGAAATTTCTAATTCCTTTAACTGAAACCTATATTCTTTGTGATACATTAATGAATTTCGTTTTCAATTTATCTGTTATGTGTGTTCTCTATTAATTATATCAGGTTCAAAAATAATTAGAGATCAGCATATTTCTTCTTTTCTTGAAATGTAAAAACATGGTGTTCCTTATTGTAACTGCATAATGTTAAATATAGGTACCTAAATTATAAAATTGGGTTAGAAAACAGTCATATACTTGATATATTGTATTATTTATATAGCCTGGGCATTATATGTAATGCTCTTTTAATCATTCTATTCATAAGATGTCACTTAAAGATAATTTATTTTAACTAGATAATTCAAACAGTGTAATAGAAATAATATTTATTAACTATACCTTATATGATCTGCGATAATAATATTGTGATAATTGTTTTAATGTAGGGCATGAAATGTCAATATAGAGATAGGTTGTTATTGATTACAAAGTACTATACAGTTTATTTATTCTAGAATTCTATAAAATGTTATCAGAGAGGTATTTTCCTTTAATTTATTTTCAGATAACAGGATATATATTATTAAGATTTTATAGCACTTATGCTGATAGACGCACGAACTATATAGATTTGCTTTGCGGCCACATTTACAACTAATAATGTATAAATAAATATATACACTATGTAACCGAACAGGAAGCTGTCTTAGTATATCTTCTACTCATATTCAATTGATTTTATGCATATAACCACGAATAGATTAAAATTAAACTTACTATAAAATTTACATTAGAACCAACAAGGCCTAATCGGGCAAGCATTATCCCCGAACTTATGAAACCTAACAGTTTTCATAGGCTAAAATTATATTTTTCCTATATATAATTATAGTGGCATAATAGGCAACACTAGTGTCTTGCCAAACAGGCAAAAAATATAGTTTTTAATATTTTTTTATTATCTACAACTTTTCATTTGGATTTTTTTTTGTAAATGGAGTATTATTTCGAATAAATAAAATGTTGTTTATGTGGTATTACTTTTACTTCAACAAAGACAGCAAATATGGTAGTAAAAATATGTTAAAACCTAATAAATCCGTCACCCAGTATTACACAGATTAAATTCAAAAATTGAATAAAATCACAGAACTGATCATCACTGAAATGCTAATAACCTTTCGCCATGAGGAGCTACTTATACACGATTTTAGAACATAAAAGAAGAAAAGAAAAGAAGGCTGATTCCTGGGGATTATTAGTAATTGGTAATAATGTTTTTATTTCATGTATGATAATGGAATGGTGCACCCGCCTGCGATAATAATTTAGTGGAGGATGATAGGTTGAACATGAGGTCAGGTTAGTTAGCCCATCATGTGACAAATTCACCAAGAATTTATCACGATGGTTTCCAGGGGAAACCGCGTGGACAACCTGACTTGGTACATTGCTAGCAATGGGGTCATGAGACCACATTACTAACAATCCCCTTCCCCCTAATAATACTGGTTTTTTTTTGTGGATGATAATGAATGGTGCACCCGCCTGCGCTAACGGTTTACGCTGCCGGGGCACCAGTGGAGGATGATAAGATGAGCATGAAGTCAAGTCAGTTAGCCCATCGTGACAAATTCACCAGGAATTTAACACGATGGTTTCCAGAATAGAATAGAATAGAAATCATTTATTCAAATAAACTTACATTGAAGCACTTTTGAATAGTCATTACATTTTTTTTAATCTACCGCTCGTTCGGAAAGCTGTCTCATCACAAGAAGAACGAGCAAGAAACTTGCGTGTTGCTCTTTTAAATAATTTTATTATTACTTTACATTTTTAAGTTTAAGTGTGTGAATACAAACCACCAATTAGCACTAATTCAATTAAATACTCAAAAAGAAAAAATATTGAATACATAACCAACTGGTTAAACAATTAATAAGAGGAAATCAGTCATAGTGATTAGAGCAGACCAGTCCCTACAAGCAGCACCCGTTCACGAGTATGACGGATGAGCCAGCCATCACTGCGCTCGACCATATTTTAGGGAGCCCAATGACCCGGCCCACCACGCCGCCACAAGTCTGGACATTTTAGTGAGCATGACTACTCAAAACACTAGACCACGTCAAAGCTACTCACAATTGCCATCTGATAGTTATAGTATTCACATTTTACATAAGAATGCATGCGGCAATTAATACAAAAACCGCTACGCTTTCATATTTCTAAAATCAATCAATTAAATCAAGAAAGCCTATTACAGGATAGACGAATTCATAGAAGACAACATATCAAGTAAATAATTAGTTTATTAGCATACAACGTTATAATTTGTTTATCTCATTGCTTTCTTACATAAAAATTGTTTAATATAAGATTTGAAAGTTCTTCCGTGACTCTCTCAGTTCTCTAAGTTCTTCCGTGTATATATAATATTTTCATAAATGTATTGTGAAGTAACTGTGAGGATATTTGAGTCTTTAAAGCATTGACGTAATGACTCTCTTGAACCCATACCATAAATAGAACGTATGGCTCTCTTTTGTAAAACAAATATAGTATTTATATCGGCTGCTTTACCCCACAGCAGTATGCCATAAGACATTATGCTATGGAAATAACTAAAATATACAAGTTTAGCCGTCGCCACGTCTGTTAATTGCCTAATTCTTCTAATTGCATATGCAGCAGAACTGAGTCTACTGGCCAATTTTGAAATATGGGGCCCCCATTGTAATTTCGAGTCTACTGTAATACCTAAAAAAACTGTATCATTAACAAAATTTACTATTTCGTCATTAAGCAATAACTGTGTATTTATTAGTCTTACATTAGGAAGTGTAAATTTTATACACTTTGTTTTGCTGGAATTTAATAATAGGTTATTACATGTAAACCAATTTAATATTGGGATCCAGGGGGAACCGCGTGGAGGTCGACCTGACATGGTACATTGCTAGTAATGGGGTTATCAATCCACATTACTAACAATCCCCCCAATAATAATGGTTAGCAATGTACCATACCAGGTCTACCTTCATGCGGTTTCCTGGATACCATATTAATGAATACCTGGTGAATCGCTATTATGGGCTCGATAAGAGTCGGTTAGACTCTGTTCATCCTACCATCCTGTACTGGTGGGGCACCAGTACCAGCACCACCACTAGCAGCGTATACCGTCAGGTAGGTGCACCAGGTGCATCTATTACAAATGTACTAGTGCTACGGCAATGTCTTATTTTGACATTCCTCATTACTAACAATCCCTTTCTACCGACCTTGTGGGCCGACTTTCTATGTAGCACGCAGTCAGAAATAATATAAAAAATTAACTTATTCTTTTGAAGACAATAGCTGCCTTTACATGTATAGACTTTCACGCGATGAAGAGTATGCATGTGAAGGTAGACAAAGAGAAGGAAAAAAATCGTGCTAGCCCCGCGCAATAACACATTTTTTAATCACGTGTACTTTCGTGTTTAAAGAAAATAAAATCTGAGTAATATCCAGACATTTTTTTAAAAGAAAAGGCATATTTTACGCTCGCGTCTGCTCACGTGTTTCATGTAACGTAACATGAAACGTGTACAATAGCGTGATAGCTTGAAAAAAGGCGGGAAACGTTAAACTTGGCGGGCGCGTTTTTTCTTTTGATTTAAATTTTATACATATTTTTCATTATTTAGTGATTGTGATACTGTATTTAGTTCTTTAATATCTATTATTTAGTTTGTTTATTGTAGTTAGTATAAATAGTTAGCTGTTTTATTGGTAAGTTTTTCGTTTTTTCATTTCTATGGACGATCCCCCGACCCGGGGGGATTTGTCCCTCCGGCTTCTAACTATGTTACAATTTCATGCGAATCGGGTATGGAAACCGATACGTCTTGTTCAAACCGATCGATAAAACGCAGTCGGTTACAAAGATTTTGTAAAAGTTGTAATAAACGGAGAAGAAAAAATTCTTCAGATAAAATTACAGATTGCCACTGTACAGATGACATAAATGATGGCATTGAAATACAAAAACCTCTCACGGAAGTGATTTTCACTCCACAATCTGTAAATTTAGATCCCCCTCATCCATCCACATCTAAAGAAACAAATGAAAATAATAATATTTCTGAACCAGTAGCAAGGAAAATGTATGAACCCACAGACCATGCCCCATACTTAGTTCATGTAGTAAGACAAGAAAAGTCTCCAAATGACGGTACTACACTTCACCCTGTGACATTTGGTAAATTCCTCAAAAAACAGTATTTTAAAAACATTATTAATGGAAGTGTAAAACGCATTGGACGAAATAAAATTGCATTATCTTTCTCAGTTTACCATGATGCTAATACATTCATTAATCATAACAGTTTAAATGATTACAAATTACAGGCTTTTATACCAACATTTAATATTACACGTATGGGTCTGGTACGAGGTGTTCCGAGTGATTGGAGTCCAGATGAAATATTACAAAATATTTCTGTTCCTATCGGTTGTGGCAATATACTTAAAGTAAGACGGCTAAATTACAAAGTTGTTGTTGATGGCTCTCCCACTTGGAAACCTTCTCAGACAGTAGTAGTCACATTTGATGGTCAGGTACTACCAAAAAGAATATTCATGTGTTATAATGCATTACCAGTGGAATTATACACTTATCCAACTATACAATGTTTCAATTGCTGTCGTTATGGTCACACTAAAATTCAATGCAGGTCAAAGCCACGTTGTTTTAAATGTGGTCAAAATCATACAGGAGAAACATGTGATGTTGAAGATGCTTTTTGCTGTTTATGTTCAGGAAATCATTTTTCTACTAGCAAATCTTGTCCAGAATTCAATAGACAAAAACAAATAAAGTTATATATGGCTGAAAATTGTATTTCATATGCTGAGGCCTCAAAATTGCACCCTGCTGTTACAAAGCCTTTTGCTGAAGTCCTTTCCACGCCATCAGCACATGGAACATCATTCAGCACTTTAAAAAATATATCTGAATCAAAAACTTATAATGATACTGCTTTTAAACAATCTTATAAAAAAACCGTATTCTTAAAACCTAAATCTCCTCATCCATCCTATGTTGGGTATGATAAAGTTGCCCATGAGAATATTATAAAAGATTTTAATATGCCCTCCCCTTCTAATGGCTGTGCGCTTAACAGTCAGTATAAAAATGAAAGTCAATCTAATATTAAAGAAGTTATTATTTCATTAATCAACTTACTTGTAAGTTCTAATATAATACCGTCCCACGTTGCCCCATTTATAGAAATATTCAAAAATCTACTCCATAATGGATCAAGTAGTCCAATGGAATTGCAGAAGTGTACTTAGCAAAAAAAGTGATTTAATTCATTTAATCAATAAATATCAACAACCACTTGTTATTGCACTAACTGAAACTTGGCTTAAACCTGATTATAATTTCAAATTATCAGAATACTCTTGTATTCGAGATGATAGGCCAGATGGGTATGGTGGGGCTGCCTTACTCATCAATAAAGCTACTCATTTTTCTTCTATTTCTTTACCTCTTTTTGACAAAAACAATATTTCTATGGTTGCTGCTGTTGTCAGCGATATTTGTTTAGTCTCCCTTTATATACCTCGTCCTTCCTCTTCAATTATTGCATATTTAAATGAGTTATTTTCAATTCTTCCTAAACCTTTTTTAATTATGGGTGATTTCAATTGCCATCATCAAGCTTGGGGCAGCTCCTATTCTAATTACCATGGTGAGCAATTGTTAGGCCTTCTTGATTCCCATAATCTGTGTGTTTTAAATGACCCAGTACCTACTCGTATTACTGCTCCCACTGAAAGAAATAGTGCTGTAGATCTCTCTATTTGTTCTTCCAATTTATCTTCCTCTCTATCATGGTCTATCCTTTCATCTGCATATGGGAGTGACCATTTTCCTATTATCATTTCATTACCAATTCATAAAAAACATCCTCGAAAAAGAAATTATTTTTACAAACATAAGTTAAATAATAATAATAATTGGGATAAATTCCAAATTGGTGTACAAAATAAATTATCATCTCTCCCTCCTATTACTTCTGGTAATGAATCGGACTGTTCTGAAGCCCTCAGCAAAATTTTGATACAAGTCGCTGATGAAGTTTTTCCTGTAAACAAACATAATAATAATAAAATTCCTTCTCCACCTTGGTGGGACCATGAATGTACTACAGCTATTAAATCCAGGAAACTGGCAGAAAGATTATATTGTAATGATATGAGTTCAGAAAACTTCACCAATCTATCTGCCCTACTAGCCTCCACCCGGAAACTTTTAAAGAAAAAGAAGTCAGAAGGATGGAAACGTTTCTGTTCTTCTATTTCGCCTCATACTCATCCTTCCCTTGTATGGCGTAATATAAAAAGATACAGATCTGCTTTCCAAGATTCTCCTTTTTTTACATTATCAGAGACTACAGCTAACGAGTTTCTAGATCGTTTAGCACCACCCTACGTATCTCATATGGATCCCATAACGCGGCCACTTTCCACCAATAAAAATATAAACTCTTCAGCTCTTGACAGTCCTTTTACATTTACGGAACTTAAAACCGTTCTGTCTCATACGAAAGATTCATCTCCAGGAAATGACCACATTCCATATTCATTTTTAGCGAATATTAATGATGAATGTATGTTGTATTACCTTAATCTCATAAATTCAGTAATGTTAACTGGGAATATTCCGTCGTCATGGAAACATCACACGGTATTGCCAGTTAAAAAACCCAACAAACCTTCCGATGACAGTAGTTCATATCGTCCTATAGCTCTTTCCACAGTTCTTTTAAAAATTGCTGAAAATTTAGTAAAAACTCGTTTAGAGTGGTATGTCGAAAGTAAAAAACTATTAGCTGAAAGTCAGTATGGGTTTAGAAGGGGTAAAAGTACATTAGATGGAATCAGTCTGTTCGTTTCAGATATACGTTTGGCATTCTCTAAAAATCAGTCGGTAGTTTCAGTTTTCTTAGATATTAACTCTGCGTATGACAATGTCAATATTAACATATTATGGAAAAAGCTTTGCGATTTGAATGTTCCTCCCATACTTTCTAACTTTATTATTAATATTTTGACGGAAAGATCCATTAGCGTTATATTGTCTGATTCTAATATTTTGTCTCGAGTTGTATGGAAGGGTCTCCCGCAGGGATCACCACTCAGTCCTCTTTTATATAACATCTATACATACGACTTAGAGTCATATGTAAATCAAAACAGTGAGAAAGTCGTTGTACTTCAATATGCGGATGATTTATTGATGTATTTTATTGATCATTCTGTTCAAAAAGCGTGTTCTTTAATTTCCACTTCTTTAGAAAAATTAAAATTTTGGATGGATTGTAACGGTCTTGAATTGTCTGCGGCTAAGAGTGCAGTTGTTCTGTTTTCTAGAATGCGAGTTCCACCCCCTATAAATATCTGTTACAATAATCAGTGTATCCCAGTAAAGACAAAAATAAAATTTTTAGGCATAATTCTCGATTCTAAATTATCTGGTTTACCACATTGTGAATACGTTTCAGCTAAATGTGAACGACTTCTTAATATTCTAAGATGCCTTACGGGTGTGTGGTGGGGATCCCATCCATTTCAATTAAAACTAATATATAATGCTCTCATAAGGAGTGTTATGGATTATGGTACATTTATTTTGGAACCTGCTAATGCTACAGCCCTAAAAAAATTGGATAATATTCAAGCTAAAGCTCTAAGGATTATATTGGGCGCCATGAAATCTAGTCCCATTAATGCGATGCAAGTAGAATGTTGTGATCCTCCATTGTATTTAAGGCGTCAGTATTTATCTGATAAATTTTTATTTCGTATTTTACAGTTTTCTAATCATCCTCTGATCCCTAAATTGCAATCGCTCTCTGATCTTGTTTCTTCGTCATCCTATTGGTCTCATAAATCTCTACCTTGCTTAGTAAAAAGTTACAGAACTTTTACTGCCATCCGAGCTCCCACTCATCGATCTCCCTGTCTTCCATTATTTAGTTCAGCATATGAATCTTTAACTTTTACCCCTGATGTTCATTTTGATATTAACATAGAAAAAGAACATCCTAATGTAAATGCAATGTTTAATCAAGTAGTAAACTCTAAATGGGAAAGCCATCATCAAATTTATTGTGACGCATCGAAACACTCACATACAGGAAATGTTGGTGTAGGAATTTACCACTCACAATATCATATAATTCAGAAAATTAAATTTCCACCAGAGACCTCTGTTTTTACTGGTGAATGCTATGGAATTTTTAAAGCAGTAGAATATATTAAAATTTTTAATCTTAAGCAAACTGTTATATTTACGGACTCTAAAAGTGCTCTTCAAGCTCTAATTAAATGTCCATTCAAATCATCTAAACAGTATCCTCTAATTTTTGATATCCGAGATATGTTGAATAGCATTCGTCTCAAAGGACATATTGTATCTTTTGTTTGGATTCCGGGTCACTGTGGCATTCGGGGCAACGAAAAAGCAGATTTGCTTGCGAATGAAGCTATATTATCTGGAGATCTTTTTCCTTATAAAAACTTTTGCCATGATCTGACTGCCTTGTCTAAGTCTTGTCTTCATGATTCATGGAGTCAAGATTGGACAATAAGTAGCAAAATTAAAGGGAAACAGTACTGTTTAGTCCAACCGTTTATAGCTCTTAAACCGTGGTTTTTCAAATTACATCTTGATAAAAGATCAACTAGTGTTTTGATTCGTATGCGAATTGGTCATGTTTGCAGCCCTGAACATTTAACAAAACTACGTATAAAAGACAATAATATCTGTGAATGTGGAGAAGATGTGGGTGATCTAAATCATATTGTGTTTTCCTGCTCCTCTTACGATCGTTCTTCATTTATAGAGACACTCATCTCATTAGAAATTCCTTTTCCTTCATCCATTGTATGCCTATTAGCTCATCCTAATCCTATAATTTATAAATCTCTTGCGTCTTTTATTTCCCATAATAACATTAAACTTTAAAACCCATGATCACTAATTCCGAGTATATTCAAAATTTAACCCGTTCCTTTCCATTATCCCGTCTCGTTTCCTGTTTTTAGTGGCATAATAGGCAACACTAGCCTCTTGCCAAAGAAGAGAAAAAAAAAAAAAAAAAAAATAGCGTGATAATTATCGGGGGTACTCTGTTCTCGCGGTTAAGAACGTATAGTGTAAAGGCACTTAATGAATCACAGAGTACATGTAGTTTTATATTGAGGTGACGACTGACATTCATTTATGTCATGAGGCATACTAGGCACGAGTTTCTCATTCTTGTTAATTAGTCTATATACTTGTGTATTATTTGTATTTATGTAATTTGTTTACAGTTATAATTATTTCGAATTATTGTGACGTGTTTAATTTGAAATAAGTTTTATTTATAAATATATTTTCTGGAAATTATATAATTATGCATGTAATCACAGTACTCTAGTCTTATCCTGATTTTTACATAATACATTGTAAACTACTCTCAATACATTATCCTTTATAGCTGATTTAATGCTCGCACCTCAAATAATGCCGGTTTACTATGAGTGGTAAGAATTTCATTAAATAGTGTAATGTCATCATAAATAATCGGGTACTTATTAATACTTTTATGGTAAATAGAGGTATTTACCTCTCGACGACGACCAGGGCTTAACCCCGGTTAATTATATTAATACCTATCAAAACACTAGTTTAAAAATAACTAATTTAATGTCACTTGCTATCTGTATTTGTATGCAAATATTGCAAATTAGAATTGATTTGTCAACATAAGATACCTAAAATAACATCAAATACAAAAATAAATTGATATTTATGCCCATATTATGGCCAATAATAGAAAAATGAAAATTGCAAGATACTAAATTGATAAAAATATTTATGTATAAAAAATATTTGACTACTTAAATGTAAATTATATGTACTCTACTGATTTGGTTACAGGTCCTCTTTAAAAAAACAGGGTTGCAGGAAACAAGAATGCCCTAGATTTGAATTGTCTAGTCATCCATTAAAAAGTAATGTAACTACTATGGTATGTATCATCAATAACTTTTTACCTCCACTACACTTGCTTGGATCATGTCTTTTCCTTTTCCCCAAATAAAGAATGAAAATTTAGCTTTGTTTTTTAATTTGAAACTTAATATTTTTTTTAACTTCAGTTAGGAATATAAAAGGACCAAACCTGATTACTTTTGACTAAAGATTAATATTAAAATAATAATATTCAACAATCCTCACCAGCAATAATAAATTAAAATTATGTGATAAAAACAGCCTCTCATTGCTTGTACTATACAGTGTATTCCAGAAGTTGATGTCATACCAGGTAACAGAATAAGTCATGATAATTATCAGAGTAATAGAAAATAAAATGTATGAAACATATTTGAAATTTATAGTCTTATTTTTGTTTTTTATTAATAAAAAATTAATCTTCTAATAACTATTATGACTTATTCTATGCTCTAAATAATTGTCCTTATGTATTTATCTCAATATCAATTTAAGTTAAATGTTATAATTTATTAAATTATTTTAATCCTGCTGATTCAGAGATTTTTAAAACTATAATTCTATGAAATTTTTGGAAATATCATCATTGATATGATTTTATGTTTATTCACAGAATGATACTACTAGTACGAGTAAAAAAATTATTGAAAGCCTAAACAAATGGAGTTCTGCCTTTGTAGAAGTAGATCCGTTGCTGCGATTTGAACAACTCAATACAGAAGATGTAAGTATTAAGTTGTTACAAATTATGTGGATTGTAATCTTAATATATATGTATATATATATAGTACTCAAGCCTGGCTGTGGTGGGGTAAGCTGTGATAGAACACTGTTGCTACAATTTGTATATTGGTAAAAAAAATATTATTGATGATGTAACAACTATCATGAAATAACTATATCTATGTATATACCAATTGAAAATATATGTGGGCAGCAAATGATGGTAGTCATACATGCGTCTCAACAACTTTCCCCAAGCAAGAGTGGAAACCTGAAAATATTTTCATGTCAACTGCATGTTATGTGTTCAATTTAATATTCTAAAATTATTTTTAGATTTCTATTTTTCTTCTTGGTAAAAGACACACAGTTTCATGAATATAGTGTTATCTAGATTTCAGTTTGCTATATGACCCTTTACGACTCTCTGATTCTGTATACATATTTCTAGGAAATTAGTCATATTGAAGTAACTAATAAAGGCCCCAATTATTCTAAAACATGGAGCTCAAAACGATCCAGAATACTAAGTAAATATACAACAGGAGAAAAGTTAACAATTATAAGCAGTTTTCTACCTGGTGGAGAAAAAAGTATGTATTATATTAATTAACTAGTTGTACCTGTAACTTCATCTGTGGGAAATGTAACTTTATTTTCTAAATTAAAAGATTTATTCCAAAATAAAAGTAGCCTGAGTTACTCCTTATTCATATAAATAACGACTTTTATCGACAGATAGCTCATAAGCTATCTGTCGATAAAAGTGCCGTCAAAATCAGTCAACCCATTTTAGAGATTAGCCGGAATAAACAGACAGACAAAAATTGTATTTATATTATGCATGTAGTAAGAAACGGATATTTCAAAGTTACAAACAGACACTCAATTTTTTTATATGTATTTGTTTGGATAAACTGTATAATTATTATAAACAAATAGATACAATATATTCTATTGCTAGTCGATATTCTATATTTTATACAATATAGAATATCGATCGTGTTAGCTTACTATGCTTACTAAATCGTCTATTATGACATTGTTGATATGTAAGAAGGTAAGGACACCTTGTCTATTAGTAGTACTTCCTTACTACATGGTGTGATGACTGGGGGTCGAGAATCTCAAGGGAGGCCAGTGTGTCCGCTGTACACACTGAATTGTATTAACGCTATATCTGATGACATTCACAAACCTGAACTAAGATTTTAGTATCTTAGTTCAGGTTTGCAAATGTTATCAGAAATGTAAATGAACATTACCAAAAATTTATATGTAAATATATTGTATGTAAATATTGTATGTGTTGAAAGTATGATTAACATGTTATTTTTTTTTTATTTTTATTTTTCTTTAAGTTAGTTCATTTTCAGCACTTATAAGACAAGTGTCAAATCTCAATGAGAAAGTTAAACATAGACTGGAACAATTAGATGATTTCGACGAAAGTTCTGTCAGAAAAACGATGGGATTGAGTCAACAAGAATTTGTTGTTAAGATTAATATGCTCAATGAAGAAATAAAGAAGGTTTGACCTATGTTTTTATCTAATAGTAAAGTCTCTGCCATTAATTAACTGCTACACACATACACACAGACACACACACTATTATGTTAAAAATAATAATTTAAATCCCTGCAATTTTTTCGATGATATCACAATGTACAAAGAATTTACTCGACTTAAGAGCTTCCTTTCAATTGTAATCGGAATCGGCAATCGGCAGTCAATTGTAATCAACTAATTTGCAATAATGATCGCATAGCGCATCTTCATCAGATATTATTATTATGACAAAAACTTTTGTTTTCATATTCAATTATTAAAATATATAAATTTAATTTTCTGCATGTGTTGACGCATTTTATATTTTTTATTATTATCGGATAAAACTATACCCGAGAAAGTGGTCCCAGTTTTGTTTCTTTTAATGGATGATAATGAAATGATACACCTGTGCTAACGGTTTACGCAGGCGGGGCACCAGTGAAGGATGATAAGGATGAGCATGAAGTTAGGTCAGTTAACCCATCGCCGCACTCACTCGTCAACAAGTTTCTAGAGGTGACCACGTGGAGGTCGGCCTAACATGGTAAATTGTTAGCAAGGGTACTACTGTACCCCATTACTAATAATCCCTTCCCCCCTGTCAAAATTGTGTTATGAGTGATGTTACTATGAACCACTGGTTATAAGAAACCAAGGATATAAAATTAGTTTTACCATTTTTTGCAGGCTTGGGATACTGAACAAAGGGTGAAAGCATTTAAAATTGGTATACAGTGTTCAAAGTTACTATCTGACGTGAATGTTATGCAATTCTATCCCAGTAAATTTGTATTGATCACAGATATATTGGACACGTTCGGCAATTTAGTATTTGATAGACTGAAATTTAAAAGTTATGGGTAAGTCAATATGATTTAAGTTACATTATAGTTGTTTATTCGTTTGTTACTTTCGTAATAATCATTCAATTGCACTCATCCCTGATTTTTGTTTACGTAATGTATAAACATTATCGTTATTTACTGTTATCAATTATCAATCGATTTTTATTGAGCGGAGCTCCAAGTGTGGAGCGGTTGTAGAGATCAGATTTGCACTCTTTGTAACGATACTCCTCCGAAATGACTTGACCGATCGAGCCTCCATCAAAACAATACACGGATAACAAACCTTACAATATTTTTTATTTAATTTGGTCACCACGATACAAGCAATTATACTCATAAATATAAATGTTTATACTAGGGATGTGCCGATCATGACTTTGGCTGACTAGCCGACTAGCCGATTAGTCGGCTGTAAAGAAGCCGACTAGTCCGGCAACTAATCGGCCAAGGCGATGAAGTTTTCGGTATATAACGTACAACCATATTAAGTACCGACATCCAACTCTGATACCTCAGTTAGTTATCTGCTATCAAATGTTCATTTCAGAAACATTTAATTTTACTTTATTTAAAAATGTGGAATGTAATTCCAATAATAGTAAAAAGCCCGACCGAAGCGCCGTACCGGCCGACTATTCGCCGACGGATAGTCGGCTTTACCGACTAGTCGCCGACAAGTCACATCTCTAGTTTGTACCATGTGAGCAATTGAATCCGCGACCACCGGAAGTAAAGCGGTACGCTAAACCGCTAGGCTTCAAATTGTTATATTAGTGTAATAATATGACAATCCTTGTATGTTTCTTTAAGTTATAAATATACTCTACGTACCTACTAAGTAGGTAGGTATATATTGTAAACTAATATATACCTACGTATGTACTGAAATAAAAAAAATACACACATTTATGTTCTTACAAGGGTGGGTAATAAGTTGTCGTGATCCTATAATGGTGATGATTGTCCTAATTTTATTACAGAACAGTTGGAGTAAATAATTTACAAGACATTGATCCTGCAGATGTGTCTGAGTTAGCTAAAGAGACATGCCAAAATTGGCTTTTTAAAATGGCCTCTATAAGAGAGTTGCTTCCACGTCTTTACATGGAAATGTCCTTATTGAAGTGCTATTTATTTATTTCAAAGAATGAAATAAAGCCCGCCTTGGTAAGGCTTACTAAAATGATTAGGGGTATAGGAAACCCATTGGTTGCTGCATATTTAAGGGTTTACCTATGCCATGTGGCTTCCAAAATATTAGGAAAAGAAAGTGAAGAAATATATTATAATAATTTGAAAGAATTTTTATGTGATTATCAACAGGTACGTCAATATCTGTAGAAAAATGTGAATGAATGAATGAATTAAATTAACAATAATTCTTTGGGCCGAGGTAGTTCTGGTACAAAGTTGTTTGTGTGGGTACCTCTGGCTCATCTATTTGAACTTGGCTTTGTAAGATGTATTTTGGTTGAAGTTTGAGACATGGGAATGAAATTACAATATATTTTGTTAAAGACGCACTTAAATAGTTTATGTCGAGTGCGTTTCTGAGTTTATCGCGGAAAACTCATAGAGAAAGGGATAAAAATTCTTACAATAAATTTTTTGAGTTACGATTGTCTTCGTATAATAGTTTATCTCGTATATCTTTCATGTACAGATGAAACCAATCAGTACCATTTTTATTCTACATAATATACATGTATGAATAAATATGTACGAGGTTACTGCTATAATACTGTTATATATTATTATTATTTATCTATTTTTGATGATGATTATTTGATTATATTAATGTCATTACAGATATTCCATCAAATGATGAAGAAGAAATATGAAGGACAGTTATTAACTCTAGATAAATATTTAAACCTATATGTGCCAGCTGTTGATTGGTTATTATATGGTACCCTTATCGATTCTAGTAAATGTAAAGACACCCTCCTGGAAGAATTACTGAGGCAGTGTGAAGAAATTGAAAATAAGTTAGTACACAAATGCTTTAGTTCTTTTCAACTTATTTAATTAAGTTTATTTCTAATCTTATTTTTTTGCAGTGAACTATTACTTTGTTGCGTTGTTTCGGCCTTTGACTCCCTGAGCATTATAAAGAAATCTTTATATATTTTAGAAATGATTGAAAAGGACACTGATAAAATGGGTGAGTGTCTAATTTACTTGATATTTTATTAGGTAGGTATGTTTAGGTTTCACTTTCAGTGGCATATTTCGTAAATAATCTGATATATAATTTTATGTTTAGATTTATCAAGCTTTCTGGTGTGATATGACTATATGAGACACTGTGGGAAAAGCTTTAATGGTAAAAAATTCTATATAGCCAGGGAAAATATATAAATATTGGCATAATAATGAAATTATTGTTATTAAGTAGGCGGATATTTTTCAGCAAACTAGTATTAGACCAAATGAAATATCCTCATTTATACTCTATGACACTTAGCACGTGGAAATCATGATCGCAAAAATTAGCATCATGCATACAGGTTGCATAGGAGTTGGGGTTAACAAACTGATACATATATACATCATCGTCATACACTAATTTATTTAAGTATATTTATTAATCATTGTTTTTTTTTAACCAGATATATTTTTTTTATTTACAGTATTATTGAACGAAATTCTGACGTCTTTTGGAGAACATCTGAGCACGGCGGAGAACTACCGACACCAGTCCGCTGAAACATTGATTCAAACATTTTGGAAGGTCGCAAGCAACATGAAGTCAGCTTTTCATTTCTTACAGGTTTTGGAACCATGGCTTCAGTTTGCATGTACACATTTGTCTGTGAGTATATATTTTTTTATTAGTCTAGTTAATCGGCAATCACCGTTAGACTTCGGTATAACATTCAGTCTATTTGCGCATTCGACGACCACGGTGGTCTAGCGGTCTAGCACATCGCTTTACGTCCGATGGTCGCGGGTTCGATTCCTCGCACGGCACAAACATTTGTATTCATGAGTATGATTGTTTGTATCGGTCTGGGTGTTTTCTATGTATGATATGTATGTATTTACGAAAAAAAAAATATCTATGTACTTGTATCAGTTATCTAGTACCCATAACACAAGCTTTAGATAGCTTAACTTGGGACTAGATGGCGCTGTGTGAATTGTCCTGAGATTATTATTATTATTATATTCGCTTTAGTATACAAGTATATTCTATGTTCATTAATGGTTGTTCAATTTATCGATCACATCAGTTGAATCATTTATGATAACTAACAGCTGTCAAAGAATGAAACTCATGCAAGTTGACATGAAGGTATATTTCGGTCCAGTCCAGTGAAGTTGGAGTGAGTAGTTAAATTGTGTGGATTATACAATTTATTACATTTAAGTTTCTTAATTTGCAGACACAACATGTTAATATTATATTGAGAGGAACTATTCGCTACATGATAAAATGTGGCAGACCTGCCGATGAGTTCTCGGCCAATTTTCAGTTTGTCGTGAAAAGAATGTTGAAGTCCATTCCAGATGTTGAAGAACTATTTCTGATGGTGAGACTCATTAGCTGCCTTCACATATACGCTCTTTCACTCGCAAATCGCCTTTCACACAGGAATGTGTGTCTACGGAAAGGTAAACAAAGACAACGAGAATACGTGCACGCTCGCCGTGCTTTCGCGGATTCCTGTATATTTTTATAACGTGCTTGTTTTCGCGCATTTTTGGTATAACAAATTATCACTCCAAAATGGCTGATATTTGACATTGATACAAACACTTCATATTTTAGTTGAAATTTTATAAATCTAGAAACGTGTATACGGAAAGGGAACTGAATCACCAGAAAACTCATTCTTGTAAGAAACGAGCAACAGCTAGCTAGATAATAAGTGTATGTAAAAAATAGATATAAATAATCCCTCAAATTGCACGCGTGTATTTATGAGCGATTCTTTAAGCGTGCGCTTTTCTCCGTTAAATCGGTAGTACTTCTGAGTCCGCGTGAGAGAACGTGTCGTATAAAGCCAACTATTGACATATAACATCTGCTTCTCTTTTAAATTTATTTTTGTTGATAATTGGGTTTCCTGATAATTTTGTATATTATTATATTCAGGATGCATTTATGCCGCTAGTGGAGTTAGTACAGACGCCAAATGCGCGCACAATGATGGCTAAAACTGTGTTGTCAATGTTTTTCTCACGGTACAGTTCCGATTGCATTGAGGATCCTATTATAATTTCAAGCTTGATGAGGTTGTGTACTATATTACACGATTCTATAAGGTAAACTTTTAATAAGTTTGAACCATAATATTATACTATAATACAGATATATATATATTATTAATATATTATTGTGTGATAAAAAATGTGTGAAATAAAGATACAATTTTTTTGACTTTGATATGACTATATTATATACCTTTGTGTTTATATTTCAAGTGCTGTAACAGTTGAAGATGAGAGTAAATTATTTGCTGATCTCATCAATAAATACATACAGGCCGTCAGTTATCAAGATGACTTCGAGCAACAGCTTAATTTTTATGTAGAGTCTCGATCAGCATTCATCAAGCTAGATGCGGTTCTAGTCACTTTGGTACATGTGAGTAATATATAACCATTTACCTTAAACAATACATAAAATTAGCAATGACGACGAAAACCAATTAGCTTACATCATATAGTGTTTTTATAAGAATAGACTTCTAAGTAATATCCCCATCATAATATTACTCAGTGCCTAATATACCTAATCATGCAATCAACAATATTACTTATATAACTTACAATAATAAACGAGTAATAATAGTGGAATATCGTCAAAAAATGTAAGTCCTACAGTAAAGCAATGCTGTAAACGCTTCGGTGGTGTATTGATACCCACCGCTATAAATTTTAAACAACTTCTACAGCGAGCTACTTTGATTGACATTTCCATATTGTTATTACCGGAAGTAGCCGATTTAAGTATTGATTATACAATGTAATAAATAACTTTTTATTTTATTCGTACTAAACACATACATGGGCGTAGCCGCGGTGGGGCAGGGTGGGCCGCTTGCCCTATCCTGGCTTTGACCTGTAAGATACCTAACCAAACCTAAAAAATAAATTATCCGAGTACTAACTACAGTATCCGTAAGAAAGTTCATACTCGACAGTTGACACAAAAATAACATAGGTTGTAGTGTGTACCTTTTGTATGATAAAAAAATTATCAGGGTAAGACCGCGGGCATAGTTTGCTAGTTACATAATTGCAACTTATAGACATAATAGTTGATATATGCATTACATGTAGGCTGTGAACGCACTGTCGGTGCGCGATACGGGCGGTGCGGGCGCCAGTGCGGGCGGCTGGTTGCAGCGCGCGTGCGCGGCGTACTGTTTCATTACTGTTCCGTCGTTGCACTGCGCACTCACCAAGCTGCACCTCTACCTGCTATCGGGACAGGTCGCGCTGCTTAATAACTGCATCGGTCAAGGTTACTGCCGTTTAATTATGTATTTATTTTGCCTGCTTTCTCGTTGGTATCGAATGGGCTATGTTAGAATAGATTTTGTAATATAACCGTTGATATTTCTATTTCTTATTATCTTGCTTTTTAGGCCAAGATTTTACGAACTATTTCACTCGTTCTCCACCACTGACTATCTTCTTCACAATTCAAACTATTGTAAACCGATAGAAAAGACAGGACGAATGATACTTTTTCTACAATATTCTTAGTAGTATAGGATAGGCGGTATAGGTAAAAATTGTTATATTATTTTTGATTATATAATTATTAATTATTAATATAATTTCTATCCAATAGCCGAGGCCAATTTCAAAGCACTCATTGGACTAATACCAGACATTCCAGACTACGTATTGGAAGATGGTCAGAAGAAACCAACGCATATTAAAGTCGCAGGGATTCTGAGCGATTTTTTGTCTACACTGTTGATATTGCCCGTGGGTACTTATTTAAATAAAGATAGATTATAAACTATTACTATTAATCGTATTTCCAATGGCAACATTTATATACATTCAATTCATGATTTAACAAAATCTAAAATGATGAAGTACTTAAATTATTGTTACATAATAAACTTTTTCTTTTTAATTTAATTTCTAATGATTTTAATTGAATTTTGATATCTCACATAAACTTCATATGTTTTTTATTAATGATTTTTTTGTAATCCTTTTTAAAACTGGTTTGGTTTGTTACTATGTTTATATATTTTAGGATAATTTGGATAGCAACTGCAAAGTATATATATTGAGTGGATTAATAAAAACAATTGAGAGAATACATTGGAAGAAAACGGAACCATTATATTACTCTACCTTACTTCGTATTCTGGATCTACTAAGTGAATTGATGCAAGAAAAATATGCTTATCATTTAGATTGTGGTTAGTAACAATTCATGATACTGAACTTGTGTGTCTTAGTGTATATTAAAAATATGTAGTAACTTTTTTATTAACTTTATTCTCTGAAGAAATAATCCGTCTTATATACTTATATTTTAACATTTCGAAATTTAATTAAAATTTTAATTAGCAGAAACGTTAATCTGTTTTTACATACTTATCTTTCGATTTACATTTTAGTTCTATCAAATGATGTTCTATATGGATCAGAGTCGGAGTTCGTCAGTGTCATAGAAAACTATGCAACAAATATATGCCAAGAGCTATTAGTGGTTTTGAAAATGCTTGGCGATGTTAAAGAAACCAAGAAACAATATAATTTAGCTTTGGAACTATTTTGGCGAGTTATAAGGCGAGGTGATTTACACCAGGGACCTATGCTGAGTTTAGGAGCTAATTTATGGATGTTATCGCAAAAACTACAGGACTCTAATAATAAACTCGCTGTAAGTAAACTGATTACAGTAGACGAAAAAAAAAATACAATACTTACCATTGCTTTTTATCGTCGGTGTTCTCTATTAAAATACTACATCAGTGAACTTTTGTATAAAGCTTTAACTTTGTCTCTATTACGATAACGAAACATTTATGTACGTGTAATCGAAAAATATAGGCGCTTCCGTTACTTGAATCATACCAAAGATTATGTGAAAGGCCCAATAGACTAGTGAGTACTGATACATAATGATTGTGGGTCATATCTTGTATTTGCGTTTACGTGGAGTTTCACCTATTTCAGCCGTTAAGCAGTTTAGTTTGTAAACTGTATTTCAGTTGTAGGGTGGGATTAGGCAGGGAAATTACAGGATAAGAGACATGACATCTTAGTCCTTTGGAATAGCAACGTATGAGTAGTGTGACGGGCGGCATATGATAACGTGATGTCCATAATGTTATTTACCTATATAAATGACGGTTACCGTTAACCATCAAGTGAGCCGTCAGTTTGTTTGTCATTCGCATTAAATGTACCTTGTATCACACTGGTGAGTCAATAGCGGTAGCTCATAGCGTTATTAATCTGGCGGTTGTCACGTCTTGGTTTTTTTTCTTATGAACTGTAGCTATTATTTAAGAGTTATTCTGTTACAGAGGACTATGCTGCTATCATTGGAAAATGACAATAGACCAGCAAGTAAACGTTTACTTCAGAAACTTGAAGAAAATTCTAAATCATAAAATTAATTTGATTGATGAATGTTAATATAGTAATTATAAAGAAAACTTTCGTTTATGTAAATATAATAATATAAATATTGTATTTATAATAATAAATAATATAGGTATTTAGTGTACCAATTGATGTTTCAATAATAAAAATCATTTAGATCGTTGTGGGAACGACTTCAATTTCCACGATATATCTTCTCTTTGTATAAATATGCATTGTAAATACAACAAAATGGATCTTCAATTTTTATGTGAATATACAATTACCTACGAGAGATAAATGAAATTAAAAATTTTTTTTGCTGTTATCCATGTTACTTCAAGTGGGTGCAAGCGTCTTTGCTTCGCCATAGAGTTTATGGCTGTTTGGAAGTGAACTGAGAGGCGACAGAGTCGCTGTTTGGCAGACAATACATGATTTTGTCCATTCAATAATGACTTTGTTCACATATTTCCAAAAATATTTGTTGCTCATAATTTCTCTAGTAGCACGCGCATCACCATGATTGTATTCGTTAATGCTTTGTAGGCTGTAACACGCAATTTCTTCAATAGATGAGGCGTGGTGATTCCAGTGGGTGCAACGAGGATAATACAATTTCTTGAATTTTGAGTTTTTAAATTCCCATAAAGTACATACGTAACTCGCCATCCAATTGAGAATGCAAATTTATTTCGTCAATTCTAGAAGTGCATCTGCGACTATGTATGGGCTTAATCTGGATTATATTTATGTATATTTAAATAAAATTACAAAGCAAACGTTTATCTAATTTAATTTTATATGAGACAAGAAAGTGACATATTTAAGTTGCGCGCAGGTGTGCATGCGCGCTGCCTATACAATATATTTATGTACGTATAAATACATGCCTAGTTATCTTAGATCGTTGACAAGGTAAACATGTACGTGTCCACTCTCTGCAGTCTTTTTTAATACCAGGCCATACGTAGCGTTCTGCTACTAACTTGACCGTTGCATTAGCACCAGGATGGCTTAACGCATGTAGGCTATTAAAAATTTGTTTCCGCAGTGGTTTTGTAACAAAGGGTGTGAAGGATGGAGATCAAGATGACGAGCAAAAAGTAAAACGGCACCGTTGTAGTTGATAGAATATTTTTTTATTAAATTGACTTATGTCATATAAAAACAATATAATATTATAAAAAAACATAGATAATAAAAAAGGTATAAAAATAGTTTCCAACAAAGGGCCTTGAAATTGGAGTGCTCACGTTACAATATAATTCGGCGTGAGTTCCGGGTATCTTTACCTTTTCGAAATGTAATGATGTTTTGTGTTCCAGCATTTCTCTTAATTCTGGATCGGATGCCTGTGACTCAGATAGTTGAGAGAAATCTATAGAAAGTTCTAGCTCTTCTACTCTGTACAATGTGTCAGCGACTATGTTATTTTTACCTTAATGATGTCTTAAGTCAGTTGTAAATTGCGATATAAAATCTAAGTGACGAAACTGTCTCGGTGAACATTTATCCTTGCGTTGATGAAATGCGAAACACAATGGTTTATGGTCTGTGAAAATTGTAAAATCTCTGGCTTCAACCATATGTCTAAAATATTTTAATGCTTCGTAAATCGCGCGAAGTTCTCGATCGTATGGAGAATATTTTTGTTGGGCTGCGGTTAACTTGCGTGAAAAGAAAGCAAGCGGTTGCCAGTCACTGTCTTTATATTGCTGTAATGCAGCACCAATTGCTTTATCTGATGCATCTGTGACAAGACCTAATTTACATTGGCAATCGGGATGAGCGAGAAGTGTAGCACGACAGAGACTTTCTTTGCAATCCTCAAAGGCTTGAAGCGTGTCACCACATAAGTTGACAGGGTGAGAACCTTTTACAGAACCAATCATTAGAGAATGAAGGGGTGCTTGAGTTTCTGCAGGTCCGGGAACTGTCTGTAGAAATTAAGCATTCCTAAAAATCCTCGAAGCTCTCTCTCTCTCTCTAACTCTCTTCGGAGGTGGAAAAGATTTGATAG
Organism: Achroia grisella; assembly: GCF_030625045.1. NCBI lineage: Eukaryota > Metazoa > Arthropoda > Insecta > Lepidoptera > Pyralidae > Achroia > Achroia grisella. The sequence goes on from NW_026712938.1 coordinate 707,758, forward strand.
CTTCAGCTTTCTCCTCAAGAGGTTTAATTCCATCAGCTGATATACTGTATCGAAGAAATTTGACTTCAGATTGACCAAAGTTGCATTTTGCAATATCAATAATGATACCGTAATCCTTCAGTCTACGGAATAGTATGCACAGATGCTCTTCATGGAGGTCTTCATTCTTCGAAAACACTAGAAAATCGGCAATGTATAGATAGACAAAATCTAGCCCTCGTGTAATTTCATCCACAAAACGCTGAAAAGTTTGACCTGCATTTCCTAATCCGAAGGTCATGGCAGGAAATTCATATAATCCGAATGGTGTTGTGATGGCAGTCTTATGAATATCGCCTGGATTAACTGGAATCTGATGGAAGACTTTAACAAGATTAATTGTTGAGAATACTGTACAGCCTGATATACTGTGTGTGAAATCATGGACATGTCTGACAGGATATCTATCAGGTATGGTGAGAGCATTCAGCATTCGATAATCTCCACAAGGTCGCCATCCATTATCTTTCTTTATGGTGAGATGTAGTGGCGAAGCTCAGGAGCTTTCTGAAGGTCGTGTAATACCCAATTTCAGCATATTCTCAAATTCTGTGTTTGCTATTTTTAATTTGTCTGGCGCGAGGCGGCGTGGTGTGCAGGATATAAGTGGTCCTGGTGTGGTCCTGATAAAATGAACAGTACGGTGCTTAACTTCAGCTTGTCTTCCAGATGGTTGTGTGATTTCAGGAAAATCTTTCAGGATTTGGTCGTACCGTGAGTCACCGTTTGGTATCTTGATAGAAGAAATGGCAGTTGATGAGTGAGCAGGAGAACAAACGATAGATTTCGTTGTATTGTCCAGCAAACGTTGGTTACCTATGTCTACAAGAAGGCCATAGAACTTCAAGAAATCAGTTCCTATAATTGTTTTAGTGACATCACCAACGATGAAACGCCATGGGAAATCGCGACGTAAATCAATATCCAAATCTAGATGAGTATATCTGAATGTGTTAATTGTTGTACCGTTTGCAGCAGATAATTCAAAATCTGATTTAGGACGACGCTCATGTAGTCCTCGCCGTGGGAAGACACAAATGTCGCTACCTGTATCGACAATAAATTGCATCTTCGACCGACGATCTACAACAAACAGGCGACCATACGTATTGGGACGATCGTACGTCGCCATTATAGACCGCTCTCTGCATTTCCCGCATGATATTTACATGGTTTTACACAACGCTTCGCTTTTGATCCAAACTTTGCGTGGTACCAACAGGTCGGGAATTTTCTATAGTTGGACTCTGATCGCGTTTTCGAGTGACTGCGAATTCGTTGACGAGACGGGGAACGAGACTGACGATCTAGAAGCATCTTCATCTGTCTTCGAAACTCAGCTATCTCGTTAGCCATGGTGTCTAGCGATGATCCTGGCACTGAAGCTGCTGATACTTGCGGTGTGGCTGGAGTGATATCCTGGATGCGGTCTGCCAGGTCTGAAAGTATCTCTAGTGACGCTGTGGGTTGAGCGGCTATCACCGTTTGTACGCTGTGTGGTAGTCTGCTTGTCCAGATAGTCTTGATGAAGTCTTCTGGAACGTTGGGTCCTGTGAGACTTTGTAAATGTCTCAAAAATTGAGATGGGCGGCGGTCTCCTATTTCCTCATGCATGAGAAGTTGTATTACTTGTTTTTCACGCGAGGCGTTTAGACGTTTGATAAGCTCTGTTTTTAATTTATAATATTTTTCAGTGGAAGGTGGAGAGATTATAATATCTTTGACTTCTTTCGAAAATTGATGATCCAGTTGTCCAATAACGTAATTAAATTTTGTTATATCCGATGTAATATTTGAAACTGCGAATTGTCCCTCGACTTGTGCGAACCATATTTCTGGCTCTTCCGGCCAGAAAGGAGGAACGCGTATTCCGACTTTGAACAGTTCAGTTGGTTCGGTAGCTATTGTATTTTCCAAAGACATGATGTTAATATATATCAGTAAAATTGTGTTTTATATGTAATTTTGTTCTTTAAAAATATGAATTATATATACTTACGGTTCTGTCCAAGAGTTATGGGCTTAATCTGGATTATATTTATGTATATGTGACGAATTAACTATTATCGCGCGGCAACACCGTTGCCTAGTTACTACAGAAGAATAGAATAACAAGTTTGTCATTCGAGACCGAATCACCTTCTTGTATATATATATATCAATTGTAAATATTTTGTTAATATACATAATGTAAATAGCAATCACTGGATCTATCACTTCATCTCCTTTCCTGCTGCTTCTACATGAACACAAGAACACATAATCATAAATAATAGCGGCCCCATCTTACACGCTAAATATATTTAAATAAAACTATAAAGCAAACGTTTATCTAATTTAATTTTATATGAGATAAGAAAGTGACATATTTAAGTTGCGCGCGCAGCTTCTCATGCGCGCTGCCTATACAATATATTTGTGGCGAATCTACGGACAGCGTGTGTCATCCCTGTTGCCTGGCGACACAAGAGGGAGAAAAATAACAATCCTGTCATAGCGGACCGAATCACTTCTTTTCTTATATAATTTCCATTTATATTATTATTATCATTCACTACTGTAAATAATATAAGAATACACATATATATACAAAGCCACGACTGGTCTCATTCTATCATCGCTTTTCCTGCTGCTGCCTATAATAGATGAACACTGGATATATAAGTAATAGCGGTAACAATCTACCTGCTAAATATATATGTACGTATACAACCATATATGTTCTGCAATCCTTGCGTATGCTTAATTTGTGTGCAGACCTGACTAATAAAATCAAGGAGTCGCAATTGTCGAGGTGTATCACTGTCACGCGCAGCTTTTTTATGTATGGAGTACACGAGTGGCTTGTGATCTCGTTTTTTTTAAATATGCATAAAATATGTTAAGGCGCATTCTTGTAACGCACTATTTTTATGATATGAGGACACGTAGATACTGAATTGCAGTATGTATTTGTAATGTCCGATTGTTTGAATCGAAGCTTCTATACAAGTGACCATAGATCCATGAGCATTTTGATTGGTCACTTTAACAATAAGTTTTCGACCGCTGACGTTGACTGATAGCTTGTGATGGCTTAAAAAGTCGGCGTTAAGCATAAGGTCTACATAATTTTTATGTAGACCTTATGCTTGACGTCGATTAAGCAATAATATTTAGATTCGTGCCTTCGTATCTCACTACCGTTAGCAGCATAAAATTTGTAGATTTCGCATTTGTAGGTTTTTTAATCGCAGGTAAAATAGATGCTGGTCCTTGTGTCCACCAATAACGTACACCACTGTGTAAGTCGGTCAGGCACATGCGGTGGAAAGGATGCACCTTTTTTGTTGTCGCCGGATTTCGCCCTCTTGAGAAACATTGTGTATAACGTGTGGACCGTTGCAACTACATAATTTTCATATATAATTTTGAATATTCCTCTTGATTCATAGAGATTTCATTAGATGCGATGCCGCTGGATACGTGGAGTTTGATTCGTCATTTTGGAGACGGGAGCTGACACTCTCTTGATGCAATTGATCTCATGATTGTCGTCGGCGGCGGAAGCTGAATCTTGATCACGTCGGTATCTTGATCTCGCCGATGTCTTCATCTCGTCGGTGTATTCATCACGTCGGGGTCACCAATTGTAGAGCGGTGGTTATTCTCATCACTGTAGCGTTATATATGTTGTGATGAGGTAGAATATTTTACCGGTATACTCACTAGTATACCGGTAAAAAATTCTACCTACAAATCTACCAAATATAATGGGTAAGACAAAGAGGTATATGTCAGGTATATTAATTAAATTGTATATAATAATATATAGCATGTTGCAATGTAAATATATATATATGACCTACATGGGCGGCGGAAACGGGAGCGGGAGTAGGCCGGCGATTATTTAGTTTTTGCCCCATCTCGAATAAAGTGACGATCTAGGGTTGCTAATATATATATCTCTTCTAGGCAATGTAATGGGCGATATTCGAATTGTAACAACAAAAGAGCTATAAATACACCAAACACAAGTTTGGGCTGTTATTTGTGGAGTATTTTTAATGGTAGATAATGGAATGATGCACTTGCATGCACTAACGCGGGGTAACAGTAGAGCCTGGAATAATATTCATGAAGTCAGAGTAGTTAGCTCGTTATGGCGAATTCACTGGGAATTATCCACGATGATTTTCTGGTGAATTCGGACGGGAGGCATTGAACTGAAGACCTGACATAGCTATTTGCTAGAATGGGGCCACTTCTCCCTATTATTAAAAATTCACACCTACCCCGTTGGAACAGTTTTTCCATATATCACCTGATTGGAGGGTATATAAGTCATGTGGATTAATCACAGCTTTGTCAGTAAAGTAGTTGTTAGGTCGACCTCTACGCGGTACACCTTGGAAACTGGATTGGATAGTTTATGATGAATTAATTGTCTATGTCTGTTTTATACAAATAGTCTAAATTAAATTTGTTAGTCATATAGGGAACGCTAATGTAAAATAGATTAAATGTACAAACTACTTGTGTATAGTCTACAATTCTACATATACCTATACCTAGTTCTATGATGTCCGGATTTACATTTATGTTTGGGAACGATTGTGTTTGCTGCCGTAGATGTTATTAGGTACCAATTTATAAAATAATTTTTAATATAAGTATTCGTAACGGTCTTATTGAGCTATTGTGTTGATTTGAATTATTATATGTTTAAATTGTTTATTAAAACATACCCACGTTACTATATTATAGTATACAAAGTTTATTATAGTTACCAAAGCAAAATATCATTTACCTAATATATTTACACGCGTGGCCTAGTTTAGCTGTTAACAGACAAAACGACTCTAGCATTTGTCTCTTCTAGAATTTCTATGATGGAAACCTTTATAAAAAGTGACTGTCACCAGCTATGTCGAAGTAGCTACCAATGGGCCAATTGGTCTAAGTGGTGACCCCACAGTCGACCGCCGGATGGAGTAAGCGGACATTGTCCAGCAAGATACGCTTGAGTGGTGTGCGCGGTCTGTTGCACCGATCTTTCACCTGCGCAATATTGACGCCTATAAAACCTTGTCATTGCAATTTTGTGACGTTACTTTCATCCCACCTCAAACGTGAAATACAACTCAACACTGTGCGGAGTTGCGGGCTCTTAGAGATTATATTTGGGTTTATACCCATACTGAAAAATGTTTAGATTCAGATGTCTGGTACGATTTAGTGACATAGTGTTATTAATTAAACGGAATTAACATAGCAATAAGATTCAGATGTAATTTCATTCCTGTTCCAGTTATTATTGTGGGCGATATGTGAAGGTGTACTTTCAAGCGATCAAGAAGAAAAGGGATTCGTTCAGCCTTTGGATTTTGGTTCATTATTTGAATCCAGCGATTCCGGTGCGTACTTATGTTAATGTTTAGATTTATTGTAATTTATATAATTCTTGCGGAATCTATTGCTATATTTGTACAGCCAATTGTCACACATGAAATCGTCATATAATTTATCATTTTCAGGCATCGCATCGCTGGCATCGCAACCTATTGCAGCGGCGATACTTAATGTAGATAAGAGCAAATATCCACAATTATTCGATACTGTAGTCAGTAGTTCTATTGATTCATTACAAACTCGCCTCTCTCCAGCAGAAAGCGCTTTTTCAGCTGAACATTTCGGTTTCGATCCTATTGCTAGTAAAAGTTTTCATCCACAAGTGAAGTCAGCTAAATTAGTTGAAAATTCTAAACAAATCCAACAACCACAACATTTAGTGCCTATTGGGCAACAGCTCGGTCCCTTACGATATGACATTAGAACTGTGCATGATGCAGATTATAAGGTATACAAACCTGAAGAAAAAGAACAGGGTGAAGACATTTTAGCAGCATTGAAGAACAACCCTTCTGTTGCAGCATATTTTCAACCCTCGGTTACGAACGTTGAAGTCTCTCATCCTTTAAATTATCGTAAGGAAGAATTGGTAGATAATTCTGAAAATGATAAAAACTACAAGCTAAATGCTTATATTGCAGGACCCGCACGTATACGACGGTACACAGGTGGAAGGCAGAGAGAAAATTTAAGAAAGAGCAGTGAGGAGGATGATGATCCATACGATTATAAAGCGGAATATATTTCAAAACCCAAAGCTTTTGATAGTGAACTTTATAGCAGCGCTTATAAAGAAGAAAAAAACCCTAAAAAAGATTATGAATACCCATACGATTACGACTCTGGATATGACCATAAAGAATACGAGAGAATAAAGGAATTATCTGAACAACAAGCTGCAGAAATAAAAAGAAATCCTGGTAACTGTAAGGAAGTTAAGAAAGATGACATGACTTGTATGATTTGTAAAGATCCCAAAACAGGAGGAAATTATGAATCTTGTTCTTATGTGGCGGAACCTAAAAATAATAAATATGCATATTCAAAAGAAAAAAAGTTTGACAGCAATGATGAACCTGATGAACCAGAGAGTGATCAAAAACAGGAGCAGCCATCAAAATCTGCAAAATATGAAGTAGCTAAAGACAGTCAAGAGGATTCTGGCGCGGAATCTGGAAAACCTTATAGTCATTATAAAAGTGGAAACAAAGATGACGATAATTCTAATGACAACTATAAAGCTTATTATGTACATACGTCTAAACCAAAGCCAAGTGAAGCATTGCGAGCGGCAAGCGAAAAGGAAAGTTCTGAGGAAAGTACTGATTCATTAGCTAAACCTTATAATTATAAGAAGGCCTTACCTGGATTCTACTCTGACAACGAACCTAAGAAAGACGTAGAACATGTATTAGCTGAATTTAAAAAAAAAGATAGGTCAGCTTGCAAAAAAGTACAAAAGAATGGAATGACATGCTTTCAGTGTCTGGACAAAACTGGTTTAAAACACGAGGAATGTATGTTTGTGTCTGAATCTGCTCCAAAGCGGAGCCACCTTGCTTATCAGGAACTTAAAGAATTTACATCAAAACCTGCCACTATTGACGGAGGTAACGAAGGTGCTGAGAGCCAAACAGTTACTACAAGTGCACCGCCAGCACAACCGAAATCGGCTGCCTACGTTGTAGCAAATACTGGTTACGGTAAGAAGTTAAAACGAAAGAAAACTCCTCAGGCCATCATAACTGCTGCAGCAACAAACCCTGTGGCAAGTTCAGCTACTCATACTTTACCATCCAAACAACCGATAACGGCAACGCAACGACAAAAGAGAAGCGTGGTATCAGAAGGAGAGGCTAGAGCTCAAATTGTTGACGAAACTAACATAGCGGCACCTGAAGAGTTCGCAGGAGCTAGCTCTAAGGGTGCTTTCTGGGCCGAAACTATGCCTAGATATAGTGCAGCTTTAGGTGTGACTTTACCTGAGTACATGTTGTCAAGGTCAGAACACGAAGCTTCATTTGACGAACTAATCGCTGGTGTGTAGTGATTAAGACTACTTATCTTGCTTTCAGTACAATATTAATAGAGCGTATCGATTGTAAAAACCACTTAAATAAAATCGAAACAGAAGGTACGGGTAACAGATATTTGTTACGTAATTAACTAAGATTTCACAGACAGACGTGCTGCTAATCAGCATGAAGTTACAAAACAAATCTGAAAGAACTGGAACGAAAAAAATAAGTAGAAAGTTATTTACATTATGTTATGGTTGTTGACTGTAATACAACAGGCGACATTATGTGATATTGATGCAATATAAATACTTAATTATGTTGTTGAATATTTGACTGTGAATTATTATTTGATATTTGTTAACTAGTTTTAGATTCAATATTAAATTGGATATTTTATGAGCCATAGTTTTTATTTAACACAGTTTTTAATAAATTCTTTCTTTTCTCCTCTACCCAAAGGTTGTCTGGAAGAAATTGCTTTAGCGATAAGACCGCCTTTTGTACCTGCCTACCTTTCTGTATATTATGAATATTGTTTTTTTTTGTATTGTTTTTAAGGTGCAATAAAGAGTTATAAATAAAAATAAATAAAAAAAATAAATTTAAGGAGTTGAATAATTATGACGTTTTTTAGATATCTGTCGGAAAGTTGGTCCGATTCCGCTACGGCTATACACTGTTACTACACCACCACCACAACTTAGCCCATAGTGATGAATTCACTTCACAGTGAACTGTAATGTAGTGGTTTTGTACAAGTAATGTTGTGTCCTATAAATATTATTGGAATGAAAAGTAAGCCGGCAGATAATAATAACTGTTGCCTATAAACCCGAACAGTGCTAATATATAACAGATCACACTACGGTGCCCTTTAGACAGCATACAATAATTTTACTTATTTCCCTAAATAATAAAGTATTAATTAATTAAATAAAGAATTATTATTATTAATAAATTTAAGTGTGATAGAATTGTATTTGTGAATTTATATGTATATCTATCACTGATTGACTGAACCCCTATAAGTAAAAGTAAATCCAATGTGTTAATATAGGATATGATCTACTTGCGTGCTCTATTTATTTCCATATTTCCAGAAGTTGTTTCCTAAAAAATTAACGATCATCTATATATGGTCATAAAACTTTGAAGTTTATATTATTAGTATACAACTGCGTCTAATTTATTTCTGTTAATCCCTAAGTACTGAACTGATATGAATAGGTCATGTAAGATAAATACATTGTATCATATAAATAAATAAGTGCCTGTGACGCTGCTCAACATCATCAAATCACAATAGTTGGCATAGCATACGGTCAGTGTCCTACATGTCGATACTGTTTCTAATGTACCTATTTTTACTGGGATTTGTCCAAGATACTGGCATGTCAGGAAGGAGCGTATTGCGTATCGTAGACTGAGAAAGTAATTAATTTCAGTCGTATTCAGCACATACAATGGTACGCTGTGCTGTGATTATAAATAAATCTGTATGAAATTGGTGGCCAGTAACAAATAGGTAGTGATATTAAACGGTTATCTGTTTAGTTCGCGATCGTGTTTGAAGGTTCTAGGGACTTCTTTAGTCTCTTTATTTGTCTATTAAAGGTATGTAAAGTGTCCTTTTTTGCGAAGACTTCTTAAGCTTGAGCGTTTATTATTTACTAAGTATATTGTTATCTAAAATAGATACCTACAAAGATTTCCGTTGATTACTGTTTCAGTGATTTTGTGCTTTCGAATACAACTTTAATATTATTATTCTAAAAAGAAAATGATAAAAATAATTTACGATAACAAGAACTGAGGTAGGTATATATTTGTACTTTCAACTGATCACACGTCTTCGAAAAATAATTTCTTGTTTCTTTGCCAAGTTGCTAATCGCCATTCATATGAAACTACCTAGGCAAATAAAAAAAACAATACATGTATCTACGTATAATGTAAAATAGTAATGGACCTATAATAAAGTTTGAGATTTTAAGTAATAAGGATTACTAGCCTCATTCATTAGTTGTGTTTTCTAATGGGACCCACCCGGTAGAGGTAGACCGACCAGACTTGCAATGTCTTGTCTTGTCTCCATGGTAACAAATTCCTGGTGAATTAGTTACGAAGGGCTGATTCTTCCCGGCATTATTCTGTTAATATCTTCTACTATTCACCCACCAGTGGTGAAAAGCTTTAAATATTTATTCCGCCGAACCCACATACTCGTACTGATATCCTCTAGGATATTATTGTGACAGGAAAGTAGCTTAGTGACATGTAACAATTGTAGAGGATGTTATGAATTTTACTGAGATAGTATATGTATGAGCAAGATCTCCATCGACAAGAGCACTGTTCTTAAATTATGAAGGAATGAGATTTTCTTAAAAAAGCTGAAACCTTAGTTCTCAGTAATGTCAACGCAATCCATGTATAAGTATTACCATGGTTAATAGGTGATACATGATTTACATGGTGCTTGCACGCTTTCCGTCACAATTACGTATAATTACAATAAATTAATGCGTGTTCTTATATAGGTACGCATAGTTATTTGATTATTTTTTTGTATTGTTTAAGTTGATTTGTTTGAAGTATAATGAAAAAGAGTACCGTTTAATGGTTCTATGCTCCTACTTGGTTAACTTTGCTAGGGGATACAAAATTAAAAAACATTGAATAATAGAAATATAGCAAAAACAATTATTGTTTTTAACATTTAAAGATTGAGAAAGGTGAACTGGGAGGAAGGAGATTTTCATTAGAGAATAGTTTAAGCAAAGATAATGTATTGGGCTACAGGCCTTGGAGCCAGAAAGAGGATGTACAAATATTCAGGAGCAAAGTTGCACATGACAATGGGTATAAGATTGTCCCAAAAGTGGACAATACACCGAAAGCAAGACAAAACTGCTTTATTTTAGAAGTAATCTAGCAAGTTGGTTGACAACCTTTGTTTGTATCGGTCTGGGTGTATTCTATGTATAATACGTATTTATTTACGAAAAAAAAATCTATGTATTTGTATCAGTTATCTAGTACCTATAACATAAGCTTTAGCCAGCCAGCCAAGCCAGTTTAAATTGGGACTAGATAGCGCTGTATGAATTGTTTTGAGATTATTATTGTTATTATTAAGTATTACACCATTATGAAATCTTTATTAAATAAGCAAGCTTTTGAAACAAACTTAGTTCATTTTTAGTACAGCGGTTAGTTGGGTTAAATATTTTATTTAAATTTTTGTTTTGGAAAAATATCAAGAATTTTTATTCTGAATTACATAAGATAGATGACCTTAGATTTACAACTACAATTCATAGAAACATTAATAAAAAAAATAACATCAAGTAAAAGATATAATTTGTAGCAAAAAGGTTGAAATAATCACAGGCTGTTGATTTTTATCTTTTCTTATAGGCCTAACGTAACCATATTATTTTGTTATTCTAATAGCTGTAATTACTTGCTCTATTTTGCTGCATTCGGTTTATCGTCGACTTGGGACAGCCTGTATATAACAAAATACGTAATGACAAATTTACGACTAAGTACGGTAAAGTAGAAAGATCGCAAAAGAAAGAATTCTCGAAATGTAATCCTATATAGAATCGTTTGGTCAGTATCGTAAAAATAGGCTAATATCTCTTATGAGCAGATCCTCTTATATTACAGGATATAAGGCCCAGCAGAGAAACAATGATGGATTATTATGAAAATCATAATTATGTATATTATACACAATTTAATGTATAGGAATTTATGAACAAAAATTATGTTCTTAAATTCCTATACCTACCACACTAGTATACCGATATGCTCAAGTGTTATAATAAAATTAATATTTAATACATGTAGACAACGATGAGTAAGCAGGCTATCGAATTTGAAGATGAAGAGTATGTAGATGTGCGAAGTCTCCCACTAAAACCGCCGCAGCCTGCACTCCTACCTGAACGGCCGTTGCGCCGTCCCTGGCATCCAGTTATGTGGGACGATTCAATAGCTGGGAAACCTGCTACAACGGACCAGTTGCAAACAGAGCAGGTTGGTAACAAGTATTTTACTCACCACATCGATTTTACAATGAATTCTCAACCTCTGTTTTAACGTAATATGACATCAAATAATGTCGAAAATGTTTGACTCAGTCAGACAAACATATTTGAGATAGGACTCGACCCGCAAGTACGTATAGTGTAAGTTTTAAAGGGTACTACTTAAAACTTAGGTCGCTACAATAAGTATATACAAAATAATTGCTTATTAGTCTAAATTGGTTCCACGATATCTCCTACTTGTTTGTCACCTCAAATTTCATTTGTATCCGCTACTGTAAAGTCCGTATATCTTTCAAATAAGATTTCATAAAACAGATAATTTTACGGTAAAAAAATTCAAATGCAACAAAGCGGTTCGGAGTTTTACAATTCACATACAATTAGAGCAATGACAGACTTGATTAGATTCTAGAGTTACGTTATTAATGTCATATGAATAAGGATAATATTATTTAATCATGATATGCTGTTTTTGTAGCCATTATACTCATAGTGCGTAGTCATTTATTTTGGACTAGTTCCAATAATACATAAACAATAACTATTTCCAGTAGCCGGTCTTGCCTTGACTTTTTATCTAAATACAAGAACGTCATCAGTACAGATTTATTTTAACTTATCCTCCCCATATATATTTTTTATGTCACCGAATATATAACTAAACAAATAGTCAATAATGAAGGAAGACAGCTACTTCAGCATTTTAATGCATTGACGTCATACAGAGTTAGTAGTAACCGAGAAAATGTTTGATTCATTTTCATCTTTATAATAGTAGTAACGTCACTGTTACTATCAAAAGATTCTAGTCGGAAGTAGGTGGCTTCTGTCACACCATTACTTGTCATTATTTTGATCAATGCGTTAATATGTAAATTTTATGCACATGAACCTGTTGAATATACGGAGCTGGCCCACTGCATTCGTGCATAACAGTAGTGCGAAGGCAAGTTTCTTTTAAAATGTAGTACCTGCTTAGGTATGACAAAACAGTATGTAATGTCAAATTAGTTCACTCTAATCTTAGATTTTTATATTTTTATTATAATTTAAAAATAGAAAAACTTTATTTTAACCATACTCTCACAAATAAAAGAATATTTATAGCTCTATGGAAATTAAGAAATATACATTATTATTTATCATATATACTATTTTTGTACCTAAAATAGAGTGAGGAGTGTGATGAGGATAAAATGGAGTGAAAACTAAAAAACCGGCATAAATGAATGAATTCTTGAGGAAAAGTACAGCAAATATTGCTCATTACGTGAAAGGAAAAAAATAAAATGACAAAGTGAAATTATGAGTCTTTCTTAAATATTAAAAAAAAAAAAACAGCGACTTGTGAAAAAGTATAACTACTTCTCATGGGGCGGCCTGTATCTAGTTTCCACAGACTTCTTGCATTTATTATCTTTCTATTATAAAATCAAACTACAGTAAGAATTGAAACCACCGGAGGGATATAGTTGATTTGACATTGTATGACATATGTGACTTGTTTCAGCAACAAATCGTATCGCATGAATATCCACACAAGCAGCGCATCCGCAACCTTCGCAGGCTCATAGCTGAGGGCAAAGTGAACCCTACTTCAGAGACGCTGATATTTTTCCTGTGCAATAAGTTTGCTGTTTCAGAAGAACGGCAGAATAAAGTATCTGTTTGATTTATTATGTTAAAATGTTTGGAATTAATAGAATGTTTTGTTTGTTTGGTCCGGTAAAATTCTCGCAAAATGAAGTGATATGAACAGGGTTGTAAATACAAAAAATAATTTTGTAAAAATCTAGCCTTTTAACTTTAATGTTTTCTTATCATAAGAAATGCAGTTTATTGCAGTACCCTCAAATATTAACATAATCTTTTAACTAATTATAATATTACATGATTTATTAACTTCGAATGTACAAAAGTCACGAGTAACTTCAACATGATAGTGCTCTATTCCGCGCGACAAAAGCTACTGCTTTTAAAGTCTCAAATATACGGTCATTCGGAACGAAGTGCGTCAGACTGTACCTTCACAGATTTAATGGGCCGATAATGAGAGCGCCTCTCGAAAAATTCAAGCCATAGTAGGTACATATACTTTATATTCCTCATAAAAATTATCTACACACAAGACTTTAATATAAAAACAAAATCGAGCTTCTCAAATATAATTTCACTTAGAGAAAGTGCGCGGACGGCGGCGCGGCTCTGACCGGCGGGCGGCGGTAATGTACAGCAGAGGCCTCGCCGGCGGCGGCGGCGCCCCGCCACAGAGGACCCAATATACAGAGTGTAAGCCAACACCACTGGCTCTGGAATGTGGCATTAATCGAACAAAACATGAACCACTCACGAACCAATCACATATTCTCTTAAATATCGACAGTATTGTTCATAGTTATCGCGTTCCGTATGGAAGGGTACATCTTCCCAGAATTAGCACTGGTCAAAAAGCCTTCACTCTGTACATGCCGTAAGTGAAGAACTAAATAACTCAAAACTATAGTCTGAAGACGATCGCAATTTAATGTTTCTTTTTCTTGTGTCGCAATTAATTACCGGAAAATAATTTTACTGCAGATAAGTTAATAAGTCGATAGAAAAACTATCTTCCCATAACCAAATAAACGGAGAAAAGTAACAATAAACGTCGACCACTTCAAACCACATAATAGGAGTCAGTTAGTTTAGCACGCACGCCGGACGATATGCAATCCCCTGTGGTCCTAGTGCGCGCGCTACGTGCCGGCGGGCGGCGCGGGCGCGGGCGTCGTGACGGGCGCGGCTGCGGCGGCCGCGCCGCCCGCCCCCGCCCCCGCCCCCGCCCCCGCCGCCGCCCCCGCCGCCGCACCCGCCGCGTTCGTTGCCGCACCATCGTCGTCATCTTCTTCTTCCGGATCAAATTTCAGCATTAATTGCTTGAACTGTGAAAAAATATTACTTTCTCAAATCTGACCAAAAAAGAACGAAAAGAAAGTTTGTAAGTATGGAAGGATGTTTGTTACTCTTTCACAGAAGAACTACTGAACGGATTTTGATGCAACTTTACATTAATATATATAACTTATACATCAGAATAACACAAGATTATAATTCAAAAATATATTATGTAAATTGGGCGAAACATAATGGCAAGTGCAATGCAGACGAAGTTGGTCAGCTAATTTAAATATATTTATCTACTTCTAATGTATAGTCGTCTACTACACACTGGTAAGTTGGGGTTAGGTTTGAACTATATGAAATATTCTGAGTTAATGTAACAGGACAAAAATCGACCATTACTATGTATATAGGTCTATCGTAGTCCGAAATCTGTAGCCTACATCGCCTTAGCTCATAATTACACGACAATATATTTGAGACTGTAGAAAAAACATACATTACTATGGATTGTACATCTAATCATTAACATTGTATATTTGTTTCCTATATAAATAAATTAGCTGTCGTGAAATACAGTAAATTTTTTTTTACTTCACAATGGAGATAATACAGTCGACTCTTAAGAATCAATGAAACTTTTTAATAAATACAGAATCAACACACTATTATTTTCTTTAACAACAAATGTAGAATATAATATAATTAATAAAAAAAAACGTAAATCATCTGTATACTTCACCTGTCGTAATACTCGCGCAAACAACCGCTGCTTCCTCTATTTATTAACAAAATACTCATATTGGTGAGTAGTTTGTTAATAAATTTGAGATAATATTAATGGTAAATCACTATAAGCGCATTCTTCTTGCGTAACATTAAATGTTAAATTGTGTCTCTATCTATTTAGTATTAGCATAGAGCTATTGAATGCAAAATGAACACTTTTTCTTATCCACATTTTTATTATAATAAAATTTCTATATATGTACGGGCTGACTCACCTCTAAATAGTCATCGACGAGCCGTCGACAACCATGCTCATCGAGCTCATCATCATCGTCAACATCATTAAGCTGCGCGATAGTGGCTTTAGGCTCGAATATTGGAGCGTGTCGCCGCGAAATTGCTTTCTCGTATACTTTTACACTCTCCGAAGGCGAGTACTGATTAATTTTTCTGCATAAAAAAAAAACAAATACATATATACTAAGTAAGAATAAAGATTGGAAGGGAGTTATAACTCTCTGACAAAAAGGTTATTAATAGGTGAATTGGTTAATGGAAACACTCAATATTTATTGCATTCCATGTTTACAGTATAAAACGATAAATAATTGATTGCTTTTAATAATGAATTACCAATTCTGCTTATGATTACTTAATATAATCATATTTTTGTACTACTTTCATAATTTTCCAAATTAGTTAAAATAAAATTAAAAATTATATTTATTCATATTGATATCTCGGCCTCTTGTGTGTCATATTTTTTTATTACTATTCCTACGGTCCAGCTCACTTAGCTACTTCTGTTGAGAAGGGCTGGTACGAAACCCAACTAGTACTTTTTTTTACTTAGTTTCAATCTTTAAATATTGCATAACATTGAAGTAGTGTGTATGTCTAGCATATTAAAAATACAGAATCTGTTGTCTGAACAACGCTATAAAAGGTCGTCGCCAAACAGAGAGTAATAAATAGTCTTTATTCAATAAGTATTTAATAATATATTATATAGTATAATATAATACCCATTCCTGTAAAAGACCTATTAACATTATCTAAAGTTACAAATTAGTAACTTTAGATAAAATTATTTTTTAAGTAAGCTCCATTTAAAGAATTCTCTAATTACAACAACAACAACACCAACTGTTATGTCTATTCTAAAATCATAAAGATACTAACGCGTCAGTGAAGCCATAAAGTTGCTTAAGGTGCTGCTTGAGGACAAGCAGCAAAAGACAGCCGCGTGCTTGCCGCATGGCGTCTCGCAAGGGCCGCGTGCTCACTGGCAGTCTCGCCACCAGGGCCTCCGCTTCCTCATCATCCTCTTCCTCGTCCAACTGCTCTTTCTCTTCCGTGTTCGTTTTTATTAATCCCTGTATTAGTTATTATTTAATATTTACGTTTATGCATATAAACATAATTTTATTTTTGTGTCTACACATATTATGTTTAGTATATAGGTTTTATTATCTTATTGCTTATAATAATTACTAAAACTGTAATCGATACATATTAAAAAAAAAATAGTAGCATTATTACGTCCAATTGATTAATTTAGTTTGTATGATAAGGTGTTATGAAAAAATAAAATATTTTAGAAACATTTATATACAATTTACATACCTCGCGAAAAAGCTGTAGTAAATTCGACCCCGAGGTTGAAATTATAATATCAATGTGATGTATAATAAATAGTGGTTCGTCTTGAACTTGATAGGGAAAGTAACTTAAATTATCTGCCAGGTACAACATTTGATCCAAGGGCGCGGTCTGCAGAAAAAAGTAATTGTGATTATTTGTCGCATAGTAAAACTTAATAAATTTCTTTTACATTTGGAAATGTTTATACTAACAGAAACATCATCAAACTGTTTCAGTAGCGACAAAACCAATGCTCGCCGTTGCGGCCTCGTATTACGCAGTAAGGAATATAGAAATCCATTGTGTGCAGTAGGTAGATCATCTTGTTCCTTTTTCCTAAAAAGAAAAATGTTATATTTTTATAAATCTGTTATTATTTACATCGCACAGATATAGATGGATTTAGTTATTGTTCATATTATATCATTTTGCACAGAGTTATAGCACTCACCTGAACCCTCGTATGACATCATTATTTCCGCTACTTTGTAAAATTTTCTGCAATTGATATGACAGTCTGATACCAAGTTGAGCCTTCATATGAATAAAACCTGGGTATTTTTTGTCTATGTCTTGCAGATGTTTATCTGCTGTGTGTGACACTGTCACTTCAGTGTCTGTACTCATACATATTAAATAGGGAACGATCTGAAAAGTGTAATGTAAAATTCATTTGAGATTGGCTGCCCAATGTAACTAGCGAGCAAATAAATTGAATGTACTATATTGAGATAGTATCTTGTAAATAAAACAAATAGACTTCCAGTCCTTCTTTGTAAATTTTATATTTATTGACATATTATATATCCTTTGGAATAACATACCACTGAAACAGTGAAAGAATTTTATTATTTCAGTTTATTTTTCTGATAACAAAATTTTACATAACGGCGAATAGCACCGTATAAATAATTTCGCTGCTCCAAATAAAAATTCAAAGTATAAGCATTGCATTGGCAAAGTTCTAGCATGTAAGGTGGTAAAATTTCTTATATCATTAATTTAAGAAATATCTGAAATAATAAATATGTAACACATACCTGTACTGGATGTACGAGACCTTGTGCTAAGACCAAGTGTACGACCTTCATGGCGCTGGAGCGCACTACGGTGCTGCCATGCAGGAACGATTCTAGGATTTGCTTCAGGTACAATTGGATCACCGTGGAGGCCATGCCAGACGATACGTCACCCATCTCCTTCAGATTTTCATGTTTTGAACGCTTTGACCCTGTAATATTCAGATTGATTTGAATAAATACGCGCCTTTTTGTAAAACTGACTTTTAGGGAGTTTAAGTTGATAGACACATTTTAAAATATAAAGGAGATTACACATTTAAGATTTTAACAATAAGTAATTCAATGTTATAGGAATAATAAAACGATTTTAAGTTACTTTTCGTTGTTTAAAACGTTGTTTTACAACATAAATTAAAATTGCAATTAAAAAATAGGTGGTGGATTGGTGAGAGAATTATTTTTTAATGCCATATTACAAAAATATAAAAAAAAAAATTGTCCAAACAATAAAAAACTTAATGTTAGGTGTGGACAACCCTTATCACATAGGGGTATGAAAACTAGATAGTAGCTGGTCCTCAGACCTACTGAATATCCATACAAAATTTCATAAAAATCGATCAAGGCATTTCAGTGGAGTACGGTAACTAATAGTGTGACACAAAAATTTTATCAATAAGATTTAAATAAATAGATAGTAGTAGACATTAAATCCATATGTAAAATCTACTTTGAAGACTTACATGTCCTGCCTCCCTCACCCAGTAAACTACTTATCTAACCAAACAGTTTGCGATGCAAAATGTTAGCGACAGTATTATGAGTATATACATATGAAACTATAATAAGCTTACATTCTTTATCTTGTCTAATCATTCTTTGTTCTTCCTCCTGTAAGTACATCTCTATATTTCTAAGGACATCAGCTTTCATTTCTATAGGGGCTAGATCAGATGTTAGTAATTGGTGATAAAATTCCTTTAATTCTGGCCTTAACATAAATTCGTAATGTCGCACGCCAACTGAACCCAGCGCCTTTAACGTATGTGACACAAAATCTTCATCTTCAAGATTTACGAAGAACATTAATGTTGTGTATACTTGTTCTTTAATATCATTCTGCACAAAACAATAAACACATATTTATTCATGCCATCTTAAAAATATACACATAAACTCTAAATAAATACAAATAAATTAACCTGTGAAAATGGGAAAAAAAATAATGCTAAATAGTATCAAAACATTAATAAATAATAATTAATATAAACAAAATACTGCAGAGGACTTGTAAAACAGCATGTTATAGAATTGTAATAAAATCTTGAATTAAATTAAAATATATTAATACTGCATTCTACTATAATCAATACTAACCGGTAATCCTTCGATAACTTTTGTTTCTGTGAAATCGAAATACCGCAATAGCAATCCTACGATAAAAAGTGCGCGGCGAAAGTGCGGTCGGGTATTTAATGTTCTTGTCATTTCTGGGTTACGTTGCCAACTGCTTTTCCATTGAAGAAGTATTCCTGAAAAACAAAAGTGAAAAATATCAACCGATTCACGAATAATGTCATTTATATTATACTTCATCATAAAATTGATTTCAAACTTACCATGATATTTATTGAAGACATCTCTAATAAGTTTATAGTTGTGTGTAAGAGTATTGACAATGGCCGCAAGGCAGGCAATGCAGGAGGCTATGACAAGTTGTCCTCGTTGTAAGATCAGTTTTACAGCGTCTTCTTCTAGCTGAGCGAGAAATACTTCGCTCGGATGTTCCATTAACGGTACCACTAGTTCTAATGTCGACGCCACAGTCGACATAATTTGTTGCTCATATTGATTCTGTAATTTATATACAAATGATATATGATATTGGTACAGTGATCATTTTATTTTTAAGTATTACACTACCTATATTATTAAAAATTACCTGGCATTTTAAACTTAGATACGGCTGCAGTGTTAAAGCATGATTTACTAGTAATTGTGGTCTAATTTTCGCAAATAAATGTAATGTGGAAAGGCACGCTAAAATACGCTGAGAAGAACCAGAACCTGTAAATTATTAAAAAGTAAAATTAATTATAGAATATTTAAGAATTATTATAAATACATTTTATTTAGCGTAACTCACCTTCTGCGCTGGACTCCTCTAGCTGAAGTAGACTTTCGATAAGGCAGTCAACTATTTGTTGACATGCTACTAAAAGCGATTTAGATGGTTGATGAATAATTTTAGTAGAGTCATCTTTGTCCTCCTTAGGTTTAAATAACTGTAAATATAGGTTTAAGTAAGAACAGTAGTTTCTAAGTTACGATATCATAAAATGTAAAATGTAGATAAAAACTTACACTCATCAAAAGTTGTTGGAACCATTCAAGACCCATGTCTCTAGAGGATATTACAACATCTGTAATATTAAGGACTTTCCTAGTAAGGGGATCGGCAGCGGCTGCAGTCATATCTAGCGAGCCGGGCCGCATCGAGTTCGGGCATGGACTGAACCACATGTTTTGGAACACCTCCATAACTAACTTTCTGATGCCTTCCTCATCATTTACACGCCTAATCATTTTTACGCAGATCTCAGGAATTTTGGGAAACTCAGGGCACTCTATACAAATGTCTTTAAGGATTTTTATTACCCTCTTTCGCACTGATACTCCAGTATCCTGAAATTATGAAACATTTAAAGTTTAAATAATTTATATTGTAAATGCATCTTACTTATAAAAAAACATTCAGTCAGTGAAGTGTTCTGTTCGCCAACTTCTCATATCATCATCAATGACAAATTATTCCATGAGTAGGTATATTATTTTATGAAATAAAATAATTTTATAGAATAATTTGGCATTGGCAACAGATATAATTATATAAATTTGTATGAGATCCTTACGGGTTAATAATCACAAATACATACATTGTTATTATAAGTAGAGATATGTCGCATCACTTACTAATATTCTATTTGAAAGCATCCCATAATATTTGTCGATGAGATCGGGCCGGCTGAGTACGAACTTGCCGACAAGATCGACTGCGGCCTCCCGCACAGCCGTCGACTGGTCGAGGAAGGACCGGTTGACGCCTATTTGCATGTCCGGTCGCGCCAACACCGCAGGGTCTGCTTCTACGATCATCGCAAGACACTTCATCGCCTTTGTACGTATCGCTATCGTGTTCTCGCACAATATCACCAGTATCTTTCGTAGGTACCGATCAAAGCTCTGCGAGAACGACCTCTTTGAAGCCAAGTATTGTGATATCAGTTCTGCTCCACTATAGTCAATATAAGACTGCATCACTTGCACCTGTGCTCCTCCCTGATAGCGGAATGGTCTTATTTTTTCTATAAAGAAATGTTTCCGCCTTTCGATAGTTTTGAATTTCTCTGCGGACATCAAAGCGGTGGCACAGTGTTTCTTGTCTGACTTTGAGTCTTTTGTACCACTATCACTGTCATCGTCGGCATCAGATTCTTCGTCACTAGTTTCATCTTTATAGCGTTTCTTTGTTTTGTGTTTTGGTCTTTTAGTAGGCGAGGAGCTCTTAGGTTGCACTACCATATCTCTATACCACTGTGTTATGTAGAAATGTCGAGCACAGTTCCAGGCCTGATCTTTTTGTCCATTGATAGCCAAATAATCAAGCAATACTCGTTGAAGAAACTCTGTTCTTTCTTCATCTTCATCTAATCCTGATGTAACACTCTGTAAATTAACATGAATCGTGAGTCTAAAACTTCATTTAGTCATCTTATTATTGATACAAGAACAATCATACCTGTGTTTGGTTTCCATCTTTTTCTTCTTCTGCACGTATATCTCTCACAACAGCATCCATCGTAGCAAGTTTAGTACGGGAATGAACACTGTCCCGCCTCAAACGCGCCGCCACCAAACCCAAGTACTCTAACGACGCCACCCTCACTGACATCTCCATTGATTTATCTGACATGTATTTCACCTAATACAAACGACACACTTTGTAAGCACCTATACCAAATGTTGAGCAGGTTATTATACTGACAAGAAAACTAAAACAACAATACGTAATTGAGGCACTAACCAGCATTGTCCCGAGAAGACTCAACAGCAGCTCAGTGGCAGGCCACTCTGGTTTATTAACGGTGGTAAGGAGATCGTGTACAAAGTTCTCAAACAAAGGCCTGAAGTCCACTTCTTCCGAGCGGCTTCGGCACTTGTTCAAGAATGAGGTTAAAAATGTACCGCCGACACTAATTGCTGCTTCGTACTTGGATATAATCAATAGATCTTTGTCCACATGCTATAAAAATGGTATAAAGAATTATTCAGATATTTTCCAAACAAATAAAACAATATTAATAACAATATTTTCATTAAAAATATCTCATTATACATTAAATTTTTAAAGTATATATAGTACTGACTTAAAATAATTAATTAAAAAAAATAGTTAATGAATTATACATGATGATAAAACATACTTTTTTTGTGTCAACCTCAGTATTAGGCTCTTTATCTTTGTCTTTGTCCTTTTCAAAAGATTTGCAGAGAGTTTCGGGCAGAGTGACCACACATTGGACTAGCTGAAGCACGAGTGCCGTCAACATCTGTATATGTTGATTCGAGCTCAGCTGGAAGGATCGCAAATTGTGTTTCGAGCTGGGAATGCGTGCTATAGATGCCAATATGTCTTCGAGCAATAGCCGTCGATGTTGATCATATTTCGTAAAGATCTGTGAAAATATTGTTACATTGAAAACTGTTAAAATAATGTGTAATTATACGACGGAAATAGAAAAGGTCTTCATATATTTAGCTGATCTGCAGAACATAATAAAGTTCGATAGAGACGTATAATCGACTAACCGTGGTGACGAGCTTCAGAGCGGCGAGTTGGAGCTCGCTGACGTTCTCGACGAAGAAGGGCGAGACGCCGACCGTGGAGGCGTGCAGCACGGTGGTGTCGGTGAGGTGGTGCGCGGCGAGCAGCTCGGCCAGCAGCGCCACGCACTCGTGCACCTGCGTGTAGAGGTCGCGCGCCGCGCGGCCCGAGCTGCCGCCGCCACCCCCGCCACCCCCGCCCGCGCCGCGCCGCGCGCCCCCGCCGCCGCCCGCGCCGCCGCCACGCCGCTTGCGCCCGTCCACTGTCACGTAACGCTACTCATGTACACTCCGCTCCTCCCAATTACGGACGCGAAAATATTTTTACTCCCAACTCATCAGAGATTCAAACACGTGACGTATCTTATTGAATCTCAGAATAGTCGACATATAAATATATCACAGCTTACCTTTCTTTTTAGATGTAGTTTGAATACTATATACAGGATCATATACACAATAGATTGTGTTATTGAGTTGAAATTTTATAAACATAATGATTCTATCTATTACATCTTCTAGAAACACCCGCTTCGGCATATTGGGTGAGGTCATTACATACAATGATGTTAAACACGCATCCGAAGCACACATTACTCTTTCCAAAGCAGATTCAATCCATATTTGTCTCATTTCTTCACTATCCTCCTGAAAATGAATGTATTACCTCAGATTATGGGTGCCATTATAATATTTAGTTAGATCAGTGAATAATTATAAAATCTGTACATACCGGATCTCCCAGAAGAGACATTTTCTCAGCAGCTCGTATATTTTTTTCCAATATATTCAATAATCGCACTAATCTATCAGAAGGAATTGCCTCCATAGCACTAAGATTCTTTAGCTTTGCAGCCTCAGAGCATAGCTCTTGGAGTTGATATCGTGGAAGTAAAAGTTCTTCAGGAATATCGGTTCCTTCTACAAACAATGCATAGAATTTGTTTTGAATACATTTTCCTTTTACTCGATTGTATATAAATAAATTATGTACAGTCGGCTAGAAATCATATATACAAAGTTATTACACGAGCGCGGTGGGGGGTAAATACTGAAATATAATACAGTAATAGACTGACAAATGCCCAGATTGTATTGTTTTACCTCTTAGGTTCGGAACTCTAAGACGGAACTCAATTAATAAGGCAACTCAAAATGAAGTTTGGTTATCGTTATATCGGTAGATGTAGGTACCACATCTAAGTTGAGACAGGAAGTTCAAAATACTAAATTCAGTGACAAAAGGCAGTCGTTAGGCAAAAGTGAACTTATGATTAAGTTAGTGGCTCTTTTGACATAATATAGATTATAAATTTGTTGAACAAGTTGTGGCATTTATAACTTACCCATCTCATCAGTTATTATAATGTCATCATCAATTGTTTCAAATACCGACTCAATCAACTTGTTAAATCGTTGATACGTATTAGACTCCATAAGTTCATCTACTGACAACATCTCTATCACAGGAACCAACCTTCTTTCCACTTTCCGTAATTTGGGTCTAACTGTAAAACACACGTACTAAATTTAATATGCTTGTTGGATGCTATTATATACATGTGATTAGATAGGGTCTACTATAAAATATACATCTGTAAGAAATTTGCATACATTTAATGGATAAAAATAAACTATACTAGAGAATAGACAAGTTTTACTATGTATGCACAATTATGTAATAAATAAAAAAATTGAATGTATTTAATATTAGCACTTTATATAGGATGTTTTAAATATTTTATTTCTGACTACTCTAATGCTGTTGGCCGCAATTGGTCTTTACAGCTCTCTTCTGGACGATAAGGAACGAGTGCAGATGGCACTCCAAACCCACGGAAGGGCTCATGGAGCGGCTGAAGGTCGTATCCCGTCTGACAGATAAATAAATTATGAACCAAGAGAGAAAAAATGGTTGTGATCTATCTACACATGTACTGTAACATTTAGTTGTGTAACCAACTTTAACAAATTTACAAAGGTAAGCACTCTTCTATGGAATTTGATTTATGAGGAATTAATTTAAAAAATGTTACTCAGGTATATACTTGAGTACACTATATTATTATTAAATTTCATATATAATACAATTTATTTTACTTCTACAAAGAGATTTACACTTATAAGTTATGTGCAATAAAGGATTATTAAATAAATACCAATGGCAGCCTCTGCTTCTTCCTTTTTACTAGCTTCCTCATGTTTCCTTTTCACTGCTTCCCAGTTTTTTTCTCTAGCTATATCTATCGCTTCTCTTTCTTTATCTACAGGAGGTGCTGAGTTACTACACTTTGTTTTTAGTGGAATATTATCATCAGAGTCAGATTCAAGTGTACTATTTTTTCTTGACCTATCTTCATTGGGTGTTTCATGTTTTTTCAACACACCCTCCTAAGGAATGTAAAAGTATTTTATAGATATTGATAGCATAATATATTCCTCTTTATAATATTAATGATCACTTACCGATAATCGTCCAATTTTTACAACTGGATATCTGTTGTTTGTTATGTTCATACTTTTGGTAGATTCCAGTTTGTCCAATTGGGCTGAAGGTGGGGCATACGGAGCACCCATCGATGGTTGCGGTACATGGGGCTCCAGCCGCAGTGGTGATGGTGCAACACTCGCTTGCGCTGGGGATTGACCTACAAAAAAATATGAACTCAAAAAATGTATTTTTAATATAGAAGACAGTAGTAATATATTAAAAATATATTGTACTACTTACCTTGTTCAAATGCTTTATCTTGAGACTGCATATGGACTCTTTGAGGGTCAGACTGATTTGTTGGTGACATAGAAAGAGGATCTTTCTCCTCACATAAGCTAGTGCCAAAATTTCTGTTATCTTGGCCTAGACTGTTATAGAATCCACCATTTTGTGAATTAGTGCCAGATGTATTTGATAAGGGACTTGTATAAACATTGGAAGAATTAGCACTATTCCATAATGGAGATACATTGTTTTGAGCTGTTATATTGACTTGGGTACCTGGCCTCGACTGGGAGGGTGGTGAGCCCATATTAACATGAGGAGAGGATTGACATGGTGTTGCTAATAACTGTTGATTTGGAATTGTTGCCGATTGTATAGCTGTTCCATGTGATGATGGACTTGAATGAACAGTATTGTGTGCAGTATAAGAATTATATGAAGCAGAAGGAGACATCCCATTGAACTTTGATGTATGGAGATGATTGCCCCAATGATTTCTTTGTTGCTGATCAAATACATCAGGTTTGACATGTAAGATAGCTTTCAGCAATTCAGGAGTAGCCTGTTGGGGTGCAGGGCTAACTGCATTAGATATCATTTCATCCTTAAGATCTCTAAAAACAAACATAATTAGAATTTTAGATACCACAAATAATAATTTGCATTTAAGTGTAAGTGAAACTGATGATATATGACAGAATTTTGTTATCATTTAGAAGTCAGAGAGAAATTTTTACATTGATAAGACATGAAGATCTGTTAAACTGTGTAGAGCTAAAAAATCTCAAATATCTCAAACTCAGATTTTTAAAATATCTATATACAAATATCTCTACACAGTTTAAAGTGTATATTTTTGTAGTGTTCATTAATCCCCAATGATTAACAATATCTTTATAGAATTGGTTCATAGATTAACTGTATATAATAATATATTATTTTATTGAATGAAGAAAGACATTCTTACATATGTTGAACTGAAGTTTGCATTAGTGATTGCAGCAACAAAGTCACCAAATTTTCATCTTGAGTAGCCAACAATATTGCTGCTTCTTCAGCAACACGTGGATGAAATAACTGAGATTTGTTATTTAATGTCGATGGTAAAGGAGTAGGAAGTGGTAACACTGGCAAAACTGCAAAACAATATATATTTTAGCATTTTTATTAGAATGAACTAATTTCACTGTTATTATCAATGCAGAAAAATCATGAATGAATTTCATAAACATAAATAACATAAAAATTCAAAGAATGCATATTAAAATAACCACATATAACAAACAGCTCTTAAACTGTTAACATGTAAACAGTGTAATAGTTCAGAAAATATGATAAAAAAGGAAATATATATATATATAAATAGATAATAATTTCTTTAAAAAATTGTAGGGTGAGAGATTATTTTCTAAACAGATTAGAATAATTTGTGTTGTCAATAATCTATACAATAGCCCAATAACAGTCTTTTAGTACTCCATTTAAAATATAGATGGATAATTTTGAACAATATAAAATATAAGACACAAATTTTAAAAATAAAACCATAAAATAAGTGTAAGAAATAGGTCTTTGTTACAATAGAAAAACATACATTATATTATTAAATAGAAAATTGGTTGTAAAATTTTTAAGTCATGTAAAAAATACTATAAAATTTTTAAAAAGGTTTGTAATGTAGTAAAATATAATAATTTATAATTTCAAAAAAATAAGGAATTTAAAGATAATATTAAGACAGTGTGAAATATTATAAATAGAGAAATTGAAGGATAAAAGTATATTCAATTTTTAAGTCATGTAAAAAATACTATAAAACTTTTAAAAAGGTTTGTAATGTAGTAAAATATAACAATATATAATTTCAAAAAAATAAGGAATTTAAAGATAATATTAAGACCCTGTGAAATATTATAAATAGAGAAATTGAAGGATAAAAGTATATTCTATGTTTTTAAATATTAATTATAATAATAACTAACAATCTCTTAAGATATTGTCCAACAACTCTATTGACATTACTTCTTCCTTAGCGTGTGCCCCTAAGCATAAATCATTACTGCAAGTGGGTGCATTATTCCATTGTAATCTATTCATAAATTACCTCTATAGACATTTATAGAGGTAATTTTTAATTGATTGCTCTGTATAGTAACTACTTTTAATAAATGTCATCAGTAATACATTTATGATATATTATATATTAGGAAAAACATATAATGTGTTGTTATTTCTAATTTAATGAAAGTAGGTTAAATAACTTTGCTTTTTAAGTCAGGAGAAAAAACTGAACTAGGTATTTATAGACCCATATATCCTATCTATCTTACTAGTACTGTAGTGTTTGAAAAAATTATGCTCAATCAAATGTGGCTACACTTTAAATAAATTAACTGCTTCACATTCGACAATTTGGTTTCATGGGCAGTAAATCTTCAGCTGATGCTGGTGTTAATCTACAATTGTATCTAACAAATATATTTGTATTTTGGGAGACGTTTCAGGTTGCTATCACTGTACTTTGTGACCTTTCAAAAGCATCTGATTGCATTGATCATAAAATACTTTTACACAAATTAGAACATTATAGTATTGGAAATGAAGATCAGAATATGATAAAATCTTGAGCCAGCATCAGTGGTATTGGGTATTCCTGGAGGGTCAATCTTTTTTTATTTTCAGCCCTTTTTTTATTTTTAGAAAGAAAGAATACAAATAATGCTGTGTATTAAATTTACACTCTACAATATGAGACAGGTAGACTAAAAATATGTATCAGACAGTAAACATAATGATTTTGTTAATGATGAGGTGTATCTAGTTATCACAATTAGACTTCAAGCTGTAATGTGGTATCCATATTTCTAAATTGGTGACTAGACTTAAGTTCCGCTATGTATATGGAGAACTCAAATTAATTAAACAACTATTTAATAATGCTTATATTACACTAAATGGAATAAAGATAATTTTTATTTCTAATTCTGGAGTGAGCATCAAAAAAATCCTACTATATTACATTTATAATAACTGCATTTACAACTCAGATCTGTGCAGGTTAGATGATCCAAATGGGGCTTTAGCATCAGCTAATAGATTTAAATATTTTTATTTTTAAATTAATTATTAATAAATAAATAACTAATATGGTATGCTTTGGTTACATCTTGATCAATGAATGATAAAATCATTATATATTATAATAAGGACTAAATTTTTTAAAAAGAAGTCACGGCTTTGCAGGAACAGATCTGTGACAAGACAGTAATATGGTTTAAGAGAGGTGCACAGATCTGTGTCAAAACATTTGAAGGGTTAAGTGATAATAACTTTAAACTATAAGTATAATCTGGAGACTAAATTGAATTGGCGGAATTGGTGTAGATGTCAAATTACAGTACTACCCTACCAGAAAAATAATAAATCTTTATTGACATAACAACCCTATATTTAATAATACCTATACTTTATTATTTTTGTGTTAATGCATTCTAAACAAACTTAATTATGGACCCCCTATTTTAAGATATAGATTTAAATCAGATAATTTGTACAGATGTATACAATTTTTTGTAGATTTAAACTATTATTAGAATATTATCAGGAGTTACTTTATTGCCTTCATTTTTGATACAGATGACACTGTAGAACAGATTGTGAGAACTAATAGGCAAGTATACAATTGGGGATAAGGTGTTTACAAAGTTAAATAAACAAAATTTTATTATTATGCTATCATGAATTTGCATAATAAAATTTTAAGGAGAAAAATATGGGTAACATATTTCATGGTTAGATGGAAATAAATATTAAGAGTACAAAGAGTTTAGCAATTAAAATCAACAAAGTTATAAAAGAAGATATAAAAAGGATATTTTTTTTATAAATAACCATCAACTAACATATGTGCCACAGTTGTAAATATAATACCCATTAACCACCAAAACAAAGATGGGCAGATGAAGACTACATTTGAGTCAGCCAAACCTTTTAGATAGCAAAATATTTCACTGATCCAGCTCTATGTACAGAGTCAGTTGCAAAAGATAACATTAATATGAAACAATATTAGTAAAATGTAACTGAAATGAATTAAACTTTTATACTTTTTACCTATTTACTTTATTACCAAGATAAATATGACTGTAGGTCTATAGGAAAGTGTCAAAGTTACTTTAAAATTATAATTAAGCAAATGTTATTAGATTTTTATACATTAAAATACTATGACTGCTTTACACGATGAAATATCGTTTCCGAAATTACAACGCATTTATATTAACAGTAAAATAAGCAATTAACAATAATAACAATAAATAAATAGTGTACTTACGATCTGTCAAGCTGGCGACACCTGCCAATGTTGTTACAGGGACACTAGGAATATCTCTTTCATTCATATTGCGTGTAAATCTGTTATAAATAGTAAAATTCTATTTCTCTAAGCCCACTATCACTTTCATAAAAGAAGAAGTCTTTGGTGTTGAACTGTTATCCAAGTCGTATATAGTTGTTTGCGTAGTCGTGGATTCCATTTTCATTTTACTTTCGACATATATAACACATAATACAGCAACTACGAACATAAAAATCTCGACGATTTAGCATATTATACGGAATGGATAATTAAAATTCTAACAACAAATCTCAAGATTGTTGTGAAAATAGGGCAGCCGTCAATTTGATGCTTTGTTGTGCGTTGTGCATCCAAACGAAGGTCAGCGCATCTGTGACACTCCCAACAAGAAAATGATGTACAAGACTTTCACAATCAAAATAAATTTCCATTTACATTAAATACACGGATAGGTACTCACTATAAAATTGTAATATATAATTTAAATTTATTTATGCAGAGCAAAATCAAACATTTTCATTAGAGATGAAATCAAGAATTGTATTTTTTTTTAAAGTAGATTTTAAGACTTTGGAATAATTACAAACCAATATTTTTAAATTAGTTTGTCCATGGATATATGTTATTTCAGTATTACAGTAGGGGAAAGTATTTGTGAAATATCTTCAGGGACCTTAAGCTTTTTAGCTAAAGTAAGTGCCTATTAGAATATTGCAATTTTAAATATGGTTTTCTCACTAGACATTGCAATTTGTTGCAGAAAATTATCTTCTTATTGTTCTCGATGCACTGCCATGTATGGACAAATTTTAAATATAATTATTAAAATAGGAACTAATCAAACATTCAGGAATAAAGAAATATTAGTACATAAATAATCTGTTGAATACTGAATATTGTCACTCATTAATTATACTGTGATTGAATTCCAGTCCTTATATTGCATAAATAATTTAATAATCCCTAGATTTCATACATAACATCGTAAAGATTCGTTCGTGTTGACCAATTACGAATAACGATAAAAAGTAAACAAAAGTTAAATTATTGCTATTTAATCAGAAAATACTCATGTGTAACTTATCAATACTACCAATGTACATACGCGACATGATTATGTGAATGGGCTGTAATTAAAAAAAGAGAGATGAAGTATTTGTTTTTTATATTGTACTTTCCGGTTGCAGTTAGTCTTTTATTTTTATTTGTAAAATTTTTGACTAGTGACGCTTTTTAATTGTTCTAATAAATCAAATCCATCTAATAAAAAAATACACATAAGCCATAAAACGATTATTAAGTTATCCATAATTAATTATTTTGACATCCCTAATCGAACTCTATGGACTGTGTGAATCATTGCCATCGATATTATTTTGGTTCTGTGGTTACAAATGTAGATAAATTGTGACTTGTGATTGTTATTAGTGTTTATCGTAGTTATTTCTATTTTATTTATTTATCTTGTGATAGTGGCATTTGGTTATTTGCTGATGTTTGTTACAAAAATCTAATACATAACCCTGTACTTTATTACATATATAAATTTGGATTTAATTATAATTAAAAAAATAACAAATCCATTTAATTACATACCCTCAAGGATCTGTGCTATTTTATTTTTTACATTGAGAATACAATAGCTGTATAGTATTAATAACTATTGTAAATATAGACTTTGCACCATCTAATCATACATCATAGACTGTTAAGCATAGTCGTGACTTGTAGTGTTCTAGATCTGTTTTCTCTAATAAAATAGTAAATTATATTACATTTTATAAAATGAATTTTCGTTATTCTAATATAAATTCCGTTGGTTGGTATTTAAAATATGTAGGTTTACCGCTAACTTTATGTATTACTATACATACTTTAATTTCTCGTTTATCAAATAAAAGGCGAAGAGCTGCTTTACAAAAGAAGGTAATGTCAAGAACTTTTAGTAGAAAGAAAAGACAGTTATTCAACAGTCCGCTTACGGCATTCACGTGTTTAATGTCATATTTTGTAATTGTTCATTATATTTTTTCTACATTGCAGGTCGTTGTAATTACTGGTGCCAGTTCTGGTATAGGGGAAGCATTAGCACATTCGTTTTATGAGCAAGGAAGCACAGTGGTTTTAGCAGCACGACGGAAGACAGAACTTGATAGGGTTAAAAAGGAGTTGATGTCTAAAAAAGTGGTAATACTTATTAACATAAGTCTCTCTTAGCAACTTCTCAGAGTGGTACACTAGGCACTCAGGCACTCTCAGTATGGTTTAATTTGAATAAATCCAAATAGAGATGGTGATGCTTCTAGTTACAAGTATACTAATAATATGAAGTCACATCAACTATTTACTCTAATAGTATTATTTATTATTACTAAATAATACTTAATACCCATTAAAATCAGCAGTACTCAGGAAATATGACAAATTAGTTTGCTATGTTTTATTAGAACAATTATCATTCATTATTTATTTATATAATCAAATGTTTATTATGCTTTCAGCCTTTTCAAGTCCAAGAACCAGTGGTGTTGGAGTTAGATCTATCCAACCTTGATAATATGGGTCTATTTGTTAAACAAGTATATGAATCTTGTGGCCATATTGATATTTTGATTAACAATGGTGGCATATCTCATCGTGCTTCTATTTTAGATACAGATATTAAAGTTTATAAACAGATAATGGATGTAAATTATTTTGGTTCTGTAGCATTAACTCAAGGTAACTGGTTTATTTGGTCAATTAAAATTGAAAAATGCTGTGTTGTGTGAAACAAATAATGGCCCATAGAAATAAATTTTTATAAGTCTAAATAATTATGTAGGCTATAGAATTGCTAATACATATGATAATTTTGTTATTTTAGCTGCTCTTCCAAAAATGGTAGAGAGAAGAATTGGTCATATTGTGTTTATAAGTTCTGTGCAGGGACTTATAGCTATTCCACGGCGTTCCGCATATGCTGCATCTAAACATGCTATTCAAGCATTTGCAGATTCTCTTCGTGCAGAAATGCATAAATACTGCATCGATGTATCAGTTATTAGTCCAGGATATGTTAAGACCGCTGTATCCCTGAATGCTCTCACTGGCAGTGGTAGTGTACATGGTGGTAAGTTTATGTTATTTGAGACATGGTTGTAAGTAATTGTGATGAATAACCGTGGTGTAATTTAAATTGATTCCTTACTTTTTAGTTATGGATGAAAGTACAGCCGCCGGCTTCACACCAGAATATGCTGCAGAGAAGTTTTTAGATATGATAGTGAACAAAGAAAAAGAAAGTGTGTTAAGTCAACTGACACCAAACATAGCAATATATTTAAGACATCATTTACCATCATTATATTTCTTTGTTATGGCTAAAAGGGCAAGCAGTACAAATGAAATATAAACTATTCAGTCTACTTTTAATACATCTAGTCTCAGGAATATTCATAAAATTGTAGCTGCACTGTTCATTTCTCTGCATGTTTTAGGATACTGGATCAATCTAAAAGGCAAACTGAATTCTTTTGCAATCAGTAACTGAGTCCTTAACAGTCTTAATTAAACATCGTAATTTATAAGTACATTGATTTGATATTATCAGAAATTCTTTGGTACAGGTAAACACAAAAATAATGTTTAGTTTGGTTATATACAATTTATTTAACTACATTAAATAAATTAGGTATGGTTTCGTAATAGAAAAAACACAGGGTTTAGATTTGGTTTAGTTGGTAAAAGTAGTTTTTTTATGGTGAATGGTCATTTGAGGTATATAAAAAAATAGTATATTTATTCATCTGAAAATGAGTACATTATTTTTGGCTTATTCATGTCATCAATATTTTCCTGCTTTATTATAATACTATAAAAAATGTAATCATCCTTTATGCTATTATGCTAGCGCAGAATGATGATTTACATCATTTTCTAATTATACTGCTATTATAATTAGAACTGATATATACTATTTAGTCAAGAATCTACATATATATATTGAAACTAAGCAGTAATTTCTCGAAATACTTGTTATTAGTACCAATAGAAATATACTCATCATACCAAGGGCAAAATGTTAATAGTAACAAGCACATTTCAATAAACCATTTCGTCTTGGAGATGAAATAGTTTATTGAAAATGTAAGTAAACATAAAAAACATAGTTATTTATTTATATTTATTCTGATTTTTTAAATATATTGACACAGACTAAATATTCCACATATTTATATTTATTTAAATATATTTTATTATTTGTATAGTGTGTCCAGCCACTAAGCGAGGAAGTAATGAAATGCAAAATACTCTTCTTTCATTTTAAGATTTAATGTATTGATATCATCTGAATAATATACATATATTAAGACAGTATTACTATATAGTATTACTGTTTTATAATAAAAATATAATTCTTTTAGAAATTTTAAGGATTTAAAATAAAGGAAATAACATTTTTGTTTTAAATATTTTATTGTTTGATAACAGTGAGAACAATTAAAATCACTGGTATCACAATATTGTAACCTTTCAACAAATTATTATAATTGATTTGAACTAAAAGCAATTATTATTAATAGAGAAAATATGTTTTGTACAGGCTTGTTCATCTAAATCTACTAATAATAATATTTATACCTATATATTTTACAATGCATCCTACAATCTACTTACAGTATCCCTCAGTTGCTTACAGAAATGAGTAAGCTCTACAATATTAGTAGTTGCTAGAATCAAATACACAATGTAGCATTTGATGGTAATTAAAGCATGGTCTAATAATGCTAATAGAGACACTAATTCATTCATTTAAATGTATTGTATAATCTCCATAGACAAATAGCTGCAGCAGCTACTGATACTGTACTATGTAAAAAGATTTTTCTTCTATTATTGGTATGTACAAGTACAACGGGTGATGCTGATGTAAGTTCACTTAACAATGGCAGTGTTGATAAATGTCGGCGATTCTTTTCTTCTTGGTATTTGCAGCATGGATCCCACTGCCATGATAACGTGTAACATCCAGCACAGAGGACTGAGACAATTCCAAATGGAGTACATGCCAGTGAACTCCATGCTAAGCCTGCAATTTGAATTAGAAAATAAAATTATATACATATCCATGATAATGGATTGTTCTATCAGTATAGAAATTTTTAATAAATTTGGATGTATCTTATTATAAATTCACATGCATAGTTTTATTCTTATAAACTGACCGTAACATCCGTCAATAAAAATAATCATTCTCCCAATGCTATGGCTTACATAAAATTTTAAATTAAATCCAATTTGGACTATTTATAACAACCTTAAATAAATTACATAAATGAAGACAAACATGTATTACACAATCTCAGTTTGTTTATTAAATGGCTATGCAAAATGCAACTAATATCTCGCATAGAAATTAAATTCTACCTGTCTAACATAAATATAACAGTATGGATTGCATGTAGTTTATTTTTTTCATCATTTAGTTATATATTTGTTCACATCTTAGTAACATTGATTTTTTAGTAGTATATCAGAAAGTTATTGAATTATCTTAAGTTGATAACACAACCAGAAGTTACCTGAAGCAATGCTACAAAGTCCGCTGTAGACCGAAACTTTGTGTAAAAGATTTCCTACATATATCCATCTCGCTGTTTCTTCTCCAAGAGGTTCTGGTTCTATAACAATTACACTCACGCCGGCCTCCAGTGCTCTTTCCAATTCCATTTCAAATTTAATATGAGCATTTTCGCTGTCGTAAACTTCTCGTATTATTACGACACTTGATGGCTTCAAATCACTAGAATAAGCGAGTAATATTTATAATTTAAGGGCAGTATTTAAATTAATCTAAGAAACTGGGTAGTATTACTTAAATAAATAAGATGTAATATTTTATTGTGTTCAATTGATATGCAGTAAAGGTAGTAAAACAATGAAGATATGAGTAAATTTAAATAAATTTAGAATTTGCTATTTATTTACAAACCTGTCACTTTCATCACCTGCCATCTTAACTATAGACAAGACAATTGACAATTATAGAGAAATTAGTGAGTGATGTGCAAATATTCAAATTACTATTATAATAAAGTCGGTAAGTCACACATTGTAAAATTTAAGTACACTCAAGTTTATTTTCTCATTTTGTTATTGTAAAAGAATTAATTTTTTTTCATTTTGAAGAAAAATAAATTAGAAAATAAAACATTGACTATCTTAAACGAGAATTAAAAAATATATCTTTAATAATCTATCCATAATAAAACAATTAAATTACGTACATTATTAAATATTTAGGTTGATTAATTTTTTATGATTTAAAAAAACGTAATTATGGAAAATATACCATTATATTATTATAACTCTGAAATATTATTATTATAACTCTGAAAACAATTAAATACAGTGTTATTAAGAAATACTTTATTTATATAATAAGTTTGTTGTTTTTGTATTTAATTATCAAGTTTCCATTCTTCCTTTTTATGTTATAATAGCAAAATGTCAATGGAAAGTTGTAAAGTATATAAGTTGTGCTGCTAATTCGTTAAGGTAATTGGTGTGTATAATGTAAAGAATAAATATACAAGAAATTACAATGATTTATTTAGAATTTGTACAAAAATGAAAACTCTTAATTTTAATAAAGTTTAATGGATTTTCAAGAATGGGGTGCAGTTAAGTAAGGCTAATATAAGATAGGTTTTCCTTGCAATTTAATATTAGTGTTGCCGGGTACTATAATTTTAAGCAGGAATGAAATAATAAATTAATATTAAAAAAAACTTTTGCATGTCAGTTAACTTTATTTTTACATATAACAAAATTGAAACTCGTGACGAGGTGAAACTGTCTGTTTGTTTGTGTTAATATGTTTTACGTAAGGTAAAAGGATTTAGAATGAATATTTCAGACAATATGTAGTTAAGTGAGGCAACATGGCAAAGGAAATTTTAGAAAAGCTCAAAGCGTTAGATTCTTAAACGTTTTCGTTTTAAACATGCTGATTTACTGTCTGGTCATCCGCACCCCCCTAGGGATGTGAAGGTTGGGGGCGTTGTATAAATGCTTAATTTATTGTAGTTGTTTGTTTTGTTGTCAATAGATGGCGTCTACTAATATACCCACAGCTGAAGTCTCGGACGCCACTATTTAAATAATATGTATTTTTTATGGAAGATTCATGAATATTGTATTCATCGGCGATAATGATATCTTATTAGTGCTGGGGCACCACTAAAGACATCCTTTAGTGAAGGATGTCTTTTTAGGATAAAGTCAGCTCAATCAACCCATCGTGGCGATTTCTTCAATGGAACCACTAGGTCCCATTCCTTATCCTTAATCCTCCCGCCTAAGTATTCTGTGCTTCTTGAAGAACAGTCGTAAATTTTTAGGCGACATGGCCTTTGCTGTTAACAATGTTACTTTAAGACTTAAAGTAATTTTATTTCTGATTTTAAATTTATAAACTACAGTTTTTGTCTAACTATTGTATGGCAGCTGGCTTTTATACCTTCACTAAACGAAAATGAGGACGAGTGCAAAAGGCACTCCAATTTTACAGATTGACGGATGCGGCTGTAGACAAGAAGATCGGACTTCAGGCCGGAGTAATTCCGATTCTTGATTTTTTGATTTGATGGATGAAGCGACTAAATAAAGAAATTTTGCAATTTTTAAATTGCTAGTATTTTATTAAACAACAAGGGTCAGTAGATTATTTTAGATAAATGTATTAATTCAATGAAACAAATGTCTATTTTCTGCCTCGTTCAGCTGTCGCCCACTACTCGCCATTACAAAATCCGCTTGCCTGTTAAGGAAAAGGTGAATGTTGCAAACAGAGTTTCTAACAAATGTAACTAAAAATTATTAGATACCAGTTTATAATATTGACTTTTGTGGCTAATGTATTAAAGTATAGTATAACTTGTTCAGCTATTGTCACTTGCGTTCCTTTCATTATCTCCTTGGCGCCGAGCACAGTGGTAAGTTAAAACTTAAAAGGCACGTGTGGGTGCAAGGCTGACCTTATAGGTGCTACCCACAGGTTCCATTAAACATTAGTATGATTTCCCGGCATCCCACGCAAAATAATTCTTATTACGTGCATAAGCATAGAAGAAGGTAAAATATTAACGGTAGTAAATTTTATTACTAAATATCCTTCAGTATCTACAGCAAAAAATTAGTGCCTAAACGCATGAATAAAAACTAAAAATATCTAGATTAGGGTATCATGCGAAGGGTAGGCATAGTATGCTTATGTATAAAGCATACTATACCTACCCTTCGCATGTTTATTAGGTACAATTAATTTAAATTTTCTTTTGTGTATAAATATTTTTTTATTCTATTTTATTGTGTTGCTACTACTATTTCTATTGTAATAATAATAATAATCATGAATCAAGAATAGTTATTAAGAAATAATAATAAGAATCACAAATCATCAATTAAGAATAAATATTATTATATTATATTATTATTTCTATTGTGGTGTTATGTAGGTAATAAGATAAAAGATGAGACTTCGGATTTGTTATCCCTGTCCTAGGTTGTTATTTTTAGATACCTGAATTTAAAATACCTGAATTACTAAAAACTTGCATAAATTTCTGTAAAAAATTTATGCAAATTAATAAAACATCTTAAATTTTCGCCATATTTTAGATACTATATAAGTATACCATAAAAAGTTATGGTTTAAAACAGCGCGAAGTCTAAGGACGGTTCTTAACTACTACTATTCTGATGATTTTCTGTAAATGTTATTTTATTTTACATATTTTTTACACAGTCAAGATCTTTAACGGTATTTAGGTACCTTATATATTAAAGAAATAAAGTATTAGTGATATTATTATTTTTATTTCAAGAACAAGACCTAGGATTGTCACCTGTTGCCCCTAAAGGAAAATTATATTAAATGTTGTTTTAAATTTACCTACTTGTCTATAAAATTAGAATTTAAAACAAGTAGTTGTTATATTATAGGTAATTTTTTTCATATACATATGTATATGTATATGTAAAAATATGTGTTTTTAGTATTCTATGCTTTAAAGTGTCGTTTAGTAGCTTGAGTATAAGCAAACGCCTAACAATAAAATACTTTAGCGACTTTATAGCTACGTGGTTTACCCTAAAAACAAACTAGGATTAGGAGTTGGAAAAACTAGGACAATTTAGTTCAAAAAACGGACGGCGTAATAGAGTTATAGGAGTTAAATTAATATGTAGTGAAATTAGGTGAAGTTTAGGTGTTAAGGTTTAGGTGAATAAAATAAAAAAAAATATAATCGAGGACGCTGCATAAAAACTATACAGAAAGTCACAGGATACTACAAAAACTCGGACATGGCCTGGGAAAATAGGACGGTTGGCAACTCTACATCTAGTAGTCAATTTTAAATGCATGAAGGGAGATTGAGTGTGCACTATATTTTTGTTTCGAAACATGTTAACTATTAATGCATATGTCAATTTTACATAGTATTTACGTATAATAATAATTAAGCATATCTAATTAAAATAATTGTGTATATGTATCTTCCGCATGTTTATATCATAACAAAGAAACAAGAGCGGCCAAGTACCTCTACGAAAGCATCATAGTAAAGTAGGTGGCACACACATATATGTATGTTTTATTTCAATTAAATGCAAATATTGTTCTTATTTCTTTGTGTAGTTACCACCTAGACAGCCGTTACGCTACGCAGATGCGACATAGTTTCTTTGAAAAATTCGGTACAGTTTCTTTATACGAATATAATAATAAATCGACGTCAAAATAGGAAAAATTCTTAGACTGTCTGTATGAATTATTAATAATGTAATATAATGAGTTATCTTATGTGTGTGAATTGAAATCTTTATTTACAGAAAATTAATTTAATTAAATACATGCTGCCGGTCACTGTATACACCTAAACCTAATCTTTAATAATTATGTTTTTTATATTAAATTACAATAACATTCGCTAACATAAGTGTCTGTAATTGACATTTTGATTTGTTTGACCTGAATTCGATTTAGAGGATTCTTTTTATGGAATGGGATTATTCCAATATTGGGTAGATACTAATTTACTACAAAGGTTTTATTATTAAATTTATATTATATAAGGTAGGTACTGGTAGTACCTATAGTTTAAAAAAAACGTGTCATGTACTAGCATACCAATTGAATACTAACATAATGGCGATATGTGTGCACAGTGAACTCTTTCGTGCCGTTCATATAAATCAAGATATAGATACATTTGTCAGCCGTTACATAGTTACTAATATTTTAGTTCCTATGGTTATAATATTAACTTTTTTTTAATGGAAATTCCATATAAAGTTACAAAAACGGTGGTTTATTATATTTAGTCGCGTATGGTATGGCGGTACTGTGGGTGGTGTGCGACGGAACCGGCGCGGGTAATGAACCCGACCATCCGCAGGTATCACGACCGCGACGCACGGCTCGCTACGCCCGCCTGTGCCGTTCTTGCCATGCATTTAGGGTTACCAGCTGGGAACACATAAATCTTAAGATAATAATCATCAAAGCTTGGATTTCTGTACAGAGTAAAAGTACTCCTATATGACGAGTATATTAATACTTTTATAATATCATGTGATTGCATCGGATAACGACCTTAATAACTGATATCCGTTGTTAATTGCAGTACTCAACATAGGTACCAATCTTTCCAGGTATTTTTTTTATTTATGTAATATTTTGCATTTGCTAGAAACTTCTTCACAGATTAATTATTGTTAATCATACAATACAAAATGTACAATATGAACAGTAGTAATTACTTTATCGATGTTTGAAGTAACACGGAGAAGTGTAGGATTATTCTTTCGATTCGATAATTCTTTCTTCAAATACAGTAGGTACCCAAATATCGCCTTACTAATTTATTATATATGTATATCTTTTATTTAATTAAATGTGTATAAGATTGTATTGTGCGCTTTTTCTTACACAAATAGTCATCTTCATAGAAAAATTAACAGTAAGGTACATTACCTGAATAACTTATTACATACATTGACATGTCGTCATAGTGACATTTTTACATTTTTTGATACTAATAGTTTTATTAGTGATTTTTATTTGACAAAAGATACAATATATCTTTCTAAATCATCTAAAAACAAAATAGCCACTTTAGTGGCTTATAATATTGACTACATGAACAGTTTACATGGTAAACTTAGACATAAAAATACTGACATAACAAATAATTCTTTTAATAGTACTATGACTGCAGATTTAAACTGCTCACAAAGACAAAGGGAAAGCAATCAGAATTAATAATTGTTCATCAGAACATACAAAGATTTCCCGGCAGCGAGTTAATTATACAATTATTTTTAGAAAAGTATAATATTGATATTGTCTGTTTCACAGAACATTGGCTTAAAAAGAGCAATATGATGTTCAATTTAAATAATTATAACGTTGTCAGCTGCTTCAATAGAAAGTCAATTAACAGAGGTGGGTCTATGGTAATTGCAAGAAATAATATTAAAGTAAAGGAACGTGCTGATATTGTTAGACTTTCTATTGAGTATTGTATAGAATTATCTTGTATAGAACTAGAAAATTATATCCTTATATGTGTGTACAGGCCTCCTAATAATGATTACAATGTTTTTGAAGGGGTGATGGAATGATGGATGGATGAAAAAATATTGTATGTGGAGGTTTTAACGTTGATATTCTTTGTAACACACCCACATTTACAAAAATTATTTCAGTCATTTGATTTAAGTCATGTCTTTCATGAACCCACTCGTGTAATTGCCACGTCTGCTACTTGTCTTGACAATGTGTTTTGTAACTGCGAGTATACAGAAAAATTCATAATAAATAAACTTCCTTCAGATCACTGTGATCAAGTTGTTAAGTTTAGCAGTCAAATCAATAAAGTCAACAATAATGAAAAATCAAAAAGACAAATAAATGTTTACAAATTAATAAATACAAAAGCGCGATTAAAAATAAATTGGATTTGCTGTTACAATCTAGTAATAATCCTGATTATCTTTACACCAAGCTAATCAATATTTTATCAGGAGAATATGAACATTTTTTTAAGAAAAAAGAAGTTCATGTTTAATCTAAATTCACCGAATGGGCAAGAGTAGGAATACTTAAAAGTAGAAATATTTTGTTTGATTTATACAATCAAAAAAATATCGATTTGATGACAAATTCACCACATAGATATGTGAAAAATTATTCAAAATTTTTTAAAAAAGTTTTTATTTTGGCTACATCTAATTATATTAATAAACCAATTAAGCAGTCTTCTGACAAAATTAAAACCATCTGGAGCAATATAAATAAAGAAACTGGAAGGTCTAAAATAGCCTGTAATCAATTTACATTAAATTATGATAATAAATTAATAACAACAACAAAAGATGTAGTTAATATTTTTAAAGATTTTTGCTAATATTCCAAATTTCAAATGCAAATATTCCAAAACTCGAGCAAAAACATTACTAGAGACTAATATCGGTTGTTGTTCTTTAAGATTTAAATTTTCACACGTCAGCCCTTTTCATATAATAAAAATATTCAAACAGTTAAATTTAAAAAATACGGAAGATGGGGCATTTCAGTTAAAGTAGTTAGTTCATTCATAGATATTGCTGCTCCATATCTAGCCACTATTTTTAATAAATGTATTGATAATGGCGTTTTTCCACAATTAATGAAATTTAGCAAATTAATCCCACTATTTAAATCAGGAGATAAATTTGTGCCAGGGAACTATAGACCTATATCTATTTTGCCAGTTCTAAGTAAGCTGTTTGAAAAGATAATGTTAAATCAAATGTTACAACACTTCAGGGATAACGGACTGCTTCTCAGTCAGCAATATGGTTTCACCGCCGGCAAGTCTACCACTGACGCAGGTGTAGGACTAATAACACATATTTTCGAATCATGGGAGAAGTCACAGGATGCACTCGGAGTTTTTTGTGATCTATCAAAGGCATTTGATTGCGTGGATCATAAAACGCTTTTGTACAAGCTCGAACATTATGGTACAAGAGATAATGATCTAAAATTAATGAGAACTTATTTAGGGGATAGAGTCCAAACTGTAGATATTGACGGTGTAAAATCTAAGGGAGCTAATATTAAGATGGGCGTTCCACACGGATCAATCTTAGGCCCCTTTTTCTTTTTAATTTACATAAATGACCTTTATGGTAGAAAAAATTGCAGATATAGTGCTGTTTGCGGATGATACTTCGTTAATGTTTAAAATTGTACAAGTACGTCAAAGTAATCAATTAGACGATGTAAATATCTGCTATATTAAATTGGTTTACATGTAATAACCTGTTATTAAATTCCAGCAAAACAAAGTGTATCAAATTTTCACTTCCTAATGTAAGACTAATAAATACACAGTTATTGCTTAATGACGAAATAGTAAATTTTGTTAATGATACAATTTTTTTAGGTATAACAGTGGACTCGAAATTACAATGGGGGCTGTCCCATAATAGTCGACGCCAGACATTGGACAGTAGACTCAGTTCTGCTGCATATGCAATTAGAAGAATTAGGCAATTAACAGACGTGGTGACAGCTAAACTTGTATATTTTAGGTATTTCCATAGCATAATGTCATATAGCATACTGCTGTGGGGTAAACCAGCCGATATAAATACTATGTTTATTTTACAAAAGAGAGCCATACGTTCTATTTATGGTATGGGTTCAAGAGAGTCATTACTTCAGTGCTTTTAAGAATCAAATATCCTCACCATACATTTATGAAAATATCATGTATACACGGAAGTAGAGTTTTAAAAAACTCAAAGGCTGTACAAGTGGAAACTTACGCAATAAAAATAAGTTAATTTTACCTAAATGCCTTCTGCACAAAATCAGTAAATTCATTCTACGGTAATTGCGTAAGATTTTATAATAAACTGCCAGAATTTGCACTAAATTTGACAGAGAGGCAATTCAAATCTTATATTAAACAATTT
Organism: Achroia grisella; assembly: GCF_030625045.1. NCBI lineage: Eukaryota > Metazoa > Arthropoda > Insecta > Lepidoptera > Pyralidae > Achroia > Achroia grisella. Next base: position 751,521 of record NW_026712938.1, read on the forward strand.
TTGTGTAAGAAAGCCTATTACAGGATAGACGAATTCATAAATGACAACATATCAAGTAAATAATTAGTTTATTAGCATACAACGTTATAATTTATTTTTCTTATTGCTTTCTTGATTTAATTATTTTAGAAATATGAAAGCGGTTTTTATATTGATTGCCACATGCATTCTTATGTAAAATGTGAATACTATAACTATCAGATGGCAATTGTGCCAAAGTCAGCTATTTTGTGGTCTAGTGTTTTGTCATAGTCATGCTCACTAAAATGTCCAGACTTGTGGCGGCGTGATGGGCCGGGTCATTGGGCTCCCTAAAATGTGGTCGAGCGCAGTGATGGCTGGCTCATCCCTCATACTCGTGAACGGGTGCTGCTTGTAGGGACTGGTCTGCTCTAATCATTATGACTGATTTCCTCTTATTAATTGTTTAACTAGTTGGTTATATATTCAATATTTTTTCTATTTGATTATTTAATTGAATTAGTGCTAATTGGTGGTTTGTATTCACATACTTAAACTTAAAAATGTAAAGTAATAATAAAATTATTTAAAAAAGCAACACGTAAGTTTCTTGCTCGTTCTTCAATGTAAGTTTATTTGAATAAATGATTTTCTATTCTATACTTTCTTTCTTCTTTATTATTTTAAAGAGTTTAAAATTGTGAGTTCGGTATTTAAGCATAGAATAAGATATATATATATAATTTTCTGGCAACCCTACTCAAAACTCGGCTTCGGACCCGCTCCATTTTGCCTTGCGCTCACGACTACGACGTTCCTTCGGGGTCTTCAAGATTCTCAGTCATTGTTGTTGTTACTTAACAATGACTATTCATTTATAATTCTAAATATTTTCATATATTAGAGAATAATTATAATTAATTCGAAGAGTTACAGAAATATGTAACATATTTAATACTAATTAATTATAACTATTTGTGTTTGAAAGCGGATAAGGCAGGAAATATGTGTATGGATACGGGTTTTATACCAATAACTTCTAGGAACCAATGTCTTACTGCAAGGATGAAAAGACAGGTGAAAGAGACATCTGCTCTATTTAACGGTAGTAGATAAAGTAGATTTGTATTTCAATACCTGTGAAGTAAAACAAAGCAAGGAATACATCTTGTGCTTGGGCTAAGATGATAAGCGGTGTTCGGGATGAAACTAAAAAGCTACTAACAGATATTAAGGCAATATAGGGCAAGAAACCACTAAACCTCTCGTCCGATTGTGTGTGTATTTTGCAATAGGTGTAACATACAAGGTACAAGTAAACATATGGGAATTTATAATTTTAAAGGTAAGTGACCCTTACATTCACTTGTTCAAATATCATTAAAGCGTGCACACTAACCTAGACTGTGGTTAAATTATGTAAATATATGATGTATAGACAATTTATCCGTATAGTGATAGAGTTACAATACAAATTGCCACGGTTTCTTTACATTCTTGGGATTTTATAATAGGTTGACTTAACAATGACTATTCAAAATATAAACATATGACATCTAACAACATATCATATTTCTCTTTTTTAACTATTTTTATTGTGCGGATAAGGCAGGAAATATGGTCCATAATTGATCTACTTTGAACCAATGTCTTATCATACCTACCGACTTCTATTTAACGGTAGTAGATAAAGTAGATTTGTATTTGTACCTGTGAAATAAAACAAAGCTTAAATAAATATATCCTTGGAAGAAGAATAAAATTAAAAATAAAATTCTAATCGCAGGCGCTTGGTCAGTGTGGTAATAATAGGTTAAACTCTGACGAGTAAACAAGTATTTATAATTTTAAATTTATACTTACTTTAAATATCTTCCACAACTGAGACTGTGGTTAAATTATGTAAATATATCTGATCAATTTGTATAGTGGAGTTACAATACAAATTGCACGGTTTCTTTAAAGTTGATATAATCGCCTATTATAGAATCTAACGATACAAAATATAAACAATGATGTGCATTCCTGTAGTTACTGCACATGCACATATGGATGTGAATATCTCCAACTACGTGTACATGTGTGTGCATCATTCCACTTACGGCAACATCACATGCCACGAACTCAGTGCCCTCCAGAATAATAATTTATTTTTTACTCGACAGCCAAATAAAATGTTATAGCGCTGGAAATGAAATGAATTATAATGGAAGTTACAAAAGGTAATATGAAGTATATATGACATTTTAAATAAAACAGAAGCTTGAATTGCTATGTGAGCATATTAATTGCTATTTAATATGCTTAATACTTTTAAATATAATACAATTTGCGGCAGTCACAATAGACTTTAACAAAATCAATTGGTGTTACAGTTTGCAATTGATTTTTGTAATGAATGATGATGGATTGGTGTTAACACCTGTGGTAGCGGTATCCGCTTGTGGGGTACCAGTAAAGAATTATAGGCTGAATCAAGTCAAAGGCAGATCAGTTTGGCTGTCGTGGGTACGACATTACCCTCCGGTACCCCTAAAATTTGATAAGATGGATCTGCTTAAAATACACATCGATTATGGTCATCGATTTATCTGTTGAGTTGGGATTAATAGTAATTGTATCAAAATTGCTCATACTTTTATTTAATAATAAAATTAATTACATTGTCATGACTAACATATGCCTGCTCTTATCGTACCCAATATAACTTGTTGGACACGAATAAATGATACATTATCATAAAGAGTTGATACTATTATGGTAGTTATTGAATTTAATATTTTTTCTTTAAAGATTTAGTATGCATATATTTGAATGCATGCATGCATACATTTTATAGTCTGTTAGTTGATTTTGTTAGTTTAAATGACATTTTTAAAGTATATATTATTATATAACGATAGCTGCTAGAGGATTGATAAATTAAAATGTTGTTTTATTGTACTATTAAAATTTGTAATATTTATTATCTTTTAAAGTGTTATATTTTATATAATATTGATATTATTAATTATTATAGAAATAAATAGTTCTAAGAACATAGATTATTTATATGAAGTACCTTCGCTGCAAATAAAAATGTTTAATTAGTTGTAAAAAAATAGGTAGTAGTAACAAATACAGTGTATTACGAGTAGATATGGTATAAATTCGTCTCGTTGGTAAACCCGAGGAGACTCAGGAACAGGCTCTTCACTTTTATTCCCACGTAAAAACACTACTACCAGATTCAAGAATTATAGAATTTAGCCATGTTATAAACTATCTCAAACAGGATAGTATAGGTGTGAGTGAAAAATTACAGCTAAAAATATAATAATAATATATTAACATTTAATGTAAGTAACAGAAATAATACTGTAATCATACTTAGTAGATAAACAGCCTTTGTGGTTTATTTAATAGAATATATATTATGGTTAAAGAATATTTTATATTTGTGTCCTGATGGCATGTATGTGAACCAGGTCACAGATAACATAATAGAATATTTTAATACAAAAGCATAGTTATTTACTCGTAATCATCGAAGCGTCACAAATGTTAAGTGCAATAAAATCGCCGAGAACACGATTCTTCTCGCCACTTTAGATTTATTCTCCCTCAAGAAAGTTACGGCATGTTTATTGAGTTTATGACCGTTAGACTAGTCACCTCATGGGACTGCGAGGAACGGAAGCAGCCATATCCTGGGCAATGCCACGGACGGACGGCGGTGTGGCTGTCTGCATATAATAAGTGCGTAATAGGTCCCTTGCGGCGGGTTTGCGGTAAATTCGACTTATTACTAATGATTGCACGGTTAGTTAGCCACAACATTGTTTGGTGGTTTGTGCTTCTCCAAAATGCAAATAATGTGATATTTCACTGTTTTTCACTATCACAATAAAATTTATCTCAATCTTTGTTTTTAATTTACTCATTGTCAATTAATGCTGACTATAATATCGGTGTTATACAAACATTTGCTTTAATTAATTCCGATATCTGGTTATATTGGCCTGTGTGGTTCTTTAATTTATCTAAACTATTAAATAAAGGAAAAAAATATTATTCGTTAGTTGATTTTTTTCACCTTTAACGAATGACGTGGACTGTATTAAAAAATAATAATTTATTCTCTATAGTTATTATAATTCTAACAACAGATTTTGGAAAGTCTGGGTAGGTAACTGGGTAGGTCTTTAACTATTTTTCTATTTCAATGAAAGATATATATCAGATGCTACTTTAACTATAAGCACTGCTTTGGAACTTGATGATACTGCGTGAAACGAATCTATTAGTGTCATTTTTTTATAACAAACTAAAAATCTATCTATCACTTTACGGTATAGGCAGTGAAAATCGGGTGTCATTGTATTCTGTCTTTCACACAATTATTGCTATAAACAATTAAGTTATGCATAGGTATTTTACCTATCATTATAGGGCCTGACTTTTCTTTTTTAAATAGAATTAGTCTAAATAGTATCAATAAATATAACATCTATTAAATTTAATTAGATATTTATAAAATGATGTATTTCTCTACCTAATAAAGCTAAATATAATCTAGACTGAATGTTAGGTACGTACTTACATAATGACATACCTAAATGATTCTTTTAACTATTAGATGTATCCGGTTCATTATTATAAGCGGTAGAATCTACTTCAGTGCCACTGTATAAAAAAATAATCACATGCGCATAATGCATTTAGACGATGATGTGGCTGAAAAACGTACATACAGAGTTTTTAATGTTAACACTAAGCGTTCTTTATTATATATAAGAACACTGTCTGCACATGGAAGATAGATGAGAAAAAATTGTTTTTAGAGACATTACTAATTTAATAAAATCTAAAGCAATGATTGTTAGAATTTTGAGCTAAGTGTAGTTTTTAGAAATATATTGTGGTCATGTTCGCATATAATTTATCGATTGATTCTTTTAATCGCTTTACAAACAAAAAGCTATTGACTATTATGATTCTGAATAGCACGGTGCGCAGTTACGAAGTCGCGGGATTTGCTTGTATTTAATATACATGTCGGGTACTGTGCTATTGTCTCTAAGCCCCTGAGTCGGTGTACTCGTACCTTCTTCCCGCCGCACGCTCCGCATCCGCCACGGCCAGTGAACACGGTGACCTTTGGCTGATTATCTACTGCCTATATATTCATTACATAATTCACAACAACCACAAAGGACTGCACTGAGATAAACTATAGAGATAAAAGTATCTATAAATTGTTATATGCTGTCACTAATAAAAAACAACACTGTTTTTGTGTATCTGATGAGATATCTAGATATTATTTTCATTTTTGAATGAAGTAAGAAAGCAAAAATTACATATAAGGGCATATGGCAAAAAATATATAAGAAATCTTGTACAGAACGATGAGTATGTACTACGTACTACGAATTAATCGGGTTTGCGATATTTAATGAATAGTTACGTTACGTTGCTCCTATCCGTAGATTATAATCAAAAGCAAAATTGGCGTCTAATGACGGCAAAGATCAGTATCATAACTTTCTTCCGAAGCGTAGCGGCACTGTAGCGTTCGCTTCATAAACTTTAGTAGGTAACTTTGAATATCTGTGATGAAATCTAAGTTGGGCCCAGTTTCCTATAATACTTCATTGTTGTGTGACGGGTTCGGTGTTTTACTTATTACTTTGGAAGCGAGCGGTACCTTTATTGCTGGGCGAGTGAGCGCACTAACAAAAGAGTTCAACGGGAAATATACTTGATTTGTAACTATTAACTTCATTTCGCTTTGCTATTTGTTTCTTAGTAACTACGTTATTACAATGCATTTAAGGTTATTTTATAATTATAAATTTAACATAATAATTATTTATTGATTATATATTTTATTTAGTTATTTATCCAGTAAAGTCCAGTACCATATTATAAATATATATATGTGTAGGTGGGGCTTATATAAGAGGGTTAACTTCAATCAAAAGTATTTAATTATTACGGATATCAAATTTTCAAAGATGAGAAATTGCGTCCATTTAGTTTTGTTGCTTTTTATTTGTAATATATATGTAAACAGTAACTATTACAAATACATTTATATATATTGTAAATGTACAACTTTAGCTGTATTACTAAGGATTTTTATGTAGGGGATTTATTAATTTTGATTTTTAATAAATTATCTTTTATTCTTGTGTTGATTTGCTCAATTTGCAATATGAGTTATTTGTCGAATAAATTTTTGAATATTATTTGGCTTTCTGACATTAGACATCGAACTGCAATAAACTGTCAGCTAAATAATTCCAAAGAACCGGTATTTTATGGGTAGGTGTAAACACCTTATACATCCATATTAATGGCAGTTATTTATCAATAATTAATCTTTACGTATGCACATGGTATAAGTAATATTATATAGTGTTACTGTTTGTCTATTAATAATAAAATTACATTTGTTACAATATTTTCCAAAGTTTAATGGACTAATAAATAGTCGATGTACTTAGCTTCTTAGATTATTCGGTCATGATGAGAGACATGACCGATGTAGACACCGGTAAGATCATAGTATACCGTAAGACATGGTCGTCTCATAGTCGCCTAAGCTGCAGTTACCATCTGCTTAAACGCGCGAGCATTGAACTCCCGTGAAATCCATGTTTGACGGAAACTGGTCTCTCACTGCTCGTTTGTTTAATTATAAAGCGCTGTGCTGCAAGCTTTGTTTATTGTGTACACGCATCTAACGGCACTATATACCTATCTCTGTACACCGCTATAATATGATTACATAACCAACCAATAAAATTGGACGCCGAAGTTTTTTGGAACAAGTAATTTTGTAGGGACTCTTATAGGATTTGGTCATTGGGGGAAGATTTAGAAACTTACTATGTATTTAGAATATATAATGGGGTCTTGACTTACACTATTAAATACCAGTTAGGTGCAGTCTAATTGACAACAAATAATCGTTACAATAAGTATAGAATATTACAACTTATCACATAACATGTAATTTTTGAATTAATGTTATTTTACACAAAAACAAACAGGCTGGCCAATCAGAGTTTGTCTTTTAGACAGGTCGGGATCGAATGGTGATATAACTTTGAACTGACGTACAATTTACGGCAAACTTTTAATATCTTTTATTTGCCTTATTAACGAGTGGATAACATTAAAAATGTATTAATTATTTCAACTTACTATAAACGTATTAATTTCGGGCCAAAATTATTAACTATAAACTACTTAAAAAATACAAAAACAATGGTTTTTAAAAATCAAACCACATCAAACTGCGCTGTTTCAAGGTTATTTGGTCACATCACTACAAAAAGAAACAATTGATTATTGGATCTCGACCTGTCAGAAACAAACTCTGAGCGACTGTAATTCGTTACTACAGTTAAACTTATTTTATTTAAAGAAATAAGCTTGCGTTGTCCTTCCAACATCGATGCTGATCTATGATTGCACAATAAATAATAAAGTCCGATTTAGAATTTGATTTTAAGGACATGACGTTGCGTTACTTTACACGCAAAAGTTGAAGAATAAATGATGATCTCTTGTTTAGGGTTATTTGATAAATTGACAAGATTTTTGGTAAATAAAATTATTAAATATACGCACATAAGTGATTTATTCCATATTAATTGACTTTTTGAATAAATCACTTATGTGCGAATATTTTATAAGAACGTGGAATTTATTCTGCGCGAAAATGACGCTTCTTACTTCACTTATCGAAAAGCGATTGGCTCACTAAACAATCAAAGTCGACGAAGGACTTCGTAGGTAACATATTGCAACCGTATGTTGATACAAACCTCTGACTTACCTTGTAGGTGCTTCCGTCATCATCCGCCCAGTTGACATCATCAGTTTCGACTTAACAGAAGTCGTGTTGTTTGCAAATGACTAAAACCGCGTTCATTAGCTCATAGCAACGAATAATGCTAAAAATATAATAATAATATATTGTTGTTAATGTGAACCAGGTCACAGATAACATAATAGAATATTTTAATACAAAAGCATAGTTATTTACTCATAATCATCGAAGCGTCACAAATGTTAAGTGCAATAAAATCGCCGAGAACACGATTCTTCTCGCCACAGTCTTACAATCTAATATCAGTATGTAATAAAGTGATTATTTCCACAAAAAAATATCGTCTAAATTTTTTGTACGTTTCGGAAATATTAAAGACTGAAAAACTATTATTATATTGTTTGTTAGGTAACTTAGGACTTACGTTTTCTTTGTCTTCAAATTTATTTACAAAACTTATTTATTCTATTTATACTTAAATTTTCTTTATAGACGAATGTCATTTTATTCTGTCTTTCACACAATTATTGCTATAAACAATTAAGTTATGCATAGGTATTTTACCTATCATTATAGGGCCTGACTTTTCTAGTCTAAATAGTATCAATAAATATAACATCTATTAAATTTAATTAGATGTTTATAAAATGATGTATTTCTCTACCTAATAAAGCTAAATATAATCTAGACATTTTATATTAGCCACTGTATAAAAAAATAATCAAGACTTGTTACACGAATCGTTAAAGCCTGTTTCTTATAGCTTTTGAATACAGATGTGATGCCATGGTAAGCGTAAGTAGTGGTGAGCGACTAATAAACAGGTAGAATTTATTAACTTTTAGTGAATATTATTTGATAGCAAGCTGTAATAGGAATAAAACTGTCTAAGTTCAGAGTAGTTTAAAACCTATTAATATTATAATAACAAAAAAATATGTATTTAACACATTGAACCTGCAGGCGTAGTTTAGTACTATGAGCTCAGGATTAAAGGTGTTAATTTTTTATAATAAAGTCTTCATGTTATTGAAAACAATAAAGCTTATATGTTTATATGTAGTAATTTTTTGTTCTAAAGAATATGATGTTTCAAAAATAGTTAACATATAGATTTTTTATATTAGATATAGTTGAATGTTGAATACGAATTTTCATGGTTATTTTTTTTTATCAAGGATTATGAACTGTAGGACATTATTTCATATCCAACAATGCCAAATAATCACGTGAACAGAGTTATATTCAGTCTACTTATTTATTTGCCAAATCCTAATAATCCTAACAAGATCATTCACTACTGTTCACTAAAATTAGGAACAGTAGTGTAACTGTTCCTAATTTTAGTGAACAGTGGTGAATGATCTTTTTTTTGTTTTTAGAATTAACCATAGAAATTTAATAGACATTGATAATTGAGCTGACTCTCTAAAATACAGACGGATTTTATTAAAGATACTAATAAATTGTATTTTAATCTCCGTAATTTCATCCTTCAAAGAAGGGAGAGCACAGCAAGATGTATTTCGATATATCTTGCTCGACTTGGGGCGGCCCGAACTGGCGTAGTACCTCCACCAAGCGGAAAACCGCAGCCAAACAGTGTTGTACTTGCACTACACAACAGCACTGTGTTCCTGTAGTGAGTAAGGTGACCAGAGCCCCATGGGGATGGGTTGTGCTGGTATTGGTGGACCTGTGTGTCCAACAGTGCATAGGCGCGACGTGGTGGCGCGGCGTTCAGGGAGACCCGGTGAAACGGCTAACCGCTGGCCGCCCGCAGGTTGTTGGGTTCCCGAACCCAGGGATTACATAATCTCCGCCCTGGGAGGCTGAACCGCCGCCTGTGCATAATCCCTGGTGTAGTAGTCGTGCCGGAGGAGGAAACCGGAGTGGACCCGGCTGCTACACCAGTGGGGGGACCGGGGGCCCTTCCGGCCGCCGTGCCACCAAGTCGCCCAACCTGTGCAATGCTGGGGTGCGTTGATGCACCTTTTGCCCTTTCTGATACCGGCGCAAACATTCCCCTTTAACCTTAAAAAAAATACTGCCTAACTACCATGACCAGAAGCAAAAAAAGGAAATTTAGTACTTCAGCGGCACCCCAATCCACATTAGATATGGATTTCTGTACTATCAGGGGACTCCACGGAAACATCAATGCGGTCCACCAATCACCTTGAGACCACCAAGCCGACCCTTTTATTCCTTACGGAGACGCAGATATCCTCTCCGGCTGATACTTCGTACCTGCTGTACCCTGGGTATAAACTCGAGCACAAATTTGTGCGTCGTGCCGGAGTTTGTTTGAATGTCCGGGAAGATATCTGCTGTCGCCGCCTTCTTGATCTAGAAGAAAAAGACCTGTCAATCCTATGGGTTCGCATTGATCAGGGTGACTACACCGGCATCTATGCGTGCCTGTACAGGTCTCATAGCGGTGACGAGGATACGACTCGTCTGTTTGAGCACCTTCAATTGACGTCTGATAAAGTTCTTGAGCAGTATCCCTCCGCAAGTCTAGTGATACTTGGAGACTTCAATGCCCATCACATCGAGTGGCTCCGTTCTCGGCTCACCGACCACGCGGGGAGAACTGCTCACGAGTTTGCTCTGGCCTATGGATTCTCGCAACTGGTTCATTCTCCAACGAGAATACCTGATATCGAGACCCATACGAGCTCCTTACTGGACCTTCTGCTGACTACACGACCGGACGGATATTCAGTGACCGTGGAGGCACCACTTGGTTCTTCAGATCACTGCCTTGTCTGATCCCAGGTACTGTGCACAAAACCTGCCATATCCCGACCTCCTTGTCAACGTCGTATGTGACATTATAAGTCTGCAGATTGGGACAGATTGCGAGAATTTTACGTATCATGGAAGCAGTACTGCTTTGCATCAGAAGACGCCGATACCTGTACAGCCGCCGTTACTGAAGTCATACTTGCGGCTATGGAATGTTTTATTCCAAATCTGCTTGTTTCTTCAGGGGCGAAAAAGCGACCGTGGTTTAATAGGTCATGCAGAGAAGCCAGACAGGCTAAACAAACTGCTTATCAGGCTTGGACCACGGCTCGTTCCAACAGTGATGTTGACGTATCTGATGCAAGGCGGAATTTAAATGCTGCATCCAGGTTTAGTAAGAGAGTAATTGCTAGAGCCAAATTCGACTTCGTCAGTAAAATTGGAGAACGACTAGCACGACATCCTTCTGGAAGTCGTGCCTTTTGGTCGCTTGCCAAAGCTGCCGAAGGTAACTTTAATCAGTCGTCCACCACTACGGAAGCCGGATGATAATTTGGCAATCAGTGCAAAAGAGAAGGCCGATTTGTTGTGCGCTCTTTTTGCCTCAAATTCGACTTTGGACGCCGGGGACACCATACCTACTACCATCCCATGGTGTGGTAACTCTATGCCGGAAATATCCGTAACGCAACGGCGTGTCCGGCGAGAGTTACTGTCTCTTGTCGCGCTTTCGTACTCCTCTGGGCAATTTCCGTCTTCATGGAAGACCACCCTTGTGCACCCTAAGCCAAAAAAGGGCGACAGATCAAACCCATCGAACTACAGACCTATCGCTATCGCATCTCTACTCTCCAAGGTGATGGAGCGTGTAATTAATACACAGCTCCTGGGATACCTAGAGGATCACGATCTATTGAGCGATCGTCAATATGGCTTTCGCCATAATCGCTCAACTGGTGATCTCCGACAGTGTTTTTGCTGCATATCAATGATTTGTTAACTACAGTTAACATTCATTGTTATGCGGATGACAGTACTGGGGACGCATGTTACACGGGCCGTGCTAATATCCCTCTTTCCGTTGTGGAGGCAAACCGCGAACAGCTTGTGTCTGAAATCGAAAGTACTCTTACCAGAGTCTCCGATTGGGGGCGACTGAACTTAGTTCAATTCAACCCTACCAAGACACAAGCCTGCGCGTTCACCGCTAAGAAAACCCCTTTTACTGTGGCTCCGCAATTCCAGAACACGTCCATTACCATCTCTAAGAGTATTGAGATTCTCGGTATCGACATCTCTAGCACAGTTGAGTTCCGTAGTCACCTCGAAGAAAAGGTTAAGCTGGCGTCCAAAAAACCCGGTGTGCTCAATAGAGCGAAGCGGACCAGAGACTCCTCTTATATAAGTCTCAAGTTCGGCCGCACATGGAGTACTGCTCTCATCTTTGGGCAGGAGCACCTGGATACCAGCTCGGTCCTTTTGACTTGGTTCAGAGACGTGCTATGAGAATTGTCGATGATCCCAATCTCTCTGACGGTATCGAGCCACTTAGTTTGAGACGCTTTGTGTGTTCTACCGATTATACAACGGACTGTGTTCTGAGGAATTGTTCGACATGATGCCTACGGCCACCTTTCACCAACGCACCGCTCGCCATCGACAGGGAATTCATTCCCACATGCTGGAACCTAGGTGGTCTCGGACAGTGCGGTTTCAGAGAAGCTTCCTCCCGCGTACACTTAGATTGTGGAATGAACTTCCTGCCGAGGTTTTCTCACGAGACTACAGCCTGGGGTTTTTGAAGAAGGGTATATTAAGGTTTCTTAAGGGTCGGCAACGCGCACGTGACACCCTTGGTGCTTCAGGCGTCCATAGGCCACGGTAACCATTTACCATCAGATGGGCCGTGTGCTTGTTTGCCACCTAGGTAGTATAAAAAAAAAAATCTTATTGCGATTAACTAATATTTGATTGCTTGCAATATTGATGCATTAATGTGAACCTTATATTTTCTCTATGTTCGTTATTATTTTAGATTTTATTTTATTTTTATAATTTTATATTATATGCCTGAATAAATAAATAAAAGTGATGCAACTAGTACTAATTGCATCACTTTAATTTATTGCAGTTCTAGACGAGCCGGTACAAGTTTTAGTAAGTGAAAAACTGTTTATTGATTATCGGAATAACAATAAAATTATTTAGTAAAGTAAATTAAAAGGAGTAACTAGGATGTAAGAAGGTTTTAAAGTTGATTGTTAAAAGTAGTTATTTATTATAGTATAATATGTTATTTTTTAAGTAAATAACGCGTTAAGATTTTTCTAGATTGTTTACTAAATGTGTCACCTAAACAAATACAGAATATAAATTCCAAGATTCATGCCTAAAGAACAGAACTATTCTGTGTGTTTTATGATTAGTACGTCAGTGTGTAAATTGCACTAGACTGTTATGAGTTGAGACACAAAGAAATAGGTACCTTAACTACTACCTTTAAATTTATACTAGGATATAAATATAAATAATTTCTATTTAATAATCTCAAACTGCTTACAGACAGAATTTTGTCAATAATACGTATATGAACATAATTGTGTTTATCTAATAATAAATACATTCATAGATAGAGGTCGGGTCAATTAAATATGTGTTTGATTGCTATAATATGCTTGTTTATTGTAAAGCTTGTCACCTTGGTGGCACCAAGTAGACTCGTATAAGTTAGTCTTTGAGCACCGGTATGAGTCGGTGATGTCATGGCTATAAGTTAGCGTAGGCATATGCTGTAGAAAGGTGACGAGCTTCGTCACGTAATGTAGTAACATACCTACTATGAACATTTGTGCAAACGTAATTATAAAAGTAGGTTATTTTAATATTTTGACAGTGAGAATTATTTATTTCCATTGTATCTGATATGTAAAATATATATGTTGCATAAATTTCAAATACAGAAATATCTGCACATTATTTTACGTGTAGAAATCATGAAATTTTATATAATAGATATTAAATGTATTCAGCTCAACTCAGGTATTCAGGCTAAAATTTTTATATTTTAGCCTGAATTCCTGACAGATCACCAGACCAGACTGTTGTTCAAATGGGGAGAGACAATATAAAAATAGTTTATATACCTACTGTTTTCAATTTTAATTTGTTTAGTAGCAACAAATATATATTTTATTTTAATAGCCCATAGATTTTATTTACTATCTACCCGATATTTTGCAGATTTCCCGTGATCATGGCGGTTGAAACACTGCCGAAGTATTGGGAAATCAATAAAAATTATATTCCTTTACTAACATTCTAATGACTGTACTTACTTAGTTTAAAAATAAACGTGGATTGGATCTTTGCACCGAGCTGCCTCCGCGTAAACTATTCCCACTGCATACTGCGAACTAATTACGAGGAGATTGCACCGCCCGTTGCACTGCGCATGCATGAATTATTCAAGACCTGATCATTTACATCTATTTATTCTTTATATAAATAAGACCCTTTTGCTCACAAATAGTACTCAAAAGGGTATATACATATTTAAAATTACTGCAGATATAATTTTTTCACAAGGTAATAGGTATTAAAAACATTAAATAGTGCTTTTCTGGAACAAATATTATTCAATATGACCTCTGTTCGGTTTTATTTTCGCAGTAAATGACTCAATGTCTTCCAATCGTGCCGTGTGACAACCTTGAATGTTTATTATTTACCTCAAGCCTTTTGCTAATGAATACCTAAGGTATGATGATGGTGCTTGCCAGTTTTGATAAGATTTCTAGCAATCATTTACCTACTACATAATCTTGCAAATATTAAATAATATGATAATATTTGGATGAAGTTTTAGATTTATATTTATGTATGATATTTAAATTATGTATAGAATATCTTTCTCACTCACACAATATTAATAAATACATTCCTAAATTTAATAATTTAATTATTAAAATGTATAATATTTAAATGCAGATTTTAAAGGCTGAATTATTGCCGTACAAAATAATACTGAAGTCAAAATATATTCAGATCTAATTTGGCATGTAATGTATCAACACAACAATGTATCTACAAGTTGAGAAATGTATCTCAGTCGGCAGACGGTCGCGCTTGTTTAAACTTAAGTATGTTACCGGTCCTCCAAAGATGCATTGCGTAAGAAGCGGTTTCGACACCGTTCGGCCAGCGGATATAGCACGGGGTCGCTCTTTCGTAGTCCACACCCACACTAGATTAGGTTATTTGAACAGTACAGCTCGCATACATGCTAAACGGTTTGGTAAACGAAATAAAAATACGAAAACAGCTCGTTCACGTTATCACTCGTCGTAGTCATTCCAATTGCTTGTCATAACAATAAAAAAATCATAAATAAAAATAGGATATATTTCTATTAGAGCACCTCTTTGTTATTAAGTTGCGCCAAGGTCCTTTGATGATCTTGAAGGCGTAATTATAGAAGTAACTAATTATCCATTGAAAAAAATAAGTAATATTAAGTTAGCCGTAGTTAGTCGCAGTAACACTGCGATTTTATCTTTTGGAATATATAATTACATTGTGTTTGTTATATTGTGCATTGTATCAAGAAAAATAAAATGTGGTATAGCAGATATTTAGATAATTTAGTTGCACAATACTGTTAAAATGTAAATGTCTTCGCCTAGATAGTATTACAATAGACATCCACCTATTTACCAACGAGTACCTACTGTGTGTAAACTTTTAATTTAGAGTTTTTAATTAATTTTTATTACTTACCTATCTACTAAAGTATAAAGTTTAATTAAATTAAATTACATACTTATGTATACTATAGCAACAACCGGATATTACTTATATTATAAAGTATTAGAGATTTGGAGGTTAGCTATAGTTCAAAACCGCGAATTAGGTTATTGTTCACTGCTGATGACCCGAGGTTTTACAAATGAATTATTATATTATTTTGCTTCCATGTCTATTATTGAATCACATCTTGTGTCATCATTAGTCGAGGTCTTTGTATGATATCATTCTTTGAGAAAAAAATCCTTCGCGTATCTATTATTGATTTTCAATTACGATTTAACTACCAACTTGGCTTGAATTGAAAATTTGTTGTATTATAAATTAACAATAAACTTGGTTATTTTTATTTATGTCTTAAATATAGATATTACCTATACCCTACATAGTATTCTATAAAAATGGTATATCAAACAAATTTCTAATATTTATTCAAGTATTTATGGAATTCAATGTAATTTTATAATTTGCTCATCATTACGATCCGTTGTTTTAGAATAAGAACTACATTGTTGCTGATAGGTATGTGTTCAGAGTTGGAAGTACCTACAACATTTTATTAAACGTCCAACTCTATTAATCTAGTTTGTATTCGACACTGGATGCGTCGAACCATATATATTTATATGGTATTTTCAGTAATAATTAATCAGCTTTTTTGTATTATAGTACTTAACAGGGGTGATTTTATTTTATATCTATCACAGACTTATAATAAGTAAACGTTATAATAAGTAAGTTTTTATTTTATCTATGCATAAAATTAAAAAAAGCATTGTATATAAATGGTCAACTATACATTTCTCTGTGTGATGTAAAAATATCATAAATACTTGTAAATTAGTACACGAATTATTTCATAATAAATAAAATAAGTGGGAAGAACCCGTGACTTTTACTAGTTGTATGTATAAATAATTTTGATGAGTTAATCATTTATATAAGTAAACACTGTTATAAATAAAGACTATTTTGGTCTATATTTTGTGACTTAGGTATTGAGTTTCATACATAAGAAAATTATCTATAAATGACGAGACAAAGTGGTATGTTACAATGACCTTAATTATGCCAGGTTTAATTTAATTATGGTCCCAAGAATGTTGACAGTAGACACCGCCCCTCACTGCTCCATAGCTGTTGCAGTTTCTCCACCTCGCCCGCCCACTGACGTCACTATGAGTTACTTGAATGTGAAGAGCTTACTAATGTCATATATACTTATTAATATGCTATACGAATTGCGATACCATATATGTTCACGGGAGCGGGCTACTTGTATTAATAAGAACAGTACAACGTTCGGCATATATCTATTATATGTATGTATGTATCTATATATCGTACCTATCACAAAATAACGGGCTATACGTATGACGTCACTGAATTGATTACTAACAGCAATCTAGATACATGCTAAGCATATATATAAATATATATGAAACGTCCGGATCTATACAGATAGATACATTGTTGAATATAAATATTAGTGTTATGCGGGAATCAAACCCGCTACAAATAAGAACTGCAATATGGCGATATGTTACACCGTTACACTACCAAGGTCGTTAAAGCATTTATTACATTATATAGAGTAAATATACGCATTTATTAATGAGATTTTCATTGCCTCTCGTATTGTTTAGAGCTTGGGAATAATTTCTAGTATACCGTACGTTTTATTTTTATATTGGGTGAGAATTAAAAATGCTAATCGTTGTGTAAGCAAGTAAAAAAGTAGTTTACTTCCCGTTAGAATTAACGTAGTTTGAAACTATGTGTTGTTTTTGACTTGTATATCACTCAGTAGATATTATGACTAGTTTGTTTTTCTTATAATCAACCTCTGGATCAATAAACGAATTAATTCGTACGATTTTATTAAATAGCGGTACGAACATATCATGGTTTCATAAGACATCGACCAAATAATAAAACCAGTCGCAGCAGTGACATCACCTTCTCGTGCAGCAAGCGCTCGTGTCCTTTACGAATTGTGTATCTATTTCTCTATTTATTAATACGTTTATCTTAATAATAATATATGTAAAATCACATAACGTTTTACGAATAAGTAGATGCTCGATTTTGATACGAACTGCCAATCCTTCCCGTTACATCTTAAATAGTAATAGAATTAAGACTGCATTGAAACATCGGATAATATTCTTATTTTTGGATAAAACGACTCTCTTAACAAACCCAGAGGGGTTCTTATTATTATTGTATTTATGGACAAAATATTAAAATAATATTGCCGAATTACAGGTTTTATCATTCGATATTTATTATAATATAATATGTTTCTAAACATGTTCGTCTTTATGTTTTTTTGTAAGTATATTGCATATTTTATCGTATAAGAAATATAGTACATTGAAAATGTTCATATTTATGACTTTTGGTACATTTATAAGACAGATATTTTCAATTACGTAATTATCTAACCTTTTTCTTATCTGAGGTATTAAGATATAAAAAAAAGGTTCGCTTTTGGTCCTATCCTAGTCCAATTATAATTGTTATTGTATATTTCAATAAAGTTACGAATACTAGAAATGTATGTGTGCTAATTTGGGATATGGCCAATTTTTGTACCGAGTCCACCGATACCAGTCATTAAAGTGACATTAAAAATGTTTGAAAATAGATAATGCCAGATGCAATAATAATTTTCAATAATATTTAACATTAGTAATTTTGCATTTAAAGTTTTAATAAGAAGCAGGGCTTACAAAGAGGAAACCTTAATCTCCTGTGGATATTGTATCCATTATAATGCTTATTATTATAAGTACAATATAAAATACATAGTAGATACCAATATAGTTCTGACGTACCCTGAATGACTCGTACTACATCATATTTATATTTTTTACCATTTGTACGCTTTGTGGTTATGTTGATTGGTAATTTGCGTTCTATTGTTTCATTTTGTATCAGTCTAATTTTGTAGATATATACGGCATGAATATATAGTTGAAAACAGACATTGTTACATATCTGATATATCATGTGATCAGACAGAATAGGCGTAATTTTATATATATATAAATATATATATAGTACATTAGTTTAACGCCATTCAGATATTGTATAAATGTGTGTATAATTTATAAATTACTTTTGTTGCATATTATTGCGTTTTCCGAATATTAGAGGAGAAATCATAAAAGATAAAAAAAATCATAAACGAGATAAAAGATGGACTCTGTAAAAGATGATGTGAACAAAAGGAGTGTAAGCGGTTTAGATAGGACGGTCTATAGGTCTCAGTGGAAGAAGAAGGCTCACTGTGTAAATCGAAATAATTTGATAAAGGCAAGGCTATGTTGATGATTATATGAACTGTTTTTCGAATTATTTTCTTAAAAAAATACTAGTGGAGATAATATTGTAATAAATAAGAGTATCAAAACAAAACAAACAGTATGGAATATTATCTTTTAGGCTAAAATAGAAGTAGATTGAATGCACTTTAATAATGAGAATAACTTAAGTATTATTTTGTAAATGCAATTACATCATCTCTACATTATATCTAGTGGCAATTTGTAATATAAAACTTAGGGTAGCCGTTTCATATAACAACTACACACCCCAGTATTAAGACTAGTTTATTAGCAGAATAATAAAGTCTACGAGATTTATTGAGAAAGAGTAGCTATAAACCAGTTCCGAGTTTTATTATGCAACTTCCAATAATAGTCTCTCGAGTTCCGTCGATTGACCAGTAAAAATGTGGATTCCAGCCACATTGCCTGTTTCTCAAGTTCAATAACTTTTGTTATTGATGTTATATATTAATGGCGGTATGAGCGATTTGACTAATCTAAACTTAGTTTATTGACCTATGCTCGTCTGTGATATGTGCATCAACAAGATGGCGGATGGCGGATGGGACTATGGGAAACCAGGGGGAGGGGTTGTCGGGACAGGTCCGCAGCGGCGCCACCGGCCGCATTGCCTGGCCCTGAGCTCGGGCTCTATTTTTAGCGCTGTGTCACCGTTCGCCTGAGCTTACAAACTCTTGCTTGTATGCGAATACGTTTGCTGTTCAATGGTGGTAATAAAAGAAGCAATAGCTACATACGAAATACCCAGCGCAACATTGTGCTATGCTTTGTACGGTGTTTGTTTTGGCTTTTAAACTTGTTATGGCTTAATGTAATGGCTTTGCCTAACATTACTTTGGTTTAAAGCAGCCATTAAAATTTTATTTCAAAGTTCTTAACTTTAGAGTTCTAGAAACTTATTCGTTTGTTAAATTACAAAATACACTGGCTATTTTTCTACACATTTGAAATTAATAGAAATATACATATTTTTATAAAGTTTTTGAGATAGCTGTTACCAGGTTAAACTCTATGGTTATGTTACTAACATAAATAATGAACATAGAGACTCTATCAATATTTGTAAATTCGATGGGATTATACTATCTTAATATGAATTTCTTACAGCCGCCTATGTGTTGTTTTACCACACGACATGTTCAGTAATAATAATAGCAAAATCAATGTTAGTTATAATAGATTTTATCCAATAATCAAATATATTGTTAGAATATAACAAAATTCAGTAAACCGACCTAAGTTTCTGTGATTTGTATGCTTGACGCTGCTCGCAGCGGCGTACGTAATAGTTTTTCTACGTACGTAATTGTTTATGACCGAAGGAAAATAAAAAAAAATGTTTAACGTACAACTACAATTTTTAATAATATCGTTCATTCAGTCCGTCAGGACACGACATTGTGTTACATATAGAAGAACTTTCTCTAATTGTAAATATAACACGTTTTTTAAGCTTTGCTACATTGATACCGCATTGTGAAGTTTATAGAAGTATGTTATGTCATACCGCTTAGATTGTAATCATATGTAAACTAGCTAATAGTAATATCAGACTACTAATCATGATGTCATAGTCATGCGATAATACTCGTATATATCTTGCCACAGGATTAAATTTCTCTTAAAAGTTGTGGTATATACATAATATTGCATTTTTTACTAATTTCAAACGTGTTATATTCATGTAAATAATATGAATGAAGTATAAAAATGATGAAGTATAAAACTAATATAGGTACAACTACATTTTTACTCCAACAATAATATAAATATAACACTAATAAAATCAGCAAAGTGTGATTAAAACTTCACTACGCTTTCACACCACGGGTATTAAACATAAAATGTATAAACAGGTCTTTATTTTTTTATGAATGGATAATTATAATTTGCCAAGTATAAGATATTTTGTTAACGCCATAGTATGCCAAATAACACTGTATGATGTGATATGATATTGTGGGTATGATATATGTGGAAGTGTTATTCCCTAAAGTGTGTATTCGAGTTCATCGGTCTAAATTATACATTGGCTACAGACAATTTGCTTACATTTTATTACATTAAATTGTAACCTGTGTTTAAGCAATTTTTATAATTGATTTAGAGTTTTTCATAAATATTTCGAACAATGCTTCTAAATCAAATACTCATCTTTATAAGTTATATCGAATTTGAAGTTATTTTGCGGATTCCATTTATTATTTAATGGATTGATATTATTTTATTTAATTCCACTACCATTAGCATCCGTAAGACCACAAATATTCAGTGCGGAAATCTTACCACCGCTAAACTAGTAGCATAAACCTTCTTCTTCCTTGGTGTTCAAATACCTATCGTTATTGAGCCTGCACCCATATTTCACAACTGACAGTTTGGTCGTCGAACAGTCAATACTAACTACATATATCTGAACTCTTTTCAATGCCTGATGATGCCTCGTTCAGAGACGAAACATATTTCGCAATATAGCTATAGACTAAATAATTGTCGTTTGATCACCATTGGAGAAGGTCGTGGTCAGGTTTCTGCATCGAATATTTAATTTAATATATATAATAATAATGGTAGCGGAATTAAACAAAATATCTAAATCAAAATTTACTAATTGACGATATCAAATCGTAGTTACTATATATGGCTGCTAGAATAATTTATTATTGTTATATAGGGAGAGGAAAAGCAAAACGCCGCGGCGCCGACTCCATTCCTAATGACTTATGAGTCATGTGGTGACGATCGTTTCGATCCGGGGGGAATTTAGAAGTATTAATCATACTTGGACGCGCCGTTTTCGTTCCGTTCTTTCAATTTTTGTATCTAATGAAGATACATTTATAATTATTATTATAAACTGTATTTGTTTTAATATTTACACATAAAAATGACTAATTGGTAATTAAACAGACTTCAAACAGCGAAACACAAAAATAGAAAAAATGCTCAGTTTAATAGGTTTATTTATTCTTTATTTTTGTTTTATATCTGCATAAATTTCTATATGTTTTCTGATATCCGTTCATGTAACTACGAAAATTTTTCATAAAGATATTATTATTTCTTTTAAATATTATCATACTTAGTTTAAAATAAATATTTTGTTAGAATTCCTAGGTATTTTTATTGTTGATATCTACTATTATTTATAAATATATTTCGCTTGAACCGTATTTACATTAAGGTGCGTAATGATTGTTGAATCGACGAGCTTTCCAATTATACAGATATATGAATTGCTGGCGCCTACGCGGATACGGATTTTAGATGTCAGTTGATTACTGGCACTTGACTGCCATTCGCCGCGACCTACGCGGCGTTTGGTGCCGAGGACTCGGCCCACAAACTTATGCTATTGATTGTATAATTAATATGATTTTCATGGTACTCTGTAATAATTTTGTTTTTTATAGGCTCAACAGCAGTCACTCGATGGTCTAGTTATGCATAGAGCCATACTTAAAATTTTATACAAAAGTTTCTATCCTGATCAATTTAGGGATATGTGCACGTATTGTTAGAATACTACATTGTTAGGGTATTGGTATAAAATGTAGCTATCTTATACATAAAAAAACCTACCTATGCTATATTGCATAGGTTTTTTTATGTTATTGAGATATGTATGTAGTTTTAGTAAACAAAAATGTTATTTTGTCTACATAAAACTATGACATCACTATGTTTTAATTATCGCTGATTTTAGAAACATATTAACTTAATGATCTTTGAATGATGAAAAGGTTGCTTGAACTCTTCAGATGACGTATACTGTAATAATTTAAAGAAATCTTTCAAATCAGATTCATCCTTTATGGTAAAATTAATATACAAGTTTCCTATTTCACGCAACACCTCCACATAAAAATGCGTGATTCATTTATTGCCATTTTCAAAGTGACTAGTAAAGAATAAGTAATCGGATTATTATTATTTTCCAAAGACGGTCAGTTGGAGCGGAGTAGTCTACCTTGATATTTGGTCTCTGATTTTATTAAATGTCACAGTACACATTTTGGTTATGCCACGCACATTGTAAGTTGGCCGCAAGACTGCCGCTAGCATGTGACGTATTCTGTTTGCGACATATGGAGAAAGTTGCACACGTCTGGCGAAATCACGCCCACAGCCACTGTGCCAAATCTTCAAGAAATACCTCGTATTGCTTATATGGAAACTCAATGTGAGAGCAGTAAAAGTTGGTCTCAGTTCATAAACAAATTGAGCACTGCATCTGCTAGTTTACATTAAATCAATATACACTTTGGGGTAATCTATAAAGTCATTCAGTGACATGGGTTTATTTTACGAAATAAAGTTATAATTTCTTTGAGTATCGAATAAAAAAAAACATATTTCAGAGTGAATTAAGATGATATACTGCATTATGCATGTAATAATGGCTGGCTGGCTTACAACACATCTGCCAGTAGAGGCATAATAGGAAAAAGCGTGATACTTTGCATCAAACAGACTATTTCGCTCCTCATTTAAAATATCAGTGAAAATCCCTATCAATATTAGATAACGTATAACCTAAAGACCATAATTTTAAAAACATGGTTTCGATACACTAACGTTTGCTGCCAGATTTTTTAAAATAACGATTTATTTGTACAATTATAGTGTGTTTGTAGTTTAATACTACTAGATAGTCTAAGTGTTTGTTGAATAATAGTGTTGAAGACATTTAAGATAATTTTTATAGCACGAGTTACTTAATACTTACTGTGCTAGTTTAAGGATCAGATAGGTTAAAAAACCTGCTTTACAAGAATCGTAATAGGATTAACTACATTTATAACGCCGATGAAACTTTTAACTAAATAAAGTCCAGAGGGTATCAGGATTTCTAAGCTCAGCGAGATATACAACTACTCGTGTTGGGCACATTTATTTTAACATTTCAACCAAGTTTATAAGGAGGAAATCAATAAGGTTTGATTTCTGTAGATATACATATTAATATATTAAGAAAAGGATGATTTAATATCTTTCTTATTAAAATATCATATACTTTTGTATCACAGTGTTTATACATCTATATCGTATATTTATACATATTCAATTATTTATACGATATAGATATGAGTGGCGATACATAAAAAATAACTTTACTAGAGGCAGTGTAAAAAGTCGTTCGTGGGTACCTCAGTCTCAAGCGTTTCTGCCACCAAGCTGCTTGGTTCGTAAGTTGTGTTTTAATGGTAAGGTGCAGATTAGGCAGTGAAATTATAGGATACGAGGAATGATACCTTACTCCTCTGGAATGGCAGAGTATGAGTGGTATCACTTTTATTAGCATGTGACATGAAAGTGATGTTCGCAATTCGATTTCGATAACGTACCGATCATTACCGCATAGGTACCATCAGGTGGCCCTCAGCTTGTTTGTGATTCCAATCACATAACAATATACCAACAAATTAAACGTAATTTTTCTATAGGTATAATTGTGTTAGTATACGTCCAATTGTGAGTGCAAGTTACACTTGAACAAAGTCCTATGGATAGCTATTTCTATGTTTGGACTTAATAATAGATATAGAGAAGGACTAAATATGGTAGCATCGCTAAGAACAACAAATATTTGAAATAACAGGTTGATTTCAAAACTATAGCGAAAAACTAATTATAATAATCTTAATATTTGGATTAATTAATAACTGTAAATTAAGGTACGAGGAGCATGTAGTGAATTTATTAACTATGAATTTTTTTATTAGTAAAATATTTTTTGTATATTATATATTTTACTTCTAGTTTAGAATAGTGGTATAGGAAATGATTTTACTAACTAGATATTTCTACATTATCATATACTATGATATCTACATACCAACAAACTAGAACTTTTGGAAACTTTTAATCAAACATCTCTTCAGGATTCGTACAATAATGATTTCCTTAATTAGCAACTCACTATACAAATCGCGATCTCAGGCTTGCAAGAGAGTATCGCAACGTAATCATACGATGGCACGCACCATGATATGGCATAACATTACGTGGACACGTATGCGAGCGCAACCTTGCGACGTCGGGTTGCGATGCCGATGCCGGCTCGACCGTGACACTGACGCTCAACATAATGACGACTCATGCGAGGATCAGGGCTGCTAGGGGTCGACTGTAATATAATGGTTAACTAACTATAATGAAAGGGTTATAGCTTCGATCAAATTAATTTGCTTTATTCATATATCTAAGTTATTATTATTTTTTTTAATTTAGAACTAGTTAGTCGATGCGGTTTGATTGATGAAACTATTCATTCGTTAGTAGCACAATTAATCTTTAAGACATTTTAGCTATTACTACTCTAATTAGTTTAAAGGTATTATTATTTTTATATGGGATTTTGAAATAAGTCTATATATATATAAGTACACTCTTTGTTGGATTGGAAATCAGACTGGGACCGTAGATATTCCAGATATGCAGAAGTATTATAGATTGTTTACTTTCAGTTTGGAATATACATAACAAGCTATTGTTTAATTTCGGTTTATCCAAGTACAGCAGGACTGGAACGGGCGCTCCGCGTCTGCCCTCCGAGTGTGAGTACCTCGCGACCGTTATCCGGTCACCGCTATGCCGAACAGCGGTGCCACGACGCGACGCCGTGGAAAATGGCTACAATATTCAAACCGTTGGGAATTAGAAATAAGAACGGTTTACACCAAGGCTGTAGAACGCGTAATCGCTCCATGTCCAGTTAACTTCCAATTGACACTTAAATAGTGCGTTTAACGTGTAATTCGGATGAGTCTGATTATGACTGAGCAGTTAATATAATATCCGTAATGAGTTGAAAAGGATTGCATTTTAAAACGATTAGTGAGGTTGAAAAAGTGTTGAAAACAGGAAATGACTGGAAAAGTGTTGCGTTGAGTAGGTATGTAAGCTAGCATGCCCGCGGGAATGTGGACGTCCCGACGTAGCCGGCGACCAGTTGTAATGCGCGAATGTTTGCAGTCAGCGATGCAGAGCGATTATTTACTCCCTGTGACCTCATGCCTAGCGCTCCGTCACGTTTATGCACTCAATAGAAAGGATATTGAGACTATAATCGGAATTTGTTTATCTCTGTTTTATTAGACATTTCTTGCAACAATTTTCAAAGTAAACATGTTATAAGTTTTCGTGTATTATAATATAAATAAATCCTTAAATAATATGTCGTCTATTTAATGTCGTCATTTTCTTTTAATATATTGTAATGTTTTTAAATGTTTAACACCGATGCAAGTGTTATAAACTTATAAGTACCTGTGTGTCTGTGACAGCTTAGCTCCAAAATTAATAGACCGATTATAAAGTGTTTTTTTTTGTTTGAAAGCTGATATGATCGAGATGGTTCTTGGCTACAATTTATGAAGACGTTTCAAGGGTAATATATACGTAACATATGCCTTTCATACTTTTAGTTTATTTTGTTTGGATAGTGGGGATTTCTTATTTCTACAAATAAAATGTAAAAATTACTTAATCATATTTTTTTGTAATTATATAATATATATGGTGTTGTTTTTGGATGGATGTTATTATATTAATATTATTACAGCAAATCAAAGCTAAGCACAAACATAAAGTGTACCAGAGTAATAAGCGCCCGTTGATGTCTAAAATATAGGACATATGGAATACTAGGTCATTTCTCTTGGTAAAGCGTTATATTCTTTAGTTAATATGAAAAGTCATATAGGTCTATCTGACTATGTTACTGTATGGACTTAGTATGAAGTATACAGGATTGTTAATTAAATACAGTATTAAGTCCTTCCTGATAGTACAACCTACTAGAAAAATAAAGCGTCCAATTTAAATACAATACAAGGTTAAGAGTTACTTTATAATGTATTCTCTTAATTACATATATACATGCTTGCACATCAATGTCAAAATATATATACTTGTATAATATTTCCGGAGACTCATTATGTCCGATACAAATCCGGGAGGGGTACACAGTGTCATTTGAAAACTTGACTATTTTCAAATTGGAAATTGAGTGAGGCATTAAATCCTCATGGGCGTTTTAGTGCAATATTTTGTTCTTTAATAGATTAGTACTGATAAAATTGGTTATATTGGTGCTCACTGTTGTATAAACAAATAGTAACAGTAATAAAATTAATTACCCTATCTCCTAGTAAAAACCAGCTGTACCGTCTTCGCACGTACGAAATATTTGTTTATAATAACGTAATATACGTTTTCATAAACAATATACATACTTCGTTAAATAGTGAAATAATGTTTACTACAATCATTACATATTCATTTAATTATTTTTTGAGCTTAGTTAATCATTTGGTCGAACGCAAAGTAATCGCGCAGTGATAAAATAACTGAAATTGTACTATGACACTATGTGAACACAATTATGTCTAAAATAAATAAAACAGAATAAGAACACAGTATTGCATACGAGTATGAACTATGAAAGAACAACTGCGTGTCCTGCGTCGCATTATTACAAGCTGAACTGGGTTATTACATATGACCTGTCTGTATTTATAATTTATTTGTAATGGACATTTGTAGAATTATACATAGACATAATCATTTCAGCTTCAATGTGATGAGCATGCAAGGTGACAATAAGCAGGTATGATGACAGATATGAAAGGATCATTTAATAAAACAATGAATGGAGTAACTTATATTTCAATATAATTATGATCTTATGGACATGATTAATAAAACGAAAACTCTTCAAGGTAAAACATCAATTAAATGAAAGTACTTTTTATAAGAATTTATTAATCTAACTGGTCTTACTTTCGTATTTTTAATACAAACGGAGCCATTGCAATTTAAAATTTCTAATCCCCTGTTTTAAGCACTTGCCTGAACCTAAACTACTACGTACCATCACGACTGTCGTTCTGGATGGGGTTGCTAGAGACTTTGTTAATTATCTATATTACGGTGAACACTGGACATTACATTTGAATTACATTTAAATCCACAATGGCAACGGGCTACCCTCGTAGTATCCGAGTAGGATTAATTTCTGGTTTCTTTATTCGTGTTTCCTTCTCTGGAGAAACATCTAGAAATATGAACTAATACTTAATGATTTTTAAGAATTGATGATGGAGCTAATGATAACTCTAGACGGTGGAAGAACGTAAATACTTCCTGTTTGGGTTTATTTGACTTGCGCCGATGATTAAGTTGATTGACAGATGTTAATTAAAGTTTGATCTTTAAAAATGTACAGTATCAAAAGTTCAATCATTAAATGGCTGTTTTGCTTTTAAAAATAATTCAACTATATATATATATATATATTTATTACTATATACTGTTATATAATTCTTGTAAGATAATTACGAATCCTCTACATTTTTATTAATCTCAGTGAACTTAATTTTATTTATTATTTTATTATATTTATTTTTATTAGCTTCAAACTATTTCAAATGAAAGACGTCATGAAACAAATTAAATAAACCTATTATATTTTGTGGTATATTACATTTATGCTGTATAATATAATTTACTATGAAAGTTTTCTAGTCGATATTGATAAAATGATAAGGACTGCTCAATCAGAAATATAACATACCATATGTTATAGGGAGCAGTCTTCTGAATCTAAATTGTATTTTTATATATGTAATAATAATAATGTATTTCATAAAATGGTCTTGCACATTTATCATTATGTTTAAAGTACAAGTTCAAAAATGAATACGATCGTTAAATCACCTCTGGCGCTTTTAACATATTTATTACATGCCCTTTTTATTTTTATATGTATGTTGAATGTATTAATGTACGCTGAATAAAAAACTGCGTCACATTGTGCACGTTATTTTGTATTCAATTTTGCCTTTATTGCTAAGCTTTGAATTGAATATCTTTGAAGGCGTAGTCTTCAGACACAATCGAATTGTAGAACGATTACTGCAATTGTGTTTTTTCAATGGACCAATAAAAATAGACATAATTGGTGTTGAGAAAAAACGATGAGCGCTTATTGAGCCGCCCCGCTTCGCTCCACACCGAGAGGATGTTAATAGCCACACAGAAGCCACCTTCGTTTTTTTTACGCATGTATACGTACATATTGATATAGAACGTAATAATAACAATATTTTACAATCACGGAACGTTCTAAACTACAGTGATACTTCATTGCCTTTCACATATGAATTAAGATTGGCAGAAATTTGTTATTTAATGGCAACTGCAAAATTGCATAAATTCAAATCACCGTCGATATAAAAAAGCAATATCGTGTTTATAAGAACTGAGAACTGGTTCTGAAGTTTTATCGCTCTTGCAATTTTATTACTTATTAGCTGTTCCCGCGGTCATCGAGACTGAGACTGTGTGCGAGATTATATCTAGTGAAGTGACCACAGTGTCTTTGCACATCACTCAAACTTATTGAGATTTTTTTATATGTAATGATGGTTATTTTTTATATGTAAATAAAAATAATCTCAATAAGTTTGAGTGATTTGTATTGTATGTAAACTATGCCAATACAGTAACCTTTCTATCTTATTTCTATTTCCTGTAGTATCGACATTCTATTTATTTGTAGGTGTAATGGATCGGGACTACATGGGTGTCTAAATGACGAAAACACGTAGTTTATAATATATTAATGTGCAGTTGCGCACGGTTTAAAAGGCAAAGAATGAATAATAAAGTAAAGTATAGCAAATAGCATGACATATAAAAAGAAACTATTCTAAAAATATATGTATTTAAAAATAATAATAATTTCAAAGGAGTTCGGCGATCGATCGCCAACAGCAGATTTACAATGATCCTAGATTTCTATGTGAAATTATGTAATAAATTTTTAATTGCAGATTATGTTTGGCGTTATTGATCTGCACCATAGTTGGGGGCATCCTCTATCACTTCTATGTAAGGGCAGACGATGAGCTTTTTTCGATAAGTTTCTCGGCATTTCCATTTCTTTAGGAAAATCGTTTTCCTATCTAAATAATAGTTCCAGTTTAGGAGCAAATATGAAGCAATTACGTATGAGTTTATTTTTAACTTAATTTAGCATCGTTACTTAGCTTTTTAGTAATTTTATGTTGATGACATGAAGTTTTTAAATAGATTAATATTCGAGCCAGAGAAGTAACAATGGGCGGCGTCATCGCTAAAAACTGATCTCTTCCAGGACTCTTAGGATGGAGACCAGTGGATAACTTGCATTTGGTAGCAGTTTAACAATAATAATAACGTAACTTATGTGTGTATACATAGTAAATTTTTTATATGAAATTATTCTCCATAGACGATCGTTTTCATTTGTCATCAGTTTTTTTCCTATCCCAGTTGATATATAATACATTTTGGAGTTTTTTGGTAATAGTGTGTAATATTTTCTTAAACATGGTAATAATTTGAGACAGGGTTACTGTCACTATTTAGCCAATATTCTTTTGTCTTTTGATAAAGAACTGCGGACTCAAGAGTTGTTAGATGGGTTATGGTGTCAGTGACTTTTGAGTAGCATGAAGGACACCTTTGTTCTCTTCTGTCCTACTAGATCAGGTTTTATCCAGGTCAAACAATGTTTCTCAGTCATGCGGATAGATACAGGGACAGATTAGTTTTTGGGAAGTTTATTTATATAGATTTTAACATGCTTTTTTATGTAATTGAAGTGAGCAACAAGCCTACGCGACGTCCAATCTGATGGCAAATGGTTACAAATGTGTTGGTGTTTGTGTAATATGCGTATGAATAAGTAAACTAGTACTGCATCAGAAGGTTTACAAAGTTAGTATTATATTTGTCTATATCCTTAAGCAAGAAGACTTAATTTAGCAATTAAATGTTCAAACATATAATATGTAGAGAGGTCTAAAGTAGGACCGGACTGGAAAAAAGTTTAGCCACTGGGAATGGTTGTTGAGGGCGAGATTGCAGCAGGCGGGGGACGCTGGGCACGGTGCCGGCAGGTCGCCGGGCGGAGCGCGGGCGGCGCGGCGGCGCAACCTGCGCGTGCGCAACAGCCTGAACCGCCGCTCAGTCATTGTCCGACCAACACCACGGTCGTACATACAATCCGACGTCGCTACTACGTTTGTCGTAACAGTGCCCGTCTAATAAGCGGTCCACTCCGCTTCCAGGAGTGAAGGTGCAGTGTAGTGATAGTGTTTCTTTAGCTATACATACAAAAGTGTATCGCTATAAAGCACCGCTGTCAACGGTGTGTGGCAAGTTCCACGGAGTTATCTAACGGCTGTTCGCCTGCGAGGGAAGGCGGATCGCTTCTACTGGGAGGAATGAGCCCTGTATATCACCAGTCCCGCACTCACCGATGATCTCAAGGTTGGAATCTGGTCGAGTTTCACTCCACATACTTACTCGGCGCACAGCCAAGTCGTGTCGCAACTTTGCATGACACGACCCCGCGATAGACACCGTATAACATTCTCTTATATTATACTTCACTCCATTCTCTACTCGATTTCATTTATTATCTCTGCATTTTTTTACATAATTACTAATGTACATAATATAGGTTGTAGAAAGAATTCTACACAAATCACCTTTAATAATAAATATATCTTTCTTATTAGAAGTTGTAACATTTAACTACTAACATGTTAGTAAGGTTCTATTAGTACTATGGTTATATATTATAATGACGTTAACTATGCTAATTTACTCCAGGCAAAGTTTAATCTATATCACAAAAAATATAACTTCAGAGATATTTATTTCTAAAATTACATTACATATTCATGAGTATTTTCCAATAGGCTGATGTAAGGATAAAAAAATATTGCATTTAAAATCATTAGCTGGAAAGAGATAATAAAGTCATAAATTTAAGCGAGGCGATTTAAACGCAAAGCGTTTTCTCTACCTATGAATTACATTTTAGAAATTCCATAGAATACATTTCATAATAGGACCTAATAAAAATATTTACAGTAGTTATACGTTGTAAGATTCGTAAATCTATATTTATTACTTACTAGTAAAGCAATTGCATCGGTGCTGTCATTTACAATGTTAATTATACTAATAAATGCATCTGTGCAAGAGACACGACAATTTTCAACATAACACCGATATCCAATTAGTGAAAACTAATCAATTATTTGAGAGATTTCTAATTTAAGCAATACGATAAATAGACAGGTGCTTAACATTTTTAATAGATTATTAAGATCTTTTAATTGTTTAAACAGCTTTCTAAGTTTATTGCATGGATAGAATTAATATATAATAAACGTCTTCAAATACTACTATTACTTCGGACCCGTATAATGTATTGTTTGTGAACCGCTTCGAATAAAGCAAATATTAAATTATAAGTGGATACCGCAACCAATCAGTAAAGCTGTTGTGCAGTTTCTGAGATTAACACGGCGAAACGAACACATATACACATAAAAATTCTGACAAGCAGTGGGTTCTATTATGATAATAGAGTTCCCCAAAAATGTTCCTATTTTTCACGTACAGACAGCGACATACATACATGTCAAACATGTAACCGATCCTACATGTTTGACATGAAATATATCAAGAATGTATATAGTAACAATATTAAAATCTGTACTTCTTATCATGACATTTAGTGAGGAAAAAGATGCGAGATCTCTGTATCTGTTGGTTAATCATTTCAATCACTTATCTACAACTTGATCATACACTACGTACCTTATATGATTAAAAATCTAAGGATATTTACAGTTTACTAAAACTCACCTAAGTATATGTTATATTAGTGAAAATATCGTATGTATGTATTATAATATTCTCCTATCTGATTATAATACAAGTAGACAGAAGTGGAGAATATATTTATCTATGCTAAGTGGCGCGTAAATACCAAAAATAATTTAAATGCGAATGTGTTTCTGTATATCTGTCAGTTTATTACGTTTTACAGCTTAATAACTAAACGGATCTTAATGAAATTTGGCAAGAAGATACATTGCATTATAATATTTTTTAGGCAGACGAAAGTATTAAAAAAATAGGCCATTATAAGTTTTCTAAGTAATACTGATAATACTCTGGACTGGCGTGTAAGTTTACCGTTTTATTATTAATTTTAATCGAAATTTCCGTCTCTCAACGTGACATATTATACTTTATTTTTTTAGTCACCCAGTTCAATATTTGGAGGATTAAAAGAAGTACTTATGGACATTTCTATTCATCCCACAAATTGAATGAACACGTTGTAGATTAATGTGTAGATACAATAACCTTACATTCATATTAAATATATATTTACATATTGTGACTATATTATATTAATTGGTGACATTGCGTAAGAATCGAAACCCGCGTTTAAGAATTGGTAATCGTATTACAAAACGAGTCGGTCGGTTTCACTAGATAGCACTTGATGTGAGGTTATATAAGTTGTACATCTCCTTATTGGGATAGTAAACCGATTTCCTTTAAGCTGCATCCTGCAATACTTAGTTATCTTGCTAGTACGTGATGCAATATGTTTTGCTAGGTATATCTGTGTAGGCAATATAATCTATGTAAAATATAAATAATTATAATCGATAAATTAAAAATATTAATATTTGTTAGGAATATGTTAATATATTTCGATTTTTCATAATAATCAGCATTTAATTACTATTAAAACTGCTAATATTTTTTTATTTTATTTCATAAAACATTTTCTATATTCACAATACATAATGCGAGAATTTCGTGTAAAGCTAATTTATAAGCGTCTATATTTACTCGTAATAACTGTCACGTTACACTCTACACTTTTTCTGATTTCTTCTAAATGATGTCAACTACAAAGTATTTTATTACATCCTGTGGCTAAAGCAATATGGACTGAGGAATGACGTCACAAATTGATTTTATACACGATTTTAAGCGAATCTGGACCTCCACGTTTTAAGTTTGTTTGCTTCATATTTTCAGTTCTATTTCGTAGGCATATCGCTATTTAAAATGAAGTAATCAAATATATATCATAATTAAATCACAATTTGCTTTGTTTTGGGTCGTAAGTTGTTGTTGTTGTTGTTATTCACTTAAAGTGAGTTATTGTACTTCTAGAGACTTCATATTTTTCTTATATAATTTAGAAATCTGTTAGTAATACATAAATTACGCTTTATTCAGATCATGCTATCTATCAATAACGACGATAAGTTGGAGCATATATTTAACTCACCAACAAAAGGGGTAGATTCTTTTATTGTACGGTAACATTGTATGCATGCAATAGTATATGTAAGGTAAAAGCACTAATGCCCGACACTGAACTAAAAGATGACACTTTCGAAAAAAATCTTTTCTATTAAGAAAACTAATCATTTAAGTAACACCACTACTGGTATTAAAGATACCTAGGGTAATTTATGATACGTTGTCAAAAGCTTGCATACATTGTCAAGCACATTTCAAAACGGCGTCAATTTACAACAAACAATATGAGCAGGTTGATAATAAGTGCGTAATTCTTAGCGTTTTTCTTAAGGCGACTGACTTTTAATACGTATGATTTTGTCTTATATATATGTGATTATTGGCTATTGTTGGTTTCGATATTATAAATGTATGAAATTATTGATCTATTAGAACTATTTCCTTGTTGTTTTGGCTTGTTTTTTTTATGAATTTGAAGTGGTGTTTACTATTAGTACCACAAATCAAACAAAACCTAAAAGATGACATGTGTGTCTTCAATTAGGGTTACATCGAACTGATTTTGTTAGCTTATTTTAATGCAAATTTAGCCTTTACGTTTTAAAACTAATGTTTATATCTGAGTTTCGTTTATTTTACACTATTCTAACTATAAGTAGACAGTGTCAACTATTAGGGTATACTAGGTGTCAACTATTAGGTATCCATTAATTTCAAATTAAAGTTCGAGTACAATGCCTCCAGTAAAGGGTCTGATGTTTCGATACTCCGAAGAAAATATGGAAGCAGCTATATAAGAATGCAGGCGGGACGTTCCGACAGCGGAGAAGAAATTCGGAGTCCCCGAGTAACTTTGATAAACAAAGTCAAGGGAAAGACCTATTAGACGTAAAATGGGAAGAAGGTGTTACGTGACCGAAGCGGTGAAAAAATACTCGTAACATGGGCAAAAGCTATGGTCAAACAAGGGTTCCCAATACGAAAAGATAACTTACAAGATAGTGCTAAGAAAATAGTTCAAGACCTTAAGATAGTAAAATAGAATCCAAGAACGGTAGACCAGGGAAGAGACAACAGCTGTTTAAAGCGTCACCCTGACCTTATAACAAGGTAAATTTGACAGCCTACAGAGCATCTGTAATGATATTTCAAATAAAAAATTGGTTTCAAGAAATTGGCACTTACCTAAATAGTAATAATCATAGAGATATTCTTAATGCACCTCAGCGAGTTTATAACATGGACGAGACTACTTTCTTCGTGAACCCCAAAGGAATAAGGTCCTAGTATCAATAGTTTAGATTTGAATAGTTTAAAGTACTTAATATCATCATCATCATCATCCCAGCCTGGAAGACATCCATTCTGGGCAAAGGCCTCCCCCAAAATGCCAAAATCTAATTACTTTTGACAAGCAATATGGCTAAATATTGATTTTCTGACAATTATATTTTTATGTTATTTGATTTGATTATATTTTGTTGCTAATTTAATAATTTTAAAGCGCAGGCTGTGCTCGGTATTCATTTTAAAGTATTTTTATTTATTTGTTTTGATGAAACACATAATATTAGAGTGATCTTATATATGTCTACTATTAGTTCCAATTGATGTCTATTTTTGGTGGATTTGATTTTTGATGCTGTCATCTTTTAGTGTCTACGACAAACCTAAGAAGAATATTATTCTTAGTTAAAAATATGTTAGTTTTAAAACATCTTACATGAAAAAGTTAATTTGTAAAAGTTGCTCTAACAGTAAAAAAAATTGTAACTAGTTTTTTGATAAATACATTTGTATTTTTGAGCATGAAGTTTGGTTTGTCCTTAATGTGTCTAGCATTAGTGCTTTTACCTTAATAAAATGGGACGAATTCAGAGATAATTCAGATTACATTCTCAGGTTACAGCTGTATAATTATCGGCAATCAAATCAAGACCAAAATGGAAATTTATTAAATTATTAATAGACTTTACGAAGGAGGCGTACTTAATTAGTCGATTTTTTATACGATTGTAAGGCTGTAAGTAACATGTAGTAATAAGTAGTATAAAACAATTGATTACCTCCACTCTTACATTATTTGA
The DNA here is from genome assembly GCF_030625045.1 of Achroia grisella. NCBI lineage: Eukaryota > Metazoa > Arthropoda > Insecta > Lepidoptera > Pyralidae > Achroia > Achroia grisella. The sequence continues at coordinate 787,448 of NW_026712938.1, forward strand.
GCGATATTACATGAAACCAAATAGATTTTACTCTTTGTATAGAATTAAAAGTGTTTAATTTCGTATTCCTATCATTTTATCAAGATAAAAATCAGTTATAAAAAAATTTAAATAATAATCTCAGTTCAGTATTAAGCTGTGGTAGTTACTGAATGGTATTATATTAAATTTATTATAAAAAGTAATAAATGTTATTGCCGGTTAGAACCCCATTTCACAATTTTCTAAAGAAAAGAGTTCAACGAGCGCAAATTTTCAATAAAATCTGTCATAAAGAAGTCAACCGGCTATGGAACCTATTTCAGCTATTAAAGTATGTTTGTTTTGCTAAATGAAGTAGAAATTTTGTCATTTGAGCGAAATTCTCAGATATAATGTATGTATTAACTAACAATAATGGGTGTAATATTATTATTACGTGAATGTTAGAAATCACTATTTATATTTTACGATTTTGTTTCTTGTACTTCATTTATCGTATAATTATAGTTAATTTCTTCATTAAATTTTATTCTTAATTATCGTACTTTCTTTATTTTGAAGTTAAAATGATCGATTTAAAGGTTTCAGGCGTATTATGCACACACATATTTTATTTCATATGCTAATGGAATACCTGTGCTAAGCAGTTTTTAAAATAAACGATGTCAAACGCATAATTTATATTTAATGTATGCAAACAGATCTTCAATATTTAATTTGGCGGAAATATTTCAAAGTTGACATACTTAATGAGATATATTTTTATTGATTATATTTTGCGAAACTTTCATAATACAATATGTGTAGATATTCAATAATGTATATTTAAAGATGTGTTTCATACGTTTAAATTATAAAACAATTGAAATTTTGTATTGAAATATCTAAGGTTAAAATATCGTTATTTCCATATACTATTTATCCACCCGAAACCCAGTTATATATACTATGTAGCACTGTTAATATGTTCTAAAACAGGGACTATTATTATATTATTTCAGTTGACTAAAGTGAAACAATATGCGAAGTTAATTAAAAATAAACTTTACATGACACAAATGCGGGTAACTACATTATCTGTAGGTATATGTCCACTTATCTGACTGACATACATTACACGGTTACATAGTAAATACATAGTATGTAAAGATAAATATTAAGTTCTACAAAACAAAATAATGTAATGGCGGCAATATGTTGTGTTTCATCTTTTTTATCAGTTTCATCTTCACAAACTTTCTCATTTCACTTTGCCTTTTATTATTTTTTTATATATATGTATCTTTCTATTTAAGCAGTTTACATTCTAATACAAGTTTTTATATTCAGTAATGCAATTATTTACCAACACAGATTTTTAATTTTTTTTCAATTTTAACTTTGATTTAAACGAACAAACATTTTGTTATAGTAAAGATTTTTTATCCACTACTTGGTAATAATGCGGCTCTCCCTACGTAAATTCGGGAAACCTATATGTTTGTTTAGGATATGACATTTCCAAAAAAACCCCAATATCTCACTTTCAACCCTCAATTTTCGCGTGAAATAGTAAGATCTATCTATTGTTACAAAACTATCGTTTATATATATGTACTACCGGTAGAGAATGCACTGGTTTGTATTTATGTGTTGTTTGCTTAATATCATGTTCAATATAGGTATCTATAATTACTTGTCAATAAATTACTAGTAATTACTTGTAAAAAAATCAATGGAAGTATTAAGCTTATTCAAATGAGATGTCAAGATGTCGACTTACTTTTACTTTCAAAAACTGTGCGTAGGAGTCGATACAACTTTTGATTTCGGTCATATTATATACCAGACACTTTTTCTATTAGTGGTAATAGTAAAGCAATTTGTTCAATATTAATATTTATTTAGATATTGTTCAATTATCAATAGAGATCATAGTTCAGTATTACTAGCCATTTAGGTCTTTCTACTTGCGCCTCTCTGTGAAATATCTAAGAAATCCAGTATACATATAAATCACTAAAATTTGTTATTTATTTTGGAATTTATGATTTAAAATGCATTCTCAGATCACAATTTCATGTGTCTACTACATAGTCTCCAATTTAATATATATATACTGAAATATTGTTTTCAGTAGCATATACCTAAATTAATCAGTAACTAAAATTTGCTAGGCTTGCTTTTTAGTTTATTTTAAAATGTCATGTCATTTATCACAAGACTATTGTACTCAATAGGAGGTTGTGTTTGTATAGAGTTTATATGGCATGTTTATATGGAGGAAAATGCCTAATTTTTAGTACATTAACCTCAGTAGGAAAGAGAAGGTATTTAAATAGTTACAAGAAACATGACGCATGATTACTTCTTTTAACTAAAAAAATCCATCAAAGTTAGGGACACTTTCTTAAGAACATTCTCCATTAAGCTCCCTGCTCTTGCAGCTTGTTTTAGACATTAAAATTGTATATATTTAAAGAAAAGTTACTTAGTTTTAGTATACGACGAAGATATACTTAATATAGAAATCATGTAAGCCAAGAATACATTAGGTAGTCAAATCACTATGACATTACGTGACGTATTCGTCAGCCTTGGTCATAGTTTTCCATAAATGAATATTTAGCCAACAATAATGTTGGTATTAGGCAAAGGTTTTTGTCTTCTATGGGTATTATACTGTCTATTGTGTTACTTGTCTGGGATAATTATAGAAGAAGTTTTCACTACAATGTTTTTTATTGTAGTTGCCATGGCAACATTTAACGTTCAAATTGACCGAGGTAGACTTTGTAAAAAGAAGTTTGCGTGGGTACATCAGTCTTACCCATTTCAGATGCCAGCAACTTGATTTGTAAGGTGTGTTTCAATTGTAAGATGAGTAAAGGCAAAAAAATAAATTACAAAATAACGGGTATGACATCTTAGACCTCCAGAATGGCATCGCATGAGTAGTATCGTGGGCGTCACATGATCAATGACATGGTGCTTTTGATGTGCATAGTCGATGGCTATAACTAATCATCACGTGTGTCATCAGTTTGTTTGCCGTTATAATAATATAAAAAAAGATTTAAAATACGACATGTGTATGTCATAGTATATGTACGTGTGGATACCCTCTTAATGTATACAGTTAGGTATCCATACGTGACTGTAGTTCACATAACCTTTTCAAAACAGTTTTAACTATGGTCTAATAATAAGTATAACTACTGTAGTAATGCTACTTAAAGTTACAATATTTTTGCTTTTATATACAGTATGAATGATTAAAAGTGAAAACAATTATCACGATATAAAACAATGAATATGAGTATAACAAAAAGCAGATTATGCGTAGGTACCCTGAGGTTGCGCCCAAGCGTAGCGCCACTAAACAAACGCTTGTTCCAAGGTTCCTTTGTTCTTAATGCAATCTATTCCCACAAAGTCGTTCGTGGTAATCAACGAACGGATCAAGAAGGTTTTTTTTAACATTTCGAAATAGATAGGTACTATTATTGTATTGTCTTCAGATTTCACACGCCATCTTGAATTCAAACTTGGCATTGTTACCTAAAATATTCTATCTAGTTTTAATAAATAAATATATTCATTATTGAAAAATACATTAAAACTAGTCATAAATTATAAATAATTGAATTAATAATTAACTAATTACTTTGAAAGAATATATTATAAATATCTATTTTTTACATTCATAAAAACATTCCACAAACAGAGTTTAATTTACTTTATTATAGTATTCTGGCAGTTCATTGAAAATAAAAAAAAAAATCGCAAAAGAAACAAATCGAAAGTAGAAGATATATAAACAATATGATGCAATTACGTGTTGTAAGTATATTATAACCTATTTGAGTTTTACTCACAATATAAATGAAATTGTCAACTATACCTACTAGTGAACTCTGGGAGTGTTAAAGGTAAAAGCAACAGGTAGTCAGGATCGTAATTATGGTGCAGATGGCGCTACACCGCACCTGTCAATAGAGCGCGGACCACGGGCGTTTGCCTACTGGCCCGTTATGTCATTCCGTAATACTACTCTACCGCTGGGACCCATTTCATGTTCTCACGCATAAGTCATCAAACTCTTAATGTTATTTATCCGACCGTTGACGAAAAGAGGTTAAAGTTTTTTAGGCAAATGTAAAAATATGCCGGAATTTTGTTGCGGAACGTTTTTTATATCGTTTTTATATCCTAAACTTTAATGGATTTTAATGAAGAGTTATTGTAATAATTTTAGATAGAGTTATCAGTAGTAATATATTTATAAAATAAATGGCCTCTGTCAAAATTTGCAATTATTATGTTACTTTCTTTGTTCTGTTGCTTTATTTATACTGAAAACAATTTAAGATAGAAGGATACGGTGATGTTGAGAATTGACAGTGGCGAAATTATCCCAAACATGAATTTATTTCACTCAATATATACCTATATAGTCTTTTGGCTAACATATTATAAGTAACTTACATATAATAAATTTAATGTTAGACATAGACACCTAAATAAGTAAACAATGTTAAGAAACTGACTTTTAAAACTATATTATGTAGAGTTTCATGACAGTTCTCCTCAATTTAATCTATATACAAAACTGGACGGTAATAAAAAAAATATTAATACAAAAAACTTCATGTTCATAAGCGCCTAAAATATTCTTCTTAAATAAATGATTTCTATTTTGATTTACTGAAATAACATTACTCAATCAGATTTCTTGATCAATTGAGAGTTATAATGATATGAGTAAAAGCCTTCGTAGGAGAATCCTATCTGTGATAATGGTAATGTGATTGGAGTTTTTCTGTCAGTTTTATGACGCTAAATAAAAGATTCACAATGTCAATATATGTATTTTATTATGTTTACCTACATGGATGGTAACGTTTTTCCTTCAAATAACAAACAGCAATATTCTTAGACAAACTAACCTTTATTTAAGAGTACACAAATCTATTTAGCCACACATGAAAATTATTGATTTATTATAAATAATGATTGAATATTTTTTGTTGCTATATACCATATTATTTCATTTAAAGTTACTCATTTAAGTTCATTTTAAATAATACTTAATGACTGATGGTACTTTGGTATTAAGTTTACATTTTTGCTTGGCAAAAACAGCATATATAATTAGTAAAGTAAAAAGTCTATTTGATGATAGGTTTTGTTATATCGCTATACTTCAATCACCATTTAAGTTGAGATAAGTACTGCATTATGTAACTAATTGTAATCAATTATTGTCTTTGGTTTTGCAAAGAGACTATGTTTGAAGTGCCTTTTGATAGGCATTAGACTGATGTTGCAACTAAAATTAAAATAGTTGGAATTGAAGTTTTAATAATTAGAAATTCGATTTCAACTAGTTTAATTTTATTATATTTTAACTTTGTGATATATTTGTATTTATAGTAGTGCCCTTTCTATTATAGTTACGATACATTGCAGTGTTTCAGAAGGTATTCAGTAGTAACTACAATTCTTGTATATCGTGTCAACCTTGTAATCAATTACTTGAACTGTCTGTGTCAATTGTCCATAAAGTTTAATTGTTGAAAAAATATATAATTAAATATTATGCACTAAAATAATGTCATAACTATATACAATACAAAAAAATTGTCAGATAGACATATGTACTTATATATATGCAGATTTACTGATTTAGTCTTAAGTTAAAATAATATTATAAAAGTAAACTAGAGAATTCAATGTTGAAAATGAATAATCTTGAGATCAACTCTAAATCGCCAGCAAAATGATTAATGAAAATTGGCGTAAGATAAAATACAAAATATATCGACAAATTGTGAATCCTTCTCGATTTAAATTAAAAACCGTTTAAGAAATAAAATTATCTTTAGCCTGTTACTTTTACTATAGATAACAAAGCCGTAGTTTTTAGGATAGTGAGATAAAAAATTATATTCACATTTTTTGTTTGGTTGTGTAATCAAGATAATAAATAGCACGACATCAATACAATAGTCGCAATGGACAACAATGGCCTGCTTGGATATTCCCGACGCGAGTGATGTGCCATGCAGTGTCGACCTGTCACTAGTAGGGTTGACAAGTTTTGTGTAAGTAGCGTTCGCAATTCATCCATATACCCGGTTCCTTATACACTAGAGAAACGAGATTGAGTGATAAATAGACCTCGCTTATATTACATATATCAAACACATATATGTAATTTAGGTAGATTATATTTTGTCAGTATTTATTTTCGTTGTATTTTATAATAGTAAAAAGCATACTGTATTTCATCATAAAGACATTGTTAATGCCAAAGTACACAGCATTATTCACACACAGATACACATATAATAACATTATGAAATATTATATAAAAATTAAAATAAACTAATATACCTACATTTCTGACAGACAGACGGAATGAAACCTCTTGAAAAGCATTGAAGAAGATCTGATCGATCTTCGACAATCGACGAAAATATTATGGATTGTCTTGTTGATAATATTTCACTACCATAGATACAATTTCCAACAACAACAGTCGTATTTTATTTAGGGCTAAATATTAAACTTCTAGAATATCTTGATATTGAACATAGTAATGTGCATTATCTAATCCTAAATAACTATATTAAACAATGAAATGAAATAAATTATACTATACAATAGACGTCTTGTATATATCTTGTTTAAATAATATCTTTTGTAAAGATAAAATAAAAGTTGATAGCCCTAAACGAATTCACCGGAACTTTGTCGGACGTTGCATGAATTTACATTCTTTTATTGTTAGCGATACACGAAGCAGTATTTGAAATTAATTGAACGTGCCATTTAATATTATTTTATGAAACCAATGTACTTAACTGTATGTTAAATTGCTCAGTTTAAGATAAATAGTGGTAAATATAATGAATATTGCCACATATTTCCAATTAGTTGGGGGGCTTAGTTGCCCTAAACGCAATTATTTTACGGACTAGCCATAAATCAGCGTTTAGCAAAGACTGTTTTTAGTAGAGTTACGACGGTGTTTGTTCTAAAATCATTTTATCAGGATTTGTAATCATTTTTTCGAAAGTTAAATATTATCAAGTAGATGACTCATTTGATGGATAGCGGTAACGGTTGACTATAGACATGTATAGCACAACGATTATCACAGAATAGATTGCCTGTTCCGCCCACGTATTACCACTCTTAAGGACTAAGTTATTACTCTAGTCACGTAAGCTATAAAAGACAAACAACTATAAAAGATAGGAGTTGCAGATACATATTATATTGTAGTTGGGTAAAATTGAGGAGAATCCAAATTCAAAGCTGAAAATATTTATATATGCTTGAACGTTCGTAGGACTAAAATATTAACGTTCACTAATATATTGTAATTTGGTCAGTACATCTTCACGATTTTATTACAGCCGTCCAGCTGTTTTGTAAGAAGTATTTCGGTTGACGGGAGAGATCTCCCGATCAACCAACTTTACTAAGTTGCAGGACAAGATCGCATGACATCATAGTATAACAGAATAGCAAGGCATTTGTGGTGTCGTATACTAATATGATGTCCGTTGTGCTGTTCATGTATTTAATCGATTTACCATTAGGTGGGTCGTCAGTTTATTTGTCATTCCAATTATCTATATAAATAGAAGTAACACCTCTTGTAATATTGTAGGAATGCAAGCATATTCGAACCTATATTTGTTCAGTACCTGAATGGAACCATTATAATTTTATATTTTTATACAATATAAACAACATCTTTAATATTATATAAAATCAAGTTTTCCAAAGTCTAGATTATCACCACAAGTATTTCCTTCCTGTAAATCAAGATGAACTACATTATTTGAAGGAAGTGGCTAACTCCACATGAGAAATAATTTTCACTTTTGAATATGGTACATAATGGTAATAATAAATATAAAGTACGTCTCGCATCATGGTTCTACTAAGTAATTACACGACATGTCCAAAATTTTTACTACCTCAGTCCATAGCAATGGGAATGCATGTGCGTGGAATACCACCAGTGTATTTTTTTAGTTTGGAAATTCTGTATGTAAAATGTCTAGAGGCAATGGTTATTAAAAAGTTGCATTAACAACAGACTGCTTTACAAGTACGTCTAAATTTCCATTTTAGTTACTTACTTCTTTACCATATATACGAAATGTGAATCTGATAACAATAAATTATTCTGTCATAGGTAATGTGACTAACATATTGTATAACATGCAAATTGATTAATCACATACGTACCGTTTAACGGCCGAGAATACCGCAGTTTAATGGCAAATACATGATTCACTTTACAATTACAATACGTACGTATATGGCAAGTGACAATGCAATCGCTTTGGTAACAGTTGATCTGTACCGCTAGCATTACTACTGGTACCGTTTCGTTCGTAGCGATAGCGCCACCGCTCACTTAAAATCATTATTATAGATGATATCGCTGCAATTTTATGTTCGCTTCGATATCACGATCGTATAGGACTTGTTCTTTGTAATGCGTGAAATTATTTGTCTTAAGCGACTCATTTATCGGTAGAGGAATCGAATAAAGTTCATGAAACTGGGTTTAAAAAAACAAATTTCATTAGATTTTTGTCGCAGTAATAGTCATAAGAAATCTTTTAATTCCATGGGTAGTTACTGAGGACAATTTTCTTAATACTTACTTAGGTTGACAAGTATGCTGGTGTAGGAGTTCCACGTATCTACTACATCACCTGCCTTCTGTCCGCGGAATCGATTCCCTTTAATATTATTTGTACTCGTTTCAAATATAAATGTTTTTGAAAGATGTTATTACTTTACAATCAGGTAAGAAATGTATATATATACATATAAATTATTATAAAAAAATTAAAGATGACGAATAACAGACACAGATATTCTAAAAATTATTAGTATAGATAATCGCGGATACATTCGAATCTTATTTTACTAATATTCCATTAATTACGACACGGTGAAGATTTTATCTTCCCCGTCTGCTGCTGAAACTTTACTAACAGACAATGTTAGCAAGTCATCAGCTGTATTTAACTTTAGACACACAACATCAGTAGAAATAATGAAAATATTTAAACAGCTAAATAATAAAAAAACAGAGGATCTATGGGGTATATCTGTTAAAATACTGGATAGTATAATGGAAATTATTGCGCCGTCTCTTGCTTTTATTTTTAATAAATGTATAGATGATGGTAAATTTCCTAATATAATGAAAATTAGTAAAATCATACCACTTTTTAAATCTGGAGACGGGACTGACCCAATAAATTATAGACATATATCCATACTCCCAGCTCTCAGTAATTTGCTCAGACACATATTTGCTGCATGGGAAAATAAAATGTATGCGATAGGTGTTTTTTGTGACTTTTCTAAGGCTTTTGATTGCGTTGATCATAACACATTATTGAAAAAACTTGCTTTTTAAGGCGTCAAAGACAACGCTTTAAATTTAATAAAATCTTATTTATCAGATAGAATACAGAAAGTAAAGGTTAGCAGCGCTACGTCTGACGGGTCACTTGTGCAAATGGGTGTACCTCAAGGATCTATTCTCGGTCCATTTTTATTCCTAGTATACATAAATGATCTCCCATATGCCATGCAGGATAGATGCGGGATAGTATTATTTGCAGATGATACTTCATTGATTTTTAAAGTTAACAGAATGACTAATAATTATGACGATGTAAATAGTGCTTTGCGGCGTCTCTTGCACTGGTTTTCAACTAACAATCTTATGTTAACAGCTAAAAAAACAAAATGTGTTAATTTTTCTCTGTCTAAAAGTTTTAATACTAATTGCAACATAAAATTAAATGACGAATCTCTTAAATTTATAGAATCTACAGTCTTTCTAGGAATAACATTAGATAATAAAACAGAATGGGGTGCACAAATTCAAAGTCTTGCAGCGAAATTGAGTTCAGCAGCTTTTGCCGTGCGTAAGGTTAGACAGTACACTGATACTGATACTGCTAGATTGGTCTCTTTTAGTTATTTTCATAGTTTACTCTCTTATGGAATATTATTATGGGGTAAAGCAGCAGATATTAAAAATATATTCATATTACAAAAACCTGCCATTCGAGCGATCTACTGTATGAAGAGTCGTGACTCATTAAGAGAGAAATTCAAAGAGGCAAACATTCTCACCGTTGCTTCTCAATTTATATATTCAAATATCCTAGATGTTCATAAAAATCTTGACTTATTTCCAAAAAACAGCAATATTCATAATATTAATACTTATATTGGAATTACCCTTAAATAAATTCAAAACATCTGTTAAATCATATTTACTGAGCAAGGCCTATTATTCACTAAACGATTACTAGAATGACGAGCGTGCATGGCAATAGTTTTCATGTTCGGGATTTTCATTTAATGTTAGACGTAGACACCTATATAAATAACTATTCATTGTTAATTAACTGGATTTAAAAAAAAAAGTAATTCAATTGAGTTTCTTGCCAGTTCTTCTCAATTGGATCTATATACCGAACTGGACGGTAAGGAAAAAAAAATATAATGTAAACTTGACGTTCATAAGCGGCTAAAATGTCCTACATGAATAAATGATTTTTGATTTTGAATTTGAATTGTTTTCCATTTTTCCAAATAATGGTACATATACACTACTACGATTATAGCGACCCGTCCTGGTTTTGCACGGATGTATTATAAATCCTTGTATTTTAGGTTTGTTTTATATTATGAGATGCATGTATTATACATATAAACTTTTCTCTTGAATCACTTTATCTTAATAGATAAAGTGATTCAAGAGAAAAGTTTATATTATTTATTGTGTTATTATTCAGTAATCTGAAAACAGCATCAAAATCCGTTGTGTAATTTAAAAGATATAAGCGAACAGACATCCCTTACTTTGTTTTAAACAGTGTATGTATATAGATTTGCGGTGATAAGATCACTTTTGTATTAGTTAATATTATTAGTTTTTTATTTTATTCATTACCTGTATCTGGTGCAATAAAGAGTACAAGTACAAAAGATAAGAATACAGGTATAAAAAGATATTATATTATTATACAATTAATGTCAATGGCAAATATGCAAAATTCGTAACATTAAACGTAAAATTAACATTCAATTGGATTGGTATAACTTTATCAAAAGAAGACTAAGATCGAAATTCCTATTAGATTTTAAACCGCATTATAACCGTAATGCGTAAGCACGTTGCTCCTTTTTTGTTGACTCTTGAGCGATTGAATCTGCTGTCATGTTGTGATTCAGGGTTATTGTGTCGTTTACCTTCACAGATACAGATACGATACTATCAACTTATTAAAAGTATTCCAAAGAATATGCTATATATATATTATTATAATTGTAGGTACTGTAATAAGAAAAGATAGTAAACATTATATCTATATATATGTGTGACTCATATTTTACAATACATAGCGGTGTCTATCATATTTTAAAATATAAATCAAATGCTGATGATAATTGGTATAACAAAATGTATAACCTAGTTATAAACCTACTTGGTTCCTAATTATTGTATAAAGCGCTTTTTGGAAGTATATTTATTATTAAATATAAAATTAGTCATGATTATCGAGTGACGTAATTAACAAACAATTTGTCTATTGGTTATCCATTACTACGAATTATAATCTGTAATAATAAATCTATTTAAGATTGGACACATAATGTAAAGGGGTTCACACGACAAAAAATTGAATGTACGTACAGTTTTTACTGTACCGTAGTCTGAATAAGAATGAATGTTTTCCAGGCGGACGTTAATAAAATAACTCACAATCATTAATGGATAATCGTTTCTCAAGAGAGAAACTGTTGTGGAAGCATTGTTAGCAGCCTACTTTCTGTAGGAGCACAGCGCCAACGCAGCGATCACTGGCTCCATCGTCATGTGAAAGTGAATGGTGCAAGCAAAGCTCGTACGGACGCATGGACGCATTTTACGCTCGACGTGATACCGCATTCGTACACGCGAATCCGTAGGTTTATTTGTAACTTAATTTCATGACGTAAGATCAATCATACTACAAGTGCATTTTTGATGGGTTATGACTAATACGGATAATTTTAACTTACAGCAGACATATTGATTTTCATTTTTTTTTATTTGTGAACGTAAATGCACTTTCTGTGAATATGTTATAGTCATAACATATTCATTGCTTGTTTAACTGTTCAGTAGCAGAAACTGGGTCATAGTTTGTCAGTCAGATCTTTAGAAATTGTAAATGCAAGTATTACTTACTAATCAGTATTTTTTAATGTTATTTTAATTATTAAGATACCATATGTTTTACAGGTATTTATACAATCTATTTATAATTCTAATTTATATAAACAGTAACATTATTATTTCGTTAATTGAGCACTGTTAACCTTGGTCTCTACAGTAGAGTTGCAGAAGGAACGACCATGAATTACCTATAACACTACCATTGTTTATTCTTATTTATTTTTAACTTGAATTTAGTACTATATGGAAAATTACTTTGGGATGCAAATGTATCCACGATATAAATCATTTTCCCAGCACTAGTGCGATATAAAGGAATACCGTTATTACCGCTAGTATCAGGGTTTCTTTACATTTTACAACATATCCCGTAGTGAGATAAGTAATATCCCAGATTAACACATGAATATTCTTACCTGAATTCATTCGAATAATATTGCGAAATACAGTTTGTAGAATACAGAAGCGAATACGCTACGTAATTACAATCGTCTAGTCCTCAAGATAAAATTACCAGATAATGGGGTTGTTTGGCTGGCTGACTTTTTTTTTTGGGCAAACACTTTTTGATTAGTTTTTTAATTAATGATTTAAACGAGGATACACCACTGCACATCTTATGTGGTTGTAGTCCACTCATGCATAAACGAAATATCTTCTTTGGAAAGTTTACAGTCTATCCTGAGGAGATAAAATCCATCACTCCTAAGAATATCCTTCAATTCTTGTCCTTGACGAGTCTAGGTAGAGAACTTTGAAAAAAGGGCAAACACAATAGATCTATGTCGACCACAGATATAAAGCACCTGAAAGTAGCCTAAATTCCTCAATAATAGAAAATTGTCTGTTTCTCTTGGCAATTACGAGTAGATTAAATAAGTAAAATAAAATTTCATCATTAATTTCATCTATTAAGACAAATTCATGATGATGTCAATGCAGTTAAATATTGTGAATAATAGCATACTTCGCGGAATTAACGAGCATAACTACGTCATAACTTTGTCTATGTAACTTTTTGTGAATTATTACGTAAACTGGTGAGGTCAAATAAGATTGAACAATGTGCACCAGCATCCTTGACATCTTGAAAATATTCGTGACAACAGATTATGTTTTAGTCAATTAATTGCAGTTATGTTAGAGTATTCAATTCCTGTTACTTATAATATTATTTAGATATTTATATAAACAATGTGTACAGTATAGCTAGACATTGGCCAAATGGCTTTTTTAAAAAATGTTATTAATTTCAATTTCTTGCCAGTTCTTCCACATGAATAAATTATATTTGAATTTATATATATGTATATTTAACCATTTTGGCCTGATTTCTATAGAGCTGAATATTAAATATAATAATTTGCTTCAGCTATTAAATAGATTTATGTACTATAAAGTTTTTATACTTCTATAAAATTACCTAAGTACTTAATAGGTCCACTATTAGTCTATATTTTCTATATAATATAACATATATTAAGTATGTTTATCAGTTTATCCATTTGTACAAACTCATTTACAAGGATTTGTCAATTTTTTTCTATACTGTCTTGAAGGCTTTCTGGTAAATTGCATAACATTATAAATTACAACGAAAAAAAAACTGTACGCAAGTAATTTCACGAATTCTTATGTTTGACGGTTACTTTTTTGTTTTTAAATCATACCGAATTTTTACTAATAAAAAAAACGTTATGAATATTTAAATAAAATCTCTATAATAAATAGTTATCATGAGTATCTATATTTTCAATATGGCGAAGGATACTAGAGTAGTTTTTTTCAAGAGTACTATGAAATATACTTAGATATATATCACTCATTGTCAAAATAAATTATACTTAGGTGTATAAAATTTAGTATTATAAGCCAGTGTAATACTAATTCAATCAATACCAGGTCCGTGAAGAAATCAGGAATATAGAAGGAGACTTTTCTTGGCTATTTAATTTATGAACACGCTGGACTAGAAATATAATCTTCATACAAATAATTTTAGGTATTTTTAAATAACTTTTTTTTATTCTGTCAGATTTTTTTTAAAAGGGCATATATAAATAAAAGTTAACAATACCTAGTTGATTAACAAACAAAAAAGACTGTTATTATGGATGAGATAGTCAATAGCATTTCAATTGTCGTTGCTCTAGTGAACGCAACACTTGACACGCCCACATTTCACTATGTATATTTTTAATCTAACGTGTCAGGGAGCGAGCCTACTATCACAGCCATTGCCATATTGTGTAAAAAAAGGTGTAGTGAGAGAAGATTAGTTCCCTAAGCAGCACCCGTTCACGAGTACAACGAACGAGCCTTAACAACAATCCTTAAATAATTAAATGTACATATTTTTATTACAAATTATTATAAACCCTTTCTTTCTTAATTATCATTATAAATTCTTTATTATTTCTATAAACCATTTTTGTTTAATGTGTTAATTGTAGTTTTGGATTTTTTAATCATGCACTAGATGTATATAGATATTTATAATATTAAGCATCTATAATACGAATACAGGTGTATCTGCTTCCAGATTTCGTTATTAAGTCGTTTTTGTTTTATTCAAATTCCTCCTGATTTCAAAAGAACGATATATGATTGCATTGAAATGAAATCAATATTGAAATTAGTTTCAAAAGTAGATCTGTAGAATTCGAGAACAAGATAAACAGTTCTTAAAAATAGAAACCCCCGTTAAACAACTGCTTAGTAAAACTAGTGTTACAATGATTACATTGTTGCATATGACCAATGCTGACCGTATAACTATGATTTAATAAGCCAAAGACCAAATTTACCAACTCCACTCACAGTTACGTGACCTCGCGAAGCAGCCTTCGCCTTTGTCGCGTTGGTAATTATAATAAACGGAAACGTTATTTGCAGATTGTATTCAGACATTCACCCGACAGTACTGTCTACAGTCGTAGGTATAAGCTAGCTCATAAACATGTTACAACTGACTAGTCATTAAACGTAAGTAGTAACGTTAAACTAACGAATCGCACATATTTTTGGGTAAAGAGTCACTAAGATGGATTTTTAAGTAAACAAAATGACTTAGGGACTCCTGATTTCTTCATCTTTTATACTTTATATTTTATATACCATATGACTATCATCGTTATACAATCTTCTTATCACATTTTATTAAGATGCATTGAGCCATTCATGTAAAAAGGTAACAGACAGATT
The DNA here is from genome assembly GCF_030625045.1 of Achroia grisella. NCBI lineage: Eukaryota > Metazoa > Arthropoda > Insecta > Lepidoptera > Pyralidae > Achroia > Achroia grisella. The sequence continues at coordinate 802,899 of NW_026712938.1, forward strand.
GACAGACATTTACGCTGTTACTTACATTTATTATATTAGTATGGATTGGAGTAAATATTTTTGTACATTTATTATTATGAAGCTCCACAATAAGATAATAAAGTAGTCTTTTATCTACCGCTAATATATACACAAAGCTAATGCAGTATCCTCTGTGCTCTTATAAATTGTTCCACCTGCCAAGTTCACGTTCTTTTATCACTAGCCTTCTAAATATTCAAAGTGCAGGTCTCAATAACTGAAATCGGAACACGATGTCTACATAATATTTGAACGGCGGCAAACCTTTATAATATTTTAATTTGACGGTCTCGGTGATCTAGCGGTTAAGCACACCGCTTCCGATGATTGCGGGTTCGATTTCTCGCAGGGTGTAAACATTTGTATTCATATATATGATTATTTGTATCGGTCTGGGTCTTTTCTATTATGCATATATTCACAAAAAACCTAAGTATTTATATCAGTTGTCATGTTGTTATCCAGGGTTATTTATTTATAACATACACACAAGACATCGACGTTAAGACGGTATGCAAATCCGCTAGACCACCGAGGCGCTCGTAACAATATGAATAAATATTTTTATATATATACATACTTATATTATTTTAATAATGATCAAAATAGGTAATTTATTAATATTATTTTTCATTTGTTACAGAGACCATGCATATAGACAACTTACCGCTTGTGGTTTGGACACTCCTACTAATAACGACACATGTGAGTATTTAGTATTTTTCCTTAACAGTTTTTTTGATACACAAGAAGCGTATTAGTTTATAATGATATTATTACTTACGTTAAATATAATTGTATTGGTACCGTTGCACAATTATAATTTCATGCTTATGATATAGTTTGCATGCATAAATTACTCATAGATATTGTCCTCTATCAATATCAACAATAATTGCATTACATATGTAGTAGGTAAATACGAATATATAGGTACACATGTAAAAAAATATTTTTACATAAGAAGATATTTTTAGTTTTTATATTACAGACACTTGTTAGTTTATGATTACAGACAAAGTTCATGATATATTTTTTAAACTGACAATAATAATAATAAATCAATTAGAGTATAATTGACAATAGATATGTATGTATAATACTTAATTAACGAGATACTAAAAAGCGAACATCTCCTGCTATACCTGGAATAATAATAATCACTTGATTATTATTATTCCATTTCTCTTGATCCTGAATTCGGTTAGTAATTATAAGTTAATAAGGAACGCATATGAACTATACTGGAAACTGATTTTATATATTCCATATTAATGTAAGTATGTAAAGGTAACTCTTGTTCCACAGGTAGCGACACAAAGCCAATATGGAATAGGTTTAGGAATAAAACGAGAAGTATTTTTCTTAAATTTAGAAGACGGCTATTTTGGTTGTCAAGTAAACGAATCAACACAAATATTACAATTATATGAATTATCTAAATTATGCGACGGTGTGCCGGATTGTTTTAAGGCCTCGGACGAACTCAAGTCAGAGTTAAAATGTACAGGTGAGTTTAAAATGATTATATATTTAAAATTGTAACTTGTTGTATTTAAAATTTTTAATGGTTCATCGAAATATTTTTCGAACATATTCCACACGAATAATTTTATGGTAAATAAAGACATTAACCGAAGGAAAAAATGGGCAGGTACGAAATGATGAACAGATAACCAGCATACTTAATTCATACTAATACATAGACTTACTTAATAGTGGTAACGGAAACAGTGGAACAATACAGAATAAATACTCTGACTGTATTTTTTCTGCCCTCAAAAGTAAGCAATAATTTACATTTTCCAAAGCATAAGTTACTTTACGAAACTCCAGGTGTCTACAAACTGACTGTAACTGTCACCACAAGCTCTTATATGTTAAACAAAACACTTGATAGTTAAAAGGCTCAAGGAGCATATCGCATCTGTCAGAAATCGACAACCACATAATTTTGTGATAGCTATAGGTAGCATGGTTTTGTATGTGTACAGATATCGTGAGGGCTGTGTGTTGTGATTAAAAACTTGAAGCACCTACCGATATTGTCATCGCTGTACTCTACATTTAAATATATTACCATACGCTTTGAAAAATCATATTTAACGGATCCTATTAATTATTATTAATATTTTAGATGATTGTACCAAAGAAGATGGCGCGCAGTGTATAAATGGTGCTTGTCTTAACGGTGTGTGCCATTGCAATGATGGTTTTGGTGGTTGTAATTGTCAAGAATCCGGTAATTATTCATTTTTTTCAAGCATATTTATTGAAATATTTGTGAACAATTAAAAAAAACAAATTATTTGCAGATATAAATGAATGCAAAGACAGGCCATGCGATGTATTTGCTCACTGCACAAACACAGTCGGTAGTTTTCAGTGTTCATGTTTCCCAGGCTACGAAGGCGACGGATTCACTTGTAGAGGTACTGTTATGTATAAAATTAGCATATTTCTGATAATTTTATTATTATGTGTATGTGGCATTAGATAATAATTTTGTTTCTTTAATTTTAATATACTACAGATATTAATGAATGTGAAGATCCGACAATAGCCTCGCGTTGCGTACAAAACGCTGAATGCTGTAACCTACCAGCTCATTTTATTTGCAAATGCAATCGAGGTTTTGAAGGTGATGGCGAAGACGAGTGTAGAGGTAATTAGTTTTTTATTAATGAAATATTTTCATATTCTTGACTAAAATATATATAATCAATCACAGATCATTTTAATACATTTTCATATATCATTAATTTTGAAGATATCTTGTTAAAGTTTCTATTTTGTATGTTTATATTGAGTAAATATTTATATATACAATGAAATACATTTTTTTATGTCTCAGTATGTATACTGTGTATGTACAAACAAAATAGAAGTAACATTTAATTATATATTATGCAGAGCTTTTAGTTACTATGGAAGTATGTTTATCAGTTGTCTAGTAAGGCAACTGACAAACTTACTTAAATGTATATGATTTGTATATACTTGCAAAACTAATTTATTCACAGAACAATATAAATATAGGTAAATAATTGTTAATTAAATTAATGTAATACTTATATTGTGTAATTGAACACTGAAATTGGTAAATTGGAGGGTGAGTTAGAGTAGTAAACCGCTACACTACTAGTGTTGTCAAATAATAATGTAAATTAGGCTAAATATGATTCTAAATACAGATCTGATTAAATTTAGAATAGATATAAATAAATAAGTTTAAATTTACAATTTTTCACAAATATAAAAGTATATACGGTGCTTAAATGAGGATATTCATTTTAAAAATTTTCGTCTGTTTGTCTGTTTGTTCTAATGCCAATCTCTGATAGGGTTCACTCTCGCACTCTCACTTAATAGTAATTAACTTTGACATTTATTGTAGAAATTTAATTTATTTTAATAAAAAATTGTGTTAAATTTCACGCGAACGAAATCACGGGTTACAGCTTGAATCAAATAAATTTAACTTGTTTTCTTTTTATATTTTTTTTTATTCTCTAATTCGATGTAATATTTGTAGATATTGATGAATGTCGACGGCCTGGCGCTTGCGGTATTAACGCTGTTTGTCAGAATTATCCAGGAAATTACACTTGCTCATGTCAACTAGGATATACTGGCAATGGATTTGATGGTGTAAGTTATTTATTTCTTATAATTTGATTAGGTGGAAACTTGCTACAAAGTTATTAATAAATTTGATTAGATGTATTTTTTAAACCATATACTTTGTTGCATATGCTACTATCTGATTACCTATGATATTTCACGTACAGTGTTGTATACGAATTGAGAATGTGTAAATAAGTGTTATAGAGAACGCTGGTCTTACAAAATAAGGGCAATATATGATATACTAGGTAATATATGTATGTTATATACACTTCAATTTAGGTTCATTGATATAATCATATTATAATATTAAATTGTGTACTTTCATATAAAAAAATATGAATTTATTTAGTGTATCGACTTGGACGAGTGTGCGAGCGGGGATGTTTGCGGCTCCGGTGCGTTATGCCGTAACATTGAAGGTGGTTTCGAGTGCAGTTGCCCACCTGGCTTCGAGGGCGATCCTCGTATTGCTTGTCACGACCATGATGAGTGCTCACGGGCTGCTTGTGGCCGCAATGCTCACTGCGAAAACCTTCCAGGCGCCTATCGCTGTATTTGTCCTCCTGGTTTTGAAGGCGATCCAGACGAAGAGTGTATTGGTAAGAAACCCAACGTGTGCGACAGTAGGTGTGACGAACGCTAACATATGACTGTCTTTTGTGGTCTAACGCTTTATAACTTAATACTTTATAACAAGGAGGCGCATAACCAACGCGCTAAAAACTACCGTAACAGGTGGCGCGGTAGTTTCACGCTTTCGCTAACCAATCTTTTCATTACATTTTAAACATTTACTGGAAAATGTATTAAATTAAAAAATTTCAGTACCGAGCGTCAACTACGTATATCGGCGGCAACGCATCGATTCTTCGACGACACGTTACTGTACTATTTTGTTGTGTACTCTTCTACTACTTCAGCTACATTTTTTTATGGCAGGCATAATTTGTTCTAATTCAACAATCTGTATCTGCAATGTATTGTTTCTTTTCTATTTCTTCTTATTTAGTGAACTCCTCTAACATTATTGTAGGCATCTGTATTTCTATACTACTCTTCGTAGTGGCTGTCGGCGTACCTACTGCGTGCGTGTGTGAGGTTGACCGCGCAAGCGGCAAATTTAATTAGAACTACGTTGTTTGTTACACCAGACTTGGATGAATGTAAGAGTAGCGAGACTGTGTGCAGCGTTCATGCAGTATGTACCAACACAATTGGCAGTTTCGTGTGTGCGTGCAAAGCCGAATATACAGGAGATGCACGCGCACCTGAGGGTTGCCGCGATGTCAACGAGTGTGAAACCCTTGAACGACCATGTGGTACCCATGCAATTTGCGAAAATGCTGCACCTGGATACAATTGTATATGTCCTCAAGGATATAGAGCTAAGCCTGATCCACAGATAGCTTGCGAACAGGTAATATAATATAACATAGAAAAGTATTAATTTTCTCTTGTACACATTCTTTTCTTAATGGTACTTTTCTTTTCAGGTCGACGTAAACACATTATGTACATCCAACTTTGACTGCACTAATAATGCCGAATGTATTGACAACCAATGTTTTTGCAAGGAGGGATTCAATTCTAAGGGATCTGTTTGTATTGATATCGATGAATGTGATAATAAACAAACAATTTGTGGAGAAAATGCTATTTGTGTCAATACTCTTGGTGGATACAATTGTGAGTGTGGAATTGGATTTATTGGTTCTCCCCCAAAACTAGCATGTCGTGCTCCTTGTGAAGATGTTAAATGTGGCGAGCATGCCTATTGTAAGCCTGATGGTTCAGAAGCATACTGTGTCTGTGAAGACGGGTGGACATTTGATCCAAATGATATAGCAGCTGGATGTATCGATGTCAATGAATGCGACACTTCAATTGAACCTATTGGCCGGTGTGGAACAAACGCACTTTGTTCTAATACTTTGGGCAGTTTTGTTTGCTACTGCCCAGAAGGATATAGTGGCGATGCTTATAAACAATGTTCAGACATTAATGAATGTGAAGTAGACAACGCTTGCGGTATTGGCGCAGACTGTATTAATAAAGATGGCTCTTTTGTATGTGAATGTCCTGATAATACTATACCAGACCCTGACGCCAAAATACGTTGCGCAGAAATATTGACATGTAAGAATGATAATGAATGTCCCGGAAATGCTTTGTGCGATGCTAATTCAAGATGTCTATGTCCAGAACCTAATGTAGGAAATGAATGTCGGCGTAAGTTTATTTGTTTTGTATTATGAAATTATAATATCTTAATATATATAATTCTTCTGTACCTTTATTCGATACCCAATCCTCCTGAAAGGTTGGACCGATTTAAATAAAATATGGTTTGTACATTTCTATATTATTCAATGGGTTTCACAACAAATACAATTAGACCTATTAAGTGGCGCAACTCTCTGCTAGTATCTATATTATATACTAGCTGTTGCCTGCGACTTCGTCTGCATTTCCGTCGTTTTCCGTAGCCCATGTCCTTCCTCACGGTTCAGTGGTTTTGATGTGTTTTAACATTTCCCTTCACTGCTCTGCTCCTATTAATCGTAGCGTGATGAAAGTATACTGTAACCTGCCCAGGAGTATGAAGAATAATTGTACCAAGTTTCGTTAAAATCCGTCGAGTAGTTTTTGTTTCTATAACGAAAATACAGACAGACAAAAATTTTACTGATTGCATTTTTGGCATCAGTATCGATCACTTATCACCCCCTGATCGTTATTTTGGAAATATATTTCATGTACATACATACCTCTCTTCAGATTTATTATAAGTATATAGAAGAAGATAGATATATTAAATGTATAATTTATGTCAATTATTATAAGTATTAATTTTATATTTTTAATCCAGATCCTTGTGAAACCCTCCAATGTGGAAGTAATTCAGAGTGTTTATTGAACGATCAAACTGCGCTGTGTACATGTCGAAGTGGATACACAGGTGATCCTTCATCCAGTGGTTGTCAAGACATTGATGAATGTAAAGTGAATCCTTGTGGCTCAGGAGCTGTATGTAAAAATTTACCTGGACGATTTCAATGCGAGTGTCCTAGTACTTTCAATGGAGATCCCTATATAGATGGCTGTATACCTGGAAAGATGCCAAGTGAATGTAGTAATACCAATCCGTGCCCTCAGGGTGAACAATGTATATTACACGATGGCGAAAATGTTTGCATTTGTTCTCAAGGTTTCATACGCAATAAGGAAACTGGGTTATGTGAAGATATTAATGAATGTACACAACATGGACACTCTCCCTGTGGATTAAATGCTATTTGTAAAAATTTACCAGGTAGCTACGAATGTAAATGTCCTTCAGATTATAGTGGAAATCCTTATAATTTATGTGATATATGTACAGACATAAGTTGCCAATGTCAACTTCCATATAAATTAATTGATGGTAATTGTGTATTATCTGGTTGCTCAAAAGATAAAAAATGCGGAAATGGGGCTGAGTGCATTGTGATATCAGATGAAGTCAGTTATTGTGCTTGTCCTATTGGATACTCTCAAACTTCTGAGAGCGCATGCGAAGATATTAATGAATGTACATCTGGTCAACCTGTTTGCGGATTTGGTGCAGAATGTGTTAACACTGTTGGGTCATACACATGTAAATGTCCTTTTGGATACAGTAAAGATCCGATATCTGGTCATTGTACTTTAAATCAAAAACGTTGCATTTCCGATTCCGATTGTTTTCCCAACGAGAAATGTATACAACCGGGTAAATGTGTCTGTCCCCCACCTTTCTATCTTGATGTTACTGATGGACAGAAATGCAAAAGCCCTTGTGAGCGCTTTACCTGTGGTATTAATGCAAAGTGCACACCTAGTAATCCACCGAGATGCATGTGCATGATTGGCTATGAAGGGGATCCGTATACAGGGTGTACAAATAGAAACGAATGCCACAGTGCTCCATGTGCCTATGGTGCAATATGTCATGACCAAAAGGGAGGATATCAATGTGTCTGTCCTCAAAATATGGTGGGAGATCCATATAAAACGGGCTGTAAGTATAACTTTTACTTTATTGTAATTTATCTAAAGAATATTTATAATGTATAATATTATGAACATAATTAATTCAATAAACACAATTTTCATACACAGCAAATCTGAAGCATTCTAAAGTGTGACTGTTGTACCTATATTTTATTAATTACATTTTAATTTTAGGTTCTGTTGATATGGGACCGTCACAAAAACAGTTGTGCAGTAGCGACAGCGAGTGCCCTAATAATCTAGCTTGTCTGAATCGTACTTGTATATCACCATGCACTAGTGTATCATGTGGAGCCAATGCTTTCTGTGAAGTAGATAATCATGCAGCCTGGTGTCGTTGTAATCCAGGATATACAAAACCAGAAGGTGGAAAATGTATTACAGGTATTAATTATTAATATCTTAAAATTAAGAAACATAATCTATTTTCTGTAAAAAATAATCTATATAGTATTTACGTAAATATATAAAGTGCTACGTAAAAAACGTAATTTTTTTTAGGCTGTGATACTTATTCGTGTGGAAGTGGTGCCCAATGCATAATATCAAAAACTGGCCCAACATGTGTATGTCCTGAAGGAATGGTTGGCAATCCGTTTCCCGGAGGTGCTTGTAGGAGGGATGTTTGTGGACCGGGTGTTCCATGTGAAGAGCCATTAACATGTCTTGCGGGCCGTTGTCGACAGCGTTGCGACGGTATTGTTTGTGGTGTTGGAGCATCTTGTGACGAAGAAAGTGGCAAATGTATTTGTAATGCATTCTTTATTGGAAATCCTGACTTATTGTGTATGCCACGTAAGTGTATAGAATAATTTATCTGATATTTTACTAGTTTAAGAAATAGAGTTACATTATTATTATTAATTAATAATAGATACGAAATCCGTATATACTGCTTTAGTTAATGTAATCTTTTATTAACAATATATTTGCGAAGAATTATGAGCTAAAAACTCTACATCGTATCTACTTGAATTTTAAATATTATATACTATGCTGTAGTACATACATATAGGATATAGGTTTCTATTGTCATATTATTAACTATTAATATTATAAACGAAAGTTTTTAGGTGTGGATGTTTGTTACTCTTTCATGCAAAAACTACTGAACGGATTATGCTGAAACTTTACAGTAATATAGCTTATGCATCAGAATAACACATAGACTATATTTTTTATTGAAATTTAACGCGGGTAAAACCGCAGGCACGGCTAGTAAGGAATAGTTCGATCAATCCGAGTTGTCAGTATTACACCACACATAGTATTAAAAATAATGTATATTTTGCAGCTATATCACCACCAGTATGCGACCCGAAATGTGGAGAAAATGCACATTGTATATACGGACAATTGAATACATGTAAATGTAATAAAGGCTATACTGGAAATCCGTATATGAATTGTCTGCCACGTAAACAAATTACTTGCGCTAAAGCTACTTGTGGAAGTAACGCTGTCTGTCAACAAACTCGATCACATGTTGAATGTTTATGTCCACCTGGCTATATTGGAAATCCTAACATACAATGTACTGATATAGACGAATGTATTTCTAAACCATGTGCCGAAAATGCCATTTGTATAAATACTCCTGGCAGTTTTAGTTGTATTTGCAAGAGCCGCTACGTTGGTAATCCATATGAATTGTGTTCTCAAGTTTCTATTTCAAAATGTGTAGAAGGTAGCATATGCACATGTTCTCATAATGCAACATGCCCGGATGGATATATTTGTGAAAAGTCCAGGTGTGTAGATGTATGTCAAAAGGTAATGTGTGGACCTAAGTCTCTCTGTGAAGAAGGCATCTGTCATTGCATTCCTGGTCACTCTGGTAATCCGAATGACCTTCAAAGAGGTTGCGTACCCGATAATATCTGCATGGTAGATGGTGACTGTAAAGATTCTGAGATATGTTTCCAAATTGCTAAAAATATTAGAAAATGTGTTGATTCGTGCAGTAAGTTACAATGTGGACCAAATTCTCTTTGTATTGGTGCTAATCATCAGGCTCACTGTATTTGTGCAGAAGGCTATGTAGGACGACCTACTGATATTAAAACAGGATGCCATTTAAAACAAATGGAACCAAATGAAGCAGAATGCACAATAAATAGCGATTGTGCTGAATCATTGGTTTGTGTACCCGTAGATGGATCAATAAATAGATGTTTGGATTTATGTTCGACAATTGCTTGCAGTGCCAATGAGTTATGTCAAGTGGTAGATAATAGTGCACGTTGCGAGTGCAAAGATGGATTTATATGGAATCCTATTAGTTCGAATTGTGAACAACCCTCTACACCGAACTGTGAAATGGATAAGGATTGTGAAGACAGTAAATCATGTCAAAAAGACGTACTAGGCGTAAACAAATGTAAAGACAATTGCTTGCAATTCACATGCCCACAAAATTCAAAATGTATATCAAGAAGTCATAAAAGTCAATGTGAATGTTTACCTGGATTTATAGGAAATCCAAACGACCGTGATGGTTGTATACCCCTAAATAAGAATGAATGTATAGACGACGCGCAATGTAGAGAAAGTGAAATATGTAAAACCGTCGGCAACATAAACAAATGCATACCGGCATGCCATCAGTTGACTTGTGGTCCAAATGCTGTATGTGTCACAAACAATCATGTTGCTAAATGTCAATGTCCATATGGCCCTTTCACTGGAAATCCTAATGATCTTGAGAAAGGATGTCAATCAGTGCCTTGTATTTATAACACAGATTGTTTATCACACGAATTATGTAACCGTATGACTCACACTTGTATTAATGCTTGTAATGAAGATTCGTGTGGCGACAATGCTGTATGTATAGCAGAAAATCATAAAACTACCTGTCAATGTCCGAGTGGATTTAAAGCCGACCCATTACCTGAAGTTAATTGTAGAAAAATGGAAGCTTGCAATCCCAATCCCTGTCATTCCACAGCTATTTGCGAGCCTCGGCTATCGTCATATGTGTGTAAGTGTCCAACAGGCCTAATTGGAGATCCTAATACTAAAGGCTGTCGAACGCAAGGTGAATGCAAGAGCGATCAAGATTGCCCAGCTCAGGCAGCTTGTGCTAATCACCATTGTGTGAATCCATGTGACGGAGCTTGTGGTATTAACTCATTATGTAAAATCGTTGATAGAAAACCAATTTGCTTATGCCCAGATGGTTATGAGAATATAAAAGGTGGGAATGCTTGTAAAAAGAAATTATTAGAATGTAATAATGAGTTTGACTGTGATGGAGATATTTGCTCAAATGGGCAGTGTTTTACAGCTTGTAGAAATTCAAGCCAGTGTGATCCTGGTGAAACTTGTCTAAAAAATTTGTGTATTACACAATGCAGTAAACATATTCAATGCGGTATTGGACAAGCCTGTGTAGTAGGCCAGTGCTTAATTGGTTGTAGAAGTAACGATGATTGCTCTAGTGATGAAGCATGTGTTAACAATAAATGTGTAAATCCATGCCTTGCAACTAGAGTTTGTGGACCTAATGCCATTTGCTCTAGGATTAATCACAATACTATTTGTGAATGTCCTGAAGGCTTCGATGGAACTCCTTCGCCACAACAAGGGTGCGTTCGAAAACCGAGTTCATGTGTCAGGTCATCAGATTGTCCACCAGATCATATGTGTATAGGATTATTATGTCAAGTACCGTGTCGAGATAATTCAGGCTGTGCTATTGGAGAGAAATGTAGTGACAACAAATGCCATAAAATATGTCATTCAAGTAGTAACTGTTTGCATGGAGAACATTGTAGTTCTGGAATATGTATACCTGGTTGTAAAGCAGACTCTGACTGTTTAAACAACCAGGTGTGTAAAACAACAAAATGCCAATGTTTACCAGGATTTGAATTGGTGAATGATGAATGTACTAATATCGATGAATGTATAAATACTCCATGTCACCCCTCCTCTCAATGTATAGATATACCAGGGTCTTATAAATGCGTTTGTCCCACTGGAGCAGTAGGTGATCCATTTAAAACAGGCTGTTTATTGCCAAATCAGTGCAGACGTGATAGTCAATGTGAAAATTCGTTGGCGTGTATAAAAGGAAAATGTATTAATCCTTGTCAAACTAAGACATGTGGCTTAAATGCTGCATGCTCAGTTAATAAACATCAAATTTCTTGTAATTGTGAGAAGGGATACTTGGGCAATCCATTCGACAAGAATATTGGTTGTTTTAAAGTAGAGTGTACAGATAATACTGACTGTTCTGATGATAAATATTGTAATACACGAAGCAATAAATGTTCAGGTAAGTTTTAAATTAAAAATTATGGTTAAAGGTTTTAATACAGACTTATGTTAAAAAAAAGACTAATTTAGTTTCTTTTACAGACAAATGTGAAGAATTGGCATGTAACGGTGGCACTTGCACAATAATTAACCATAGAGCTTCATGTACATGCCCGTCTGGATATGACCTAGTAAAGAATATGTGCGAAGATATTAATGAATGCTTAAATAATCCTTGCCCTCTGAATTCAAATTGTTTTAACACTGCTGGTTCCTATTCATGCACTTGTGTAAATGGAACTGTATTGGATATAATTACTGGCAATTGTAGATTACCAGGAGAATGCTTTTCTGATAATGACTGCTCGGACGACACAAATTGCTTAAATAATTATTGTGTTAATCCATGTGCAAAATTGGATTTATGTGGTGAAAATGCAAATTGTATTGTAACCAAACACAAATCTTTTTGTGAATGTCCTTCCGACAGTTATGGAGATCCACATGTAAAATGTATTAAATTTGAATGTGTGAAAGACACTGACTGTTCTACTCAAGAAGCATGTGTTAATTATAAATGCAAAGATTCGTGCAGTATACCTCGTGCTTGTGGCAGAAATGCTGGTTGCCTTTCAAGAAACCACATTGGACATTGTTCATGTCTACCAGGATATACTGGTGATCCAATTCTCGGATGTGTTCCGATTCAAGAGTGCACGGACGACTCCAGATGTCCATCGGGAACTAAATGCATTGATAATTTATGTACGGGTAAGAAAAACAATATGCTAAATAAGATCATTATACACTATATTATTATAATCAATTGTATACTTCAGTTTAATAAATATAATACTTTTTTGTTACAGGATTGTGTAAAAATTCAAGAGATTGCTTAAGCGATCAAGTTTGCATTCAAGAAACCTGTCGACTTACGTGTAATACCAATACAACATGTCCTAACTTACAATTCTGTTTAAATAGAATTTGTGTCAAAGAACTTCAATGTATGACTAACGATGATTGTGCTGATAACGAACAGTGTTCCATAGGTAGAAACAATATACCGCAGTGCATAAATGTTTGTCAAAAACAACCATGTGGAAGGCAAGCAATCTGTCTTGGTAAAACTCATAAGCCTGTTTGTTCATGTAAAGAAGGATTCTTTGGCGACCCCTTACTAGGTTGTAAAAGAAAACAATGTGACATTGATTCAGACTGTTCAGATGACAAATTATGTGATAACAACATTTGTAAAATTACTTGTCTAGTAGATAAAACCTGCGGCGATAATTCTGTCTGTTCATCAGAGAAACATAAACAAATGTGTTACTGTCAACCTGGATATACTGGTGATCCAGCTAAAGGATGTACAAAGATAAACTGGTGTGAATCTACGTCATGTGGCAATGGAGCTGAATGTAAAAATTCAAGAAATGGTGCTCAATGCATATGTCCTCCGGGGGCTATAGGCGACCCTTATAAAGATGGATGCCATCAAGCACAGGAATGTCGTTTCAATAGGGATTGCCCTAGCGTTGCTCGCTGCACAGTTATCAACAGTATACGAAAATGTACAGGTCAGTAAATGTACTTTTGTTCTTAAAGCATGCGGAATGTTTTGCGAAAGTTTTATAAATGATGAGAATAATAAATATTTTTATTACATTCTGCTGCTGTTTATTATTTAATTTAAGTTTAAACTATCAACAGACGTATGCGAAAATGTTAAATGTGGATTAAATGCGGAATGTATCGCTTCACGGCACACCGGAGTGTGTAAATGCAAGACTGGATATGTCGGAAATGCTGACGTTGAAAAGGGTTGTAGACTTCGAGAAACGTCGTGTACAGAGAAATCAGGCTGCCCTGACGATCATTATTGTCACAAAGGTGTATGCAAAAGTTAGTATTATTTAGTAAACTACATTTTCATAATGATTTATGTGGAAAATGATATGATAAAATGTATTATTATTTGTATATATATGTATATTATTACAGATTAATAATCTAGAATATTGAAATGGTATAAAATAAAGGATCTGCAATCTATCTGATGCTTCACTTATTTCTTTTATGTGAATTCTCAGATTAAGATTACTACACAGACTTTAATAAAGTATGATATTAAAATAAAGAGTGTCATAAGGACAGAAATTGGCTATAATTTATCTTAATTAAACCAGATTGTACAAGAAAAAATAAAAGAAACATCTAGTTAATTATTTTATTTAAAATCATATCGAAATTTGATATTTTCATTTCAATTACTTTTGTTCTAGGTTTATGTTTTGCAGACGAAGAGTGCATTGCCACAGAAAAATGTTTCAATGGACAATGTGTAGATCCATGTCAAGTAGAAAAATCATGTGGTTTGAATGCTTTGTGTCGCTCTGAGCAACATGTAATTCAGTGTAGTTGTCCATATGGTTTTACTGGAAACCAGAACGTGGAATGTGTAAGAAGTGAGTATTATTCATATTTGTTAACTAATAATTATTAAACAATCAAGGTGTTTCTATGATAACAATGCTATTGTTTTATAATTAGTTTATAGTATGTTTATTTTTCTGAGTTAATAGAATGATGTATTGTAATGATAATATTATAAACAACCCCTCATTTGTATTGACTGGATTTGTTAATACATATATATTCCTCGTCTATTTTCAGGTCTATAATAATGAGTAATAACAAATCCAGTCAATACAAATGTGGGGTTATTTAAGTCGTATTTTTTGTTCATTACTATTGTTATTATAGTATTGTAGTATATTTATATTATAATAACCTTAAATTATTTTATATATGTATATACATTTTACTCTGGATTATATCAGACCTACCAATTATTCACCAAAATGTTCATAAAATCGGGCATAGTTTCGGAGGAGTTCTATAATTAACATTGTAATTCAATATTTTTTTATATTACCTATATGTATTTATTTTAGTGCCTAGATTATGTGGATCAGCTGGTGAATGTGAAAATGGACATATGTGTCAAGATTCTATGTGCTTACCTCGATGTAACTTAGATGAAGAGTGTGCTCTAAATGAAAAGTGCTCAAAGGGAGTTTGCTTATGTAGGTATTAAATTATTATATCCACACTTAATTAATCTATTATAAATTATCATTCAACTATGACTATTCAAAAGTGCTTCAATGTAAATTTATTTCAATAAATTATTTTCTATTTTATTCTATATAACATTGTTTCTCTAGTCACGGTTCCGTATGAAGACAGCTCCTTGTCTTTACTATATGACCTGAAAATACCAATAATGTTATAATATACCTTTAATGTATATTTTTTAATAATAATAAATTTTATTGTTGTGCATAGAAAAATATTTACAACAAGGTAATTTTACATAACTATGCTAGACAAAAAAAATTACAGACTGTATGGTTTACCATAATTAATTTTTAACATTATTTTATAAAAAAATATAATTTTATAGTGACATGCAGAGTGGATAATGACTGCTTCCTTGGACATATATGCTTAGAGAATGGTTGCCAATATGGATGCAGACACGACGAAGATTGCGGTCCCGAAGAATCCTGTAGAAATAATTTTTGCCGAAATCCCTGTGCTACTAATATAAATCCATGTGGACCTAATGCTGCTTGTTCTGTGGTAGAACGAAAAGCTGTATGTTCTTGCTTGGAAGAATTAATACCCAATCCGACTCCTAATATTGGATGCGTAAGAGCACCATCTTCTACATGTCATAAACACACTGATTGTACGAATGGTTGGAGATGTGAAGACGATCGTTGTCGACCTGCGTGTACCCTCGACGGATCAGAATGCTTACAAGGTGAAAGATGTCATTATGGAGTATGCAGGTACGCTTGCACATCTGATGATCATTGTTCCGACAATGAAGTGTGTGATGGCAGATTGTGTGTTACTGGATGTAGATCCAATTCCCATTGTCCGAATAATTTAGCCTGTGTATCAGGCCAATGTATAGACCTTTGCACGGAACCTGCTACGTGCGGCGCAAATGCACTATGTACAACTAAGGAACACAAACCAGTGTGTATTTGTCCACCGTCATTAGTTGGGGATCCAAAATCTGTCTGTAGAAGAACTACATTACCTTGTGACTCTAAGAAGAATTGTCCCGAAGGATTTAATTGTTATGGCGATACATGTCATGCCTCTTGTAGAAGGTAAATGGACAAATTTTTAATTTCTGAATTGGGACCAGTTTTATATTTATATATTATATAAATTCCACTTCTATTTCATATAAATTTTCTGTTTTCAGTGATAAAGTTTGCTTATCAAATGAAAAATGTATACGAGGTATCTGTAGAGTAGTGTGTAACAGCGATGATGCCTGTAATGAAGGTCATATTTGTGAAAACCGTATATGCAAACAAGGTTGTCGAGACGACAATGCATGTAACGGTAACCAAGCTTGTCTAAATGGTCAATGTAAAGGCAAGTATTATAATACATATTTTTTTTTAATTTGATGACCATTTATAATTTATTTCTAGGTATTAATAGATTCTTTAACAAATTATTATAGTCTGTTTATTTACATTATTGATCTATTTATTTCCTCAACGATATAAATTTATGTTATCGTTTCTCTAATAATTATGTATTGCATTTTTTTTATACAGATCCGTGCAAAGAACAAGCAATTTGTGGTATTTGCTCCGACTGTAAAGTACTGAATCATCGTGCTCAGTGCAGTTGTTCTAGTAATTACACTGGTAATCCATTAGTAGAATGCAAGAAAAAGAAACTGTTTTGTGATGGATTTTGTCCTTGCGACGAAAGCGGTTATTGTATATCGCTTTGTGAAGAAAACTCAGATTGTTCATGCGGAGAGAACTGTTTCAATGGAGGCTGTAGAGCACAGTGTTCGTCTAGAAATAAATGTCCTGAACGGCAATTATGCATGAAGGGTATGTGCATTCCTGGTTGTATTAGTGACAGAGATTGTGGAGACGATATGTTATGTTCTACAAAATTATGTGTCTCTGCTTGTCGTGAAAACTCGTGTGGTAAAAATGCTTTATGTTTAGCAACTCGACACAGAGCTGTATGTAGTTGTCCTAGTGGATTTTCAGGAGATCCAATAAAAGAATGTAAATTTTACGAATGTCTACAAAATGACGACTGTGGTGCCGATGAAGAGTGCCATGAGGATGGTAAATGCAAAAATGTTTGTGCAAACTCATGTGGAATTAATGCCATTTGTCGTCCTGTAAATAGATCGCCGCAATGTTCTTGTCCACCGAGTTATTTAGGAAATCCAAAAATTGAGTGCTCTAAGCCACCTTCTGGAAGCTGTTTACGTAACCCTTGTGGAGTAAACTCTCGTTGTCGAGATTTAGACGATGGTAGTTATGAGTGCACTTGTCCTTCGGGATGTGCTGGTGATCCTCAAAAACAGTGTTATTGTGGATCTATGGAACCATGCGCTTACAAAGCTTGCGGAATCAACGCACAATGTCGTATAAAACAAAATGGAGAGGCCCAATGTTACTGTCCACGTCATTATCCTAACGGTGATCCGAATATAGAATGTAAGTACCTAACTGTACATATTAAATGATTACTCTTATTATTTATTCTACAAACATTTAACAATTTCCATTATGCCTATTATATATACATCTGAATAGAAAACTGTTGATATGTATCTATATATATATACATATATATGATACATTCAAATTGGAAACATCTTTCTTTTTTACTTATAGAAGATATTTTATTCCCAGGTGCTCAGGAGCGTAGTGTTGTAGATTGTCGTACCACTGGTTGCGGAGTAAACGGTGAATGTTTACGCGAGGGCGCTGAATTTGTATGTCGGTGTATCCCAGGAACAGAAGGTCAGGCTGACATCGAGTGCCACACCAGTGAGTATACACTGTATAAACTGTCTCAACGCTCTCATTCGTCTTGACACCGTGTAAAAATGCACCATGGTTTATATAAAAATATATATTAGGATCACCACAATATGGACCTTTAGATATAAGATACAGGTTCTATTTCAAATATACGATTTGACGAAGTTGCAGGTCCACACTTTTTTGTAAATACAAATGGTTGTGTGTAGTAATAACTAAGATTATAAATAGGTGCGGGAGTTTTTTTATAAATTTGGTTTCTTTATTAGCAACACCTTTCTATCATCTATTAGTCAATATACCTATAAATTTAGAGGATATGGGTTCGAGAGAATATATAACTTTTCAACAATTCTAAAAATGAAAACAAAGTAATTTTACTGGATATATTTAATAGAGTACAAATATGTTTGGTAAATATGCGGAAATTTAACATATTTGTACCTGTGTTCTTATATATTGTTTTTTTGTTAATATTAGTGGAAGCATTCTCACCGTTCGTGCTTAAATTTATGAATCAAAGAATCAGTAACATTTATTCGGCTTCATGTACATATCGCTTGTATTATATTTCGTTATATACATTTTCTGATCATAAACTATCAGTTTCAAAAAGCATGCACTGTCTCGTGAGAAAGTTTCCTCTTCGCGGCTTAAGGTACCGCTCTTTCGACTCTGCTTTCTTCTTTCACATCTTCCTAGGTATCGAATGCACCAGTGATAAGGACTGTCCTGTAGACAAAGCGTGTTTAAGCTTACATTGCGTGGACCCCTGTACGGTGCGCGGCGTATGCGGTGAAGATGCGCTGTGTGTACCTCTCATGCACCGGGCGCAGTGTTCATGTCCGCAGTGTTACGTGGGACAACCCCGACTTACGTGTCGCCTGGACCCGACCTGCAAGCCAAGTGCTGACTTCAATACAACATTTACTTGTTCGGAGAGTAAGCCTTGTCCATCAAAATTGGCTTGCGATTATAATACTAATCAATGCCGTAATCCTTGTTTGGGCTTTAAAAATTGTCGAAGAAACCAGAAGTGCGAAGTACGGAATCATACACCTGTATGTGTTTGTCGCAATGGATTCGCATTGAATGAGAAAGGAGAATTAACATGTGCACCAGAGCAAGCCGAATGTACTAGAGATGAACAATGTCCCTCAAATGCGGCTTGCCGCAATTCCATGTGTGTGAATCCGTGTTTAGCGTCTAGAGATTCTATATGTCCAAAAGGAAAACAATGTGAAGTGTTGGAGCACCGGGCCATTTGCGTATGTGTTGAAGATTGTCACCCGACAGTTTCGATATGCTTGACTGATAACGGTTGCCCGCATAACCTAGCCTGTAGAGATTTTCAATGCAAAGATCCTTGTAAAGATGCATGTGGTGGTGCTCCCTGTTCCATAGAAGATCATCATCCAGTATGCAAGTTCTGTCCTACTGGATTTACACATGACGAAAAACATGGCTGTATAAAAGGTAATTTCACCTTGAGCAAAAAATTTAAAATATTATTATTGTATACTATTTAATATATTAGCATACATAAGGTCCTTAATAATCTTTTTGTTGTTCTTCATATTACAGGAAATGTTGATATTTTCTACTTTATGACTTCATGCAGTTCTTTCGCTGTACTATTCTGTTTCTAGCATGATCATATTTATCTTTTTCCACAGTTCTTCTATATCAGGTAGTTTTAGCACGGTATCAAATATTTGTGTAAATACATTATACATATCTTTGTAGATAATAACTTCACATAAACATTTTGGTGGTGGTAATGCTTATTTACTTGACATCTAATGCTTCAAGTGCTTTGGCATTAATACATAATGCAACAAAACTGCCACGAGACAGAGTTTGCAAAACACAAATTAAAATGCCTTCTATATTTTATTAAGTTCACACTTATACTACATATACATATTTACAAAAAAATATTTGTAGGTACCTTCTAACCTCTAGTTTTTCGCTGTAATAAGTTTAAGTATTTTAAAATTTTGAAATTATAACTGTTTATAATGACTGTTCATTTGACTGGTATTTTTCAATGTATTTATTTTATTCAAATTTTAATATTCCTCTTTTATTATATTGTATTTTTATTTTATAAGTAAAACTTTAAATATACTGTGAGTTATAGATACAGGTACCATATATAAAGAAGTCTCTTCTGTAACGGTCATTGTTGACATCATATTTACATGTTTTTGTTTCTATACAGCGTTACAATGCAGTGCACATGAGCAGTGTGCAGTTGAGCTGGCGTGTATGAGCGGTCGCTGTGCAGACCCATGCTCGGGGGGCGGTCCCTGTGCACCGTTACAGCATTGTGCCGTCGTTGACCACCAGCCTGTTTGTTCCAAGGGTATATATCATTATATATGATAAAATTTTCCAGGCCTATTTTTTTCGATCTCGCAATATTCTCGTAAATACGATTTAAGTAAGTTTGAACCTTTCGTGTCATGAACATTGCAAAAGTTCTGTGGATAAATCATAATTACTACAAGATAATTTTGTTGGTTGCAATGGTTTGCGATCACAAATTAATATTCCATTACTACATTACGTTATTTATAGGGAAACCTATGTATACTCAGTTGCTGGAAATTTATAGTCAAACCACATAGACATTACGTATATCTATGTAGTATACATCTAATAAATTATTAGCATTACATTTATTAGCATTAACAAATAATAATATGCAATATTAATATTCCATATTATTATTTGATATTAGCTGACCTCACAGACGCGGTACTGTCTTAGCTCTAGGCAAGCAAACATAATATCACCTCTGCGCATTGTATACAGTACATTAAAGAAAACTTAAAGATAATAGTAACTTTTCTAATATTCCGCGCAATTTTTATTTTTCCCTTTTATAACAATCTACTCCTGATACAACAATCACAATAAAAAAAAATAGCAAAATTAGTCCAGCCGTTCACGCGTGATGCCATGACTGAGGGAAATAGTGATACATTTATACATAAATTTATGTAAATATATACATAATTATATACAGTACATAAATACATATTATTAATATCTACTTTATAAATTATATTTAATTATTAGTGTGCCAATGTCAATCGTCATCGGACTGCGCGAGATACCCCAATACATATTGTGATGGCTGCGCATGCATTCAAGGTAATGTAGATAGAATCATACCTATACGCAATTAATTAGAACCTAACAATAAATATAATCATTACGTAGTTTTCTCCTACCATATGGTAAATGGCGAATAAAAATAGTTTATAGACGCTTGAAAAACTAGTTTGAGGATTATAAAAAAATTAAGTAACAAAACCGGAAACTGACATATTTTATGTTATATTGTAAGAACGGCAAAAAGGTATTACTTCGAATGATTCGTACCTAATTGAATATTACCATTTAGGAAAACAACCAACCACAAACTGTGCACACTGTCGACCTGGAGTACCTTGCGATCCCTTTTCCGGTGCCTGCATGGAAAGTAAGTACCTTATTTAATGAAATACAATGAATCTGGTTATCTAATTATTGAACTATTAATTATAACTAATAACAATGTTTTAAAATTTTCTAACTACATAATTGTGGTAAATATACAAATATTTGATGAGTCTCGTATTTGTATATATACTCTTGCACACCTTTTTCATGTATTGTGAACATCTACTATATATGCTAGCAAGTTCACAGCTATTATTTAATGTGAATAGCAAAACTAACTCCAGATGAACTGGTTATTGCTATAATTTTAGTGTACCATTTGTCCGATAAAACGCCACAAAGTACTGGCCAAGATATCACGGCAGACCCGACCGACAAAACAATGCAAATACCTATATTTTTATTACTTATAATATGTGAAATTACTGTATTTGTTTGGAATCTTTTGGGGGAAATGTCTTTTCATACGATCTAAATTATTATTTTCGTATATACATATATATATATATATATATATATATATATATGAAGCATTATACAATATAATGCATACTTCAGCTTATGGATTAGTACTTCGCTTTATATAATTTTAAGCACATATAAGGAATCTGTTTTTATGGGTTGAATACGATGTTTCTGTTGTCTTATTTTATTGAATCACCAATTTCTGTTAAATTACGCAGAAATATTAATTTTCATCTCTGCTCGAGCTTAAATATACATATATATTATTCTTAAATCATATTATATCACTATCGCCTACTTGTATAATAACGTATAAGTTAAAATTCCTTGTACACATTGTAAAGTATGTATGCCTATTTAGTAAATAGCTTATGAATACTAGCAAGGTGTAGACATATTACAGACAAATATAAAAACAAACACAATAAATGTTTTAAATTTTATTTTTAGTAGTTTAATATTTGCTATTTTTTTTATGTTCTATCGAGGAATATATAGCATTGTTTTCTTCTTAGAAATAGTATTTTTATTAACTATATTGTTATTGCATTCCTATTAACAGATGATGGATCTAAAAATATTTCACTAACAGACATCCACTATGAACGTTCTACAACTCCGACTATATCCGAAACAAAATACGAAACTGACGTGACTTTAACTAATAACTATGAATTTAAAATAATTGATAGTGATAAATCTACAGACAGTAATTTTGAATTTGATTTATCTAGTACAATTAATACAGGTAACCTTATTACTGATAACTATCGTGATGAGATAAGTACTAATAAACCCAAAGTATCAATAACAAGCATAGATAATTTACAAATCAAAAATACTGATGAAACTGATACGTTTACTACTACAGCTATATTTGATACTGTTCTAAATACAGTAACAACTGAACCGATCACAAGTTATGTAGATTATTCTGAAGACATGCAAAATATAGAAAAGTCTGAAAGTGCAACGCTAACTACAAAGTTACATGAAAGTATGACAACCCTATATAGAGACTCTTTTGACAATCAAGAAACATTAACATCAACCTATGGTCCTAAGCAGATACTGGTACAAAATGTAAGTGAGACTATTCCTGAAAACACATTATATACTTCCACTAATAATCCGCTATACAGTATAGTAGAAAATACCTCTTATCAAAAGGAAATAACATCTAGTTTTGTCAATGAAAATAACATTGAAAGTTCTACTAAAGCTACTTTTAATAATATCAAAAGGGATCCTATGAATACTGATGAACTTGTACAAAGTAGCAGTACTATTCATGCAGAAAGTACTATTAAACCATTTGTTACAATATATCCAGACACTAACGATTCTTCAACTATATTCATTGAGAATAAAAATACAAAAACACCTGAAAATCAAAGGCAGTTAAATAATAATTTCACAAAGTTAATACCAACGGAAAGCAAATCGCATATAAAACCAAATTTAATTTCTGATTCAAAGGTAAATTCTACATTATCGAGTGAACATAAAGTTACAGAAGTTACCGATTTTAATTCTATCGAAACGAATTCTGAAACTTCAACAGAAATAACAACGGCGGTAAACAATAAATACACATCGTCCAATATATTGGATATAAAATCTGAAACAGCAATGGATTCTATTACAGATATGCAGTCTGTAACTCCAAAAATACATAAAAATACTACAAATAGTGCTACAGATGTTCTCCTGGATTCTACAACCCTTATGCCATCTACAGAAAATACAGAAAGTAGAGCTAGTTCAGAAATTACCTCAGTGATCCAAAAGAGTATTGCAACAGAAAATATAATATCCACAAAATCAGCACAATTTGAAGAAAATGTTTCATTCGCTACGTATAATCCATTATTTAACGATGAAAAGTCAACAAAACCAGTAGACATTATTTTATCTACAACTGACACTATGGGACCGGAAACTACATATTCAAATATTAAAGATAAAGATACAACTGAACTAGACCCGACAAATAGATTTGATCAATTCGAAATGTTTACGACTAAATCTGCTGATACTAAAACTGACGACTCTTCAGAAATAATTTTAGAAGTAACAACACCCTCTTATACCTTAAAGGAAAATATAAACGAATATCATACTACCCCAAATTTTAATTCCTTAGAGAAAACAACATTTCCTTTAATTTTGTCTAATACTATTACAAATACTGACTCTACGAGTTCATTAAAAATTCAGGATTCAGATACTACAGATGTCAAAATTACTGTAACTTCAACTACAATACCTTCTGAAGAATCGGATTATCGTGTATCCACAATAAAATATTCAGAAACTACGAATACAATATTGTCTAGTACCACTACTACTATATTAGATTCAATAAATGAATCTACTGAAAAATACCCATTTTTTCCTAATCCAACTTCTAATAATAATGATATCACAAATGAGATTACAATGGCAGCTACTGATTCGAATAAAGAAGATACATACATACCTGTTACAGGTACAACTTTTGAGTACAATTTACATACCACTAGCAAAACTAGCAGCAAAGATGATACGTTTGAAGATATTAGTCCAATAACTAAACAAAGTACAGAAATTACATCTGATATGCCTACAAAATATCAAATAATTACAGAAACTATTCCAGCCACTCAAAATGAATATACGGAAACTAAATGGAAAGATATTTATAGTCACATGGAAACCACAACAGTATTCACAGATATAGATAGAGATACTATTCCTCAAGAAAATTCGGCAACTACCACTATAAATTTAGAACTATTTGTAAGTACAACTCCTAGAATTTACTTCAATCCAGCCTCTACTACCCAAGAAACTGTGTTTGACGCTACTACATCAACTTCTGAGAACTCTAATAATATTATCACATCTCAAACTGTAAATACAAATAGAGATATTAAAAATTATCAAAGTACAGTACAAAATGATTATTACACTTATTCCTCGCATGAAATATTCACTCATGAATTGAAACCACAGGACTCTGCACTTGCTACAGCTTATCCTGCTACAAATCCGGAAAGTATTACACATAATGCAATTACGAAACCTTTCAAGATTTCTAAAGAAGAAGTTATTCATGATACGAGAACGACGGTGTCATATAAAAACATAGAAAATACTATCACATCTACACCAAGTAGTACACAAACAATTGATGAATATCATTCAACTAAGGTATTTACCGATTATGCTAATATTCCAGGTACAAATTTTGTAGATATTTTTTTTAATAAATCAGATAAAGTTCCAACTACTACAATTATTGAAAATGAAAGTGAATTCAACGAACGCACAGAAACAAGTCCTATATCTACAAGTTATACTGAAAATATAAACATGACATATGAATTAATAACGCCACCAATTATTCAAAATTTTGATGAAAAGTTTTATGAAACCACAAGGGAAAGTCAAGATAATGTGTTATCTATTACAACAGAGCATGATATGATAATAATGGATGAAACTACACAAATTATATTTTCAGAGCCTTCATTAAATAATGAAGATAGTAAACTTAAAAACAATGTCACTACAACTGAAGTAGTAACAGAATTTGCAGACACGACTAATCATACTATTAAACCCGACGAAATAATAGAGATAGAAAAAACTGCAATGACAATGCCTGAAAAAGCAAACGATGTAACAGAGAATTATTTTAAAAATACTGTATTAAATTTCGATCTATCATACAATGATTCAACGCGTGGTGATATACCCATTATTTTAAATGAAACTTCATCTACAATGCTCACTAACGCAAATAATTCATATGACGATATGAGTCTTGTAATAACCGAAAACAATCTAGAAGATAAAAGTTCTACACAATTTCCTAATCTCACATCTGAATATACCACGCATCATCAAATAAACGATACAACTCAAACTATTAAAATCATAGATACAACTGTAAACTATGACACCACGTTATATGAAACTACAACGTTCAAAACATTGTATTTGTCGGAGAATAATTTGTACGACAGAAATAAAAATAGAAACAGTGCAAATACAACAGAAGAATCTTTTACATCTCATAATTTTATTACCAGTACTCCATTCATAAACCTATTGTCAACGCATGAGACATTTAAAGGAAATGAACCTAACAACCATTCCAAATCAATATTAAGTAATGTTAAGAAAACGGAAAGTACTATTGACGTGAATAATCCTACTTCAACATCTAAAATATCTTTCGACTCGACTACAACAACAGAAAAAGAAATAACTTTATTTAAAGTAGAGGATCAAGCAGAATTATACACCACCGATACCTTTATAAGTCCATTTACAGATACATTAGAGACAACTGAAGTTCAGACTTCTAAAATAATAAATAAAGATATAACTCAAGATGATAATATATCAATAAAATCTATAGAGATAGTTAATGTTGATGAAGCGATATATCGTGATATTTTACAAACAAGTACTAAAGCTGTTAATGGATTAGGTGATAGTACTAAATTAATAAATACAGAAATTACTGATAGGAGTAGGGATAGTGCGACCATCACCAAAGATGAAATTTTATTATCGGAAAGAACTACAACTATCTTTACTGGAAATCCAACATATGATATATCTTTTCCTGTTAAATCACATCAAAGTGCTTATACTAATAAAATATTAGAAGAGACAACTGAATCGATTAGAAAACATGAAACTTCAACTGATACATTTTTAAAGACAGAAATTACTGAAATAATTGCTAATACCGTAACACCATTACGTAATCGTCTACAAACTGTAAACACATTTCCAAATACATTGTCTCCGCTCAATTCTAAAACAATTACAACTAATTACGATTTACTTACTACGACAGACGTAACCACAAAATATGATACAACGATTAATCAAAAAATTGAAAGTTTTACTGAAACTAATGACGTTAAATCACTAGTAACTATGGACGCCAACTATTCTTTTTCTTCAGAGAACAGCTTGTATGATGAAAATATATACGATAAAAAAAATAAAATAACTTCTGTAACAACCACAAGTGATTTCGAAAACATATTAGATGAAGTGGTATATACGACAAGCTCGCCTAACACAGATACCACGACGAATTTAAACCTACCTACCACAGTGTTCATGAATACGCAGGAACATCAAACAACTACAAATAAAGTCTTTACCACGTCACCTAAAACTCCAGATTCCGATACAAACTCTGGCCAAGAAACTACAAAAAATCCTTTGCAACAAAATAATACCAACAATAGTGAATCTACTGCTATTCTAAATTACGCAAAGGCAAATATAAATAAATTTAATGACTTTCAAACAAAATCAACTGAAAGTTTAACTGCAAAATCTGATGAAAGCTATGAGAATCGTGACGAGGGTTTTGAAATATCCACGAAAATGACTTCAAATACAGCAAAAAGTGACATTACTAGTCGAGAAAAAGATTTTACAAATCAGTTTACCATATCCTTAACTCCTTATGTGTTAGAAATAAGCACAGAAAGTTACGAAACAGTAGTAACTACAGATACTGAAATAACTCAACCTGACAACAAAAACATTTTAGATACAACTACAAGTGTACCTGGAGTCATAGTTACAGAACTTAGTATACCGCAAATGAATTCTGCCGAATCTGATACTGGTGGTATCAATTTTGAGTCTACTGTAGATAATATAGTAACGTTACCTCCAGAAATTACTACAGCATCAAATGCCGTTTTTCCTAATGTTGTTACGAAAACAGTAGAAAGTGACGTAACAACAGTGACAAATAATGTACATGTCGAATTAACAACATCAATAATACCATTATCAAACACAATAACGACAGTCTCGTCCAAAGAAGATTTAAACACAGGAAATTCGTATAAAACATCATCTATTCAAGAATTGGATATGAGTACTAATTTAAACACTGATTTTTATATAGATACCACACCCTATCCTATATCATCAGTTGATATAATTTCTACTACGTCATCGGTAAATAAGTATAATTTTTCCACGACTTCCCCTAATTTAAGTACGTCTACAGAAAATTTATCGTCACGAAGGAAAGATATTGACATACCCGCTTGGACTGATTCTACACTTATGACTGACACAATACTGGTGACTAGTAACCCTAACATAGACGCGAACTTTACAATCGAATGTAAAAACAACTCACAATGTCCGACTGACAAAGCGTGCCTGACCGGAGTATGCCGGAATCCATGTGAAGCGGAGCAGAATCAGTGTGCAAAGAATACGCCCTGTAAAATTGTCAACCACGCCGCTGTTTGTTTATGTGATGAGGCCGCTGGGGACTTCTGTATACGAGGTATAATTTTACGGATTTCTATAACCATATTATTGGTTAAATTATAAAGAAAAATGTTTAATAACAAATTCGACTTTACAATTATTCTTGAAAGTGAAAATATCTATTAAGACATACGTTTTATCGGACAAATGAGTACTTATCTAATAATTTTGTAAATACACCGTTAATAACAATATTTCAAAATTGTAACATTGTAACATAATTTTATTTGTAACATAACACTAATATATTATTAACATATAACATACTAGAATCACC
Organism: Achroia grisella; assembly: GCF_030625045.1. Lineage (NCBI taxonomy): Eukaryota > Metazoa > Arthropoda > Insecta > Lepidoptera > Pyralidae > Achroia > Achroia grisella. The sequence goes on from NW_026712938.1 coordinate 831,252, forward strand.
TGGAACACTTAAGAAACCAGAACCCTGTCAGTCAGATCGGGACTGTATAGAAACTGAGGCTTGTTTCATGGGATTATGTCATAACCCCTGCGAAATAGACAATGTATGTGGTGTTGGTGCCAATTGCCATCCAGTTAAACAAAGGCCAATGTGTTCATGTCCAGCGGGACAAGACGGAGACCCTGCTGTTAAATGTTCGCCCAAAATATGTAAGCTCTAACTGTTCGTTTGATAAGTAATTTAATAATGCCATAACGAAAAGTATAATTTTATTTTAATGGTATTGATTACGTATAGGTACATATATAGTATGTTCTAAAAGTAAGGAATTTTTTAAAGTTTCGCGGACCATGTACGTTCGATTATTGAAGTTTGTTGTTGTTGTTATATTATATTTAGTATTTTTGACAGATTAAAAGTTCCATTTAGACAATTGGGATTTGGCTTCGACGTCATAACCATATACCCATGTGGCCTTATAGAGCGAATGAGAATCATCACTGTAGTCATTCAAGAGCTTCTGAGCTATACACATGCGACGATTCTTCTGATCAACAAAAATTACTTGCCTTCCTATATAATCCTTAATATGCCGTCCTATTTTGTCGTGTTAAGTAATTTTTCGAATGTTTCGGGCATAAGATGTGTTTCAGCGATGTTTGTTCCGAAACTTCTGAATGTTGATCAGAAGAATCGTCGCATGTGTATAGCTCAGAAGCTCTTGAATGACTACAGTGATGATTCTCATTCGCTCTTTTTATGTGTTATAAACGAACTAAGTATGACATGTACTTCTGTAAAAACTGCATATGTGTTCTAATACAATAACAACAAAAATTAGATTATTAAACAGAATCTAATTTAAATACATTGCCCGCGCAACTTGAAAAGTCACTTTACTTTTTGAACACATCTCATACAATTTAACAAAATTAACAAAATGGACAAGCAATTTTCAATAGTTTATGTCATTATGTATATATGTTTTTTTGTATATATTATATTTAAATCATTAAAAAGGAGAGGTACTAGCCTGCCTGTACTATGTATGTGTATCGGGAAGGCTTTTAATTGAGAAGGCGATTTTATATAATGCAAGTTATTGCAGCGTATGAAGTAAGAGAGGTGTGCATATAGCATACCTTGAGCATTCGATTCTCTCTGCCTATCTCATATAGGATGTAGATATATATATAGAAATATATATAAAAAGATCACTTCTAAATTTTTGTATAGCGTATGTAAAAACACGACTTTTTGCACTTTTTCTTTGTATAATACAATACAATACTTATAACTTTTTACTCAGCTGGTTGTACTCGCAATGAAGATTGTGACTTAACTGAGGCTTGTATAAATAATGCATGCCAACACCCATGTGCCATACACAATCCATGTGCACCCAATGCCGTCTGTATAAATACAAAGCATGGTTCAGATTGTAGCTGCGCCGAAGGATTCAATGGAAATGGATATGTGGGCTGTGTACCAGGTAAGCCAGTCAACTATTATTATAGAATATCATAATAAGTACTTCAAATTTAGCAGGTTATCAATTACATTTATCACATTTTATTTTTAGTAGCCAATTCAGGATCAGTATGTCAATATAATGAAGATTGTCCACCTAATTTACTTTGTGATAGACTCAATAGAGTATGCATAAATCCGTGCGCAGTAGATAGTTGTGGAGACAATGCTGAGTGTATAACTGTAAACCACGAAATTCAATGTAAATGTTATGCCGGCTTTACTGGAAATGCATATTTAGAATGTTTCCAAGGTAAGTAACAGCATCATTACATTATTAAAAATTATTTATAGTATTTGATACTTCAATTTATAACTACTGCGTCTTGGCGAAATACCCTAAAATCGGGGTGAATGCTATACCACAAGAGGAAAAAAAACTACTGCGTCAAAACAGATATACCCATATACTGGCATAGCTGCTGGTATGTGAGCGTCTATGGGATAACTTATTAGCACACCACTTTACTTCGGATGGTCGTGGTTTCGATTCCTTGTACGGTAGTAACATTTGTATTCATGAGTATGTTTGTTTGTATCTTGCCTTTTTTATGTATATTACGTATGTATTCATAAAAAAAGTGTATCTATGTATTTATATCAGTTGTCCTGAAATATTATTAAATTGTAAAAAAGCTAGTGATTTAAATATTGTTATTTTTTTACAAAAAAAAGCAATTAAATTTGCTGATTATATTCGCTATTTTATTTGTTAGGTAAACAACAACCGCGTTAATATATACTGCAGTCTACACACAGACTAATCCGTCTTAGTGTGATTACACTAATATACAAGAGCGCTGTATATTACGGGTTATTAAAGGACTTATATACAGCATTTATCTGAAGTAATTAGCTTTCTTTACATATTATAATGAAAATTACTATTTCATTATTAATGCTTTAGCTAGTGTTATTTCTTTCAGAAATTTATACTCAAACTAGCTATTCGCTCCGGTTTCACACGGATGTACATATATTATACATATAAACCTTCCTCTTGAATCACTCTATCTATTTAAAAAAAATGCTTCAAAATCCGCTCCGTAGTTTTAAAGATTTAAGCATACATAGGGACGGACAGCGACAGCGACTTTATTTTGTACTATGTAATAATGTTATGATAGATATGTGTTGTGTTACCTCTAGTTGGGTTACGACTTTTTGTAAAATTACTTGTTTTTATATTCCTATTTAAAATTTAAACTCCAAAATATATATTTATTTACAAAGTAACGATTACATTATTATTTGGTTTTACCTATAATCGGTAAATAAACAAAAGTACAATATGTGAAATTTGCGAACAATATTTGAGGCATTGAATACATATTAACAGATATGAAGAACTATAAATATTTAATTTCAATTTTAGTGCAAGGATGCCGATCCGACAATGAATGTGCTAATTCCGAGGCATGTATGAATGGAAAATGTGGCTCTCCGTGTCGATGTGGTGTTAACGCAGTTTGTGATGTCCTGAATCATCGCGCTTCATGCAAGTGTCTTCCCGGATACAGCGGTAATCCAACACTTGGTTGCGAGCCCCCTATAAATCCATGCTCTCCAAATCCATGTGGAAATAATGCGTTATGTGAAAGCGATAATGGTAGTCCAATTTGTTATTGTCCAAAAGGATTAACCGGCAACCCATTCAAAAATTGTAGTAAGTATAATAATGTATATCGTGTATTATAATATTATTTTATATTATTACACATTACATAAAAGGAATATTATTACGTCACATTTAAATAGGTTCTGAACGCCATGCATGATACGACACATGATTGACCTGCAAAAGTATTGTGTTACTTTAAAAAGTTTATTTGAAACTATATAAATTAGAAGATTCAGTCATATTAACACATGTAATAATATTTATTTGGTACACACTTGGACTACATCATAAGCGATATTTAATTTTTCGAATCAAAATTGTTGTGGTAACTTAATGTATATTATAATTTCAGTTCCGGAAGGTAACGAGTGTGAACCGAATCCATGTGGACCTAATTCGGGATGTCGTTTAATAGAAAATAAACCTGCCTGTTTCTGTTTACCTAATTATGAAGGAAATCCACCAAGGCAATCTTGTAGAATACCGAATAATCCCTGTAACCCATCTCCATGTGGGCCCAACACACAATGTACAGTATTATCGAATGGATTTGCTAAATGTACCTGCTTACCTGGTTATATTGAAAGTCCAAACACAATTCGAGGTTGTGTGGAAGCACGTAATCCTTGTGAACCCAATACATGTGGAGTTGGAGCTCGATGCGATCAAAATAGAATTCCATCATGTTATTGTCCAGAAAATACTATAGGAAATCCATACAAATCCTGTATTACTCGACCTTATTTACCACCGCATGGTCTTTGTCAACCAGGACCTTGTGGAGCGAACTCAGATTGTTATGTCAGTAGTAACACGGAAATGTGTTTCTGTAAATATGGTTTCACTGGAGATCCTTATACAGGATGTCAACCTAGAAGAAGTCCTTGCACTCCAAATCCGTGTGGGCCATTAGCAACTTGCAATACTAACTATGAAGGCCAAGCATTGTGTTCTTGCCCAGAAGGAAGTACTGGTGACCCTTATGGTTTAGAAGGATGTCAGTCTCGTGAATGTGAAGTGGATGATGAATGTGCAATCAACAAAGCATGTATTGGATATTCTTGTCGCGATCCTTGTCCAGGAGTCTGTGGAATAAACGCTGTCTGTCATGTGGAAACTCATCGTCCATTATGTACCTGTGAACACGGATTAATAGGAAATCCTCTTATATGTTGCTTACCACCAGAAGATCAAAAATCCTCAACTCCTTGCAGTAAAGCACAATGTGGAGTTAATGCAATTTGTCAAGATGTGGGAGATAAAGCTTTGTGCTCTTGTCCTCCTGAGTTCTTTGGGAATCCAACAATTGAATGCAAGCCAGAATGTGTAATGAATTCCGATTGTTTGTCAAATGAAGCGTGTTTGAATAGAAAATGCGTAGATCCATGTGCTTTTGATAATGTCTGCGGTATTAACGCTGTTTGTTTATGCTCAGATCATACAGTTTCATGTTTGTGCAAGGACGGATATATAGGTGATCCCTTAACACAATGTATATATCGACGTAAGTATAATATTTAGCGATTCAAATATATGTTAATTATTATATTTATTAAAGAATTTCTTTTTGTTATATAATTGTTGTTATACTATTGTTATATAATTTTCAGCTATTCTGGTCACACCTGATAATACTACAGTTCAACCTTGTTTACCAAATCCATGTGACCCTGATGCTCCGTGTGATACTTATGGAAATCAATTCGCCATATGCGATGTTTGTGCTGAACCAAATGATGCAAATAATCCTGCATGTAGAGCAGAATGTATGTTGAATTCTGATTGTCCTTTCGACAAAGCTTGTCTTAGAAACAAATGTATAAATCCTTGTCCAGGATCTTGTGGTATAAACGCTGAATGTACAGTATATCATCACGATCCAATATGTCGATGTATACATAATTTTGATGGAAATCCATACGAACATTGCAAACCAACTATAAAACGTAAGAAAGTTTTATTTATTTTTTCTTTTTAATATGAACTATTGTTGAAATATTTTACTGAATCATATTTATATTTTCATTTTTAGCTGTAACAAGTAAATCATGTGATAACGTTCAATGTGGAGACAATGCAATATGTCAGGATTTAAATGGAGCTCTTACATGTCAATGTCTATCCAATTTCTATGGAAATCCATATTTATCCTGTCGACCAGAGTGCGTCATAAATAGCGATTGCGAGTCTAGTTTGGCATGTTTAAATAACAAATGTGAAAATCCGTGCCAAGATAATTGTGGTGTCGGAGCTATATGTAAAACAGTGAACCATCATGCTATATGTTATTGTGAACAAAGTTATACGGGAGATCCATATATAAGATGTCAACCAATACCTACATTGCCATCAGTTTTAACCACATGCGATCCATCACCTTGTGGGCCATATAGCCGATGTATTATATCACCAACAGGATTTGCAGTATGTTCGTGTTTACCGGGTCACAGAGGTGTAGCACCAATGTGTCAGCCAGAATGTGTTAGCAATTCAGATTGCCAGCAATTCGAAACATGTATAAACCAACGTTGTTCAGACCCTTGTCAAGGCAGCTGCGGAGTTAATGCTGATTGTTTCGTTTTAAATCATAATCCCATTTGCAGCTGTGGGAAAGATAAAACAGGTGACCCTTTTACAGTGTGTACCAATGTTGTCGAAACACCTGTTGCAAAAAATCCTTGTGTTCCTTCTCCATGTGGTCCTAATTCTGTATGCGAGATAAAGCTTGATCATCCTGTATGTTCTTGCCAACCCAATTATTCTGGTACGCCTCCATATTGTAGACCAGAATGTGTTATAAGTCAAGAGTGCCCTTCAAATCAGGCTTGCATTAATGAAAAGTGTGTAGACCCCTGTTTAGGAGCATGCGGAAATAATGCCAAATGTAATGTTGTAAATCACACACCTTTGTGTAGTTGTTTGGAAGGCTACAGAGGAGACGCTTTTATTGGGTGTGTTGTAATATCTAAAAATGAGTCGTTAACTCCATGCAATCCATCTCCTTGTGGCGAGAACACAATGTGTACTATAATAGAAAATATAGCTCGTTGCACATGTATTCCTCCCAATATTGGAAATCCCTATGCTGGTGGGTGTAGACCAGAATGCACCTTGAATTCAGATTGTTCAAATCATCTTGCCTGTTTATCGAATTACTGCCGAAATCCATGCAATGACTTATGTGGTGTTAACGCAGAATGTACCGTGACGAATCACATTCCCATATGTACTTGTTTTAAAGGACATGAAGGAGATCCATTTTCTTCGTGTCGTCCAAAATCTAAACCAGGTAAGTCAAATATTAAAATGATATGATTTATATATTAATGATATTTTGATAATTTGTTTGTCTGTATACTTAAATTTTTTTTCAGCTACACCATATGATCCATGTACACCATCACCTTGTGGACCAAATAGCGAATGTCACGTTGTAAATGAACGAGCTGCTTGTTCATGTAAAGCAAACTATCTTGGAGCACCTCCTGCTTGTCGCCCGGAGTGTGCTGTCAGCTCAGATTGTCCACCCAATAAAGCATGTATACAGCTTAAATGCAAGGATCCCTGCCTTAATGTCTGCGGTCTTGATGCACGATGTCATGTAGTTGGACATAATCCAATTTGTACTTGCCCTGAAAATTTCCCTGATGGGGATCCATTTATCAAATGCTATAGAAAGAGTTAGTATGTTTTATATTATACATTTCGATGTTTTGACATTATTTATTATTAGAATCACTCAATACCTTTAATTATATGATTAACCTAGATAATTCTCAAACTTTAGCATTTGTTTAGGCAAAATAATGAGGTAACTCTGTTACGGAATTTGTCATATTCAACATACATATATGACAATATGTTCACTTGAACATATTAATTTCTAAGGACACTATACTTAATGAGGCATACAACATTTAATGCATTTAGAGAAATGATTAAAATGTTAGAAGAATAATTATTAAATAATATAAAAATACGTGTAATTCTAAACTTAGTTAATAATTATTTAAATTTACGTTTATAGAGGTCATGCAGCCACCACCGGATCCATGTCTGCCTTCACCTTGTGGACCTCATTCAATCTGTCGTAATGAAGGCAACCGCGCAGTATGCGCCTGTGACCCTGGTACATTGGGTGCACCACCTGCCTGTCGCCCACAATGTGTTATCAACCAAGACTGCCCACTTGCACTTGCTTGTCTGGCTGGAACTTGCGTCAATCCATGTGTAGGCTCCTGTGGTTTCAATGCACGTTGTATCGTACAGAACCATCGACCTATATGCTCCTGCGATGAAGGTTATTCCGGAGACCCCTTTGCTGGTTGTAATCCCATTGAAGGTAAGTACTATGAAATTAAAAAATATTTTACTCATGTAGATAGAACGGAATTCGTATTATCTTTTTTACAAGTTATTTTGCATGTTTATAGGAAAACTATCTACGTATAAATTACATCTGTTACTTTAGAATGCACATACACATTACAATATTATACATTATTCATATAGCATGTCTTGTAAATTATACATTTTCAGCACCAAAAGATGTACCTCTACATTATCCTTGTAATCCATCGCCATGCGGGCCTAATGCAATTTGTCGGGAAAGAAACGGTGCTGGGTCATGTACTTGCGTAGACGATTATTATGGCGATCCATATGTAGGTTGTCATCCAGAATGCGTCATGAATACAGATTGTTCTGTAGATAGATCCTGCTTCAATAATAAATGTGTGGACCCTTGTTCTGGTACATGTGGACAAAATGCTGACTGTCGAGTTGTTAATCATGCTCCTTTATGTTACTGCCTACCCGGATATACTGGAAATCCTCTGCATGCATGCAATCTTATTACGAGTAAGATCTTTTCTACCTTATCTTGTTTCTTTCTTTATTTCTGTAATCTGATCTTATATCTTTCTACTATCCTTATTTACTTTAGTTTCATCAATACCCGTGGACCCGTGTCATCCTTCGCCTTGTGGACCATACAGTAAATGCCGTACTTTTAACGGTCACGCCGTTTGCACATGCCTTGATATGTGTGTCGGTTCTCCACCTAATTGCCGACCTGAGTGTATTGTGAGCTCAGATTGTCGACCTGATAAAGCATGCATAAATCAAAAATGTCAGGATCCTTGTCCTGGCATGTGCGGCGTAAATGCGCAATGTCAAGTGGTAAATCATAATCCTGTATGTAGTTGTCAAAGAGGCTACACAGGCGATCCTTTTATTAGATGTTTCTTTGAAGAACGTAAGTTTTTTTGATTACTCATATTATATCACATAATATTCTAATAGACTTAGAAAGCGCTATAATATATTTTTTTTTGCTAACAGGGCCAGCTATACCTATAGATATTTGTATTCCAAGTCCATGTGGCCCACATTCACAATGTAAAGACGTTAATGGAGTACCTGTTTGCTCCTGTTTAAATGAGTATGTAGGTCGTCCACCAAATTGTAGACCAGAATGCGTCATAAATGTCGAATGTCCTGGTAATCTTGCATGCATATCGGAAAAGTGCAGCGATCCATGCCCTGGATCTTGTGGTTTCCATGCTAGTTGTAATGTAGTCAAACATATACCTATATGTACATGTGATCAAGGCTATACTGGGGATCCATTCTCAGGCTGTTCATTAATTCCACGTAAGTTAAAAAAACCATGTATACCACCAACTTGACTTCTTAACATGCGTCATATCTAAAATTATTTTAATTTTTAGCCATCGAATTCCAGCAAGCTAATCCATGTACATTATCTCCTTGTGGAGCAAATGCAATATGTAAAGAGAGAAATGGTGCTGGATCTTGTTCATGCGTTCCCGAATATTATGGTGATCCATATGTTGAATGTAGACCTGAATGCGTTTTGAATACGGATTGTCCAAGAAATAAAGCATGCACTAATAATAAATGCAAAGACCCGTGTCCTGGAGTTTGCGGTATGAATGCTGAATGTCGCGTAAACAATCATGCTCCATCTTGTGCCTGCCTACCAGGTTATGAAGGAAATCCGTTTACATCTTGTTACTTAAGTATGTAACACTTCACATTCTATAATTAAATTAATAAATCTTTTTATATATTACATGCATTTATAAAAAGTTTAATAAAAATTTAACTTAAAAGTTTAACTTATTATTTTAGGCACGATTGAAAAGCCTACCGATCCATGTTTACCAACACCATGTGGCCCATATAGTTTATGTCGCAATAGCAATGGACATGCCATATGCTCATGTCAAGAGCAATATTTCGGATCTCCTCCTTTCTGTCGTCCGGAATGTATGGTTAGCAGCGATTGTATGCCAAACAAAGCCTGCTTAAATCAAAAATGTGTCGATCCATGTATTGGAGCATGTGGAAGTAATGCTATCTGTATGGTAGTAAACCATAATGCACTATGCAGTTGTCCTCAAAACCATATTGGTGATCCGTTTACAAATTGCGTATATGAGGAACGTGAGTAGAAATTTATAAACAATGCATTAAATAAATCTGTTAAAATATCTAACATAATTATAATAGTAGGAAAATTAAAACTATTAATAATAATAATAATAAAACTGAAGTAATTTAAGTTATGTGGACACCTATTATTTTTTTAGGACACCAACCAAAACCATCGGGAAATCCTTGTATTCCTTCACCTTGTGGACCAAATTCTCAATGTCGTATTATAGGAGAAACTCCAGCATGTTCTTGCCAACCAGGTTATGTAGGTCGTGCTCCTAATTGTCGACCTGAATGTATATATGATGAGGAATGTCCCAGTAATCTTGCTTGTATTCGTGAAGCATGTTCTAATCCTTGTGAGGGTTCATGTGGATCTAACGCAGAATGTATCGTTATAAACCATAAACCAGTATGTCATTGTCGCGATAGTTATTCAGGTGACCCATTTAGTGGTTGTACTTTTATTGGTAAGTTGTTAATTGCGATATTTTCTTAATAAAATTCTCAAATTTTATTTTTACTGTTTGTAAATTAATTGTCATATTAATTTTTAGTCACGGTACCAATTGAAGACGAAACAAATCCATGTAACCCATCACCATGCGGTCCAAATGCTATATGCACAGAAAGAAATAATGCAGGGGCATGTACATGTGAAACAGGATATTTTGGAGATCCATATCTTGGTTGTAGACCCGAATGTGTTACAAATAATGATTGTCCATTAGATAAAGCTTGTTCAAATAACAAGTGTATAGAACCATGCCAAGGAGCATGTGGAATTAATGCGCAGTGTACTGTAGCACATCATAATCCAGTTTGTTTATGTATTGATGGATATGAAGGAAATCCTGTAGTATCATGTTACCCACAAAGAACACGTTAGTAGCTATTTAGCAATGTATTTTATATATTAAAATGGAGTTTACGTTAAAAACTTAATATTTCATTTATATATTATTTTAGCGCCTACAGCGGAAGTAAATCCATGCATTCCAACACCATGTGGACCATATAGTACATGCAAAATCGTAGATGGACATGGAGTTTGTTCTTGCCAAGAGGGATATGTTAGCGCACCCCCGACTTGTCGCCCTGAATGTGTTATTAGTACAGATTGTCCTCAACATCAGGCTTGTATTAAACAAAAATGTAGAGATCCATGCCCAGGAACATGTGGCATTAATGCTCGATGCCAGACTGTAAACCATAATCCAATTTGTACTTGCAAACCAGGATTTACAGGAGATCCATTTATTACATGCCAGTTAGAGCCAAGTAAGATTATAACAAGTATAAATAAAAGAATATTTATTAAAAAAAAAGTTTAATTATTATTGCAAAAAAAACCCCTATTTATATCGAGTACTGTTTCTTTTTCTTGCATGTACTTTTCTTAAATACAATTCTATTACTTCATGTCTAATGTTCCTATTCTTTAAACTATCTTTCTTAATTTATTATGTTTTCTTTCTTAGAACCTATCTTTATGGGGCCTAAAGGAAATCCATGTGTACCTTCACCATGTGGTCCAAATTCACAGTGTAAAGTTATCGGAGAAGCGCCTGCATGCTCATGCTTACCGAGTTACATTGGTGTTGCACCAAATTGTAGGCCTGAATGTTCAATAAATGCGGAGTGTCCTGGTAATCTTGCATGTCAAAATGAAAAATGTGTAGACCCATGTCCTGGTTCTTGTGGTTTAAATGCGGAATGTTCTGTAGCAAATCATGTAGCATTATGTAATTGCATATCAGGGTATACAGGTGATCCGTTCAGTGGATGTTCGCCGATTGAGAGTAAGTTTCAATCATTTCTTCATGGCGCGTTCGAACTGCGTATTTTGTTAATAACCTAACATTATATAAATATTTTTATAGGTAAATCGGAACCACCTCCAAATCCATGCAACCCGTCACCGTGTGGTGCAAATGCAATATGCAAAGAAAGAAATAGTGTGGGATCTTGCTCTTGTTTGCCAGAATATTTTGGGGACCCATATACAGGCTGTCGTCCAGAGTGTGTGTCTAATTCTGATTGTGATCGTAATAAAGCCTGTTCAAACAATAAATGTAAAGATCCCTGTCCAGGAACATGTGGTATTAATGCTGAGTGTAGAACAGTGAATCATTCACCAACATGCACATGCTTATCTGGATATACTGGTAATCCCATAATCAAATGTGAAATAGGAAGTGAGTATCTGTATACATATATCTACTATTATAAAAACCTATATGTGGAGAAGTCTGTATTTTTTGTTTTCACTAAACTTAATTCAGGTGGCTAAAAATTCAATTACCCGTCATTGAAAAGGATATATTGTATATTTATTATAAATCTACGTCATTAGAAGAAAACGGTTGAAAGGTTTACATTTATTTCTAATAACATAACATCTTATTTTATGTTGAAATAATTTCTAATATAACTCTAATAAGAAAAGAGTCAAATATGAGGCATATCTATATTAAAGGTAATAGCTCATAATTAGTAATAATAGTAACTTAATTGCCTTTTTACAGCTCCTGATAGGTCAGAGCCTTCACAAGATCCATGCAAGCCTTCACCATGTGGACCTAATAGTCTTTGTCGAGTAATAAATGGACACAGTGTCTGTACTTGTGAAAGTGGTTACATCGGAACACCGCCATCCTGTCGTCCTGAATGTATCGTTAGTTCCGAATGTCCACAAGATAAAGCTTGTGTTAATAAGAAATGTACAGACCCTTGTCCTAACACATGTGGACTTAACGCACGATGTCAAGTCATCACTCATAACCCCATATGCAGCTGCTCACCAGGATTTACAGGAGATCCATTTACTAGATGCAATCCTGAGGAAAGTGAGTATTTGGTATATTGTGTTCAGTTTCGTAACCTTTAGTTTGATTTCATAACGAATTTTTCGTATAAAAATTAACTAATATAGATATTGTAATGAACAAATATTTATCATGAATGTTAATTTTAGAACGAGATATAAATGAAAACCCTTGTGTACCTTCACCATGTGGACCGAACTCTGAATGTCGTGTAATTGGAGATCAAGCTGCTTGTTCCTGTTTAGAAAATTACATCGGAAGAGTGCCGAATTGTAGACCAGAATGCACAATAGACGCGGAATGTCCCAGTAATACAGCTTGCATAAATGAACGTTGTAAAGATCCATGTCAAGGTATATGTGGATCAAATGCTCTTTGCTTAACAGTAAATCACAACCCGATATGCAGTTGTCAACAAGGTTTTACAGGAGATGCTAACAATAACTGTAATCCGATTCTCATACCTCGTAAGTTTTATTTTCACTGACCTGTTAGTCTAATATTTAATTTATTTAACTGCTAATTATTGTCTATTTCAATTGTAGCCACGGAAATGTCTATTACGAGTCCATGTTCTCCTTCACCGTGCGGATTAAATGCAGAATGCCGTGAACGTAATGGGGCAGGAGCGTGTCTATGTTTTGATGGTTATTATGGTGATCCTTACAGTACTCAAGGATGCCGTAGAGAATGTGAAATCAATGACGACTGCGCACCAAACTTAGCATGTACAAGATATAAGTGCATTGATCCATGTCACAATATATGTGGCCAATTTGCCCAATGCTCTGTGGATAACCATGTACCTATATGTTCTTGTCCTAGAGGTTTTACAGGAGACCCCTTCTTTGAATGTAAAGAAATTGTAGTACCACGTAAGTTGAAACATTATACTTTATAAACATTATAAACTTTCATTATAAGAAAAATAAATATTAGGGGGGAATAGCAATTTATTTATTTAACTCAATTCTCTTTATTGGAGGGATATATTTAAAGTAGGACGTGTATTAAATTTGATACAATGTATAGAATAATTAAGTACGTATATTAAGTACATTATATTTCTAGTACCTAAATGTATTTTATACGATTGTAATTTGGGAATTGCAAACAAGCTGAAGGTTCTCCTACATATATACATAGACTACGCGATAGTCGAACATGTACATTTAAAATTACACATACACAATAATAGCATACTGCTTAAATTGAAATCATATCGCCTCCTTTACAGAAATAGGTGAGACCAGAGAAATAGGTGACCTATAGAAAATCTTTCACACTAGACTAAAGGCTAATTTATTTGAAGACAAGGTGCTCGCCACACTTATAACAAAACTTGTAATATGTCAATACAACAATATGTCAAAAATAAATAAATTTCATTGTGTTATAGTATAAAGTATAGTGTTATGATACCTATCTTCTAAAAAACTCAAACTAATTTCAGCTACTCCAGCTCAAAATCCATGTGAACCAACGCCTTGTGGGCCAAATAGTCAATGTAGACAGGTGAATATGCAAGCAGTATGTTCTTGCCTACCAAACTACATTGGTTCACCACCTTCATGCAGACCCCAATGTGTTGTGAACAGTGAATGTGATACTTCTAAAGCGTGTATTAATCAAAAATGTGATGATCCTTGTCCTAACACGTGTGGATTGAGAGCTCATTGCTTAGTGAAGAATCATAATCCTATATGTACATGTCCCGCTGGTATGACCGGCGATCCGTTTACTCAATGTTATCACCGTAAGTATAACTTTATTTTATAACTTTTATCTTTTGAATACTCATTTTAAATTTTACCTGCAGAAACTGAAATCTATCTATCTACCTAAATTGCATTTTTCACTTTTCAAGGGTATCATCTTTGATTGCCAGGGGTTTTTTCTAGTTACATGTACTTTATTTAGATTGATTACTAATATCCTGATATATGATAGTTAACACAGTCTTAGTATTACTGTAAATAACGTAGTTCTTTGTAACATTAACTGTTACAGACACGCCACAAACAACTGAGCGACCACCTTCTTGTACGCCGTCGCCGTGCGGACCTCATTCTCGATGTCAATTGCTAGACAGTGGACCAGCATGTTCTTGTTTAGCTGGTTATGTAGGATCTCCACCATCTTGTCGTCCTGAGTGTACTATTAATTCCGAATGCCCAGCTTCATTGGCGTGCGTAAGGCAAAAATGCGAGGACCCGTGCCCTGGATCTTGTGGCGTTGATGCTAATTGCCATGTTCTAAATCATGTTGCAGTTTGCGTATGCAATGAAGGTTTCACGGGTGACCCATTCTCAAGATGCCAGCCAATATTAAATGGTATAGTATGAAATAATGTTAATGTGCCTATTGTTTATTTTTATATCATAAATAAGTTGTTAATACCTACATGTTGTTACAGTACCTACATCCCCATCATCTGTTGATCCGTGTAATCCATCTCCTTGCGGACCAAATGCTCAATGCGATAATGGATTTTGCACATGCCTGTCAGATTATACTGGAAATCCTTATGAATCATGTAGACCAGAATGTACAGGAAGTCAGGAATGCCCCAGAGATAAGGCCTGTTTCAGAAATAAATGTCGTGATCCATGTCCAGGGGTGTGTGGCCTTAATACAAAATGCGATGTAATTAATCATATTCCAACATGTTCTTGTACAGCTGGTTATACTGGTAATCCATTTACAAACTGCTATCCTGTGGAAAATGACAAAAAAATATCAAAGGACCCGTGTCATCCATCTCCTTGTGGTCCCAATAGTGTATGCAGGACAACAGATAACACAGCTGTGTGTGCTTGTATTGAAGGTTTTCAAGGAGCACCACCATTATGCAAGCCAGAATGTGTTGTTAGCTCTGAATGTTCGTCTACAAAAGCTTGCGTAAATCAGAAATGTATCAATCCATGTATTAATGCATGTGGCGTATCTGCTCGCTGTGAAGTAATCAATCATAGTCCAATCTGTAGTTGCAATCCAGGACAAACAGGAGATCCATTCAAGAGTTGCTATTTAATGGATATTCCGCCAGAACCAGTAGATGCATGCAATCCTTCTCCGTGCGGACCAAATGCAATATGTTTAGATCGCAATGACAAAGCAAAATGCAGATGTATTGAGAATTATATAGGACAGCCACCTAATTGCAGACCAGAGTGCATAATTAATCCTGACTGCCCATCTAATCAAGCATGTATTAGAAATAAATGTATAGATCCATGCCCAGGATCTTGTGGTATTAATGCAGACTGTATTGTCGTGAGTCATACTGTTTCGTGCAGTTGTAAAGAAAAATATACAGGAAACCCATTTTTGCAATGCATACCAATACATGGTAAATGTTATTAATAATTTTAAAACTTTTATTGTAATAGCAAATATCTTATAGCTAATATAATAATACTTTTATTTCAGAAAACGTCGCACAGCCATGTGATCCATCGCCATGTGGTGCAAATGCTATTTGTAACCAACGAGATGGTGCAGGTTCTTGCTCCTGCTTAGAAGGATACCAAGGAAATCCCTATGAGGGTTGTCGACCTGAATGTGTTCTTAGTTCCGACTGTTCTGCTGATAAATCTTGTATTCGAAACAAGTGCGCAGATCCATGTCCAGGAATCTGTGGCTCTAATGCTGAATGTATTGTAATTAATCATGTTCCTACATGTTCATGCGTAAGGGGTCATTCCGGAAATCCATTTGTACAATGTGCTAAAGATACGCCAATAATAGAAATAAAGCCTTGTCAACCATCTCCTTGTGGTCCAAATAGTGTTTGCAGAGAAAATGGAGGATTGGCATCGTGTGAATGTTTGCCAGATTATATAGGCGCTCCACCGGACTGTCGACCTGAATGTACAGTAAGCACTGAGTGTCCATCAGATAGAGCTTGCCATCGATTAAGATGTGCTGATCCTTGTCGTGGCACGTGTGGAATTGGAGCGCACTGTCAAGTTGTTAATCATAGTCCTTTATGCAGCTGTCCTGCCGGTACTAGTGGCGATCCGTTTATAAGTTGTCCTAAAAAGGTAGAGAACACAGTGTTTGATAAACCAAAACCATGTCAAGGGAATCCATGTGGTCCTTACAGTGAATGCCGACCAGTTGGCGATAGTCCGTCATGTTCTTGCATAGATGGTTATATAGGTAGTCCACCAAATTGCCATCCAGAATGTCTTGTAAATACTGACTGTCCATCACATCAAGCATGCATTGCCGAAAAATGTACAAATCCTTGTGAAGGTTCGTGCGGTTTCAGAGCAGAATGTAGAGTACATGACCACATACCAATATGCAGTTGTCCAATAAATTACTCTGGTGATCCATTTATTCAATGCACAGAAGTAATAGGTAAGTTATTACATTTTTTATAAGATTATATATATTTTTTACATTTTAATTTGCTGCAATGACTTACTTCGACATAATTACTAGATCAGTGCTTCCCAAATAGTTTTTGCTGCGTACCAGTTCAAAAAAGATCTCAAACCTTGCGTAAGGGGTACGTAAGCAATTGTAGCAATCACACTAATATTATAAATGAGAAATTTTGTATGTGTGTGTATGTTTGTTTTACTGATAGCCGCACGTACCCATTGATGTAACTTCACGTACCTCTGGGGGTACGCGTACCACTAATTGGGAAACACCGCACTAGATGACTGGTTTTCGTGTTAATACTAGTTTTGTCTTAAGATTTTTACTTTTTTTTTATTTAGTTCCTCTAATACTCTTTTTCGTATACATGAACTAAAATATCTTTTAATTAACCTAAGCAACATATTTTATATTATGTTTTAGCCGAAATACATTTTATCACAGACTTTACAAAATTTTATCGCCTATTTTTAATTATATCTTTTATATTTTTAATAATGAGCTTGGTTTACTGAAAATAAGATTTTATAGTGGTTTGCGTGAACCAATATACTGGGTTGTAATGTCATAAAAGTACGTTTTAGTAAACGAAATGCTAATAATCAGAGGTACCATCCTTACAAAGAGTGGACATAAAACAATTATTTTTATTACATAATATTTTTTTTTAGTTTTACCAACACCTTCAGCTGATCCATGTAACCCGTCTCCATGTGGAAGTAATACTTTGTGTGAATCTGGAGTTTGCCTGTGTGCAGCTGGGTATTTTGGCGATCCTTACATAGGTTGTCGTTTGGAATGCTCTACTAATGGAGAATGTTCACCGACTCGTGCCTGTCAGGGAGGAAAATGTATTGATCCATGTCCCGGTGCCTGTGGTACTAATGCCTTGTGTTCAGTAAATAACCATATTCCATCATGTACTTGTCCGTCTGGTACATCTGGTGATCCATTTTCATTATGCACAGAAGTAAGACAGATAGGTAAGTTGTTATCATATATTTTTAAAATCTCATATATGGTATATATAATATGTTATTTTATATATGTATTATATAGCTAATTTAACTAATTGTTTTAACAGTTACGCAATCAGCATGTTCACCGTCACCATGTGGTCCTTATAGTGAATGTACAGTGAGTACTAATGGAGCTGCAGCATGTTCATGTAAAGCAGGTCATATCGGTTCTCCTCCATCTTGCCGGCCAGAATGCCTAGTCAGTTCTGAATGTAAACTACAATTAGCTTGCATTGACCGGCGTTGTCGTGATCCCTGCGAAGGTGCTTGCGGCCGTGGAGCACGTTGTCAAGTTATCGCACATTCACCTATTTGCACGTGTAATGATGGATACACGGGTGATCCATTCACATACTGTTATCCTACTCCAGGTAAATTAAGCTCTTTAGTTAGTTATTTACACAAGAAATTACGTTATGTATTATTTCGTAAATGACGGAAACGACTTTTTTATATTTAGATAAAGTTTTGCTTTTTTAAGTTTGTCCGCATATAGACAAACTTTATGTTGTCTATAAACATAATTTTATACAAAAATATATGTAATAGACAGGTAACTAAACTTTGGATTACACCGTTTTTCCTGCGTAGGCAAGCCTCAATCGTAAATAACAACTCTATGAACACTAGTATGATGATATATTATATATTTTTTTATAGAGCCTCCATCTATACCTGTTGATTCTTGTCAACCATCACCATGCGGACCCAATTCAATATGCGTAAATTCAGGAGAAACACCCGCGTGTAGTTGTCAACCTACTTTTATTGGCGCTCCTCCAAATTGCCGACCTGAATGTACAATTAGTGCTGAGTGTGCTGCCACCCTTGCCTGCGTGAATCAACGATGTAAAGACCCATGTGAACAAGCCTGTGGACAACGAGCTATATGCTCGGTGGTTGACCATCGTGCATCTTGCACCTGTGAACCTGGTTTAGAAGGCGATCCATTCCAGGGTTGTTCACCCTCTAGAGGTAAGGGAATATTTATGGTTATTGCAATAATTGTAATTTATAATAAAAGAGATATAAACATGTTCTTTTAGATCAAACATATAGTTAAATGAATAACTCGATTGAAAGGTAATTGAATAAATCTTTAATGGTAATCTACAATTAAATTAACATTTTAAGTAAAGTTTCAAATTGTGATTTCCAAAGTGCATGTAACATTATGCTTTGCGAAGCGTGAGGTATCGTGCTTTAAAGGTGAGCTCATTGTAAAAATTCCAAGACGGCGACGCCTCACACGGTTTACTAATGTACAAAAAATGATAGAACTGTATAGGTGTGTTTACTTCGAGATTTGTTTGGTGACCATGCCCACCTCCGGATCTGCAGGTATTCTCACCAATTCAGTGACTATTTATGCTTCAAACATTATAGCCTTCGGATCAGGTAAACCATAATTTTAATCATTTAGAATTTTTAAATGCTTCCAGAAGGGACGTAACAACTTGACATAATTTTTATGTGAAATTAATGCCTTTGCTTAAAATCGGAGCACGCGGAGATAACCTAGCACTTACAGTAAAGCTTAGGGTCGTTCGCCATGACGATTCGCTTTGGACGGTGCTACTAGTGATAGTGATGCTGTCGACGGAGGTCACTAAAAGTCGCCGAGGCCAGCAAGCTTCGACTAACGCTTCGGACCAAGGAGATGCTTCTACTGACGGAGGTGATTGACTTATTATATCGGTAAGTTTTTTTTACCATATTGTAAAAATATTTCAGCTCCGCCACAGATTGAATACTTAAATCCATGTGAACCTTCTCCTTGTGGCATAAACACTGAATGCAAAGTTCAAGGAAACGTCGGATCGTGTACGTGTTTACCTAATTACTTCGGTGACCCATATCAAGGTTGTAGACCAGAATGTTTAGCGGATTCAGATTGCCCTTTGACCTCAGCTTGTAACCGAAATAAATGTGTTGATCCATGTCCCGGTGTGTGTGGACACAACGCGGATTGTTACACAACAAATCATAAACCATCATGTACTTGTAAATTGGGACATACTGGCAATCCACTATCTATGTGTTTTGTTATTTCTGGTAAGTTGAACAGTATAAAATTTATTACCGAAAATCATAAATCAATCATAAATGAATGAAATAATTAAATTCTATTTTCAGAGCATGATGCGTCTGTAATTAACGTCTGTAGTCCATCGCCATGTGGTACTAATGCCAATTGTAAAGAAGTAAATGGTCAGCCTGTTTGTTCATGTATATCAAATTATATAGGATCTCCACCAAATTGCAGGCCTGAATGTATTGTGAATTCAGAATGTAAAACTAACAGGGCTTGCATTAATCAGAGATGTATAAATCCATGTCCAAAACCATGTGGACGGAATACTGAATGTAAAGTAATAAATCATAGCCCCGTGTGCTCTTGTCTACGTGGATTTTCAGGAGATCCGTTTATAACATGTACTCCTGAATTATGTAAGTATTTATGTATTTTGTTGCTATTATGTGAGATAAATATGAATATTATGATTAACGTCAGATTCATTGTTTTTGTTAGATGTATCTCCAGTCGTAGCGAAACCATTACATCCTTGTATGCCATCGCCATGTGGTCTGTATTCAGAATGTCATGATAATAATGGATTGGCATCGTGTACGTGTTTGGCCTCTTATGTTGGTTCACCACCATTCTGTAAACCTGAATGTGTCGTACATTCTGACTGCCCAAGCAACCAAGCATGTGTGTCGGAAAAGTGCAGAAATCCATGCGATGGATCGTGTGGCCTCTATGCTACATGTTTCGTGAACAATCACATCCCAGTCTGTATATGTCCTGATGGATTTACTGGCGATCCTTTTAGAGAATGTGTTACCAAACCAATAGAAGGTATGTACGGTCATAGTTATTTTATATATTATTACATCAGCTACCAAATGTCAATAAATGTCTCGTCGAAATCAGTCCAGCCATTTTAGAGATTATCCGGAACAAACAGACAGACAGACAGACAAAAAATGTTATTTAGGTGTATGTACCGTATTTATATTATTATTATATATTATGCATGTAGTAAAAAACGGTTATTTCAGTATTACAAACAGACAATTTTATTTATATGTATAGATATAGCCTGTCTTATAAGCACAAATAAGGTAATTAATGAGTTTTTAAATGAGATATTTTTAATTAATTAAACTGTTTATTCTGTGTTTTAGACATACCTAGCCCTCTCGATCCATGTAATCCCAATCCTTGTGGATCTAATTCCAATTGCAACAACGGTATCTGTTCATGCATAGAAGGGTATCACGGTGATCCTAATATGGGCTGTCGACCAGAATGCATATACAATACTGATTGTGCATCTGATAAAGGTTGTCAAAGAAATAAATGCATAAATCCCTGCATCGGAACATGTGGTAGAAATGCAGTCTGTGATGTAGTTAATCACATACCAATGTGTACTTGTCCGAAGGGCATGAGTGGAAATGCTTTCGTAGAATGTCGTTACTCCATGGGTAAGTATAGTAGTTAACACTATAATATTCATTTGGAAAACTTGTTATTAAATACATTTTAAACTTTTTTGATTATTTTAAAATAGTTCAGAAGAATCATTAGAACTATGCTCTTAAAACTGTGAAGATATATGTATGAATAATTTTCCGTTTCAGTTGTATCGATAAATCCATGTAATCCTACACCATGTGGACCTAACAGTCAATGCCGTCAATCAAATGGTCAAGCAGTTTGCTCATGCGTACCAGGATATCGAGGTAGCCCACCAAATTGTCGCCCCGAATGTGTCGTCAGTTTGGAATGTTCATTAAAGGAAGCTTGCAATAATCAGAAATGTGTAAATCCATGTATTGGTGCTTGTGGTTCAGGAGCTGTATGTGATGTAATAAATCATAATCCAATATGTACATGTCCACCATCATTCACAGGAGATCCTTTCATAAAATGTACAATTAAAGGTAATTTAATAATAATAATATATATATATATTATTTATATTAAAAATTAAATTAAATTATATAAAAAAATGCATTATATTAAATTAAAATATATAATAATTAAATTAAATTATATTAAAATAATCTTATATCATATATTTTACAACATAATATATTATTATTTTCAGTTCAAGAAAATATTCAAGTAGATCCATGCGAGCCATCTCCATGTGGCCCACATTCGATTTGCAAAATAAGTGGAGAAAATCCGATTTGCGCATGCTTGGCAACCTTTAAAGGATCACCTCCAAATTGTCGACCGGAATGTATTAGCAATAGTGAATGTGATTATAATCTAGCATGTTTGAATAACAAATGCTCAGATCCATGTATCGGAACATGTGGTTCTAACGCGGAATGTAGAGTAGTAAGTCATGCACCAATGTGCATGTGTCAAGAAGGATACATCGGAGATCCATTTTCTTATTGTAGTCCACAGACAATAATGGATTCGCCTGAAATTTTAACTCCTTGTAGTCCAAGTCCATGTGGATCGAATGCTATATGCAGAGAACAGAATAGAGTTGGTTCGTGTCAGTGCTTAGACGGATATTCTGGCAATCCTTATGAAGGTTGTCGACCAGAGTGTGTCGTGAATTCTGATTGCCCTCTTAATAAAGCGTGTAATAGACTAAGGTGTATTGATCCTTGCCCTGGTACGTGTGGCTCAAATGCATTATGTCAAGTTAATAACCACATGCCTACATGTATATGTCAAACAGGATATACTGGTAATCCATTCAGTGCTTGTACAATTCTTATTGAACGTAAGTATGAATTTATCTGTGTATTATACTATTTTATTAAGGTGAAAATGTCATGATTGCACTTAATTCATATCATGAAATTTAAACATTGTCAGTGAATTGAAAATATCAGAAAGTTGTCCTTAAAATATAATGTAATGTAATCTATCATATAAATTGTTTAATTCGTTGTATTCCACTAATTTTTATTTAAAATCTATTTTAGCACAAGTGGTAGAAAAAAATCCATGCAGTCCTTCGCCATGTGGAGCTAATAGCCAATGCAAAGAAGTCAATAGACAGGCAGCGTGTTCTTGCCTAACAAATTTTATTGGTACCCCTCCAAATTGCCGCCCAGAATGTGTTGTTAGCTCGGAGTGTCCATCACAGTTAGCCTGTAACAATCAAAAATGTACAAATCCATGCATTGGTACATGTGGAGAAAATGCAAATTGCAATGTAATAAATCACAGTCCAATTTGTGTCTGCAAATCGGGACTGACAGGAAATCCATTTACTAGATGCTATCCTATGAAAAGTAAGGAAATGTTGTTATTATGCCGTTTTAATGTAATAATGCAGAATGTTATTAATATGTTTATTGTTAATGTTTTCTTGTTAATGTAATTAAATTAAAACTGTTTCTAGCTCTGAAGCCACCTGAACACTCACTACAGCCCGATCCATGTACCCCATCTCCTTGTGGCTTATATGCAGAATGCAGAAATGTTAATGATGCTCCGTCGTGTGCTTGTTTGTCTAATTACCTTGGAAATCCACCTAATTGTAGACCTGAATGCACCATCAACTCTGAATGCCCAAGCAATCAGGCGTGTATGAATGAAAAATGTCGAGATCCCTGCCCTGGAGCTTGTGGTCTTAATGCTCTATGTACTGTATTTAATCATATCGCTCAATGTGGTTGTATTGAAGATTATACGGGTGATCCATTTACAAGATGCCTTTCCATACCGGACGAAGATGGTAAGTACAATATGTTGTAATATATATATATATACATTATTTACATTACCAGTTTTTATAATATAATTGTGTTTTTAGAAGTACCAGAAGTGGATTCGTGTAATCCATCACCTTGTGGAGCAAACGCAGAGTGTAATAATGGAATATGCAAATGCTTGCTGGATTATCAAGGTGATCCTTACGTTGGATGTAGGCCTGATTGTTTGACTAGTACTGATTGTTCACTTAATAAAGCATGCTTGAAAAATAAATGCATTGATCCATGTGTAAATACCTGTGGAATAAATGCAATTTGCAGTGTTTACAACCATATTCCATTATGTGCTTGTTCCGAGGGTTATTCTGGAAATGCCTTTTTGGAATGTAGAAGAAATATTATTGAAATCTTAAACCCTTGTAATCCATCACCATGTGGCCCCAACAGTCAGTGCCGAGAAATAAATGGCCAAGCTATTTGCTCATGTTTAACTGGATACGTAAGTGCTCCGCCCACATGTCGACCTGAATGTACTTCGAGTGCTGAATGTGCTTTAAATATGGCTTGTTCAAATCAGCGTTGCATAAATCCATGTAAAGGCAACTGTGGTGCTGGTGCTGAATGTCAAGTTATAAATCATAATCCAATCTGTTCCTGTCCACGTGGATATAATGGTGATCCATTTAAAGGTTGTGCTCTGGCAGGTACGTAATACATATATTCATTAAACTTTGAACAGTAAAAATTTATGTAGAGTATTCGTATGATAAATTATTATGTAATATAATAAAGTAAGCTGGATATAGAACCTATATTTAAACAACAAATTATTTTGTTATATTCTAGATATCCAAGAGACACCATATGTAAATCCATGTTTGCCATCTCCTTGCGGTCCAAATTCAGAATGCAAAGAAGTAGGAGGTTCACCATCCTGTGCTTGTCTGGTTGATTATATTGGCAGTCCTCCTAACTGTCGTCCTGAATGCATAGCAAATTCAGAATGTTCTAATGAATTGGCATGTATAAATAACAAATGCAAAGATCCATGCCCGGGATCATGTGGAAGTAGTGCTGAATGTAGAGTTGTGAGTCATGCTCCTCAATGTTTGTGTCCACCGGGATACAGCGGAGATGCATTTATAGAATGTAGAATATTAGACTACCCGCTGACACCTTGTTCACCGTCACCTTGTGGACCCAATGCCATTTGTAAAGAATATCAATCTGCTGGATCATGTGTATGTTTACCCGAATATATTGGTAATCCGTATGAAGGCTGTCGACCAGAATGTGTCGTAAATTCAGATTGTAGCAGCAATTTAGCTTGTATTCAAAATAAGTGTAAAAATCCATGTAGCAACGTTTGTGGACGCAACGCTGTTTGTAGTATCATCAATCATAGTCCACAATGTGAATGCCTACCTGGACTGACGGGAGATCCCTATCAAAATTGTTACGAAAAGATTGCAGGTTAGAAATTATTATTATTATGTTTTACCATTTCGTTCAATGTTGCATTCGATTACTATAGTCTACATACAATAATTAATCTAATAATCAAAATAGTTTTTTTTTTAATATTGTATAATTCGATAATGTGATTTTTTTACAGATACTCCTGTGGTATCTAGGGATCCATGTACACCATCTCCATGTGGACATAATAGTATTTGTAAAGTATCTAATAACCAAGCTGTATGTACATGTCAGCCAGATTTCCTAGGATCACCACCAGCTTGTAAACCAGAATGTATTGTGAGCTCTGAATGTAATCAACAACAAGCTTGTATACGTCGAAGGTGCAGGAACCCGTGTGAGGGAGTATGTGGTCAAAATGCCGATTGTAAAGTGATTAATCATAGCCCAATTTGCTCGTGTCGGGTAAAGTACACTGGCGATCCATTTAATAGGTGCTATGAATTACAAAGTATGTATTTCAAATCCCCTTATATCATTATTCATGTATGTTCCATCCTTGAATATATGTATATTTATTAATTATTATTTTTTATAGGCACAGACGTCGAGTTCACTCCTGCAAATCCTTGTCTACCATCCCCATGTGGGCCATTTTCTCAATGTCGTGACCTCCATGGTATGCCTTCTTGCTCTTGTTTACCGCAATACACCGGTAGTCCACCGAACTGTCGCCCAGAATGCACTATAAATACCGATTGTGCTAGTGATAAAGCCTGTATAAATGAGAAATGTATGGACCCATGTCCAGGAACTTGTGGTTTAAATGCAGATTGCCGAGTTCAAAATCATGTATCAATTTGTACATGTTTTATCGGTTACACTGGAGATCCATTTAATTTATGTTCAGTGATTGTATTAACAGGTAAGAATTAAGTTGTTCAGGAGTTGTTTAATCTATAGCATTATAGTATTCTAACATATTTTTTTTACCTAGAACCAACAGTAGCAGATCCATGTAATCCATCGCCTTGTGGATCAAACGCAGTTTGTAATAATGGTGTTTGTACATGTTTACCTGAATACAATGGTGACCCGTACTTCGGATGCAGACCAGAATGTACTATTAGTTCAGATTGTCCGACAATTAAAGCATGCGCTAGGAATCGTTGTGTCGATCCATGCATTCAAACATGTGGTACTAACGCTATCTGTGAAGTTGTAAACCATATGGCTGTGTGTGTATGTCCTCCAAGAACAACTGGAAATGCATTCATACAGTGTGACCCTGTTAGAGGTAAAAATTACTTTTATTTATAATAATAAACTGCCAAAATCTGCATGAAATCTGACAGACAGGCAATTCAAATCTTATATTAAACAATTTTTATGTAAGAAAGCCTATTACAGGATAGACGAATTCATAGATGACAACATATCAAGTAAATAATTAGTTTATTAGCATACAACGTTATAATTTTATTTTCTCATTGCTTTCTTGATTTAATTGATTGATTTTAGAAATATGAAAGCGTAGCTGTTTTTGTATTAATTGCCGCATGCATTCTTATGTAAAATGTGAATACTATAACTATCAGATGGCAATTGTGAGTAGCTTTGACGTGGTCTAGTGTTTTGAGTAGTCATGCTCACTAAAATGTCCAGACTTGTGGCGGAGTGGTGGGCCGGGTCATTGGGCTCCCTAAAATGTGGTCGAGCGCAGTGATGGCTGGCTCATCCGTCATACTCGTGAACGGGTGCTGCTTGTAGCGACTGGTCTGCTCTAATCACTATGACTGATTTCCTCTTATTAATTGTTTAACCAGTTGGTTATGTATTCAATATTTTTTCTTTTTGAGTATTTAATTGAATTAGTGCTAATTGGTGGTTTGTATTCACACACTTAAACTTAAAAATGTAAAGTAATAATAAAATTATTTAAAAGAGCAACACGCAAGTTTCTTGCTCGTTCTTCTTGTGATGAGACAGCTTTCCGAACGAGCGGTAGATTAAAAAAAAATGTAATGACTATTCAAAAGTGCTTCAGTGTAAGTTTATTTGAATAAATGATTTTCTATTCTATTCTATTCTAATTTAGAATTGGATACTAATAATATTTTTTATTACTAGTTAATTATTATGGTTTGACCATAGACTATTTATATTAACGACTAAAAAGCGATGCGTTATATAATAGCTTACTTGATAATATTATTACGAGTATTTTTTACTACCTAATATTGGGCGGTAAACATATCGGATTACCACGGAAAAGTCTTTTCCTTATTCAGGTTATATAGTCTATGCAATGTACAAATAACTTGGCTTTCTATTGGTAAAAGAATTTTCAAAATCAGTTTAGTAGATCCAGATATTACACTCTGCAACTGCACAAACTTATTAAACTAACAAACTCTTTATAATATTAGTATGCGTTATTTTCAGATAATATTCCAACAAATCCGTGTCAACCAAGTCCTTGTGGACCCAACAGTCAATGCAGAGAGATCAATCAACAAGCTGTGTGTTCTTGTCTCTCTGAATATCGCGGCACGCCACCTTCCTGCCGCCCAGAATGTGTTTCTAGTTCTGACTGTCCACTTAATAAAGCTTGTAGCAATCAAAAATGTATCAATCCCTGTCAAGGAACCTGTGGCGTAGGTGCTAAATGTCAAGTTATCAACCATAATCCTCTCTGTTCCTGTCCTACAGGATTAACTGGTGATCCATTTACTAGATGTTTAGAAATGCGTAAGTTACTTAATAATTATGATACGATAATAAAAGTAATAGTAATGTCATGACAGTAACTACTATTACTACATAGACAGTATATACATTTTGTGTTTCAGCTATTATAAATTCGCCGCCAGTAAATCCGTGCCTTCCTTCGCCCTGTGGACCTAATTCGATTTGCCAGCCAAACCATGGTGAAATTCCAACATGTCAATGTTTATCAGAATATATCGGTGTACCCCCTAATTGTCGTCCAGAATGTATTGCCAATAGCGATTGCGCACCTCAAATGGCTTGTATAAATAGAAAATGTCAAAATCCTTGTACAAAAGCATGTGGTACGAATGCTGAATGTCGGGTAGTAAGTCACACTCCAATGTGTATATGCCCCACTGGTTTTACTGGTGACGCATCGGTGCAATGTACACAAAGTACAATCATGCAGATGGAATCTTTATCTCCATGTACACCATCACCATGTGGTGCAAATGCAGAATGTCGTGAACAATTTGGAGCTGGTGCTTGCATATGTGTGAACGGTTACTTCGGTAACCCATATGAAGGATGTCATCCAGAGTGTTTAGTAAACTCAGATTGTCTTAGTACTAAAGCATGTATCAGAAATAAATGTATAGATCCCTGTCCAGGAACTTGTGCAGCCTTTGCTGATTGTGTCGTTGTTAATCATTCACCCTTATGTACGTGTCAAAATGGATATACTGGAGATCCATTCAGACAATGTAATAGAAAATGTAAGTTCCGTTGATTAAACTTTTAGTTCGTGAATTGTTATCATAGTACAAAATGGGTAGTAGTTAATAAATGTATTTATTTATACAGCGCAAGAAATTGAGAAAGTAACTCCATGTACACCTTCGCCGTGTGGTCCAAATAGCCAATGTCGTGTATCAAATGGGCAAAGTGTATGTTCTTGTGCGCTTGAATATAAAGGTTCTCCTCCAAATTGTAGACCTGAGTGTGTAGTAAGCTCTGAATGTCCAACAGACAAAGCTTGCCAAAATAAAAAATGTGTAACTCCATGTCCAGGACCATGTGGCCTTTTTGCTGACTGTAGGGTTATCAATCACAGTCCAATATGCACATGTCAAAATAGATATACAGGAGATCCATTTTCAAGATGCTATGTTATACAATCAGGTATAGTTTTTGTAAATTATAATTTATTATACATATTTGTTTTTTCACGGAATTGTACGTAAAAAAGATTGTACATTAAGTATGAAACTGTTTAGCATCATAGTTATCAGCAACACTTATTATTATTCTTTTTTAATTTATAATTACTATCTTTCACATTATAGACTAATAATATAGTACTATATTGATCAGAAAAAAAAATGTTATTTAATTCAAATATATTTTATTTGCAGCTCCATTAATTAACTTCTCCCCTGAAACTGACCCCTGCATACCATCGCCTTGTGGTCCAAATTCGCAATGTCAAAATCTTCGGGGAATTCCATCATGCTCATGTCTTCCAACTTTTGAGGGTAGTCCTCCAAATTGTAGGCCTGAATGCTCCATTAATGAAGATTGCGCTAGTAATTTGGCCTGCATTAATCAAAAATGCAGAGATCCCTGCCCTGGTTCATGTGGTGTTAACGCTAACTGCCAAGTCCTGAACCATATTTCAGTATGTATATGCATAGAAAGTTACACGGGCAATGCATTTACACAATGTACTCCTATTCCTCCAATAGGTATGTAGTGATTTTTTTTAAAATCCTTTTATGCTTTTCTAGAATGTTCAATAATGTTATTGATATAATTTTTAATTTTCAGAACATGAGGATCCCTGTAATCCGTCCCCTTGTGGTACAAACGCAGAATGTTTTGATGGAAAATGTAACTGTATTGCGGAATTCCAAGGTGACCCGTATGTTGGATGTCGACCAGAGTGCGTACAGAGTTCTGAATGCGACCGCACTAAAGCATGTATAAAGAATAAATGCAGAGATCCTTGTCCCGGTACATGTGCATCTAGTGCAGTTTGTAATGTGATTAATCACATACCTATGTGTAGTTGTCCTGAGCGAATGACTGGCAATGCTTTTATAGACTGCAGACCAATTATAGGTACAACATTTAATATACAACATTATAAATATTATTTATTAGGTACTACCACAATTTTTATAAGTAATATTAAATGAACTATTTCAGAATCAATTTCGGTAAATCCTTGTCAACCCTCACCGTGTGGTCCCAATAGTCAGTGTCGAAAAGTAAACGGTCAAGCTGCATGTTCATGTGCTCCAAATTACATAGGGGCACCCCCTACTTGCCGTCCTGAATGTACCATAAGCTCTGAATGCTCATTAAACCACGCATGCAGTAATCAACATTGTGTAGATCCTTGTGTCGGTTCATGCGGCGTAAATTCAGAGTGTAAAGTAGTAAACCATAATCCCATATGTACTTGTCCAACAATATATACAGGAGATCCATTTTCAAGATGCTTCAAACTTCGTAAGTACCATATTCTATAACATAATTTATATTGTTAACCGAGTCTTAACATGGATAATTTTATGGTAAATAAAGGTCTCTCGACGTTTCGACTAGGTAGCACTAGCCGTGGTGCCAGCAGTTTTTTCTACTACCATCACTAGATTATCTAACGAAAGCACTCACGGTATACGTACACTTACTGATTGATGATACCGAACTTTGTCTGAACTTATTTATTGATAACGTGCTCTTTGAGCTATTGAATGTTTTGTTTGGCCAACATGGTTGTCACTTACTTCTAATAGTCGAGGGAGGTACCTTTATTTACCGTAAAATGATACGTGTTAAGACCCAGTTGACAGTAACATAATGTGTATTAAACACGAAAGTTTAAAAATAACTGTTTCTATAACATGTATTATATCGTATGTAACTAATGTGTTATTTGTTTGTTCTTTAACTACAGCGGAAATATTATCAGAACCTGTGAATCCATGCACACCTTCTCCATGTGGCCCTAATTCGCTTTGTAGAGAAATTAATAATGTACCCTCTTGTACATGTTTACAAGGCTATGTTGGACAGTCTCCTAATTGTAGACCTGAATGCGTAAGCAATGAAGAATGTTCGACACATATGTCTTGTGTAAATATGAAATGTAAAAATCCTTGCGAAAGTGCCTGTGCTCCAAATGCAGAGTGCAAAGTCGTTAGTCACTCACCAATTTGCCTGTGTCCTGTCGGATTTACTGGAGACCCGTTATTCAATTGTATTCAAGTACCGATTTATTCGGAGTCCATTACTACACCATGCTCACCTTCTCCGTGTGGAGTAAATGCAATATGTAAAGAGAGAAATAATGCAGGATCATGTATATGCATCGAGAACTATATTGGAAATCCATATGAAGGCTGTCGACCAGAATGTGTAGTAAATACTGATTGTCGCTCTAATATGGCGTGTATCAGTAATAAGTGTGCAGATCCATGTCCTGGAAGCTGTGGTAACTATGCTGATTGCCAAGCAGTGAATCATGTACCTTTATGTACTTGTAAGACTGGATACACAGGAGATCCATTTAGATACTGCGTCTATCAAGGTAGATTCAGTTAATACTATATATTTAAAAAATATTTATATTAGAATGACAATTCCATATTTACTTTATGATTTCAGAATCATCACCACCAGAAGCAGTTGATATTTGCTATCCATCACCATGTGGCCCTAATAGTCAGTGTAAAGAAATTAATAAGCAAGCTGTGTGTTCCTGTCTTCCGGAGTACATAGGGTCTCCGCCTAACTGTCGCCCAGAATGTGTTGTGAGCTCTGAATGTTCACAAAACAAAGCTTGTGTTGATAACAAATGTATTAATCCATGTCCCAAACCATGTGGTCAAAATACTAATTGCAAAGTCGTCAATCACAGTCCAATCTGTTCATGCAATCCATCATACACTGGCGATCCTTTCACCATTTGCACTCTAGTCAGAAGTAAGTACATGTCATACATTTCTAACTAGAGTTTCTACACGGAGTTCTTAAAATCTCTTATCGTTTTTATTGCAATTAATTAATCACATAAGAAAGATAAAAGAAATGTATTACCAATGAGGTAATGAGGTGGTCAGCCACCATAGAAGTATTTTTTTTAGTTTATCATAATATTAATTTTTTAAAAAATTATTAAATCCTTGTAATCCATCTACCTCATTGGTAATACATTTCTTTTATCTTTATCTTATCTTTGGGTGTCCTATTCATGTTTTGTTGAGATAAAGTGAAAGTGAATATTTTTTTTAAACCTTTAGACATTTCTCAGCCATAATATTTCATTATCTATATTTTCAGTGGAATCACCTCCGGATGTTAATAATCCCTGTCTGCCTTCTCCGTGTGGCCCTAATGCGGAATGCCGTAATATTGGAAATAACCCATCTTGTTCTTGTTTACCTACTTTTATGGGTAGTCCACCAAACTGTAGACCGGAATGTACTATACATTCTGATTGTGCTAGTGATCGTGCTTGTATAAATTCAAGATGTCAAGATCCTTGCCCAGGTGCCTGCGGGTTATCAGCTACATGCACTGTACTTAATCATATACCAATTTGTACCTGTATAGAAGGATATACAGGTGATCCATTTACCAGCTGTATATTAAAACCTTTAGAAGGTAAGTTGTTGGTACCAGTATAATAATAATAATGTGTTACATAGAATTAAATGCAGAATTTTAATCGTATTTAATTTTTGTTTCAGTTGAGCCCTCAGTCGTAGATGCTTGTGCTAATATACGCTGTGGTGCAAATGCAGAATGTTTTAATGGCCAATGTCAATGCTTACCTGAATATCGAGGTGATCCATACTTCAATTGTCGTCCAGAATGCATATTCAGTACAGAATGTGATGAAACCAAAGCTTGTGTACAAAGAAAATGTGTCGATCCGTGTATTAACGCATGCGGTCAGAATGCTGTTTGTCAAGTAGTGAACCATATTCCAATGTGTAGTTGTCAAAACGGATTTACTGGAAACGCTTTTGTAATATGCAACCCAATTAGAGGTAGGATATTATTTTATTTTGCTATATTCGACGTCGTTTATCATTTTGTCTATATTTATTTTTGTCGATCTTGAAATGTCAATATACTTGATTAATTAACTATCATATATTAATGCTTTTATTGTTCTAATAGCGTCTCCTACTGGAAATCCATGTAGTGCTGCAATCTGTGGACCAAACAGTCAATGCCGAGAGATTAATAATCAAGCTGTTTGTTCGTGCTTGCCAACGTATTTGGGTATACCACCGGCCTGCAGACCAGAATGTGTCAGTAGTGCAGAATGTCCACAAAACAAAGCCTGCACAAATCAGAAATGTGTAAATCCTTGTATTGGAGCATGCGGCCTGAAAGCTATGTGTGAAGTAATTAATCATAATCCAATATGTTCCTGCCCACCGACTCACTCTGGTGACCCATTTGTGGAATGTACCTTCATAACAAGTAAGAAATAATACAATTTTCATAAAATTTACCAAATTCTAAAATAAAATAACAATTTATCAATTCTAAAATAAATCGACAAAATAAAATTATTTTACATTTATTTAGGAATTAGGTACTGTTGTATTTTTGCTAAATCTGAATACTCTCAAAAAATTACAAATATAATCCTACAAAATCTAAATAACCCAATACGTTAATATTAGTGAGACACACTTATCGAATTGTTTCAGGTGCCCCTCCTGTAATAACAAATCCATGTCAACCATCACCTTGTGGTCCCAATTCCATTTGTCAAGATGTAGGTGGCACTCCATCGTGCACCTGCATGCCTGAATATAGAGGACAACCACCATATTGTAAACCTGAATGCATAAGTAATAGTGAATGCCCAATTCATTTGGCCTGTACGAATCAAAAATGTAAAGATCCGTGTACCAGGGCATGTGGTACTAACGCCGAGTGTCGTGTAGTTAGTCATTCCGCCATGTGTCTATGTCCACAAGGCTATGTTGGGGACCCATTCACGCAATGTCTTTTGCAAACACCGACAGAAATTTTAACACCATGTTCACCGTCTCCTTGCGGTCCTAATGCTATTTGTAAAGAACAGAATAGAGTGGGATCATGTATTTGTAATGATGGATATTTTGGCAATCCATATGAAGGTTGCCGTCCAGAATGTGTAACTGATTCTGACTGCTCAGGAAACCAAGCTTGTATACGAAATAAGTGTCAGGATCCATGTCCAGGAACCTGTGGAATAAATGCTGAATGTACTACCATAAATCACTCACCATCGTGCACTTGTTTTACTGGGTATACAGGTGATGCATTTAGACGCTGCAATCCAATACCACGTAAGTATACTTTTGGAAATATTAATATTATTATGTAATTATAATTACATAATAATATTAATATTTACTTTAATAAATAATTTAAATATATTTATACGTATGTATATTATTTATTTTTAGCACAACATACTCCAATAAACGTTTGTAATCCAAGTCCATGTGGTCCAAATAGCCAATGCAGAGTAGTAAATGAACAAGCTGTATGCAGCTGTCTGACCAACTTCGTTGGTCAACCACCTTCATGTAAATCGGAATGCTTGTTAAATTCTGACTGTGCTTCGGAAAAGGCTTGTGTAAATCAAAAATGCATCAATCCATGTATCAAAACGTGTGGTATGCAATCTGAATGCAGAGTATTCAATCATAATCCCATATGCAGCTGTAGATCAGGATTTACAGGAGATCCATTTACAAGATGCTATCCTAAACCAGGTAATGTGAATGACGCCTAATATATTGCTATTATTGATATTTTTTGATTTCAATGTATTTTAAACAATAAATATATTTCTTTTTTAGAACCACTACCGATAATGAATGAAGAAAGTGATCCATGCGTTCCATCCCCGTGTGGCTCAAATGCTATTTGTCGTAACTTTGGAGATCAACCATCTTGTTCTTGTACTCCTGGTTATTTTGGAAGTCCTCCTAATTGTAGACCGGAATGTATAACAAATCAAGATTGTATCAGTTCTCTCGCCTGTATTAGAGAAAAATGCACAGATCCATGTCCCGGCTCTTGTGGATTAAATGCTCAGTGTAAAGTGATAAATCATGTTTCCATTTGTACATGCAATGAGGGCTTTAAGGGTGATCCATTCAATGCATGTACATTCAAGCCAGCGGAAGGTATTTATCTATGACATATGTATATTCTAAACTTACTAAAGATAGACTCAGTACTGAATAATAATAATAACAAAGGTTATTATGTATAAAAATAAGTGATAGAAATATTTAAAAATTTTAGTTAGATATATAGAAAAAATACATACAAATCACTCAGACTCAAACCCGCGGTAGTAGTAGTAGTAGAAGTAGCGCTACGTTTATGGCTATTGTACTCTTTGTATTACAATTATATATTATATTCGTAGTACAGTGAAGATATTTTCTTCTTTAACTGACAAAGTAAATAACAAAGGTAGTGTTGAAGTAAATAAAGAAATGAAGAAAATCTTGTATCTAATTTCATTTAATGAAAATATCTTTTCAGAATCAACTCTTATTGATGCATGTAATCCATCACCCTGTGGTCCTAATGCGGATTGTAACAACGGTGTATGCAAATGTTTAGCGGAATATCAAGGCGATCCATATATAGGTTGTCGACCTGAATGTACAGTTAGTACTGACTGCTTGAAAAACCAAATATGTGTGAAGAAAAAATGTACAAATCCCTGTCCTGATACCTGTGGTGCCAATGCAATTTGCGAAGTTATAAATCATATTCCTATGTGTAGTTGCCCTTCAGGATATACTGGCAATTCTTTTGTGTCTTGCAACGCTGTGCTTGGTAAGAAAAATATTGTTTAATATTTAACAAGTTATTTTTTTCATATAGACAGAAAAACGAATAATATATTCATTATTTCCATTTTAGTTCCTCAGCCAACAAATCCTTGTAATCCAAGCCCATGTGGCCCAAACAGCCAATGTCGAGAGATGAACAATGTTGCTGTGTGTTCATGCGTTCCAGGCTATTTAGGAAATCCACCAACTTGTCGACTGGAATGCACTACCAGCGCAGAGTGTTCTTTAAATAAAGCCTGTAACAATTATAAATGCGTAAACCCTTGTAATGGTGCTTGTGGTATTGGTGCGCTTTGTGAAGTGGTGAATCATAATCCTATATGTTCATGTCCTAATGAATATACAGGAGATCCGTTTAGAAGATGTATTTTACGACGTAAGTATAAGAAATACACACCTACATTTATAGAATAAATTTAATAGTAAAAACAATAACTGTAAGTTGCCATGTAAATAGAAAATAACGAAGTGTATGTATTTGATTTCAGCTCAAATGCTGCCGCAAGTAAATCCTTGTTTACCCTCTCCTTGTGGTCCAAATTCTGTGTGCCAAACTTTAAACGATTCACCATCATGTACCTGTATGCCAGAATTCATAGGAGTCCCTCCGAATTGTCGTCCTGAATGCACAAGTAATAGTGAATGTGCAAACCATATGGCTTGCATAAATAATAAATGTGGCGATCCTTGCATAGGCGCTTGTGGTTCAATGGCACAGTGTCGCGTAGTCAGTCATACACCTAATTGTGTGTGCCTACAGGGGTACGTAGGAGATCCATTTGTGGCATGCAGTGCACAAGAAATAAATATACTATCGGAACGACCAACTCCATGCACACCATCACCTTGTGGAAGCAACGCGTTATGTAAAGAAAGAAATAATGTCGGTTCATGTATATGCTTCCCTGGATACTTTGGAAATCCATATGAAGGATGCCGACCTGAATGCAGTGTTAATACTGATTGTCCCTCTGATAGGGTTTGTCAACAAAATAAATGTCAAGATCCTTGTCCTGGCACTTGCGGCAATAATGCTCAGTGCCTATCTATAAATCACGCACCAATTTGTTCATGTATTCCTGGATATACAGGAAATCCTTTCGAAAACTGTTTCATTCAACGTAAGTTATAATTTTAATTTATCTATGTAAATAAAGTTCAGTATTAGATTTTTATTGTTATAAAAATGTTTGGTAGATACTTATGTCACTATTGGTATTGTATTGCTACTTTATTATTACAGAAAATGAATCGCCATCAAACCCTTGTTCACCATCGCCATGTGGACCAAATAGTGCTTGTAAAGTTGTAAACGAACAAGCGGTTTGTAGCTGTAGGCCTGAGTTTCGTGGTTCACCGCCAAACTGCAGACCCGAGTGCGTCGTCAGTGCTGAGTGCCCAATGAACAAAGCATGTATATCTCAGAAATGCAACGATCCTTGTGAAAAACAATGTGGGCAAAATGCTAAATGCCAAGTTATCAACCATAGCCCAATTTGTACTTGTATAGAACGCTTCACTGGAGATCCATTTAGCAGATGCTATCCATTAATATTAGAAGTCCCATCACAAACTCCCACAGATCCATGCGTTCCATCTCCTTGTGGTCCCTTTAGCGAATGTAGAGATATCGGCGGCATTCCTTCTTGTTCATGCCAACAGAATTATATCGGTGCTCCACCTGGTTGTCGTCCTGAATGTACTATAAATTCTGACTGCTCAAGTAACTTAGCTTGTATAAATAAAAAATGTAAGGATCCGTGTCCAGGGTCATGCGGATTAAATGCGCAGTGTGTAGTAAACAAAAATGTACCGGTCTGCTCATGTTTGGACAATTACATTGGAGACGCATTTACTGAATGTAAATTGCAAGGTAATTATATTTTACATACATTTGTTTATCTGTATATATACCGTTATGTAAATATAACCATGGTAATTAGTAAGAACAAGTATACATTTTCAAAGGGTGTCATATATATGTATATATATATAATATATAATATGATTTTGTTATTCGATTAATTTCGCGAA
The DNA here is from genome assembly GCF_030625045.1 of Achroia grisella. Classification (NCBI taxonomy): domain Eukaryota; kingdom Metazoa; phylum Arthropoda; class Insecta; order Lepidoptera; family Pyralidae; genus Achroia; species Achroia grisella. Next base: position 868,867 of record NW_026712938.1, read on the forward strand.
AGCAAAACCATAAGATAAGTACAAATAAACCTTATACGTATGTGTTTTGCTTATTAAAACATTATAAACGCCAAACGTCGTTTTTTTAATTTTAATATATTTATTATAAATATATTTAATTATTTTATTTACAGTAATCCATGATGAAGTAGATCCCTGCAATCCAACGCCATGTGGTGCTAATGCTTTATGTAGTGACGGGAAATGCTCATGTCTACCGGAGTATCAAGGAAATCCTTACTTAGAATGTCGTCCTGAATGTGTTCTTAGTTCAGATTGCCCTCAAGACAAAGCATGCCAACGAAACAAATGTGTGAATCCTTGCAACGTTGGTGTGTGTGCTTCTAACGCATTTTGTGAAGTCATTAATCATATACCTATGTGCCGATGTCCTGAAAGGATGTCTGGAAATGCCTTTGTGCAATGCGTTCCTATTGAAGGTAAATAACAATTCATGCTTTTTATTTTTAAGTAATTGTTTACATGAAGTAAAACAGTTTATCATGGTAGGGGTTTTGCAATTGGTGATGTGTATAATAACGGGTAATTTTCATTTTGTCTAGTATATTTTTTCCCCGCACATAGCTGCCACTGTCGATGTAATACAGTGACGAATACGGCGTGTGAAGTGCCATAGGCTCGAAGCTGCAACATGTAAGAAAATCTAAACTGCTTCATTTTCTGTACACTGTCACAACTGTTGTCCTAGTTGGGGAAGTCAAAGTCAACTATTGACGCAACACATACTCATGTTTCACTGAATATATTGTAATCTAACGTGGCAGGGGTCGAGAATTCGCTGTCTCACGGATGAATTTTTGGTTTTTTATGTTTTTTAGGTTGTGTAATTTTTTATTAAAAATACATATTTAATTTTCAGTTGAAAAACCTCAGCCATGCCAGCCAAGTCCATGTGGACCTAATAGTCAATGTCGAGATGTAAGTGGGCAAGCAGTATGCTCGTGTTTAACTGGTTTTATTGGAATACCACCTTCTTGTAGACCTGAGTGTATAGTAAATACTGATTGCCCACCAAGTGAAGCTTGTACCAACAGAAAATGCGTTAATCCATGTCAAGGAGCCTGTGGTGTAGAAGCTAAATGTCAAGTCATGAATCATAATCCTATTTGTTCCTGTCCATCTTCATATACTGGCAATCCATTTGTTAGATGCGTCTTCCAAGAATTTACACCTGAACCCAGCGATCCCTGCACACCATCACCTTGTGGACCTAATTCTATATGCAAAGATACTTTAGGATCTCCTTCTTGTTCTTGCATGACTGGTTTCATAGGAAAACCACCGTATTGTAAACCAGAATGCATAAGTAATTCTGAATGTCCTCTAAACAAAGCATGTATTAATACTAAATGTATCGATCCTTGTATAGGATCATGCGGTACATATGCGGAATGTCATGTAATTAGCCATTCTCCGTCATGTTCTTGTCAAGCAGACTACACAGGAAACCCATTTATAGAATGCCATAAACAGGACATACAATATGACACGGTGACGCCTTGCCAACCATCGCCTTGTGGCGCGAATGCTATTTGTAAAGAATTTAACGGTGCTGGATCTTGTACATGTTTGTCTGGTTATCAAGGTAATCCATATGAAGGCTGTCGACCAGAATGTTTAATAAGTACAGATTGTCCGTCTAATAAAGCATGTGTTCAGAATAAATGTCAAGATCCCTGTCCAGGAGCTTGTGCTCCGAACGCTTTCTGTATTGTTATCAATCATGCTCCATCATGTTCCTGCGGTCGAGGTTTCACTGGAGATCCAACCCGTTATTGTACACCTGAACGTAAGTAAAGATATGCTTAAATATAATTATTATATATGAATGTTTGAATTTTTAACTATTTTTTACTTTGAATTTAATATAATTTACAGAGATCCAAAACACGCCCTTGAATGTCTGTCAACCATCTCCATGTGGACCAAATAGTAAATGCCAGGAAGTAAATAAACAAGCTGTATGTTCCTGTGCTCCAAATTATATTGGATCTCCACCCGGTTGTCGTTCAGAATGCATCATAAGCAATGAATGCCCAAAAGATAAAGCCTGTATAAATCAGAGGTGTGAAAATCCCTGTAATGATGCTTGTGGAATTAACTCCGAATGTAGAATTATAAACCATAATCCAATTTGTATATGCAAACAACAATATACTGGTGATCCATTCACCAGATGTATTCCGATAACACGTAAGTTTTATAAATCGAATATATTACATAGATGAAAAATCCGTTTATCTGAATTAAGATTTGTTTACAGATATCATTTCAGATGAGTCAGACATAATATCAACCATTATTGTTTTGTTGCATTTCTTACATGATATGCTAAAATTTTTTGTTTCAATTATTATTCGTTATCTCACATTATTTGCTTTTATTTTTAGCGCCTGTTTCTAATTCAGTTTTGGAACCATACAAAAATCCTTGTTTACCATCTCCATGTGGACCAAATGCAATTTGCCAAGAAACAGGAAGTGTTCCATCGTGTGCTTGTATGGTAAATTACATTGGTACTCCACCAAATTGTAGACCTGAATGTACTATAAATGCAGAATGTCCAACATCTCAGGCGTGTATTCAACAAAGATGTCGAGATCCATGCCCTGGTTCTTGTGGTATAAATGCAATATGCTCTGTATCGCGTCATAATCCTATTTGTACATGTCCTGACGGTTATACGGGAGATGCCTTTGCAGTTTGTACACCAAAATTACCTGGTTCGTTATTATTTTTAATTATTTTCATTCATTATTATTTTTAAGTTCTTTACTGATTTAATTTTATTATTACTAAGTTTTAATAATATATTAACTTTTATTGCAGATGCCGATGTCCCCATTGACAAATGTAATCCATCACCTTGTGGTACCAACGCATTATGCAATAATGGTCAATGTTATTGTATGGACGAATATCATGGTGATCCGTATATTGGATGTCGGCCAGAATGCGTACTAAGTACCGACTGTACGCGAGAAAAAGCTTGTTTGAAAAACAAGTGTGTGAATCCTTGCAAAGGAACATGCGCTGCTAATGCAATTTGTGATGTAATAAATCATATACCGATGTGTAGTTGTCCCCAAGGAATGACTGGCAATGCCTTCTATGGATGTGAATTGATAAAAGGTATATAAAACTGTATAAGAATATTGGTTATTCATGTACCTGCTTCGTATATGCATCAATATATTCATATATATTCAATCTCATAATGTCATATTCACATAATAATAAAAATTTGCACACGCGTATATTTTTAAAGACATGACGTGTTCGTACTTTTGAAAGTAGCATTTGTCAAAGATTGAGTGAGAATAAAAAACCATAGCGTTATAGACACTTTTAAGTAACTATCGTACCGTACTTTTTAAAGAGTTGCCATTTTCTATTCTATATATAATTGGTTAAATTATATTGTCTGATAAAAATAAGTTTCATATTCGTACCAATGACTTCTATATAAATAGTTGATGCGTAAGTATTAATTATCGATACAATACTCAAGGCCTTACAAGATATCACTATGCTTGTTTTCATGTAATCACATTTCTGTATAACTATGTCGACGATATTTTGGACGAGGAGATGGTTGCGTCTGGACAAATAGATGTACCATTATCCAGACGCAACCATGTCCTCGTAATATAATGTCTTAAAGAAAAAAATATGAATACGAATATATTTCTTTGTTACAGTGCCAATTGAAACCAACCCATGCCTTCCGTCGCCATGCGGACCGAATAGCCAATGTAGAGAAGTAAACGGCCAAGCCGTATGTACTTGTGTACAAGGGTATATGGGCAGTCCTCCATTATGTAGACCAGAGTGTATTGTTAGTTCAGATTGTGCACCTAACAAAGCGTGTTCTAATCAGAAATGTATTGATCCTTGCATAGGATCATGTGGTGTTGATGCCGTTTGTAATATTGTTAAACATAATCCAATATGTACTTGTCCACCTTCCTACACTGGAGATCCGTTCAAAAGATGTTCACAATACAGTAAGTTATATATAAGCTACTCTTAGCAATTTAGTATTTTTACTATATAATATTGTTTTATTTATATAATTTAGTTGTAATTGCAATTACTTACATAATTTTGTCATAAAAAAGTATAAAGTTATAAAATAGTTATTATAAAATATACTTTACGACAAAGAAATATAAAAAATTATAACTATGCTATACAGATAAACTTTAAATACTTTTTTTTATTTCTAGGACCACAATATACCGATGTTACACCTTGTACACCTTCACCATGTGGACCAAACTCAATATGCAAAGAAATTTCAGAGAGTCCCTCTTGCACATGTATGTCAAACTTCTTTGGTACTCCCCCATACTGCAGACCAGAATGTTCGAGTAACAGTGAATGTACTTCTGACAAAGCCTGTATTAATCAAAAATGTAAAGATCCATGCATCGGTGCTTGTGGTGTTAATGCACTTTGCAAAACTATAAGTCATTCTCCAATGTGCTTCTGCGAAAACGGCTTTTCTGGAGACCCATTTTTAAATTGTGCTGTACAACAAGACATTACTCCAGAAAGGCCTACCCCTTGTGATCCTTCACCATGTGGGCCTAATGCTATATGTAAAGAAAACAATTCTGCTGGTTCTTGTATCTGTCTTCCTGAATATATTGGAAATCCTTATGAAGGCTGCCGTCCAGAGTGCACTGTAAGCACTGATTGCACACCAAATAAGGCTTGTATCCGTAATAAATGCCAGGATCCATGTCCTGGAACATGCGGATCTATGGCCACTTGTATTGTTGTTAACCACTTACCCACTTGTAGTTGTTCTCCCGGCTACACTGGAGATCCCTATCGTAGATGTGACATTATGAATGGTACGTTTCCGGTATTAAATAGATATTAAAGTATAGTTTACATTAACCTATTATTCAATGCTTATAATGTTATAATTATTTCAGAACCCAACCCGGAACCGCCAACTGCATGTCTGCCAAATCCTTGTGGACCTAATAGTATCTGTCGTCCTGTCAATGGTCAGAGTGTATGTTCATGTATGTCAAACTATGTCGGTTCACCACCTGGGTGTAGACCAGAATGTACTGTTAGTTCTGAATGTGCTTCAGATAAAGCCTGTATAAACCAGAAATGTACTGACCCTTGTCCAAAACATTGTGGATCAAATACCGATTGCCGAGTAATTAATCATAGTCCTATATGTTCTTGTCGTTCGGGATTTATAGGAGATGCCTTCACCCGATGCTATTCAAAGCGTAAGTGGAAAAGTTTATTTAAATTCAAAGAATATTATAACTATTATATAGCACTTATTTTTATAATAATCCTTACCTTTATTTCAGCAACGCTTGAATATCCTCCAGAACCAAATCGTAATCCTTGTGTACCAAATCCATGTGGTGAAAACGCTATATGCCGTGATATCAATAACGCTCCTTCTTGTACTTGTATGGCGAACTACCAAGGACTGCCACCAAATTGCCGACCTGAATGTGCTATTAATCAAGATTGTCCACTTAACAAAGCTTGCATGAACTTAAAATGTCGCGACCCATGTCCCGGCAGTTGTGGCCAACAGGCAATTTGTACAGTTTTCAATCATTATCCCGCATGTACATGCCCACAAGGTTATAGTGGTGATCCATTCACACACTGTGTTCTTCAATTACCAACAAACGGTGAGATTATTTCTATTAAATAAAATATATGAAATAATAAGGAATCAGTAAAACATATAAATCCGTATTTCAGATGTAATAGCGACTGATCCATGTAACCCATCACCATGTGGATTTAATACAAATTGTAGGGATGGGCAATGTACTTGTCTGAATGACTATTATGGCGATCCATATGTCGGATGTAAACCTGAGTGTGTCATAAATATGGATTGCTCTGCAGACAAGGTTTGCTCTAGAAACAAATGTATCAACCCATGTCCAGGACCATGTGCCGTAACAGCACACTGTAATGTTTATAATCACATACCAATCTGTTCTTGTCCTGAAGGCACATCAGGAAATGCTTTTATAGGATGTAATATAGTAGAAAGTGAGTATATATTATAATAAATGAAATGTAAAACGAATATTAGGTAAAGTTATATAGAATTTAATCCAACTTTTATTTATTTTCAGTAACAAAAGTAGAAGCGTGTAAACCTAGTCCATGCGGACCTAACAGTCAATGTCGTCCAATAAATAATCAAGCGATATGTTCATGTTTACCGACATTTATTGGTAGTCCGCCTTCATGCCGACCAGAGTGTTCAATTAGCGCTGAATGTCCATCCAATGAAGCATGTAACAATCATAAATGTATAAATCCTTGCGTGGGTTCTTGTGGCTATGGAGCAAAATGTGAAGTAATCAATCATAATCCAATATGTTCATGTCCACCGCAATACACCGGAGATCCGTTTACATATTGTACTCCTATAGGTACAAAATTTGCAGTAATTAATATGCAATACCTCACATTTATAACTAACAGGTATTAAATATATGATTATTATTTCAGTTGCATCACCTTTACCACCTGTTGATCCATGCTCACCGTCACCGTGTGGTCCATACTCTACTTGCAAAGTAATTGGAGAATCTCCATCATGTGTTTGTCAAGCTGAGTATATAGGTTCACCGCCTAATTGCCGGCCAGAATGCATTAGTAATTCTGAATGCCCTAGCAACCTAGCTTGTGTCAACCAAAAGTGTAAAAATCCCTGTCCAGGAAGCTGTGGATATAATGCGGATTGCAAAATAATTAGTCATGCTTTGGTGTGTTCTTGTCCGTATGATAAAACCGGGGATCCTTTAATTTCTTGTAATTCATTTGAAGGTAATATTTTCAATACTAGAAAATGTGTGATGTTTGTGTAATTTTTAAGTTCTAAACGCATTTTATTTCTATTTTACAGATACTCCAATAGAATACGATTCGCCCTGCGATCCTTCGCCATGCGGAATTAATGCTGTATGTACTGAGAGAAATGGCGCTGGATCATGTAAATGTGTCGAGTCTTATGTGGGTAATCCATATGAAGGATGTAGACCAGAATGTGTAATAAACAGCGATTGTCCTCCGATGTTAGCTTGTATTCAGAACAAATGTAAAAACCCATGTCCTGGAGTATGTGCACCAAATGGATTGTGTCAAGTTATAAATCATTTGCCGTCCTGTTATTGTCCACCTGGTTTAACAGGCAACGCTTACTCATACTGCGTTGAAAAAATTGAAGGTAGGTTTAAGTCGATACTAATTGATGAACGAGTTTGGTGCTATTCACGTATAAAAAAGCACAACGGTTAAGTTTTTTTACCGTAAATAAGCAATAGAAGAGATGTTTCAGAAGGGCACGATAGCGAAATCTCAATTAGTAATAAAGGGGACATAACACGGAGACAAATTATTTTTTTAATAGCATTTTAAAATACACATTGTTGTACTGCATGAAAAGTATGTATGTTAATGTATGATTGTAATACATACTTTTCATGCAGTACAACAATGTGTATTTTAACATGCTATTAAAAAAATAATTTGTTAAGTATGGTACTTTAATAGTTTTGAAATATACTTAGCATTTGGATAGAAAAAAGACAATCAATTTCATAAATACATATAAAACTATATAAATTGTAAATTATATTTCAGATATACAAAAACCTACTCCATGTACTCCATCGCCTTGTGGTCCTAATAGTCAGTGTCGTGAAATAAATTCTCAAGCAATATGTAGTTGCCAAGTTGACTTTATGGGTACGCCACCAAACTGTCGCCCAGAATGTATAATCAACAGTGAATGCTCAAGTGACAAAGCCTGCATTAATAGGAAATGTGTAGATCCTTGTGTTGGACAATGTGCCCGGAATGCCATCTGTAGAGTATTCTCACATAATCCAATATGTTCATGTCAAGACCATTACACCGGCGATCCTTTCACTAACTGTATACCAAGTGAGTACCTACCAGATAAAATATTAATACTCCGGTGTCTTTTTAAGACTCCCTTATTTAATAATAATATACAATTGACTCTAAAGCTGTCATAGCACTGCTAAATAAGACTACAGCTGCCACAAAATCGGAAAATCTTGCTTGAAATTCTTATATTGCATGTTAGAATGGTATACTGTACTGTTTTTTTTAATTCCCTTTGTAATTACTGTTTAATATATGTAAAGTAATTACATGTGTATGATTTATTGTTTCAGTGCCAATACAGAATGTTATACCACAACCTCCGGCGAATCCTTGTGTCCCATCACCATGTGGTCCAAATTCACAGTGTCAAGAATACGGCGGCAATGCTCGATGTACCTGCCTACCGAACTACATTAGCTCGCCACCAAACTGCAGACCAGAATGTACTATAAATTCTGAATGCAATGCAATTAAATCATGCATAAACAATAGATGTGTAGATCCTTGCCCAGGAGCATGTGGAAATAACGCTCAATGTAATGTCAATAATCATCTACCAATTTGTTCCTGTTTGTCTGGATTTACCGGGGATCCATTTAGCAATTGTAATATCATGCATGAAGGTAAGTACTTAAGTATTTTCTGTCACAAGAAAAGAATATAACAGCTATAACTTCTAGTAAAATAGAAGTATTTTCGAATATGTACACATAAAAATATCTTTGAAATGAGAACCTCAACCAACCGTCAACCCTTATATCTAAAGAACATAAAATCTCAAATTTTTCTTTCTAGAACCAGTCGATCCATGTTCTTCTTCTCCTTGTGGGCCTAATACTGTCTGTCGAGATGGTGTTTGTTTATGTATAGAAGAGTACTACGGTGATCCCTATATTGGATGCAAACCTGAATGTGTCTTGAACTCCGATTGTCCAAGACATAAATCCTGCATAAAATACAAATGCACCAATCCCTGTGAAGGAACATGTGGTACTGATGCAGTATGTGAAACTATTAACCATATTCCTATGTGTTCATGCCCACCGGGAACCACTGGATCCCCATTTTCTTATTGCTCAAAAATTAACTCAGGTGATTATTACTTTTTAAATCAAAGAAATAAAAATATTACTAATTTATTATCTTATCATATATATATTATCATACCATACTTATTGTCATTACTTATTTTATTACATATCTTTATTTACTTCCATAAAGTCTTCTATATGAAACAACAGTTTTATTTACTGTTTGGTATAGTATTTATTTTATTTCACTCACAATTTCAAAACAATGCATCATTTATTTATTTATTTCTGCAAATATAAAGTGTGGAATGGAATTCTTTTTAATTATTAGATCCGTAGTTAATTGTAAAACCTACCAAGTGCAGTGGGTGATATTAAAATAAATTACAAAAAGGAAATAACTTATATACTTTTTCTATGTATGAGGATTAAAAGATGACCTTCAAAGATTTTTATCTATATGAATATTTAGTGTATAACGAATATTTGTTAATTTAAAAATCACAGATTACTTCTACAATATAGAGTTTCAGAAAGCCTTATGTCGCATACATATATTATTATTGCTGAAATATTATTGAAAACTTGATATCATTACAACAATAAAGTTATCTTACAACATATTTATCTGTAGATATATATATCGTAATGGATTTTATAATAAGATCGTTAAAGAATGGTTCAATTCTTGATACTACTATAAAGAAACTATACAATTTTGAATTAATTTACTAATGGTATATATTTTTCATGGATTTTCAGATTTAGCGTTACCAATTAACTTGTGTGAACCTTCTCCTTGTGGGCCTTACAGCCAGTGCCGAGACGTAACAGGACACGCTGTGTGCGTTTGTGTCCAAGGCTATATTGGCAGTCCTCCGAATTGTCGACCAGAATGTGCTGTAAGCTCCGACTGTAATCTTAACCAAGCATGTTCTAATCAGAAATGTATAGACCCGTGTCCAGGAGCTTGCGGACGTAACACGCAATGTATAGTAGTAAATCATAATCCAGTATGTACCTGTTTGGCAGGCTACTCTGGCGATCCATTTTCAGTCTGCCAATTAATACGTAAGTATTATATTACACTACTATACTACACTTTATGATTTTCTATATTAATACTTGGTTATATTTTTAAAACAAACTTTAAATATTTTATTGCAGCTGCTGCGCCACCAGTAAAAATAAATCCTTGCTTGCCTTCACCATGTGGACCTAATTCACAATGCACTGAAAATGGCGAGTTTGCTGATTGTAGATGCTTATCAGAGTTCATTGGCTCTCCACCCAACTGCCGACCTGAATGCACTAGCAATACCGATTGTTCATCAAATACGGCTTGTTTAAATAGAAAGTGTCAAGATCCATGCCCTGGTTCTTGTGGGCAGAATGCAGAATGTAGGGTTGTAAGTCATACTCCTATATGTCTGTGTCAAAATGGATTCACAGGTGATCCTTTCTATTCCTGTAATCTTGAAGTGGCTGCATCAGTAGAAGAACGTCCAACTCCTTGTGTACCGTCACCATGTGGAGTCAATGCTGAATGTAGAGAGCAAAATAATGCCGGATCTTGCACATGCCTACCAGGATATCTTGGAAATCCGTATGAGGCTTGTAAACCAGAATGTATTCTAAGTTCAGATTGTGCTTCAAATCTTGCATGTATACAAAACAAATGTAAGGATCCATGTCCTGGAACTTGTGGTATAAATGCTGTGTGCAACGTAATAAATCATATTCCAACGTGTTCATGTTTCGAACAATATTATGGAGATCCATATAAGATATGTACAATAAAAGTTCAAAGTAAGTTCGTCTATACTAAAAGTAATTATTATATAGGTTTCAATTTACATCATACATGATTCACATCAAAACTTTATTCTGTTACAGTGGAACCATTGGATCCTTGTAATCCTTCACCATGCGGACCTTACAGTAATTGCAAATCTCAGAATGGTTTATCTATATGTACTTGTTTAAGTGGATATCAAGGTTCACCACCGGTATGCCGCCCGGAATGTATTACTAGTTCTGAATGTTCATTGGATAAAGTCTGCGAAAATTTGAAATGTGTTTCGCCTTGTCCGAAAGCCTGTGGCCAGAACACAGATTGTAAGATGATCAATCATAATCCCATTTGTACCTGTAAAGAAGGATATACTGGAGATCCCTTCACCATTTGTCTTAAACAGCAAAAACCACAATATTCAATTGAGGAATTCGTTAATCCATGTGTTCCTTCCCCATGTGGCCTAAATGCTGAATGTCGAGATATAGGAAAAATTCCTTCATGCACATGTATGGTAGGTTTCTTTGGTAGCCCACCTAATTGCAAACCAGAATGCGTTATAAGTACAGACTGCAGCAACAATAAAGCCTGTATAAATATGAAATGTCAAGATCCTTGTCTGGGCTCCTGTGGACTAAACGCTATGTGCAATGTTATTAATCACGTACCAGTATGCTCATGTCCCGTAGGATATCAAGGCAATCCATTTTCAGCATGTAGTATTAAACCACCAGGTAATAAATTCACTATGTATCTTTTATTATCGCTGTTATCGCTATTTATAAAATGCATAATATTGTTTTTTTTTTGTCAATAGAACAACCACATCACGTCGACCCATGTCACCCATCACCGTGTGGTCCAAACGCTCAATGTAACAACGGCATATGTACATGCTTACCTGAATATCAAGGAGATCCATACTTTGAGTGTCGACCTGAATGTGTATTAAACTCTGACTGTCCTCCAAATAAAGCTTGTTTACAATTAAAATGTATTGATCCCTGCCGTAATATGTGCGGAATTAACGCAGAGTGCAATGTTTACAACCACGTTGCTATATGCAGTTGTCCAAGGGGTACAACGGGAAGTTCTTTCATAGAATGCACCAAAATAGAAAGTATGCATTTCTTAATATGTTATATAATATATTTATTGTTATGTTATCAGATAATATTTAGATATTCATATTATTACAGATCCTGTTACTAGGCCTTGTGAACCATCACCTTGTGGGCCAAGTAGTATATGCCGGGAAGCAAATGGTCAAGCTGTATGTGCTTGCATTCAAGGTTTTATAGGCAATCCACCAAATTGCCGACCAGAATGTATTCAAAGTACAGACTGCTCTTCAAATTTAGCTTGCATAAATCGCAAATGTCAGGATCCATGTCCTGGTTCTTGTGGACATAATGCTTTATGTGACGTTAAAAATCATAATCCAATATGTACTTGTCCGGACAGATATACTGGATCACCATTCAGTTCTTGCTACGGTAATAAACGTTATGTAATCTTTATGTTTTGATTTGATAGAGTTAGTATAACAAAAAAGTTTTATTTACAGTTTTACCTCTGGAGGAACCAGCAGCCAATCCATGCATACCGTCGCCGTGTGGTTCAAACAGCCTATGTACAGTAACTTCGGATAGAAAATCACATAATTGTGCTTGTCAACCAACTTTTGAGGGTATTCCCCCACAATGTCGCCGAGAATGTGCTTCGAATGATGAATGCCCTTCGAACAAAGCCTGTATCAATTTCAAATGTTCAGATCCTTGCCCCGGCTCTTGTGGTGTTAATACTAATTGCGCAGTTCATCTACATAGTCCTATGTGTTCTTGCCAAAATGGTTTTACAGGCGATCCATTTACATCGTGTTATCTTAAACCCACTGTTAACGAGCCCATAGATCCATGCAACCCAACACCGTGTGGCTCAAACTCCCGTTGTAAAGTATCAACAAATGGAGCTGCTGCATGCATCTGTGAACCAGGTTACTTCGGTAATCCTTATGAAAATTGTAGACCAGAATGTGTCGTAGATAATGAGTGTCCATTTAATAAAGCTTGTAGGAAGAATCGATGCGAAGATCCCTGCCCAGGAGTATGCGGTTCAACGGCAATTTGTCAAGTTATTAATCATGTACCAACTTGCAACTGTGCGTCAGGTTATACCGGAAATCCATACCAATACTGTCACATTTTTATAAAGGATAATGGTGAGTCCTCTTATTTTAATATTATTAGTTGTTATTCTTTAACTGAAGTAGTAGATAGTTTATGAAACTACTTTATTCGTTCCTTCTTGTGTTCACAACACAACACATACAGGACATAACCAATTATACCGAGCGGGAGCGTTTATATAATCAAAATGCAATACGAATAACGCTGGGTGACGTTACAGTTTATGTCGTATACCTGCAATTTTCTTCGAACTTACCCATTTTGATTTTCCTAGCACCATAATAATAATCCGGGACAATTCACACAGCGCCAGTCTACAAGATTAGAGACCTTGTGTTATGGGTGCTAGACTGTTAGATATACATACAGAAAAAGCCTAGTCCCATACAAACAATCATATTTAGAAATATAAATGTTTGCCACGTGTCAAGAATCGATCTTGCAACCATCGGAAGGTGGTGTGCTAAAGAGGTATATCACCGAGGTTATCGAAAGAAATATAAGTTGAATCACTTCGTGTGACAAATATTTTTTAAAACTCTAACACAATATGCATTATATTTAATATGTATCTACATATACATACTACATTACATATATCATCTGAATAAAATACAACGAATACAAAGAACCGTTGATAAATATTCTTAGACATATAATATATATACATATATATATATATATATATATATATGTATATATATTATATGTCTACTATGTAATAGTTAATGTTGTCCAAGTTTTAGATTAAATTATGTATTATTTATTACAGAACCTACATTTGAAAATCCATGTGTACCAAATCCGTGCGGAATCAACACCGTTTGTAAGAATAACAATGGCTTGGCAACATGCTCATGTATGCCCGAGTTTTACGGATCCCCTCCTAACTGTCGTCCGGAATGTACTGTTAGTGCAGAATGCATGGTAACAATGAGTTGTGTAAGACAGAAATGTGTTGATCCATGTATCGGTGCTTGCGGACAAGATGCTGAGTGTAGAGTTGTTAATCACGCACCTATTTGTACATGCCGACAAGGCTTCGATGGAGATCCTTTTATAAGATGTGCCATTATAACCAGTAAGTAGACTAATTATTCGAGTTATTAAATTATTAAAATTGGATATACTGAAAACTGATTAAGCTTCAAAACATTTAAATAAATACACTGAGAGGAACAATCCTAAACTCTTTTTAACAAATTTTATTTATTTGTAGTCTCATCACCTGCGCGAGAACAAAACCCATGTCTACCCTCACCATGTGGTCCAAATGCTCTCTGTCAAATCACTAATAACGTTCCTGTATGTTCGTGTATAAACAACTACATCGGAGCACCACCTAACTGCAGAGCAGAATGTACTATTAATTCGGACTGTTCAAGTACCATGGCCTGTATTAATCAAAAATGCCGTGATCCTTGTCCCGGTTCTTGTGGTCTTCAAACTGAATGTCTAGTTTATCAGCATGCTGCCATTTGCAGCTGTAGAGAAGGGTATACCGGAAATCCCTTTGAAAGCTGTCATCCCACAGAGAATATAGGTAGGTTTATTAATTTTAAAGATTTAAAATTGAAATTGATAAATCGTCAGTATTTTTTATGAATTCTTTAATGCTTACAGAACCTGTACCAACAGTATATGATAAGTGCAATCCAAGTCCATGTGGCTCAAACGCCGACTGTAATAACGGGCAATGTACATGTAGACCCAATTATTTCGGAAACCCTTACTTGAGCTGTCGCCCTGAATGCACACAAAATACTGATTGTGCGCCAAATTTGGCTTGCTCAAATAACAAGTGCATCAATCCATGCATTAACCTATGTGGTCAAGGCGCACAATGCGACGTTTTCAATCATGTTCCCGTGTGTAGTTGTCCTCCAAATACGACAGGGAGCGCCTTTTTCGCCTGTACACCGACACCTGGTATGATTTTGTATACAAGTATTATGATCAATATGTCACATTATAACAAATATTTACTTATTATACTTTATTTTTAGTAGACATTTTCATTTTCAGTTTCACTGTACTTCTAATTCTAGTACACTAAGCACGCAGGCCTGTATCTTAAAAACTAAAGTGACTACTGTTGTGTACATTTTTACATATGATTATCGTTTGTATTATTAAACTAAATATATATATACATATATTGTCTATTTCAGTTAAGGCGGAGAATGAAAATCCATGTGAGCCATCTCCATGTGGTCCGTACAGTTTATGTCGTCCTTCTAATAATCAGGGCGTCTGCTCCTGTTTGATCGGTTATATCGGCGTACCACCTTCATGCAGACCTGAGTGTCTAATTAACTCCGATTGCACAAGCATGATGTCATGTTCCAACCAGAAATGTATAGACCCATGTTGTGGATCATGCGGGTTCAACGCTGAATGTAAAGTTCATAATCACAGACCAATTTGTTATTGTCGTAATGGATTTACTGGTGATCCATTCACCCAATGCACAGTCCTCAAACAAGGTAAGTACTTATTCTATGTCTATGCCTTTATTATAAATTAAAGCAAGCTTAGATATTATATTTCAATTAAATGGTTTTATTTAACTTGTATATACATACATACCTAATTTTTTCATTTCATTTATTAAGTTGAAAAACTTTCAACAACTTGTTAACATAATTTGCATTTATGTCTCAACCTAAAGAAACCAGTATAGCTTGAACAGTACCCAGTACATATATGTGAAATCGCTTCCTGAATTTTCAAACCAATTTGTCAAATGCTTCGAATGCGAATTATAGTCTCGGTCGTTTCGTAAATTTTTACTATTATATTTATTATTCAGTCACAAATCTTGTTTATTTCTTGTTATATAGAACTACCACCGGTTAAGCCTGCTCCATGCCAGCCATCGCCCTGTGGACCAAATTCTATATGTCGAGTAGTCCAGGAAACTGCATCCTGTTCATGCTCACCAGGCTTTATTGGAAATCCACCATATTGTCGCCCTGAATGTGTTACGAACAGCGAATGTAGTTTCGATAAAGCTTGTATAAATAAGAAGTGCACTGATCCATGTCTCGGAGCGTGCGCTCGTAATGCTGAATGTAGAGTCATTAGCCACTCACCACAATGTGTATGTAATCCAGGATATGAGGGAGACTCTTTTGATTCATGCGTACCTATTACTGGTAAGATTATTTCTTACTCTCGTATTATATTATTACCTTAATATTTATGTTCATAAGTTCCAAAAATATATTAGCATGTGCCGTTTGTTTTTATTTCAGCTCCCAAACCAGTTGATCAAGAAAAACCATGCTCACCAAACCCTTGTGGACCTAACGCTATCTGTCAAGAACGTATCAATGTTGGTAGCTGCACTTGTGTAAATGGATACTTTGGTAACCCTTACGAGGGCTGCAGACCAGAATGTCTTCTTAATTCTGACTGTGCAGCAAATTTGGTTTGCATCAATAACAAATGTAAAGACCCCTGTCCAGGCTTATGTGGTACCAATGCCCAATGTCAAATAGTGAATCATGTAGCACAATGCATTTGCAAATTCGGATACGTGGGTAACCCTTATAGTATCTGTACTTACATAGAAGGTAATAAATTATTTTTATTTATAATTATTAATGCAGTGTGTAATGTTAATTAATAAAAGACCCAATTTAATCTATATGACATGTCTGTCAACTTTCGGTTTATTAAAATACTGTTAGTTACAATTGGACATTTTTTCACAAAACTAGTGTTATGATATTTAGTTTAATAAAAACAATTAATATTTATGTCGTAGCATATCATGCAATAACTTTAAGGGGATGCTTAAATTTTGTTACATTTTGCATAAATTAACGAATCATATATACCTAAATAAAATTACCTAAAAATATAACATCTATTTCAGAAAAACCGACCGATCCATGCACACCCTCGCCATGTGGACCGTACAGTATTTGCAAAAATGTTAATGACAAGGCTATTTGCACATGTGAACAAGAATACATCGGTACGCCACCAAACTGTCGACCAGAATGTCTCACAAGTTCTGAGTGTCCGCTTAACAGGGCTTGTATTAAACAAAAATGTACAGATCCCTGTTTAGAAATGTGCGGAGACAACGCACAGTGCCGCGTCCATCATCATAGTCCCTACTGTACTTGTCTACCAAAATTTGAGGGGGATCCATTTGTCAGATGCACCAAAGAGATACAAATGACCCCACCGGTACCTTCACCATGTGAACCTAGTCCATGTGGTCCATATTCGACATGCAAAGACTTAAGTGGTTCAGCCCTTTGCACCTGTAACCCGGGTTATGTTGGTGCACCACCACGCTGTGCTCCCGAATGCACCATCAACCAAGATTGTGCTAATGATAAAGCGTGTGTCAGAGAGAAATGTGTGGACCCTTGTATAGGATCGTGTGGTGCCAATACAGAATGTCGAGCTATGAATCACCTTGCTATATGTACATGTTTATCGGGCTACCGTGGAAATTCATTTGAAGGCTGCTATATGGACCATGGTAAATATAATTAAAAATATATTTCTACGTTTTGTAATCACTTAACCTAATATATAATACAATATAATACACTTGTATCTTACATTTTGTGTGCAGAACCAGAAAAGCCAGTTGAGCCATGCGAAAGTAACCCATGTGGTATTAATGCAATTTGCGATAATGGAACCTGTTCATGCATTACTGGATACCATGGTAATCCGTTTATCGAGTGTCGACCAGAATGTACAAGCGACAATGAATGTTCAAAACAAATGGCTTGTGTTAATTATAAATGTACAAACCCTTGCACTAACGCATGTGGCAGTGGGGCAGTGTGCAACGTTTACAATCACATAGCTATATGTGAATGTCCAGCGCCTTTACAAGGAGATCCTTTCTTATCTTGTCGTGTAGCAGGTATGTTTTACCACAGCCACTGTTATCAAAATTAAATCTAACGTATATCTAAATAGTTATTAGTACCTTTCAATTTTAGGGTTATTAATATATATATTAAGTTTTAACATGAATTATTTAATTGTAAACAAAATATATAAGGATTTAATTTACAGCAATTTTCTCAATTATTCAGTTAATTATAATGATACTTCATTGTAATTAACTGAATACACAACAAAATTAAAATTCAAATATACTACGTACTGAGCGATTATGACAGAATCTTTTCTATTTTTCTATTATTAACGTATGGTATAAGAATTTTTTTAATAACAATCCCAACTAGAAATAATGTAAACTATATGTAATGAAATTATTAATATTTGTAGTGCCCGTTATATCGGAGGATCCGTGCACGCCAAACCCATGTGGACCGAGCAGCATATGCCGTGCGGCAGGCACCGTCGCTCACTGCTCCTGTCAGCCTGCCGCTAACCGAGGACCACCCGGATGTCGACCTGAGTGCCATTCTAACTCAGAGTGTCCTCCTAATCGTAGCTGCCGCAACAATAAATGTCAAGATCCATGTCCTGGTAGCTGCGGAGCACATGCTATATGCCACGTTCGAATGCACGCTCCAATCTGCACTTGCCCATCTAATTTTGTTGGTGATCCATTCATTCGTTGTTTACAAGGTACAAAATATTCGAAAATTTATAAACCAAGTAACAGTAGCAGAAATATATGTACTATTTTACTATTCATTATTCTCAACAGCTGTTGAAGTTGAACCGAAGATTCCAACGTGCCAGAACTGTGGACCAAATGCTGATTGTATCGATAACCAGTGTCGCTGTCGAGCTACCTTCTTCGGAGAACCACCTTTTTGTCAATACGAGTGTCTCAGTTCTAACGACTGCGACTGGCATCTCACTTGTATTAATAAACGTTGTGTGGATCCGTGTCTCGGTGCTTGCGGCAGTGGGGCGCAGTGTTCGCCCATAGCACATGAACCGCGTTGCAGTTGCCCCCAAGGCACTGTCGGAAATCCTCTCGTACAATGTCGTCCCTTCGAGAATATCCGTAAGACAGGCTCACATGGAAGATTGCTTTTATTATCGAAAAGAAATAAAGAAATAAAGTTGCTAAATATGTATAAAGGAATTATTGTATAAACTGCGTAAATCATCCTATAAACGTTATCTACGTTTTCGCTTTTAAAACTTAGGCATGGGTTTTACTTGCGAAACTAGATTAATTGTTTATGCGGAGATATAACGTTATCAAACGCTTCAAGAAAAGCGCTTACCCAATTTGCTGCATTATAGTTTAACAAATGTAATCATAATGGTTTATTGACTTTACAGCCATACCACCAAACCCATGTAACCCATCGCCCTGCGGCCCCGGTGCAATATGTCGTACAAAAGGAGTTGGCGCTTCTTGCGAATGCGAGCCTGGTTTACTCGGTGATCCATATACAGGTTGCCGACCGGAGTGCCTTTCTGACTCTGACTGTTCACCAACACGATCTTGTATACGATCACACTGCCGAGATCCATGTCAAGGAACTTGTGGCATAGGTGCAGAATGTGAAACAGTCAATCATGTCCCGTTATGCTCCTGTCCTCCAGGAACTAGAGGAAATGCATTCGAAAATTGTGAAATTATAACAACTCGTAAGTAATGGTTAATTATTGTTTCATAGTATTGATCTGTTAAAAAGAAAAAATATTACAAACAAGTTTTTGATTTTTCATCTTTACTTGCAGCACCTCCGTGTACACCATCGCCGTGTGGGCCAGGTGCATTATGCAACGTGGTGGGTAACAGTGCTGTATGCACATGCCCTACTGGTACTAGTGGTGATGCGACTTCCACGGGCTGCCGACCCGAATGTGTTGTTAGCTCGGAATGTGCACGCGATCGCACATGTGTTCGTAATAAATGTGTCGATCCATGCTTGGGGGCGTGTGGAAATGGTGCACTATGTCGCGTGTTTGACCACGCACCTATATGCTCGTGTCCACCATCTACAACAGGGGATCCATTTATCCAATGTCGCCCCGAGGGTTAGTATATAATAAAAAAAACATGTTTTAATGTACCTAGTCTTGCCATAAATATTTTTACAAGGAAAAACTTTACTTTTTCTACTGCATATCATATTTATTACTGTAATATGTCTTAGTTTAAACATTAATATACAATCATTAAGTATATAAAGCTAATTCGAAATTATCTGCGTTGGCTGCAAAATAGCCCTTAAAACGTTTAGACCAGATAATCAATAGAAGCACGCACTCATACCATGGGAAACATTTTCAAGGCCAATCTTATGAATTACTGTAAGGATTCCAAATTACTAACTTATCAGTTATCCTACAGACATTACATCATTTAAATTAATGGCTATTTTATTATTTTTAGAACCAGCACCTGCAACTTACGACCCTTGCGATCCTAATCCTTGCGGACCTCGTGGAACATGTCGCGATGGCTCCTGCATATACCCGGAATGTATAGTTAACGACGACTGTCCAGGAGATCGAACCTGTATTAATAGAAAATGTTCAGATCCTTGTGTAAACGCATGCGGAATTAATTCATTATGCACTGGTGTTAGGCATAGTGCTGTTTGCTCATGTCCAGTTGGTTATACCGGTTCACCGTTCGTACGCTGTGAAAGAGTCCTCATTCCAATAGCAGCTCCACCCGTGCCTGAATGTGTCAGAGATGAGCAATGTGATGACAACGCAGCATGTGTCGACTCCCGTTGTTTACTTGTCTGCAGTTCCACTAATTGTGGTATCAATGCACGTTGTTTAGCTAAACAACACCGAGCTCGGTGTGTGTGCTTACCTGGCTATGAAGGAAATGCATACAGGGGATGTTATTCGGGTAAGTAAAATTATAATAATGGGCTTATGCTTTATTTTAGCACAGTGTAATAATAATTTTACTAATCTTTAGGAAAGTTAGTATAGCATGTAGCAAACCTAACATACCACTACACTCTGGTATAGAAAAACATTATGTAAAACTTTAACGAATTTTTATACAATATAGAAAATATCTCGTCGATTTTATTGTTTACGTTTAATGTTTTTATGCATATTTCAGTTCAATGTCATAGCAATAATGATTGCCCAGACGATGAAAACTGTGAAAGTGGATCATGCGTTAAAGTTTGCACGCGTATTCGCTGTGGAATTAACGCTCACTGTACGCCTCGTGGACATACAGCAATCTGTGAATGTGATAACGGTTCGAAGGGAAATCCATGGTCAGCGTGTCGTAGAGACGAATGTACTTCAGATAATGACTGCCCAACTTGGCTGGCTTGTAGACATGGCATGTGTCAGGATCCTTGTCCTGGAGCATGTGCACCAGAAGCACGTTGTACTGTAACACGTCACACACCGAACTGTGAATGTCCCCGTGGTACACAAGGCAACCCTAAAATCCAATGTCTACCAGGTTCGTATTCAATACAATAATTATAAGTACAGTCTCATAGTGTACATTTACATAAATCAACAGTACTTCATCTTTTAATAGTATTTCATCAAGTCGAGTGCCAAACGGATGCCGAATGCGCCCCGGATCTAGCATGCTTGCAGAATAGTTGTAAGAATCCTTGTGAGAAGACGTCTTGTGGAATAGGAGCTGTATGTCGTGTGACGAATACATTGCCGTTCCGCACCCTTGTTTGTGAATGTCCTAAGCCCCTTACCGGAGACGCGTCTGTAGAATGTAAACCAAGTAAGTAGTTTACACCATAGCATCTCAAATTTATTAAATCATATTAATAATATGAATGTCTAATATGAATTTCAGATAGAATACATGTCAGCAGCTTTTATTGGACTCTGGATAACAAATGTGCAAAGTAAAACTAGTTTATTTTTATTTTCGAACACGATTTTATAGAGTGTGTAATAGGACCTTAATATATACAAAGCACTTCCTGTACATAAACCTTTATACAATATTACACTGATTGTGTTTTATAGGTTTTGGGTATATATATAGAAATTTACTGTAGTGTAGAACTTTTTCTCATATAAGTGGTAAAACTATTAATGTATCTGTAAATAATAAATAACTGTATATTCCATAACTAGAACAATATAATTAAATAAATTATAAAATTAAGTCAAAATGATTACCCATTAAATGAAACTCCTTCAATTCAATAGAAGGCCAATGTAACGAAGACGCAGAATGCGGAGTTGAGGAGCGTTGCGAGAACAGACGATGTGACAACGTGTGTAATACATTGACATGTGGCGTCGGCGCCGAGTGTCGTGCTGCTGCACATCGCGCTTCCTGCCGTTGCATACCTCCTCTACAGGGCGACCCGCACCAAGAGTGCACACCACCCAGTTAGTACTATTATTGTTACCACTGAAATAAATATATTGTACACTATTTTTTTCATCACGCAGTTAAATAACTCATTAACTATTTGCTTATACAACATTAATTAATGATTTACTGACTTACTATTTTTTTTTATTTCAGGTACACCCAATGTGCAATGTACAGTGGATTCCGAATGTGCTTCGACCGAAGCGTGCGTGGCACAACGTTGCATACAAGCATGTGAAGGGGCGTGCGGTTCCGGTGCGCTCTGTGACGCGCAGTATCATCGCGCACGCTGCCACTGTCCACCTGGCACCGCTGGTGATCCTGCACGCTATTGCTATACACGTATGTATTTTAACAAACATATCTACTTGATTCAAAGTATATACATATATTTTTTGTTTATAATAATATATATGTATGTTTTGTTTTAGCTGAATGCACTTCAGATGAGGATTGTCCATTTGATAAGACCTGCATTAATGGATATTGTCAAGATCCATGTGTTCTCGGATCTCCATGTGGACGTGATGCCACTTGTGAAGCTATTGCTCACGTTGCAACATGTCGTTGCCCACTTGGTACCCAAGGCGACCCTCATCGCGCTTGCATATCAGTTGCATGCCAATATAACGAAGATTGCGAAGACTCACAAATCTGTAATCGTCTTAATCGTGCCTGTCAACCAGCTTGCTCTGAAAATAGCTGCGCCATCGGCGCTAAGTGTTCTGGTCAAAATCATCAACCCGTATGTACTTGTCCATCGGGTCGTACTGGCGATCCATATCTGCGTGGTTGCGCTAAAGAAGTCACTCTAGAGTGCACTGTAGATGCCGACTGTACGTCACCACTTGCATGTGTCAATTCGCGATGCACTGATCTTTGTGAAGTAAATCCATGTGACGTTGGGCTTCTATGCAAAATTGTCGACATATTACCTTTACGTGCGGTCGCTTGCATATGTCCGGATGGTGGACGCACCACACCAGATAGTAACTGCAAATCTCCACCGTCAGCCGAGTGCTCTTCCGATTCTGAATGCGTTATTAGTCAAATATGTCATCGTGGAAGTTGTGTGGACGCTTGCAAAGCGGATCCATGTGGACATAATGCTCTCTGTGAATCTATAGATCACGCTTCACGCTGCACTTGTCCTCCAGGATATAACGGAAACCCAAGAATTGAATGTAATACAGGTAATTTAATTAATTTTTTGAACATTTCAAATATATGTGAGTATAAACTCGCTAGAAAAAATATTGTACAAAATATAGTTGAACAATGAAAGCTTTGAAGTCGTCTTCATGAATTTCTGCTCATAATTTGTAATTATGGTAGCTTGTACGGGCTACAATAAACTGTATATTTTCGATTTATTAAATTTAATTATTACTTACCAATTTACATCATTAGTTGTGATCACAAACGTGAATAACATTTATGTACGTACAGTGATCAGTTTTATTCTTTTAGAGATCAGATTCAACTAGTTTTAAAACTGTGTACTCAAAACCAACACTAACCAATAATAAGTTTAGTCAATATAGAATAATATTTTTTTAGAACCAAGACAACCGTCAATCGCGGAATGCTACAGCAATGATGAATGCGATCCTGAGCGTGCCTGTATTAATAGACTTTGTGTCAATCCTTGCGTCGACTCGTGTGGCCCCGGAGCTCTATGTCGTGTTATAAACCATAAACCCCAATGTACCTGTCCACGAGGTTTTTCAGGTGTAGCCACTGTGCAATGTACAGCACGTAAGTAACCATTTTTCTTAATACATGAAAAGAAAATTCTTAGAATTGTCTTTATTTCTTGTTAAAGTGTAGTATAAAGTATTTATTCATAAATTCAATTATTTTCCTTCGGTATATATTTTATTAAATAAATAAACTCTCATTTACAGCTTTAGACGGATCGGCAATACTAGTAGGTTGCAAAGCGAACTCTGATTGTCCGCTGTCCCAGGCATGCATTAATAGCGCATGCGCAGACCCATGTGCATGTGGCACACACGCATCTTGCACTGTGCTGCGGCATCACCCCGTATGCTACTGCGAGTCCGGATATTCTGGCAACCCTTACACCGGTTGCACGAAAGGTTTTTATCATCATTTTTACAATGTAATAAAAATTAGTATAATATATACAACAAAATCTAATCACTTTTTTTAAAATAGAAATTACATAATTACTGTTCTTTACTATATGGTACGTATTCATAACAAGATTTTATTTCTTTTTAGTTGGCTGTTCGTCAGATTCTGAATGTTCCGATAGCGACACTTGTTATAATGGCGCTTGTGTAAATCCATGCATTTTAGAAGCACCTTGTGCTATTAGCGCCGAGTGTTATGGAAAAGGTCATCGACCTAATTGTCGCTGTCCTGCAGGAACTAATGGAAATCCTTATACTAGATGCCAACATACAGAATGTCAAATAAATAATGATTGTAATGATGATAGCATTTGCGTAAAAGGATCATGTCGTAATGCGTGCTCTTCAGAAGGAGAAAACCTATGTGCACCAAACGCCGAATGCATTGCCCGAAATCATGCTGCATCCTGTAAATGCCCATCAGTATTGCCTCTTGGAGATCCTCTAACGTACTGTGAAAGAAGACCGTCAGTCACAAATATTGAATGTCAATACGATAACGATTGTCCTAGTAAACACGCTTGCTTAAGAGATAAATGTCGTGAAGCTTGCACGGAATTAAAACCATGTACAGGTAATTCTCGTTGTTCTGTATCTGACAGTGTGCCATTCCGTACTTTAATATGTCGCTGTCCAGAAGGATATACACCTGATGAAAATGGTTCCTGTAAATCAGCGCAATTAACACCTCTTAGCTGTTCGTCCGACCAAGACTGCAGTGATCAAGAATCTTGTGTTAACAGAATTTGTCGCAATCCGTGCAACTGTGGCGAGAATGCGGAATG
This sequence comes from Achroia grisella, assembly GCF_030625045.1. Taxonomy (NCBI): domain Eukaryota; kingdom Metazoa; phylum Arthropoda; class Insecta; order Lepidoptera; family Pyralidae; genus Achroia; species Achroia grisella. The sequence continues at coordinate 894,029 of NW_026712938.1, forward strand.
TTTTATTCGTGATCACCGACCCGTTTGTTCTTGTCGGGATGGTTACGATGGAGATCCATACCGAATATGTCGCACAGTTGGTTGTCGCACCAACTCTGAATGCGAGTCGACCGAAGCATGCATTAATGGCAATTGTATTACCCCTTGTCTTTTGAATAGTACTTGTGGCCCTAATGCCGAATGTTATGTAGAGAGAAATAATCCACTGTGTCGCTGTCGCGCTGGTTTTGAAGGTGATCCTTTTATCGGCTGTAATGCAATCGAATGTAGATCTAACGGCGATTGCCCACATGACAAACTATGTCGAGCCCACAGATGTATTGATCCTTGCCTATCTGGAAACAACTGCGGAATTAATGCTATTTGTCTAGTACGAAACCATATTACTGTTTGTAAATGCGAACAAGGATTCACTGGAAGTCCATATATACAGTGTAAACCGGAAATTACATCTGAATGTACAGTTGATGCCGATTGTCCATCAAAATTGGCTTGCTTGTCATCGAAATGCGTAAATCCATGTACAGTTCTGCGACCTTGTTCAACCCCAGCACGATGCGAAGTATCACCAACACTACCCGTTCGTACTATGCTGTGTACCTGTCCGCCAGGATATGTTAGTAGTGGTGGTGGAGTTTGCCGGCCAACAGAACCGATCAATAGTGTCGAATGTGAATTAGATAATGATTGTAATACAAATCATGCTTGCGTGACATCTGTTTGTACCAACCCATGCAAATGTGGACCAAATACTGATTGCCAAATTAAAGACCATAAACCAGTATGCGCGTGTAGACCAGGTTTCATCGGTGACGCACGAACTGGATGTTATGAAATCTTATGTACATCAGATCAACAATGTTCAGATGATGAAAGTTGTATTAATAATCGCTGCGTCCCAGCTTGCTCTGTTGAACCAGATGTATGTGAACAATCTGCTGAGTGTTACGGCGTAAATCATCGAGCATCTTGTCGTTGCAAGATAGGCACTGTAGGAAATCCATCAATCGCATGTACACCAATCGGTTGTCGTGCAGATTCGGAATGCCCACCCGATAAATCTTGTATAAATTCAAAATGTGTCAATCCATGTACTACAGAAATATGCAATGAACCGGCCGAATGTCGCGTACATTTCCACGAAGCACACTGTGTGTGCCCACCAGGATATCAAAGCACGGATACAGGATGTAATAAAACTCCGGAGCCTCAATGTATATCGGATATCGACTGCCCATCTGGAACTGCGTGTCTGAACTCCAAGTGTATTGACCCCTGTCTTGAGACAAAACCATGCGGTATTAATGCTGAATGCAAGGTCGTCAACACACTTCCTGTCCGCACAATGGTATGCGAATGTTTAACCGGATATAGAGGAAATGCTCTGATAGAATGTACACCTAATAAAAGTGAGTATTATTAGAAATTAAAATTAATATCATTATTTTTTTAAAGTTTAGACTCGTTCAGTGACTAAGTTAGAATATAATGTGACACAATCTTTTTCACTCAATTTATTCATTTCAATGTTGTTTTATAAAGTCACACATAAGATTATGTAAACTACGTATATGCTATAATCTTGTACAAGTGCAGGAAAATTCATAATAAAACGTTACAGACAAGCTAACAAAAAATTTAAAAAAAGAATTAAATCTATCTCGTTACTAGCAGTGCGAAAATAATGATTGGTCATTCTGTTTAAATTATAATTTTCATATTGAATATTATTTATCGACCTTCCTTATCGAAACTGTTTTATTTATTTTCTAGTTCCAAGAGCAAAATGCATAGAGGGACAAGGTGTTGATGTATTAGGTGAATGCGTACCCTGTCACTACGAAAACGGATACATAGTGGACAGTCGTGGACGATGCGTATGCGACACCGTGCGTGGGTATACGACACGCGGTGATACATGCGTTCAAGCGGGCTGTGCCTCGGATAACGAATGCGATAACCATGAACGATGCCTCAACCGCGGCTGCGTCGACGCTTGTGCTGCCGAGCCTTGCGGTATATCCGCTCTTTGTAACGCAACAGCCCACCGCTCCCATTGTACTTGCAAGCCTGGATACTTTGGCAACCCTAAAGTGCAATGTAATTCCAGCACTCCACCCGATATTAGTTACCGCACTGACTTCCCTCTGCCAGACATGCAGGTATGATAAGAATAGTTTACCTAAAAAACAGATACATATATGCTATCAGTCTCAATCTAAACAGTAATAGAGGATTTACGAAGTAAACCTAGAAACAATATTTCCGCAAGATTTATGGACATCTAACGTAACATACATTTTCATGTACATACAACAAATAGTCGAATCAGGAACTTCGTCAATTTACGAATTGATTAAAAATATATTTTGTATTGGGAGAGTAGGTACATGTTGTATACATATAGAAATGTATACTACTAGTCGCCCAGTGGTCGAACTTCAACGATACTATATAATTTAACTAGCTACTCGCTGGCTTCGCACGGGTGTACATGTATTATATATAAACCTTCCTCTAGAATCACTAACTAATAAAGAAACCGCTTCAAAATACGTTGCGTAGTTATAGTATTATTGTATTATTTCGAACACAAATACAATTTATTTTTAAAAGACTTTGAATATTTATATTTGTTTCCGAATTATCAAATCAAATCGTGTCTACATTGTAAGTCATAATCTGTGTCAACAGGTACATTGCTTAGCAAATGGAGTCCGCGTTAGCCTAAAAATTAAGGATTTCAACGGAGTATTATACGTAAAGGGTTACAGCAAGGACGAACGCTGCCACCGTGTCGTACATACTACAGAGAATCAGGAGAGCCCTGTAGATTTCACCGTTCACTTTGGAGATTGTGGCCTCGTGCATATTAATGTATGTCGTATTTTACTTAAAGTACCGAAACAATTATCTCAAATAATACATTTTCTAAGTGTACATTTTCACTCAACAGGGTTTAGCAAGCTTCGTCTTAGTCATGCAGAAACATCCAAAACTAGTGACATCCAACGCTAAAGCGTTCCATATAAAGTGTATCTATCAAACAGGCGAGAAAAATGTAACTCTTGCATTCAACGTATCTATGCTCACCACTGCTGGAACTATTGCAAATACCGGCCCACCGCCCACCTGTTCTATGAGGATTGTAACTCGTACTGGCGATCAAGTCAGCTCTGCTGAAATCGGTCAAAACTTGATACTACAAGTAGACGTACAACCATCCAGTAAGTAGCCTTATCTTAGTTTTTAGCTAGATTCCATTTTATCTATATATATAAATAAAATTGTAGTGTCTGTTTGTAATATTGAAATAACCGTTTTTACATGCATATGAATAAAAATACGGTACATACACTTAAATTTTTTTTTTAATTTTTAACTATAATTGTCTGTCTGTTTGTTTGGGCTAATTTCTGAATTAGCTGGACCGATTATGACGGGACTTTTATTGGCTGGTAGCTGATGTAATAAGGTGCGACATAGGCTACTTTTATTTTAGAAAAGTAAAGTTTAATTCTACGCGGACGTAGCCGCGAGTACAATTAGTATATAATAATAACAGATAAACATATTGCTAATAAAAACATTTTTTAGGTATTTACGGTGGATTTGCACGTAGCTGTATCGCAAAAACGAGCGAAATATCGACGAAAGCAGAGAACGAACATATAGTTACGGATGCCGATGGTTGCGCCACGGACGCGGCCATTTTTGGTGAATGGGAACGTAGCGAAGATGGTAGCGCCCTACGAGCCTCTTTTAATGCTTTTAAATTTCCCAGCAGTGACAACATTCGATTCCAATGTAACATACGTGTATGCTTTGGAAAATGTCAACCGGTAAGTGTAATAAATAATGATATTGAAAGTATCCATGTATAAGTTATGTAATGATATCTTTTTATAATTTATTTCATATACAAACTATAAGTACAAAATTATTTATTAAGGTTAATTGTCGTGGCTACGACGCTTTTGGAAAACGAAGAAAACGAGAAGCTATCGACAACGATCCATACAACACCCGATCTATGGGCAATGAAGGCCAGCTGCGAGAGGAGGTGACGGTCGAGTCGAATCCGATCATGACATTGGAGCGACGCGACCCGTCTCGTGTAGCGCGCCAACGTGACGGCTCCGCAGAAGGTGCAGGAGGTGCAGGCAGCGCTGGAGAAGTATGCGTGTCAGCAGCTGGCTTGGCCGTAGCACTAGCGTTAACTGCGCTGCTCGCACTGGTGGCCGTAGCCGCTGCTGTGGCGTGTTGGCTGGTAGCGTGGAGACGCGCGCGACCGCCACCTGCACCGTTACCTCACCCGCCCGATTTTCCAAATCCGCTGTTTCAGCGTTAAACTCACTGAGATTCGCTAGTCTTGCGCCCCGCTCCTCCGCCGGCGCCGGGCGGTGTCGGCTCTTCCTTTTCCTCACTAGGACTCATTCTGTGTGCGCCGTCGGAGGACCGCCGGGCGAGGACGTCGCGAGCGCTTTCCCTCGCATGCGCTCGCCACGCCCTACTTAGATTATTTAAAATATCATATTGTAATAATATTTTAATTAACGTGGAATCGTCGCCTCCTTTAAATTTTGTGATATTCATAATATAAATATTCGAAATCACCATAATTGTATGTAAGTAAAACGAATATTAATTATATTTAGTGTAAGTAAATAATAATAATTAATAATACTGACGTGGTTTTATTATAAATCCCAAAAATATAATAGGCTATAAGACCTTTTCAATTTAGAAATTATTTTAAGCCATAGCATGCCAAGTACCTACCATTACCCCCTCCTGGAAAGCCCTGCACTTCATTGAACCTAACATATATTTCTAAAATAAAATAAAGTCCCTATATCCTTGAATAATTTATACACTCTAGAACATACGCGCTGTTGCTGACGCACTGGCCATATAGTATTATATTTGATATTTAGATTGTATTTTCTATTAAGAATTTTATTATATATTTTTGTATATAGAGCCTTAGTGTCTAAGATTGTGACAGAAAACAACACGAGCCTTAGGTTCAAGTAACATATTCAATGCAAATACACTGTAGAATATGTAGTTAGTTAAATAAATATAAAAAAACACTGATGAGGAAAAAAGTTACAGGCGATTTCAATAACCTCAAGTACGTGCCAGGCGAATCAATAGAATGCGAGCTCCTAGCTCTCGATTACCATGGTAGACTTTGTAAAAAGTAATCTACGTGGGTACCACAGTCTCACTCTATTTCATTCATCAAGCAGCTTGCTTTGTGTGTTGTGCTTCGGTTTTAGGGTCTCACATGTCCTGTCCTTTGCGGTCTTGTAATTTCACAGCCTTAACTCAGTTAAGACAGTAATATTGCAGAATAAGGCTGGATATCTTAGTCAATGGCAACGCATGGGCACACCTATGAAGTTGAGCGTCAGCTCGTTTGCCTTTCCATTAAAATTTTTAGACGTAATCATATTTTGTAAATTGTTGAAATATTTAAGAATCGATACCAGTGTATTTTGAATGTACGCAACCGGAATCACTAGATACATACCTTGTTTGTCAATTATATTCGAAAACATGCGGTGACACGAACATCTATACTTAGTATAAATGAACTTGTGAATTCTAAGTGCTAATGAAGATGAAACGAGTCGGAAATTAACGATTTGTGGAGGGGAATGGTAAACGGTTTGAAGTCGTAGGTTTGGTCGTACATAATTGTCATATCTTCAATTCTGTGAACATTATTAAATATTATTAACGTCTCAGAAAAGCAATGTCACGAGACATGTTGACAGAAAAAAATAGATTTATGTCGTTCAGGTGAGCAATATCCAAATTAGTTGCATACATGTACAGTTAATATAAGTACACTAGTGTTTTTTTTAATAAATGGTAACGGTATAGAATACAAATGGAAGATGATATGATGAGCATGAAGTCAAGTCAATTAGCCCATCATCGCGAATTCACTTTTAGGAATTAAACATAATAACCTTATAACTAGTAGATTATATACCTACTTATATAAAACATTAATTCTACATAAAAATATATAATCAGTACACGTACACAGTACACTCTGTATACTTTGTGACTAGATGACATTGTCTAAATTGTTCTGGACTATTAAAAGTCCCGTGTATCGTAAACTCAAATTATATGTTTTATAATTTTATAATACAATTATTTACAAAATAAAAATTTGTGTGAAAAATAAATTTAGTCGTATATTGATCATGGAATATGGTGCAGAAATTTCGGACCGTTAGATTCGTCGACTACATATAAAATAGTGTTTAGACCAGTCTTATGAGGCGAAAAGAAAGGTAAACCTCGGAATGAGCGATAAAAAGCTGAAAACTCGTATAGACCTACTTACTCGTATATGTTCCCACTACAAATGTTGTCTCAAGTCTCATAAAATCTCATGTCTCCGTCTTAGGTCAAGGTCAAGGTAAAAAAAGCACCTTTTTGTAAATATCTCGTTTCCTTCTCGTAGCTTTAACGCTATTTATATTTATTATAACAACTATAGAAAATAAAATTCTCTGTAAGTTTTATTTAAAACATTTTTTTTATATAAATTGAACCGTTCTTGACATGGAGACCACAGAACGCGCAGCGCTTAGTTATCTATAACTTATAACTTTATCTTAAATAAGCAAGTAATTATAAATAATTTTCTTTTTTATCAATTATTGCTCAATATTCAATAGTATTTTTCATTAATTAAAATTCATATTTGTATGATGTATGTCTTTAATTACAGGACCAGATGTGTGCTGGTCCTGTAATTAGAGAAGTGACAGCTGTTTTATTGTTTTAATTACATTTTAATATATCATATTTATATTTTATAACATAACCAAACTGAAGTGTAAACACATAGAGTTCATTTTCATACAAGTATACCGACTCTTCATAACCGCAGCTCACGAAACAGGTTCCCCATAGATTAACTTAAAATATAGAGGCATAAATTTCATTTTTCTTTCAATTCTATCACCGTAGTATAAACATCTTGTCATTCATTATAACTCTACCACTAGCATATAAAATCAAAATCATACTTTCTAGCTGTCAATTTACTCAAATTTATTTACAACTGTTAGCAAACTTATTAGTCGTTCACTGTCTTGTCTCTGTGAACACTAAATTCTCTACTTACTGTATGATTCACGGAGAAAATAAAGTTACCTTAAATATTATATATGTATATAGAAATCAATATATTATATAATGTACATGTTACTTGAAATAGTTCGACATACACAATCAAACAGTTTCGCTCTAGAACAAAAATATGATTAGTATAACCCTGAAACATGCGCAGGCGCAGTGATCATACAATCGGCCGCGCCGTCTCGGTGCGTATGCGCATTCCCCTACTTTACCCTCCAAATCCCCACTCCCCCCACTAGTATCGCACTTTGTTTACCAATTGGTACGATTGACGAACTAGTCGGTCGGCCATCTAAACAGGCGTAACTCGTTCGCCTCTGTTCGTTATTCTGAGTCGCGCGTCGTCACCGACGCACGCGACATAATTCACCGCGTCATGACCCTGTGACGTGATATTATGAGCAAAGCCGAGGATTCGGCGGAAGCCGCCGCGCCCAGCGTGGCAATCCACGTGGATCATTATAACAATGAGGTCGAGGAAAATTCAAAGCTTCTTGGACTAAATGCTCCAACGCCGACTATTACGCCCTCTGGGCAAATGCGAAAGGTTAAGAGCTTCACCGATACACACAGAATTCACGATGTGGGTGCCGCTTCTAGTGCAGCTTCCGCGCGATGTCTACGTCCCTACGATAAACCTGAAGCTAACGCATATCCTGACGGTTCAGAAAGTGGTACCAATTACGGAGCACCCTCAATGCGGTCACTTGCATCTATTGGTATGGGTTGCACAGATGGACGAAAAATGGTTATCAGACGAGTGCCAACATCGCCTACGGAACTGTTCCATCTAGTGCGACCACCTACGTGAGTATCTCTTGCATATGAGACATCCTGTAACTTCCCATTATTCAATTGAGTCAACTGTCAACTATATTTCACCATATCCTCTGCTATAATATAGGTTCTACTAATAATTTGATACGTTAAATACTGAAATAAAGTTGAAGTTAAAGTAGTAGTACTAATCAAGTTAAGTAGGTATTTATATACAATGTAAAACCGTTTTACATGTAAGTCGGACTAATACGATATTATATCGGTAAACAAAATCGTTTCAAATTATTGCATTATTTCAATACATTATAATGTAAGTAATGTTGTATGTCATCAGGTTATAATTGTATAGCAGAAACTTGATTGCATAAGCCAGCGGTAGGTTATCTATTTAGTGTCAAACACTGCTATTATGAATAGCTTTGTTTTTGATAAATGAGTTTGATACGTTTATATTTATAGAATACACACCTATGTACACCTAACAAAACATTATCAATTATAAACGAATTTCATACAAAGTTCCGATAAAATTTAATTAAGTAGTCACTGCCTCATATTAATTGATATAGTTATTCTTACCATACTATATTGAATATTAGCGTAGATATTTTTATTATACTTGTTTTATTTACCTGGTTCTACGGTAATATAATTTCCTAACTATAAAGTGATACGTAGAGTCTCAGAACTATACAAATATGTATTATGTCTAGTCAGCTGTACTAAGAAAAAAATCAAGATACAAAATTCTATGGTCTGAGTTATATAACATCCAGTGACAATACAGACAACATATAATTCAGAGAGTATTATTACACTAAATAATATAATAAACTAATATACATATAAACCAACCAGAAATAATTATGTTTGTGATATAGTATAATGATATGTTAATATATATCTCTCACAGCAAATCGATTCAAATAATAAATTTAAGTATTTTATAGTATAAAGAATACTACTTGTATTGTTGCCATCATGTTTGTGAGGAGAAATAAATAAATCATATTATTATCTATATATCTGGAACGCGTAATGTCTATATCACTAATGTTTGTTAGAGTTATTTGAAGTATAACATGATTTTCTTGAGTCGGTCGAGTTAAAAGGTTAAAATATTGTTCATAAAGCGGCGTTTTTTATATCTACCGATATTTTGGGGGTTCAAGCTTATAACTATACACGCAAAATAATATTGGAAGTGTAACGATTTTTATGATATGGAGAAACGATGTACTTGCTTTCAGTTTTTTGACAATTGACTTCCGTTACATTTTTAATTTTTTTGACGGACTGGATAAACCTTTGCCAAATCTCCTAATAAACGAACGAATTCTTTAATAGAAAATCAACCCCGTCATCGACTACTAAACGAGGTATCGTCTCGCAAGCTTTCGTCTTAATTAGGCTAATTAAATTAATTATGATCAATTTTGCAAAGTTACACGATATACAGCGTTTTAGTTTTATGGATATACAAACCCGAAAATCATTGATAGTATCATAAAACTGAAACAAATTCATCAGATAATGCGGAAATTTGAAAGAATATTAAAATATTTGTATAATATACATACAAATGTATCTAATTACTATAACAAATACTCTATAAAAACTACTTTATATAAGTATCTAATACTAACAAACGTAGAAACATAAACAATACATACTGAAATCAAAATTGTATAAAATTAGAGTAATATCTTAGGCTAAACTTATGTACAGTGAATTCTCAAGTATAGTATGATAGAGCACTTTCTATTACAAACAATTATCAGATTGAGAGCGCCAAGGGTTTATTTAGTTACAAGTAAGATGCGTAAAATTCCTAGGTAAGGTATATGATTTATTAATAATAATAATAACAATAATAAAACTCTTTATTGTGTACACATAAAATAATGAGAAAATACAGTAAATAGTAAAATAATAACAAAAGGCGGTCTTATCGCTAAATGCAATCTCTTACTGACAACCTAGAAGAGAGGACTTATGTACATAGAATAGGGTAGGTGGCACACATAAGACACTATTTATTATACTACTAGATATACATACTTAAATTAGGGATAAATATATAAACCTACATATATACTACATATTGGAAGAATAAGAAAAAAAATGTACTATGAAGAGAGATAATGAGATCTTAGTCTATTTTTAAATGATGCATGTGTTTGAGCTGATCGAATGGAGAGTGGTAGAGAGTTCCAGAGGCGAATGGCTTGGACAGTGAAGGAGTTGGAATAATATGTGGAGGAGTGAGCAGGGATCGGTAAACATAGGCTTCTGGTACTACGCAAAGCAGAACCGGGGGATTTAATATGAAATTGGAACTTGGTTTTTAGATATTCAGGGGTGGAGGGGTGGAAAAGAATAGAGTAAAGGAGAGATAATATATGAAAATTCCTGCGAAGACGAATGGGAAGCCACTTGAGTTGACTGCGAAAATTGGAAATGTGGTCATACTTACGGAGACCAAAAATGAATCGTATGCACATATTTTGGAGTCGCTCAAGTTTATTTGAATTGCTCTTCAGTGAGATTTACATAGCAGGAATCCGCATAATCTAGGATTGGAAGTAATAGGGTATGTGCGAGCGCAGTCTTGGTGTCAACTGGCAGGAAGTACCGTAACCTGTTAATGCTTCCGATAGCAGCAAACATTTTCCGACTCAGCTGTGATATTTGATGCGACCAGGACAAGGTTTCGTCAAAATGAATCCCAAGATTTTTTATCTGAACGCAGTATTCAATGTCGTGATCATTAAAGGAGACTGGTGGAAGACTATTCAAGTCTAATTTAGATAAATAATATGGACTTCCGATAATCATGCACTGTGTTTTTTTTGGATTCAGTAAAAGGCCATAAGCTTTACTCCAGTCAGAGATATATGCGAGGTCAAGATTTATATCGCGAACAGCATCGGTAATATTACACAAAGCAGCATGTGAGTAAATTTGTAGGTATTAATAGGTATTAACATAACGTAACTACTGTATAATAAATACAAATCATTTCACTTGACGTTTCGCATACTGTTTGTACTTAGCAAATAATAGTTCGAATAACGTCACAATTTTTTTTAATTTTCAGCCGTATCCAAATATAAACAATATCTACATCTTTCGATCACTCAGCGACCACTGGTAAATGTAAATAGGGATCGGTTAGTTTAAACATGACGCTTGTAACATACATGTATGTATAGATAGGCAATAGTTCACTACCAATGATGATGATTCAAGCAATAGTTACAATTCATTGATTAAAAACATAAATATTATACGTAAGTACAAATGCAGTATTAACAAATAGAAATACATTTATACGGAGCCTAGTGCAATTATATCTATCCAATAAAAAAACATTAACCTCGTGAATGAAATTTTTATCAATAATTGATATTGAATGGACAAATGTTATTTTATACGTAGGTACCTGTTGTTGACAGCTCATTCATATTTTTTACCATAGGGTTTAATAATTTGTCACCACCAATTTTAATTCTGTCGGTCCAGTCCTCCTCATGACAAGTCCCGTGTAGGTATATATTAAACAGCAACGGTAATATTATACATCCAATGTAAACTTTTATATATGTAGTATTTCGTCGGCGCGTATATAAGCTATTCTACTCTGCTAAAGACATTGCAGAAGATATACCAGGTGTTTTGATAGTCCCATTTCGAGTAATGTTTTCCACAGTACGGGGCATTTCTCAGAGTCAAACGGCTTTGAGAAGTCAACAAAGCAAATATAAATAGGTATGTTAAGGGGGAGACTCATGTAAATGCCTCGAAATCGGTCATTTTTTAATATTTTTACAGTGAAAAAATAATTTAATTGTTTAGAACTTTTAACACAACTTTATTAAACATTTTAAGATAACAAAAAAAAATTTTTTTTTTAATTAAAAATGGCGGCTCAGCATGATGTCTTGTAGGCTGCCTTTGACGCTAGGTCCGAAACTGCTCCATTTGTCACTCATCAACCATTGATCTGAAAACACCAAAAAAAAATTTTTTTTTTTCAGGACATATAAAACTATAAAATAAAAAAGAAAAGGTTAAAATCCAATATAAAATCAGCCTTAAAAAAAAGTTACGATTATGGGCTATTTTTTTGACCCTTTTGACCCCAAAAAAAATAAGTAATCAATCAGAAATACCTGAAGTTTTAGGTTTATCCTTCCGGTAGTAATATAGAGAAAAGCTTCACCAAATTTCAAACAAATCGGTCAATAATTTTTTGAGCTACAACACGAAATATAATATAAATATAAAAATTGTGTATGGCTCCATACCTACTTTGAATAATGCAATCACAGAGATTCGTTTATATTTATCACCCCACTCCATTTTAATATAACAAAAACATTTGACAATCTTTTGACGCGAAACTGACAAAACAATAGAATTCATAAAGATGAAAAAAAGAAAGAAGATAAATTCATAAAAGAATGACAGATTCCAAATTCAAATGTATTTTTCAAATATTTTTTACTTTTAATTGAAACAGTATTTATGGCTAGACTATGTATCTATATATATTGTAATATATTAATGAAATTTACATAAATGCTATGCTATATTGAACGGACACCATTACTTTTTTTATATATGTATATATATATATCAGAGGAACATGTCAAGCAATCCTTCAAAATAAAGACAATACTCAATACTAAATAGCGCAATGATCAAGTTTGAACTATCTACCTTCTTTCTTTTTTGAATTAACCATAGTTAATATTTTCGCTATGGTTTTTGAATAGAACTTTAGAATACGTGCTCAAAAAAGCTGGCTCCTTTGAAAATTGACAGTATTCAATAGAAATTTATTTTCAATCGTACATAGTAACTAGTAAGTAACTCCATCTAGGTATCTTAATAACTATACCTAGATAATTTTGTTACATATTTATTATATAACGCATAAATTATTATTGTTCATTTATTCTTAGAGTTGCGCTAATTGCGGTGGCGCTCTTTCGACGTCCCACGATCTTCTGTCTTTCTCTTTAAATGCATATAGGCACAATAATACATTAAATCAATCGTGGATAGACTACATAGGTACCTACACAAAATTCAGTAAACCACGTTATCGTAAAATATCACACAGAATCGTCACAATACTTAAATACCTATGTTAACAGATCGTCCAGTTTATCGTTATTAGTAGTAGCATTTCCTAAAATGAACCATTTCACGTAGCGGTTCACAATACGTTATTCAACCATCAATTGTATGATTTGATAATGACATATGCATATGTCAACTTATATCATACAAAGATTAACGAAAATCAATGATATAATATATAATCAATACAGAGCAATTTTACTTTTTATATCTATAGTTGCATTTATATATACATTATATTGCCGTTGTGTTTTCATTTTTTTTTCTGCCGTACAATCTATTCTCATACCTATTGAATGTACTTAAAATTTCATAAATATCGGTCAATCTATTTCAGCCGGTTCAATAACAAACAACAAACACTGTAATTCCAATTTTTTAATAAGTATCAGTAAATGTATATTACACCCTTATATAGGTATTATACGCATTTATAAGTAGTAGTACTAACCACAGTTTGTAAAGAAAATATATATAATAATACAACCACAATGATAATAACAATTATGTAAATCACAATGCCTTCTTAACTAGCAACTCAAACATTTTATTAACATCATATTTATTGTTCATTGTTCTTTCAACAGTTCTCATATAGTACAGCTTTTACACTTTTGCTGCCATAGTGTCAAAATCACGTCATAATCCTTTATGTTCGTCTTTCGTACGGAATACCAGAGGGATTATGCAAATGGGTCGCTAGTTTTTTGTCTGGCAGATGCATCAAAACCGTGGTAGACGGTGATTGCTCCGATAGCATAGACATTAACGCTGGCGTCCCGCAAGGCTCTGTCCTCTCCCCAACACTGTTTTTGCTGCATATCAATGATCTGTTAACCACAGTTAACCTTCATTGCTATGCGGATGACAGTACCGGGGACGCATATTACACGGGCCGTGCTAATATCCCTCTTTCTATTGTGGAGGCAAAACGCGAACAGCTTGTGTCTGAAATCGAGAGTACTCTTACCAGAGTCTCCGATTGGCGGCGACTGAACTTAGTTCAATTCAATCCTACTAAGACACAAGCCTGCGCGTTCACCGCTAAGAAAACTCCTTTTGCTGTGGCTCCTCAATTCCAGAACACGTCCGTTACCATCTCTAAGAGTATTGGGATTCTCGGTGTCGACATCTCTAGTACTGTTGAGTTCCGCAGTCACCTGGAAGAAAAGGTAAAGCTGGCGTCCAAGAAGCTCGGTGTGCTCAATAGAGCGAGGCGGTACTTCACTGTGGACCAGAGACTTCTCCTATATAAGTCACAGGTTCGGCCGCACATGGAGTACTGCTCTCATCTTTGGGCGGGAGCACCTGGATACCAGCTCGGTCCTTTTGACTCGGTTCAGAGACGTGCTATGAGAATTGTCGATGATCCCAATCTCTCTGGCGGTATCGAGCTACTCAGCTTGAGGCGAGACTTCGCCTCGCTTTGTGTGTTCTACCGATTATACAACGGACTGTGTTCTGAGGAATTGTTCGACATGATGCCGACAGCCACCTTTTACCACCGCACCGCTCGCCATCGACAGGGAATTCATCCCCACACACTGGAACCTAAGTGGTCCCGAACAGTGCGGTTTCAGAGGAGTTTCCTCCCGCGTACACTTAGATTGTGGAATGAACTTCCTGCCGAGGTTTTCCCACGAGGCTACAGCATGGGATTTTTCAAGAAGGGTATATTAATGTTTCTTAAGGGTCGGCAACGCGCAAGTGATACCCCTGGTGTTTCAAACGTTCATAGGCTACGGTAACCATTTACCATCAGATGGGCCGTATGCTTGATTGCCACCATAGTAGTATAAAAAAAAAACATCCAGTTCATGTTTTATTACTTAGACATCTATTAAGGTCAGTTAGGACCTTAATAGAGGTATTATACTTTCAGAAATATCATGGGTACCTAGTATAATTTGAAATGTGTAACATAACATCGTGTAAATCGTTTATTCAAACAATAAGTCCCATTAAATATCCTTGCCGGTAGAGAGCTAGAAATGTCACTGATGATTGAAAACATAGTGAATAAAAGTACAGTACACAGAGTAGACATTTATATAATAGCTTCTTATCTGACAAAAAATGGTAGAATGAACTTTATAAATATATTTCATGAATACTAGATATGAGAATGAATAGATATATAAAAACTTAAGTAATCTTGTAGCAGATATGTTAAAAATGAATCCATGCGATAGGTACACACATTTGTACATACTCGAATTAACCGTTATTCTGTATAAAGCTTGATTTATACTCGTATATAACTACGATACTATTATTCTCCAGATATCTGCAGCCGCAATTGTGAACGTAACACTGCAACTCACTGGTGTGTATCTAATAACACTGTTTAATGCCCTCACAATCTGCTTTTGTAAGCAAAGATGGGTATAAGAATTAGTGTATGAAAATTTAAAACAAATTATGCTCTACGTCACCATGCCCTGTATCTTGATGAGAATTTCATCTCAATTTCATCTTCGCTGTTTCTAGACCTATATATGTTGTTTAACTTCATCTGTTGTTGAAATAAATAACAATTTCGATATCCTTCGCTTATAGCGTGATATCACATAGTGGTCACTCATTCACATGTACTAAGTACGTTGGATGTATTCTGCAATTGTATTTCAATTGTTTAATTTACAATTGAATACAAAAAAAGAAAATCAGCTAGATTGAATTTACAGACATCACCGTATATGACACGACCAACCGGGATTAGATTAGAAATTTATATCTTTATGATTCTGTGTCATTTGTTGGTTGTCAATAATAACCATGTTACTAATAATTCTCTTTAGAAACATATTAGAATAATAGATAAAAAAAATCAGTTTTGCGATTATGCTATAATAGGTTTATTAGACAATGATAAATAATTTGAACCCAATTGCAATTCGATCGAAATCCCGATCACATTGCTATTGAAACTGCCAAATGTTCATGTACAACCGCATAATAGTCAATTTTAGCCTGTTTTAATCAGATTTAGCAAATGCGTTTTACTGCCATATTAATGATCGTCGACGAAAATTGTATTCTTATTATATCTACTGTTTTAATACAATCAAGTGATTTTTCTTGGATTTAATCGCGTACTGATTCTTGGATTTAGGATTGTAATCGTGTAATCAATAGTTATTAAGGTAAAAAATAAACAAAATTAAAAGTACTAAATAGCTGGTAATTGTAAAATATTCTTAGATGTCTGATGACGTGTTATATCTTATCGTGTTAATGTAAGTGTAATATAATCTTAATTATGATATTTTAACTGACAATTCACGTTTTGATAATATTAGTCTCGTATACCTTTTAATTTATTTGTATATTAGGTATATTGTTGTTTTATTGTTGAATATTATAGAATGCAGAGGTCATTACATAATAACAATTTTAATATGTAACAAATGCTTAAAAATTTTAGGGTCGCTAATATTATGTTTACATAATTATGCAAATGTAATTAATTATATTTAACATTTAACGTAGTATACAATTATAAACTTAGGTTGATATTTTAAGGAAAACAGCCATTTTCATCGTTAGCGAATTTGACTAATTCAATTCTTATCAAATACAGTCGTTATCTTATACATACTTATTTTATACATACTTATATGTAAACATCTATTATTTTTGCTTGCACTTAAAAAAGTATAAAGTAGGGTTCCAGTGAAATAGACCGAGACGATTCACCTCCCAACCTGGTGAGCATGCACTATACATTATGGAAAATATGGGCAAATCCTTTGAAACGTAGGATTACAAGGAGTTGGCACATGACCTTCACGCCTGGCACTGATAAGCCTGCAACACTATCTAACTGTTCTCACATATCTCCCACACGACACGGATACAACGATTGATCGTGCGACTGGCCTTATCTCTGCCGACTTGATAATGATTTTAAAATACGTTTACGTTCTTACACCTTGACAGCAAAGGATTTGCTCTTTAAATTGTGTTTTAATAAGTATTTATTTACATTAATGATAAAACTCGTCCCGGCGGCTTAGATACGAACTATACCTACGGACAGTCCAAACTAGTTAATTATCTATGTAAGAAAAATATTAAATAAGAGATTTTAATGAAAGGAAACTTTTCTTATAAACATATACAAGTTAATATTCAAGGTAGTTTCCATCAAGGAGCAGGACTTGGACCATACTGTATTTAACAATGAATTACTGTTTAATATTGTAAAGATAAATGAGAGAAAGTGTTCTTTTAATTACAATACTTTAAAGATATATTACAATTATAAAATACTGTCTTAGCTTTATCGAAATTGACGCAAGCATTGTCGTCTTTCCAAACACATAGGTGTATGATATATACGTGTGCCTACGTAAATCCTTTGATCACTCTGACGTCATATTAATCTACCATCGTTGTAGGTCATCCATCTTTAATCCAAACAAGCCATGTATTCCAAGGTCAACCATCACTTGACATGCCAGGAAGAATGGAATTTTTATATATTACACATATTTCACATGTTTTATATTAATAGCTTTTTATAAAAAAAGTAAATTTTAATCTTAATTATATAACATGGAAGAAGTTATTGGCACACCTGATGGTAACTGATTACCACCACCCACGAGCACCCGCAACACCAAGTGAATTGCATGTGCGTTGCCGGGCTTTTAAGAAGGACTAAGCTCTTTTCTTGAAGGTTTTAATATCGTATCGGTTCAGAAATACCATTCCATAATGTTCCTGTTGCGTAGCATAAGGATAAGATGATCAAGATGGTATTTTAGTTGCGGCGGGTAGTACGACATATGGTGGGGGAAAGAAACTAAAAGATATAGAACATTACAAAAAATTAATATATATTATGATTCTGGATAACTCACACACCCCCCAATGCCAAGCAGAGCTAGTGTTATGGGCACTAGACAAGTGATAGAAATACTTAGATACTGTTTTTATAATATACATAGAAAATACCTATTACCAATATAAACATTCTTAGTAATGAATACATATATTTGCATTATGCGAGGAATCGACCCGCTACCATCGGAAGTAAGGCAGTGTGCTAAACCACTAGATCACCGAAACCTTTAACACCATAAAAACATTGTAGGCTTGAGCTGTCAATAGAGATCTATGAAAACCATTGTAACTATGAAAATGATTCTCGTAGATATCTAGAGAAAGCTGTTACTCTCTCTACTTTATTATTATATACAGACTAGCGAACCCGGCAGATGTCATCTTGTTCGGTAAACAGCTCCACTAACCTGGTCCTATTATATTTTTAAATTCAGAAACCTATCAAAATATGCACACAATATTTCATCCAAATCTGTGCAACTTAGGAGGAGTTAGTTAACAAACAGACGTACAGAAGAATTATGTACCTATTTTAAGATATTATTGATTATATTGAGAAAGTGAATACATTATAATAGTACTTATTTTAAACTAGAAGTCGTTATCTAAAGTGTTATATTTCATTAGGTAAGTACTTGTATAAACAGTGTCATTTATTTTTAAACCCACACAAAACACATCATGTGTGTAACGTACATACATAACAAGTATGTATATTGCTATCTTAAATATTGAAATCATTGGTTTAGTGTTTACAAATGTTTTCTATTTATCTGTCACTGTAAGTTATATCGTAAAAATTGCATATTACTATATTAATGCAAGTTTATCAACGCACATATAGCAACATACCTAGTTAATTTTGTCTCTATGTATAATAAGACACCAGTTAATATGCTTTATAAATCCGTTATTCTGTTGACTCGAAGAGATTATTTTCAGTAATAACGGCTCCATATTGTATTTATACAAGTGTGTGTTTTTAGCAAATGGATTAGGTACCATTTACTTAAAAAGAGTATTATTCCATTTATTATGAATGTTCTACCCTAAGGGGTTCTCATGAAGAATATGTATAATTAATGTAATTGTAAAAAAAAGCTTTCAGCTTTGTTTTAAATTTTATGAAACGGGGTGTTGTTGTCTGTCCAAATATTTATTGGACAAATGGACAAAAAAAAAATATAAAATTCTTAATAATAAAAAATATACACTATAATGCTATGAGGACAGTACCACAGTACATAAGTCTTTCAATATAGATAATACTATCTATATTAAAAGTCTTATGTTTCTCAATTCTTATATTTATCGACTAAGTAATATTTACTTTAATTATATTAAAAAACAAAACAAAATTTTATATAATTGTCATATATCAGGAACAACTTTTTACTCGCAGGCCACCTGATGAAGACACGGCGTCACACGAGAGCTGCGAGGAAGAAGAGGAAGATGCAGAAGACCACCACCTAAAACCTCGCAGACCATTCTGGGCCAACAAGATACAGTTCGTTTTAGCCTGTGTTGGATATTCCGTTGGGCTTGGCAATGTATGGCGTTTTCCATATCTGTGTTATAAAAGTGGTGGAGGTGAGTATACATACATAAATAGATAGAATCGTCATTACTTGTTCAATATTTACTTATAATTAATTTCTATACATTACAAACAGATAATAAAAAATATATATCTTCTAGGCGCCCTTCGATATAAACCTTTTAATTGGAAGTATTTTTATAAACACACCTACAAACCATCTCCCAAACAATAAATGCAGAATAAGGTAATACTATTGATACGAGAGGAAATATGCTACATAATTTATACAGATCATAACTTACTCGGATAATAATTGTAGATTTTTTTTTAAATAAATATTTAATAGATAATTTAATTATTTAAATTACAACGTGAACCCAACCAACCCAGATAACAGCATGAAAAAAACAAGCACCATGGCGCCTAATAGATCAGAAGTATTAATGTAGACGACTTTGTACTAACGAAATCTCATAATATATTTTATATCAATCATATAGAATATTAAGAATATACTTTATAATCTTACTGTATTTTTCCGTATCAAATTATCATTTTTGTATACGTACATTTATAAACTTTTATAAATTTTGAGAAAACTTAAAATTCGTGAATTTAAATATACCTAAAATATTATACTTCAGTGCTTCGTTCCTGGTATATATTTACCATATAGTTTTTTCTAAAAACCAAAATAGATAAGGAAACGTTTAATTTATTTTTTATTTTAGGATATGGAATCTACCTCTAAAAATGCGTTTTGTTGCCTAGTGATTTGAAGAAACGGTAAATATATATATATCAGGAATGGAGCACTTCATATAATAATGATTGAACATCCCAGGTAAATTCGTTTGGTCGTTTATTAAGTATATATAACAAAATGTGTTCATATATACTAAAGGTTTCAAACTGCTAGACGACTGTCAATATATCGTCAAATTTCATAGTTTAAATATGTAATTATTACTCTTTACATAGTTGCTAATGTAACTGTAATCATTTTTGGATAATATAGGTGTAGACAAACAGTGTGTCAGTATTGCTCACACATAGTATGTACTTGCATATTCTACTTGCATATTCATACTCTAAATTAGATGACGACTTCGCACTACCAAACGCCCGTAGATAGGTACATCTTTTCAATAATATCGTAACTATTGTGTATGGGTAGTAACCAATAAATAATTTCATGATCGTTTCTTCAATGACTACCTACTTATGTCAATAGATTGGTTTTAGTCCGAAATCGTTTTCACACCAGCTAAACTAATGTGACGTCTCACCTCCGATGTTGTAAATTACCTCGTTAGGGTGACAAAAAGATCGTGAACGTCGTGACATTGTAAGCGTGTACGTGTTATGTACACTACTCGGCGACAACTCATTTTTACATCAATTTATATACATACTACAAATTTTCGTTCACGAATTCATTAAATTTGAAATTAACATCTGTAGATGTCATCGGTTACATTATTAAACTCGTTTACATATTCTCTTAAATTATCTATATTGCTTAAAATTATAATTTTCTGGAATATAACGTATAATAAAAATTATATACTGTTCATACGATTCTACAGTATGTGTTTAGTATCTATTAGAATGTAATATTTTCTAGATTTTTTATACTGTATCAGTTACGTCCGGGAAACTACAACTAAGAATTGTTTTGTAGATGCCGAGGCCTTTGTGCATATGCCTATGCCTAAATAAATATTTCCAATTCACATTACTAAGAATCGATAATAACCTAAGATTTGAAATATACACAAACGTGTGAAATCGTGATTGTGGTTTGTTTGTGTCGCCCAGTGCTAATTAGTGACGGTTGCCACCTAGGCTCCAATGTGATACAACAACACTACAAACTAGCGTGAATTACAGCTGATTACCTTCGTAAACTGACACTTGATAACACAGCTATGCTTAAGATAGGGTACAACTCTATAGGTGTCCTATTACCCAGGTACGTATCGAAAACTCTATCTTTGTTAGATCAGTAATAAGTAAACCCTTACACGTGGTTGTTTAACACAGCCTTTCTGAAACATTATAGAATACTAGCTATTACTTACGACTTTGTCTATGTAGGATTACACACTTCGTTATAGCCTTATTTAAACACGTTTCCCAGGTGCGTTACTACTTATTCATATTCTGCTCATATGTCATTGGTTAATATAGATAGACTACAGATATTATAAAAAATCTAAAATAAAGGTAGTATTAAGTTACTCCTTATAAGATTAGCTATCTGTGAGTGACAGTCCTGTCAAAATTGGTCCAAGTTGTTACAGACCAGAACAGACAAGAGACAAAAAAAATCATTGTTTGATGTAAGTCCATTCTATATATGAAATTCGTTAGACAAGACAAGAATAGCTGAAAAAAAGTACAGACAACAGCCATAGCTTGGTACATTATAATATTAGTACCTATACATTAGATACGAGTACGCATTATATAATAGGATATCTAACGTAATCGTATATTTTTTCGTATTCACCTCATGCTATTCACGGATTTAATAACACTATGGTTTTCAATATTACTTGGAAAAATGTTAATGCACCTACATATATTAGACGATATAAGTAATAGTTATAAATATCAGAGGCAGTCAGTACAATTATTATTGATATAATAACCATTTCGTAAATGAACATTATGTAGGTAAGTTTGAATATTTGCAACAGGTATCAATTAGCACATGCGTCAACTACTACAAAGCTAAATTATCCTTTAGGCAAATTACTAGGTTAATTACATCAGTTCCCATGGGTCAACTCATTGATATCAGCGATACAATGAGTGTAGTAATGTCAAACGAGACATCTAGATAAAATAGACCTGTAGCGAAAGTCTATTTTGTTTAGATAGTCTTGTACTTATAAAAATATTACTTTTATAATAATATTTTTACAAGCTTTTATTTAACTTGTTTCTTATAAATAAACAGTCTAATATCCTTCCGATATTCTCTAATCTGCTTGGTTTGAATGTTGAGACATCGCATTAAAAATACAGGCTATAGAGGTAACACCTTTTACATTTCGACACGTTAACACGAATAACACGTTAACATTTCAATTTTATAAAAATATATTTTAAATTGTTTTGTTGTAATTCAGAGAGGTACTGTGATGACTTTTTATAAAGTCTTACCGAGGTCCAAGTACGTATCCAACCTATATCTATCTACATCAGCCGCCAAGCAGCTTGCTTTGTAAACTATTGTATTTAAGTGTGAGATGAGTGAGATAGGGCAGTAAAATTACAGGATAATGATAATGTCTATTGAATTTCAGATTACTATTCTGTAAAAACTCGGTCGCTACAGTAAATCTGGTATTAATAAATATAGGTGTTACTATTTATATCTCGTATTCGGACTTTATTCAGATTACATATCAAATTTGAGAAAGTTATAGAATACATTATCATTCCTACCTATGGATGGACTTAATTAACATTACATTTTTCTATATAATAAAGTATTTTTACATTATTGTTAAATTTATTACATTATGTCATAGATTTTTTTTTGTTTCAGGTGCCTTTCTTATTCCATATTTTATTATACTACTAGTATGCGGGATACCAATGTTATTTATGGAGTTGGCTGTAGGACAATATACTGCACATGGACCAATCGGTGCCTTATCACAAATCTGCCCGCTTTTTAAAGGTAATTATAAAATATACATGTTCTTATAGACTCCGCTTTATAAGTAGATTAGAATTCTAAGTCTTAATACATAACTGTGCCAATCTATATTATCTGCATATATGTATTACTTTAGTGACTGTATTAAAAAAGAGACATCTGTTACAGGTGCCGGCGTAGCAAGTGTAGTGATCTCGTTTTTTATGTCAACATATTATGCTGTGATAATTGCGTGGGCTATCTACTATTTCTTTACTTCTTTCAAATCTGAAATGCCATGGGCAAGCTGCTCCAATAGGTGGAACACGCCACAATGTTGGGTACCACACCATAACCTCACCAAGCCCAATGGCTCGCAAACACCAACAGAACAATTCTTCGAGTAAGGTTTGATTATATTAATATCTTCGTCTTCATATATCAAAAACTACTGATGTTAACGATTTGAAATTTAAGTGGTCGGATATAAAGACATTGAAGGGACAAAATATGAACGCAACACCGGCACAGGCATTATAAGCAGTATGTACAATTATTATATAGATTCAGTCTAGACACTATCATTTAGTGGTAATAACCGATCTGTCATTTTAACCGACGCCGTTATATTCAGTTTCTCCTGTAGTATTAAATACTATTAATAACCATGATCTGTTGTAAACAAAAGATCGAAAATTTTAATTATTCCATCGATGGAATATAAAAATATAGAAGATACATATATTTTTACTTTCTTTATGAGAGGACCAGAAGTAGAGGCACAAAATTTCTAAATACTAGAGACTACTGAGGCCTACAATATGAAAAGAGTGCAGTAATAGATTTATTCCAGAACAGCATGTTTAGTATAATACTATCCCACATTAATGTTATTATTAGGTACATAATATTTCTAGCTAGCAGTTTTATCTGAAAATCATCAAAATCTCTCCACAAACATACTTGAACCAACCAAGGAAATCGTTACCATATCTAACATCTATTTATTATTGGCATAATATTTTATTTTGTATCTATGTATATGAACTACTTCATGAGTACAGTGTACTATTCTATCATCACAAATTCACAAGAACTGACTTTCTATACAACAACAAATGTCTATATATATAAACAAAATTATTCAGGTAATACAGATCATGCTCAAAAAACCCATGTGTGCGATTAAATTAAAAAGCAAATGCTCGCATATAACCTTTGTGTGTAAATTTTAACTATATCTCTTTTTTATTTAATTATATACCAGTTACCTACAAAAAATGTTATCTCAAGTGATTCATTACAGATAAATTATTCAGTAGAGACAAACATGTACTCGTATGTACAATCATAGCGCCAACAGATAAGTCACAATTTAGAACATTCAACACGTTTAAGGTTACCTTCATAAAATACCTTAATTTAAAAGGTACTTATAATTCAGATTCACTGAAAATGAATTTATGTAAAAGTCATAAACCTAAGCAATTACGCACTAAGGTCTTTGCGCGCTACAGTAGCTACAAAAATTGTATATATTTAAATGTGTTGAGTTTCTTTGGTTTTTCAAACTAAGATATGATTATAGTAGCTATCTGTTAACATGAACGCACTACACACTTATCAAAATATTTACAATTATTATTTTTTAAACCTTATTTCAGGAAAAAGGTCTTAAGCATGAGTGACGGTATAGAATATCCTGGTAGCATGCGGTGGGAACTGGCAGCTTGCTTAGTCTGTGCTTGGGTGTTAGTCTACTTCGCCCTATGGAAAAGCATAAAATCATCAGCCAAAGTTCGCTACATCACCACAACACTGCCTTTTCTTCTGATTATTGTTTTCCTTGGTCGATCTTTAACGCTAGAAGGTGCAAACATGGGCTTAAGATTCTTCTTCAAACCAGAGTGGGAACTTTTAAAACAATCCAGACCTTGGGTTAATGCAGCATCACAAATTTTCAACTCAATCGGCATAGCATTTGGGTCTATGATAATGTTTGCTTCATATAACCGATTTGACAACAATTTTCTTCACGACACGGTGGCGGTCTCTCTGATCAATGCAGTTACGAGTCTCATCGTAGGAATTTTTACCTTTGCTACTATCGGAAATATTGCTTTCGAACAGAACACTAATGTGAAGGATGTTATTGCTGATAGTAAGTATAAATAACGTAATTTCGATGCTATAATAAACAATCTTTACGTCATTCCTTAACATTTACGAGAATAATAGTAACTATTGTTTGTTGCTTTCAGGTCCGGGTTTGCTGTTTGTTGTATATCCCCAAGCAATCGCAAAAATGCCAGCATCACAACTGTGGGCCGTGTTATTCTTTTTTATGTTCCTTTGTCTTGGTCTTAATAGTCAGGTACTTGGTTTAAAATAAACTGCCTAAATAAAAATTAAGCCGTAATAATGAGAAAATAACGTTTTATTCCATCTAATTTCAGTTTGCAATAGTTGAGGTGGTAGTTACATCAATACAAGACGGGTTTCCAGATATGATACGCAAGAGACTCGTGTATCATGAACTATTAGTGTTATGTGTATGTGTGGTATCACTGTTCTTCGGATTGCCCCACATCTTACAAAGCGGCATATATCTATTCCAGCTAATGGACTACTATGCAGCTTCTCTCAGTATTACATATCTCGCCTTTTTTGAAGTTGTGGCCATAGCATGGTTATATGGTGTAGGAAGATTATCTCGAAACATTAAACGAATGACGGGTAAGAAATTTTGAAAGTAATTCGTTTTAGAACTGCAGCCTTGCACTAATAATATCTATCTACTATGTAATAACACATAATTATTTAATGTTTGGATAAAAATAACTACGTGTGACAAAAAGTATGACATCAAAACTAAAAATACCGGTCTGTCACTTTCGTAACTCCATTTTCAACCTACGCATGAAATGTGCATGACGAGGTCTCATTGTTAGCTAATAACCTTTGTATATACATAATGCAACAGACTTTAATTTTATCATCGTTCATGGTGCTAGTGGTTTTCCAAATTTATTTGCTCCATTGAAATAAACAAATCTTCTTGAAATGTAGATTACAACATTTAAAGACATTAAATATAAGTGCTACTTACATATAATATATTTACGCTCATAGAAAAACATAAAACAAAAATGATGTCACTTTGTTCAAATAATAATAATATTTGAACATCATTTATTCAGTACGTAGATAATTCTAATTATCACTATCGCGTATCCATACATGTGTTATTATATTGCACATATACGTTTAGAACAATCAATGTATGCGTAAAATAAACCTATTTAACTATGTATGAACTTCCGTTGACAGTGAAGCGATAATAATCTTTTTTTATTGTAATTCATTGTAATCCGTTGTACCTCTAATTATAGTGCCAATTAACCACCTCATTGTATGTCATAGTAATAAAGGGAGACTAGATAACGATTGTACGAAATTCTAATTACGATACGGTAGTAATAATTAATAAAAAATATAATTTAAACATTATATTAATTATAGATGTTGTTATGGAGATCTAAATTTACTGCCTAAAAGGGAGACACGTTCCTCTGTTAGGTAAATGTATTCAGAACAATCCACATAGCGCCATCTAGGCCTAAGCTAAGTCGAACTTGTGTTAGGGCTACTAGTAGACTGATATAGATACATACATAGATATATACTAGATATATTGTAAATACATACATATAAAATACCCAGAACAAAACAAACAATCATATTCATAATTCATATATTTACCCAATTTCCAGGTCGGCGTCCATCATTCTACTTCCGATTTTGCTGGTTAGTAGCAACGCCGGCTCTATTGTTAGCACTGTGGGTGGCCAGTCTTGTCGATTATACACCGCCCAGCTACCGGCAGTATGAGTACCCGGCCTGGGCACAGGTCCTTGGATGGACTATAGCTTCATTCTCTTTACTCTGTATACCAGTGTATGCAGTTGTGGTCGTAATGAGGTCTCCTGGAAAGAATTTGGGAGAGGTATGATTTTAATTTGTTATATCTTTACTAATTTATTACATTATAAACCCATTGACATCTCACTACTAGAAAGAAGTCTGTGTATATAAGAGGATACTTCCTCACTCCTTTTCTATATTTGATACTGGTAAATTGCTGTTTGTTGCCCTGGTCACCTACTACATCACACGCATGAAAAGGAGTGGTGAAATTTCTTTCTCTCGCCCAAACCTATAAAAATATACTTACAATAAATTTCCTGACTGAATTTACCAGAGGTAGACCGTAAAATGCTGTCTGTATAGAGACCTCAGTCTCACTTATATCGACCACCAATCAGTTTGCTTTGTAGGTTGTGTTTCGCGGGTAAACTGCAGATTAGGCGGTAAAAGAAGCGTGAGAATTTAGACAACGCGATTCCAGAGGATCGCAATGCATAAGTGGTATCGCGAATGTCACATTATAACGTGATGTTCCTAGTACAGTTCATGTATATGAGCGTCGGTTACCGCTTACCACCCGGTGTGCCGTCAGCTTGTTTGCCTTTCCAAATACATAAGAAACTCTCTTTATAATTATATATATATCATTAGAGATGATATATACTTACATATATTTTATGAAGAGTACCTACACATAATCAAGATATTTAATTATTATGTTAATAAGTGACTACGCCCGTTTTATAATACAAATATATTTTAGTTGTTTTGGTGATAAATTATATTTGCGACTAAAATCAGCTAATAGTCAATTTCGTAAAAAAAATAATGAGTAATCTCTCTAATCCAGTTTAACTATTCTATCGATACAATTTTACGTTAGTCATATTTTGATAAAACGAAATAATGATAAGATAGCGAAAGAAATATAACGACGAATCATATTTTCAGAAATTACGTAACTCCATACGACCAACTCTGTGCGAATGTGGGATCGACAGTTGTGATATATGCTACTCCGAGTCCGAGCCTCCGGACGATAAGACGAACATCAACTAGTCTAAGTAGCTTAAGTATTAATGAAAAAAATAAATTGTGCAGTCATGAAGGCTGCTCTCGTCTACGATATCAAGAATAAATAAAACCATGATAATAACGATCCTCCCTCATTTTATCATATTATTAATAACATTGAGAGACGGTACTCGACCTAAAACAATTAGATATCATGAGTCAGTGACATAGTTTTCTGTAAGTAG
The DNA here is from genome assembly GCF_030625045.1 of Achroia grisella. Classification (NCBI taxonomy): domain Eukaryota; kingdom Metazoa; phylum Arthropoda; class Insecta; order Lepidoptera; family Pyralidae; genus Achroia; species Achroia grisella. The sequence continues at coordinate 922,368 of NW_026712938.1, forward strand.
GTAGAGTTACCTACTCAAAGACGCTCGACACTTCTGATTTAATTATATATACCAAAATTAATTAAATTCACGTTCATAATTCTATAGTCCTTTAATACTAAGCATGCCTATAATGATTAATATTGGAGTCTCAAAGTTGTTTTTCTTTATCTACTTCTCAAATACTTATAAAACATCTTAGATCAATAAAATGTAAACGAAACATAGAGTGGATACAATTAACATTTTGATATATATATATATGGAAGAATAATTTAAATTTATGCATTAGTTATCAAATACATCTACATAGATATGAATGTATTTTAGAATCATTGCCTGTATCACTGTATCACGCAAAATTTACTGGAACGATTATAATACGTATGTTATTATAACTACATTTTTGTCCCCTAAAAGTGTAAAATAGGGATAGAAATGTTTAGTTGCATCTAATATACATATTTCGGCTGTGATCTTTTTCGTATTGAGCCCGTCGGTTACAACATTGCTACAAACCTCTCAGTTTTTAAGTGAGCAATTTCTTTCATTTATAAAAACATTAAATAAAACACCGCTAAAATTACATTACATTGGATAATTTAATAACTATTTTATTTAAATCTTTTTCAACTACTTGACGCTTTCGTGATAAGGCTTCTATTCTATGTAATATAATATAGCGCCCCAGTAGTTTTCGGCCAAGGTATACACATTCCATGTAAATGTGCTCGATATCTTAGCTTTACGAGGACATTCTATAATAAGTGTTGTACATAATTTGTGTACACAAGCTTAAAGTAATTGCTAATAAATCAGCGATTGTTATAATGTAAATTTTATATATAAGTATGTTAATTTATTGTAAGCCAAAATGAAGAAAATAAACATGTGATTAATAACATTCCAATATAGTTTCTTTATTTTATTGACTAGATTTTATACTCTATATTATTCTTGTTGGGATATTATTTATATAATAATAAATCTATAGATATAATACAATACAATACATACAGTAGTAGTAATAGTAGTCACAAAACAATAATTCGATATTATCTGAACCTAGCCTCTACAATGATAGTTACTGCTATTCATTTAATTATATTTCGTTCCTTAAGACTTAACATTACAGTAAAAACTTATTTTTAACGAGCTTCCAAAATAATATTCTCAATTCAATAATTTTACAATTTTTAGTGTGTATTTATAGACCCAGTCAAAAAGCTTAAGATTTTCATGGTAGATACTATATAATATACTTAAAAGTTTATCGTCACTATTTATTATAGTATTGGTACCTACTATAAAATTTTATCAGATTGATATCCATGGTAATGGAACTATACTATAAATGATAATTTAAAACAATGGTGATTAGACTTATGACATCGATTAAAAAGGCTATAATATGAATGCTATTATTTTTTAAGACATTGTAGTTCATTAGAATAACTGTTTCAACATACTACCTAAAGTTGGTTTGCTACCTATTCATCTGCAGGTTTGTGTGTATGTAACATTAAGCTTGTGCTTTGTAATATTTTATGTAATTTCCACGGTAGTTCTCTATATATTATGTCTAGATTGATTATGTTGGTGTTTTCTAGAAATAAAATATACTTGATGAAAGTTCAGTGTAAAATCAGTCCACATTATGACTCTGAATTCAATGTATCTATGTGTTACTAATAAGCTATGTAGCACACTTACAAATGTAATTCAATTATTACACCTGTATACTGAGTACCCGATACTACAGGAAATCAATAAGTAGTAACACATAATCAAATCATATATAAAGCTACAGTGGCGAGATGATAACATCATGCTACACATATCTATTTAAGGAATGTTAACAAAATTAAACATACTATGGTTTACAAGAGTAGTACAATCTATGAGATTTTTGATCAAAAACTAAGAATATGTAAATATTTAAACTGTACATTATCTACTTTAAGACAGTACCGTAAATGTACTGTAAGGTTAAATAAAACTATTATTAAAAATATTCAATTGTTTTAATGCTATATTTTATTACCTATACATACATGACAATTATATTTACTTTTTCCTTTTACTGGGAGTTACATGTGTATCTTCCACTCTATTATTATCATCATCATCATCATCCTCCTCCTCCTCCATATCTTCAACTGTAATAAAACATGGAACTATGCAAAATAGTACTTTTATATTAATTATTATTAATGATGTGATGATGTGCTTTGTATTTCACAATGAAGTAGCCAGGGTTACTAGACAAAGACTTCTCACACTATGCAGTTCTCAGTCTTACAAACAATTGTGAAACACTAAGCACTTTTTAGACCACCAAGTATTTTAAGTTGTTCTTTAGTGAGATTAATATAGCAGGAATCTGCATAACATGCAGAAAATTCCACTATCAATTGAGATCTTCAGTTGATACAAAATTAGTGTATTTAAGGATAATCATTAATTTTAGTATTGATGTATACCTTTAGTACTGGTATATATAGTGCACCACCTAGCCTCTATGTCCCAGGTCTTTTACATCCACAGCTTTATGTGTTTTTTTTTATTTATTTTTTAGAACATAATAAAGTTTTTTTATTATTATTCGTGGGCATAGTGAAGCAAGAAAATAAATTAACCTAATGAAATTAATTTGTCATTCCTTTTTTTTCCTGGTCCTATTTAAATAAACAGTCATGTTTTAATTTATTTAATTAATTAGTATATGTTTACTTCTTGCTTTAAGACACAATACAATCGGTTAATATGAGAAGAGCATGATCCGAACGTTATAGTACTCACTTAATTCCACAGAATCTTCAATTAAGTATGTTAATGCAGTGTTTGCCCGTTGTTGAAATTCTGTTAAATATGTAACCATATGTGTTGGATGTGTATTTACTTCCATTGTTACTTTATCAAGTTCCTTATTATTTATAGATATAATCATATTCATTAATTCTATCATTACTATTTAGGTAAAGCCTAACCAATGATAAAAAACACTTCTATTCCTAATTGTTTATAGGTGTTAATTGTTTATATACTATTGTTTATAATAACGTATTGGCCGTTCCTGCTGCTATAGTTATTAAATATTTATTTATTATTGTAAATTGCATATGTATTAACAAAACAAATAAACAAGTTATGGCTAAAACCACATTTAAGATAGCTTTGACATTGACAATTGACGATTTTACATTCGCGACTATTCGCATTGTGTAGACACTTCCGAAATAGTTCGAAAGCGTTTCCAAACTAGTTCGCACATCTTTCGCTCTTTAATTCAATAGATAAAACGCAAAAATTTTTGGTAAACACCTAATACTTCGTGGAAAAATACTAATAGGCAAAAAAAATCAGCAGAAAGCAGTAGGCCAGTGAACTTCTAGGAAGTTCTCCTCTGTTTTGAGTCGGGACCGAATAAACAAATTCACAAGAAAGCTGCGAATAGAAATATGCGATGTTCAAGACTAAGGAACAATTTCTAATTGAGAGTGGACTAGTAGTGACTGAGAACCGCAAAGTCAACAGAAATATGAAACGCATGCTTTTATAAATGCTTTTTAAAGTGAAACTTTTGTATAGACGTGGAGTATTAGGATTTATCTAATATCTAATTATATTGTACAGTAGTTTATTAAGTAAATCAGGATTGAGCGCAGTGGAATATTTTGTTATTTATAAGAAATATATTAAAAAGCTTAAAAGACTCTATTTTTTATTGAGATAATTTTTATACATAGAATAATGATAGTACTTATAATGTTTGTTGCTAAGTTACAACTCGCTAAGAAGTATGTATACTTCTTCACATAGTATTTACGTGAAAGAGTAACAAACATCCATCCATACGTAAAATAAAAATAATTAAATAAGTGTACATATATATATATATGTTTATATATTGTATGTAGTGCGTGTATATATATGTATATATACTATATACGAAGTATATTTGTTGTATGTATTGATATGTTGAATGAATATAAACTGCACTTAATGTATTATGTGGTTGTGCGTATATATAACATATAAATATATGTATAACCGTTTTTTTGTAACAAAGATGCTTTATTATAATATAAGATAAGTTCCTATATTTAGTGGTCGCACTTGCAAGTATTTATGCACCGTTTGTAGTTGGACCATACGATGTGACGCATTCATTGCCTCAACGACACGATTTATTTTATTTATAAGTATACCCTACATTTGTCTTGTTTTTTCGTTCAACTCTAAAGTATCGTATAGCATGCTATCTTTAGGTGGGCAATGGTGTCTGAGATACAGGCTAGGCCTAGTTTAGACACTACTGCACTGGACTTGATATTAAATAGTTTTAAGAACTATTGTATATATATGAATTAATATAGACATATAACCTTAGTTAAGTCCTTTTTGTATTTGTTTTTTTTTGCACAATAAAGTTATTGTTATTATTATCCATCCTTCTATTCATCCATATTACAAACTTTCGCGTATAAAAAACACCCAGTCCAATACAAACAGTCATACTCGTGAATGGAATGGTTGGATCGTGCGTGGAATCGAACCCCCGATGATCGGATCTAAGGCAGTGTGTAAAACCGTTAGACCACCGCAACCGTCAATGCCCTATACTATACTTGTTTTTCAGTAAAAATAATGTAAATTGCACAAACTATAGACTTCGTAACGACATATTATGGTTTTTCAACAGCGTGCTTGTATGCTTTTTATAGTCGAGGACTTACGTTTAAACTTTTTATTAAAGTACTTATCTCAGTCATATCATCTCTATTTAGTTTCTTCTCATCCTTAATCTGTATTGAAGGTCGTGAATTTTTGACATGATATGACATCTAAAATTCTAAAAACGTAGTTATAAAGTAATCACTTGTACATTGATTGTATTCACATGACATTTTTTCAATTTTTGCATTACATTGCAATGTTATATTGATCTTACTGTACTTCAATGTAGTAGTTTCATATTTGAATCTCCTTAACTTACCTCCTAATTGAAGTTTGTAGTCGTACTATGTTAATCATTATTCAGAGGCATCAGTTATTTCAATATGTAGAATAATTGATTATGCAGCAGTTCGGTAAATTTGGTCCATTAATAGGCGCTATTGATGAGGGAACCTCGAATGTCAAATTTTTGGTAAATTTATTAAATCTTGTAATTTGTAAATACATATGAAAAAGGATATTTTTCATCTTTGTTTTATTTTACTCAAATTCCAGGTTTTTGCTGCTAATACATCTGAAGTGTTAACATATCACCAAATACCCCTGAAACGTTTTAGTCCGCAGGAAGGATGGGTTGAACAAGACGCTTTAGAGATTCTCAATGCAGTATTGGAATGTATAGAGGTAATGTAAAAGCATATATACCAGCTATTAAGTATTTATATATTCTTTTAACCAATTTTTTTTATTTACAAGTTATTAATTTGTGAGATGTTAATAAGTAAAGCTAATATTTAATTATTTATATTTTTATATATTAATAATATTCCTCATATATTTTTTTAATAACTACTTCAGATTTTTTTAGTTTCCCATTAGTTAACAAATTGGTAGGTTGTCTAATAATCTAATCTAATAAAAAATTGTATATATACATATAACTGGTATCTTATTAAAATCTCTAATTTTAGGTAACAACAGATAACTTAAGAAAATTAGATATAAGCCCAGAAGATGTAGTAGGAATAGGAATTACTAATCAGAGAGAGACTACTATTGTATGGAATTCTGTCACAGGCTTACCACTTTACAGTGCTATAGGTAAGAATATTCAATGTATGAAATAAATAATAACATATTTAAATTTATACTGACTTCACACAAAACATATTTAAAAATTTACAAAAATTGTGTATTATTATTTCAGTGTGGTTAGATGTAAGGACATCAAAAATAGTTGATGAACTAGTTAAAAGAAAGGGACCACAATGTGTGAATGCTGTGTCACAATCCAGTGGTCTTCCATTGTCAACATATTTCACCTCTGTGAAATTAAGGTGGTTGCTTCAAAATGTAACTGCTATCAAAGATGCTGTGGCTGTAGGAGAATGCATGGCTGGCACTGTTGATTCCTGGCTAATATGGGTACTTTCATATTACAAATATATTCTTAATCTTGGAAACTACATCCTTATTACACAATAACTATGGTAATTGTTAGAAACCTGGCATGAAGATAAATAGAATTTTGGTATTATTCTACAATTGTTATTGTCAATACAATAATATATTATACTATTATAATAATAATAATAATCTCAGGACAATTCACACAGCGTCATCTAGACCCAAGTTAAGCTAGCTAAAGCTTGTGTTATGGGTCCTAGACAACTGATACAAATACATAGATATTTTTTTTTTTTTTTCGTAAATACATACATATTATACATAGAAAATACCCAGACCGATACAAACAATCATACTCATGAATACAAATGTTTGTGCCGTGCGAGGAATCGAACCCGCGACCACCGGTTGTAAAGCGGTATGCTAGACCGCTAGACCACCGAGGTCGTATTACTACTATATAATATTACATTATTTTTCAGAACCTCACAGGTGGCAACCGTGGTGGTATACATGCTACAGATGTAACCAATGCATCTCGGACACAGCTCATGTCATTGAAAACTTTGCAATGGGATAAAGGGTTACTGCACTTCTTCGATATACCACAACAAATACTACCAAGGATAAGAAGTTCTGCAGAAATATATGGTTACATCTCAGTAGGATCCCTTCTTGGAGTTCCTATTGCTGGGGTTAGTTACAAGAATTTTATGTGAAGAAGTTACTAATTCTTTCAAGTTAAACTTTCATCACTTACATTTAAAAGATATAAGTAATGAAATTAATGAATTTAAATATTATTACAGTGCTTGGGGGATCAACAAGCTGCATTAGTTGGACAAGGTTGTATGAGATTTGGTCAAGTCAAATGTACCTTTGGAACTGGTTGTTTCCTACTATACAATACAGGTAATAAGGTAATTATATCATAAAATTCGACTAAATATTTTATCTTTTTTAATTATTTATCAATATCAGTGTGATGTTTACAGGTGACTCCATAATACATTCGCAAAATGGTCTTCTCACAACAGTGGCTTATAAACTAGGCCCTGATGCACCACCAGTGTATGCTTTGGAAGGATCTGTGGCAATTGCAGGTAAATATAATTTAAAATCAAATCAAATTCGCCAGTATTTGTTCAGAAAATATAAGTGAACTGTTGAAATGTTTGTAATGTAGGTATTACGTAAAAAAGTGTATGTCCACATATGTACAGATAAATACTAGAATAATCTGAGAGAGATTATTTTAGTATTTATCAGTGCAACAGCATTTGATAAATTATCTGAACATAACATTTTTTGACAGGTGATACTTTACAATGGCTAAAAAATGGCTTAGAAATAATAAATGATGTACAAGATTCTGAAGTAGAAGCATCTGAAGTAAATGATGAGGAAGAAGGTAGTATATGCTTAGTACCAGCTTTTAACGGTTTATATGCACCATATTGGAGAAAAGACGCCAGAGGGTAAATACATTCATAGATTTTTTTTTTCATAATAATCTCAGGACAATTCACAGAGCGCCATCTAGACCCAAGTTAAGCTAGCTAAAGCTTGTGTTATGGGTATTAGATAACTGATACATATATATAGATATTTTTTTTTGTAAATACATACATATTATACAAAGAAAACAACCAGACTGATACAAACAATCATACTCATGAATACAAATGTTTGATGAACCCGTGGACCATTGGTCGCAAAGCGGTGTACCTGCTACTGCTAGACCACCGAGGTCGTCAATACCTATATTATATTATAATAAAAATTTTCATACGCTATTATAATATAATATAGGTATATGTAGTGTTAGTACTGTTAATATTTATATTTATGAGTATTACATTTTTTTTTTAAATAAACAATAGGCATGATGACTGATTTTTAAAAAAAAACTTAAGACTGATAGATAATTACATTTTAAAAAGTACAATTTAAATTTCGCGCAAAAACGCTAGAATAGCAATGGCGTCGTCTGTGACGTCAACCATTCGTAAACACTTGACAAGTGATAACTTTCTAAAGGATATGTAGTCTCTTTCTTTTGGATACCTGGTCATTCAGGTATTCAAGGCAATGTGACTGCAGATAGATTGGCTAGTGAAGCTATTGGGTGCGGCGATGTTTTTCCTTATAAAAATTATAGTCATGATTTGGCGGCTCTGCCTGTCTCTTATCTCCGGGATGCCTGGAATGAGACTTGGCCTATTAGCTGCCAAACCAAGGCCCGACATTACTTTAATATTTAACCCAAAATTCCGGTCAAACCTTGGTTTTATTGTGTTAAGCTTAGCAAACGCGCAACGACATCTCTTATAAGGATGAGATTAGGCCACATGAGTTCACCTTCACATTTGGCTAAATTAAAAATAGTGGACAGTAATGTGTGCGATTGTGGTATAGACGTGGGTGACTTGAATCATATTATTTTAAGTTGTCCTTTATATGATCATTCTATTCTTTTTCAATCCCTCATTTACCTTCAGATTCCTTTACCTACTTCCGTTCCAATATTACTGTTCATGGATAAATTTGAAATATATAATTTTATCTCCATTTTTCTGAGTAGCAACAATATTAAGCTCTAATCATAATATTATTATATTTTAAATATAAGCATTATCTCATTTGGTATCTATTTTCTTATATATAAAACATCATTATATGTATTCAATATTAGCATTAATATTCATTCATAAAACATATAATTTTCAAACATTTATTTCATATCTCTCCTTAACTTCTCTGATCCATATCCCAAAATCCAAAACTATCCTATTCCAAGTCCTATAGTTTCCCAAACTTTGATGTTGGCAAATGCACCATAGTGCCAAGCCATGACAAAAAAAAAAAAAAAAAAGTGATAACTTATAGTAGAGTTATACGTTTGTTTGTTGAAAGTTTTTGAAGATTTAAGCGCAATAATCATGAATCCCAATGTGTATCGATGGTGTGCGGTCCCTCAATGTACTAATACAATAATAAAAACGCAGAAGTTATTTAATTTACAAATAACGCAAAACAACTTTGTGAGAACGTCGCTCGAACGTTTTTATTTAATATTTTACGGCTCTGGATACAAGTCCTTTTTAGCCCAACATATAATACAAAACCTTAAAAAAATATATATAATTTCTTCTCAGTGTTGGAAATAAATTTATATAAACTATGTACAGCGTTGCCATCACGACAATAAAAAAAAATGCTAAACTGTTATTAAAATTTTCCCAAAATTATGCTAATTGTTTTAAAATAATACTAACATTCCTCAAATAAAACATCATTTGTTTACGTACACGTTTTTATTATATCTTTAAAATAAATTTTATTTTATGTTTTATTCAATTATGTTATAGAACAAAATAAATATGGGAGGAAATGCTAGATTTTCTCCCACTCTAATCGGTAATGCTGACTTTAGATAATTTAGGTGGCATATTAACGACTATCAAGCACTGGTAAAATTTTATAGACTAAAATTTCAATTCAAATTACAGTATGCCTTTATTGTATTCTATTTCTATTTCACATCTTATTGTATAAGAAAAAAGGAAGTGAAAAGATGCTGTTGCACATAGCCTATAAACGGTGACTTGAACAAACACCAAAAAGCAAAACAACTAAAATTATGCCAAATCTAGCATAAAATATGTTATGACAACACCGATGTTGTTTACGAATGAGTGACGTCACGCGCCCCGATTGGTATTGGATCTATCATGGTGGATTGTTGTTTAGCATTTTTATTTTTACTAAAATAAATGTAATCTGAAAATAAATGTTTAAATATGAATCAGCCTATCATATAAAATTACATGAAATCCTGTTTTCGGATATTGTTAGATAGTGTCATCATGCCTAATGCCTTAAATATTTCAGGTAGATATTTAATAAAATGTACAGTTATTTTTATTATATCCATAGCTTTTGTATCTTTTTTGCTTCAGAATAATATGCGGGATGACCAATAAAACAAGTCGGCGTCATATAATTCGCGGGGCCCTTGAAGCCGTGTGCCAACAAACGCGTTCCGTGGCCGCCGCCATGGAGGCCGATTGCGCACCGCTGCACCGCCTGCTCGCAGACGGCGGCATGGCGCAGAACTCCGTGCTTATGCAAATGCAAGCTGATGTGCTTGCCGTGCCTGTAGTATGTACTAATTACGTGTCTGTCTTTGTGTGTTTAACACTACATGTATATGCATATATAGTATAAATAATGGAGATGTAACAAAGAAACTTGTTTTATAATACTAGTAATCAATTATATATATTGTCTTTTTCAGATTCGCCCCTTAATGATGGAAAGCACAGCATTAGGGGCGGCGATAGTAGCAGGCCGGGCGTTACGTGTATGGCCCGCGTCTATACCTAGTCCTCCTGCTGATATTTTCCTGCCATCTATAACAAGTGAAGGTACCTAGTTAGATAGATAAAAAGCTTTATTTTTCAAATTTTTACATTATTTACTTTTCTTATGTGACATTACTAAATAAATAAAAAGATAATACTTACATTTCGAATAAATCAAAATTAATAATTTTGTGATAGAATATAATAGATTTTTTCTTTTCGTTAAATATATTAAAAAAATAAAAAAATATTACAGACCGAGAGATTAGACGCGTCAGATGGGAATCGGCTTTAGATCGCTGCATGGGATGGTCAACAAATAACAACGAGGAGGAATGTGCTACTCAGGCTGGTAATTGATTTTGATCTTTATTATAACTTTGTAGAAAATTATATTAGATCATTATTCTGCCGCCTGTTTCATGATCTTTCATCGTATGTCGTGCTATATAACATCCACTGTTGATGAACTGTTTTTTTTTTATGAAGACACCATTACAGTTTTGCTAATAAACAAAGTTTTTGTTTACAGATGAAATAGATAGAACAAATGCTGTTCTTCCACCAGGTCTGTTTTTTTTCTTGGAACTGCACTACTAGTGATCATAGCAGATAAATTAAAAGCGATTTAGTGTGTAGTTATGTAGTACACAATGGGCTCAACCTCAATAGTCATCGTAACATTATTTCCAAAAATTAGTTTGTACGTAAATTAATAATTTATTTTGTAGTGTTGTTATCTGTTGTGATAAATATATAACAAATTATATTACATTAAAATTTTTATTTCAAATCCTTTTCGATATTGTTAGAAGACGAAGTTACCTTGACCTTAAAGCACCATAGCCATCAACCTATACCATGATGCAAATAAACCAAGGGAACTAAATGCAAAAATTCTTATGGAATTTTCTCTGTTGACTTATTTAATAAATAATTCAGCTATTGTTAACTTCTGCAGACAAAATATTACTTACGAAAATTTGACCAATATAGTGATGGGCCATATGCTTGCTTGCTACCACTGCAGTATAAAAAAATCTATTTTCATTATGTATTATTAATATATAAAATGTATTAATTATGACTTATACCTCTTACAAAATTTGTAGATAACAAATTTAATTGTGTAAAACAATGACTTAGTTTTATTATTACACTATTAACTGAAAACAGAGAAAGAGAATAATAAATATCAATAATGAATATTAAATATAGGGACAGTTAATATTACTTAAAAATATCCATTATAAATTAAATTTTATCCCTTTATGACAGCAATGGGCCGTAATTTCACAGTCTTTTTACTTATTCCAGCAGCGTGACATGTATTCACGACGTCTGTAACATTTTTGTATGATTCTGGTGCTTCTTCCATTACTAATTTCGGTGACGCCACGCGGATTGAAATACCCATAGATTCTAACTTTACTAGGACATCTTTGTAATCTATATTTCGTCTAGATTTGGCGCGAGATAATGCCCGCCCCTGTGAAATAAAAATAAATATTTAATTAAAGATATTTCAGGGCCAATAGCATAGACTTTTCTTAAATCTGATAAAGTTTTATTTTGTTGTGATATTATGTCATATTTTGATGATTGATGATATTGTCTGTAACATTATTTGACATTAATTTGGCTTACAAAATAGTCTTAATATTGTCTAATATGTAATTCAGATATTTATTGAAACAGTTTAAATTGTCAAATAGTAAAGTAATATTATTACAGTAACTAAGTTCATAAAACTATTGTTGCCAATGCTGTTCAGATCAAATAAAAACATACACTTGCACCTGAATATTTACATATATAAATAAGGGTTTTGATATACTAAAATATATAATATACTAACAGCTCCATGGCATGTAGATCCAAATGTTTCGGTCATTCCTTGATGGGTGCCAGTCAATACATAGCTGCAAGTTCCCATTGTTCCACCAATGAGAACTGGTTGTCCAGTTAATTGATAATCAACTGGTATAAGAGGGTGGTGAGGAGGGAATGCTCTTGTTGATCCCTAAAAATGGAATAAGAATACATAACATAAATTATTAATTAAACAAGCACAAGTATAACTTATTCCACAAAACATGTGAGGCCACAAAAATAACTTACTTAATTATGAAACTTCAGTTTTGGTGAGTATGTCATGAGTGAGTTTATCATGCTAGATGATATCGAAAAAATATAATTAAATTCAGAACCTCCTTTCAGCAGTCAATTTAATAGACCTAAACCATGAACTTTATTAAATTATGAATATAAAATAATTTTAAACTATCCTTGGGTCAGTTTCTATACCACACCTCGCTCAATTATTAGTAGGGACTAATAATTTCTTTTAATGAAACAAGAATGGTAAATGATACAATTCCCCTAATAAAAAGTAATTATGTTAACCCTTGTCTCTAAACATGAACAGCACCAAAGATAAAATACATACATTGTGATTCCTCTAATGTGTCATGTTATAAATTCTAAGGACATAATACCATGTAATTTTACTAGCAGGACAAATACATGAGAAAGAGTATCAGCATTATTGTATCAATTTTTGTATTAGTTACAATTATAAATAATCTGGTACCTTTCTATGAACAAGTAATGTTTTCACTTTGCCATCTACAACATGTTCTTCCATTTTGGCAATATTATGTGATACATCATATATAACATGCATATCTAAATCATCAGGAGCCATTTTAAACTGTTTGGCAAATGCTTGTCGAGTTAAGAAAGTCATGGAACTGCGATTCACCCAAGCAAAGTTAGCAGCAGCAGCCATTGATTTTAAATAGTCTTGACCTTCTACAGAATTAATTCTTGCACAAGCTAACTGCCTGTCATTTGTCTCAATATTATCTCTCTTCATAGCTTTTTCCATTTGTACTAATGCATCAGTTGCTACTTGATGGCCAAATCCCCTACTACCTGAATGAATCATAACACAAACTTGACCAACTCTTTCCAAACCCATTTTACCAGCTGCATATTTATCATAAATCTCATCAACTACTTGTATTTCAGCATAGTGGTTACCAGCACCTAATGTACCAAGTTGGGGCAGTCCTCTCTTTTTAGCTCTAAGGCTAACTTTAGAAGGATCAGCATTTAACATACGTCCATATTCTTCACAATGTTCTTTATCTTCGGCCCATACATAACCTTCTCTCAGAGACCAGTCCATTCCCATTTCTAAAGCTTCTTCCATATCACGGGCATTCATAGGAATAATTCCTTTTGAACCTACTCCCACAGGAATATGATCAAAAAGGCTTTGAGTTAATTGTTCCTGAAAGTTTTATAATGAATATAATAAATAGAAATTAAATAAGTATCTGGCACCTTTCTAACAATAATAGAATTGTATTAGTAATTATGAGAATAATTTAAGTGTATTACTGTTTCTTATCAAGACTTGAATCACAAATTCAAATACAAAAATTTTCTGCTTTAAAATATGATGTTAAATGGCACTAAATAATAAAAATATGTATAAGAATGAAAATATTCTCATACCTTGAAGACTAGAAATCCTGTCTAACCATATGAGAATTCTCATATTAGTCAAAAAAGCTTTCTAATAGCATGAAATATGATATATATGTATATAATATTACTGTAAAGATAAAAATGTCTCTCATTTACAAAGCTTGAAAGTTACCTTGATTTGATTAACCATTGTAAGGTTATTAAAATAGTTATTATATATTAAGAATATGATTTGTTATAAGTATTCATGCATTGGTATTATTACTACAATCATTTGTATAAACTTTGTAATCGGTATTTTAAATGTGATTTTATACCTTAATTGGCTGAACATCTTTTTCATGTAAGTTTGTCCTTAAAAGACGTACACCACAGTTGATATCAAAGCCTACACCACCAGGAGACACAATTGATTTTGGATCTGACATATCAAAAGCTGCCATATTTCCTGAAAACCATATACAATTTCAACTTTTCTTTATAAAAATTATTATATATACTCGCTTTGTCTGAACAATTTACATGAACAAATATTGATTTACTAAATTATTTACATGTATAATTTACATTACACATGTAAATAATTTTGTAATGTTGCTGTCACTGTAAAATGTTGGTAAAAAAATCAATATTTTACACCTCTGTAATCTAATGTACTAGCACACTGCCTGTTCGGTTCGATTCTTCAAATAGTATAGTATAGTAGTAGTAGTTACGATAGCTTATTATAAGACAGCAAATACAAGCATTTAAATAAATACCTATAGCAAAACCATATCCAGAATGAACATCTGGTAGGCCTACAGACCGGCCAACTATTCCCGGCAATGCTGCTACGTTTGCGATCTGTTTTACGCCGGGTAGAAACCCTCCCGTCATACCAGGCCTACAAGAATTTTTTAATTCATCTAACATGAGTTTTTCAAGAGTATTGTTCACATAAAATACTCCTTCAACATTCATGTTAGGTTGGAAACCTTTCTTGATCCTCCAACAATAGGGATTGATCTTCTCTAGATACTTTAATTCTGCGTTATATTCTCTGACCACCATTTTATTATTTTTATGTAGATTCAATGTATATCTTAATTTCACTATATACACTTATAAATTAAATATATAATTAATAAATATGACAAAATTTAAAAATATATATATCAGTCAAGCAAGCCGATTAAGAACCACAGAGGCCACAGAACCACTAATATTCTTCCGGAATCATCACAGAGTACTAAAGCTAAATTGTAGGCTTCTGTAGTGTGGAGAACGCAGTTTGAAATACCGCGTAATGTCTGTAGGATTATAACTTATTAAACAGCGTATTATAACTTTAGAATAAGCTGTATCATCTTATTAAAAAATGTTGAACATTTTATTCTTTATTTTGTATTCTGTCCTCTCTATCTTTAGTATTTGTCCATTCCCAAAAAGATGAAAAAAAGCGTAAAATTCTTTGGTTGCCATGTTGGTAATACTCTAAAACTGTCAAAAACTACCAACAGAACAGAATCAATTTGTTTCGTAATCTATCTGAAAAATAGAATTGATTATTTTCGTAATTTGGTGGTAATTTAGTACTTCGGAAAAGAAAGTAGTTTATAATATTTATTATCACCAATGGCTGCCATAATTAAATTCCGGCACATGCCCGTAGTACAAAGATGCGTCTGGAACCACATGAACAGAACATCTAGAAATATTTCTACGTCTAAAAAAAATAGTGATACAGCAACAACTACTTGTGATACTAGTGAAAAAGACAAAAACTGGGTGAGCTACGGATTCGACTACACCAGTAAGGACGAAGATACAAATGCACATCACGCCTCTTTCTTTTTCTCCGTATCATTGTGTTTGGTTTTTGGTGGTTTCTTATGGGCCTATTCTCCTGATGTACACATGAGAGATTGGGCACAACGTGAGGCATTTTTGGAATTACGCCGTCGTGAGAGAGCTGGTCTGCCACCTATCGATCCTAATTTCATTAACCCAAAATCAATTAAACTACCCTCAGAATCGGAATTAGCTGATGTTGAAATTATTATTTAATTCACATTGAACAATGTTCCCGAAATATGAACATCGATTCATATCCGACACTTTGTAGTATAAATAAAATGACTGTTTCAAAAAACAAAAAGGATATATGGCACAGTTTTGCATTTGGACAACTGAAACTCCATGTCGAAATGATCATGCATTAAAGATCAATGTTACGTGAAGTTAAGTGGTGCTGTCAAACAATGAAGCTATCAGCTTCAGTTGCTAGAAAGAGATGGGACTGGGTCATCAATCATACAGAAACAAAGTCCTGAAAAAAAATTATAGTCCATCTATATAAGTTAAATATCATTCATTCTTCTCAGTTTGGTAGGACCACATCATAAGCATGTACCATATCTTCTTTTTTCGGTTGTATTTACATCCTCCATGATTATTTATATTTTGGATTGACATGGACTCATTTTGTATCAATTGTTTTCAATTACAATTTAGAAACTGCTGGAATTAATTAGTACAGTTATTTCAATAATATTATATTATTATTGTATATAAATTATCTAAATAGGTAAAATAAATAAAACTAATATGTACATAATTATATCTTTTATTTTGTAAAATTTATACTTTATTTATTTATATGTGGTTGGAGTGTGCCAATACTCATAAGAAATAAAATCAGGAATAAGCCAAATGTAAACACAAATGTGTTCATATTACAACATGCCAAGAAGAGTAACATGATTAGTACAGCTTTATATATAAAAAAAAGTATTTAGCCAGCAAATTAACCTAAAGGGATAATAATTTATAATGACTACTGAGGAAGAAACTCTTTTGTTTTTTATTATCCCATCATGACCAATTCATCACAAATTAAGCACTAAAGTTTTATTATACCTATAATTTCTGAGTACTTGAGTTACTATAACTAAAATTCGATATGATAGACAAATAGGTCAGTAAGTTTGAGTAGGTTTCTGTGCAGACATACATATCACCCCCTTTACTACCTAAGAAAAGATACCTACGATAGATATAATGTTAGCCTGTATACTAGTATAGATAGTGTTAATTATGGTAGATCCTAATTAATATATCTTTGACCAAGGTATGCTTTGTACAGAGCCTATTCCTGTCTCATCTGTAATCCACATATTCAAAGAGCTTATTTTGTACCATGATTAATATGTGTTTCTGTTGTAGAACGAGATATGGCAGTGAATTTGTATTACAGAGGCATAACACCTTAGTCCTGCGGAATGACAATGCATGAGGAACACCATGAGTCCACATGCATCACATAATAATGTAAAGTCAGTTGTGTTGTTCACGACGATGGTTATCACTTATAATAAGCGACTACTTGTTTATTCCAGTTATCTATAATCATCAGTACATATAAATTAAATTGGAGTATCTGTTTGTAATATTAAAATAACCGTTTTTTACTACATGCATATGAATATAAATACGGTACATACACTAAAATAACATTTTTTACAATTTTTGTCTGTCTGTCCATCTATTTGTTCCGACTAATAATACATAAAAAACGGTGTCAGCCTCCACGCGTCCTATTCATCATGATGGGTTAAACTGCTTTCACACAAACTATTCTTCCTCCCGTTAAAACTGCATATGCACAATTGCCTGTGCCAACAATAGCGTTTATGCAAACATCCAGATAGAGCTCTCCGGCTGGTTCTAACTGATCACCAGCTATTTTCCAACGGCGGATATACCCATCCCACCCACCGGTAAAAGCATACTCGCCGTGTACAGATAAGCTTGTTACTATCATGTCGCTAACCTGCCGTAGAAAAAGAACGGAAAAGATTTTTGTTTTACTATATTATACTTATTATTACATTAATTGTTTACTATTATTTGTAATTTTTATTATATCTAAATAAAGTAAATTAGTAAAAAAGATAAATTATACCTTGATTAGTATTAACTTTATTCAGCGAATAAAAAACTTAAGCTAAAAGCACTAATTGCGCATTATTTGTCTAGTGATAATTGGTATGAAAAGCTCCTTTCAAGTAGAAAAGGGTCACCAGTCGCAATGTGATAAAGCTACACAGCGTACTAAGAAGTAAAATGGGTTATGGTGAGAGTGGTAGAATAATGAAGTACGCTAGCAGGTCACCAAATGGAGATAATAAAATTCACCAGGAATTGTGGTTGTGGTCGTCGTGTTAGCAGGCAAGTGTGGTGTAGGTACTGTATAAGGGCACTAGAGATGAAACGGATATCCGGTAATTATGGGGTATTCGGCTTATCCGGCCGAATTTCGGAAAACTACTAAAAAATCTGGGTAAAAAAAATTTTTTTTAAAGTAATTATTTGCTTTATTAGTTAGTCTTAAGGAATAAAATTAGTTTAAGTTTTAAATTTTTAATCATTCAATAGTAAATGACTGTTATAGAAAGAAAATGAAATTATTAGTTAGCTAAGTTCCGGGCGGATATCTGGCTATTCGGTCACATAGTTGGCCGAATATCCGGTATCCGGCCAAACTGCTATCCGTTTCATCTCTAAAGAGCGCTGACACTGCCCCCCCTCCCCTTATTTTAATGTGCCAGTGTCAGTGCCCATAGTATGTACATACACATACTATGACCATACTAGTGGCACTCAATGAGGAAGTAGCCATTATTATTGCTAAAAGTTGCATATAGATGGCGTGATTGGTATCGATGGAATTCTTCATAGTTTTGCAAACGTTTTAAAAAACAAAACTGTGTTTTCAAAAATGTTTAATCAATTTTTAAAAAGTTATATATACATGTTAAAATGAAATAATGCGTTTAGAAAAGTAATTTTCATATATTTACTCATTTTGTTATTTTCCAGTACTTAATTACACTTTAATCAATGCTAATATGGGGCTCAATGTTTTCAAAATGCTTTCATAGATGGCATTGTCGTCATTTGTATCGGCCTAATTAAATGTCTTTTTTATATTTATTGTAAATTAAACATATAAAATTTTTTTAAGTAAATTAAAAATAGCCGAACAAGCAAGTAATACTATTTCCAATAATACTTATGTATGAAGTGTTGTCATATTAAAAATCAATACTTGTATTATCGATTTTTTGGAATAATCGATAACAGGATTTTATTACAGCGCATTATTCGATGATGCTTTTAATGAGTCGTTGTGAACAGTAAATTTTCATTATTTTGTATTATAGCAGTGTTCCGTTTCAAAGAACGGAATATAGTAGTACATTATTAGTGTCGTTGGTTATTTAAATTTGTACTGAAAAATCGATTACATAATAATTTAAAATATCGAGTACGAATCGTAGCTGTCTTCGAATACTGGCAACTGGTAAGATTAAAATAGTATTTAAAAAAAAGAGACAAATCGACCCTAACTCGAATACCATAAAGTTGATTTTCCTTTCTCATTAATATCATAGCAGTTTGTTTTTAACTTGCGTATGACTCTGTGGTATGATGTTTAACGTGTATTGTTATTGCACGGTGCATATATTTCAAAAATTATATTTTAATGTAGGTACATACATTTCTTTCATACATTTCATACATGTCAAAAATTATCTTTTAATGTAGGTACATACATTTCTTTCATACATTTCATACATGTCAAAAATTATCTTTTAATGTAGGTACATACATTTCTTTCATACATTTCAAAAATGAACTTTTTATGTAGGTACATACATTTTTTTCATACATCTCATACATTTCAAAAATTATATTTTAATGTAGGTACATACATTTCTTTCATACATTTCATACATTTCAAAAATGAACTTTTTATGTAGGTACATACATTTCTTTCATACATCTCATACATTTCAAAAATTATATTTTAATGTAGGTACATACATTTCATACATGTCAAAAATTATCTTTTAATGTAGGTACATACATTACTTTCATACATTTCAAAAATTATATTTTAATGTAGGTACATACATTTCTTTCATACATTTCATACATGTCAAAAATTATCTTTTAATGTAGGTACATACATTTCTTTCATACATTTCAAAAATTATCTTTTAATGTAGGTACATACATTTCATACATTTCAAAAAGTATTTTTTAATGTAGGTACATAACACCCCATGTCAGACCCCTTGTATTTGGAAGAAACTTAAAAATAATGCCAAAAATATTAGATGAATATATTTTTAATACGAATATTGTTTTATTTTTGTTCATCAACTTTATCCCTCACTAACAATACTAGTAGTAGTACATAACCTGGTTTATACCGCTAAAGATATTGAAAGATATACGAGTAATTCAGAATGTTATCAAGTTCAAAATAAGCACACATTACTTGCTTAGATAACAGAGTAATATTACTCGTAATAAAAACATTTGTAACACCTATATGTATACTACGTATGTATAGTAAGTACTTACGCTGCGGCGCCGTGAGACTCGTCTACCTCATCTACTCATCTACGCCGACCGACTATACTAATCTACGCCTCTCGTGTTTCCAGAAAGTTCGCGACTAACGGACGATATAGTAGTAAGGCAATGAGTGTCCCAGTGACATCATTATAATATTTTCTCGTTAAATTTTATTGTAATATACACAATTTCGCACTAAATAACGTGTTACCCCGTTACACATTTCTAATAATGAAAAACCTAGACCGACCCTGTTCACTTAATCTTACAAGATCTGACTTTAAAAATTACGATATCCTCATATAGCCTTTCATTTCGCCTTTCAATACTTTTTCGCATTAAAAAGTAGCCTTTCTCAGGGTCTACATTATCTGTCTACCAAATTTCAATTAAATCAGTTCAGTAGTTTTGGCGTGAAAGCGAGACAAACAGACAGACTGAGTTACTTTAGCATTTATAATATTTGTAAGAATATCGCTATTAAAAATAGGGGTTGGTGAAAGACCACCCGTCTTTCACAAAATTTAGGCGTGTATGTATTTTCAATGTAACATTATAAATAAATAAAAAATTGTCCATAATACAAAAAAATATTTTTTCGGGGTAGGCCACCCCTATGACTTGGGGTATAAAAAATTAGATAACAACCCTACTTCAGACCTGGCAAGTATACATATCAAATTTCATCAAAATGTGGGAGAAATATGGCAACTAACACTGTGATACAAAATTTATATATAAGATATAGCGGAATTCTCATTAGGTAAAAGAGGGGTACATCGTAGAATACATGAGGTATATACCAGTAAATTAATTATAGCTAAAATCAGTCTCTTACACATAACGATTGAAATAAAAAATCATATAGCCCGATTTTGATACGTACGAGTATAAACGTATCAAAATCAGGCTATACGTATAGCGCAGACGCGTTACAACATATCTTCGTCGAGAGAAAAAAATAGGCATGGAATGTAGAATAAACTATAACATAATATATACATTGGCACATAAGCCATATCTGCAGAGTGTCGACTAACGATATTATACCTACACATTTACATTGAATCTTGAATCGTCCCTAATGAGGTACACGATACAGTTACCTGCATATCTATTGTATACCTATCTTTGCAAAACAGATGTCATGTAGACTGAATTGACTGCCATCTATTTTCGTGCTTTGTCACTAGTAATGCGAACTGCTTCAGATCTAGAGACATCTAGCGGCTACGGCGGCGAAATAAAATAGCCCGAAGAATAGCCCGAGTTAGGAAGGAACCATTTTCTTGTATGGGATGGGGTATCTGTATGTAATATTATGTTATCTGTGACCATACTAATAATAGAATAGACAAAGAATGTAGATGTGCAAAGTTTTAGGTTTATTTTTATTTCTTTATAGTTACAAGTAGATTATATATAATGAATAGATAAAATGTTATATATAACAACTTACCCTACCTACAAAACAAACTTTTTAAAAACTCGTTATGTGGTGAGGGGTACAAGTTCTTGCTAGACATTTATAAAAAAATTAACAGAAACGAACAAATATACCATATTCAGTAAGCATTTGTTAAGACTGATTTTCCGGCAAGAGTAGCTATCGGTTATTGTTTGGTAATGGAGTAGGGAATATACTAGAATATGGGGTCCCAAGCCATCGCGGGCACGTGCCCAGCGTGCCCAGTAGGGAAGAGGGCCCGGGTGTATTTGTGTAATAAGAGGTACAGACGTAACTTTATACGGCTGCCATTATAATTATCCGAATTAAGAGAAATGTACCTCGGACTGCGTTATCGCCATAGAATATGTATCATCGGTGCATAGTCGACCTTTCTGATAATGAACGGTTCCGGGTTCAAAATTGAAGAAGTGTCGAGACATTTCGTTCATGAAAAGATTGTGCTGTCTACAAGGCTTAGATGTTGCGGAAGGTACTTTTGCCAGATTTCTAGGTTGATTAAATTAGTAGAACTCCTAAGTAACTTGGCCAAAGGTGATATTTAACAAATTTACTCGATAAATGACTCGTAAAGTAATGACAATAAATTAAGTACGGATAGATAATGGTATGTATTTACAATTATTCCGACGTCCTAAAAAACCTGACTACTTACCTTCACTTCATGTAATTGTTTAAATCTAGCCTCTGCAGTAGCATCATACAATCGTAAAACATTGGCACCTCTAGCCATTACTAAGAGACGTGACCCTGCTACACGTAAAGGCGCGGTTCCTTCCATAGTGTGACGAGTAATAAAGCGAGTCTTTGATTCACCTGAAAAATAAACTAAGTTAATATTATATCCCATAAACATATACTTTTACATTGTTGATGTATCCTTAGGTATTTTTGACAAAGAGACAATTCTATCAATCCATTAATTATAATTACTTAAGAAACAAAAAAGCCAAATTACAACGTGCTTCTATTTGAAGTCGGTTGTAAAGTTACAAGTCACTTACCCGGTTGGATTTCTGTCACTGTAACATCAAGATCTCGTACAGTGAATAGGAACGGCGAACTATACCATAAGTCTTTTACCTCTTCTAATACATTGTATCGAGCTATTTCGTCGTTATTTTTGAATACTATAACCTAAAAATTGAAAAACAATTGAATTCATATTAGAAGTACTGAGTTAAATCCAAGTATTGTTTAATTTTATTACAGACTAGCTGTACCCGCGACTTCGTCCGCGTGGAATTATACTTCATTTTTCTAAAATAAAATAATAATTCTAAAATAAAAGTAGCCTAAGTTACTACTTATTACATTAGCTACTTGCCAAAAAAAGTTCCTTCAAAATCGGCCCAGCCATTTCAGAGATTAGCCGGAACAGACAGACAGACAACAATTTAAAAAAATTTTGTTCTGGTGGATGTACCGTATTTATTTCATATGCATGTAGTAAAAAACGGTTATTTCAATATTACAAACAGGCACTCTCAATTTTATTTATATGTACAGATGTAGGTAATTAGTGATATTCTGAGTATTATCATGAGATTGCTGTTACAGATGTGCAGGTGATACTCGATATTTGGGTGATTTAAATTATCAACCTATATATATCGGCGCTGACATGATTCGGGAATTGTACTGTCACAAGATCTTTGAAAATGAGAGTTTTAATTATAATTATAATGTTTGCTATTACTGTGAAATGTAATTGTAGAATTAATATTTATAGAAACTATTATGATTAATAATTTTTGATCGAATAATAACTAATTAATTATAATTCGATCAAGTTATCAATTAACTAGGCGCTTAATTGATAACTTGATAACACGATGTATTTACCAGTGCTAGAATTGTTTTAAAGCTATTCTGTTAAATCGTGGTTACTTTCAAATGTCGATTAAGGGTGAATCAAAGCCGCATAATTAACACTGTATAGTTTCTATTACTCGAATAATTTACTGATTTTATAAACAGAAATTAAGGCACTCAATTGTCTGCCATAATTTATTACAGAAATTGGGGCAGTCAATTGACTGACAACATCGTTAACATAAACCCTAATTATAATAACAAAAACATGTAATTTAATAACTATCATTCTTAATAGTATTTTAGAGAATTATAACTAGCTCAGCTTGTTATAATTCTCAAGCAATTAGGTAATACGAAATCTATAATCATAAAGAGTTGTTAAACTGTGAGCGAGTACATGAGCATTCGCTCTGATTGGTCAGCACACTAGCGCCTCTTCTTGTACTCGAACACGGTTGGGGTGGTCAGTTACTGAGTTACCATCTTACAGAGTTACACAGTTACGGAGTGACTGAGTCACCGTGGAGCCAGGTTTTGTACCTGGCTTACATGACTTTGTAAGTCATGTCTGCTTAGAAATAATAATAATAGTTAATTAAAAGAGCAACAGACAAGTTTCTTGCTCATTTTTCTTGTGATGAATCTGCGTTCCGAATGAGTGGTAGAATCACAAATACAGTAACTATTCAAACGTGCTTATATTAAGTTTGTTTCATTATAATAACCTACGAGTTAACAATTGAGATATTCTTGACCATGTTGGTCGAGAATAACGCAAGTGACGTCAGAGTATCTAACACATAACTATATTTAAAAGGCTACGTGAACTGCATCTGCTACGACATATATATATATATACATATATATATTGGTCACAGTATGATTAGTAATAAAATGTCTAATAATAAATAATAACAATCCCGAACAATTCACACAGCACCTTCTAGTTCCAAACTAACCAGAGCTTGTATTATGCGTAAATACTGATATTACTTAATCTAAAACACATTCAGACCTAACCTATAGAAACAATCATCATACATGGAATATATAACTGATACTGTATCGTATAATCGTAATGAAGATAATTAGGTGGCACTTTATGTGTAATAAGTGGATGAAACCACCACTCAATGGATCAAAGCAATGCTCTCAAATCGAACCATTAAAACTACTCTTCATAACAGTACGTTAGAAATCCGACCTACCAAAGGATGCCCTCAAGGAGGCGTTTTATCGCCACTGCTGTGGCTACTAACGGTAGACCAGCTCTTAGATGTTATGACCAAAAACCAATTTGAGGTACAAGGCTACGCAGACGATTTAGTAGTCATGGTCAGAGGGTTCTGTGCAACAACAATATCAGACCGCATTCAAAGAGCACTAAACATCATAGTTAAATGGTGTAAGGAAAATGAATTATCAGTAAATCCTGATAAAACAGTAATTGTTCCGTTTACAAAAAGGAAGAAACTTGAAAAACTTGTCATGCCTAAAGTAAATGGAAGAATATTAGAGTGCTCCAAAGAAGTCAAGTACCTGGGCGTAACCTTCGACCAAAAACTGACATGGAACACACACATAGACAACATAACTCAAAAGGCGAAAACATCCCTAGGAATAAGCCGACGGGTAGCGGGGCCCAGATGGGGAATTAACCCCAAAATTGCCCTATGGCTTTACACAGCAGTGGTGAGACCGCTTACCACCTATCCCTGCGTAATCTGGTGGCGGAAAATCCTCCAATCCACAGCTGCCACCAAGCTAAACAGCCTACAGAGAATTGCTTGTCTGATTATTACAGGAGCCATGAGCACCACGCCGGGAGCAGCTCTAGACGCATTATTGGACTTGACGCCCCTTCCTTTATTTATACAGGAAAAGGCGAAAGCCAATATGCTCAAAATAAGTTCCCAAAGGAGGATATCTTGGCATTCCCTGGCCATAAAAACTATACAAGACTCGATAATGAGTGATCCTATTCTGGGAATGCCTGAAGACAACATGGCACCAGAGTGTAACTTTGTTCAATATTACAAAATCGAAATATCTGGAAGAGACGAATGGCAAAATAACCATACACCGACTCACTCAGAGCATGACCTAGTCTGGTTTACAGACGGGTCCAAAATAGGAGATGATGTAGGATGTGGAATATACGGTGTAAAACCCAAAATCTGCAACTATATAGGCTTAGGAAAATACTCTCTTTCAGGCAGAGACTTACGCCTTAATTAGATGTCTGGAAGTAATCCTAAGCCTCAACTACATCAATCAGAACATATACATTTATTCGGATAGTCAAGCTGCTCTACTAGCACTTAACTCGCACGAAATCCGTTCTAAACTTATTAGAAACTGTATCCTGCTACTAAATGAAGTAGGAAGCAGAAATAATATTATACTGAGATGGGTCCCCGGGCATTCAAATATTGAAGGCAATGAGAATGCCGACCATCTGGCAAAGTTAGGGGCAAAAACCGTCCAACTGGGCCCCGAACCCTTCTGTGGTGTGCCTCGTTGCCTAAAACTGGGACATCTCAAATTAATAACCAAACGAGAAGCACTGAATCACTGGCAAGAAATGCCAGGATTAACACATTCAAAAGACGTAATATCGGGCTTCTCGACCAAATACTCCAATAGATTACTGCTATTGAGTAAAAACAACATATGCATGATGACTAGGACCCTCACAGGACACTGCAAATTAAACAAGCACATGGCCAAACTAGGCCTATGCACGACAAGTATCTGCAGATTCTGCCAAACTGAAGAGGAAACGGCGCTTCACATCCTATATGGCTGTAGGCCACTCATGCATAAACGAAATATCTCCTTTGGAAAGTTTACACTCTTTCCCGAGGAGATAAAAACGATCGCTCCTAAGAATATCCTTCAATTCTTGTCCCTGACGGGTCTAGGTAGCGAACTCTGAAAAGGGCGAGCACAATAGATCTATGTAGGAGCACAATAGATCTATTATAGTGCTACAGGTGCTACACATCTGACAATAGCCCAAACAATCCTATAAAAAAAAATATGTATAAAATAGAATGCCTATCTAACATATTATTTTATAGAAACTTAAATTTTCACACATTAGGTACATATGAACTCCCGACTCAGTGTAACACGCTTCCACTCAACTAGATTGTAGGCATCTTAGTATTAACTCCCTATTAATAGCTAATATTAATAAAAAATAATTATTCTGTTATTATTAATATCAAGATTTGTTACTCACATTACCACTTTCATCTCCCGCGTAAACACCTTCGTCGAAGACGTGTAATACACCTACGTCGGCATCAGCAGTCCGCAGTTCAATAATTTTCTCTCCATCTGCAGACCACACTCGTATTCCACCATCGTTAGATGAGGAATACACATTGTCATTATGAGCAGCTAATGCAAAAGGTTGTACAGTGTGCGCCGTCCACGAGGCAGCCGGAGTTAAGTCGGCGTTGAACGACTACATCAATAATCATAGAAAGATATGGATTTGTAAATAGCTACGAGTACCTATGATAATAAAGTCATCTACGGTATTACATCTGCCTTACACAATTTTACAGCTAAGAAGTTTGCTTCGAAGCTGTGTTGCAGTATGAAAAGTAAGACGGAGGCATAACATAGATAGGTATATGTTGCCATTCCGGAGGAAACTCCATTGCCGTCATATGCCTACATATCAGTAGTGCTATTCATGTGTATAGGCGCTGGTTGGCACTTTGTTCACTATTTCAATTACAGTAATATATTATGGCTATTATATAGGAGTAATTAGCATCATAGTTATGAGTTCACAGACATAGATAAAATTTGCAATAACATAAATAACTTTTTACAGATATTACCATATCTACAAGTACAATATTTTGTAACTTACTTTTATGGAGCCATCATCCGTACCCACGTATAATTTATTATTCCAAGCAGCCACACACGGTTCGCTATTGATATTTGTTTCAGTTTCGACTTTCAAAGACATTATATATCTGTTTACCCAATATTTTTATTATTATATATTTTCATATACGTCTGTCTTAGTGCAATATTACCAGAAACTACAGGAACGTCCCATTCCGCTCATATACAGGACCAAAATAGACTGTGCAGGCGTACGATGAACTTTGTTTATTGAGAAGTTGAAAGCATTCTAGAATGGTCTCTATTCTTCGTCAACTACTCGATTCTTATTAATCAAGTTGAAATGTTTAACATCTTATCTGAGTTATTTGTAACTTTCAGTCTCACGTAAATAGGATGTTCCACATCAATTAGATATCCAAAATTCTATCATCGTCATTAACTGAGAAGGCAATTTGTGATGTAATAATATAAGAAATGGCATTACCTACCAATCTTGTCTAATAATAAGTTAATAGCGATGTGTTTATGTAACTTGAAACATCTATTTATTTCAAATACGCAGGTATGGTACCACCTACCCGTACGTTCCTTTGCACTGACCAAAAGTTTTTACTCGCATTCAATTTTGCCTTCCTATCTAACTACTAATCCTGTACGAAGTTAGGGAATAAAATAAAATTATAATGTAAAAATTTGACGTTCGTAAGCGGCTAAAATGTCCTACATGAATAAATGATTTTTGAATTTGAATTTGTATATTTATAATTATAACTATTTTTATATTTATAACGATATTCTGGTTTGATAGTATATGTAGCTCGAAAATTTTTTAATAGATTATTTCATTATAAAGCCGTAACAATATCAATTAAGTCAGTGTTAATTTATTTTTTACTTACCATATAGCCATTATCGTGTAGTTAAAAGTACGGACATCTCAACACTAGTTCAGGACATGTATGTGACCTTACTTGTTGCTTTTCTGGAGGACTGAAATGTCATGCCTCCATATCCTGTCATTAATTTACACTAATGTACTGATAAGTCCTCAGCCTTAAAGCAGTGCAGAGTTTGTTACTAGAAAACTACATTTGATAACTAATTTTGCATTCAGCAGGAATACTTATGCGCAACAATTTTAACAATAGTTGCACAGACACTACAATTTCATAATCTAATTGGCCATAATTTTAAAACAATGGTAACGTCTTTTACAGTATGGAGTTCCCAATCAGTAGTCTATATGTAGAGGGACCTATTTTATTTCGTTACCTAACCTTGACTTGCGGAAGCGATCACATAACACATGTAGTGGGTATCTACTAATAATATGCGGTACGCGGTCAACGCTGTACTCGTTCATAGTAAAATTACTATAATTACAGTTAGATAGGTACACTCGTAAAAGTGAAAATGCTGAATAGCTCAGTTGTAATAGTACCGTGAGATAGGTTGTGCTATTGTGGTAGCGTTTATTAGAATTACATCAGTTCAACTGCGGTAACTATTCGGATACTTGAAGGCTAGCCGTCACATTCAATTTTCTTGAATTGTGTAATAAATAGATGCTTATTTTTTAAACTTCCAAAATCTTTTGAGGTTATGCATATATACATACATATATAGCATGTTTACCTTTTCACGACTAAATGAATCTTAATGCAATTTGATATGAACTTAGGCATCATAATGATGAACATAGGCTATTTTTTATCTCTAAAAAGTAGACGAAATCACAGGTACTGGGGGAAGGGGATTGTTAGTAATGTGAACTAATAGCCCTGTTACTAGCAAACTAAGTAGATCAGTGTCTGATTGATTTCCACGTGAATCCCCATGATAACCATCGGGATAAATTCATGGTGAATTTCTCACGATGGGCTAACTAACCTGACCTCATGCTCATCTTATCGTCTTACACTGGTGCCCTGCCAGCGTAAACCGTTAGTGCAGCATTTTATTATCATCTATATGAAAGAAAAATGAAGGGGGGGAGAGTAATGATTGCTTTATTCTAATTTGCTTACATTAAGAATTTAACCATTATAGCTAAAAAGTTTCTCTCATAGAGAGTACAGATGATTCCCTTGCACCCGGGTACAGATAAGATAATATATTATATACTATGGATAAAACTATGCCACGTAGATATACTAGAAACAAAAGTAATGAAAATGAAGTATACATTATAATAACAAGTGAAACAGACGCTAGGGAAGTCATTTCTCTCATTCGTCAAAGATTCCAGGTCTCTAACTATCGTCGTCTGGGTTGTACATTGTTTCGACTAATTACAATCGAGTACAATCAAGTATGACTTCATTTGTGTGTAGGTTTTACTTACAATTAGCCAATTATTATTTGTAGATTGTATCTAATGACATCTTTCTGTAACGAATAAAGTATATTTTAATAGAATTCTACAGTTTAATTTATTTGATTGTATGTACGATTATGTTAGTGCTTTTGTAAATTCTTATATACCTACGCAGAAAAATTACTTTGATGTGAGTTATGTCTGTCAATTCTTTAGACTACTATGACGACATAATAATCCTATAACGCTTTGTTTACTGACTTAGTGGACAAAATTCGATATTGAAGTATCGTTCGAATCTTCAAAAGCGATACTTCAATATCGTATATATAGTCAAATTGAAAAGAAGTATAATTGCTAACGTTAAACCTAGGACAGTATTTCGTCAATACCTCTAAATATTAAATATCTTCATATTAGTTAATATGAAGATATTTAATATTTAGAGGTTTTTAAACTTAAGTTAGTGATTTTAACATCTTTAGTTGATCAATATCTACAGCAAATATTTTATGTAATTTCTTACCACCGAATGTTTATTTCTAGTAAACTTTAAAAACTACATTGTGTAATAACTCTGCGACAAAGAATGTTCTTTTTGTAACTTAAATTAGCATTTTGAGCATGATTCACATGTTTTCGCTTTTAGCGCGTCACTAATCAAGGTCTGGTAACCACTGGTTAACGCCTTTCGTAACGCGCTGAAAAACATCCATTTAAATTTTCTTTCACAAAAGACTAAAACTAATAAGTAAATCTCAAATACAAAATTTTTCCACCTAACTAAACAGGACATGAACTGACATACCTACTTCAGAATTTAGAAGTAAGAAGTAGAGTTTGTATATTCATGATATATTCCACGGACATCACTTAATAATCCGTACTGCTATTCGTGTATTTAGGCAATGTTTGGCACTTTCTAAAATGTTTACTTGTTGCCATTCCAATAACGTAAAACAAATACAAAGTAAATATTTATAATTCTCCATTTTTATGAATTTTTAAAATTGGTTCTGATACCTATGTCTATAAAGACATAGAGAAAAAACATAAAATGTGTCAATTTGTATGAAATACAACGTTATTTTTTTTATATAAGTTCTTATTACTAATTCACCTACGCAAATAATATGGAAATATTTTCATTTGTTTAAAGATATAAGGAGTGTGATACTTATAGAATATATTATGTTACAGATATGTGCGATTAGAAAATGAACAACATGAGCGTGTTCTGAAAATGGATAAATAAATAACATAACTCCTGTGTATATACGCCTTATGTAATAAAATATAAACAGTATAAGAAAAGACCATCGACTATATCGCAGTTTATATGTCGAAGAGACTATCGTGAGCTTTTAAAGTTATTGATTTGTTAAAATCAATAAGTTATCCCTCTACACTAAAATAAACACAAATTGCTTTTTGACCTACTAGTAGGTCAAAAAGGTAAGCCTAGCTCGTAGAATCATCATGATCACATTTTATACACATCAGTGTATAGCACAATACTACAATTAAACCCGATACTAAAGAGTTTATAACGATATTAATCTTCTACCTAAAACTGCATCACTGCTAAATTACGCAAATTTAGCAGTGATGCAGTTTTAGGTCAACAATTACAAAGATCAACAAATGACAAAGAATAAAACATAGGTACATATATAAGAAAATTTAAACTATAGTGGGTATTTAAGTAGATACTAATTTGATCATTTATAGAAATGAAAATTAAAGTTTATTATAAAACATTTTATTGTATAAAATAATATATTTACAAACAAAGACATCAATTTGATGCAAGATAAAATTTAACATTGCAGCACAGTGCATATTATCACAATGCCAGCGGTCACCGCACCCTTTCGCACTCTTTAATATCTATCCATTGAGCACCAGTAGAATGAATTTAGGAAGGTATTATATTATGTTTTCACAGGACACTAGGTAATTCTATCTCACATTGAAAAAAATACGGATAGAATATCAAATTCTATGCTTGTTGTTAAATTGTGCGAATATTAAAATACGAATATGCATTCATAAAGTTACTCATTAATCTTATAGTAAATCCAAACCAATCAAACAAAGCACTAAATTTGTACTTACTCTTCTATCTCATAAATCTTTTTCGGCTAGGGACTATCTAATACATATAGATGTATCTACCGCCAGTGAAAGTAATAGCGCAAAACGTAGTAAAGTTTACACCTATTATGACCATTTTATGAGTAGTTGATTATAATTGCGTATATTATGTAATCATCACCGATAGTAAAATGAACGACGACCCTAATACTGAGGCAATCAAATATTATATTTACAGCGAATAATATTGTAATTATGCTTAGACTTAGTAAAAATCTACAATTTTTTGGTAGATATTTAAGAGGAAAGGATCACGAAATTATGTCAAAAAGTCCATTTTAGTATGAGCTTCCGCCAGATGGAGCACCGTATTCGGAAGAAGGAGCCGATGCGGGAGCACCATACTCTCCTGATGGGGGTGCAGCAGCTGGATATCCCTCTTGTTTCTAAAAACATATTTAATAAAAAAATAGATATACTGTTTTCGAGTATACCACATAGCTATCTCACAGAACTGGAAAATTAAATATAACAATATTTTATACAAAATATAACATCTACAAATTATGCTCGATGAACTTCCACTTTAACGATAAAATTACAATATAACACGCATACATTAAATAGGTACATGACATTAGAATCTTCAGATAGTAGAAGATCTACAGTTAGATTCCCAGAGAACAATACAAAACATTAGGTCTGTATACGTCTGGAGCTAATGACGGAAAATGTTGCTTTTAGCAGTACGTTGCGTTACATCGTGTAGTATAATTTGTGACTACAGTAGTATCCTCTATTGCGTCAATATAATGATGATAGTACACCGAGCACATCAGGGCACGTAAATAATACTTCCTTGATTACTCAAGGAAATGATTTAGGCCACACTTTCTCAAAATAAGTAGGGACACATCCTCGTGTTATCTCTAAATCTAACAGGTTATTAAAAATATTCCTCCGTAACGAAAAGTGCTCATACTAACTCATAGCTTTAAGATTTAAAATTAAAGCTATCAATCAGTTAATCGGTCGGTTCTTTGGTAGTTAATTCCGAATTTGATAGAGCAGTAGCAGGGTTACTTATAAATTTATCTGCTGTTAAATACACTTACAACATATAGGGACATGTATGATACATACACAGAGGAATTATTTTTTATAATATTATAGATTACTAGTAACATTATAGATTAGTATTACTACTCCATGTAGGTACTGTTAATAGGTAAATTATTAACTATATATTTTTTAGTTTTTAATTTGGGAGCCCTTAAATATTATTTGTATTTTATTATACTGTACTAATAATTTAAAAATCATGGATTATGTGATCTAATAAAAAAATAATAAATGTAAGTCTCACAATATTATTGGTCATGAATAAGTTATTTAACAGTTTGCTACTAAGATAATATTTATTCTTTGCAAATAATTTTGAGAAATGTACCTGTATTGTAATAGTTGTATCTTTGAAAAATAAAATTATATGATATCTTAAAAAATATATATAATTAGCTGGCAGTATGCCGTACACAAATAGGTATGTTGTGTAAACTATATGCATGTTTCAGAGATTAATTGTGTTAGACAAGCCATACAACATATTTAATATTAGATTTATCATTTCAATTTTTTATGTCATTAGTGGTAAAAAATATAAGTTTAATTTGTTATGATTGTTGTAATTAAAAATTAATATTATTACTGCCCTAATCAACGACCACAGAATCTACATTATGTATATTCTGTGGTGGACATGTAATTTTTTTTTATTATTGTGTTTGTTACTATAGAATAGCGAAAATGTTTTGTTATGAAGATATCTCTTCAAAGAATATTCAATTAGGTAGGTATTTGTTTTTGTCTTATTACATAATACAGGTACAGTAAATGTATGTCTGTAGTATGTCATTACACAAGTAATTCTAGAATTGTTAAATAAATATTTCTTTACCTGTGTTTTGTATCTGATGAAGTAAACTTCAGGTTTAGCGGGTTGAGTAGGAGCCGGTGTCGGGATCACAATTTCTGGTTGTTCCTCTGGTTTCTTCACCAAAACGTAGACAAGGGTCTTCTCTTCGTTTTGAGGCTGCAATGGAATAACAGGGGCAGTTGGCGTAGGTGGTGTGGGCGCCTTAATGAACACAATCTTGTAGTGTTTCTGTGGAGGAGGCACATGTATAGGTTTACGAGCCGCTGGATATTCATTATCTGGGGGTGGCACGTGGACGTATACATGCTTATGGACTATCGGCTGCTGGGGTGGTCCATATTGAGGAGCTGGAGCGCCATATGAAGATGAGGGAGCGCTGTAAGATTGAGAAGGCGCGCCGTAGGAAGTCGGAGGCTCTGGCCGTGCGACTACGCAAGCCATAGCCGCCACCAACACCAAAGATCTCAGCACCTGCACACACAAACTTCCTCTTAATCGAACACACAGAAACAAATAACGATTTTTTTACCTACAATGAAAACCCAACGTGGATGATACGTGCACGAGTGTTATTCATATATACACTTCAGCCCACTAGCCCGAATAATCCTTCGATATAGTATACAAATGCACTGCGACTCGATGTCACCAGGTCACTAGATCAACTACTTTTCACATCACTGCTGAATGCTTGAACATCACAGAAACCTACCGTTTTATCACACATCCTGGGCACGTATTGGAAGCGACTTTAGATAGTGTATAGTGTCCAGCGATCAGGTACCACCTGTGTTTATAAGAGATGCACGCTCCATATCCGGGGGAGGGGGCACTTTCGATGGTTCACATGGCTTGCGCAATGCGATGGGGCTCACGCGCTGCCCTCCTCCTAGTGACGACCGCGGAGCGATCACGCTGCATTGATGCTCGAGGGCAGCAAATTACTTTCGACATTTTACACTATAATTAACAATTTCCTTCCATAATATTCAAAATTTATTTTCCCTAGAAATCCAATCTTATATTTTGGGTCATAACATTTATTTTCAATAACCAAATAGTTAAAAACAACAATTATGAAACTATTGAAATATGCAATTAATTCTTATTCTCTAACCATATGGAAGTAAATATTTTTTAATGTATGTTGGTACAACGTCGAAAAGGGTCCAGGCACCGTCTCGAGTGTTTTGTGGGAAGGAATAGTTCTGGAAAGGTGATTCCGTACAGTCCAACTTATTTTAAATACCCTCATAAAGAAAAACGCGATTCCTAGATCACAGGTTCAATGAATAAGAATTAGTGTTGTAGTAGGTTAATTTGTCTCGATTTCGCTTCGATGTCATAAGTACGTTATAGTATTGATTACTTGCTTTGTCTGCATTTTATTAATTATATTATTAATACTAATATTTAACTCATGTTTATAAAATTGAAGAACCCTAATTAAAAAAAAACTTTAGTACATTATTATTCGAATTAGCAGTTAGGTGCGTGTTCGCCTGCTTTCTTTAAAACAAAATATAGCAAAAAGATATTCGTGTAATGGAATCAATAATCAAATATAATTTTAAAAAGACTCATTCAGGTGTTTTGTTGTGTAAGGATAGTAAACAAACATACAGACACACGTTCGTATTTATAATATCAGTATGCATTTGATACTTGTATAATGTACGTTGATTCTACAGTTTTTTTTTATTATACACAGGCAGGCGTAGTTTTAAATGACACAGATTTTTTCAGTTCGTAACTTTTCACACACCATATCAAGAAGAATAGGTATAATGTATCAAACGTAAAATGACTTATTCCGGAATAAGTAATAATATTAAAACTTATAATTAAATTAAATTATAAGTTTGATCATTATTAATATACATATATACATATATTTCTCTATATAAACTCTAAGTGTGCGAATTTTCATACTCCTCCATCCGTGGAATTTACGAAAAAATTGATACAAAGTTTTTGCTTAACCTATTAATATAATGATGAAATAAGCAGTAAAAGATCTATTGAAAAAGAAATAAAAATTGTCGAATATACACGAAATGAACACAAAACTCATGAAAAAAATATAAATAATAATAATAATCTCTACGTTTTTTGTACGAAATACCTATAATGCTAACTAACAAATCTCAGGGTGCTCTGTTTTTTCCCGCCATTGTAAACTAGAAAAACGTATCTTTTTTTTATGTAATTGGAATGGCAAACGACAAACAACAAATTCTGCTGAAATTTGTAAAAAATTGGTAACCATTGATGCTCTATCCTTCATGAAAGTTATCATCATTTAGATGTATACACATAATTAATTGAATACCTAAACATATATTCAATCTTTTTTATATTTTTTTATTATTATTTCCAAGAAGTAGTATAAAATATATGTATACAGTTAGTGGTAAATTCCTCAAACAAATTGAATATGATAGCTTAGCAGTGTACCTAATAGTATACAATTGTGGGGATAGCGTAATAGAAAAACTAGCCAGGTGTGATGAAAGATCGCGTTCCAATCGACTCGATCAAGTCGCATCCTAAAGGTGAAATGTTGAATTCACTAGGTACCTAAGTGAAGCGGAGAACGGTATATATCTCAGTACCTATGTACGCAGAAAGGAGACGGGGCTTGCGAGTTCAAATGTTAATTTCTGGTCGGTTAGGTGCGTCGGTATAAGACAAGCTCAGTCCTTTCTTCTGATATCTAAGTGTTTAGCAACAACACCGCAGAATACACTCATTACACAGTAAGTTATAGATCTTCAACACTAATCACTAGCTGGATGGTTTAATATATTATTGCGACGTCGATTGCTAATCTCCCCATAATAATAAACAAGGACAATTTACGCAGCGGTATTAAACTAAACAGACCAAGTACTAAAAAACTGTCAAAAATACTTAAATGTGATGTGCAAATATCACCTCTGTCAATTTTAATGTGTAAGCTTTTATTGGGAAAGTATTAGCCTTTTTTTTAACCACTATGCTAAAATTATAAATATATTCGGCCACCAATTATACTGTATATCTCAATAAATACATATGTACATGGTACATACCTACATACGTACAAACTACCACAGTCAAAAACGAAATCGCAAGTTATGTTTTTTATCGGTATTTGTAAACAACTTAAACATTACTCAGCATTGTTTAGTGAAATCGTCACATTTATTTTTTTATTTATAAATAAATAAGTTACAGTAGCTATTATTTAAATAACGGCAGATGCTGGAGATACAGTGCTTTAAAAACGCGTAAAAGCTAATCACACGCATCAATTTATGTTTCTCGTTGAATCGTATTGTTTAATTGTTGTGTAGATTGCTCCATATCAATGCGACATCTTGGTCTTTCAGTACGCTTCCGAGAGCGATTTATTAAACGTTACAATTTTAAGTCCGACAATAGTTTATGTATTATTACTAAGTACTTTAAAAATTCAGACTGCACCATTTTGAAGATATAAAAGCATTACATGCAACAGTCGCTTGGAAATACCTAACCACATAAAATAGAAGAATGTTTTCGACGATTAGCAGTAAACTAAAGGTAAGTAAATTTTAATGTATCTTTACTGAGTTTATGATAATAAAACTCACATCGAAACTGTAATTAAAACGTATTCGAATCTATGTCTATAGGTATGTAATCTTTCGCAAGTTTTACATTTCGACATTGATGGTTGAAATAAAAAAATCTACTAGTGTAGGATAATTAGCTTCATCACGAATAACCTTTTGACATGTTGCTTTGCTTCGGATAGTCAAGAAATGTTGCGTAATTTTACAAAAAAAGGCCAAGAAAAACTAATTTCTTTAGAAGAACATAACATTTCACAGTGCATTGCATCAATGGCTTAGTAATGCGATAAGCATTAGCATGATGAAATGCAAGATTAAATTATATAACAATAAAGTAGGTATAGCACGGGCATCAATTATATTTAAAAGGCCAAGGTAGTGAAAAGAAGACCAGATCAAATCAGCTCTAATTATTTATTCTGTACTGTATATGTATGCGATCAGAATACACATACTATCATAACCATCCAAAGTTATGCACAATTGACTCCTAGCAAAATAGATATTTTTTTAAATTAGTAAAGTATCATTTATTAACTAATATTTTTTTAACAGTACAATAACCAACTTTCGGCGTAGCATTCATGCTAAGCAAACTAGTTTAAACTAGTTGTGATTTTTTATAGGTACGTACCAGACTTAGATAAGTATATCTAAATTTCCTAATTAAGAGTACTAGAAGCTTTTATTTCATTTTGTAAGAGGTACGACTTCCTCTTCGCCTCACTTCGATACCTTTACCTATCTATTCGAAGTATAACATTTGCGTATAAAATATGATAACAATGTATATTGTTCTAATTTATTAGATTATACACATAATCTGCTGTTTTTTTTTTCAAATTTAATAATACAATAAACAGCCTTATATAAATATATTTTTTATAATGGACATAGTTCTTAAATATGTAACTTTACAAGAATCATACAGTAATTATAAACGCCTAATGTTTATAATTACTGTATTGTTTTACTAAATTATTACTTATTGCTATAAAGAAAAGATTTCTTTTTTATCGAATAGAGTTATGTGAGTCTTTAGGTAGGTATAGGTATAGAGCTATGTATAAGGCACGAGTACCTCAATATTGTGGATTGCTAAGAAAAGGTATAGAGAGTACTTTTATACAAAGTCCTCTTTCTTTGTATGTACCGCTGTTTTACCTATCTATTCTGATACCAGCCAGCTTAATTGCTTCCGGTTAAAGTAGTAATATTACGAAATACCTTTTGTCACTCAAGATTCTTATGTCACATGGCAGAAACAGTCTAAAATATAGGATTGTGATGATTTCAATTTATGTATTTTTACGATTATTCATAAGAACAATGGTTACTTAAAAGAGGCGTGCTGTACTGATTAGCGTAAGCTTTCTATGACGTGATTAGTGGTCTTCGCTTGTTTACTTCTTGAGCTTATTGTAGTATCTAATGCGTTTATGCGGGTGATACTATTCTACTGTAACCATAGTTTTAGATTGCCGTTTATTAATCTCATATTTTGCCTTATTAGCCGTGATAGAGAATAAAACAACAAAACGAGAAGTTTTATTATATATATATATATTATATTTTACAATTTTATTTTAAAAACGCAGCACTGACCAAAATGTACATTTACAAATAAATAATTATAAGAGGCTATGGGTTGGTATGTTACTTAAAGTTAAAAAATGTGAGTGAAGGTTATTAATTCAAAAATATTTCAATGTTGTAGTGGCGAAATTCTCTTTTATTCAAAGTTTTAAGTTTGAGCATTCTAATGTTGATCAAGTGAAGTCCGTTGGTCATACAGACACTAGCAGCATCATTGCAGTTTTAACAACATAGGATGGATAGATTTGTAAATCTCGGAAATGGTCTCTATGGTTTATAAATATCAAAACAAACATATTTATAATAATAATATTAGTAGAATGATAGAAAAATTAAGTAGTCTTGATTTATCATATTATTTTAATAATTGCTTACAGTGAGAAATCTCCAAGGCCGTAACTTCAATTATATATTAAACTACCGAAATAAATACAATTTAAGTGCATGTTAATTGAAATTACAATTTCAAATTAACAGCTTTTAATTAAATAATATATGAATGTATTGTATGTCTACTAACATTAAGAAATTAATTTAATAAAATTGTAACTGTCTGCCTGTTTGTTTAATCTTGCTAATCTCTGAAATGGCTGGATCGTTTTTTACGAGACTAATTTTAGGCAACTTTAATTTTAGATTGTTTTCTTAAAAATTAAATTACACACGGGTGAGGTCGTGTGTAATAACAGTTAGTCTAATATATAAAATTCTCGTATGTTTGTAACAAAACTGTTCCGAAACAGCTCGATCAATTGTTATGAAACTTTGTGTGAATATGCAATAGGTGAGACCAGAACGTAAACGATTTTTCATACCCTCAAATGATAAGGATAATCCAACCCAAAAACATTTTTTTATTTATTTGACAATATTTTATATTTGAATGGTTTTATAATTCAGCATTGAAAATATATACAATCTAAATTATCACTAATAATTACAAATAATTCTACCAATAACTCTAAATATTTTACTGTGTACATAGATGCAATAAATACCTACATAGTTATATTAACTAAGTAGGTATTTATTGCATCTAACTTAGTCAAAATTTTAACAATCTATTTAATTGTTTATGTGTAGCATTGCGCGATTACGAATATTACCTAAATGTTGCGGTAGGTTGTACTCGCAGGTACTCGTATTGTGTATAATCTGTGATACAAGTAATATCCGCAACGCCAGTGACTGCATACAGACACAGGTATAACTGCCAAAAGGAAATTTCGAATTCAACGATATTTTTATACTATACATGTTACACGATGTATTCTCTTTTTTTACTCCTATTTATTACGTTTTATTCGTCAAAGACAGTCATACAGTCAACTTATAAAATGCCCCTTTGTGTCTATCTAAACATTTTACTTTATTTGCCTAATATATTTTTTTTACTTGTATAACTTTAATGTTACTTTAAATTATGTCTTCACCCATATCTTACAGAACGTTCTATACAAATGGCAGTCTAAATATTGTTTGGCAACAGAGCGTGTAATTCTATTTTTTTACTGTGATACGGTGCGCTATGCCGTAGATTGCAAACTAACAAGTCCAATTCCGTAATGATAAATAAATATGATCTTTTCCAATCGATTTGAGCGATACTTGCCACAAACATACGTGGCGATGTAGTATTAGTGATGCTGTTCATGTATGTAAGCGATGGTTGATACTTGCCATCAGTTTAACCATCTCGTTTGCGAATTCAATTGCAGTAAAAAAAAACAAGTACCTACGTCTTCTCCTATCTAGTACCTACTTACGCGTAATTAATGTAAAGATGATGTATAAATGTAGTATCATAGGTCTGGTCTGTTCCTATTAGTCGGTTCCGAGCAAATTTTTCTGCCGATTCCAAAACAAAATAATTCAGTGTCAGGTGTTGTTGGCCCATTCTACGCCAACTTTGAGAGGACAAGATGGTTTTTGCAGTCAATAGATAAAGTATTATAAAGTATTCTAATTTATGCTGATTGTTTTTTAGAACTGTAATAAATGTTTCTCATCAGTGTGTACATAACTTTATTAATTCAACATGGTTAAATAGGGCGAACCATTGAGAACTGAAAGCGGAATAAAGTGGTGGGAGCGAAACTAAGCTAAACCGGTTTATACCACCGCACGTCAACCATGGACCACCATGGCTGATGCGAGGTGGTATAAACCGGTATATATAACGATCATATTAAGTGGCACAATGAACGAAACATGCGCATGCATGAATGCATGTGCATTTAATCACTATATACCACCACTATTATAGTATGTATTAATAATACTTAAGCATATAATAAGTATGTTACTTATGCTAGAAGTGCATAGTAATTTAAATCAGAAATTAATCTATTATAATCTTACTAATATTATAAACGCGAAAGTTTGTGAGTATGGATAGATGGATGGATTATCTCTTTCACGTAAAAATTACTGAACGGGTCGATATCTGATGAAACTTTACATTAGGTATATATAATATATTGCTTTTACATTACAGTAACACATAGACTATAATATAAATTTATATTATGTAAAATGGGCGAAATATAATTATAAATGTCTAGTAAGTTTGATGCAGACGAAGTTACCTGGATCAGCTAGTATGAATATAAGTGGGTATTTAAATATACATATCATCATCATCATTATCATCGCAGCCCGGAAGACGTCCACTGCTGGACATAGGCCTCCCCCAAAGATCTCCATAATATACATATATTTGGAAGAAATAACAGATATAGGTACAATAAAACCGAATATACAGGTAACAAAATTTTAGAACAGATAATTATTTAAACCATAATGGAGAGACGAACGTCACAGAAATATAGCTTGAAACCTAAGATAGACGTGCTGAAATGGTAATGGGCCGGGCACAAGTAGGTACACATTTTGTTTGCCCGTATTGCATTAAAGCGTGCCAACCCGTCGTTTAGGTTGGAGGGGATTATTAGTAAAGCATATAGCGACCTTAACACGGGCTTGAAAATAATGCGGTTTATTCCTGGTGAATTTGCAACGATGACCAATATTCTCATTCTATCATCCTCTACGGGTGGTGCCCCGCCCGTGCACACCATTAACGCAGGCGGATGCAACATTCCATATTCATTCATGACGACGCGCACGACGTCACTAATAATCACATTATCTATGTGTACTACATATACCATACCTATATACATACTCTTTTAATAGTACAGTGCTAAATTAAGGAAACAATCATAGAATCAACCAACCATTATCAGGATATATTACTCGTTCCGCTGTGACAATGAAATTAATTGATCGTATCGTAACAAACTGCGGTCATTAAACAACAACATAAACGTAGGTGGTTTCTGGGGACAATATCTAGGCAGTAATTTGAGCAAGGTTAAATATATTAAAAAAAAAAGTGTAGATGTGTATGTTGCCTAACGTAGTACTAA
The DNA here is from genome assembly GCF_030625045.1 of Achroia grisella. Taxonomy (NCBI): domain Eukaryota; kingdom Metazoa; phylum Arthropoda; class Insecta; order Lepidoptera; family Pyralidae; genus Achroia; species Achroia grisella. The sequence goes on from NW_026712938.1 coordinate 964,848, forward strand.
CCTTCCAATTAAATCCCTAAAAATAAAAACACTGTAAACTTTATGCAAAAAAAATTAGACTTTTCGACGTTCTACATTTTCAATCCCATTTTATGCTACATAAAACAAACGTCATAAGAAAGTTTTAAACCGCAAATTTAGAAAATGTCTTCCGAAAATAACTATTAAGTTCTAGTACCTACCTAATTCGTAAACATTCCCCATTTATAGAAAGTGATCAATCTGCGCATTCGTTTTTTAATCGACATTATGAATATTTTTGAAGTCAAGTGAAAAATTACAGAATCTTCACTAACAATAAGTAGCACCAATACTTTTTAATCACGTCCAAATATTTTATAAACATAGTAAACTCCGCTACATAGTATTAATTTGTTACCTAAATTAATTATAAAAGTAACATATTTTGTTTAGAGAAGATATTCAGAGTTGTACAAATAAATATCTACTTAAATAGATAAATAATTAATTAAATTTAACCAGTTTAAAAAGGTAAGCTATCTGGGTAAATAATAAAAATAAATATTTATTAATAAGTAATAAGTGTTTATATATGGTATAATAAATACCATATATAAACACTTATTACTTAACTCGCTTTCGAAACGCTTTAGAAGACAGAAAGATGAAATGGTTTAGTTATAAATACATATGCAAAGATTTTCGCTTTGTATAAAACAAAGCAAATTTCTACATACACTGCTATTTTTACAGGGCATTTGTCACGAAATTGTTAAAAAGATCGCTTATGACTATAATCGTAATATATAGCGACTACCTTTACACGTATCCTCGACACCTACTGTATCAAAAGATTCGTTTATATGTATAATTATAAAATATATTCTTCAGCGACTATCAAGCATCAGTCGGTAAAAGTTGTTTTCGCATCTTTGATATTTAGCAATCCTTTATCTTTGAAATACGAATCAGCTAAGAACGAAATACATAAATATTCTGATCAGTTGGATAATTTAATAAAATTAGGCAACTACAACATGGAGCGGTTTGCTTCTCTTACGGATAGATGTCACTGTAATTGACCAGAGTCTGATAACTATATCCAACCGTCCCACCATAATAATAATAATAAATTTATTTGCAATAGATTTTGGGTACATACATATATGATGTTATACAAAAACATGGCCCTTACAAAATCTGCTTATATCAAGCGTACAAATTTTAAGTTAATTAAATAATCGGTTGTTTATATAATTATGAATTATTGTATGTAGGTATATGTCAATATGTATATAAATCTAAATGTCATGAGGAACAATTTATTATTTTAATATTCCAAAAACTCTTTAATTGAGTAAAAACACTTGGAAACTAACCATTTATGCAGTTTTCTTTTAAATAATATTCCAGAGAGGGTTCTTATATCGTCAGGAAGCTTATTAAATATTTGTATCGCCATACAAAATGGACTCTTTTTTGTTATGGATAGTTTTATTGTAGGTACTTTTATTTTACTTGTATGGCTGTCGCGTACTGATTTATTCATCGTTGTCTGTTTTAGAGGAAAATATTCTGGTTGTTCTTTGACGAATATGCATAATTGTTTAATATATAAACATGCTAATGTAAGCAGTTTATTTTTTTTAAATAATGGGCGACAAGATTCTAGTACATCCGTATCAAAAACTGATCTTATACATTTTTTTTGTGACTTAAACACTTTATCAATAAAAGTACAGTTACCCCATATAATTAAGCCGTATTGTATTACTGACGCCACATGTGCATGATAAGCCAATAGTGCACTCTCGGTAGAGGATATCTCACGGAGGCGCCGAAAAGCGTAAACAAACCTACTGAGTTTATCGCAAACTGACTTCTCTTACTTTAATCAGTCGAACATTGATATCTCATCCGTCACGGAACCAGACGTTTTATGTTTACCCATAAAAAACAGTACAAAAGTAAATAAATACAGCACTGTACATGAACCCATCAGGAGAACCATTATTTATTCAGATGAATTTGGCCAGGATTTAGGTAGTTTATTATCGAACTGCCTATCGCAACAAGTAATAAATAATTGTTTTCCGGGATCAGGTATATATAAGATTATAAAAAATATAGTAACTGAAAAATATGATATTCACAGGACCCTAGTAATAGCGTTAGGGAGTAAATCTGATATAGTTAATTTAATAAAATCATTATATAATATAGTGGAGCTTGGTATAGGTAAAATATTATTATGCGCATTTCCCTACTCTCAATCCCTGACTAATGAACAGAATATGTTCATTTATAGTATATTATTTAATTTATTCGTTGACATATCATTGTAATGATATATTTTATTTTGAAAGTAACAAATTTGTTACAAATTATTATATGACTGGAAGTAATTTTTATCTTCCTCAAAAACAAAAAAAGACTATTGCTAGTTTACTAGCGTATAACATTTATGATCCCATTATAAGTAGTATAAAGGATTTAAATACTAATATTAGTAATTATACTATAATAATTATAATGTGACATGTGTTGATTTAAACTAATATCTTCGACATTGGTTAAGCCACAGGATATGGTCATTATTCATCAAAATATTCTCCAGCAAAGAATTAGAATTAAGTCTTTTCTTAGAATCTAACAATGTACGGGTGTTATGTCTGACAGACCATTGGCTTAAACAATATGAAATAATTTGTCCTTTTGAACATTACAGTATAGCTAGTTTTTTTGCTAGGAACAATGCTATTCATGTTCAGGTTCAATTATTTTTTTTAAAAAATGATGTAGAATTTATAAACCATCAAGACATTGTAAATACTTCCATTGAGCAAACAATTGAACTATCATGCGTAGAATTAGTTACTTGTATAATAATTTATGTTTATCGTCCGCCATCGGCTTGTTTTGATTCTTTTGAACTGGCTATGGAGGAAGCATTGAGACGAGTCGCACGGAGGCATAAAACATTATTTGTATGTGGCGATATTAATGTTGATTTATGATCGGGATGCTCAATAAGCCTAAGATTGATTAGCTTATTTAAATCATTTGATTTGCACAATCTTTTTTTAGAACCCACTAGGGTTGCAGGAAATTCTGCCACTTGTATAGATAATGTTTTCTGTAATTGTGAAGTAAAGGTGAAAATGAATTTCGACTGTCTTGGCTCTGATCATTATGGACAAAAAATTATAATTGAAAATAAGGAGTCCAAAGGGACTCAAACAATTACATGTCGACAAATAACACAAAATAATTTGGCACGTTTTAAAAATACAATTGAACATAAAATATCTAGTCTCGTAATACCTCAATATGACCCGGACATTGTATGTGAACATATTTTTAATTTAATTGAGCAAGAAGCTAGCAATGAATTTAAAACAAAAACATTTTCAACTAATGTAAAATCAAAGTTTTGTGACTGGGCCACGTTTGGTATTTATAAATCTAGGGCTAATCTTTACGAACTTTACGAAAAACGAAGCTATATATCCGATCCCCTATTTCACGAATATGTAAAATCTTATTCGAAAATATTTAAAAGGATTTATCAGACAGTTGTCTCTCTATTTGGGTAAAATAATAACTAAATCTAAAGATAAAATAAAAGCCACTTGGAAAGTAATAAATAGCGAAACTGGAAAAGTTAATGTTCAAAATAGCAAAATAGCTTTATATATTAATAACAAATTGGTAAATTCCGACACAGAGGTTGCGGATACATTCGAATCTTATTTTACTAAATTCCATTAATTACGACACAGGCTCTAAAATCTTCCCCGTCTGCTGCTGAAACTTTACTAATTGACAATGTTAGCAAGTCATCAGGTGTATTTAACTTTAGACACACAACATCAGTAGAAATAATGAAAATATTTAAACAGCTAAATAATAAAAAAACAGAGGATCTATGGGGTATATCTGTTAAAATACTGGATAGTATAAAGGAAATTATTGCGCCGTCTCTTGCTTTTATTTTTAATAAATGTATAGATGATGGTAAATTTCATAATATAATGAAAATTAGTAAAATCATACCACTTTTTAAATCTGGGGACAGGACTGACCCAATAAATTATAGACCTATATCCATACTCCCAGCGCTCAGTAAAATTTTTGAAAAAATAATCCTTATGCAACTTGTTAGTTATTTCAATTTAAATAATTTAATTCACAATAGTCAATTCGGTTTTTCCAAAGGTCGTTCAACTACAGACGCAGGTGCAGAGATGCTCAGACACGTATTTGCTGCATGGGAAAATGAAATGGATGCGATAGGTGTTTTTTGTGACCTTTCTAAGGCTTTTGATTGCGTTGATCACAACACATTATTGAAAAAACTTGCTTTTTATGGCGTCAAAGACAACGCTTTAAATTTAATAAAATCTTATTCTGATAGAATACAGAAAGTAAAGGTTAGCAGCGCTACGTCTGACGGGTCACTTGTGCAAATGGGTGTACCTCAAGGATCTATTCTCGGTCCATTTTTATTCCTAATATACATAAATGAAAGGTGTGGTGTATCGGCGCTACCGTGGCAGATTGCCGTCTTCAGTGCCGTGATCACACTGACAATATCATTGTATTAGTTTTTAAATATTATATTATATGTATGTTAGTCTATAAGGTATTTATAATATGAGCGTAGTTGCCTGAAATAAATGAATAAATAAAAAATAAATAAATGATCTCCCATATGCCATGCAGGATAGATGCGGGATAGTGTTATTTGCAGATGATACTTCATTGATTTTTAAAGTTAATAGAATGACTAATAATTATGGCGTTGTAAATATAATAATAAACTCTTTATTGTGCACATAGAAGAAATACAATAAGAAAAAAATAATAATAATAAATGGAAAATTATGAACATAAGGCGGTTATCTTATGTTAAACGCTAAAAAAGCAAAATGTGTTAATTTTTCTCTGTCTAAAAGTTTTAATACTAATTGCAACATAAAATTAAATGACGAATCTCTCGAATTTATAGAATCTACAGTCTTTCTAGGAATCACATTAGATAATAAAATACAATGGGGTGCACAAATTCAAAGTCTTGCAGCGAAATTGAGTTCAGTAGCTTTTGCCGTGCGTAAGGTTAGACAGTAGATTCTGATACTGCTAGACATAGACACCTGGACACTGTTAGACATAAATAAACTGGATTTAAAAAAAAAAAGTAATTCAATTAAGTTTCTTGCCAGTTCTTCTCAATTGGATCTATATACCGAACTGGACGGTAGGGAAAAAAAATTATAATGTAAAAATTTGACGTTCATAAGCGGCTAAAATGTCCTACATGAATAAAGATTTTTGAATTTGAATTTGAATTTGAATCCAACATCTAATAAGATTTCAGCACTTTTCATAATTATTTCAACTAAGTAGGTACTTATATGTGAAATAAAATATCGAGTGAAATCTATTCGGTTTAACTTATCGCAGTGAAAATCATCAAAATATATTTAACGATTCTCACTCGTTCTTCTTATCATGAGACTACTATCCGAATGAGTGGTTAAATAAAATAAATATGTCTATACAAAAATGCTTATATTTCTATAGCGTATATGTTAGCGTATTTTTATATTTTAGCAATAGTGTTAGTTATATCTGAATCGATATATAGATATATTTCATGAGCGTAGGTGTTATAGTGATCTCAGTTATTCCACGTATAGATATGTACGTTCGTTTAATTGAAACCACCGTCTAACTAACAAATTTATAGACCTCCCTTCAAATTTATAAAGGAATGCTTACGCAATAATGAAGTAATAGCATTCATCAGTTAGTAAGTAATTCCAAATAGTTTATGTCAATATTGGTAGAGTCGCTTTGATGTTTCTTCAACGTTGATAATTTATTTTGATGTATAGGTGGTACTTTCTAAATACGAACTTAAGTCGTGCCTATCACATACGTATTGAATAACATAAATATTACAATGTAATATTTATGTTATTTAATACCACCAATTCATTCCTGTTAAAATTTGATAGAGGGATAAAAACCTACTTTCATACTCTCAACAAATTATTAATAATAATAATAATTTGTCGTTGCTTTTCGAAATATTTGAAAATAGCACGTTAACATTATACGGTTTGTTTTATTTTCGTCCGTAAATATAACTGACTTCTTATTTTCATGTATTAATTAATTTCGTTATTTGTAATAATCCATGTAATTTATATTATTATTAAGTTATATATTGGCATTTATTATTATTTTCATCACTCATAGATTGCAACACAACAATTTACTGTCATCACAACATGTAATGTTCAAATAAATAGATCATTATATTAATATTATTACTACTAAATTTTATCTAGAAAATAAACTATAGAATAACACTAACACTACTAAAAAAACAAAATTGCACAGAATCATTGCAATAGGATTATATTATAATTAACTTGAATTAAATGAAAATGTATTTCAGACTTCATTACTTAGTATAGTTTGGATTTGGAATGTCGTAAGTTTTCTGACTGTCGCTGCAACACCTACTTTGCTGACAAATGATTCCACTAGCACAAATATATCCAGTTACGAGAATAAAGAAAATGTTTTGTTTAATTGGGAAGATTATAGTGTACTAGCGGCAATGTTAATAGTTTCATGTGCGTTTGGCGTCTTTTACGGATTTTTTGGAGAGAAACAAACAAGTGGTGATGATTTTCTTCTTGGTGGATCCAGTATGGGAACTTTTCCTATGACCTTAAGCTTGGCTACAAGGTAAGGTTCGATATACAGACGACACAAACATACCAGGTAATATTAACAGTACAGTGACAGGGTGTCACTATACCACTGCTATATTAATATTATAAAATATAGTTATTTATTTCATAGTAGTCATTGATATGTTGTATTTATATACTTGCCGTGGAGGTTTAAAAACATTCATATAAATATTAAACCTATCCAATATCTCTGAATTAAATTTTGTGGGAGTCAACTAGGTGCCATAGTGTATAATTCAGTGCAAAAATTGATATATAAAGTACCAGTATTCAGTTATATCTGTGGTACAAAACTTATTTTATATTATATATCATTGAATATCCACAAATTACACAGAATTATCTTCTAGCTACTGTACTATTTGAATAAATATTTTTTTATTTTCAGTTTCATAACAGCTATTGAGTTATTGGGAAACCCGGCGGAAATGTATATGGCTGGGGGGCAGTTTTGGATGATTTGTACAACATTTATATTCGTAGTACCTATTGCGAGCCAATTGTATGTACCTGTGTTCATGAGGCTTCGTCTTACTTCTTGCTACGAATATTTGGTAAATATTTATTATCTTATATTTCTTATATATGCATATTTCTTAAACAATGATTTACTGTATTTTTGTTGTAATTCACTGTTAATATTGATGAAGATAAATCACCTGTCACTCAATTCTCGCTAACTTCCCATGACATGTATATAGATAGATAGATACAAGCGGAATATAAAAATAATATAAAATACATATGAATATTTATGACATAGTTATGACATTTATCAATAAAATAAATATAATTATTGAATTCCCTGGAAATAGGAATAATTTATTCTTATTCTTAATGAAATTATCATCATCGCAAGAAGAACGAGAAATAAACTTGTGTCTTGCTCTTTTAAATAATTTATGTATAACTTTACATTTTTATGTGTGAACACAAACTACCAACTGATATTAATGCATCAAATATTAAATATACAATCAACTGGTTGAGTAACTAAATAAGATTAAATTAGTCGTAGTGATTACAGCAGACCAGTCCCTACAAGTAGCATTAGTTCACAAGTACGACGAATCCATCCATCACTGCGCTCTACCATATTTTAGGGAGCCCAATAACCCGGCCCATCACGCCACCATATTTCTTTAGTGAGCATCACTACTCAAGACATTAGACCACATTTGTGTCATAGCTTCTTAAAATTACCATGTGACAGTTATAGTGTTCGCACTTTACATAAGGATGCATTCGGCAATCAATACAAAAACCGCTACACTATCATAGTTCTTAATTATTTAAATCATGAAAGCAATAAGAGAAGTTGTAAGTTGTTGTAGTTGAGAAGTACCAGATGTTGTTATTTACGAATTCGTCTATAAAATAAGCTTTCTTACATAAAATTTGTTTAATATAAAATTTGAATTGCCTATGTCAGATTTAGAGGAAATTCTGGCAGCTTATTATAAAATCTTACCCACTTACCATAGAAATAATTACTTATTATTAATTATTGGGGTCAATGTCATGATTAATATCGAAGTTCCCATTCTACATTGACCATGTACCTACGAATATATACATATGTACCTCCTTCACTATTCCTTCCCTTCACTAATCAATATCTGCTACACATTTAGCCTCCATTACATTATACTCTCTTATATACTTAAACTAATTTCAATAATAAATTAAACATATGTAGTGACTTTCCGTGATGATGAAAATAACAGTTTATAGCTTTAAACCAGCTGTTACAAATACAAAATGGTCTAAATACGGAATGGTGTCTAATATACAATACAATACACCACCTCGGTACAAGTTCAGAAGAGAGGAGACCCAGGGCCATCATCTTCTTAAACCACCAAAACCTGAGTGTGGGCGTCACATTATTTAGAAATTTTAAACCTCACTCGTTTATAAATAAAATCAGCGTTGTTTTGCGTTTAATCCGTTCAATAATTATTAATAATGGAATAAGTATTTATTTACAGGAAGTCCGGTTCTCTAAAAGTGTTCGTCTGTATGCAAGTGCACTTTATATGATGCAAACAGTACTATACACATCAGTGGCAGTTTACGCGCCAGCACTCGCTCTCTCTAATGGTGAGTGCCCTTATGAAAATCTAAGATTAGTCTTTTAGTCGAAACTAAATATACTGTATTTAGTCTCGGGAGATTGTATTTACACACAATGTTGCCAGAAATCAATCACTTTTTCACGATTCCTGTATCTACCTTGCCTAATGCTCAATCTTGCCCTGCTTGTCTATAACTGTATTCTTTTATGTGTGTTTCTCTACGTGAATCGAATCTTGGTAGTGACTCGGGCCACAAACGTTTTGAAGCTCGCGTTGTGCCTCGACACCAGCTGCGTGACCTGTAATGTCAGGTTAAAGTTCTCGACAGAGAGGCTTTTTTCCTCAATTATTTCCTTCCGGTCGAAAACTTTTAAGATGGTTAAGAAAGTTGTGTTATGAACCTTAGTGAAAGCTGCAGCTGTTCCGAGGGTGGGATGAGGAGTAGCACTCTCGCAAACATGTAAAACGTAACATATTCAAAATGTAGTTATGCTTCTTATGACATTCTACTCTCGACTTATATAACATAGTTCAAATTCTGGAGTATCTCTTATTGGCGTTTTAATCTAATTAATTGTAAAAGTGCGCAATAATATATCTAAAGATGCAATAGCTTATCGTGGGGAATTCGTCAAGAACCATAATGATTTCCTAAGAAGACTGCGTAGACCTGAAAGGATATAGAGCAATTCATAGATTTTTGCAATTGAAATGATAATTCTTCCCTATTAGTTCACGTATTGTATTAACATCGTTAACATAATACATGAATTAAGCAACCCGTATAGTTTAAAATAGATACGTGCCTTAGCTGCATGCACGCAGTGAAAGCAATCCTCACAGTGAATTAAACTCATCTTATTAATTTTTAATATGATAACTCAAACTTAATTGAAAATAACATATACTTCGAAATAACCATAATATATTTGACACATTACGTAACTAAGAGTAAGGAAAATTACTCCAACTCACTGACAGGTAGATTCTGTTGGTAATTGTACATTAGATTTTTGTACCTTTATGTGTGTTATCTCATACAGTTTTTTTTTTGTTACTTTGTTACAGGTCAATCGTTTTTTTTTTTGTGGAATAAGATGTAGTTTTAAATATACCGTGCTGGGCATAAAAATATATTCAACATATATTTTTATCCATAGCATGGTTTATGCGTGTCACTGTGCACTTGTGGTTATAAATATTAATATTTTATTGCTATCAGTATAACATTAATGTATATTTTGACTCATAGGTAAAGTTAAAGATTCATAATGCACAACATGCACAGGTCAATCATTTAACAAACGGACTCACTCTTGCACTATTGATTTTATTCCTGCTTGATATTTAGGTAGGATAGGAACAACATTTACATATCAATAGAAATTTTGCAACATGACCAACGAAAATAATTTAGGGCGCGCCGGTACACTACATCCATACATATTAAATATTCGCCTAGGTATGACCGCCATACAATGTGCATCGCACGACCTTATTCAACTAGCACATATAGATTGATTACTATTTGTAATTAGAGTTATTTGTCGTAACTGTTATACCATATATTCAGGTAGTGTTCTTGTTAGAATGATGTTTAGTATACAATGTTAGTTACAATAATAGAGATAAATACTTGATTATTAAGACCTGAAAGTATCAATAAGTAAATGGAAATATGATTAATAAACTATTCCAATAAAATATACTCTTCTTGTGACTTTTTTCCGCTTACTTCTAAAGCATGCTACGGATATTGATTCGGTTTTCTAATGATATTAGAATAATTGGCATTACAATTACATAAAAAAGACAACAACTAAACTACTACGTACACCATGAGTACTAATACTAGATTACTGTTAGACACACTTAAATACGTATATAATATAGGAACCTAGAGTCCAAGACATCTAGACCACTACAAACAGATATACTCGTACAAATTAATATTACCTACTTAAATGTCTGTAAAATGGAATGGAATATCGCTATCTTGGAATGATAAGGCTATATGCCGAACAGCTAAAGTACCAACATGCTTTGATATTCTAGGACTATTCAGCGAGCAGACAATGACACTAATTAATTAATAATTAGGGGAAGGTCGCTTCCAGTAGCGGTAGTGAAGTTTCCGAACTAAATATTTGTGGTCTCACACATGCTAATCGTAGTGGAATTAAACAAAATAATATAAATTTTTATTAAGTACACACAATAATGTTAAAATAAATGGACTTCCTTTAATTTGCAAAATAACACCGATTGAATTTATTAAATAAACAGAAATAATCAACGTAATCATTATAAGAAAGTAATTTAATAAATACATAAGATGCTCTTATTATTTATTTTTATTGTTTAAAGTTTATTATAAGGCATTATATGATTTTTATTAAACTTATAACGTGTCATGTGTGTCTGGCTAAGATCATACAGCATCAAAGATTGGTTATCATAGCACAGGAACGGATGTTGTTCCAGTGGTTTTTTTTAAAGTGATGTAATTGAGACAGTTCTTAGCTAAAATTGATAAACGTCTGTATTCTTCTCAGACCTACGAAGTCAACTAATTGTAGGTCTACACCGAATTATTAAGTATTATTATTTGTTCATTTATTTATTTATAATTACGTATTTGTAATAGGTAGATATATGTATGTATAAAATAATTTAGCCAAATGAATAAGGTAAACCACAGTTAATCAATTTAAACGTAACTTTGCCATAAACAATTATATAGACTAACGATTTAAAGATAGAACATTGCTTTTTTACCATCAGATATTAAAATCACCCAAATGGTTTTCATCGCATGTGCAAAACGATTTCAAATTTACAGTGAGTACATTACTATGAGAACTACTAATTCTACAGAATACTCGACTACAGATAAAGACTTCAGACATAACTCTTCTTTTTATGATTTGAGGTTCCTTTGACAGTGTTACAAAAATTATGCCATTTACGAAATATTGCACTCTAAAGTACTCTTTTTTTTTGCGTGATTTACATTAACCGCAATAGTTTAACGTTGATGTACGTCTATAGAATCCTACGTATATAAAATATTTCTTTCGTTATTGCCACAACTACGAAATAAACTCTAAAATATGTAAGTGCCTCATATTTATAAAAGTTTCCAAAAACCTTTATTCAATGTTCATTTACGTGTAGGTAGTTACGTCGTACCTTTGATAAAAAGAGTCCAATGTTTCAACTCTTTGTGCCAGTTTGTAAATCAAAAATTGATCGATTTTATTGTAAAAATTGATTTTAAATTAATCTTTACTACACTTGTGTGTTGGACGATATGGAAATATAAATAATTTTGGTTTAAAAATGTATTCACTTGTATCGGTTTGTTTTAGGTAACTTCTTTTAATATTTGGGTGATGTCTGCAAAAATATTCCCAGACCGTAGAAATGTTTATTGTAAACATTATTACGAAAGTATTCACCACTTATTAGTGCATAACATAGAAAGAAAATCTTTATTCCCACGGTCAGTTCCCGTAATTTATGTTCTATTTTAACTGAATGTGGTAGTTACTACCAGTGATCATAGTCCTAAGCTATTAGGAAACTGTATGTGACTATAATATCTAACACGCAGTTCAACTGGCTCTGAATAATCTATTTTGATGATGATTTGATTTACAATCGATCCACATTGTTAATTATTCTCATTTATTTCTTATTTACACTCTATTTATTCCTATAGATATTAGTTTTCTTGCGGAACAAAATATAATTACTATTAACAGTAACACTTTGTGACACATAATATTGACTCTAAATTATATATTAATAATATATATATTGGTTAAATTAATATGGCACTCAAAGATATCTACTGCATATACCTACACATAAATAGCGCAATATTGGGGGAGAAACCGATTCGCTAAAACTTTTTTTTATAAACCGATTGGAATACAACAAACATTAGATTAAAAGAAAAACTATAAAAAATAAACACAAATACATTAGTAAAAGGCAAATCGGTTAAGCCGTTTCTGAAATTTTACTTTGTGCACAGACAATCAAACTAACATTATTTCTATTGTTCGGGTCTTAACATAAATAATTTTGGGTAAAGAAAGGTTTTTACCTCTCAATTCCAATTCAAACAAAGTTAGATAGTCTCACTCAATAAGTGTATGGATACAATCTAATGACGGTAGTTGAAAAATTGCTGACACCTACCGACAATGACATCGCTGTTGCTCCAGTCATCTCGTCCACGATTAGTACAACGCAGTCGAAACGTCCATAATGATAAATACTTTATTGACCGTAAAATTATTTGTGTCATGTCTATATTAGAGAGACGAAAACTTAAAAAAATAATCAAACTATCAATCATTGAGTTCTACTTACTTCTACTTCTACTGAGTTAGTGAAGTCCCACCAAAACTTTTTTTTCCATATATATTTCATGTATAAACAGCGATCTAGATTTTTATCATATGTAAGTAGGTAAAACGGATACAGATTTCGACAAATTGAATATGTAATTTTTTGAAGTTGATTGAAACAAAACTATACTCAGCCCACTACACATAGCATGGCACAGATGACTGCTGGCATTTTAGTGAGATTTCTATAGTCAATAATTATTTTATTCAGTAAGTCGGCATTCGTCAATTACCTGACTTCTGTAACACGCAAGTACATATAATCGCTTCGTCGTTAGTCCGTTCACCATACATACTTACTTTGCTACATGTACATACAAGTATGTGAATGTATAGTTACATACAGTGAATGTAATGCGTTCCATAAATGCGCGTTGACCGTGTTTTATTTACTTGCTCTTGAGTTAGTGTGTCATCGTTGATTTGGGTAATACCTCTATTATCGAGTAGAACCTATGTAACAGAAAAAATAAATTCAAACCACGAGTGGCGCATAAGTATCTCTTTAAGCAATTGATTACGCAAGTATTATCAATTTTATTGGCTATGTAAACAAATTTAATTGTCAATCATTTTTGTGTTGTAGGTATCATAAATATTCGTTAACTGAATAAGTTGGTACTACAAAATTTATTTTAAGTACTCTCCTAGGCACTGGCTTAATAATATATGATGTTATCAGTTTTAATGCTAAACTTGACTTAATATTTCAGTAGGTACTTTGTTAATTATATTTTCTGAAGGGAATACAAAAACAAAGTGTCGAAAAATAACAATTATACGTTAAAAGGCTTGACATATTGGATTGGCAACAAAGGAGTGGTATCACGTATGTCATATGGTAACGTGATTTCTGTAGTGCAGTTCATGTATGTATATGATCTATATATAAATTACATAAATTGATAAAGAAATGACTCTGAATAATTAACACAGCGTTATTTAGTCCCACGGTAAGCAGAGCTTGTGTTATGTGTACCTAATAGAGGATTCGATCCCGGTCGATTTTTCTAATCCCGGGATTTCGGGATTATCTACACACTACAGTCAATCCCGGGAGTCCAGGATTATCCCCTGATTGTATTGGTATTAGAAAGACAATTGGTGACAAAAAGACAAATCAAAATCAACTTTTTATTTTAAACGTAGTGATAAAAAATGTCATAATTAACTTTTTAAATCTTTAGTAAAATCTTAAAAGAAGCAAAACAGAATTATACATTCTTCTGATAAACAAATAATTAAACATCTGTAAATAATTTAAGCAATAGTTTCATAAATTATTTACAGAATGCATAATTTGTTTATTTTATTTTACAATGAACTAAAAAAAATCAACTTCTTACGACTTATTTAGATGTACTATAAAGACATATAAAAATATGTCTTCAATAATAAAAAAAATAAACATGACCGGGATCCCGGTCATATTTTAGTTCGAATCCTTACCGTAGTACCTAGAAAACTGATATAAATACTTAGATACACACTTTGTAAATACATACATAACAGAACTAGGAAATTCCCAGGCCAATACAAACAATCATACTCGTGAATACAAATGTTTGCGTAGAGGAATAGAACCCGCGGCCATCTGAAGTAAAGCAGTGTGCTAACCCGCTAGACCGTCAAATTCCAATTGCTATATCTAGTATTAATAACGATCATATTCCCATATATATATTATTTTTTTCAGTGACCGGTATGGACACCTATCTGGCCGTAACGCTTGTGTACGTAGTATGCATTTTCTATTCATCTCAGGTTGGTTTTAATATTTTCCTTGCACGTTTTATGAGTCTGCATTATATGTTTTATCTTCCAATTTTCGAAAATAATTTATATTATTTAAAAATAATGTATATTGCAGTTTCTGTTTACTTTCTATGTAAAGTAAAAGATTTCTATGAAAATTCTATGATGCTAATCATGTTTATAATGACGATTAGGTACAAGTGATTAAATATACTCTGAAAACTTATGCATGTACATACTTTCTGGTACATACGTATATGCAGATTTATCTTATCTGTACAGACGTTAGTATCTGCATTAGTGTGCTATGCATAATCTTATGGAAAACCAATTGAAATGCAGCAATCAAATGACCGATGACCCATTAGATGGGAAGTAGTTGGTAACCATCACCTGCATAGACGCATATCATCAAGGACACCAAATAGAGTACATTAGGTACGAGTATATGAACAACGTATAATAAACAGTTAGCATAATTTCTGAATAGATAGGTACCTCAAAATAGTTTATACAATCATTTGGCGTATCAAATTTATATATCCCTAAGTGTTAAAGGTCAACCCAATTCTTTGCATTTTAATTTTTTTATCATGTGGCATTAAAAAATACAGACAGCCTTAAATTTTCACCCTTCTACCAACAACCCCTATTCTTTCATAGCAATATTAAGTTTTATAGCAAAACGCCGGGACAGCTGGTATATACCTGTATCAATGTTGGCAATGTTCTTGCTAAGGCAAAAACATCTTATAGAAAATTATTTTCGTTACAGGGCGGCATGAAAGCTGTTATAATGACAGATACATTTCAATCAATCGTTATACTGGGTTCTTTGGTGGCGGTACTGATGCTAGGTGCGGCACACGTGGGCGGGATGGACATTGTCTGGAATCATGCACGACGCACCGACAGACTGCATTTCTTCAAGTAAGTATCCAATGATCGGAACAGTGATTACGACACAAATATTAAATAATTTTAATTTTAATAGTAAGTACACCAGCAACTTGATCACTCAGGTGAGGTCACGAGACTTTCTATAAAGTGAAATCTTTTAATGCACGTCAGATCTAAGCAATCTGTTATAGCATTTTTATATAGTGAATATGTAACATTAATAAAAATATTAATTACACTCGTGAGCGTTACTAAACCGCATAACTAATCGGAAGGAATGAAATAAGATGGTTCTATTGGAGAAGAATATTACGTTAAACTCTGATTTTTAGCATGAACCCAGATCCCACGGTGCGGCATTCATTTTGGTCTGTGGTAGTTGGTGGCACCATATATTGGACGAGCATGTTCTGTGCCAATCAAGCGACCATTCAGAAATACCTATCAGTGGAACGTATCAGTCAAGTACGAATGGCATTAGGTGCTTCCGCTGTTGTTCTCATAGGTCTATACAGCATTAATTTTGCTACCGGTGCTGTCCTAGCCCAACATTATGCTTGTTGTGATCCAATTCACGTAAGTGTTTTTTTTTAATATTTAATTTCTAATGCAATTTAAGACACATTCGTAATACATGGTTTATCGTTTGGGTTGCCATTGTGGTGAGAGGATTGGCCAGCCTAGAACTGCGTTACCGTGTCTAGCTGTTTCCAGGTGCGCCGCGGGGAGGCTCCTATCGTGTACCCGTAATACATGGTAAATTTGTTTAAAACAGAAATCCTTACTAATATAATAAATGCGAAAGTAACTCTGTCTGTCTGTCTGTCTGTCTCGCTTTCACGCCAAAACTACTGAACCGATTTAAATGAAATTTGGTTTATAGATAGTTTAGACCCTGAGAAAGGACATACGCTACTTTTTAATGCGAAAATAGGGTTGTAGGGGGTTGAAATTGGGGATGAAAGATTGTATGGAATAATCGTCATTTTTGAAGCTAGAAGCTTGAAATTTATTTTTGAGACTGCTAATGAAATATAAATAAATTATTAGCAGTCTCAAAAAAATTTTTATGTAAATTCGTCATTTTAGAAGCCAGAGGCTTGAAACTTATTTTTGAGGCTGTTGATTAAATATAAATAAATATGACATTCAAAGTTTGTAAAAAAATACCCTTAAGGGGGTAAAACGAAATAGGGGAAGAAAGTTTTATGTAAATTCGTCATTATTGAACGGTGAAACTTTTTTATTTGACTGTTATTGGGTTAGGTCATTAAATATTGTTTTCATTATTTTGTCAAGGTCACTATTTTACGCGGACGAAGTCGCGGGTATAGCTATTGTTAAATATTTCCTTTTTTCATAAGTATTGGGTTGAGATATATACCTAATACTTAACTTTATTCATATTTAATTGATGGTCTGGATGTTTCCTATAATTTTTCTAGTAACCATAACAAGCTTTGCTCAACTTAGAATTAGATTTCGCTACCATTGTTCTCGAGTGACAGCAATATTTATTTTTTGCAGATGGGATTAATAAATGCATCTGATCAACTACTCCCACTGTTCGTTATACGAGAACTTGGTAAAGCCAGAGGTTTACCAGGATTTTTTGTCGCGGGTATTTTCGCTGCCAGCCTTGGGTATGTATATTAATATTTTAATTAATTTCTAAATTCAGATTCAGATTAGTTCAACCTAAAACGTATTAGGAATAAGTACTGTTTAGTTATTCCTATTATTAGGCAGTTAGTTGTAAAATACAAAATCAAATATTCACTAGCTAACCCGGCGTCGGTTCTGACGCCGCATTAGTTAGTGACTGAAACTGCCAACAGCAGTGATCTGAGACGTCCCAACGGTCTGCAAACCCAGCAAACAACAGGGCTTTTCCCGATAGAAATATGTAATAGTGATACTCCTGTTGGAAACAGAACAGGAATAACTTCCAATTTATGCGGACGAAACCTGCAATACTTAAATCAATATTAACCGCGTGAATTGAAATAGAAGTATCCTGTATGTTATAACGTATATAAGCCATAATTTACCATAATATCTGCTTTTATTATTAAATGACAAACATCTAAAGATCATAGGTACATCCTTAAACATATATTATTAATATTTACATTTGTTAATTGATATTGGTAAGTATAGTAGTAAAAACAGCTTATTTAAGTTTTATATATAAAATTATTATTATTATAAGTTTAAATTATGGTTAAGTAATAAGTCCCAACCCTAGTTCTTATGTATTATATATCTCTATATCCACACATATGTTTGGATATAGAGATAATTCTAATTGTTTTTTTAAGTATGGTTGTTAGTTGTTGCAAAGTTGCCTGCATGCTAGTTTTTAGCGGTTGTTCTCCTACAAGTTTAGAAATATTAAAAATTGACTAGAAACTTTTTTTCTGCAGAACTGTAGCATCAGCTTTAAATTCTCTGGCGGCTGTAGCGTGTCAAGATTTTATTATAGGACTTTTTGGTATTACACTACAGGAAAATAAAGGAGCATTGGTAAGTTGCATAATCGTATTCGAACTATTTTCATATTCATATGTTGGTACCAATAATCTAATATACCTAAAAATATGCAATATATTTCTAAGCAAATTAGACTATTGATACCAAATTAAATAAACCTGGGTATAACATTCTAATCTTTTCGATTTACAACATAAAATCACTAAGAAAATTTATGAATTTATTGTTAGTACTGGCACGATAAACTCGGAAAATTGTGTCAATGATTTTACATTGTTTCCTGTGTTCTTGTTATACTTCTTTGTAGACATACCTATACCAAATAAAATTGTCATTTAAGTTAGATGTCGTTTTCAACCCTTCACATTAATGCTATTAATAACTTTTCTAAGCCGTTTATCTACGATTATTATTTTATATCATTTATTTATTTAGCAATTCAATTGGGGTGATCTGTAGGCACATGAAGCGATTACTTGAGTTAGTGGAACCGACGTGACATTTTTCATAATTGCAACCAAAATAGGTACAGATTGTATAACATTGTGCTTAGCGGCAGTAATAGACAAGGTGTAGGTACCGAGACAGACGCTGTTAGTAAATTTGATCAGGATGAAGTCATAAATTATAGGCACTTGCATTAGTAGGTACTTACCCGTGGTCTGGTCTTGAAATACTTGCATTTTGATCAGATATCTATTTCTTTATTTATAGGTAGCCCGTTGGATTTGTGTGGCGAGTGGATTAATATCCTTCGCGCTCGTATTTGCTGTGGAGCGACTCGGACCCTTACTGCAGTTGGCAGTTTCATTCAACGGCATGACGGGAGGTGTCTCGCTCGGTCTTTTCACTCTTGGAATGTTGTTTCCTTGGGCTAATTCGAAGGTAAAATAACATTGAAAATAGAATTTAGTCCGATATCTATATAGTAATCTTCTATATAAATATAGAACTAAGTAAAATATTGTTTAGTTCTTATTTTTAAATAGATTAGTTCTTATTTTAAAAGGATAAAACTAGCATTTAACAGACTTCATGTCGATTCTCTCTTTGTTCAATTTTTATTTTATTTATTAGAAACAAGCGGTTATATAGAGACAATCCTAACATAAATACAATATAGACTCTGTGGTTCAGTGGTTTATCGCACCTTATATAACTTCCGATGGTCGAAGGTTCGTTTCACGCACGATATTTTTTATACAACGTACCTACTCGTGTGTGTGCGGATTGCAGACTTAAGAAAACATTGGTTGATAATATAATATGTTTAGTATTGTATAGTATTTATTTCTATACATAATAGTACTCTTTTTAATGATATGACATAGACATGCCGTTACGACATTTATTCCGGATGGAGTAGTCAGAAGCATTATCAATTGTCGACGTCATGGTAAAACGCAACACTTGACATGGCCACATTTCATTGTACCATGGATGTCTAAAGGGCAGGAGGTGGGCCTAACACCATCACTCGTTTTGTTATCGGTATTTCCATCGCCAAAGAGTCAGTCAGAAATATAAATCGACTCTCAACGAATATTTTTCTGGTCAAATGTGAACTCACGCCCTGCTGGGTATAAGATTGGCTAGTAAACTACCAGGCTTTAACTCTACCAATCCAATTTATGAATCTTGATATACAATTAACTTATTGATACATAAAACTTAATTGTAATTGTTGCAATTCTCTCACCTAGGGTGCTATTACTGGTGGTGTATTGGGCCTACTGCTAGTGATGATAGCCGGAGGTGGAGCTCAACTGGCACAAGTACCGCCTTCGCGTCTCCCGTTTGCAACCGAATGTTGTTCACACAATCATACAGATTATTATACCACGTAAAGTATCTACGACTTAACTATTTATAGGCGATCTAGTGATTTAGTTCAGCGCTTGTGTTCCGAAGTTCGCGGGTTCAATTCCTTACACGTAACCAATGTTATAACGAATTGTATTTGCCTCGGTGTTTTCGATGATTTTTGTGTATGTATTTACAAAAAAATGTATTTAAGTATTTATATCAGGTGTCTAGTAAATAAGCTCAGCTAGCTTTAGACTAGAGGGTGCTGTGTTATTTGTCCAGTGTTAGCTATTATTGTTACTTAACGCCACAATTTCGTAATTATAGAAAGATTTTTAATTATAGTGTTACGCAAGCATTAATATCTATATAACACTTAAGATTTACTTCTTTTATAAATTTATGGGGTTAATATTCTTTTATTCATATTTATACTTTATGACGTAAATAACTATTACTTGTTATATAACAACAACCTAAGAAAAATAGGTATAAAAGGAGAAGACAATTAGAAAAAATGCGTGGGTACTTCAGCCTCACCTTATTAATTTTTGTTATTATAAAACAGAAATATTTTATGCTCCTCAAATTACTAGGAATGACTTACTAAAAATTGATACTTTTTACAGAAAACCCGAAGACGACGCGGTATTTTGGTTGTTCCGTATATCGTACCTCTGGTATTCGGGGCTGGGTTATGCAACTACATTATTGGCGGGATTGATTGTATCGATAATGACAGGCGTAACGAATCCCTCCTTGGTTCCTGTAGATATGATATCACCACCTGTAATAAAATTGCTAACGTCATTGCCCGTCAGTTTGAAGGTGAGAAACACTGAGAAGTATTGGGTATCTTCATGTTCCAAAGAGGTTCAATTAGTGGAAGAAGGATTATTATTAAATTATTGGTGAATTTGTCACAATGGGCTTATTGACCTAACCTCATGTTCATTTTATCAACCCCCACTGGTGCCCCGCCAGCGTAAACCGTTAGTGCAGGTTCAGTTGTTCCTGTAATATACATTTAGCAAATTTAAGTACATGTATATTTGCTAAAAGTATCTTAAATAAACAATCACACCCGAGTCGAGGATTAAAATATATTTGAAAATCGAATTACCATGTAATCTCACTTGCACCGTTAATAATGCATGTGACAACATGAGTTTTTGTATTATACATATCTACTCAAGTAGGTAGTAGTAATTCAACCTGGTAGTAATACAATGAAAATTAGTTTAATCATCCTGATATTGTTTAGGTAGCTACTTAAAGAAAAAATTGTTTTAATTTCTTTTAAAAATGTATAATTTACATTTATAACGTAAACCAGTTTTATCAGGAACATCACATGCACATTATCTGGTACATTGCTACCTACAATCGGCCACTAGTTCTCCATATTATTAATTCAATTTAGACAAGTGCAATACACTTAAACTAAATATTTTTTAGAAAATGTTACGTGTGACATCGCTTCTGCGCTCGGGCAGCAGGCGCAGTTCAAGTGTTCGCCCGCCTAATTTGACCGATAACAAAGATACTAGACGCCGGCGAAGGCTTTCAGAAATGGCAGGCGGAGTATTCTACAGTGACGCGATAACTCTAACAGGTGGTCATCACAACCCAGCTTTAGACTCCGAAAAATCCACCGAAGAAAATCAATTGTCCACGTTCAAACTAGAGCACATTTCCGATAATATCATAGGTTGAGTTTTGTTTACAACTATTATTAAGTATGTACAATGACATTACTATAGTAGGTATATGAAATAAAACAAATTATTTAATATTTATCTTTTATTTGCTTTGTAAGTTAAACATATACTTAAATGATATAATTGGTATGGAATAATGATAAAGAAATAAAAAATTATACACCCATATTATTGGAATATAATAATAACTTATTTAATGTGTTTCCACTAAATTAACTGATTTCAAGTCAGTTGATAGAATTATAACATATTGCACATAAAATACAGTAATTGTAGTTTTTATAAGATGTACATTGTCAGAAAATAAAGATATAAAATTAAATAGCAATTAGTATCTGTTTTAGTTTTATGAAAAGGCCAATGATATAGAGTATTTATTATTTCACGATAATAAATCATGTTGTTGTAGTGAATGTTGCTGGTGTATTTCTTTCATAGTAGATACAGGCAGTGTAGCGCTAACTGTTAATGGCGGCATGCCTGGTAAAGACACGGGAGTCACCACAGGAATCCCGCTAGATATTGGTGGTGGTTGTATCGGAGGTGGAAAATTACTCATATTGAATGTTGGAACTAAATTTGGTACATTTTGAGCATAAGCAGTTGACTGTGGGATTCCGATGGGTGACTGATTATAATTAGGCATCATTGGTATATAAGGCTGAGGTTGATTCATTGGAATGCCTGGCAAACTTGGTAGTGGAGCTGGTGGTTGCATATTCGATACAGATGGTATACTTCCTAAGTTAGTCAATGTAGCATCCGCCAAATCTGAAAAACAAACATGCATAAGGTACTGTGTTATAACATCATGATAGAACTTCATTATATGGAGTGTGTGATTTGTGTGGGTGCATTCCACTTTATTCAATAATATATGTATTTAAAAAATTATAATTAGTCAATTATAATACTTACTACTAGAATAGGTAGAAATATGAGCTGCAACTGATTGTGGTTGAGGAATTTGTTGTTGCAGAGGTACTGGTTGAGTGATAACTTGCTCTTGTGTAAATTGTTGTGGAACCCCTGTATTATAGGAAGCTGGAGTCACCATTGGAACACCAGACAAAAATGTTGGAGGAACATTAGTGTTCTGTTCAATTTGTATATTTGACACTTGAGAAGTGTCCACCAAAGGAATCTTTTCCTCATTTATATTTAAGTTTTGAACAGCAGATATCACATTATGCTGTATGTTTTGGTTTGGTGATGATGGGGTCTGAAACATTTAGAATACATAAGTAATAATAATAATCTAATTAATGCATAAAGACAGGATTGGATAACCTATCATCAAAATTGAAAGATTGAAATAAATTACATAGATGACATTATTCTGTATCTAACCCATTGCTCCCTCTATGCATTCAACAGTCATTTTTATGGTAGTAAAAATGTGACTATAATCTATACATATAAATAAAATTGGGGTGTCTGTCTGTAATATTGAAATAGCCATTTTTTACTATATGCATATGAATATAAATATGGTACATACACCAAAATAACATATTTTGCAATTTTCTGTCTGTCTGTCTGTTTGTTCTGCCAAATCTCTAAAATGGCTGGATCGATTTTGACGGCACTTTTTTTGGCAGGTAGCTGATGGATGGGGATGAAATTGTAGGGTCTGCTAGTGACAATGAGATTAATCCAAAGGAATCTTCAACATATATTGTGATAATTAATGATTGTCAAAAATATTAAATACCATATGAGTTTAAGAACCTCCTTTTTTATTATGTTTTTTTAACAAATTAAACATTTTAATTCAGTTAATTTATATGTTATCTAAGTGGGAGAGAGACATATACCAACGAAAACACTCTACAATCTTCTAAAAGATCTTGGCCTATCTTGAACTGCAATAAGTTCTATTCTAGTAGGTGTATCTAGCCATGTTCTAACAGGCTTCTACTTGATTTGCCTGAACAGGAGGAGAAACACAAGTGATGAAGGTAGTGTTAATGTACATCAGCAAGGGACTCCTTAAACCTACACCTAGATAACAAGTCCCAGGAATTGCTTTTTTTGGAGTGCAGAGTTCTCTCTCTGCCACACAATGGATCCAGCTCCCACACAGTGAATCTAATAGAAAGACCTTTAAACATGCCAAATAGTGTTAAATTTCATGATCAAAAATATCAAGAGATAGTAAACAACAACTAACAATCATATATACAATTTTAATAAGTATTATACAAACCATCACAGTCATATTCTGTATTTCTGCCGGAGATACATGTCTGATAGGTATTCTATGTAGATAACCATAGCCAATACCACAACCTAAACTACCTTCTCCTCCCCAATTATGATTAGGTGTTATCTGGACCTCTTTGCATGCATCATCGTTGACATTATAAACATACAATTTGAGAGCTCTACCCTCATGTGCTTCTATAAGAGTGAAGAAATCTTCACTCTCATGCATAATGGAATCAGCTCCAATAATATAATCAGAAAATGGACGGAGACCTGCCATCTCAGCTGGAGATGAAGGATGCACTTCCTAAAAAGTATTAAACACATATTACAGTAAAATGTATAATAACTTAGTAAAGTGGACTTGGTGTTATTATAAATATGAGTTATTGAAACTAAACTAACTCTTTATATAATTACTATTTGGAACAATAAGTTATATTTGGAATTCTACTATGCCAGGAATAAAAATCACGATTGCAACTGTCACCCTACTTTTACTGGCTGGAGATGAGATGTCTATATTAACTGTGCAATTATAGATAAAACTTACCAATACATGCCACACATTCTCATTGGCCCCCTCAAAAGAACAAAATCGTATGCTGACACCAAGCAATCCTTGACCACCCCAGTCTGCACTTGGAGTAATCATCAATTCTCGAACAGACTGAGTTTTACTGCTATATATAAGCATTTTTATGGGATTACCGACATTCTTTTTTAACAACTCTTTCAGAGTATCATTGTCTTGGTCCAATCTCGTGTTATCTATGGCGACAATAAAATCGAAAAATGCTTCTAGTCTTGCCTGATGTCCTGGAGAACCGTCTTGTACCTATTACAACAAATTAATGATGTGTCTTTTAAGGCCATTGTAACAGTGATGGAAGAAAAATAATAAGTAACAGACAGACAAACCCGTAAAATATGGTATCCTTCTGAGCCACCCCCCGGCACATCAGTACTATGGGAAGAACCCATTGGAAAATAAGAAAAACAATAAATTTGTAATATATAATATTAATCCGGTTGTATTATTTCGTAAATAATGACAACAATATCAGATCACAATTTTTTAAATTGTAATGACTTTGACAATCATGTTGGATATTCATGATCGCGGATACGTGGCAGTGGCACTGACAAATGATATGACATCCTATACTCTATTTCTCTTTGGACACATCAGACAGCAACAAGAGTGAGTTACAATATCTACAGACTATAGTTACAATATCCATATCCAGTTCACAGATATTTTATTATAAGAACTAGATTACATAACTGTAATAATACAATCCTGGCGGCCAATTATGTAACAGTTTATGAAATAGTCTCCGTTTAATTGCATTATATACATTATACCTATTTTTTCTATTGTAAATAATACACAAAATATTAGCTATGTCTGTAGTCGCATTAACTCGAAATGAAATTACAAGAAATGGCTAAAATATGTGTATCCATATATGTCTAAACATAAAAAAAATCACTACCGAACCAAAAACATTACTTATAGTTACAGTACCTATATAAAAAATTTTGTTTTTATATAAAAATCAATAATCACCACTAAACTATCATACACCTGTTATATTATAGTAATATACCAAATATAAATATTGACATTTACTCACACATTTGTTTTTTAAGTACTAATAGAAATTTATAATTTGATATCAACCGAATACGTGATTTTATGTTAAATATTTATTAATCAATTAATTTTGTGCTGATGTCATAATCCTATAATCTTGACCCTAATATCATATCTTAGTAATATTTGCAAATAAAATTAATATAAACAGAACAAAGTGACGATTCCAGAACTACAATATGTCGGAGTGGAAGCATTTAATTAATGAATGGCTATCGGAATATGCAACACTTCAAGAAAACGAATTAAAGAGTTTTGCAGCAGAACATGAACACAACCACGAAATAGCAACAGCTTTATTCAATCTTTTCTACAGTGAAGATGACAGTGATACTGATTCAACAAACCAAACAGATGATGCAAAGATGGATCAGGTCCTTACCATCTACTGACAGACAATTTAACAATATTATTTTTATCGATTCTCTAGGTACTAGAAATAAACGAATTGTTATATTTTTCTTTGCAGGTGTTGGAAAATGTCTGTACACAATTATTTAGTTTCTATAGATCAAAGGAGGTGGAGCTACAACGATTTACATTGCAGTTTGTTCCAACTTTAGTATACAAATATTTGAGTTCTGTTGCACAGACAAATAAGACAAATTACCGTTGTATAGAAACACTTCTTATTGGTATGTCTGAATTTTAATACATTCTATTTATATCTTATATTGGTACTAGCTGTACCCGCGACTTGATCTGTGTAAATTAGTGACCTTGACCAAATATTGAAAAGTTTCAGCCTTTTTGCTTCAAAAATGACGACACTTCCATACATTACTCTTTCAACCCTTTATAACTCTTTCTCAAGATCTAGACTAATTGTGTACCAAATTTCACTTAAATCTGTTAAGTAGTTTTAGTGTGTAAGTGAGACTGACAGACAGACAGAGTTACTTTCACAGTTATAATATTAGTAAGCTATTTAATAAACTAACTCAAAAAGCCAATAAAAAGGTTTCATCTTTCTAACTTCAATAATGACGAATTTACATAAAAACTTTCATCCCCTATATTATTTTAACCCCTTAAGGGTAATTTTTACAAACTTTTAATGTCATATTCATTTATATTTAATCAACAGCCTCAAAAATAAGTTTCAAGCTTCTGGCTTCAAAAATGACGAATTTACATGAAAACTTTCATTCCCTATTTTATTTTACCCCCTAAAGGGTAACTTTTTTACAAACTTTGATGGCCTATTTATTTATATTTAATTAACAGCCTAAAACATCAGTTTCTAGCTTCAAAAATGACGAATTTACATAAAAACTTTGACCTCCTATTTTATTTTACACCCCTAATGGTAAATTTTTTACAAACTTAGAATGTCATAATTATTTATATTTAATCTATAGCCTTAAAAATAAGTTTCAAGCTTCTAGCTTCAAAAATGACGAATTTACAAAAAAAATAATTATCCCCCAATTTATTTAACCCCTAATTTATTAAGGGTAATTTTTTTTTAAATTTTGTGTGTCATATTTATTTATATTTTACTAGCAGTCTCAAAAATAAGTTTCAAGCTTCTAGCTTCAAAAATGACGATTCTTCCATACAATCTTTCATCCCCAATTTCAACCCCTCACAACCCTATTTTCGTATTCAAAAGTAGCCTATGTCCTTTCTCAGGGTCTAGACTATCTGTGAACCAAATTTAATTTAAATCGGTTTATTAGTTTTGGCGTGAAAGTGAGACAGACAGAGTTACTTTTGCATTTATAATATCAGTAAGGATAAGGATTAAAATTTGCTTATGAAAAATCCTATAATGCAAAGGAAATATCAACAGAAATTACAAAATGAATTCTTTCTAGGTTTGTACAATTTTGAAGTGGTGGATGAAACAGGAAAACCAAGAGTTGTCTCATTTAGACTACCATCATTGGCACAACCTTCAATCTACCATGAGGTATATGGTTTATCATTTTGCTTATTTTTCTACTTCACTGCTAATAATATTGTTGTGGGTATTAATAATAATATGTATTTGGTACATTATTCACTTTCTAGACATGCACCCTATTTTGTAGTAGTTGAATAATCCTTCTTAGTAATTAATTAATCAACATTGATATACATAATGTTTACTAATTACAGCCACTATCATTGGGAGCTCAGTTCTTGACAGAAAATGCTTTGAGAAGGTGGGAGGAGTGTAATACAAAACTTGTTAGCTGGGGCCCATTATCACAAGTGGAAGTAATTAATGCCCAGAATCGATTGAAAGTTATGACTGCACTATTTTTCATTTATAATCGTCAATTAAGTTTATTACCTAAACTTGCCCTCAGACATTTTTGTATAGCAACTTCAAGGTATTACTATTGTTATAACTTTAAAATATATATTAATAAAAATATAATCTATGTAACATAGAAAATTATATTAGTACTTGTGAAGACATTAAAAAATATTTTATAAATAGTATTATTAATAAAATGTTTATTAATATTTTCCCATTTAAAGTTAATTATGTTTCATTTTATACTATTATGTCATTTATTTTATAAAATTATAAAATCTCATCTGTACTTTGTTTTCAGAATTGTTACTCAAGGTTTCCATAGAAAAATTGGTGGTTCATCAAATGCTAAAAAACCAACACCAAGAATACCCATGTCTTCAAATTTTATGTTAGAAATGATAGAAGGTGCATATTTTGCTATGTTCAATGAATTCTATACACTGGCTCTACAAGCTGTTAAGGACATAGATCAAAGAGCCCAATATGAACTATATCCTGACGTAATGTTAGTCACTAGTGCTGTAATAAATTCATTGAAAAATGAATCAGGTAAAATATTTACACTCATAATATAATCATTACCTTATATGAAACCATAATAATTAAAAGTTGACCAAGTCTTAACCATAAATATTTTTTTAATAAATGTCAAATTTATTTTTGTTTTATTATTTAAAAAATGTTGATTAATAGTTTTACCTATTTAATTATTTGTTGGAGTAAATTGATATATACAAGTTTCAAGTTCTAAGTTATATGGTTATGTAAGACAAGTACATTAGAGACCTCTCTTAATTGCATTGCTCTAGCACTCAGCTGAACCTTATGGATTCTGGAACATGAAATTTGCTAGCGGGTTTCCTTTTACATAATATAATCAAAATATCCAGTATGATAAAAAAATCTCTCCTTGGGGATAAACCTCATGAACTACTTTAATTTTATCTTAAATTCGAATGACAACGCTTTTATTCATCTTTTCATATATCATAGTATTATTTTAACAATATGTTTGTTTCTAAATATTTTTTTTGTGCCTTCCAGGTCAACCAAGTGATGGTCCTATGGGTATTAGTGTAGCATTATCTCCAGCTACTACTACTGTCACAATGTCCAAATCTATGATTACTAATGCATCATTCCGTACTAAAAAATTACCAGGTGAGCTATATTTATGTAGTGAATTAAATGCATTATGTTAGTTATTCAACTGATGTAAATATATTAATATTTTTATGATTTTTAAACAGATGATGATCATACTTTTTGCATGCTACCAAATGATTGCTCGACACGCAATAATAAACAAATGTTTTGGATTAAGAACTTTTTTTCATACAATAACAATAATTCGTTAACTGCGGATTCATACCAGTTTTCTAATGAAACAGTTAAAATTTTAAATGGGGAGTATTGGAGACTGTCAATGAAAAGAATACAAAGTGATAACTCAATTATAAATGATTCTATATCTGAACTGTCTGAATGTGAGAATGAAAATTTTGTAAATGATAAACATTCTATCATATTCCTACATTAGAACAACCAACCTTCTATTTAGATGCGCCTTTATTTCATATAGTGAGGTGGGGAATTTATTTAAAATATACTATAATCCGTGAACGTCACTAGTACACGCCAAGCCACAAATGCACTTTAGTTAAAGTAGCTGAAATAGGTTTATATTTGTAAATAGGCAAACCTTATTAATATATAGGATATTAGTGCAATTAATATTAAAATGCATGCCTTTACTATTGAAACTGTATCTTTCCTGTCTATCCAATATTGGTTCTTGGTAACTTTAGAAGGTCAATCTCCATCTATATAGTGAAATATAAACAGGGGACACTTTATAAAGTCTGTGTAGGTGTCCCTGTCTACCTATTTGAATTGCCAAGCAGATTGCTTTAGAAGCTATGGTAAGATTGAAGAATCTGATAAAGCAGTGAAATTACAGGATAGGAGGCATATTAATCGCCTGGAATGGCACACATGATCGGTATAAAAAAAAAGAAATAACAATAGCAAAATAAACACAGTAGGTATTTATTATATGCTGTTACACTTACCACAATTCAATAGTATATATTACTAATAGTATTACTCATTAATAAAAAATAAATTTATGTGCATTATGATGGTTTATACTAAACCGTATGCCATACATCCTAAATTGCTAATAATGTCTAAATGAATATTTTAAATATTTATTAATTACAAACACATAGAACTAAATTAATGCCATTTATAAATAAAAGCATATAATTTAAAGTTAAGCTTTAGATTTACTTACAACTAATTGTAAAGTAAACAATATTACTACAATAAATAATTATTTTGGCGTTTTATAAGTATAATATCTATAATTTAATCTTTAATATGAGTAAAATATATTATCCCATTTATTTCCTGTAGTGGTAGTTAAATGAACGTGTTTTAACTTACAGATTGAAAGCATAACCTATTTTTGAAAGGAAAAAATGAAAAATAAATTCATGTAATTGAAATTACCAACTTTCTCACTTTTATCCCATATTCTCACATTTATTTATATTTTTAATCTCAGGTACGATCCATTTAGGATTGAAATTATCATAATATTAGGATCCGAATATAATTATTGTTCAATCAAATCGTAACTGTATAATTTATTATTACTTGACTCACTTAATTATATTTTTAGTTATTGTTGCAATAACACAATAAAACGGCTTGTATTTTATGTGTAGTTTCAAAATTTGAATTCCTTTACACATTATATTTATACATTAACGATAATAAGTACATTATATACTTATTATCGTTAATGTATCACTTAATATTTTTATTCCACACTTACAAGTCATATTAAAATGTTTACGCAACTGCCAATACTACTTTTATGTTCGATGTCCCTAGTAAGTGCAATAAAAACCTGTTTACTTCAATTTATAATCATTTGTTTCTAGATGATATTCCAATACAAGCTGGGCAGGTGGTGCCCACTGAGTCAGCGGACATGCTTTCATCCATCACTGAAGAAGGTGAGACGGACTCTACGCAGATTCAACGTGGTACTGGAGTCCGTACATCCAAACCAAAACTGAGTTCCTTTCCTGTACTTGGAAAAAAAACCAAAGATGCAAATAAAGAGAAGAGTAATGTAAGCGAGAAGAAAGTTACTGTAAAGGATTCGACTAAGGGAATATGGAATTCACTTAGCGGGGGCGGTGGTGGTGATACGATAGATGGCCAACAAAAAACTGGTAGTGTAGAAGGTACTGCTGATATTAATGGCAGTCTAAAAGAAGATAAAATGTCTATTAGCTCTATACCTAATAGTACAGAGACTTCTGACTCTCGATCACAAATTACTACAGATTCATTGGAATTAGAGACTACCTCACGATTTACTGCCATGCAAGTCAGCTCTGTATAAATAATAATAATTGGTCTCTCAAGTAGTCATCAGATATTAAAGATGTCTCAAATAGGCGTACTGTGTGTATGCATATTTGACCAGTAACAAAAAATAAGTAAACTACTTGATGAAGTTCAGTATTATCCATAATTATAACTTGTTTAAAAAAAGTCTAGTTATAAAAAATATCTATATTATATGGGAGCTTTACTGTTACATGACTTTCTTAAGCAAACTGTATAGCACAGTTAAATACTGTAAGTAAAAAAAGACAATGGTACGCAATATAAATATATTTAATATGTCTATTAAATAATTAAATATATATATATATATATATATATATATGAATTTTAGCAGTATTTATTTTTTAATACTATTTACATTGTTATTTTCTTTTTTTATTTCAAAATTTTTATAATGGAAACAGGTATGTTGAACAAAATTATAATCTAGAGGTACTTAACTAATATTTGTTTAATATCAAATGTATAAAATATTTAAAATTAAAAGGTGTTGTGACAAGTCCTACTATACAAGTGCCATACGAATCTTGTAGCTATGTGTGCGCTATCGTAAACCTATCTACAAATATATTTGTTTGCCACGTGTCTAGAGAGATGGTTTTATGGTTGGTATATATAATGTTTAATTGAAGTTATAATAAGATGGTTGACATGACTTTTAATAGGTATATTTAAATATTGTGATGGTTAGAATGTTTACTAATTGGGAAAACATACTTTTAATATAGTCGGTATGAACTATTTATGATATAATTACATTTACATTCAGGGAACTAGGTCATATACATAAAACAGAAGCACAAGTAATTAATTGCAATATAATTATAGTACTATTTGAAATATTTCTTAAACTATAATAAATTACAGAATGTTTGGTACCTCTAAAGATTCAAACAAATTGCAGGTATTGTGTTTGTACACTGTTACCATATTTTATTTTATTTTTCATACAGATGTATAAAACTACAAGTCTAATTGAGATCTCATTTATAGTCTAAACAAATATTTATGTGAAATATAAAAAAAAAAACTTGTTTTAATACCAACCGATTGTTATAATTATAGTCAATTAAATATGTTTTTAACTAGTTCATATCGAAAATATATAATTAAATTTATTTCTGTTAAAATGTACTTTCTTTTACATTAGATTCATCCATGCCTTCTGATTAAGCTTACAAAAAAATAGCCAGATTAGATGCGGGATTTTAAAACACAGATTACAATTAATAAGTATTATATTTAAATTTCACTGTAGGATTAAAAAATATTTACATATTTTGTTTTGATTTTAAAATGTTACTCGATAAACCATAAGAATACAACTTAACTTATAAATAGAAGTTTATTTGTTTACATTAGAGTTTGTATATGTATATTGAAAACGATATATGTCACACACAAATGACCCATGTTTATTTTATGCATGTACAAATAGAATCAGACCGATAACGGCTCTGCTCGCCAGAGCTCGTAATTCTCATTAAGTTGATATATTTGACATTTCATCTTTACATACATAACAATGAGGAGTGTATATTTTTTATTGAGTATTCTTGCAATATTGTGCATATCGAGTAGTAGAGCTAACGATTTAGTAGCAGGTACGATTTACAATACACGCTTAAATTGGCAAACGAGAGCTGACTACATGGCTATTCTTTTCATGAAGCGTGTGAAAGAAGTTTTCTATGCCGACCCCAACCAACAAATTATCAAGGCGAGTAAAATGAATGTTATCTAGTACAGTAGTAGTTATCTAGTATCAAGTATAGCTCTTTTTACATAAGACATACTAATGTAAAATAGTGCCTTAAATTTCAGACAATATTAGGCATACAGGTTCTTTGTGGTTTACACATTAACAATGTTTAGCACACCGCTGTACTATCTGATTCGATTCTACACACGGTGCAAACACTTGTAATTATAGGTGTGTCTTAAAATTTAAAGAGCTTACAGCCCCTCCACTTAAGAAATACTGGAGAACTATCGGGGGTACTATGACTTCTGTGGCATCACCTCTTCTCAAATATATTACGATTCCTCATAACAAGATGTTATAATAGCTGTTTTGTGTATGCTACTAACATGTATCTCACCCATCAGACAGAATCTCGAATCATTTTGTTATACCCGCCAGCACTTCCTAGTTTTCTTATATATTATACAAACAAAAAATTTCCTTTGTTTGCTATATAACCTATTAATATAGGCAGTGGACTCGTTACAGGGTATAATTGCAAGAGATATCTATCGCACAGAGGCCAGCGCTATCCTAACGGCCGGGGGTGTTGGATTTACCTACGCAAACATTCATCTTAAAAGTGCGCGCAGCAGAGGACTACACTATCAAATCGAAATTTATGTTTAAGCAAATAAGTTATATAGGTGTATATTTCTTTTAAAGGATAAATATCTACTTCAGGGATATCAGCAGGTTCATAAATTTTTATTCATTAAGTTTTGGTGAGACTGAGAAACTGCAATGCTGCAACGTCAATTTAGACACCTAGGTACTAAGGTACATATATACACGACAGTCTTAAAGGGTATATTATGCCAAAAGCTAGGTAGAATACTCGGAAATCTGAACAACTTTCACTAAAACAAAGCGGTAATGCGAAAATATTTTTTAATATTTCAAACTACAATTATTTGATCTCACTTCGCGATATGTTGTAAGTACGATGTTTATTAAAAACATTTCGTTTTTAAAATTTATAGTTTGAAGTTTTTATGATGAAATATATCACTGCCTTTCAGCTTGGTATACCTTTTGCTACTAACTCCTTATAAACACATCCGACACGATTTAAATAAATTATAACGAAAACAATAAGTACATTCGTACATACTTTGGTCGCAATATCTATACCTACACGCTAGATAGTTATTATGCCAATGCTTTAGTGTTATCGTGAAGGTTATCTTTGTATACATACCTACATACAATGTGACTTAATTGACGTTGCTAGATATTATTTTAAGCAAATAATAATCGAATTTCTTTGAAAAGTACAATAAACGAGATTTGGATTCTTCGAACTTAATCAATCAACCTCTAAACAATAAGTTAATTCTTCTTTTATTTATAAAATGACAATATTGCTTAAATTTTTGATTTCCACTGAGAGAAGAAGATAACTATGATAGTAACATGGTTTTTCCCTATTAGAAACTATTGTAGCAACGGATTTTGTATATTTGATTGACTATCACTTGGTCTGGAAACCACGAGATTATAATTAATTGTAATAAAATACAGATTAGAACATAAAACAGCACGTTTTCGTTGTTGAGAAAACGTTTTCGAAAAATGGAAGAGGTATGTCGTATTAATTTTATAAAGTTTTCTGAAAAAAACATTAAAGACAACCCTAAGCACTTTTGGCATCGAAACAAATGTCCGGTGACGTTCCCAATAAAATGATATATAATGGTAATATAATATCAGACGGTACAGAAGTTTGTGAGGCTTTCAATGATTATTTTCATTCCATTTTTATCCCTCATAACACAAACAATGATATCTTAAATGTCTCCCAATTACAAAACTCGGACCCTCCAATTTGTATGTCCTCAGTATATTTAGATGAACGTTTAGTTTATAAAGAATTATTTAATGTAAACATTAATAAAGGAGCAGGTTCAGACGGTATTCATCCTGTTTTTATATATAAATGTGCCAAGGAACTTTTAAAACCAATTTTATATATTTTTAAAACCTCAATATCGACCGGTGTTTTTCCCAACGTATGGAAAAAGAATTTAATCACCCCCATACCAAAAAATAATATGAAAGATCATATTTCGCAGTACAGACCAATTTCAAAATTATGCGTATTAGGTAAATTACTTGAAAAGATCGTCACTACACAACTCGTCAATAAGGTACATAATCATATTTCCGAACATCAACACGGTTTTATAAAACCCCGTAGCGTCGAAACTAATATGGTTTCATTTACACACTTTTTAGCTTCTGCTATGGAAAGTAATTGCCAAGTAGATGTCGTGTATACAGATTTTTCGAAGGCTTTCGATAAAATTAATCATTTTCTTTTATTAGAAAAGCTTTTGGGACTTGGTATACACGGCAGTCTCCTTAGATGGGTGGATTCTTACATAAGTAACCGAAGTCAGGCAGTTTCTCAAATCTCAATCTAGATTCAAAAATATTCCTTCTGGCATCCCTCAAGGATCCCATATCGGGCCTATCTTGTTCATATTGTACATCAATAATATTGGAGACGTAATCAACAACTCAAACTACTTGTTATACGCAGATGACACCAAAATATACAAAATGATAAAGACCGAGACCGATTGTTCTAAACTTCAAGCTGACATAAATTCATTATTATCTTATTGTTCTACCAATCAACTATTTCTCAATGTGGACAAATGCTGCATTATAACATACAGTCGTAAAACTAAACCTCTTCTGTTCCACTATACCATAGGAAACACGCGACTAAGACGTACGAAAAGTATTCGAGATCTCGGTATTATCATGGACGAAAAACTAACATTTAATTTACATATAGACTCAATTGTCCAAAGAGCATTCAGAAGTCTCGGGTTCATTAATAGGGTCACCAAGCCATTTCTAGACGTATTACCCTATAAAATATATTTTTCATTAGTTCGTTCTATTTTGGATTTTAGTTCCGTCATCTGGAATCCGCTTTACAAGGTGCACATCAATCGAATAGAAAGTGTGCAGAAGAATTTCATTAAACAACTAAATTATCGCTTGAGTCACGTTGGTAAAAACTATGAGTCGTCTTTATTAGATTATAAGATTATGAGTCTAGAAAATCGTCGTAAACAGTTTGATATGGTTTTCTTATATAAATTGTTGAATGGTCAAATTGATTCTCCCCTTCTCCTGTCATCCATAAATTTAGACCTGCACGCCTCTCTCGACGCTCCAGTAACATGTTGGTACCACCATGGTTTAAAAAGAACTACACCAGTAATTGCTATATACCCCGTTCCGTCAATATGTATAACACAAATTTTGTTGAATTGGATCCGTTTTGTTGCACCTTAGTTACATACAGAAAGAAGCTTTTCGAAATACTAAAGTAACCCCTTTTTATTTTTATTTTTGTTATTATAATTATTATAATGTTATAATCTTATTTCTTTTTTCTTATTCATTTTCTTTGTATTTGTATTGTTTTGTTTTTATTTTAGTCCACTAGGCTCACTAAAAATAAACTTAAGTAAAAAATTTTCGGCACTCAATATCTATCGTAAAAATTACTTTTATTTGTATATTTATATGTTTTTATAACGACTGTTGGTTGCCAAAATAAAGAGAAAAAAAAAAATTATGGACCACCTGATCTTCTCAAACATCGTTTCATTCATCTTTTCCTCGTTTTTTAAAATAGATATGATATGTTTACATGATGAATAGTGCTATATCTATACATGAAAATATAAAGAGTAGGATTTCTATTAATATACACAGGGATGTCAATATTTCAACAATCCAGCCTCAAGGTGGAAATTGGTCTAGGATGAGTTTTGAGTCACCCGCCAGGTAATACTTACATATATTCTTTATTCCACTTGTAAACATAAAAATTGAAATAGGTATATATTAGAAATACTGTTAGCAAAGGAAGACTTAACTCTAAGGTTCTATCAGGTTGTATTTTTAATACATGTTTAATATAATATTTATTTCATAATCTTATGCTGTACCTACCTATATTACTTAATGTACCTATAATTAATAGTTTTAAATATGTACCATGTTAATCTTTTATCTTTTATGTCAACAAAAAAAAATATTAAAGACACATAATTTGGTACCTTTGGTTTATTACAATTTAATTATCTATTTATGTGTACTATATGAAATTGCTAGTGGCACAGGACCTCTAGCATAATGTTTTATATTATTTTTGTTAGTAATTTTATTTCTTGGTACTGTAAACTCGCTGTTATTTCCATAGTCGACTGTAAAATGATAGTTGTATGAACCATACGCAATAGCGCGTTGCTTGTTAATTTCCAAAA
Organism: Achroia grisella; assembly: GCF_030625045.1. NCBI lineage: Eukaryota > Metazoa > Arthropoda > Insecta > Lepidoptera > Pyralidae > Achroia > Achroia grisella. Next base: position 1,002,343 of record NW_026712938.1, read on the forward strand.
GTTGTTGTAGTCTATCTATTGTTTCCGCTTGTTCGTCTCGCTCCATCTCATTGATAAGTATTGGCAAATTGACCGCACACACCCACAGGTAGAATTCGCCCACTAAAAATATTTACAGTATAATTATGTAGTATTATGTTATTTGTGGTATAATATAATAAACTAAGATCTAGATTTTGCCATGGAACTATACCGCAGCGGCCGAAATGGTCTGAGTTACTGCATGGGGCGGTAAGATTTTTTATTTTATTTTTTATTTCAGTTTACGGGTCCTGGCAAGTGCCCTACTTGAGGAAGATAACAAGATGAGGTTTAAATTGGGTCACTTAACCTATTGAGTCAAATTAATTAGAATTAAACAACGATGATATCCAGGACCGCGTGCAGGTTGATCTGACGGCTATATTCTTAGGAATGAAGCCATTAGTCCCAACTATCTACATTCCCTCCCTGTATGTACCCAACGATAGTTATTAAAAATGGATTCAATTTCCAGCTAGGTGCAAGGTGCAATTACAGTGGCAATCGCGAACCGTGTAACTCAGCCTGCATCTTAAATTCTCAAGGTTTGTGTTTTCATAAAATTCCGTTACTATTGAGAATTGTTAATAGCAGCTTTACATAAGGGCCCCATGTCTCAAGAATAAGAATACTGATTGTTTTATTTTATGTTTATCTCCTAAATAAAACACAACTTTCTCTACTCTTACGTAGAAAACAACATTAGGTAACGCAAAGGAGTTATTGGGTCATTTAAAAATTGTAACAATAACTTTAATAGATATTAAATGTTTGTACCAATACCAATAATATACCGACTTATTAATTAGTAGGGTTTATTTGATAAAATATGTATTTATTATGTTATGTTAAATTGAATAATGTAGTGTAGTACTTACGAAGAAAAAATCCACCAGCTACACTGGCTCCAATAAGAAGTCCTATGTCCATGGTGTTTTGTTTTAGTACCAAGAGACAAGTGGCTACAATAACCGACAAGATAACCAATCGCGTCAATTCCAGCAGTATATAGCCAATCATCAATATGTTATTGCACTGTATTTAACAAAAAGTATGAGGTTTATGTCACTCTTCCTATACAATTCATTATAAGATCTTTTATTTATATCTTATATTTTATATATATTGACTGCACATTTTTATAACGGATAATCAGACTTCTTCAGTCTTACTCCGCAACGATCTACTGCTATTGTATCTAAATTCCGGCCTACGTAGTTACAAACTAAGCAAAATTTGTATCATCAGAACAATCAATTTTCTTGTAAATACCCGCTTTCAATATATATCTAGTTAGTTTTCATTAAATACTTTTTACTTAATAGTAGTTAATAGATAATACTTACTGTATATGCTCCATACATGAACAGTAAACAAGATAAAATGTAGATACACGTTACAACAATACCAAGAGTAAAGTATTTTTCTGGGTCTGTAAAAAAATTAGGTAAGAGCACAGAACAGAGAATACAAGAAGCATACTTAGGTATTTCTTTTTTCTGTGTAGGTATAAATATTTTATATTATATTGCCTAAAGAAAAATATCGAGTAATTTCTAAAATAACTTACCGGACTTTAATGTTTCTAAGTAGTCCTTAGTGTATATAAGTTTCACGTTATTATTATTTACTAATTCCTTTATTTCATCTACAACTCGTTCGTAATGTATCAAACCCATACAAAATGCAATCAATGCAATAACAGCCTGTAACTTTGTGTTAAGAAATGCATTATTAAAATAAACATAATTAGAAAAATATATTACGGTCGATTAATAATAAAAATAGCTGTTACCCATGTATTTGTCCGCGTGGAATTTAACTTTAATTTTAAAATAAAAATAATCTAAAACAATAACTACAGCTAATGTTATAAGGAGTAAGCCTAAGTTACTTCTCCTAATGTTATAAAGAGTAACTTAGGTTCACTCCTTATAACATAAATTATTTGTAAGTGAAGTGATAATCAGTCCAGCCGTTTTAGAGATTAGCAAGAGCAAACAGACAGAAATAACTTAAACATATTTTTAATGTAAATACCGTATTATGTATTTAGTGTAAAGCTGTTCATTTGAAATTACAAATACACACTTCAATTTATTTTTTTTATAATATAGATTATTAAGATAAAGTTGAAACTTACTACTGAATATATTCCTATTAATAATCCACCGAGCCTTAAAGAGAACCAAAAGCAGCAACTATAAACAAATGCCATTTTTCATGCTAAATAAATACTTAGATTTAAGTAGAACATTATCACTATAATAAACCTTTATTTGTGTATTTGTAGCTACATACGGCGTCCTTTATTGCTCTCTACCGTTCGTGCCCATAATAAAACCCACTTTCCAATATTTATATGCGATAACAATTTATAAAATAAAACAATTAGAAGTCCATTACCAGTAGCTAAACAAAAATAATTGTCATTGATAGCGGTTGATGTCATATCATATTTCACTTTTAGGATTCACTAGGCAGTAGTTATACTTACTTAGGTATATGTAGTTTTTCCAAGGAACAACATACTGATAAAATACCTATATCAGTGAGTGGTTCATCAGGAAATGTAAAATCCCATAAGGAATGGAAATTTTACCAATTTAATAACTTCGTGATTTTTTAAAAATAATTTTTAATCCCGAAAATAGATTTGATTTCAGCTAAAAATTCAAAGAATTCCTAGATCACGATTCTTTCATTATTGTGTTATTTTTAACTAAAATATTTTGCGGTAGTTAACCGGATCATAAACTAATATAACCCCACCAATGTAGATCTACTACATTAGTGGGGTCCGCATAGAGCTAATCAGGCGGGACCAAATGAAAAAAATATGGAGACAATCAAGACTATGCAAAGGACTTTGTAAAAATTTCCTCTGGTAGTTAACAACTTTCCATCCATCTTGTGTAGGTATAATATACGGAACATATATTAAGGTTTATTTACGAGTACCTATTCGCTAACCGTATTTATTGCGTGACATAGGTACATACATATATCTAATACCCATTATACTAGGTACGTAATTACTCTAATAATTTGTCTATTATGTGCACGTATGTTTGTCTATTATAAATGGGAATCAAAGTTTTTGGGACAGTGACAGTGTAAAAATGAGGATGTAAGTTACATTTTTAGGGTTTTTTTGTAAATACGTGATGGTTAAATGGTGCACTTGTCTGCGACAATGGTATATACTGCCTGGAGCCTGAGTCATGATAGGAGGAACAAAAAATCAGGTCAATTGCCCATCGTGACGATTTCCTCATAAATGAACTATTATTATTTTCAAGGGTCCGTGTGGAGGTCGACTTTTCATGGTATACTGCTAGCAATGGAGTCGTTTGTTATAAGACTATCACCCCTCCCGTTTGTCGGTGTGGTGTTAGCGCTCAGAGTAGACTGTTCTGACCTAACTTTATGCAAATCCTTTACTGCAGCCCCGCCAGCGTATGCCGTTACAGCAGGCAATTGCACTATTCTATGTCATCCATTAAAAAAACCTAATGTGATTAGTTACTAATGAGAAGCTCCATGTCAGGCTGTTAGCCTATAGGTAACAACAATTGCTCATACCTAGTCTTGTCATAAATATTGTTACAGGGAATAATCTTTATTTATCTATTACATTTCTTACTATAATGTGAGTTAGTTTAAACATTAAAATTATATAAAGTTTATTCGCCCTACATTTGCAATACAGTTATTTAAGAGAAAGAAATTGTTAGTAATGGGGAATAGTAACTCAACAGCATTTTACTGTGTTAGCCGCCAGCGTATTGTGCGTATGCCCAGCCATTTGCAGGGGCATACGCACCATTCCATTATCTTCCATTAAATAAAATACAGTCCTTTAAACGTTAAGGCCAGACATCAATAGAAGCATGCACTTTTTCCATGGGATAATCTCGCGAGATAGAATCTTTTGTTATCTCACAGGACTTCTTCGAATTCTTTCCTTTACCACATTGGCATGTGCGAACACTGCGTGAACGGTTTGATCTTTTTCTGCCACAAATAGAGAAGATTTAAGAATTGAATTAATTTTTAGAATTGTACCGATTTGAAACTCTTCGCCCGCTTTGTATTGTAAATATATCAAGCGGACGAAATTTCAAAAATTGTATTTGTGTAATGCAGCGATTCTTTTATTACCCCACTCCGTTTTAATATATTGGTACCGATTAGCGCGAAAATGATATACACAATGAACATTCATAAAATAATGCCAGATTCCAAATTTAAATGTAATATTTTGTTTATCTTTTGTAACAGTATTATGCTTCTTCTATCTGTTTCTATTTTTTATGTATTTAAAATGAATAATTTTATAATAGACTTTAGTGACAGATAAAAAAGAGTTTTTTTATTATAAACTATTTTACAGATTAAACTTTTAAATTGAAAAGGCGAGAAACATTAAACTTGGCTGGCACATTTTTTCTTTTGATTTAAATTTTATACTTATTTTCCATTATTTAGTGATTGTGATACTGTATTTAGTTCTTTAATATCTATTATTTAGTTTGTTTATTATAGTTTGTATATATAGTTAGCTGTTTTATTGGTAAGATTTTCGTTTTTTCATTTCTATGGACGATCCCCCCGGCCCGAGGGGATCGTCCCTCCGGCTTCTAACTATGTTACAATTTCATGCGAATCGGGTATGCAAACCGATACGTCTTGTTCAAACCGATCAATAAAACGCAGTCGGTTACAAAGATTTTGTAAAAATTGTAATAAACGGAGAAGAAAAAATTCTTCAGATAAAATTACAGTTTGCCACTGTACAGATGACATAAATGATGGCATTGAAATACAAAAACCTCTCACGGAAGTCATTTCCACTCCACAATCTGTAAATTTAGATCCCCCTCATCCATCCACATCTACAGAAACAAATGAAATTAATAATATTTCTAAACCAGTAGGAAGGAAAATGTATGAACCCACAGACCATGCCCCATACTTAGTTCATGTAGTAAGACAAGAAAAGTCTCCAAATGACTGTACTACACTTCACCCTGTGACATTTGGTAAATTCCTCAAAAAACAGTATTTTAAAAACATTATTAATGGAAGTGTAAAACGCAATGGACGAAATAAAATTGCATTATCTTTCTCAGTTTACCATGATGCTAATATATTCATTAATCATAACAGTTTAAATGATTACAAATTACAGGCTTTTATACCAACATTTAATATTACACGTATGGGTCTGGTACGAGGTGTTCCGAGTGATTGGAGTCCAGATGAAATATTACAAAATATTTCTGTTCCTATCGGTTATGGCAATATACTTAAAGTAAGACGGCTAAACTACAAAGTTGTAGTTGATGGCTCTCCCACCTGGAAACCTTCTCAGACAGTAGTAGTCACATTTATGGTCAGGTACTACTCCATAATGGACCAAGTAGTCCAATGGAATTACAGAAGTGTACTTAGCAAAAAAAGTGATTTAATTCATTTAATCCATAAATATCAACAACCCCTTGTTATTGCACTAACTGAAACTTGGCTTAAACCGGATTTTAATTTCAAATTCATTCAGAATACTCTTGTATTCGAGATGATAGGCCAGATGGGTATGGTAGGGCTGCCTTACTCATCAATAAAGCTACTCATTTTTCTTCTATTTCTTTACTTCTTTTTGACAAAAACAATATTTATATGCTGCGACATTTGTTTAGTCTCCCTTTATATACCTCGTCCTTCCTCTTCAATTATTGCATATTTAAATGAGTTATTTTCAATTCTTCCTAAACCTTTTTTAATTATGGGTGATTTCAGTTGCCATCATCAAGCTTGGGGCAGCTCCTATTCTAATTACCATGGTGAGCAATTGTTAGGCCTTCTTGATTCCCATAATCTGTGTGTTTTAAATGACCCAGTACCTACTCATATTATTGCTCCCACTGAAAGAAATAGTGCTGTAGATCTCTCTATTTGTTCTTCCAATTTATCTTCCTCTCTATCATGGTCTATCCTTTCATCTGCATATGGGAGTGACCATTTTCCTATTATCATTACCAACATTCATTACCAATTCATAAAAACATCCTCGAAAAAGAAATTCTTTTTACAAACATAAGTCAAATAATAATAATAATTGGGATAAATTCCAAATTGGTGTACAAAATAAATTATCATCTCTCCCTCCTATTACTTCTGGTAATTAAAAACAATAATAATAATAGTAAAATTCCTTCTCCACCTTGATGGGACCATGAATGTACTACAGCTATTAAATCCAGGAAACAGGCAGAAAGATTATATTGTAATATGACTTCAGCAAACTTCACCAATCTATCTGCCCTACTAGCCTCCACTCGGAAACTTTTAAAGAAAAAGAAGTCAGAAGGATGGAAACGTTTCTGTTCTTCTATTTCGCCTCATACTCATCCTTCCCTTGTATGGCGTAATATAAAAATACGATAATATATAAGATATACGAAACTCGCTAGCTGTAGTCTCTGATAAGGTAAAAAAAGGAGAATCTTGGAAAGCAGATACAGATCTGATAAAGCAGAAGCAGATACAGATTCTCCTTTTTTTACATCAGATTTTTTGTCAGAGACTACAGCTAGCGAGTTTCTAGATCGTTTAGCACCACCCTACGTATCTCATATGGATCCCATACCGCGGCCACTTTCCACCAATAAAAATATAAACTCTACAGCTCTTGATAGTCCTTTTACATTTACGGAACTTAAAACCGTTCTGTCTCATACGAAAGATTCATCTCCAGGAAATTCCATATTCATTTTTAGCGAATATTAGTGATGAATGTATGTTGTACCTATTACCTTAATCTCATAAATTCAGTAATGTTAACTGGGAATATTCCGTCGTCATGGAAACATCACACGGTATTGGCAGATAAAAAACCCAAATAAACCTTCCGATGACAGTAGTTCATAACGTCAGCTGAAAATTTAGCTGAAAAATCTATTAGCTGAAAGTCAGTATAGGTTTAGAAGGGGGAAAAGTACATTAGATGGAATCAATCTGTTCGTTTCAGATATACGTTTGGCATTCTCTAGTAATCAGTCGGTAGTTTCAGTTTTCTTAGATATTAATTCTGTGTATGACAATGTCAATATTAACATATTATGGAAAAAGCTTCGCGATTTGAATGTTCCTCCCATACTTTCCAACTTTATTATTAATATTTTGACGGAAAGATCCATTAGCGTTATATTTATTAATGTATTTTATTGATCATTCAGTTCAAAAAGCGTGTTTTTTAATTACCACTTCTTTAGAAAAATTAAAATTTTGGATGGATTGTAACGGTCTTGAACTGTCTGCGGCTAAGAGTGCAGTTGTTCTATTTTCTAGAATTCGAGGTCCACCCCCTTTAAATATCTGTTACAATAATCAGTGTATCCCAATAAAGACAAAAATCAAATTTTTAGGCATAATTCTCGATTCTAAATTATCTGGTTAACCACATTGTGAATACGTTTCAGCTATTCAGAACGACTTCTAAATATTCTAAGATGCCTTGCGGGTGTGTGGTGGGGATCCCATCCATTTCAATTAAAGCATAATGCTGCATTCATCCATAATGCTCTCATAAGGAGTGTTTTGGATTATGGTACATTTATTTTGGAACCTGCTAATGCTACAGCCCTAAAAAAATTGGATTATATTCAAGCTAAACTCCTAAGGATTATACTGGGCGCCATGAAATCTAGTCCCATTAATGCGATGCAAGTAGAATGTTGTGATCCTCCATTGTATTTAAGGCGTCAGTATTTATCTGATAAATTTTTATTTCGTATTTTACAGTTTTCTAATCATCCTCTGATCCCTAAATTGCAATCGCTCTCTGATCTTGTTTCTTCGTCATCCTATTGGTCTCATAAATCTCTACCTTGCTTAGTAAAAAGTTACAGAACTTTTACTGCCATCCGAGCTCCCACTCATCGATCTCCCTGTCTTCCATTATTTAGTTCAGCATATGAATCTTTAACTTTTACCCCTGACGTTCATTTTGATATTAAGATAGAAAAAGAGCATCCTAATGTAAATGCAAATGCAATGTTTAATCAAGTAGTAAACTATAAATGGGAAAGCAATCATCAAATTTATTGTGACGCATCGAAACACTCACATAGAGGAAATGTTGGTGTAGGAATTTACCACTCACAATTTCATATAATTCAGAAAATTAAATTTCCACCAGAGATCTCTGTTTTCACTGGTGAATGCTATGGAATTTTTAAAGCAGTAGAATATATTAAAATTTTTAATCTTAAGCCAACTGTTATATTTACGGACTCTAAAAGTGCTCTTCAAGCTCTAATTAAATGTCCATTCAAATCATCTAAACAGTATCCTCTAATTTTTGATATCCGAGATATGTTGAATAGCATTCGTCTGAAAGGACATATTGTATCTTTTGTTTGGATTTCGGCATTCGGGGCAACGAAAAAGCAGATTTGCTTGCGAATGAAGCTATATTATCTGGAGATCTATTTCCTTATAAAAACTTTTGCCATGATCTGACTGCCTTGTCTAAGTCTTGTCTTCATGACTCATGGAGTCAAGATTGGACAATAAGTAGCAAAATTAAAGGGAAACAGTACTGTTTAGTCCAACCGATTATACCTCTTAAACCGTGGTTTTTCAAATTACATCTTGATAAAAGATCAACTAGTGTTTTGATTCGTATGCGAATTGGTCATGTTTGCAGCCCTGAACATTTAACAAAACTACGTATAAAAAACAATAATATCTGTGAATGTCGAGAAGATGTGGGTGATCTAAATCATATTGTGTTTTCCTGCTCCTTTTACGATTGTTTTTCATTTATAGAGGCACTCATCTCATTAGAAATTCCTTTTCCTTCATCCATTGTATGCCTATTAGCTCATCCTAGTCCTATAATTTTTAAATCTCTTGCGTCTTTTATTTCCCATAATAACATTAAACTTTAAAACCCATGATCACTAATTCCGAGTATATTCAAAATTTAACCTGTTCCTTTCCATTATCCCGTCTCGTTTCCTGTTTTCAGTGGCATAATAGGTAACACTAGCCTCTTGCCAAAGAAAAAAAAAACTAATAATGTTACCAGCTGTAGTGGAGTAGTGCTGCACCTACGATACTGATATGTTGAACCGTATTTCTTTATTTTAGAGACGATTAGTTATAAAGCTTTCTATGTAGTTTTCACAACTTCTTTTCATAATTTATATATGTGTTCTAATATCTTCACTACTCTCAAAAACACAAAAATACCTTTTTATACATTCCGTACATATAGCAATTTTTGCTATATTAAACTACAACCAACTATTTTTTTCTTTCAAACACCTAAATATATTAAATTGGTATATTTATTAAGAAATATAACATCATATGCAAATCATTATTTCATAAAAACGGTAGTTAGTGTTTACTTTAGTGAAATGTGTCAATAAAAAAAACTGTTTTGATACAACCACTCTATATTTATGAATAATATCGGTACTTTATTAATGTTGTGTTAAATGAATACGAACATATTATTTGAATGTAACCCATATAAATTGCTAATTAATATTAATTTTGCGATTGTGTCGTAAAATTAATATTAATTAGCACTATTTAAGAATCGTAAAAAGCTGGCAACATAACTAATGTCAAATTTGTCTTTGAGATAAGAAATATTATTAATATTATGAAAAATACTTAATAACATTTGATAATATATAATCTAATTGTATATCTGAAAAACACCTATATGAAATAATGGAATATGAAATTGAAAATATTCCTACAATAGAAGCCATCCCCGATGAAGTCATACTATTGATATTGCAGCACAATGATCGCAAAGAAATAATTAATTTTAGCTTTACTTGTAAACGTTATTATGAAATAATAAAAGGCAATCAATCTATTTGGAAAAGAGATTTCAAGAAAAAGTAAGTATTAATAAATTCTCACTTCAAACTATTTCACGTTTATTCTGATGTATTATTCCTTATCATTAGTTACATAAAATTATATTTATATACAAACTTGTAATATTTATTCAATTATCTTGGTTAGTTGAGTCTAGCTTTGAGCACAATAAAATTTTGTGTTAATTGCTTATTTGTGCTACTTGCATAAACCTCTTATTTCAAATAGTTATTTTAAAAAAAAAAGTTAAGCCAAGTATGCTTACACAAAATATAATATACAAAATATTTAAATAGTAATTAATAATGAGTAATTTTTTTCTATTAAATATGTAATTGAAATATATTATTGCAGTTTTCCTTCAGAGATGTTTGAAAATGTGAATAAACACTGCAATGGTGATTGGTTAGAGGAACTAAAAAGAATATGTGTAATAAAAAAGCAAGTGTATTCTGAGCTGATCAGTATGTCACATCAATTTTATTGGTATGTCTTAAGATGTTTTATCAATTTTTTTCTGCCTACTAAGTATAGCAAAACTAGGAATGTTGTATGTTGATCTCTATTTTTCATAGGACTAGTAAAGAGAGTCTCTTTTAACCCTTCGAACATTTTGACACAGTTCTGTGCACCCCTCTTAAACAGTGTTACTGTGTTGTCACAGATCTGTGCATGCAAATCTGTGACAAATATTTAACCAATTTAGTCCTTATTTAAAATTAAATAAGATTGAAACGCATTTGAAATAATACAGCTGGAGCACTACATACTTCCAATTCCCATGGTTATATATAATTGTACTTACATTAAACAGTCTTCATATTTGTTTATTCATAATATAATTTTTTGTTAAATGTTTAACACTGCAATTTGGAAAAATTATAAAATTATATTTTTATAATATTTAAATTAAAGCTAACATAATCATGTGGGATTGCATTTTAATATTATTTATAATTAATTACTCTTTCACACAAGATAGTGCATATGTTTCAAGTCATTTTACTTTCTTTAAGTTTTATTTTTTACATACTGATTTTATTTTCCATAGACATTTTAAGATTCATAAATTATGTTTTTGCTCTATAGTCAGATGTCCTCCATTTTGCAATATTAATTAATTGTTATAAAAAGGTGCTCACAAAAAAACATTCATGATTTAATATCAGTCTTAGTCTACATTTAAATACACATAACTCCTGTGTGAAACTCGATTCCTGAGTGAAAGAGTGTATGTAAAAGTACCTAACATCATACATATTTTAAAAATACTACATTCAGGAAAGAATTTATAAAGAACTAATACTCAAATTTCTAACTTCATAAATAACTGACACCGTATAAACTGCTATCCCCTATTTTATCTTCTTGGATTATGGAATCTTTGTACTTTATCATTTTTTATATAAGCAGTGTTATTGCCTTTCCTTTTTCATTTTCAATTTAATCTTTAAAATTGAAACTCAGATAATGGGTGTATAATACTCCATGTGGTTAAAGGAGATATAATAGCTTATTTAACTATAATTTTTTAATAATAATCTCTTACAGGCAAGCTAATGATGTAACTTTACAAAATATCAAGCATTTTTTTACTATTGCAACAAAAAGTAACTTAAGTCTATATTATGTTATATACATTTTACAAGATTTAATAAGGAAAGGAAATGTTAGAGTGCAGAAATATACAAGCCAAAAGTAAGTTTTATAATAATATATATAAATATAATAATAATATAACTTTTTTTTTAATATAACTTATGTTTTTATGGTACGAGTAAAAATGGAAAAAAAAAGTAATATATTTTTATGTGATTAACTTGTTTTTGCAGACCATTTACATTAACAGAAATGCATTACGCAAAAGTTATTCTTCGTCATTTAATTCATGGTTATCTAGCAATAAAGCTGGCGAAATCTCACCTACGCAGAGAACTGCCACCAGAAGTTGTTGTGAATTTTTTTTTGCAATGGATTGACCACGAGAGTTTGCATTTAGATGAACATGTCAGTAATAAAGTATGTACAAATTCTTTATATATCCTAGTAGAAACATTATAAAATTATGTTCATTTATTTTTACATGTAAACAGACAACCAATAATTATATGAGGCGATTTATATAATAATTCGTCCCCCTTCTGGCCTTTGCACTGCCTGACTCACTTTCTCCTTCCTTCCTAATCTCACATAATATTTCTGTGTTTTTTTTAGATTATTGGTAGTTTTTAGTTTTTTGGTACATACCAAAAAACCAAAAGTTAATATTTGAATGTTTTCAGACATCTGATAACATTCAAATATTAACTTTTGATATGAATGAAAGCAATAAATTGGCAGGTCCACTTTTGTCTGAAGACAAATCTTAAATATTCAAGTAATCCTATATAGTATTATGATCAAAGAATTCAAGCTGATCAAAAAATTTAAGCTGAAAGATAAGTCTGCATTGATTCCAATATTTTATTGTATATATATATACCAACATATCAATGGCATTTTATATAAGTATATGCATACTATATTAATATTGTAACCACATCTTTTTTAGCTACAAGAACTTGTAACCAAGGTAGAAAATATGTTAGAAAATAAAGATTCATCGAATGGCCCCTTATGGACAATTAAAGAAAGACTGGCAAAAGGGCTGTTGACACAAGAAAAAGTGCTGGACGCTATCACTCACGTAATTTATCGACAAAGGCATATGGCTGTGACAACAACTGCAAATCTGCGGACACTTGATATAATTAAGGTATTATATTTATTAAGGTTTTGTAAGGTTTTACGACGTTTTTATGTATTGAAAAACAAGGTTAAAAAACACTGTACTGTACAGTCACATTCATTTATTATATTTAAACACTTTTATACAGTGACTGTAGATACATATAATAGTGACTGTAGTGTTCACTTATTTATTATTTAAGCCTTATTCTATCTCCTAGTACCTATATTATTTGTTATTTGCATAATATATAACATACTAACTGTGCCCGCGACTTCGTCCGCGTGTTATAGTAACTTTGAACAAATAAAGAAAAAATATTCAATAATCTAACTCAAAACAAGCCAAAGAAAAAAGGTTCATCATTGTAACTTCAGAAACGACGATTTTCTATAAAAACTTTCATCCCTCCTCTTTCAGCCCCATACAACCCGTTTTCTTTATTTATATTCAATCAATAGCCTACAAAATAAGAATTAAACTTCTAGCTTTAAGAATGACAATAGTCATAGAAACCCAGGGGGGGTTCAACCCTATTTTGCATTAAAAAGTAGCCTATGTCCTTTCTAAACTATCTGTGTACCAAATTTCATTTAAATCGGTTCAGTAGTTTGGGTGAAAGTGAAACAGACGGACACTTTCGCATTTATAATATTAGTAAGGATGAACTGCTTAAACAAAGCTCTATAGTCGTCTTTTTAATTAGACGAAGTCAACTGACGTTTATTGTGTTGTCAGTATTTGATGAAGTAAAAGTAGTGTTGTGACCAAGTGAATAATTGAAAAAACTCCTGAATTAATGGAATTGCCTCGATTGTCTAGTATAGTGTGCCGAACTGCCGATATCGGGTACGGGGCTCGAATTTTAGCCGTGCTTTATACATACCAACGAGTTTTCGACGACTATGTTCCTATAGTATATACCTATACTGAATACTGAGTATTTTATACATAAAAAAAAATTGCGAGAAAACTTTTAAGACTGTCCTATTTACAATACGTCATGTAGTTGATAGTATAGATGTATAAAATATAACAATATATAACATAGGTAGTTAGGTAATAAAAATAAAAAACTTCGCTTAATACAAAATTTGTTTTTATTCAACATCAGTTAAAAAAATCATTGTCGCTTTCAGTGACATTAATTATAAATCTGTCTGAAAAATTGTCAATAATTTATATTTGAAACAGTATTTCGGTCCACGTTTCCCTGGAGACTTAAATTGTTCATTTTCTTTGTATTCTTTTAATACAATGTAGATTGAGGTCACACCAATTCTCAAATACGTGTTTGTAGACGTTTTGTATCATAAGTTTTTCGGTAACGCTTACTGGAATCCGTGGTCTCTTTTTTCTTGGAGACAAGTTTTGGCTTGACGTGCTTGGTTGAGGATCCATATTGTTTGTACGAAACAATATAGCAAATATACAATATACCCAACAATTACCACAAACACAACATAAGTAAAAACTTAACAAAAACAATAACAAAACAGCGTGAGCGCAAAAAAACATTCGTGCTCTCAGACCAGAGGTTAAAAGCCGAATTCCGAACAAAATGGCGACCGACGCTCGCGACGTTGATCGGTGTTGGCACTAGTAGCCGCGCGCTTTGTAATAAGCCGTCAAAAAACTGATTGTAGTTACATACCACTAGTAACTTATATCAGAGCACTCTTATACAATTTTATTGTAAAATAGAAATAATATTCTTTTGTAGTTTGAAATGATTAACTATTCACACTCATTGTTCATTCATCTGACCCAGAACTGAACGCATCACTATTACTTTAAATATGGCAACATTATTTTACAAAGTGACATTAGCTACTGTCAGTTAGCTTCGTCTAATTAAAAATGCGACTATATACCCGTTTAGATAGTGTTATATGTTGTATGCACTACAATGACCTAATCAACAATTATTACATTTTAAAAGTACTTACCTTACATCTATGATATCTATGGAAGCTTGAAACTTATTTGTGAGGCTGCTTATTAAATGTAGATGACATACAAAGTTTTTAAAAAATTTACCCTTAAATGTGTAAAATAAAATAGGGGATGAAAGTTTTTATAGAAATTCGTTATTTTTGAAGAACGATGAAACTTTGAAGATCGAAAAAGCATGACACTTATTTCTGAGGCTGTTAATTAAATACGAATGAATATTACAGTCAAAGTTTGTAAAAAATTACCCTTAAGGGAGTAAAATAAAATAGGGGATGAAAGTTTTTATGTAAATTCGTCATTATTGAACAACGATGAAACTTTTTATTAAATACCTTACTACTATTCTAACTGTGAAACTAACTCTGTCTGTCTATATGTCTCACTTACACGCCAAAACTTCTGAACAGATTTAAGTGAAATTTGGTACACAATTAGTATAGATCCTGAGAAAGCACATAGGATACTTTTGAATGCGAAAAAAGGGTTGTAAGGGGGTTGAAATGGTAGATGCAAGGTTGTATAAAGACAACTATTGAAGTGTCGTATAAAGACAGCTATTGACGTGTATATAGGTAACTGTTGACGTGTCGTATAAAGGCAGATATTCACGTGTCGTATATAAGTAGCTATTGATGTGTCGTATAAAGGCAGCTATTGACGTGCCGTATAAAGGCAGCTATTGACGAGTCGTATAAAGACAGTTATTGACGTGTCGTATAAAGGCAGCTATTGATGTGTCGTATAAAGACAGTTATAAGGGGTTGAAATAGTTATGAAGTTCAATTGAGTATTGAAGTGTCGTCATTTTTGAAGCTATAACGATGAAACTTTTTCATTTGACTTTTATTAGGTTAGGTCATTAAATATTTTTTTCATTATTTATCAAGGTCACTATTTTACGCGGACGAAGTCGCGGGTACAGCTAATAATATTATAAACGCGAAAGTTTGTAATAATGAATCTCAGTTCCTCCTTACCGCAAAAACTACTGAACGGATTTTAATTAAACTTTACAGTAATATAACTTATGCATCAGAATAACATATAGACTATATGTATATTGAAATTTAACGCTGGTGAAACCGCAGGACACAGCTAGTATAAAAATATGTCTATATATACATGTAAATGTTTAACAACTACATTTGATTAGCTTGTTATCTTTTATAATTACCATTATGGTCATTACAGAAAATTAACGAGGTTTGTAGCAGATGTCGTTAATATGAAATATTTACTGTGTGAAACAGCTACTTTAAATTTTGAGATTTTAAGTATTTATTTTTAATTTTATTTCAGGTTTTAGACAATAGAATCGGAAATACTATTGTAATCGGTGCTATATACCATGCAGTCGCTAAAAAATGCGGTGTGAAATGTGAACTGGTAGCGTTCCCGAATCATATGTTTCTCGAGTGGCGGTCCAATTGGGATGACAGAAATGCTCCGGCTTACACTATCGATCTTAATAACGGCGAATTGAAACCAAAAGGGCGCTGTCCATTTTCACATACTAACAACCGTAATAATCGCTACGAATATCATCCAGATGCGCTGCTTCAATATATTTATTCTTGTTATCGTATGAGTATGGGCTCTATTGAAGATTGGTATGTAATTTATATTGAAGTATGTACCGAAATATCCATAATAGAATATAACATTTCCAATGTACACTCGACTGGACTCAATATAGGCAGTTTTAGAAAGTTATTTTTGTGTAAGACATTCATCACAATCAGCATGCAGGTTCAGCCGAGAAATGTGCACAGCAAACTCGGCTAGTACTCTTTTCAGATATACATACAATCTTTGAATTTATATGTACCATTTATTATTCACTTTTACTATAAATATAGATTGCTGTTATGCTATGTTAGTTTCCATGCATTTAATAGAGAAATTAGATTTAGAAATGTAATGCTTTCTAGACTCTTCTAGTTACCTATCTAAGCACCCCGCTACAAACTTCACCCATCACTAAAAAGCTCTTTGTGCTCTGTTTTTGTAACAAATGGATTAAGATTGTGGAACCACCTTGATCTACACAATCGCGAACTTCTACGTGCCTATGTTGACTCATAGAAAGTATTTATTCATATTAAAGATTTAGAAGGAGACAGGATTGGATTTATTTAATGTAATGTACATATATACATCTCCTGTGTACACCTCTCTTGCACCGGCGCGTGTTAGTGTAGACTTTTTTAATTTACTGGCTCAGATTGTAAGATCAACTGTCCATGCTCTCTCACTGCTACCTATAGTTCTTATCACGGCCACAGATAACATAATATTACATACAGATACCCCATCCCATACAAGAAAATGGTTCCTTCCTAACTCGGGCTATTCTTCGGGCTATTTTATTTCGCCGCCGTAGCCGCTAGATGTCTCTAGATCTGAAGCAGTTCGGATTACTAGTGGGTGCTTAGTAACAAAGCACGAAAATAGATGGCAGTCAATTCAGTCTACATGACATCTGTTTTGCAAAGATAGGTATATAATAGATATGTAGGTAACTGTATCGTGTACCTCATTAGGGACGATTCAAGATTCAATGTAAATGTGTAGGTATAATATCGTTAGCTGACACCCTGCAGATATGGCTTATGTGCCAATGTATATATTATGTTATAGTTTATTCTACATTCCATGCCTATTTTTTTCTCTCGACGAAGATATGTTGTAACGAGTCTGCGCTATACGTATAGCCCGATTTTGATACGTTTATACTCGTACGTATCAAAATCGGGCTATATGATTTTTTATTTCAATCGTTATGTGTAAGGGACTGGTTTTTGCTACAATTAATTTACTGGCATATACCTCATGTATTCTACGATGTACCCCTCTTTTCCCTAATGAGAATTCCGCTATATCTTATATATAAATTTCGTATCACAGTGTTAGTTGCCATATTTCTCCCACATTTTGATGAAATTGGATATGTATACTTGCTAGGTCTGAGGTAGGATTGTTATCTATTTTTTATACCCCTAAGTCATAGGGGTGGCCTACCCTGAATTTTTTTTTTTGTATTATGGACAATTTTTTATTTATTTATAATGTTACATACACGCCTAAATTTTGGCCCGTCTTTTACCAACCCCTATTTTTAATAGCGATATTCTTACAAATATTATAAATGCTAAAGTAACTCTGTCTGTTTGTCTCGCTTTCACGCCAAAACTACTGAACTTATTTAATTGAAATTTGGTACAGTTAATGCAGACTGTGAGAAAGGCTACTTTTTAATATTATAATGATGTCACTGGAACACTCATTGCTTTACTACTATACCGTCCATTATACTATGTAATTTGTATACATATGGGTGTCACAAATGTTTTTATTACAAGTAATATTACTCTATTATCTAAGCCAGTAATGTGTGCTTATTTTGAACTTGATAACATTCAGAATTTCTTGTATACATAACTTTCGATATCTACAATAATAATATCTTTGATGTATGAAAGAAATGTATGTACTTACATAAAAAGTTCATTTTTGAAATGTATGAAAGAAATGTATGTACCTACATTAAAAGATAATTTTTGACATGTATGAAATGTATGAAAGAAATGTATGTACCTACATTAAAAGATAATTTTTGAAATGTATGAAATGTATGTACCTACATTAAAATATAATTTTTGAAATGTATGCACCGTACAATAACAATACATGTTAAACATCATACCACAGAGTCATACGCAAGTTAACGTTCTGGATGGGAGGAGTCCCACCCTACTTATGGGCGACCTAAACGCGAAGCACACGGCTTGGGGTTCCCGTCTGTGCTCGCCGATAGGTCGAAGACTCCTCCAGGATTCGCAGATCCACGGGTACGAGGTGTTGGGCCCAGCGCACCCAACCCACGTACCCTCAAATCCCACACATAGCCCAGACGTTCTGGACATTGCCGTACTGCAGGCTGTTCCTTGCCCGGTCTTACTGGAGGTGCTGTACGACCTTGACACGCAGCACCTCCCAGTTCTAGCCACGCTTCTCTCCACCACCACCACACCGACGAGACCGTCGAGGCGGCGGATGGACTGGCGTGTTTTTCGCGCAGAATTGGAGCATCTACACCTCGACGGCGAACTATCATCGCCAGCGGGTGTCGAAGCCGCCTCCACACTCATAACGGAGCGAATTCGCACCGCAGTGGAGGCGGCAACTACCACAATAAACGTGGCTTCTCGCCGTCGAGAGGAATTGCCACACCATCTGCGCGAAAAACTCGCCCGGAAAAAGAACCTCCGTCGCCTATGGGCCCGAACTCGCTGCCCGCGGGTCAAGCGTGAGCTCAACTGCCTGGCTGCAGAGCTGTCGGAGGGAGTGCGGGATTGGCGTGGGGCCGCCTGGGATGGTGTCATATCCCGGGCCGGCGAACACGAAACCAACCTGCACCAACTCAATCGACAGCTCACCAATGCACGACCCCCCGTCTGCCCGTTGCTTGACGAGACGGGCAGACGTCGTTACGCAGCCCAAGACCGGGCAGAAATCCTGGCACAGCACTTGGAGGGGCAATTCACGGCCAATCCAATCGCCGCCGACGCACCCAGCACTGTCGTCGAGCACCACGAGCGAATCGTACGTCGCGTAGGTGAATTCCGTACCGCTCCGTCGCCGGACGTTACCGAGGTGAGCTTCGTCTCGCCCGGCGAGGTAGCTCGTCTACCGAAGCGCAAAGCGCCCGGAGCGGACGGGATCAGCACCGCAGCGCTCGCACAGCTGCCCCGTAGAGCCCTAGCGTGTCTAGCGAGGCTCTACAACGACTCCGGACCGGCCACTTCCCTACCAACTGGAAGTTGGGTAGAGTCATAGTCCTCCCGAAACCCGGCAAGGACAAGCGCCTGCCGGCAAGCTACCGGCCCATCACTCTGCTCTCGCACGTAGCAAAGTCGTTCGAGCGCCTTCTGCTCCGCCGCCTGAGACCGACTCTGTCGCCTCGCGACGAGCAGTTCGGTTTCAGAGGCGGACACTCGACGACTTTGCAGCTGACGCGCGTGCTCCACCATATGGCTGTCGAGCACAACCGCGGCCACTACACGGTCGGCGTATTTCTCGATATAGAGAAGGCGTTCGACCGTGTGTGGCACGACGGTTTGGTGTCGAAGTTGCTCGACACCAACACGCCGTCAGCATACGTGCGAGTAGTGGACTCGTTCCTCTCGGGCCGGAGCTTCTATGTTTCGGTCGAGAACTGTGACTCTACCACACGCCCAATTGCCGCCGGAGTCCCGTAGGGCAGCTGCATTTCGCCAGCGCTCTACGCGACGTACACAGACGACATCCCCACCTTGAGGGATGAGCTCCGAGAGGGAGAGAGGGATGTCGTCCTCGCTCTTTTCGCCGACGACAGTGCCTTTCTTACGTCGTCTCGCCGAGCCTACGCAGCCGCTCGCAAAATGCAGCGGCTGTTGGACCTGCTCCCCGAGTGGCTGGATAAGTGGCGTACCACCGTTAACGTGGGTAAAACGGTGGCGCTACGTACAAATGCCCGCCGCCCCTCTTACTGAGAGGCCAGCCCATCCAGTGGGAGCGCACAGTGCGTTACCTAGGGGTGGAAATCGACCGGTCGCTGCGTATGACGCCGCAGGTGGACCGGGCTGTTACCCAAGCCAAGGCTGCGCGCGCTATGCTGCGACCGGTCTTGCAATCCAGGCTGCAGCTGCGGACGAAAGTAGGCATTTATAAGACCTACATTCGTTCGCGGCTCACATATGCCGCCCCCGCATGGTACGCATCACAGCGGCGGAGACTGCAGGTCCAACAGAACGCCGCCCTCCGTCTGTGCACAAATGCCGGACGGTACGTCCGTAATGACGTGATCGCCCGCGACCTCAAGGTCCCATCGGTGGAGCAGTTCGTCGTCCGGTTGACGCGCGCGATGTTCTCGCGCGCGGACAGCGGGCGCGAAGCGCACCTGCGCGACCTCGCCCCTCTCCACGCGCGCCCACCGGACGCCACTCGCGCGCTCCCGCGCGACTTACTCTCCACCGAGTGATCACGTCATTTACGTGACGTGGCGGCGTTAAGCCGGCTCGGCGAGCAACTTATAGAGTCCCACCCACACGACTCCCTCAGCCGGCTGCTGGGAAGCAGCGAACGACGCTGGGGTGGTATACCCCAGCAGTATGCCCGGGTAAAGAGCGTAAGCTCGGGGCCCGTACCCAGCGGTCCATAAAAGGATCAGCGGACGACCCGATAATAAACGCAAGTTAAAAACAAACTGCTATGATATTAATGAGAAAGGAAAATCAACTTTATGATATTCGAGTTAGGGTCGATTTCTCTCTTTTTTTTAAATACTATTTTAATCTTACCAGTTGCCAGTATTCGAAGACAGCTACGATTCGTACTCGATATTTTAAATTAATATGTAATCGATTTTTCAGTACAAATGTAAATAACCAACGACACTAATAATGTACTACTATATTCCGTTCTTTGAAACGGAACACTGCTATAATACAAAATAATGAAAATTTACTGTTCACAACGACTCATTAAAAGCATCATCGAATAATGCGCTGTAAAAAAATCCTGTTATCGATTATTCAAAAAAATCGATAATACATGTATTTATTTTTAATATGACAACACTTCATACATAAGTATTATTGGAAATAGTATTACTTGCTTGTTCGGCTATTTTTAATTTACTTAAACTTTTTTTATATGTTTAATTTACAATAATAATATATTAAGTGCTTATTATTGGAAAATATAAAAAAGACATTTAATTAGGCCGATACAAATGACAACAATGCCATCTATGAAAGCATTTTGAAAACATTGAGCCCCGTATTAGCACTGATTAAAGTGTAATTAAGTACTGGAAAATAACAAAATGAGTAAATATATGAAAATTACTTTTCTAAACGCATTATTTCATTTTAACATGTATATATAACTTTTTAAAAATTGATTAAACATTTTTGAAAACACAGTTTTATTTTTTAAAACGTTTGCAAAACTATGAAGAATTCCATCGATACCAATCACGCCATCTATATGCAACTTTTAGCAATAATAATGGCTACTTCCTCACGAAGTGCCACTGTCACGGCCGAAAAAAACAGGCCACAACCAATGATGTTGATGATGCTCGTTTATCAACAGACTTTAGCTACACCTCAATAATACATACGACATCAGAAGATGAGGTATGAACTACAATAATGAATAGCATTATTGTAGTGTGTTTATCTACACTGCACTATACTGTTTGATTTTGTGATAATTGTGAACTACTTACACGAAATATTTATATGTCAAACCATTTGTACAAATGTTCTTACTGTTAGGAGATATAGTTATACATACGATATAATAATTTATTTATATGATTGGGTAGTTACTGTATTACAATAAATTATGGTTTTCTTTCAGGAACACTCAGAATGCATTCCTACTCCTTCATCTTGTAGGTATTAATCAAATGGATGAAAATACATACAGAAGTTTTTTCATATACCTATTTGATAATATGAGGGACTTTGATATAAATACACCTCTCAACATTAAATATGTATGTAGTAACCAAATTCAAATATGTACCTAATAAACAATAAATATATACATAATTTGTATAATATTACTTTGCACAGATGAGCGATGTTCATCTACAGTTGCTGATGTTATTAGCTTCTAGAAGCATTTCTACGGAACCAAATCTTAAAGAAGTGAGTAATACACCTATACTATAGTTATGTGCAATAAAAGTTCATGGTAGCGGTAACAAGTCGGTAAAAACTGAACAAAATATTTGCATATTTTTGATTGTTTAATATAATTTCAAACAATTTCAGATTACCATAAAACGACATGATAGTCGCGTTCAATATGCCGTCGGTATGATTTGTTACCATTTAAAACTGAACTATGTATGTATAGTTCGTGGATGGGATACAAACTGCAGATCCGAATGGCTAAACCAAATGGGAATGGAGACAAACTTGAATTTTGGTATGGATCAACCGTTCTACTATGTTGTAGCCGTGAATCAATCCATAAGATATGTAGCCCAAGGTAAACAACCACATTACTTATAATATATAATTATATATCTACAAAAATTTATTTATGTCAATACTAAGCAATCTTTATAGCTTGCTTAGTTTTGACCTTAGGAAGATTATATACTTATATACAAAACAAATAAAAGAAAAAATATATATTACTGAGGAATCCACTGCCATCCTGCAAAAATTCAACAAATTACAGTTTAAATTACCTTCGATTAGATTCAGTGCAGAAGAAATGGGCTTCGATTTCTTCTCTGTTCACCATTCAACATTAAATAGTACCATCTGCGTGCTTGTACGTAATTATTGGACTGAACTTGACTGAGACAAAATATATGCCAGTATATAATTTTTCATTAATAATCAACTGTGTTGCTTAAAATTCTATTCTTAGTATCATGAAGCTTAAGAATTTCTAATTTCTAACAAATTCCATCTATTTTTCAGAAAATCTTAAGTACATACAGCATCCAACGCGTCTATATCATTTAGAGGACATCATAGCCCGAGAATTCACACATTTCGATGGTTTCGCGTATGTTCCGAATGATGAAAAAAGATATGAATATCCTGATGATGAACCTATCGCATCTGTGTACCGAAGTCGCTCTATGTCGAATAATATGTAAATATTATTATTCGACATATATAGATATATATATATATATATATTCATTAAGAATAATGCCTATGTATAGTGAAATAGGTGGATGTAATATGGCAGTAATATATAGAATTAACTGTATTAATTATATGGTAATAATATTTTTTTCTCTTATATATAGCACAGTTTAAATAGGTAATTATTTACCTACATGTTGAATCATAATTATCATTTAAATGTACCTAATTGTAGTAATGAAGCGTCACTGAAAGTTACTAAATTTCTACTAATATTTTAAAAATAAAAATGCTACTTTCGTATAAGTTATCGAACATTTATAATTACTAATCAATACAGTAATTTCATACAAATTACAATATTCTCATCGATTTTATTGTCGCAAAAATATATTTCAAATGTACATGAAGTAGAATTTTGCGCAATCTGTGTCTGTATCAATTTTTCACGGCAGATCTGTAGGGAATGTATTAGTAAGATAAAAATAAAAGATTCATAATTACAATGCAATTTTATTTATTCATTTTTGCAGTGCTCTGTAGTTGACAGAATTTAATAAGAAAACGAGATCTCGTAAGAAAACAGATATTTACAAAATACGTGCTATGCTCTCGTTAGAAACCAGTTATTAAACGCAATGGCACTATGAATGAGATATGTATAACTAATTAAATACTTTCATTAAAGTTTGCCAAAACATAAAAAAAATGTTGGTCATAATATAAAGAAAAAACTTTTAAGTACATACGGTAAATTGAATGTTTTTAAGATGTATGTAACATGAAAAATGATAAAAAAATATGGGCAAAAACTTTTTGTGTGACAAGTTTATATCAATCAGATCACAAAACAATATTTTTTTAACAAACCAGTCTCCCTAAACTTTCTTTTCATAAGTATTCTCTTTTTTTACGTTGTAATACAATACATTTTTTATTTTATTAATAAAATACTGACTTTTTTTCATAAGAAATTGTTTTTTAGAAGGTATAGAAACAATTTTGTATTTAACTTTTACAATCTTTTAATGCATATATAATCTAGTAATCACTAAATGATATATGCATTCTAATAGCTAGACTGATTTTTTAGTTTCTACTTTACACAGAGATTGGCATTGTCATGGATTATGTTCAAAATATTTTGTGCTACATGGTAACTCTGTATACAACATAAGCAACACCGAAATTGAAAACATTCATTTCAAAAACCAGTTGTTTAAAATAAGCTATAAAAGAAAATTAAAAATGGTTATAATCCTACAGAACGAGAATACCACACGCTATCTTTTATTTTGCCCATACAGTCAAATATGTTTTGATGTGATTGGATGATTAATCCATGTCAATTCATGACTACAAATGACGATGCACATCGTTAAAATAATCTTTTAGTTGCTTAAAAATACCTATGTGTTTTCTTTTCTGTATTGTCGGCTACAACACCTTTATTATATTATAAATAAACTAAAAGCGGGCGGGGACTACCGACTATTGACTGTTATCGCATTAAATCTAAGGCAGATAAGTTAAAAATGCCATCCATGATATACAAAAATAGCATTTATCTTCTAATACAGCAGTTAATTTGCCAACTTAAAACTCCTAAACAAACCTCGTGGCGAATACAATGAGTAACATAAATTTGAAAATGTAATGTCATCATGAAATATATATACGCTTAACAACGAAAATTTACGATAAATTTTCCTAAAAGTATTTTAATTATATACTAGTTGTGTCAACCAACTAGGATTAAATTAAAACTTGTTTAAGTATAATTATGA
Organism: Achroia grisella; assembly: GCF_030625045.1. Lineage (NCBI taxonomy): Eukaryota > Metazoa > Arthropoda > Insecta > Lepidoptera > Pyralidae > Achroia > Achroia grisella. The sequence continues at coordinate 1,027,410 of NW_026712938.1, forward strand.
CTATAAATATTATTATACTAAAAATAGGTAAAGTTGGCAGCAAAATAATATAATAATCGTAGCACGTATTAGGAAAGGTTAATGTTTATTTTTCTGACACACCCTCGTTTGCACATTTCGAGATCATAAACGCGCGTGCTACGACAAACAGAACACAAGTCTTCAGAGCGAGATTTGTACAATTGAGCAGAGTAGTCTACTGTACGATCTCACTTATATACTATTTTAATAAGAAGCAATAACCCTACTATTATTAAATTTAATTAAGATTAAGATATTTCACTCTATCAATTTACAATTGGTTTCATCACACTGAATATTTAAATTAAGCAAAATTAAATTACGTTAAGTATTTTATAGTTGGAACCTTTAACTCATATCATTTAATTATACTGAGTTGACATTTGGATTATGTTTGGTTACATTGTAGAACATTACACATGTTTAACTGTAGGTTAATGATTGAGGTACACCATTGACAGTCTTTGATTTGAGGACCCCATTTTCATAAGACATCACAGTCTCGCGACCATTCTCCGATACTCTGAAAAAGAAATTTGTAATTAAGCATATAAATAAAATTACCAAGCCGATAATATACTATATAAAGATATTCCATACCATTCCATAATATACTATATAAAGATATATTAAAATTAAGGTCCATCCGTACAATGTTACTGTTCATAGTTGCAGAATTGTGCATAAACATTTACTTGTGTACATTAATTACACAATGAAATTGCAAATACTTTATTTTCAAGGACAAAAAGGTGACGAGGGTTGTCTCTTATCTTAGCTATTAAATAGAAATAGAAATAATAATAATATCATTTTTATTCAAATAAACACCATATAAGCAGTTTTGAAGTTACATTTTTTTTTATTCTACTACTGCTCATTTGAATGTTTATATTAACTACATAATTAGACTATAACAAGTAATGCAGCATGTGATAATTAGCATAGAAACCGCTACGCACTTATTGTTAGTGCAATCTGATAATATTGTCAGCGCTACGAATTTTAAGTTTTTTCTACAAAAACATTATAATCATTTGCAAACTCTTCAATTTTAAAATAACCATTTTTACAGATAATGTGTTTTATATGACACTTTATTTAATCTAAAAAGACATGAGAAGAGGATTGTTAATAATGAGAACACACCCATTGCTAGCACTGCAGATGGCCGACGCGAACCTTCACGCGGACCCACCTAAAAACGAGCGTGGTAAATTCACCGCAGTGGGGAAACTGACCTGACTCATCATCTTTTACGGGTGCCTCGCCGGTGTATATCACCAATAGCGCGGGCGGATGTACCATCTCATTATCATCCCTGAAAAAAAAACTAAAAAATTGTATTGAATTCTTACTTCTTAGTAGTAATCTTTTTTCCATTGACCATACGCGTAGTTGTCGTGGTGCTCCTCATATTAGCGCTGCCAGGTCCTGCCAATGAACTATTGAACGTCGAGAAAGAAGTGAAAGTGTTGCCATTTGGTGCAGCATGGGCAAATATGTCGTCGAGTCCTTGCATGCCGAAACCAAATGGACTGAAGAGGGATGAAGTGAGCGACGTGCTGGGATGACTACGACGCCCGTGCCTGTGGTGATGCCCATGACCATTGATCTCTGAAATATAAAAAATTGTCCCATTATTATTTGTAATAATCTAGACCAGCAAGACGCGAATCGCGGGCCACCAACATTTCTATAATTGAATTAATAGTTCCAACTTTCTCCCATTAATATATTTGTATAAAATTAATTATAAGAAAATAGTAGTACATACTGAACCGAAACACTTATCGGCGACTTGTTCACACGTTCAATATGAACGCACCGCGAAGAGTGCATATCTATCTTTATATCTCAACTGTAAGAAATCAGCTAAAATGTATTTTCTCAAATTGCTAGTAGTTTATATATTTATTGTATATGTATTGTATATGTTTATATATATTTCTGTCTGTTGGTACATTACATGTGTATTAAGTTGTTCATCGATCGTTTCAAAATAAAGAAGATACAAAATAAGAAATATATACCAGCAAATAAATCGCCAAAGGATCCACTGAAGAACTCTCTAAACACTTCCTCGGGATCTCGGAATGTAAACGGGAAGCTGCCATAACCGAAGTCGTAGTCATCGTCGACGCCGGAACGCCGTCCTCGGCTACTATTCAGTCCTTCTTTGCCGTATTGATCATATACTCGTCGTTTCCTTTCTGTAAAAATATATTTTTTTAAATTAAACATTTTCATGTTATTGTTTATCTTTAGACATTATAAAATAAACAAATTAGAATTAATTAATTGAAAGATCTGCATAATAATCTAACCATTGTCCCATTTCGGAAATCTTGTTAATATCAAATAACGCTTAGTCTAATCAAACATTTTGTAACACTAGGTATTAATTTCAAGCCATAAAATATTAATATTATTATACAATGGAGTCAAATTAAATTGGTGTTAAAATTATAACATCAAATAACACGTAAAGAATAGTGAGAACGGTATTGCTTACAATAACATTACCACAACATAGGCGCCAAACACAACTCTTAAAACAACCACAACAACACAATCACAAACAATACAGTTTACCGCACAATAGTATGGTATACAGAATTCGTATATTACAATAGATTGATACAGCCAGTCCAGTTTCATATTGAGTGTATCCTCGAAGATGGTGTAATATCAAATGGGGACTAGTTTCAGGAGTATATACTTTGACAGACAACCTATAGTACGAGTTCGCTAATATTATCAGGTTATTGTAGAGCAATGATTGAAACTTCCCCAGTTCTTTTAATGCAAAAGAGTATTGGGGAAGTCTAAATCATTTATATATTTACTCCATTTTATTGACTGTTACCATGGGCATTCAGAACTCATTCGGGTTTAATATATTAATTCATATATCATTAATTTTCTATTTCCATCTTTCAATGACGAATTCATTACAATACAAGATCCAAACTATTTTGTCAATTTTTTCTTGTTACCATATTATATTTTCATTGTCTAGACAATACATAATAGTAGTAGATACGGGATAAGGAATACCCTCATCACTCTTGAATTTGATCACCAATGAAGAAGGTCGTAACGAACTCAGTATCGGTGGACAGGTTTCGACACTGACTATTTGTGGTCTCCCAATATGCTAATGCACATAATAAACAAAATAATATAAATACATTAAGTAACGTAATTATGTCTTATACACATAACCATCTAGACTAGGGCATGAAAGACATAGACCAATTTTTTTTATTTCAATAAATAAATTTATGAAATTTATTTATTGAAATAAAAAAAAATTGGTAAAAATAAAAAACCTTTATAACTTCTATTCCCGTATAACGTAAATATATCGAAAATATAGAATAAAATTGTCGTTACCATAGGCTAGATTAGCAAAGCTTCACTATAGGTAAAAAAAACGAAAATATTCGAATGCATTAATATATTTATTATAGGTTTCTACATGCCCGTTAACTTATATTATACTTTCCATATACGCAATATCAAAACGAAGATAGAATAGTACATTGCACTTCAGTGCTCTAAATACTATATACTTATGTTATCAATTAAATAATTACAACGACTCACAGCGTCTTTTGATCAAAACAATTGACTCAACCAATCGCACAGATGGTCTAATTTCCAACATATTGTATGTTGCTTTAAATGTCTATGTATCAGCTACAACGTAATTTAATTATTAGCGTTCCCAAGTTTATTGCGTCACTCTGTTAGTTCAAGCCAATAATATCAATACTGCAAAACTTTTATTATATAATATGCCATATAAAACGTTAGCAGTAGATATCCACATCAAACTCGTGTATATTTGTTAGTCATAAAGTTAAATTTCGCAACATTCCAATATGAATATTATCATATTTAGTCAAAATTAAACGAATAAAATTAGTACTAGTTAAATTTAAAATAAGCTTGTTTCATCGATATAAACTAGATGTCATTTTCTCTGCTTTCAATGAAAGGTTTAACTAGATATTAATATTACGATTATCCTAAAGTCGAGGGTATGTATGTAATGTATGACATACAATATCTGTAGTACTTTTAAGTCGAATGACATCTGAATGATAATATTCATAGCTTAATTATTTGCGGACAACTACCAAAAAAACGATGGAATGGCGTTTCTCCGAAAAACCCTTTGAAGCTAAAGTGTCGATGGCCATTGACTCCATTCTTGCTTTGATATCTGTGACCATGATGGCCGGACCCCCTTGCGTCATACACTTTCCGCTTGGTTTCTACCCAACAATAAAATAACATTATACATTTAGGTAATTATGAATAATGATTATAGAAATTGGAATATGCTTCATCAAAAATATGAACACTATGCTTTGAAACACATTTGAAAATCTACAAATAGTAATAGAAGTAATAAAGTAATCCTTTTCAATTTATACAATATGTTCAATTACATGTTGACCAAACTAAGCTAAATTCTTCGAATAAAAATTCATGGAATGTGTCATGTAAAGGAGTCACGTTTATAAACAACATAAGTAAATAGCTTGAGTAACGGTTAAATCAACGTCACCAAAATTAACAAGACAATTGAAATGGCCATGGAAAATTTGGCCAATATATTTGTACTATTAATAGTAGGTAAACTGCTAATGACCATTGTCAAAATAAAATTATAATACTAGAAACATTGTACGCAATTGATCAATCACCATACCTCCGTTAACAGTGAGAGTGACTGCATATTAATTGAAAGTATATGTAAGTTATTATTGAAGGAGACGTAACGGAGACTGATAATGTCATTACTAATGCAACATGTCCAATCGATCCTCTCGCAGTAGATTCTTGGAGGCATCACAGTTATTTAGTCATAATGGACATTATTAACTCATATGACCGACTACATTCTCATCCTAGCATTTTCAATTGATGTCCCGTCAGCATATACTTTTCACTCAGGCGTGAGCACTATTCCATCGTCATTAGTATAAAAAGTATTTAGTAATTCAAACTTTTTGGGATATTCCCCCCACATTTCTATATTATAATGTAATGTAGTGTAATGGTTTGCTAAATAACTATGCTCAGGTCAGACTATCGGCTAACAGTGTATTAATATATAAAGTACTTCAGAGCCTCCATACCAAGCTACATCAATATCTATAGAGCAAGAGCCCACGACGGCCAGACATACGTCATTTTAGTAAACGTGAAAGTTCTTGTATGTGTGTCCCCAACACAGGTAAGAACGATCCCCAAACATGAAACCTGGATCGTGGTTCCTTTGGCAGGTACCAGGTAACAAAGGTGTAAAAAATTTCATATCAAATTCGTTATTTTAAGAAACTCCATATTTTCATATATTGTTCGTAGCATTATTATAACTCTAGGAAACTCAGTTTAATAGTTCTTTCAATAATATATATAAAGTTCAGCTTTATTAAAATGACGTAAGTTTATTTATAAAATAGTATAGTTTAGGGGGGTCCGGCAGGGGGTTGGAACCACAATAAGGGTCTGGCAACGAGCAGAGCAAGTTATAATACTGTTACGAACAATATGTGAAAAAATGGAGCATCTTAAAATAACGAATTTGATATGAAATTGTATACACCATTGTTACCCAATATACGGTTTCAATGAGTCTGGTAGGATAAGGAACCAAGAAATCTGTCTGGCAATTTAGGAAACTCAGTTTAATAGTTCTCTCAATAATATATACAAAGTTCAGCTTTATTAAAATGACGTAAGTTTATTTATAAAATAGTATAGTTTAGGGGGGTCCGGCGGGGGGTTGGAACCACACTAAGTGTCTGGCAATGAGCAGCGCAAGTTATAATAATGCTACGATCAATATATGAAAATATGGAGTTTCTTAAAATAACGAATTTGATATGATTTTTTTTACACCTTTGTTACCTGGTACCTGCCAAAGGAACCACGATCCAGGTTTCATGTTTGGGGACCGTTCTTACCTGTGTTGGGGACACACATACAAGAACTTTCACGTTTACTAAAATGACGTATGTCTGGCAGTCGTGGGCTCTTGGGCTACTACATTACTTTCTGGTTTACAATTTACCCGACTTTGAAGGTATCTGACACATTTTACCTATCCGGTTACTAAAGCTAGCTAGATCTAATATAAGTAGCTACTTAAATACAAAATATCAGTCATTGTTTAATAATAATGTTAGAATATTAACGGCTCCCGTACATTTAAAGGCACCGTATTTACGAAGTAGTTGTCCGAAATAAAAACTGAGTTACCTATAGACTAGAACAGCCTAAGTGTCAATGCATAGAATTCATTTTTTTTTCATTTTGATTGAGATATCACTGCGGGAAATATGCGATAAAACGATGAGATAAAAGCTTTTCCCTCGACATAATCACTTGCATGAGAGTTGTTATCGAATCATAATGATTCTACCACTGTAAGGTGTAATCTGTAGCCCACTCGTGACCACCTGTTAAAACAATTTGTGATTTTCTAAAAAGATTTTTGAATAACAGAGTTCTTTACTGTTAATACAATAAAAAATATAGCAATTACTATTTGAATGCCTCAAAGTGAATCAAGTTAATATTAATATTTTATATCAAACTCGCCCGGGTGTACATTTATTATACATATAAAACGTCCTCTTGAATTACTCTATCCATTAAAAAACCGTTACAAAATCAGTTGCGTAGTTTCGAAAATTTAATCATACATAGGGACGGACAGACAGCGACAGCGACTTTGTTTTATACTATGTAATAATAAGGTGGCCCGTGCCTAATTCGTTGGCATTAAACATTTTTACTTGTGTTTTTTTCGCACTACTCTAATGCTGTTGGCCGCAGCTGGCTTTTAAAGCTTCACCGGACGATAGGGGGCGAGTGCAGATGGCACTCCAAACCCGCGGAAGGACTTATAGAGTGGCTGATGGCCAACTCCCACCTGACGGATACGACTTTAGTCTGAGGGCACCGCTACGGGGTTCGAACCTCGGCTCAAGCCGTCGTAATTACGATCCCCGTTTGAATGGACGGGGGATCGATCGGAGGGGCGACCGGGAGCACCGGTGTGGAAAACGATTGATTGCGCGGTATGGTGTGTTAGAGGTCGTCGTCTTCGCCGGCGAGGATGGTATCGTATGTGTGTGTGTGTGTGTGTGTGTGTGTGTGTTTTTATTTGTAATGAAATTGAGTGTGGTTCGGTTAGTACCGAGTGTTATAATTGATTTTCTGACTGTCAAAACGAGGCTTAATGTTTAATACATATGTTTGTATCTGTATGCCAATTTATATATATTAATCACAATATGTGATTGAATAAATTATGTTTACTTTAATTGTTTAAATATTCTATATGTACCATACTAGGTATTATTAATTGGTATTCAGAAGTTACAAGCGAAGATAACATATATGGAAAAAAACACTGTCTTCTTAGGTCAATGCACACCAAAGAAAATGTTTGACCCTAGAACTCATTAACAGTAGGCATAAAAGACATTTTGACGGAATCATGAGTATCCACGGAATATAAATAGATTGACGTGTTGTATATGAAATAAATCGTGTAATAGAAATATCACTGAATAGATTACGACAAGGGAAAAGTCCTTTCTTTTCGATAAATTTACTTATTTTGATAAGAATTCATAATTGTTGATAATATGACTAATAAACATGACATATCGATTTCAATTATATTTTTAATACAAAAAAAAACTACTTCTTGTGACTTAAATATAAAAGTTAGAAATATTCTGTTGCTGATTTTTTAGTAGGCGTTATCGAGCTCTACAATTTTCTTCTATAATATATCTCGCATTGTTAAGATAGAATTCATAAGAAACGTTTTCATAGATAGTTTTTCTTAACAAATTCAAATTTTACCTTTTTATAACATAAATTAAGTATGTATTGATAATACTATTGTGGAATTTATGGACTGCGATGTACTTTCTGTAAATTCAAATGCATGACCATTCATAATTATAATGAAATAATATTTAGGTTCCACCCCCATAATATTTTATGAATATGATAAAATATTATGGGGGTGGAAAATAAATGTCGCTCAACACCATCGAGGGTCCTATTAAACAGAATTTGTACTGTAAATACTAGACAACTAATACTAAATCCTTAAATATATTGTTATATGCATAATAATATACTCGTATTAGCAAAACAATAGCGGACTTTTGCGTATAGTCCATCTAGGTATAAAATTTTAATAACATAGTTAAGCGTAAAATAACTATCACAATAAATCTTTGTCAATTTTTATTATAACATTGCCTCCCGAACATAAAAGATTATGATGATTATGAAAACATAATTTTAAATGATATATTACAGACACAAGTATATTTGGTCAGTAATGATCAATAATGTTATAAAAAGTTTAATTTTTTATTGCTAATTATAATTTCAATCTTAAAGTATAAATCATATTTATACTTACCATCTGAGAGTACTTCATAAGCTTCGGAAATCTCTTTAAACCTTCTATTAGCTTCTTCTGCGTTATCTGGGTTCTTATCGGGATGCCATTTCAGAGCTAGTTTCCTATACCTGAAACATGTAACAGTTACTTTTTAATATTGCCTACCATAAAAGTGAAAGAACTGTTATCGCTATGCAAAATAACTGTAATATGTAATAATTAACTTTACTATAAAAGTATAAATGAGCGTTGTACCAGTCACTGTTTGAGGTCTTGGCCTATGTACTTATCTACAGAGAGCCAAAACCTTCTGGTCTTAAAATAATAATATATTATTAATAGTAGATATTTAATATTGCAATCCTAATATAACATATATTATGATTGCAATATTATAATAGACATATATATATATGTATATAGGCTACAAAAAGATTTGAATACTATTGTTTTCTTCTAGTATGCCTTATTAATAAAATATTGGTTTATGAATGGGATACATGATAATACATCAATGATTAACATAATAAAATTAAATCTAAAGGTCTTAAAAAGAGCTCGCGTTGTAAAAGCTGTAGTTAGGTAAGTACTTTGCAATGGCAATTTGTGCCTATTGTTCATATTGTAAAAAAATAACATATATTTAATTTTTTTTCGACAACAAATCAGATTTCGATCGACAAATCAGAAATATACAGAGATAATTTAATAAAATTAATAATTTATTTTTGAAATGTTATCCTTAAATTGATTATTTAAAGAGAAATTAATTAAAAAGAATGAAAATCCTTACGCTTTTTTTATTTCTGCTTCCGTGGAAGCCCGATTGACTCCTAATACCCTGTAGTAGTCCACCATTGCTGGTTTCCCTCAAGGGACGTGAGATCTGTACATAAATTAATAACAATTACTTCAAAAACAGGCAATCATACAAAACGTTGAATTAAAACCTTTTAATGGACCCAGTATACTACCACTCTAGTGACTAGTGTATATATATATAGTGTAAGTATGTTATTGTAAAATCGTAAATGTGGGTATCCTTTGCACAAATTATGCATACGTTATTTTAAAATTCCTATATCACAATGAAACTTACAAACACAATATTTATTAGTTTGGACGGGAGTAGTGGTTACATCGTGTTATGGTAATATATATTTTAAAAGAATATATAATATATCATTAAAATAGATATGTAAGTAATTAAGATTACATCTGATATAATCCGATATGGTTACGTATGACACGGCGAGAAAATAACCAGTTTAAAAAAGAAAACCAGTTTTCTAAATTCTTCATTAATAACATTAGGAAGTAGACTAACTAAAACACAGACATCACACATAGGTAATTATAAAATTCAGAACACAAGACTGATCATGTAGGTCAAAGACCAAAGTATCTAGATCATTCCGTATTTGCGAGCAAAAAAACTACTCTCCATAAATATCCTATTCCAACCAAATAAATGTAACTAATATTTATTCGAAAAAGTGGGATAAATCAAGGTGTTCTTGCAATTTATACTGTAAACAAACAATGGACTTTTTGTCCACTGGACAAATATGACCGTTCATGTCCAAAGCCCATTGTCGCCCATGGTCACAGTCAGACTACGGACACTACCTTAACCGCAACTGTGTGAGTTTATTTTTTGTTGGATACTTTTTACATCTAATAATACATAAAAACCTAACTTTTATCAAAATAAACAAGTAGGTACTATTATCGCAGCAGCTAATTTTGGTATTTAGGAAGAAATAGGCATTATGCAGGACCTAAGAATATGTAGAAAATTGACAAATATTTGTAAATAAATGTCAATTTAAATAAATAGCATTCTTTCGCCCAAGTTAACTTACTCAACTGGGTCTCAGTTAAATACTGTAGAGATTATTAACTGTGAATTTATCACATCAGAATAAGATCATTGGAGTTCTTTAAATTTTCACAGAATTCTAAATAAGATAACAAATGAAAATATTATGAATGACAATAAGCATTTGTGTAAAGTGTGTGGATGAATAGATATTTCTGTACAAGATTTGTACTGTTTGTAAAGTTCCATAAAGGTTCTGTAAATGGGAGCCATTACCGTTTACTAGCCATCGGCCGTACCAACTTAACCTGAGTTAAAGTAAAAGCTTCAAAAATAATCTACCTGCTCATTACTTACTAAAAAATAAATGTGCTCTTCTTTTTCTGTTGTTATTTTGAAATGATTATTGCTGTCAAAACAAATAAAAAATTGAAGAATGAAGCACCATTTCCATTTGAGTTTTTTTTATTGTGACTTTGACAATTATTTGTCATCTTCATTGTGCTTTTTAAACGGCATAATTAATTTTAATGTACTTAACTACCTAAGTAGTAGATACATCAAATAATAATGTAGGTAACTCTTTTGATATTATTCTAAATTCTGTAACCCAAAATGTACTTAATTTATAATGGACTTTCCTTTAATTTTGTAATTCGCAAACAGCTTCTTTTATTTTATAGCTGGTCATGAATTGCTAAAATAAATAATAATAATAATAATATAAAGTAGCATGTAGGTACAGAATTCTAATAAATAAAATAATTGTTCTAGCAATCCCATTCATAAACAATCTCATTAGAACTTTATATAGATTTTTTACTTATAGCATCAAAGCGCACATAACTCCCCTGGTGTCTCAGGCTATAGGCTTTAGTAAATTGGTAACCATTTACCAACAGATGGGCCATATACTTGTTTGCCACCATCATAGTATAAAAGAAACACATGAAACTTCTCTAATTAATATAAACGGCCAGACATATGTCTTATTAGTAAACGTGAAAGTTCTTGTATGTGTGTCCCCAACATAGGTAAGAACGATCCCCAAACATGAAACCTGGATCGTGGTTCCTTTGGCAGGTAACAGGTAAGGTAAAAGCACTAATGCTAGACACATTAAGGACAAACCAAACTTCATTCTCAAAAATGCAAATGTATTTATCAAAAAATTAAAAGATAAAGAAGCCTTTATTTCTGTACTATTATAATTTTTTTTTTCTACATTCATATTATTATATTATACTATAAATTTATTATTATTATATATATTTTTTTATATTATTGTTTGTTAAGTAGTTTAATTTTTTTTTTTATGTTTAATTATTAATTTCATTTTCTATATTATATCCCGCAGTACAGAGTGCCTTATGGCAAAGGCCTCCTCTAATTCCTTCCAGTGTACTCTATTTTGGGCTGCTCTTCTCCAGTAGGGGCCTGCTGTCAGCTTGATTTCACCCTCCCAGCGTCTCTGTGGTCTACCTCTTTTTCTTTTTGTTTCCCTTGGATACCATTCAGTTACACAAGTACTCCATTTTTCAGGTTTGCTTCGAATCATGTGCCCAGTCCATCTCCATTTTTGTTGGTCTATCTGTACAAGAATGTCTGTCAAGTTAGTTTTTGTTCTTATATCCTCACATCTGTGTCTGTCTTTTCTGTTTATCCCTAACATACTTCTCTCCATGGCTCTTTAACATCTTTGCAATTTCTCCCGCTGTTCTTTGTTTAAGGCCCATGTTTCGCATCCGTATGTCAGACACGGCAGAATGCAAGTATTAAATGTCTTTCTTTTTGTTGACAGTTGTATGTTCTTGTTTTTCATTGTCTCTCTCAGAGACCAGTATCTCTTCCATCCACTGGCTATTCTTTTGTTTATTTCTTTATCTGTCTGATCTCTAAATGACACCACTTGTCCCAGGTAAACATACTCTTCCACATACTCCAAGCACCCACCGTCCAAACCAACGTCAATCTCCATTGAGTTGGTTAGGATCTTGGTTTTTACAGTATTCATTGACAGACCCACTGTTTTGCTCTCGTTTGACAGACTTTGAATCATTGTGTCAAGGTGTATAGGACTTTCTTCGAAGAGTACAATGTCATCTGCAAAACGTAGGTGAGTCAAATAGGATCCATTTATATTGAGTCCAAAGCCTTCCCAGTTCAGTTTACGGCAAATGCTTTCCAACACAGCTGAAAATAGTTTGGGAGATAATGGGTCTCCCTGTCGTACTCCTTTATTTATTGGGAATGAACCACCCAAGGTTTCTAATTTTATTTTGGCTTTGCTTTCTGAATATATATTTAGTATTATTTGTATATAAGAGTAGTGTATGCCTTGTTGTTGTAGAGCTTTCCATATATAGCTGTGTTTCAGACTATCAAATGCCTTTCTATAATCAATAAAAGCGATATACAGAGGTTTGTGTATTTTTCTATTAGCTGTTTTATAGTGTAGATGTGGTCGATAGTAGAGAAATTCTTACGAAAACCTGCCTGTTCTATAGGCTGGTTTTCATCAAGCTGTTTTGATATTCTGTCTAAGATTATCTTTGCAAATACTTTGTACAGATTCGACATCAAACTTATAGGCCTATAGTTTTCTATGTCATCCTTTGTCCCTTTCTTGTGTATAAGGATTATGTGAGATTCGCTCCACTGAGATGGTATCATTTTTGTTTTTAGTATGTCATTAAAGATCAACATAAGTAAAGGTATTATTTCCTTCATGGCTGCCTTTATTACCTCATTTGGAATGTCATCGGGTCCAGGTGCTTTTTCTGGAGGTAGGCTTCTTATTGCCTTAGCTATTTCCGATGGTAGGATTGTGGGTACTTCACTTTCTGCCTCTCTTAATATTTCAGATTCCTTTTCTAGCACTGTATTTATTTTATCCTTATCGGAATATAATGTTGTATAGAATTCTGTAGCTATTTCTTTAATTAGTTTTCTGTCTCTTTCGCTTTTTCCCTTCTTTTTGAGGTTTGGTATCCATTCTTTACCATATTCTTTAAGTTCTTTGAGAGCTTTTTTTACTCCGCCTGTTTTTTTAATATGTTTTTCCAACGTTTCCTGTCTGCGTTTTCTTCTGTCCCGTCTCATATTTTCTCTAATTTTCTTACTTATCTCTACTATCTTTCTTATTCTTTCTCTTTCCATTGTATATGTATCTTTACTTAGACTTTTACGTTCTGCTATTAGCTTGTAAGTTTCTTCACTGAATTTGTTTCTGTTAGGAGTGGCTCTCCTTCTTCCAATTGATTGTTTAAGTTTTAGTTCCATTTTATTATATCTATCTAATAGGTTTAAGTCTTCATATCCTATTTGCGTTAGAGACATAACAGTGGACTTGTGTGGTACTCCAGAAGTAGGTCGTTGGTTGCAGTATCTATTTATTTTATTTCTATTAAATTTAGGCCTGGGTATCCTGAGGCAACTTCTTACCATGCGGTGATTAGTGTTGAAGTTTAGGTTTCTTATTATTGTTGTATCACTAAAAGCTTTGGGATGGTTGCAACAGATGTAATCAATTTCATTTTTGTACTTTGCATCCGGATGCAAAGTATCAAAAAATTAGTTACAATTTTTTTTACTGTTAGAGTAACTCTTACAAATTAAATTTTTCATGTAAGATGTTTTAAAACTGACGTATTTTTAACTAAGAATAATATTCTTCTTAGGTTTGTCGTAAACACTAAAAGAAGACATCATCAAAAATCAAATCCACCAAAACTAGACATCAATTCGCACTAATAGTAGACATGTATAAGATCACTCTAATATTATGTGTTTTATCAAAATAAATCAATAAAAAATACTTTAAAATGAATACTGAGCACAATTTGTGCTTTAAAATTATTAAATTAGCAACAAAATATAATCAAATGAAATGTACTTGCTTCGGCAGTACATATACTATACTAATATAAAAATATAATTGTCAGAAAATCAATATTTAGCCATATTGCTTGTCAAAGATAATTACTTTTTGGGGTTTTGGGGGAGGCCTTTGCCCAGCAGTGGACGTCTTCCAAGCTGGGATGATGATGATGATGATATTAAGTACTTTAAACTATTCAAAACTTAAACTATTAATACTAGGACCTTATTCCTTTGGGGTTCAAGAAGAAAGCAGTCTCGTCCTTGTTATAAACTCGCTGAGGCGCATTAAGAAATACGGTATGATTATTACTGTTAAGGTAAGTGCCAACTTCTTGAAACCAATTTTTTATTTGAGATTTTTTTCGAAAGTGTCATTTTTAGTTCAATTTTCATATATTATTTGCAGCATTATTATAACTTGCGCTGCTCATTGCGAGACACTTAGTGTGGTTCCAACCCAATATATGAAAAAATGAGGTTTCTTAAAATAATGAATTTGATATAAAAATTTTTACACCTTTGTTACCTGTTACCTACCAAAGGAACCAAGATCCAGGTTTTATGTTTGGAGATCGTTCTTACCTGTGTTGGGGACACACATACAAGAACTTTCACATTTACTAATATGACGTAAGTCTGGCCGTCGTGGGCTCTTGGGCTATTGTGATTGACTTTACAAATACTCATAATCCTAATTATGGATATTAATGTTTCTTCAAAATAAGTTTTAATAATGTATTGTTAAATATTGATTTTTATGAATATTCCATTGTTCTAGAGTACATGAATAATAAGATACCATAGAGACAAAATTTTATTATACCTTATTTATAACTTTATTTTGGTACTAGAAATAAGTTTTGCAGAGTTTAGAGCTACAACATAATCTATGAAGGAGGGTTATTTGCAATTATAAAAATCAAAACCCTTATTAACTTCTGGTCTTACTTAATTCTAATTTGACTACTTCTAGAGGGTTTCTCTGTACAGCCTAAAAGTGATCTGGTATATATTTTTAAACAATAAGCACTGAATATTCAATATTAAGCATTGAAAGTAATTTTACTAATAATTTATACTTGTCTATTGTTTATTGTTGTATAAATTATTAGTAAAATTTTTTTGCAGTTAGTTCTTGTTCAGGCAGAATAAAATCGATAAAATTTAATCAATAGATTTTTTATGGACAATAATGATATGGCACACATACCTATACTAACAGTATATGGTGGTGGGGCACCAGTGATGGATGACAAACCAAATGTAGGTTGCCCTGACATGGTAGATTGGTAGCAAGATCAATGTTGTTTCTTTAGTTTTTTTCTGACTAAATGACCTACTTACACTAATTGTTGTAAACACATACACTGGTAGATCACCAAATGGTGAGAGGAAGGAATAAACCACTACGGATTCCAGGAGTACCAACAAGCAAGTTGACCTGATAGGGTACATTATTACCATTAGCAACTATTCCTTCTGAAGCCCACAACATAAATGAAACCTATTTACTTTATAGGTATATGTATTTTACTTCATGTATATGCTATAGCCACTGTTTGTTTCTCATTTGAAACATAATGTAAAAGTGTTTTTGCTGTAACATTTTGATTTAGGCATATTTTTTTTATATCTATGATTCAAATATACTATACATAGGAAAACTTCATAATTCAGATTTTGATAATCCCCCTATTTACTATATCCTACCACTGTCATTTCCATATTCCATCACTTATTGTTTAGTAATCTTTGAAGGCTTAATTCGTTGACTTTCAAGGTCAATAAAAATACCCCCTACAAGGGGTAATACAATGGGAAGGGGGAGTACCCCCTCTATATTTTACCCTTCATTTGATAACAAATACAGTTTATCTGAGCCATTATTAGCACTAGATTGGTGGATACTCAATGACATTTATCATCTTATATTACCATCCTACTTAATTATTTTATGCAAACACCTACGCAAACTACCTATTATTTGACTTCATTTAAAACTAAATCTGGTAATGCAAACGAATTCTTCTAATAATTATTATTATACACACCTATTTCGTAAAGAGATAGTTATCTCGATGAAATTTGTTTCGCACAGATCCAGCATTAAGAATGAACTTTATAAAAACATTGGCGCTTCCGGTTTTTAAAATTTGGATGCCAACCTGGATAGAAACTATTATTTTTGCACTTAACTTATCAATCTAAAAAATGCACTGAAATAAACACTCAACACAATTCTGGAAAATACACTAGACTCTGTTTTCATTACGACCACAGGACGACACTATCACAATTATCGGTGTTGAGGACACATGCACGAAACGGATGACTGATTTGTCCAATGACACTTTGTGTTCGATCTACTGTAATTGATACACAATAATGGAAAGTTCTTTGTATGATCAAACAACGGAAAGTCTTAACGTAAAATCAATAAAACATCGGAGAACATAATGTTTGCGCGTGTTAAAACAAAGCGAAATGTAGGTAATATAACGTTTTTATTTTACAACCGCGCCTAGCAGAACTAAACTATTATCAGTACTAGTTAGTATGATACAAAAGAATTCATAAGGAAGAATGAAATAAAAGATATGAGGAATTGGGAGGGTGAATAGAGCAACATTACATACATTTACTCCTTGCGCGCAGAAGTAAAATTATTTAATCCATGAGACTGAGAAAGACTGATTGCCCGATTGACAGATCTATTTGTTTTTTAAATATTTTTACTGCTTTGGAAACCCAATTACTAGTACAATACTTATTTTTTTCAACTTACATAATTATTATTACATACATATTATTATTATTATTATTAATGTTTTCATTTTCAATGATGCGTTTTTAATCATTTCTACTGTACAGTTCTAAAAAAATATTCAAATATTAAAAACTAATATTTTATATAATAAATGGAATGCAACGCATGATTAGTACAGAGAGAGATGTACCTACTTCTTAAAATTCCATGAAACCGCCGCGCCGCCAGCGCTGCGCCGTACTGGTGCCGGGTCCTTCGTGTGACAGAGAGGCAAGCTCCAAATAGTTTCCTGGATTTGTAACCCCGGTGTAGGTTTAAGGTTTTCTGGCCTCCTTTTCCGAAGTACGTCAAAACTCACATTCACCGCTCGTGTTTCTCTCCCTCCCACCCAAATCTTGTAGAATCTTGCTAGTGCTGCTTTAGATACAAGTTTTAGTATACAACTTACTGCAGAGCACTATCTTTTAGAACATTATAGAATGATTTCGCTGGTATAGTTCTCGCTCCCACTTTGACCGCATTAAATTAACTACATAGCCAGTTTTCGTTAATTCGTGTATTATTTAAATTAGATACATAAATATTGTACTAGTAGTTAGGTTAGTATATTATTTATTTGTTTTTATTGCAAGGCTTTTAGGTATATTTGATACTACACGTACACTGAAAATTACACGTTTAGTTTTTATATTAGTATATATATATATATGGTCTAGATGATGAAATAATTATATCATCTGGGATTTTAAAATGCTTTTCTTAAATAATCCCGTTGGGTGGATTAAAAAGGGCTTGTTTTCGGAGTTTTTTTGTACAAAATGGCAATGGAACTGAACTCGTTGTATCTACCCTTTTTATATTTCTGTCAACACTCGGCCCCTTTTGTTTTGGTTATATCAACACATAACTTAAATTTAATTCCAGTATGAAGGCCGTGAACTTAAAAAAATTGAAGAGATTTCCACAAAATATAATCTTACATTAAACGTAACAACAAGTGAATTTTCAAAGACTACTATAAATGTTTTGGGATACAACATATGTAACGGAGTCATTAAACCTGATCCGGAACGTTTACGCCCTCTCCTAAGACTACCAATTCCTACTGATTTTGTTTCTTTGCAACGACGAGCACTAGGTAGGTATGTTTGCGCACTATGCTAAGCGGATTCCTAAATTCTCATACAAAATACAACCATTTGTCAATCATAATACATTTCCACTTACGGAGGACACCATAAAAGCATTTGAAGATATTAAAATAGAGATAGCTAAATCTACAGTAGCTGCTATTGAAAGCGGCATACAAATGACTGCAGAAACTGACGCTTCAGACTACGCTATTGCAGCTACGTTGGAGTCACGAAGACGCCAGAAAGACATATCTACGTCAAGATGGTCGGCCAGTAGCTTTCTTTTCAAGAACACTTTCTGCTACTGAAAGTCACCCTGCTATTGAAAAGGAGGCTTCGGCATTTATAGAAAGTTTAAGAAAATGGAGACAATTACTAATAGGACGAAAATTCAAACTGATTACAGCTCAACATTCTATATTACTATTCAAGTTTAACCAGCAACATACATCAAAGACCAAAAATAAGAAGATACAGTGCTGGCATCTTGAATTAAGTTACAACTTTGCCATCATATATCGACCGGGAAAAGAAAATGTCGTGGCCGACGCATTGTCACAAGCAAATACTGTCATAGCTTCGACTTCGAGAAATTCATTAATGGATTTACATAAGACTCTTTGCCACACGGGTATTACACGGATGGTACATTGGGTAAGAACTAAAAATTTGCTCTTTTCTGTTGAAGAAATCAAACACATAAATACATTATGTCCCGTATGTGCTGAAATTAAACCTAGGTTCATAAAATCTTCTGGGACTTTAATAAAAGCTACTACACCATTTGAGTGAATTTAAATGAACTTTAAGGGGCCTCTCCCAAGTAGAACTCAAAATAAGTAGGTATATTCTAACTGTAGTAGGTAGATGAATATTCTAGTTTTCCTTTTGCTTTTCCATGTCCAGATTTAACAGCTGAAACCGTTAAAAGAAAATTTACTATTCTCATCTATATATATTTTTATTTCAGTGCATTTTTAGATTGATATTTTTTCTCATCCACGAAGGTCATCCAATGGCCAATCAATGCCAACATGGCTAACGGAAGGAAGTATAGTAATCATGAAAAATCTTGTGAGGATAAGTAAGTACGATCCGTTTGTAGAAGAAGTAGAGGTACTTTATGTAAACCTGCATTATTCTTAAGTGCGTTTGCAGAAGAAACTACAATTTCAAATAGGTACCTACTTGGCTCCAGCTAATCCTCATTTGTTAAATGAACCTGTAGGAGAACAGAACTCGAACGCAGAAACTGAATCATTTAATGCGGATCAATCTCCTGCTGACCAATTTCTAACAGACCAATCTCCCGCAGAAGAATCTCCTGCTAATCAATCTCTTAGAGATCAATTTCCTGCACTTCCATCCTTTGCTGAGGCAGAGACGTTCTACCAGGCTACGTCGCCCACCTAATCGGTTCCAAGATTATCAAACAGATTTCTAAGGCACGGGTGAATGTCGTGAAGCCAATAAATAAAAGAAGATTTCAGTTACATTTTATCTGTCAAATAGTCGTGTACAATTTTTAGCGTAATTGGGTAAATCTAGTTTTAATTAATAATTCAACACTATATTCATATCATAGCTGTAACCTGAAATTGCTTTCGTTGCATATGGCTCATGGATTCCTTTGTTATCATACAATAAAGTGGTTTATAAAAAAATATAGGTAGGTAACTAGATATTATTGGCGACTTTGTCTGTTGTGATAAAGAAATGCCTCAGTGCGTTCTCATGGTATAATTATCATGTGTAATCCCGTTTTGCTGGTTAGCAATGATAATGTAACAGACCTTTAAATTAATAATATTAGTATACAAGTATAAATAGAATAACATACACAGGTAGGGTAGTCATTGTCAAGTCAACAGTCTACGGTGTCGTAATCGCAACACTGCCAGCGGTTATTGATGTTTACATCAATGGAGAATCGATCTAATATATCTACAGGCATATTGATGATAAAAGATTTTTTTGTCTGGCCCATTTCAAACACACGATCTTTGGGTCCGTGATAGTAAACTAATCTATTTTTAAAAATATTTTGTAATTGCTTTGAAAAATGCAGAAATATTAAAAACTATTTGCATGCAAATACCTGCATTTTGTAGTTTGCACATCTCTGCCTATCTGTCTAATCTCCAGAAATTAGTTCCTCAACAAGAACATAGCGTATCCAATCAAATTTTCCACATTTTTTTTACAAGAAGCAATGATTTAATAAATATTTTACGTCCGATACAGGCGTTGAACAAACACGTAGAGACGTGATACATCAATTAGAAAAAGACAGATCTAAACCTGATAGGACACTGTGCCCCCTATACACTTCAAATAAATCTTAATATGCGTTCCATGCAATTTTAGACGAATATGCGTGCAACTATAGTCGATTAGTAATGACAACAAGCGTTTAGAGATTTTAATAAAGCGTAGCATGACTGATAGCCAGTACTATGGACGGTACATGCGTATGATATAGGATGTATGTTGATGGATAATTTGTATTTAAAATAAAAATACGTTAGTTTGTATTCGCTATTTTAAAATTCACACAAAATACTAATGTAGTAATTTATCATTTGTATTCTAATTAAAGCCAAGAAAGTATTTTGCTGAAGTCTGCACATAAATGTACATAAATTTTATTTATATTATAATACCTATTCTCAACACCTCTACTTCGTATTTGTATCAGAATCATGACTTCGTACGATATATCTTCGTTTCGCCCACGGTGGCGGTGACGGTATTTGCGCTCTCCAATGATTTAAATAGATCAAGACTGAAATACCTATTATTTTTATGCGCAAAATTCTATAGTTGCCGCGAAGTAACCCATTCGTATAGCTCTAATAGGTAAGTCGCGTGAAAATATGAAATACATTTAGTTCCTATAGCTGATTAATACAGAGATTTGGGAGGAAATTGTTAGTAATGGGAACCACATAGTGTGTCATGTCTATCAGGTAGATCTTCCACGTGGTTCCTCCAGGAAACCATAATAGTTAATTGTTAGTAAAGTGGCAACAAAATCTGATTTTACACCATTATCTTAAACTGGTTCCTCGCCAGTGTATACCGTTAGTGCAGGCAAGTGCTCGATAGAAATACACAAAAATTACAACATATAGATATCGCCACCTTATAAACCCAAAAAATGCTTCACACAGTAGGTGACAGCATATCTATATGATAATATTACACAGTAGCTGTTACTCTCAACTTAAATATTACTCAATGTGGACGATTGAGTAATATTTAATGAATTAAAATAAATACAATTTCGAAAAATAAAAGTAACCTAAATTACTCCTTATAAAATTCTCTATTTGTAAGTGAATATTCCCTTCATAGTCCGGCCCAGCCGTTTCAGAGATTAGCAAGAAAAACAATAGTTTTTTTTTTAATTACTATTTTTATGTAAGTACCTTATATACGTCCATATACCTTTAGTGGCTAAGTATTATAGGCCAATATACGTTTAGTAAGTAAGTAATTTGAAAATACAGACACTTCAATTTTGTTTATTATTAATTTATTACGTGCCCAAATGCCCCGCGATGGATTGGAGCTCCCTAGTCTAGTCTAGTCCCTACTCCATAACCAAACGATAACCGATAGCTTCTCTACTCTCGCCTGAAAATCAATCTAACAAATGCTTACCGACTATGGCCAATTTGTTCGTTTTTTTAATTTTTTTTATAAATATCTTGCAAAATCCCTGATCCCTTCACAGACTTTTTAAAGTTATTTTTCCTGGTTTGTTTGAAGGTAGGACATCCAAATATATTTGTATATCTAATGTAACTGTAAAGAATTAAAAATAAAACTAAAACTTCGCACATTTACGTTCTTTGTCTATTCTTAGAAAATAGTACTTTATTACCAGCTATGGTTATAGGGGCCCCCTTATCCTGTGCCCAGGGCCTCTAATAGGTGAAAGACGGTCCTGGTGTCATCTACATTTTATCTTTTTTCCTATCTTTACTTTCTCTACCCAAAGATTATCTGAAATATTAGCGATAAAGAGAATATATAAATTTTTGATGGATTTTCAGACATACCTACATGCGAGCAATTTAAATCGTGTTGTGATGCACTTAATACATAACGTATATAATACGTTACATAATACACATAGATTTATCTAACGTAGCATTTAACTGAAGGAAACTATTACATAAATAAATTGCAAGATTTCTTGTAGGTAAGAGAGCTATTTTTGTACGTGTCGGAGTAGGTGGATAGTTATAATTAGAGAAGTAGACAAAATACACGCAAGTAGTAAAGGAATAGCTTAAAAATAGCTTCGGCTCTATTATGGC
Organism: Achroia grisella; assembly: GCF_030625045.1. Taxonomy (NCBI): domain Eukaryota; kingdom Metazoa; phylum Arthropoda; class Insecta; order Lepidoptera; family Pyralidae; genus Achroia; species Achroia grisella. Next base: position 1,049,821 of record NW_026712938.1, read on the forward strand.
ATTACGGAATGCTTCTTATTTTGTATTTTCATAATAATATGTAGGTATATAAAATAAATTAATCCCATGCGGTGACGGAGTAAAAATCTACAATATGTGTCATTACTCCTTTCATTTCCAGGATGTTCTAAGAGGCGAATAAGGGACAAAACACAATAGTGTGTTTAGTAAACCAAATCCTATATAAACCTACTATCCCCGGTGGGTAAGTGGGTTGGATGTCTGATTTGGTTTATTTATCTTACGTGGTCATAACTGTAAGCTTTATGATTGTTATCAAACGAGATCTGTGTCCAATAGAATATCAGTTTCTAAATCTTCTAACTTAACTCCTGGTTAATTCGTCACTATGACCTAATCCTAACTTCATCATTCTGCACTGATATCTTATCCTCCAATGGGGTCCGGTCGTGTTAAACGTATGTTACGTTTACCACGTTCCGTTAGTACGGGCGCAGATATTTCTAATAATTAGGTACATAGGTATCTAATAAATAACATAATCGAAAACCTTGTAAAATCTAAAAAGAGAAAAATGTTATATTTTGATTATTTTTTAATGAAATTCAAATTACATGATTACAATAAAAATAAATAGTAAAAGTGAAATTGACAATTCAATTTGTATAATTTGGCATCAACACGCTCCACGATGCATGATTGAGGCCAGTGAAACGCTATTTAGCTTGATGAAATAAGCAATTCTATTAAGCACTCTTCACATCACTTACTTTTACCTAATAACAGAAAGTCGGAAATCGCAATAGGCATTACGTACAGAGCGATGTGTGCCGAGCAACACGACTATCCGGTACAGGTAGGTAATTGGTCATTTGGTAGGTAGGTATAGGTAATTACTAACTTGACTATACTTATATATCTTAGGACGTTTCAAATCTCAACTATAGTATCGATCAAGTTTCGCTTTCGGTTAATCACAGGAAATAATTAATATTTCGGTTTCAATAGGAATTAGCAAACTATCATCTGAAAATATAGGTACCTACCTACACAATAGTAGATACCAACATATTAATAATTACATATATAATTAATAGGTAAGATAATGAAGATGATAGATGTTAAGTAACAAAACGGTAACATAATTAAAAATAGGAATACCTACGCTGCAAATGACATACATTGCGAGTACGTTACTGATTATTTCTGAATATACTAGCAGACTGATTTTCAGTTATAATCAGTAGCTGATACGATTGCGAAATAGTTAAAACTTGCAAAATGTAACTAACTGCCTCCGTCACTGTTTCAATGTTTTGTTTATGTATGGTGAAAAATGACTATGTGGTGGAATGTTGAACGAAAGTGGAATGTATCTACGACAAGGGTTTTGTATCCGTTGAACTAAACGCTGCAGTCTACACAGTAGATGAAATCTATAATAATAACTCTATAATTGATCTTTACGGGAATTAATTCTGTTATTATTGTTTCATTTGACAGTACTTATTTCGGTACTGTACCTACCTACGGTCAAATGTTTAACGATTTGCCAACTCTCCCTCCAAATATGCTTCTACTATGGAGTACTTGAAGGGAGGTGGGCGCCGCGGTGCGTTACTGCCAGGTTACGTAGGCACTGAGTATATATAACTTTAAAAAACGTTACTACTTAGATGAATAATGGCATCTCAAGTCCACTACTGTCATGTAGGCAACACTATATTTTATGTAATGAAGGTGACAGTTTCTTTGCTTTTACTTTCTAAGTGCTATACTATTATTGGGAACTCGTATTTTCTACAATAGTTCTGTCGAATACTCTTATTCTTAGCTAGAATATAGTGAATATTCGTTAATAGACAACAACCACTTAAATAGAATTAATCCGAGCATCTTACTCCCATATTTGGGGGAAAGGGGATTGTTAGTAATGTGGACTGAAGATCTTATTGCTGGCAATGTACCATGTCTGGTTGACCTCCACGAGATTCCCCCTGGAAACCATCATGAAAAATTCATGGTGAATTTGTCACGATGGGCTAACTGACCTGAGCTCGTACTCATCTTATCATCCTCCACTGGTGCCCCGCCAGCGTAAACAGTTAGCGCAGGTGGGTGTACCATTCCATTACATCCATAAAAATAGTCGGATTTTAATGTCTTCGGCAAAATGTATTGTATTCGGCCCTTCATCACAACGGCGATAATCGTATAAAATTGAATTTCATGTAAAATGGAGTATTAAAGAGTATTAATTATTAGACAAGGTTGTAATTTATAAAAACATATTCTAATATTGATAAATCTTGGGTAATATTTTTTGACATTTTGGAATATATAAACTCGTATAATATATTGCAGATAGTTATATAATTGGAAGACATCGAAGAGTACAATTTTACTTATAACACTAATTGACTAATTACTATTTATGTTTGATATTTATATTTACGAAAATAATAATAATTATTAATCTACTAGTATATTTTCAGAATAAATCCATATTATGTAAAAATAAAACATTACTTTAAAATAATTCTATAAATCATAATACCAAAATGCTAACAAGATTATATGACACTTGAACATTTATATAAATAAAAACTCATAACAATAATTTTAAATTATTAATGCTGATATTACATTACCGTCAATATAAACGCAAATTTACATAAAGTTTAAAAAAATAAAATGCAATAACAGGTAATATTAATATTTTAAATTTTATATCTCTTTCAATGATCTTCTTAGTGTATCCAAATAAATCTCCGCATGCTTTGGTTGAAACACTAGAGCAGGTCTCAAACGGATTGCAATTTCTCCACATACGCCCCCGATTACTCCTATAAATAAAGAACATAAACAATTAAACTTCAACCTCCAGTATTTTGGATACATTTAAGAAAGTCCACGTTATAGAAATAGGATATTTACCATGATAATATTATTTATGTCTCTTAACAACAGTGTTTATAAAAACAGAGACAAAAGAAAAAGGAATTTGAATCCTTATAATATTATCATGGTAAATATCCTATTTCTAAGGCCAAGAATGAAAATTACGCAACTTGTGATCATATAAAATACTACCGCGATATGTTAATGCAACTAGCGTGGCTTTGTCAGTGAATAGAGTACCTACATGAAAGTAATTTCAAAACCTAATTGAATCAGCTAGTAATAGCAAATGTAGTGTATTATTCAATTTTATGTTGTCGGCCGCATTGATTACACGTTACATAAGCGTATGACACTTAACAATACGTTTTCCTTTTTTTACCCTAAAGCTGCACAGAAACTGGACGTAATAAGATCGTCAGTTATATGGAAATGGATGACATGAGAGAAAAAATAAGTAATTTCTAAAAAGTTGGGAATTTGAAATGGTTCAAAATATTTTTATGAAACAAACAAAGGAAAGTGACGCAGTGTCCCTAAGAAATCAAGCCAACGGTTATTAACAATGTGACGTACGTTCAAATGTCGCCTTAGACAGTTGGTAGTGATTGCATCAGAACCATACAATAACAAGCATTTATTTATTTATTGACCACCATCTTCTCACATAACCTAGCCATGAAGTTCATTTAGTATGTACTAATAACTTTAATTATTGCTATTATTACTTACCGTTATTTCTCATGTTATTATTGATTTTATCTCTCACTTCGGTGTTGCAAGAATTGAATGAAAGGAATGTCCCACGGCCTCGTACACTGTTTATTAAAGTTGGAAATTCCTTCTCAATTTGGTGAAGGCCGTCTTTTAATACTTTCCCGGACTTGTTTACAAGAAATAGAAGATTTTCTTGTTTTATTACTTGTAGTACACGTTCCAGAAGTATTAACTTTCCGGGATCTCCCATCCAAGTATTGAATATTCGGTACGACTGAGCAGGTCTGAAATTTCAAGTCGTAAGAAGAAGGCTAAAAAATCCTATTGAATTCTAAATTCTTAGCAGTCACCAGTCCCGGATCTTAATTTTTTTCGAGGCAGGACAAACATTAAAAACATAAAAAAAAAGCGACTGTGGAGCTTCTTTGAAATATCGCTTTTTATAGAATTAGTTGATAGCGTTGCATTCTCAAATTGTGATTTCAGGTTTGCGTAGTTGTCTATTAAATCAAGTGTTTTAGGCAACTTTTTTTCGCTAACTTAGTGAAAAAAAGCTGCCTAAAACACTTTTTTGATTATAATAGAATTGTAAATCATTATCCTCTACGAAAACCCAACCAAATAGTTATTCTCTATAGAACCATTTATAAAGTTTTAAAGATTTTTTGTCGAACTATTGCAATTGACCGCAGCTGACTTTTACAGCTTGTTTTACAGAATGGGCGAGTGCAATCAGCACTTTAAACCCGCAGAAAGACTTATAGAGTGACTTAAGGTCCACCGTCTAACAGATACAAGCTTAAATATTATATGTTCGATTGATTCTTATATAATCAACACATTATGAACATGTGGAGTAAGATGTTATTCAGTTTCATATACATTTACCTAACTTACATATTATACATTGAGATATGGACGAAATATTTGTAAAGGATAAATTAATAATTCCGATTTTAATAATTTCATCCATAGAAAACCATATTACGCTGGTATTATGGTTTTCTATGGATATTTTCTATTGAGTATATTACTATATATTTAATAAAAAATAATAACAATTACACAACACCGAAGCTCGTGGACAAGACACAAGGACGTGTTCTGAGTGTTTTAAATCACGACTTAACTCATGTAAAAAGGAACTAAATATGAAAGAAAATAATTTAATTACATCTGCAATTTTAAAACAACATTGTACTAGCTGTCTGTGCCTGCGATTTCACCCGCGTGAAATTTATAGCCTATATGTTATTCTCATATATAAGCGATGTTACTGTAAAGTTTTATCAAAATCCGTTCAGCAGAAAGTGAAAGAGTAACAAAGATCCATCCATACTCACAAACTTTCGCGTTTATAATATCAATAAAATGTTGTTGATGATTCTATTCTCCGCATTTAACTTCTCGTTTAGGTCGTGTGTGTATGATGAGACATGATATGTGTAGATGAACTGGTGGTATACATACTTAAAATCGCTACTAAAATAAAATCCCCCAGTCAACATTTTTTTACTGAATGTAAGAACGTCTGGTGGCGACGGTAGGTTGAAATGTTCATAACACCACATTTTTCCTGTTGGTCCACACCCTGTCTGCACTTCGTCAATAATAAGAGCCACGCCTTTCTAACAACAAAAGAACAAATATTAGGTATATAATATAATCATTAATATGCTTTACAAGCAATATAACTGTAACTGTTGCTACATTTTTATATAATGCTACAATTACTTTTGGTTATTATTTAAATGTTTTTGTTTTGATCTGTTGTTGCGCTATTTCATAATTTTGTGAAATTATAATTTAAAACAAGACAATTTACAAATTATAATAATATTAAAGATATTTGTACTTAATGGTACTGTATACAATTTCCTTTAAAGTAAACAATGAGTTTCAGTTATGTATATATGCAGTCTTTCATTTAAAACACAATTGATTTCAATACATTTTTTTATAGTACGATGGTGGCAAACAAGTATACGGCTCATCTGATGGTAAATAGTTACCGTTGCCTATGGACGCTTGAGACACTGGGGTGTTACGTGCGTGTCAATTAATAATAGATAAACTAACATAGTTCATTCTAAAAGTATACAATTTTACACATTTGACAGTGCAATAACATTTAACATTTGCAATTGAGAATCATATAAATCGGATGTAACTGCTACTGTAAAATTTAAGGGTTTTTGAATGTAAAACCATAAATTTCAATGTGTTTTAAAATTGACTTTTAAGCATCTGCGCTTTAGATATAGCTCCAGGCATATTGCCTTATACTAATTGCATGTGAAATTATTGTTTATTCCATTTATCTTCATAAAACATATAAAATATTATTTTACCTGTTTACATATTTTTTGAAGATTCTGAAAGAACTCTGGCGATGCCTCGTAGTCTCCTCCTTCTGATTGAATCGGTTCTACAATTATTCCCGCTACTGGATTGGATTTTTTCTTATACTCATCAATAATATTTGCCACTTGTTCGAGACATCTACAAACAACGGTGTACATATTATATAATGCACAAGTTGTTGCTGCACCGAAACAGTTAGTTTCCCGGTCCCGAAAATAATACATAAGTAACAGCCTAAATAAGTAACAATTTCCACATGAACTGTCAACCCTACTGTATCATTTTATGGAGGAAAAAGAAAAAAAATTAAACCATTTAAAGTGAAGTTTGCGTGAATATTAGTAATATTTGAAATCATCTAAATCGAACATTCACCGTTTGTATTGTCTGAAACTATACATATATGTAACTCACATCATCAATTTGAGTGTTTTACATGTATATAATATATGTAGGTATGTACAAAATAATGAATTTAAGTATTTCTATCAGTTCTTTAATACACTTAAAATAAGTACTGCGAAGCGTGAGACTAGATAGCGCTGTGTGAATCGTCCTGTGTTATTATTATTAGATTACAGTATTAGAACATTGGAATTAGACTATTAATAAAAATAGCGCTGTAGTAACTAAGTTGGTGTATCTATTTTTCTTTAAATAGCATATTCAGTAAATAAAGATTTTAAGTTAATACAGTTAACCATTTAACTGTTTATTACTCTGATCATATAGTAAAACTAAATGTATTTTGGCTGCTGCTTTTATTGTCACAAAGCTTCTAATACCTAACAATTATATATGCATACAGTGGTATATAATAGGTTATTAGTGAATTTTAAATACATGATTGTATTTCAGATAACAACTAAATATCTTTTTCAATATCAAAATGCCAGTTAAAGAAAAACAGAAAACTAAATTTAATTGTGACAGTAACAAGTAGGTTATTTGCAAATTACTTGATTATTCTTAATACGTCTCTAGGTATAAATTAAAAGCAACTAAAACGTAACACTAATTAGATTAGCGAATAAACTGTGTACTACTATTAAGTTATTAATAAAAATGTAGGTATGGTGCATATTACACAAAGAAAGTAAATGTATTACTGCACCCAATAACTCCAACCGTGCCTCAATTGTGGAAAATAACACCGAATACAAACTTGCCAACGACTCATTTTTCAATAACATTAATTGATTAAATATGTCTGAAAAAAGAAATAATATAGAATATTAAAATAAAGCGTTAAAAAAAAAAGAAAAGAGGCTATTTAGAGGTTTAATAGTAAATACTTCTGGTCATCTTCCTGATTTTCACGTTGGTGCTCCTCTAGGGGATATTTGTATCTTGGAAACGGAGCAACAGGCCAATCAAAAGCAGGGCAATCCAACTTATGGATTGGTTTTGATCTTGTAGTGGAAAGAGCGCCAAAGGTGCGACCATGGAAGCTGCCCTAAAATTCATGAACAGTGTAATACCGCCAGCAATACTATTGAAATCAATTAAAATAAACCTCAGAATTATTGTGGCCACTACATAATATTTGTGTATTTGTGAATCTTATATTGCGACATTAATACAGTTGCTAAACTTAAATTTATGTTACAAAGAATTCCAATCCAAAAGGTTTTAAAATATATTTTAGTAGATATATTTGGTGTTTAGTACCTGAAATGACAAAATCGATAAATTTGGAGAGCCAGGTGACTGATTCAACATGCACGAGTTCATTTCTTCGGGTGTGAAATCGATCTTGCCACCGCGCTCTTTTTTACGATACCACATGAAAACAGCTTTATATGCGTTCTCATTTGAACAAGAGCCACACATCATGGTAGCGATGTGGTCAAGACCTTCAGGTGCTACTGATAACAATACATTCTTTAATCGATGTGGCCAGTCTGTAGAAGGAAACACACCCAATGCAGGTCGATTAACCAATGCTCTCTGCAATATGTCAAAAATATATTAATTTAAAATAACTTAGTCTTTATAATAGCTACATAATATTCATTTCAGCAACATTTAAAACTTACATAGTGAATCTCTTAACAGTTCAAGATTTATTAGTCATCTAAGAAACATACACAACGTTTCTTAGATAGCTATGCTAGCTAGATAAACGAAACAGCGTTATGCGGGGTCTTACTGTATTATTAAAAAGTACAAGTATAGATATCTGTAACTCTTTCTTTCGTCTCTTGAACTATCGGTGATTGATATTAATCTATCGGTATGACGTCTTACCGTTATGTACATATTTGGAAACGTAGCGCAGAGTTTTGAGGATTCGCCGGGTTGAAATAAAGGAGCGCTAAACCGAAACATCTTACTGTACGTTATAATTTAGACAAGTCTTACTAGATTATGCTGATCTTCAAAAGCCGTCAGTAACTCGGGGTGGTTGTATCCAATAGGTACTGACGATATTTGTGTAAATGCATCCAAGTACTCATTTCCATCAGCATCCACAAAATAGTTTCCGACACTTTTATCGTAGTCAGCAAAGAGTTGAACAGAACCGGCTTGCTGAAATTATATTACACTATACCAGTGGTCGTGAAAAATTCTTAGGTGGGGTCCAGATAGTGTGGGAAAATTTTAAGGAGGTCCAGAAACAAACAAGTAGGTAATAATCTTTATTTTTTTGTTTAAATTTACAAGACCTAAAATTAATATGATAAACTAGAACGATCTTGATAGTTTGGTAGGTACGCGAGAGGAACAGCAAATTCAAAGTGTTTCTTCTAAGTGGGCGTCCGTTAATCTCGAATGAATGACATTTGTTTGTTTTATAAAAATTCATCTTGGAAAAGTATTAAGTCCACAATCGGACCGCAGCCTGCATGTTGTTGACCGGAGCTCTAAACTATTATATATAATATAAATAATTATTTTTATTTCATACTAGGTATTTCTTGTGATTAAAACTTTCATTCCCATTTTCACATGGTCTTATCTGTACTAGTGATACAAACACAGTCATTTAGTTGAGAAAAGAAAACAAACAAATAGACAGACAGACACACCATTGCATTTTAATAATATATTTTATATATATATGTATATATTTTTGTAAATGATCTTCTCGTAACCTTAACCTTGTAAGAATGAATTAGTCATGTCCATATATAAAGTGCGGCGGCAACACATCCTTGTTATGTCACGTTACTAAATGGGTCAATTCACTAAATGGGTGCTCCCCGTGTTTGGACGTATTTGTTCTCATCGTCATACCTTACATGAAAATCGATTTTCATATGAATTAATTTAGTATTGTGTATTACATATTGCTATTGTATATTACAGTATCAGAAATAAATATCACATCTATTAAACTTGAAAGTGCAGTAAATTGTTCACATTTCTGGCTATAAGGGCTTCCACATAAAAAATAGATGTATTCTGTCGCATACCTTATATTAGACCTACTTAATAGAAATAATCCTACCATTCATTATCTTAGTGTAACTCTACAGATTTATGTAGCTCTCACTAAGATAGACCTCAAATGGAATAATATTTCATGAAGTTAACACTTATCATATTTTGGTTGTGTGAACCAAAACTATAGTATAAATAATGAATACTATACTATAATACACAAATAATTAGAATTTTTTTTTCATAAGTGTACCTGCAACGAATTGAGATCCTTTGTTAGCTGTAATGTTTTTGGACCAGGAACTGAAGTTCTAATTGATGGTTTGCTGGGTTCACAGGGCACTGTTGTAGACAATGCTCTGAAATCTGTCATAGTAAATTAAATACAGATACTGCATAAAACCATAGGAGATATATTATATGTTCTTAGTAAGTTAATCTATAGGTAAACTTTTGTTAATAAAGTAATCTAATTGAATACAAATGTATGTAAATAGCTAAAGAAATAGATTTTTTTTTGTAATTAGTATGTACATAGTGTAGGGATGATGGATGGACTGGATTGGAGCTCTAAATATTCTTAAAATTTATTGGATTCTCTTCTTATAGAAAATCCAATAAATGTTGTTTATAATAAATAAATAATCAGTAGAATCTGTTAAAAATAAACAGACAATAAATTGGCACCTCAAGGTATCTTAGGTTAACTTACTATGTCAACATAGCAGCACCCACTAACATTGGAATTAATTAAAAAATCAAAATTATTATAAATTTATAATAATATTTTTTATTGACACCAAATTTAAATATTGTAAATTTGATTTCAATCATATCATATTATCCAGAATTATTTCATTCTCAATATCTTTGAATTATTACATTACTTGTATTATTTTTTTAATATTTCACATTTTAGATGTAGTTGACTACATCTAAATTGTGAAATATTAAAAAGGTATATTATAACTAGCTGCACCTGCGAGTTCATCTACATGGAATTAAACTTTATTTTTCTAAAATAAAAGTAGCCTAAGTTACTCCTTATTACATCAGGTCCAGCCATTTCAGAGATTAGCCGGAACAAGCAGACAGACAGACAAAAATTGTAAAAAATGTTATTTTGTGTGTATGTACCGTATTCATATGCTTGTAGTAAAAAACGGTTATTTGAATATTACAAACAGATACTCCAATTTTATTTATATGTATAGATGTATAGATTGTTGTAGTTTATTCTAGGTTCAATGTTGGGTGTGATTGTTGCCGAGTTTGCTGTATCTGAGAATTTAAATATCTGAAGATATTAATAATAATAATTCCTATGTGATGGGTTGATTCATACCACAAAAATAGCTTTCGATGGCTACATACGATAAGAAAGTAATTATATACTTACTTTTATAAATTAGAGTTGGAACGGTGTTTTTCATTAGCCAATTATTCAACTGTAGCATTTTCAATTAATAACGCACAACTTATACAAATTCAAACTGGTTGATAAGTAGTTTTAGTTATTACGATTTTTCAATTCTATCAAAACAGTTCAAGTCAAGAACGAACGGTCAAATCAATTGACTTGAATTGATAATATGAGTTTCAGTGGTAATTCATAAATCAATTGTTGTTGTGTAGTAATGTATAGTGTAGTGTTTTTTATAGTTCGAGAACTATAGAATGAACGAATTAGTTCGGAAGAAAGTTCGACGAACTACTCTGAGCTTGATTGATAGAAAAACGACTTGTTTTGAATAAATAGTTTATTTTGTTAATATAATATTATGAACGTACAATATAGTTTTTTGACAATATATATTTTTCATATAAAAGCGGCGATCGTGTGAGTAGTGTCACCAACATACTCGATTTAATACGCAGATTCTTACTCCTTAGTTCGTTGTATAAAATTAAAAAAATCTATACAGGCCCTAAAAATGAGACCCAATTTCCTGCTTTTCCCTGTCACAAGTTGGAAGCTCAAAAAGTTTGAGAACCAAATTGAGCGATAAAACAGCGTTAGTCTTGTCACAAGACTCTTGTGTAGTTTAAAAAATAGAAAAGATCACCGATATACAGACGGAATTGGCAGAACAGAGTGTTAAGTCATTAATCCTTTATTTATTAAAATGAAAGAGTAACAAGACCTTTTGTAATAAAAACTTCGGTTTAAAGTAGAGCTATGGTAAATAAAAATACTGAAAAGTTGCACTTTTTCTATGGCAACGAAAAACGTTTTATAGACAAAAAGTAATAATGAAAGTAGTGATTAGTGGCTACAAGTCTAAATGTCATTAACTTTGTCAAATGTCATTCCTCTGTCATCTAGTTTTACGCATTACTACTTTTAATAATATTTATTAAAACCTAGTGTTTATTTTATTTGCTCACTTGATCACTACAGTAATATTTCAATATCAGATTTTACAAGTCATCGATGTTTGCAACTTTAAGAAACAAGTTAAAATGGGGTTCCAAAGCAACCTCCGAATGTTGGAATATTCAAACAACCTATAGTTTCTCATTGTTTATTGCAGTACTTGAAGATCTGATATTTTGGAAAAAAATTTGGTTGTCTTTGTCTTTTGTGTTCTTTTATAATTTAATTTTACTGTAAGTAGATCGCTGATTTTAATAGTAAGACAATATTTTATTGACGTTTTATTTTATTAAGTTTCGCTAAAACCGTTCTTTAATTGCAGATTATGTATTCGACAGCAAATAAATTGTTTTGAATTTATTCTTTACATTTCTATTATTATTATATCAATTGATGCATTGGAAACCTGGTTAAAATATAAACATAGGACTACATTTTTAAAAAAACTTGTAGTTAATGATGGAAATAAAATAAGGACAACTTTTCATCAGTTTAACAAATTCTTTGAAAAGAAATGGACCAATTTCATATATCTAAGGGAAAAAAATCCAACAAAGGTTAGTTACTTATATACTAGTTATTGCATCATAATAACATTTATTGTTTGATGGAACTTCTAGTTCAATTGTAAAATTTGAGTTACTGTTTTTGTTTTGGCAGTAAACAGGAAACTTTAGGGCAAACCTAAAACTATATACAGTGGTGGTCATATAATTAGAAACACTTCTTATGAATAAAGAAAGTATAACTTAAACATACAAATTATCGGAAAAAATATATACATTCAATAATTAATAATCATGCAATAATATAGCCACTCAAATTAAAAACTCATTAAATAGATAAAATATAAAACATATTTTAGTATCAATTACAAAATCAGTCTTACGTATGTAGAAGTTCATTTTCTGTTACTTGCTGCTTGGACACCTAATGGGAACCATTAGGAAACACCTTGGAAACATTTAAAAAAAAGCATTAATATATCGTTCTTTCTTTGGAATCGAAGAATAACATTTCTTTCTTGCCTTTTTCTATTAATTTGGCGGCAATTCAAAATTTAATCTGATTTGTATTTTGTTCTAAATGGGCAAAATAAAAGTGATGCGTCAACTAGGCAAATAATTGTAAATTTACATGTAGATCATAAATGGGCGTACAGAAGAATAGCTGAGCATTTAAATTGTTCTATTAAGAAAGTTTTTAATGCAATTGATTATTATAAAACACATGGCTATCATGATACTATTGAAAATGTTCTTAGAGAGGCTCAGCCAAAAAAATCCTCTCTCAAAGAAGTCATGCTAATCGTCCGAGTTACTAAAAAAGATCGATTTAAAGACTCCAACCAGATTAAAAATGAAGTCTTTTTGCCTGATGATCTTCGGCGTATCAGTCTTGACAAGATATTTCTCACATCTCGTTATTTTTAGATGAAACAATAATAAATATGGTAAATTCCGATGGAAATTGCTATGTTAGATATCCTGTAAACAATGCTTTTAATTATAAATACACAAGGGGAATAGTCAAGCACAGTGGCGGTAATATTAAAGTTTGAGGATGTTTTTCCGAATATGGAGTTGGACTCGTTCGGAAGATTGAAGATATAATAATCAATGTCAACGCAAAAATATGTTAAAGTACACAATGATTCTCTACTCGGACGATCATTTGTCTGTAACCTGGATCTTTCAGCATGAGAATAAGCCTAAACACACGGCTAATAGCGTCAAATGTTTCCTTAGTGCAGCGTATATCCGTTTTAGACTGGCCAGCAAATGGTCAGGATTTAAACCAGATAAAAATCTTTGATATATTGTTAAAAAGAAAGTCTTAAACTAACGTAACACTAGTCAAAACGAACTACATGAAGCATTAGTTGATGCATGGAATTCAACCCCCCTATAAAAATGTATGAAATTGATTGAATCAATGCCATGTCCTTGCAGTGCTGTTATTGAAAATAAGGAATACGCCACTAAATATTAATTGTAACTATTGGTAGGCTGTGGGTAGTAGCTATTTCGTAAAAAACAATACTAACTACTAATTCTTTAAAAAAATAGTTTTTTATACTTGTTTGTTGTTGTTTCTAATTAGTTGACCACTATTGCTGGTACCTAAAAACTGATTTAAATGTTTGTTCGTAACGTAAAATTGAAACTGCTCTAGTGTAGTGGGATTTATATTGTTTTTCCAATAAATGATGAATCGTGAAAATATTGTTGTCCTATTTATTGTTTTATTTCAAAATAAAAATGATTGGGTGAAGTATCTTACATAATGTCAAGAACCGTTGGTAGTGTTTCTAATTATGCGTCCACCACTGTATATATATATATATATATATATATATATATATATTTATTAAATATTCTTCATGATCTTGTTTAATAACTACATTAAATTATAAGTCAACAAAATGACATCAGTTACAAAAGAAATGTATAGCTACATATATGAATTTTATCATATAGTTGAAATCTATGTAGTTCTTTTAAAAATTTAAATGGAGATAATGTTACTATTTTTGACCTGATTTATTAGCATTGTGATCTGACAAGGTTCATGGTGATGGTAAATTGCTTGTTACTTCTGCTAGGCCCACCTTACATGTTTCCAGATGGGGGATAAAAAGTAACATTGCCAAGCAACAGTCATAACTTACCTCTCCAATGGTATGCACAAGCTGTGGGTAACTGAATACCCACATAAAAATACCCATCATAAGCTTAGAAAAGGAGCTTGTCAATGCAGATGCAAATCTAAATTTTAATTTGCAATTTCCTCTTCATTAAGTTCTAATGCGATAAAAGATTTAAGTCAGATAAATAAATACAAAATTTATATTAGCAGAGTGTGGATAATGACAACTAGACATTATATAAGTTTTCAAATGTAACAAAGTAATACTTGCACTAAGATTATTTAACTTTGCTACTACTAATTGTTTAATCTAGTTATATAAAAAAGTCTCTAAAATGCTGCAAATAAATCTTATGTATTTGAAATATATGCATATTACTAACAGGGTGTATTGGAACCCAATGGTTCTGATACCAATATCAAAGATTGAGTACCAACAAGAAAGAGTTTTTGGTCAAATTTAAGCTACCACTCAAATAGTAAGGTCACTATGACCAGTGGCTCTGCAAGATATTTTAGACATGATACAGCTGAACTACTGTAGTTCTAAAATAAATGAAATGAAAAGCAATTGTCTAATTAACAATACTATTTAATAGCATTCTTCACCTACAGTATTTCTTGGATTAAATAATAAGTATCAGCCTATTACAAAAAACTGATACTGTAGTTGATGAAAATCTGTTTTTGGCCCATGCTACATTCAATATTTGAGTTTATAAAATCCTAAGGAATGGTTATGCCAAGGATACTACAAGGATCTAATATTTTATTCTGTCTTATTCTTGTACTGTATACAGTTTATAGAGCGGATTTACCTACTTAAATAACAATAACATATTCAGAAAATAACTCCATTTACAGCTAATATAAACTCAGGTATAGCAAGTGAGTATTCATCCTAATACAATTAATTCCCGGCTCAATATGTTGAAAATTACAGTTAGCATTGTATAATCAATTTAAATTACATTTACTTTTAAAAAAGAAAACTACCCACCAGTTGTCTTGGATAAAATTTCCTTCAGTACCACAAAAAGCCGCAGGAAATCTGGAAATGCATTTTAACAGAAAGCCAACTTGAAGAAATCACATTAAAAAAGATAATAAATAACCTTACAGAATTTGGAGCTATGACACCTTAGTCCTTGGGACTGACAAAGCATAAGGGTTACTATCTGTGATCACAGGATAATGTAATATCCATGATGCTCTTCAAATGTGTAGGCATAATTTGGCACTTCACATCTAGTTGGTCTTTAGCTCTTTAGGAAGACCTATCTCTCTAGTCTCCAACAATATAAATAGTTAAAATTAAATAAAATAGAATGAAAAAAGAACTAATATTTTCATATACAATCAGTAGTGGTATGGAGTTGAACTAAGGAAATAAGTGAACAATTTGAGAATATTGTATCTATTAAAATTTATAGTGATACATCAAGAAAATTTGCTAGATGTGTTAAGTGAAATCTCTAATACCACACATATAAAAGCTGCACACATATACATATGGTTTGGACATACAAGTGGCAATGTGTTCCGCTGCTGAAGTCATCACTGCAATACCAAACTTTGAGAAAGGCAATGGAAGACTAGTCAGAAATAGAGAACAGCACTTACCTCACAACCATCATATTGACACTTTTATGAAATTACAATCATGTTGGTGCATCCGAACTGCTGCATAAAAGATTCTAAGAATCACCTTATAATCATAGGCTGGGGTAAAAATATGAATTCATGAAGTAATTTTTATCCCCTAGGCATGTCTTTTATTGAATTGTTAGTTTACCAATTTAACTAAATAGCATCAAACATGATGTGTAATTAGTCATTAAACTAATAACACTTTTGGTCTTTTCAACATCGTGATTGTACATAGAATACATGGTAATTATTTTATTCATGTGTTTCAGGCATTTCTGCTGGTCAACATAATTTTGAGTGTAATTTTCCTGTTAGGGAAATATATAAGTGGCTATCTCTTAATTTACATATTATGTATGTTACTGCTGCTATTTCAAAAACTGACACCGCCGATACTAAAATTAGTGAAAAAGATTCAACAGAGTGCAGGTAAATATTTAATTAATACAAAATTCCTTGTTGTATTAACTTCTGGAGAATATTTCCAACTATGGCCATTTTAGATAAAAGAAAGTGATATATTATTATAATTTTAAATGCAACATTTTCAAAATATCAAAATTATTTATATACCTACTAAAATATGCTGTATTGTTCTTTTTAATGAGAACCAAGCATTCTTTATAATAAAATTAAGTGGACAGTGACTTAGTTGTTTTATACTATTGATATAGTCATATCTACACCCTGTAATGTCTATTTGTGTTGATATTAAAAATTAAACCCAACTATCTATATAACTTAATTACGCCTTTACTATTTCATAATCTAGAAACTTTTATCGCAAAATAGTGTCATGGATTTATCAAATCGTCTCAAAATAAATATTAAATCTAATTCTGTTAAAAAGCACTAAGTGATGTTTTAATTTTTTTTATATAGAATCAGAAGCAGAGTTGGAGGGTCTAATTCCAGAAGTATCTGAAGTTGATATAAACCTGCTGTCAATTGAACCAGAGTGTACTATAGTTACTGATGAACGTCAAAGTTTGGGTATGTTATGTAGCTAGTCTTTCCAGTTCAAGTAGTGTTAGTTTACCAATCCATAGCAATGGATGGTAAACTAACACTACTTGGAAAAGAGCAAAATAAGATGTTACGACATATTCTTCTTTGCGGAAAATACTGTTATATTCTTTGCCCAAATCCAATAAGACAATTTACTTCAGTGTCGATCATTTTTCTATAACCAGCAACGACAGAGTTTCTCTTCGACGACGATTGCGACTTTCGGCTCACTCTGGGTATTCTATGTATGCTGCGTCGTGTCTTCACTACAATCATAATAATAAGAGTCAAGAGTATGTGATATTGTACAGTTCGGTAAAGAACCAACCTTTTCTCTTTTCAAGCCACCTGTACAGCAATGCATTCTTGCGGTTCCTTTGGCCATTCGATCGCATTTTCGGATTAATTTATTAATAATATAAAGTCTATTTATTGCCAACAGTAATATTATATACATACTTCACCTATACAAAAAACTTACATATTATCGAGATTTTGTCACTGCAATCCAGGGGTTGTTTTTCTCGGTCTTTCTAGGATAATTTTCCTTTTAGTGATTTATCTGGCGTAATTGTGGAGGAAAATTGTTCCATATTTTTGTACTAACTATTGAATTTCGCCAGTTCATTCTGTGTATGTGTATGCTTTACGAGAGTATAGATGCGCTATATATTATATACCGCCACAAACGATTACGGTTCTTTTCTTCTTTAAAATAAAAAAAGATTTAAAAATTATTTTTGCAGATTGTTGGAAGCCAGTTGATTTATCAAATGATGAAACCAGTGACAGTTCCGAAAACAGTAGTTCTCTAGCCACAAATTTGTCAATAGAAAAAATGCAAACACTTGATAGAGATGTTGAAACATCAGACTCTAGTGAAGATGAATATATACCTATAGGTAATGTTGTTTTCCATTCTCAAAATAATAGGCTTATAGTAAATAAACTCTGTTACAGTAATAAGACATTACAGCAAAGATTATAATGGGCTATTCATTCTCAGATAGTGTATTTAATTATACATGAAGAGGCCATCCTGTAATACCTTTTATTTAGGATATTATATCAGCTACTAGCCTAGATTTCTTCTGTGTTATAAATGTCTATTTACATGCAGATTATGTTCACAAACAACAAATATATGACATGACCTCTTATAAAGCCATATTTACGATAATGCAAGGTGTAAAGCTACAAATCAGTAGTTGAACTATACTGCTGTATTAATTATAATATAATAATAACGCATACCGTACCATCAACATATCTGTGAGTAGGGTGCTGGTTTGCCAAATGGTACGGAGACAGACTGCTAATTTAGTTAGATAAATACCTAATACCCTATACACATGTTTCTTTAGTTATCAAATCAATTATCAAGCATAAGTTACTTTTCCTGTCCCTTATAATTAGTCCAGTTGACTATAATGAGATTCAATTTATTTAGTATAAAATTATAGCGTGTTGCATAAATGGCCTCATAAAAGCTTGTCCTTTTAGTTTTTACATATAAAGAAGTTATGTATATATTCTCAATTGAAGAAACTTATGAAAAAAATTGCTTTCTTAAAATATCGATTTCATGTTTTAAGTATTCTATAAAAATTCCTATAAATACCTAGTATCTTTACTACCTACTAAGGAATCTTGACTTACTCTCAATGTGTAGCCCAAAGTCAGCACTGCAACTGGGGAATTTAGACCCAACTTATATATGACATTTTTTGTCAATGTTATAGATACCCACATTGATACCATATTCATGTTGATTTTAGAAAAACAAAAAGGACAACTACAGTCAACTTTAGAAGTTATTCAGCCTTCTGATACATGGAGCAGTACTGCTTATAATGCTCTGTGGAATTTTACTGGAGCAGTGACTAAGATAGTTTATTCTAGGACTGAAGACAATAAAAGAAACCGTGTATCAAGTATGGACTCATCGGACGGTTTTGAAATGATTGACAAAACAGATTTGATGTAAAAATTTTGTTTTATTGTTTTTTATGAAGTCGCCACAAGTCTGAGACTGTAACATATTAATTTAATTATGGTTCAAAGCTAATTTTTTAGGCACCCATAGTATTAACTATTACAGGACATATTTTCCAACTTAGACATTAGTTCTTGATGTTGTTTTTTCAATGCTTGTAATCGTACATTATTGAGCTCATTTCGTGAAACAAGACCCTCTAACATTGGTCGAGACATCTGAAACAATGATTAAAATCATTAATCAAGATTAAGAATAAAGGCACTCAAAATGTGGCCTGGTATGTAAACAAGACACCAATAACAAACATATTAGATTTATGCCTTACATAAACAATTTGCTAGTTCAAAAAGGACAACTAGTTTGGCAGAATATAGGCAAATTGTTAAAGCATTCCAAAGAATTAAAATGCTATATACCATTTATAATTGAATTTAAAAATGATTTTAATAAGTTAAACACAAGAATAACAAATCTCGAACTGAAAAATATATATTTAATATTTGTATGTTAAACCTATGTATTTAATTAAGTTTGTTTTTTCAATTAGATTGAGTAATATTATAAATATCACAACACATTTAGTAAGGTATGTATTAAATTGATATTGGTGTTGATGGCACATATAATGTAAAGTTGTAACTTCCAATCATCAACAAGAATAATTTCATAAATTGAGTATGAGTATGATATTATTGTTTCTAAGGTTTAATATGTTAATGTCTTGTAGGTATGATCAATAACAATGTATACATTGCCACATCATATCAGGTATAAGAAAGTAAGAATGGTGGTAGCTATTTACTAAAGCTGATTATGTGAAAGCCATAAGCATTTGAAGTCAATAGAAGCACAGATAACATTATCAATATACAAGACATCTATTTGGCTGATATATAAGTTCCTCCGTTACCATTCCTGAGGATTAAGTTCATTAAGATGTTTTTTTGTTATTGTTTTTTTTGCTCATGTCTAACCAAATTACAACAACGGATGCGAGGTATTGCACATCACTCATAGCTGAGTGTAATGCAAAAGCCATTTCAATTTCAAACAAACTGTAAAACGTTCAATAATAATAAATAAGTCTTAAATACGTTATTAGGTATCTCCTCCTCTACCTAAATCACAGTTTGCTGACTCACATACACTATCTAGGCGTAAAAAGGGCGTGTTAGGATTTCAACAGTATCATATTATGATAAAAAAAATATTTCTACAAACTGAGTGAACCCATATTTTTTTATTTAATTTATAAACACTATGTATGGATTTCATGTAATTTTGACTATCGAAATAATATAGGTACCTTTTCAACTATATGTCCTATTGCAATAGTTCTTACGGCGGCATTATGTTGTTTGTTAATAATATCGTCTGTTTCACTTTGACCAACTTCATTATTATAGGCTTCATCTTCTTCTTCTTTCAAGATTGCCGGCAGTTGAGTTAGTGTCTTATAAAAAAAATTAAATTAATTACACCTAATTTTACAATTATATGTGTCAATGTTTTAATAAAATTACTACTTCCGTAGGTACTTACTTCGAAGTTATTTAATAATAAAGAATCATTGTCATTTATTATTTTCATTTCAATTTCTCTTCTACTTTGAGTTGAACCTTCATTATGAGACTGGAAGCATGTAATTTGTACCTGGAGAAATAATAAAATATGTAGTTACATGTACTTATAATAATTTTAGGAATAAACATATTATTTATAAACCTAGCCATAATCAGGTCGTGCAAACAGAGCACAGCCATAACATCCATTTTTCGAAGCAACATACTGAAATAACTCCATTTTTCTGTTTTTAATGCCTGTTTTCCTTAGAAAAGAGGATGTCAAGTATGTACCTTGTATGCCTGACTTGCAAATTTATTAGTGTTTGTTACCGATGGTGCTTTTGATGACTGTTCTGTAAGAAATACTGCAAATATTATGCCAACAAAACTGGAATCCATCCTCTGGTACATTGATTGTGTAGCAAGATCTGTGAAAATAAACATGACATATTTAGGTAATTTACTTAAATCATTAATAATTATTTGTTTAATGTTCACATATTATAGTAACTAATATTAAAGAATGGAAAAATTATCATGATTATTTTTATAAATTCTATTTAGCTGCCGTTACAATTTTGTCCACAGCTCAACTACTTATACAATAAATATAAAAATGATTTTAATTATGTAGGTACAAGATGATGTAAGAATGTTGATGAATTTACTTTCTCATTATAGTCCTAAAATTGTTAACATATCTTTGATATACCATCTTGTGAGCATATTATGAAACACCACTGTCTTTATAGAACTTCAAACCAGCTGACTATCTGTCGACCATGCTACAGCCAGCTAACCATTTCATTTTTCTAAAATAATGTATCAAATAGTAATAGTAGTAACATCTGACATATTTTCTAGTGTGAAAAAATAACAGATTTTTTGTACATTTACTATCAGCTAGCAGATAATTCATCACATTTCAACCAATTGACTATGTTTTTTACTCTAAATATAGGTTCAACTATAATTTGAATTGGGAATTGACTGTCTTTGTCTTGACTGTTCTTTTACATGTCTGCTAGGGTGCTACTCAAGTAACCATCAGAATAGCAGCTGACATTCTTTAGGATTCATAATATGTCTATCTTTACCATTTTATAAGTTACTGAGACTACATTCAGCATTAGAATCTGTTCCTGGCTCACTGGACATTACTATTTCTTACCAACATGTGATGGCCAAACTGTTATGTGTGGATGAGAATGATACCAGCCCACAACTCTCAGTGGTCGTCCTACTTCAGCTGCTAATGCCTCTGCTTTAAAAGTTGCTTGCACCAACTGTTCCTCTGATATTTCCACTCTGTCTGGTTTTTTATCTAATCGTCTTAAGATGACAGAAGACACAATTGATACCGTATTACCATTGTTGTGGACCTATAATAATATCAAAAATGATTTGTTTTTAAAGATAGCTGCGTTCAAATCTGTAGAATAGTCTTCAATGATTTCAAACCTTCTAAACTATAACACAGTAATTATTAGCTTAGGTAAACAAAATCAATCAATAATCCTTTCATTTACGTTTTATCTAAAACCTATAGATACGGAGTATACTAGATGATTGCTCAGGGGTAATCAATTGCTTAACACATACTTCTCCTATGAGTAGTCCCATTATTTCTTCCTTTTCAGTTGATAATGCATGTTGTACACATACTAATGCAACATCAGTGGACAGTAACACTTTGTTTAGAGTCATGATTTTTTAGAATTTAAGAAAGAATATATAGCATACATTTCCATGTACACAAACAAGTTCGTGAACACAATGAAATGAAATGTACTCTGCACAGAACAGACATGTTATGACAATATCTAATATACTCTGTGCTATGATTCCGCAGTCCGTCACAGTTTTTAAATGTATCTCGGCAAATCGGCACTAAGTACATTAGCCAAATATAAAGTAGAAAACTTGTTAGGACAGATTTATAACTTTTTTTAAATGTAACATAAGTAATTTATAATTAGTTAATTATGTATTATAGTCGCAAATATTGTCACCGTGATACTGACAGCAATCATCAAGATAACGATGACATTTATAATGATCTGACAGTCTGACACCATAATTTTTATTCTTAGTTTATTTTCTTTCCTTATGTTATTATAATAGTCTTATTTCTTCTGTTTACAAAAATTCACTTACTGCTACATTTTTAAATTATATTAATAACACTATGACGGCAAATATTTATGATAAATGTTCAAATAAGGATGGAGCGCGACCATACAAGTGTCGAGACTATGCAACAAAAATATCATTAAATTTGCAACATTTTAAAAGAGACGGAAGGTTTTGTGATATAGACCTTATATCAGGGAAAACAATTATAAAGGTAACGTGTACATCATATATTATTATGACAACTTTATATAAAAAATTGGTAAAGATAAACTTGACTGAATTTATAATAAAATATACATAGCTTAATGCATTTCCTATCAGTTTGCTGCTGACACTTGTCTACTTATTGCGTGTAATGATTTCAATAAAATCAATCAATCATTGTAAAAACATTTAAACAGTCTAAATATGTGGTGTCACAACATAGAAGTGATATCAAATAGTAAGAAAACTAAAATTGTCTTATATTAAATGTATCTTCATTCCAAATTTAATAGCCCATACTCATGCTTGCATTCTGTCTTTACTAAATGCAATTCTAAATGGCCAAACATTGACTTGCCCTAGCATACTTATTGATAGTAATTTCACATGGGCCCCTTATATTGAATTAATATAAAGCAAAATGCCTGCAGTTTTTGCAAAATTTGATATAATGAATTACCATTTGCCATTTAAAACTAGACTCTTATTAAATACTGTATTATTCAAATCTATTGTTGGTTATGGATTGTGCATATTGATGCACAATCCATTGGGTTATCCATTTAAAACTAATCTGAATAAAATTTATGGATTGCAGCTTAGCACTTGAAAATTTATTGTTATCCTAATTATTGTCAAAGATGTGACTCACCAAGACATTGTACTTTAAATTTATTTTCTTGTAGGCGCATCGGGTGGTTTTAGCTGCAAGCTGTGCATACTTCGATGCAATGTTCAGTGTGGGCTTGGAAGAAAGTCAAAAGAATCATGTTGCACTTCCTAGTGTACCTCCAGATATATTACCTATGATAATTGACTTCATTTATACAGGTATACATTGTCTATATGCATTGACCCCTGACTAAGTATGTGCCAAATATTTGAAAGTACCCATACTAAATAGTGGGCAAAATTCTGAATGTGCTCATAATTTTACACCTTGTTAATATGTCACTCTGTAATAATATACCTTTCAAACAGTTCCATAGATTATTTTTTCATAACAAAATCCATTTTCTTTAGCATATAAAATTAATATAGATTAATTGAGAAAATAAACTTCCTATGTCTACAAATTTCTGTGTTCCTCTCTGGTAATGGAAACATTGATAACAAATAAAATTAATCTTTTAAGGCATATGCTACTACCCTTCAGAGACAACATTGGTAAAAGGTATTCTATTTGTTGCCTAGAAGCCAGAAAATAATTCTATTGTCAAATTTAATTTGTACATAAATGTAATAGAGAACATACTGAATGTCACTTGCGGTTTTGTAGATAGGTGGAGGAACAGCATAACATTTTTTTTTATCTTAAGCAGAGGAAATTATTGATGAGGTCTGGCTCGGGGTTTATAGCATCACTCAGTCAAGCTTGCAATACATGCAAATATGTAACAAACTTTCAGAGAAGTATGTTGTTGTTTATTAGATTATATTAATCTTTACTTTGTATAATAGTTTGTTTTCCAAATAGTGGAATTGTCATGACCCTGACATCACACCATGCATCAACCAACAAAATATCCTAGTAGGGGCATGTACTATTTTTGTAGGAACATGTGCCCTATAATGGTCTATTTATTTTCAGTCAGTATGCCAGTTTAGTATATACATTTATACTATATTATATTAGTGTCATATAAACTGCAACTTGTTTAAAGGTGAAGTTATTATTGACAAAGCCACAGTGCAGCATTTATTAATTGCTGCCGATATGCTGCAACTCCGAGAACTTGTCACAGGTTGTGGAGAATATTTGAGAAGAGAACTGCACCCTTCAAATGCTCTAGGTATTTTCAGGTCGGTAAATTATATTTCTAACTTTATTATTAGTAGGATTACAACTTGCAAATTAGTGATTTGTACATGGCCTCAGTGACCTAGCGGTTTAGCACAGCGCTTTACTTTCGATGACCGGGGATTTGATTACTCACATGGTGCAAACATTCAATAAATCTATAGACTACAGTCCCATATATTAAATCGGAATAAATTATATCAAACTCTTGACTTGCTTGAGTCAAGAGTTAATAAGAAATTCAGCTCTAGCACTTTTCAAATTAAATTGTGCATATATCATATGTACATGTATTGTAAAAATATATATGAATACATATATTAACATATGAGAAAAACTGTTATTCAGGGAATTTAATAACGTACGAACCTAAAACAATAATTGTTGAAATATTTGTTTGTTTGTCTGTGTGTTTGTGCGCGCTATTTAGGTGCGGTTTTCATTAATGTGATTAAGCTTCTGAAAACTTAGTATTTGTTTAATTCCAATCGGCAAACCAAAAATTTAGAAACGGATGTTATACCAAATACTTCAGCCCTTAACTTACACTATAAATATAAAAGTAGACATGTGTGAAAGAGGTCCTCTTTGCGCAAACTGTATATACTGGCGAGCACACCAATGAAGGATTATAGGTTCATCCTATAATCCTTCAGCTGGGCTGGGCCAGTAAAATCACTGTGGAAAATTCACACGAACTTAATCACAATGTTTTCTAGAGCGAGATCGACCGCGTGGTGGCCGACCTAGTATATTGCTAGTAATGAGGCCATTAACTCTCATTAATAGCAAACTTAGACATAGACATTTTGAACTTTCCAGATTTGCGGAAGCACATAACTGTAGAGAATTAGCCGAGGAAGCTTTAGGCCACGCTCAGGCTAATTGGAATATAGTTGCCAATGGAGATGAACTACTAGAACTACCGTTGGCACAATTAATAACCTTATTATCATCAGAACAGCTAAAAGTAGACAGTGAAGCAGAGGTAAAATGGAGTGTTTTTTAATCTAATCGATATAAATCTGGATTTATAATACAAACAATATTCTAATAGATATGAAAGAACAGGTACAGACGGCTTTATCTCCTTCATTGAGAACTTTAATTATGACAAATCTTATATCAAAATATATTTATTCTACTCCGCCGCAATGTGTATGAAATGCGATTTTTGTTCTCAAGAGTATTTCTCATTTTTTTCTCGTGAAACGCACGGAATATTTTGTACAGAATTAATATTAATTAACTCTTATTTTATTATAGGTTTTGTATCCAGCATTACGGTGGCTAGAGCATGATCCCTCATGTCGTAGACGTCACTGTTTCGAGGTATTGAGTCATATACGACTGCCACTAATTTCACCACAAATTTTAGATGAAGCCATTAAAAATGTACAAGATCCGTCAATCGCAGTGGCTTTGAAAACTGTTCGCGTAGATATGGTTAGTATTTAATCATGCTAATAATAAATTTTGCTTAAATAAAAGAAAGATCTATAAAGTGCGAATTGATCTATCACATCGAGGGTCCGAACAATTATCTCATAATTAATATTTTTTATGTCTAAAATAATTATATCATAAATTAAAAATTGCGGACATTAAATAGAAATAGGAAGTCGAAAATTACGAATTAATTCGGACCCTCTTGCAAAGAAAGTAACATTTTTAATTTACAATATAACTAAATACATTTGACCACTGTTGTTATTGATATACTGATGTTCTAGCGGTTTAGCACATCGCATTACTTCCGATGGTCACCGATTCGATTCTTCGCATCGTGCAAATATTTGTATTCATGAGTATGATTGTTTGTATCAGCCTGGATGTTTTCTATGTTTGTAATGTATTTACAAAACAAAAACTGTGTGTTTATATCAGTTGTCTAATACCCATAATGCAAGCTGCACTTAGCTTGGGCCTAGGTGGCGCTGTGTAAATGGTGTAGGGTTATTCTTATTATATTGCTAATGGACTTGGTAATCAGTTAGAAGGGACTACATACCTAAGAGATTCTAAATTTTGAACGTTAATTTTAAACTGAGTTCTATATTAGTTCTTGTTCTTGGGTCTTTTTATAATTACGATTATTCTCTATATTGAATTTCATATAGTATCAGCGTACTATCTTTTGACTATATTGGAAAAAGTGGCGTCACGACTGTCATGTAGAAATATTTTTAAATGTCATAAATAATTTGATCAATTTTACTTTCTTAATACCACAGATAACATAATATTACATACAGATACCCCATCCCATACAAGAAAATGGTTCCTTCCTAACTCGGGCTATTCTTCGGGCTATTTTATTGTGACGCCGTAGCCGCTAGATGTCTCTAGATATGAAGCAGTTCGGATTACTAGTGGGTGCTTAGTAACAAAGCACGAAAATAGATGGCAGTCAATTCAGTCTACATGACATCTGTTTTGCAAAGATAGATATATACAAGATATGTAGGTAACTGTATCGTGTACCTCATTAGGGACGATTCAAGATTCAATGTAAATGTGTAGGTATAATATATCGTTAGCCGATACCCTGCAGATATGGCTTATGTGCCAATGTATATATTATGTTATGGTTTATTTTACATTCCATGCCTATTTTTTTTGATATGTTGTAACGCGTCTGCGCTATACATATAACGATTGAAATAAAAAATCGTATAGCCCGATTTTGATACGTTTATACTCGTACGTATCAACATCGGGCTATATGATTTTTTATTTCAATCGTTATGTGTAAGAGACTGGTTTTAGCTACAATGAATTTACTGGTATATACCTCATGTATTCTACGATGTACCCCTCTTTTCCCTAATGAGAATTCCGCTATATCTTATATATAAACTTCGTATCACAGTGTTAGTTGCCATATTTCTCCCACATTTTGATGAAATTTGATATGTATACTTGCTAGGTCTGAGGTAGGGTGGTTATCTATTTTTTATACCCCTAAGTCATAGGGGTGGCCTACCCTGAATTTTTTTTTTTGTATTATGGACAATTTTTTATTTATTTATAATGTTACATACACGCCTAAATTTTGGCCCGTCTTTCACCAACCCCTATTTTTAATAGCTATATTCTTACAAATATTATAAATGCTAAAGTAACTCTGTCTGTTTGTCTCGCTTTCACGCCCAGTATGTGTGTTACACGTTAGAAATGTGTAACGGGGGAACACGTTACTTAGTACGAAATTATGTATATTACAATAAAACTTAACGAGAAAATATTATAATGATGTCACTGGAACACTCATTGCTTTACTACTATACCGTCCATTAGTCGCGAACTTTCTGGATGCGCGAGAGGCGCGCTCCTATTGGTCCGTCGGTGCGGTTACCGCACGACGCGCATGCGCTGTACGCTTAGATGAGTCTCACGGCACGGGCGTAAGTACTTACTATGTAATATGTATACATATGGGTGTCACAAATGTTTTTATTACAAGTAATATTACTCTATTATCTAAGCCAGTAATGTGTGCTTATTTTGAACTTGATAATATTCAGAATTACTTGTATACATAACTTTCAATATCTACAATAATAATATCTTTGATGTATGAAAGAAATGTATGTACCTACATTAAAAGATAATTTTTGACATGTATGAAATGTAGGTACATACATTAAAATATAATTTTTGAAATGTATGAGATGTATGAAAGAAATGTATGTACCTACATAAAAAGTTCATTTTTTAAATGTATGAAATGTATGAAAGAAATGTATGTACTATGTACCTACATAAAAAGTTCATTTTTTAAATGTATGAAAGAAATGAATGTACCTACATTAAAAGATAATTTTTGACATGTATGAAATGTATGTACCTACATTAAAATATAATTTTTGAAATGTATGAGATGTATGAAAGAAATGTATGTACCTACATTAAAAGATAATTTTTGACATGTATGAAATGTATGAAAGAAATGTATGTACCTACATTAAAATATAATTTTTGTAATGTACAATAACAATACACGTTAAACATCATACCAGAGTCATACGCAAGTTAAAAACAAACTGCTATGATATTAATGAGAAAGGAAAATCAACTTTATGGTATTCGAATTAGGGTCGATTTCTCTCTTTTTTTTTAATACTATTTTAATCTTGCCAGTATTCGAAGACAACTACGATTCGTACTCGATATTTTAAATTATTATGTAATCGATTTTTAGTACAAATGTAAATAACCAACGACACTAATAATGTACTACTATATTCCGTTCTTTGAAACGGAACACTGCTATAATACAAAATAATGAAAATTTACTGTTCACAACGACTCATTAAAAGCATCATCGAATAATGTGCTGTAATAAAATCCTGTTATCGATTATTCAAAAAAATCGATAATACATGTATTTATTTTTAATATGACAACATTTCATACATAAGTATTATTGGAAATAGTATTACTTGCTTGTTCGGCTATTTTTAATTTACTTAAAAATTTTTTATATGTTTAATTTACAATAATGATATATTAAGTGCTTATTATTGGAAAATATAAAAAAGACATTTAATTAGGCCGATACAAATGACAACAATGCCATCTATGAAAGCATTTTGAAAACATTGAGCCCCGTATTAGCACTGATTAAATTAATTAAGTACTGGAAAATAACAAAATGAGTAAATATATGAAAATTACTTTTCTAAACGCATTATTTCATTTTAACATGTATATATAACTTTTTAAAAATTGATTAAACATTTTTGTAAACACAGTTTTGTTTTTTAAAACGTTTGCAAAACTATGAAGAATTCCATCGATACCAATCACGCCATCTATATGCAACTTTTAGCAATAATAATGGCTACTTCCTCACGGATTGCCACTGTTAATACTAAAGTTATATATTTTCAGAAAACTGGTCGCGGCGCGTTAGTGTCGCTGGCGGCTGAGCCCCGCGCGCGCGCTCGCCGCCTGTTGGTGGTAGCAGGTGGCTCCTGTCATGATCACGCCAAGCACCCGCCGCTCTCCACCGACAACATACTATCCTCAGTTCTAAAGTTCGACTTGCTCAAAAGGTGAAAAATAGAAGTATGTTTTAGTGGTCCGAACCAAAACGTTGTCCTTTTCAATTAGGCCTACATATCATGACATTGTTTTTAAATGTTAACTGTTCCTCCAGTATTAAAAAATATTCCAAATTTAAAAACAATATCATCCATAACCTCTGAAATTAAGATGTGAAATGGATATGTAGAGTCATCGTGGAAATATAAAATTCTTGTGAAGATTTTGGAAATGATTAAATAGAATGATATATAATATTTTAAAAAAATTTAACATAATATTAGTACTACCTAAGTGAATTATAGGAAAGGGATTGTTTTATGTATTACAACATTTTTTCATTACTGTTCAGTCAGCGCAGTTTTTGACTGCATGTGGAAAATGTAAAAATGGCCGTAGGTTGCCCTTCCGAACCTTCTTTCGAATTCTCCATACAGACATAATATAAGACATGCGATTCCATTTTATTGTAATATTGATTTAAACTAAGGCTTTATTCCATTACGGTTCGGAAACCGCGGTAGTTAAGTCTCACTCGCGCTGTATTACTCTTCCTGTATTTTTTGGTAAAAGATAATACAAACTTTCGTATTACTCTTCTATATAGAGAATGGGAGGATCTATCGCCAATGGGTATAGCCCGAATCCAACCTGGAGTGGCTACATTAGGTGGTCGTGTTTACGCAGTCGGAGGGGAGCAAGGTAGCCAAATACTTGCGAATGGAGAAGTATATGACCCCCAGGTAAGTGAAGCAATCCTCTGAATTATATGTATTATTGTTGTATACAGGGTTGGTCGGAAATATTACTAATTATATCTACTAATTGATCACACGTAGTATTAAAACTGATTTTTTTTAATAAAGATAAATATATATTTCTTTTTATTTATTTTACAAAGAATCGGAAACCCTATAATTAGCTACACACTGACTATGTACTAATATAACAGATGCTAGACTGCATACTACCAACACTAACGAAGTCAGATGTGAATACGCGTAAAATAGTCTTTTACCTACCTACGTACTTTATTACAAGATTTTTCTAGTAATTTTTTTTGTCACACCGATAATTTTATAATAATATAATAAAGGTAAGCATAAGTGAGATTATTATAACAATAAGGGCCTAGGCAAAAAAAATATTCTCTACATGCCTATTTGTAAAATATATTAATTATATTTTTTAGAATTGGGTTACATACAATTAATATGGATTAAATAAAAGTATCAAAATTCTTTTGTTTTAGACTGATAAATGGTCTAACATATCACCGATGAAGGAAGCACGTTGTGAATTTGGTCTTACTGGGTGGAATGGAAATTTGTATGCTTTTGGCGGTTGGGTGGGGTCGGATATGGGAGCATCTGTAGAAGTCTATGACCCTGTAACAGACGAGTGGACGTCGACAGGCCGCATGCCTGAACCTAGGTTTGGAATGGGCGTTGTCAATTTTGAAGGTAAAAAAGAAGTCTATGTAAGTCGTAATCTCGAATTCTGCGTATATGGCTTATTATGGCCAATTTCATCGTGTTAAACAATAATGCTATATAATCTAACAAACTCATTGTTGCATTTCTAATTATTAGTATAATGAATCCTTGTAACTTTAATTCTCAATGTACATGTACTCTTATAATGCTATACTACGAGAGATATGGACTGCTCGTGTTGATTTTGAAAACTGAACCTTATTTCAGGTCTTATATACGTTGTGGGTGGATGTACGCATACTTGGAGGCATACCCGTGACTTACTATGCTATCACCCCTCTTCGCGTAAGTGGCACACACTAACTTCTATGCGACATCCTAGAAGTCAAGCGGCCGCGGTTGTTCTCGGAAACTATCTCTACGTTATAGGTGGCAATGCTCCGAGGCGAACTGTCCTTACATCAGTGGAAAGATACAGTTTCGATGATGTAAGTATTAATGTTAGTTTTTATCATATGTAATGCAGTATACTCTATACTTTACTTAATACCAGCTCACTTTTTTAAGCACCGTCCGAATATTCACTGTGTACTCCTTTGATAATACTTAATAAATTAATAATTAAATATTAATTTATTAAGTAACTTTTAGTACTAAAATATTTCACAGAGATAGTAAACTCCGTTATGATTTAATTACTTAAACATAATTGATACATCTCTGCTTCTTATGTAGTTCATAGTATAATTAAGTAGTGTATTATTATAATTTTTAAAGGATAAATTTTTTGTCGTAATTTTTTAGGATGCGTGGGAGGAAGTGTCAAGTCTAAAGGAAGCAAGAGCTGGTTGCGCCGCAGGTGCAGCAGAGGGTATGCTAGTTGTAGCGGGTGGAGACAGCGAGAGCGGTGGAGAGAGAGCCTTCTACCGCGCCCGCACTATGCTCGCCTCGGTCGAGATATATGACCCGCGGGAGGATTTATGGCAGACCGGGCCCCCATTGCCGCACTCTCGTGCAGAAGCTGGCGCGGCGTTACTCTGACAAATGTTTGATATATCATCACCTATTACAGTTATACCGACGACTGGGATGCATATGATACCAGTCATTTGTTACAAACGTACAAATAATATAATAATAATAACAGGACGAACACAGCGCCTTCTAGTCCCAAGCTTAGCAGGGCTTGCGTTATGGTACTACACAACTAATATAAATAAATACAAACTTATATACATCATAAATAAGGAATAAGTTAATTACCTGCTGTAACAAATCAGCTATTAAGTAGAATAAAGTAACCTCATTTTAAAAATGTAGAAAGAAATAGAATAGCTATGATTACCCTGAATATGCCCTGCTAATTTTCCTTAGTAAATCTAGTTTTCGTAATGAGAAATATAATAGAAAATACAGAGGC
Organism: Achroia grisella; assembly: GCF_030625045.1. Taxonomy (NCBI): domain Eukaryota; kingdom Metazoa; phylum Arthropoda; class Insecta; order Lepidoptera; family Pyralidae; genus Achroia; species Achroia grisella. The sequence goes on from NW_026712938.1 coordinate 1,082,445, forward strand.
TATACAAACAATACAAATGTTAATTTCGTAATATATAAAGTAAATTTTTGAGGCGAGGTTAATATAATACTTTAATGCATACGGAATTTTTCATAACATTTAGAAATATTTTCACAAGCATTTATAGATTTTAAAGAAAAACCAACAAGAAAATAGATAAATTACACAATCTTTCTTTACTTTATCTATCATGAAATATAATAGCATAATTTAGATCAAAAGGAGATTAAGCCTGAATTTTTAGTTCTGAAAGGAAGAAAGTTCTAATGATATCTCAAAGCATGAAGTTAACAGTTTATTGATATGGGGAGTTCATTCGGATCTGATCAATGATAATTATTTAATTTTTTTTATTTTATTGTAGAAGAGTAAGCAATAGAAGAGAGAGTAAGAATATAATATATTCATGAAATCCATACTCCATTTTATAGATGAAAATACATTTTTTTAATTCTGTGAATGTAAATGTCAATCCATCCTCATCTCAAAAATCCACTTTGTATATACATATTTATATACAAGTACATGTGATAAATATATTATTATATTCCTCTTAAGGTATATTGAATGTGTTAATACGTCATAGGTTTATATAGAGAAGTGTGTTAATGTAGTGACTATCGTACTTGTATATAAATCAGTGAACGAGAATCGATGATGTTAGTTATATTTTGTCGAACATAATGTGTCAATACTCACGTATACGTATAATCTACGCTAGTTGATGTTAATTGAATCTATTATGATCAAGAAGCGATATCTATATAAATTGTTTTTTTTTTTGTTAAGAAGTCACTTGTAGACACTGTCCAGAAAAAAAATAACAGACTGATTTTTATATTTGGATTTATATAACCCCTCGTTTCCATCAAATATATATCGTTCATATTTAATATTTTATCATAAAAAAATTATAAATGGATTAATAAAATATCTATACACTATAATTGATACATTATATATTAGCATATTCAACTATTATTCAAACATAATATAATGTATAGTGGTGGAAACTTGGTGTTAGTATATAATACATAACTACACATAACTTAGTATCTAGTATTGCACTCCCAGAGAATAAATAATAGTCTTAATGATATGCCTTTAAACTTAATCTTTTTGTTTTAATACATTATATATTATAAAATTGTATTTTTTTAATTAATTGGTAATTTCATTTGTATTTTAATGTATTGTAACTGGTTTTACGTAAGTTCCTAGTATTGTAATGTTTTTTGCCCGTACAACGTAATGGGAATATAACTAATTTCTGAATATTTAATTTTAATTGATTCAATTGAACAGAAAGTTTACTGCAATATGAAAGTTTGAAAATAATGTTTATATTAGAAATACTTATATTAGAAATGTTTAAGTTTAAGACGGTATTTATTCCTGTTAAGTTCAGTTTTTGCTTTTTACTCTCCAGGGACACCGATGAATTGATTTAGTACAGACACATTCAAAATTCAAAATATGTCGGGATGTTGGTTATAACCATAACATGTTGGGTAAACACACATTTAGTAGACGTAATAGCTTAGTTCGAACAAATGAAAGTGCAGCTCATATAGACGATGGTTACCACTTACCATCAGATGGGCCGTTAGCTTATTTTTTTTCATAAACAAAATTAAACTATACAGTTTAGATACGTTAGAGTTGGTTTTGCATGATATTAATAAAAAATAAAACTACCAACACATGGCTACTATCTTTGTTAATGCAATGTTAGTAATATTATTATTATAACGTATTATTTTTTATTTGTTCAGTTGTTTCTAATAAAGAATATTGCACCGATTTAAAAAAAACCTATTCTACACGAGTAGCGCCGCGGCCTAGAACTAGTGTTACTTAATGTTCTTCAGAGTAGACTTTTGTATAGACATCATCATTCATCATTCATCATCATCATCAGCCCACTGCAGTCCACTGCTGGACATAGGCCTCTCCCAAGGCACGCCACTGGGCACGATCTTCAGCCCTCTCTCCATTTTTTACCCGCAACCCTACGTATGTCGTCGCTCCACCTAACTGCGTAGCGTCCTACATTACGTTTGCCAATTCGCGGTCTCCACTATAGAACACGCCTACTCCAGCGAGCATCGGTTCTACGACAAATATGACCAGCCCACTGCCACTTCAACTTGCAAATACGAAGAGCTATGTCGGTGATCCTAGTTCTCTGGCGAATTACTTCGTTACGGATTTGATCCCTCAGAGAAACTCCAAGCATAGCCCTTTCCATAGCTCGTTGAGCTACTTTGAGTTGGTGGACCAGTCGTATCGTCAGTGTCTACGTTTCGGCACCGTATGTCATAACGGGTAGGATGCACTGATTATAAACGTTGGTCTTAAGGCTTTGTGGTAGCGACGACGAGAAGACCTGACGAAGTTTCCCAAAAGCCGCCCAGCCTAGCCGTATTCGCCTCTTGGCCTCCCTCTCAAAGTTATTTTTACCTAGTTGGAGCGTTTGCCCTAGATAAATATACCCCTGAACGACTTTGAGAGGAACTCCATTAATGGCAACCGGTTCCGGACGAATGCGATCATTGAACATGATCTTGGTTTTGTCCAAATTCATCCGAAGACCGATGCGTTGAGATGACTCAGCCAGGCCGCAGCATCTGCTGTAAGTCCTGCAGCGATTCAGCCATGATGACAATGTCGTCAGCAAATCATAAGTGAGAGATGTTCTCGCCGTTAACATTAATGCCGTAATTTTTCCAGTCCAGCATTCTAAACATATCCTCCAACGCAGTTGTAAACAACTTAGGGGATATAACATCCCCCTGTCTTACTCCACGTCTCAGGTGGATATGCTTAGTTTGCTAGTTTTGTACTTGGACGGTCATTGTTGCAGCGTTATAGAGACATCTCAGCACTTCGATGTATCGCCAGTCGACTTGGCATCGCTGCAGAGACTCCAGAACAGACCAAGTCTCGATAGAGTCAAAGGCCTTCTCATAGTCAACAAAGGCTAGATACAGAGGTTGATTATACTCTCCGGTTTTCTGTATAATCTGCCTAACTGTGTGAATGTGATCTATGGAGCCATAACCACTTCGAAACCCGGCCTGTTCTGGGGGTTGAAACTCGTCAAGACTTCGCGCAAGTTGATTCGTGATGACTCTTGAAAACAGCTTGTATATATGGCTTAGCAATGAGATGGGCCGATAGTTCTTGAGTAGGGTTTTGTCTCCCTTTTTGAAGAACAGAATAACAGTGGCCCTACTCCATGCCTGTGGAGTTCACCCAGTGAAGAGAACCGAGTTGAAGAGTTCCTGAAGTACTGCAAGTACAGGAGTACCTCCAGCCTACAGGAGCTCAGTGGTTATCCCATCTTCACCTGGGGCTTTTCCATTTTTGAGCTGTTTAAGAGCCATCACGATCTCGTCACGCCTAATTTCGGGCATCTCCTCAGTGTAATGGCGAGTCAAAGGAGCCCTGGGATTTCCTGCAAGTGATTCAGGCCGACATACGTGTGAGACATACAGTTCGCCGAAGAAGTCCTCGACTTCCGAGAGAATCTCTGGCTTAGAAGCGGTAACAGTACCTGTCGATGTGGTTACCTTTGACAAGTGGCGTCTTTCTACTTGTTGGACGAACACTTTTGATCCCCGATTCTGCTCAATAGCTTTTTCAATGAAAAGTGTATTCGAGGATCGGAGATCACGTCGTACCAACTTCGAAATTTTCTTATTTAGTGCCCGTATAGACATTCTATATACTTATTTACTCACTTGTAAATAGTAATTCCATTTTATCTATCCATATATGTTTTACAACACATTTTTCTAGATTATAATACCGCTTATACACATTTAATCATTTCCACAAAACTTACAACTCTGGAGCTCTACTATATTTTCAATGTCGTGGTATGTTTCTGAATTAGATACATTTGGTTAACTCTAGGCTCTAGAATAAATGTCGTAATACGTTCTTTCAGGTTTATAATTATATCCGAATTTATGTCTGGAAAACGAAATCATCGATTTATAGATTTATCCATAGACAAAATTTAATAATAATATTATAATTTAGCTATGAAGAATGAAATTATTGAATTATTTTATTGTTAGAATATATATAAAATTTTATTATAGAATCCAAATTTATATCTGGAAAATTAAATGTTTAAGTCATATGTTAACACATAAATTTTTCATATAAGCACATTTCACATATTGTACAGTTACTCACAAGTCTCATGGAAATAATGAATTGTGATTCAATAGTGGTTTTCAATAGTCATAACACTTACCATCAGGTGGGCCATCAACTTGTATAACATTCTAGTTAATAAAAAAAAAAAGATCTCGAATGTCTGTAGTTTGTACATTATTTTCTACTTGTGTTGTCTTCATGCTTATGTTAATATATACTACCTATTAAGTTCTTCCTGTAAGAATATTTAAAGATAATAACGACCAATCAATATAAATGGTTTAACTTTTTATATTTCAGTGTACCTATATTATATTTACAGAAATTTCTATTATATACCTAATTTATATTATTGTTATTTTATTTATTACATTACACTAACGCTTAATATTTTACTCAAAATTACCATGTTATATTATAACCCTGTTCCATAAGTATACCTAGGAATAAACACTTTAAAATTATTTTAAAATTCTAACGATGTTAAGTTCAACATCACTGCGAAATATTATACATAAATATGATCGCTTAATTAGTTCTAGTTAAGATACAATATCTCCGGTATACTGTTTTTAGTTCATAGTAAACAAGAAATAAAAAATTAGTTAAAGAGACCTAAGCCTAGGTTAAAAAAAATACGCGAATTAAATTGTTACGAGACGAAGTTATATTCAAGAAGTGAGCTACGTTATAAATGAAACGAAGAGTTACATAAAATTCACTCTGCAAATGACATACAATAAACATTGTATATGTTGGATACTTTTGCAATTAACTTGGTAAAAGTTTCGTCATCATGAATTAAAAAATTACAAACACAATGCAGGAAATTTGGCATCTGATATGTGAGTAATGTCTTCAGCTAAATAGAGTCGCCCAACTAGGCCTTCAAAGAGAGAGGCTGGTCTGTCCGGCCGGTGCAATTCTGTACCGGAGCGCTCTACTGCGCACCACTCCATGAAGCAGCAAGCACGATACAAGTGCAGGGGTTCCTGTAAAATTATTACATTAGATCAGCTTTTCCCAACTTTTTAAGTGCTATACTCCATCTTAGCCTTTCTAGAACTCTTATGCAACATACATAATTTATAAAATTACAAAATAGATTTGTTCACTTAAGAAACTTAAATAATAGGTTTTAGGAAGAAATGACTAGGAAATTGTTAATGACACAATAAGTAGATTTTTAAAACATAATGAAAAATTGAAATTCACATTTCATATGTTCATTATCGAATTGCCCCCCTGTGGAGCGCGGGCCCTACGTTGAGAAACACAGCATTATATCAAATACATGGTGCTACAACAAAATGACCAGTAAAGTATATCACTTGCTTTAAATACAGGCAATGCCAAAGTGAGTTTAAAAAACATGTTCGTATATTTGTATGGGTAAAATATAAAACCATGCATGAAAATACGCTTGAAACTACAATGCTGAACGAAAAATAAGTCGATCTTAAATCCAGAAAAAAAAATATGATGTAAAACCCTATAAAAAGTTTATGATACAATACAAATGAGTCTTCATTCTTACTGATTACAAAGGCAGATATGCCATGGTACCAATATGGTAATACATAAATTATAATCTTTTGTTGTATTCTATTTTGAGACGCTTTCAGTTCAGTATGAAATACGATTTCGCCAATGTTCTGTCGCATTTAGAGTTCCTAATACACCCAATTTTTTTATTGCATTATTAATATGTATTAATTAAAAATTCCGTTTTATTACGTTGCTCTTTTATTACTTAATGACAGATTTGCAATAAGTGTTTTCTTTGGAAATCAATTCAAAATATTCTTAATGTTAAAAGATTTTTCATATCCATCAATTATACTTACTTTTGTAACTTGATACAGCTGTATAAACGAGTAGGCATTACCGCTGACTCCATGACACAAACTGTATCCTTTGGTTGATAATCCTCTGTGCCATATAATGTCGCCACATCGTAAAGCAATTTTGAAGTACTTGTCTTCTTCAAATACCTAGTACGAAAACGGGGTGGTCTCAAGATTAACATAACAGCGATGTGGTTATGCAGCAACAGTAAAGATATGTTAAAATTAATGAAGATCAATATAAAATTAACAAATGACAACTAAAATCGCTTTGTAAATAGAACTATGAATTCGATTTTACATGGTACATTGTTAGATATGGTCACTAGGTTCCATTCCTAAAAATTCTATACGCCGATATGCAATTGGCAATACCTATTACCCCAGCTGAGATAATAATTATGAATATAAATATATCTTATATATAAAATTCTCGTGTCACAATGTTAGTTACCACACTCCTCCCAAACGGCTTGATCTATTTTTATAAAATTTTATATGCATATTCAGTAGGTCTGAGAATCGGCTACTATCTATTTTTTCATACCCCTAAGTGGTAAGGGATATCCACCCCTAAATATTATTTTTTCGATATAATATTTTATTATTATTTAGGATTAAAAAATACATAAAAACCTAAATTTTCACGTTTCTAGCATGAACCCCAATTTTTTAATAGCGAATTTTATTTATATGGCAAAGCAACATTTGCGGGGTCTGCCAGTATTATAGAAGATAAATGTTAATAATTACTAGAGCCAAATTCGGCAGCGTCAGCAAGCCGTCAGCGACTTGCCTGACATCGTACTGGTAGTCGTGCCTTTTGGTCGCTTGCCAAAGCTGCCGAAATTAACTTTAGTCAGTCGTCCTTACCACCTTTACGGAATCCGGATGATAACTTGGCACATAGTGCAACAGAGGCCGATTTGTTGTGCGCTCTTTTTGCCTCAAATTCGACTCTAGACGCGGGGGACTTTACTTTTTTTACTATCTCTCGATGTCAACAAGTCGAACGGGCCAGACGGCAGACGGCAGACGGCAGACGGCATACCGGCATTGGTGTTAAAGAAGCTCCTGAGTTGTGTTTTGTACTCACGCGCCTCTTCGCACTTTCGTACTCATTTGGGCAAATTCCGTCGTCATGGAAGATACATCAAAACTGTGGTCGACGGGTCGAAAGGCTCCGTTCTCTCCCCGACACTGTTTTTGCTGTATATAAATGATCTGTTAACCACAGTTAACATTCATTGTTATGCAGGCGACAGTACTGGGGCCGTGTTTTACACGGGCCGTGCTAACATTCCTCTTTCCATTGTGGAGTCAAACCGCGAACAGCTTGTGTCTGAAATTAAGAGTACTCTCACCGAGTCTCCGATTGGGGGCGTCTGAATTTAGTTCAATTAATCCTACCAAGACACAAGCCTGCGCGTTCACCGCTAAGAAAACTCCTTTTGCTCATTACCATCTCTAAGAGTATTGGGATTCTCGGAGTCGATGTCTCTAGCACAGTTGAGTTCCGTAGTCACCTCGAAAAAAAGGTCAGTGTGCTGCTACCGAATATACAACGGACCGTGTTCTGAAGAATAGTTTAACAGGATGCCCACAGCAACCTTTTACAATCGCACCGCTCGCCATCGACAGGGAATTTATCCCCACACGCTGGAACCTAAGTGGCCCCGGATAGTGCGGTTTCAAAGGAGCTTCCTCCCGCGTACACTCAGATTGTGGAATGAAGTACTTGCCGAGGTTTTCTCACGAGACTACAGCATGGGGTTTTTCAAGAAGGGTTTCTTAAGGGTCGGCAACGGGTATGTGACCACCCTGGTGTTTCAGGCGTCCATAGGCTACGATAATCGTTTATCATCAGATGGGCAGTAGGCCTGTTTGCCACCTACGTGGTATAAATATATAGGCACTGAACATTGACCCTACGTGTGCTGCCACTGGTAACCGCGACGATGATGGTTTCGTCGTGGTACAAAAGAAGAGGCCCACAAACAGGGTCAATAGGAACCATTGTGGCACTGCACTCACTGGGCCCAATTTTCTGCTGCGTGCTGCTACACCGACCACGACAATGTACCTGTCCCGTCTACATTACGCCACTAAGGAGCAGGACATTGTCGATTATATTCGTACCAAGAGTAACCTGACATTGAGGGTGACGCAGCTGAAGTCGAGTCACAACGCGAATTTCAAAGCGCCCTTGTCCACACACACCGACTTGCTGCCCACCTTCATGAAAGAGGACTACTGGTCGAAAGGTGTGGTATATCAGCGCTACCGTGGCAGATTGCCGTCTTCAGTGCCGTGATCACACAGACAATATCATTATATTAGATTTTAAATATTATATTATATGTATGTTAGTCTATAAGGTATTTATAATATGGGTCTAGTTGCCTGGAATAAATAAATATTTAGATATGATTTTAATATTATCTAGCTATAGTAATATATATTGCTGATCGTGTTTTTATTGACACAACATGTCATAATGCTGAAACAAGTTTAATTAACACATACATAAGAAACATAGGAAACACCCAGACCATCAGAAAAGCCGTTAAATAGAGAAGATACTTTTTGTATAATTTTGTTTATGAATCTGTCTCCCCTGTCTCCCGTGTGCAAAAGCAAGTGCCATGGTGTAAGTAAATAATTAATTTGTGGTCTATTAACATTGAATGGTTTTGAATAATTGTTATAGTGGACAAAAATACCATGTTACGTATACACTATCAGTATAACCATATATTGCTAATATCCAAAGATGTTAAAATGACATCGCTGATATTTTTAAATAATTGAAGATATTTCTATAGTAGTTCACAATAAATTGATATATGCATGCTGGATATGTTAAGAAGTTCACCATCAACATATTGCTTTAACAAACCTGATGAGCCAATAGCCACAAGGGAACAAATCCAGGCGCTCCATGACACCACTGCACTAGTCTATCACCAGAGCTGCTATTTAAAGATGATGGAAAATTTCCATTCGGAAACCGCTGATTCAATAGCCAATCTATGGTCGGTTTTATAAAACTACGTAGTTCAGTAACATTAATATATTCTCGAGCCTGAAATAAAAAGACATATACATAATATTATCTTTCAGGCAAACGAGCACATATTTGGAGCTGAATATATTGTTGTCTGATAGTTGTCAAGGGTTTAGGTCGTAGCACAGTTTCCACGCTTACAGGATTTGCGGATAACGTTAATGATAGTTTAAGTAATGGAATACAAATAATTGTAGATTTTACAGATTACAAAAATGCATTTGATACATTGGTATCATCATATGTATGTATATCATGATGTATTTTTACAGGCGATATCCGAACTGGTATTAAAGGACTAACTAATTAACGGATCAGAACATATTTAGCTAATAGAAAAATCTGCACCGTTGTTGCAGGGCAGACTGGGCCAGTAGTCATTTCATATCTAGTTGGACCAACTGGATCCATATTCGGCCCATATAATACATATATTAATAGCTTCCAATGTGGCCGGCCACTCATCCTTATACTCTTACTGTGTTATGCTACCCATATGATATTAGGGTTTATATTTTATTAAAATATTTGCACTTTTGGCAGACATTTTTTCTTAAATCTAGTAAAATAGACCAAATAAAAATCACCTGTAATAGCATATATAAAATCCCAGCCATTCCATGAGCAGCCCCCAAATATATTTTATCATGCCATTGCCACAAAAGAGGACTATCTGACTTCATTTGTGTAGAAAAATGTTTACCAGATTTCAAAATGGCAAGGATGACCTGTAATTAATAGAATCATTACATTAAGCCATAAAATGTATACAACTTTCTACATATTGTTGTTAAGAGACATTCTGTATAGTACTAAAAAAGCACTAAAAGTTTTGTACAGAAATTGTTTATCTGTACCAAATTTTTAATTAATAGAATAGTAGTGCCTGGGACATAATCTTATTACCGTTTATGAATTTACATTATATTTTATTTCATTAATTATAAGGAAAAAGATAAAGAATCTACTATCAAAGTTACCTTTTCTATATGACTTGCAGGAATAACTTCTTTCCCTGTAATATGTTTATTCACAAAAAGTAATGCATAAAGATATCCAGATTTTCCATATAAAAGTTCATCAGGTGAATCATTCAATAAAGATATAAGAGACATGAGTCTAAAATTTTAAAAAATATGTCATGTTTAATTGAAACTAATGTTATGTATTATTTCTATCTCTACAGATTCCAACATATATATCAATATACCTTTGGGCTAAAGTTTTATAATCGGGAAAATTATTTGGACGTGTTGTACCAATTTTATATGATATAACAGTAGCTAAAGCTAATGGTCCTGCATCTCCACAAAGAAAACTTATTCTGCGACCTTTCAAGTTTTCTATGTTGATATATTCCAATACAGTCTGTGAAAACAAGAAGTAATAATAAATTAAGTACTTTAAATATTACTAAGCTAAAATATAGCCCACAACTTAATATCCTTTATATTATATTTTGATTTTAATTATACTAGCTAAAACCAAACCATCTTTCAAAGTTATTTATTTAGTATTTATATTATTATAGTTATTTTACTAGCTAGAGCTAAAGTAAATTTAACAAATAAGTATCATAAAAATCAGTCTAATTAGAAAGAAAGAAAGAAAGAAAAAATTAGTTCTTAAGTCATAAATAGTGCAACTATCTATTGTTATATTTCAACCTGAGAATGTGTATTAAAAATTAAAGCAGGTGTCAACAAATATAACTGTATTAGTTAGAGAACATACCTTTAAACCCTCATAACTGTTGTCATTTTTCCCCATTGCACACATAAAATGATATAAAGCCAGCCCTGCTGATCCAGTGTATATTGTTCCATCGTAGAAAATATCACTCTCCATTTTTGTTGTCAATATATGTAATTTACAGGACTTAAAGTTTTGCAATTTTCCCAGGAACTTTTCAGACAACTAGACAATAAAGAAAATATTGTTACTTTATATATAAATACTTACTGACCCTGCAAATCTTGTCTTACCATATAAATATTGTACTAATAGTAGCATTATAAAAAAAATAAGAGTTGATCATAGAGGAGTAATAATTTAGGGTCAGGGGGAAGGGGATTGTTAATAATGTGTACTCATGACCCCATTACTAGCAATGTACCATGACAGGTTGACCTCCACGCGGTTCCCCCTGGAAACCATTGTGATAAATGCCTGGTTAAATTGTCACAATAGGCTTACTGACCTGACTTCATGTTCATCTTATCATCCTACACTGGTGCTCCGCCAGCGTAAACCGTTAGCGCAGACGGGTGCACCATTCCATAATCATCCATAAAAAAAAAATTTAGGGTTGTATGTATTTTTAAAACAATATATATATTCGCCAACACATACATAAATATAAAACATGTTGGTGTGGGCCTACCCATATCATGTTGGGATTATAGAAATACATTACTTATTCTCAGATCTACCAAATATAAATATAAAAATTAATCAAAATCGGTTCTTTTAGGAAAAGAATGGAAGCTGACGCTGGATTTTATATATTAGAATATAAGATGATTCCACACACAAGAAGTAACTGTGTTTAAATTTCCATTTATTGTTTTCTTGAAATTACAAAAATATTTTGCTCCGTTATTTTAAAACAAACATTTGACAGAAAGAGTAAATGTATTTACAGATTTCAATTAGATTTTAAAAAGTTACTTAATTTGAAAGGAAGTTCGTGGTACAACAGACAGCATTATATTAATTATAAATATTTTAGTTTGCTCTTAATTAATATTTATACAGAAAATAAAAACTTACTCCATCTTTAGATACATTAAGAATATTATTTACATCCTTATTATAATCATCATAGTGGTTCTCAAACGTTCCCTTAGAAGTCATGCTAACAATAAGAACAAATCAGAAAGACTCAATATTAATTAATTTGAAATATACAATTTGTTACATGTAAAAGCTTATGGTTCTTTTTCTGTTTTGAACACTGAACATTATTTATTTATAAATTGAATACAGATCAGACATATGACTACAGAGACATTCAGAAACTAAATAACATTATCAACTATCAATGTCGTTAGACTGAAATAAAGCAACATGTCATTAGATACATGACGCGAGATTGATAGTGGGCAGTGTGACGAGATTAAATTTTGTAATTTCACTAAACTATCGAATAAATTTGAAAAAAATTATCCTATTTTGATATTTTTTGAAAATCGGCTCAAATAAGGCATATATATTTAGACATTTAGAGTATGTAACTATTATCAATTAACACTACTTACTGAAATTTAATCGCAATTTTCTTAATTATTACATGTGAATTTTTAGACAATCGTCTGAATTGTTTAATATAATGTCATTGTAGATGTACTTTTTTATAAAACAATAAATAAAGAATATAATTATGTTGAGATCAGAAGCAAACTGTTTAAATTATTAACCGGGTCTTAACACGAATAATTTTATGGCAAATAAAGGTATTTACCTCTCTCGACGTTTCGACTAGGTTGCACTAGCCGTGGTCACGAGCTGACTGGAGTAACAGCGATGTCAATGTAGATAGGTGACAGCAGTTTTTTCTTCATCTACCGTCACTAGATTGTTTAACAAAAGTTCGCGACACACAGCACTCACGGTATCCGTACACTTATTGACTATTGATGCTACTGAACTTTGCAACGCCATCTATTTGAAGGTAGTATTCACCTTGGTACAGAAAATAGCCTGCATCCAATCAATGTTTCAGAAGTACACTATAGACAAACAAAACGATCAATAGCCGAGAGCACATCGCAGCGGTTAAAAATCGTCAACCACACAAATCGCGATTGCCGATCATCTACTGAACGCAGGAACAAATACCTTTATTTGCCATAAAATTATTCGTGTTAAGACCCGGTTAATAATTTAAATAATGTATATTAAACACGAAAGTTTAAAATTAACTATAGCAACTTGTTTATTCAGGTTTACCCTCAATATACACAATTATTATTATACAACGCGCATTAAGTTTCTAGTGGAAAGAGTACAGATGTAGACAATAACTATAGTGTTCACTTATTTGTTATTTATGTCTTCTTGTATGTAAGTTGTTATCGACGTAATATCGGCTCGTTAACCATAGCTCCATGTCTTTACTCCGCGGCGCTTGCGCAGGGAATCCCTTCCCTCTTGCGCACGGCGGTCCGTGTACGCTCGGCTCGAGACGATAGATAATAAACTGCTAGTGTTTCCACATACACTACAATAACCTATATTATTTATTATATAGATTTGCATTTCATAATTTTACAATGGATAGACAGATAGGTATTTCAAAGTAGGTTAATTATGGAACCTGTTGGGCACAGTAAGCGGAAGAGAAGAGAGGAGGACGAGTTATTTTTTATACAATTATATAAAAAATATTGGGTAAATAATAATAATAATACATCAGTCAATAAATACCCTGAACTTGCCCCCTAATATATACTGGCAACTACAGAAGGCTGTAATTCTAAATACATGCCGCATTGTCAGAAATTTTTTACAGACCGATTAGACCGATATTTACTACACATGTAACATTCACCTCAAAATATAACATTGCTATGTACTAGGCCATACATACCATGGATAGACATTCGATCCCGCGACTCCGGCTATAGGCGCTTCGTCGGGATACCTTGGAGTTTTTAGTGAGTCTCACAGTACCCGCGGGCTTCCCCCGGGGCCGGCGGGACTCCATCAGGGTTTTTCTCCAAGTAAAAAAAAAAAGGCCCGTACATACCAAAATTAACGAGAAAAAAACGAATAAAAATAAAAATAATAGTAATAATTAATAAATTGAAACTGTAATATTTAATTGTTAAAAATGTATAATATTTAATTCAATACGTTTTTTTATATTCTAAAATTGTATAATAACATTTTTAATCAATAATGTCTTGAGATTCCTTATAATTTTTTATATATTTTTTTCCTGTTTTAAAGAAAGTGGTAAGTAATTATATATATGGATGACACCAGAGGACTGAGGACTGAGGACCACTTGAATGTAGGGCTAATGAGGAGGACGGAAAAAGCAGCCTGGCTCTATGCTTTAAATTATATTTTTCACACCTTTCCTCGCGTGTTTTATCGTAGTTAGGGTACTTTCGGACGAATTTACTGGTGAATTTACTCTAGCTGTGCTTTTTGTTATCCCGTGCGAGAACGAAGAGCACAGCTCGAGGCCCGTACCCGGCGGTCCGTAAGGACAAGCAAACGACCCAGTCACGGTTTTCAATATTTACTAATATTCTAATTAGTTTCTTGTGTAAAGTAAAGACAATAGGTACATTGGTACTGTTTCCCCACATTATAATCCCGTAACTCAACTTCCGTACGCATATGCATAATAAGTGGTGAGAGCGGTTTGCAAGTTGGTGGTTCTTTTAACTTCCCGAAATGCATATTCAAACCTAAACACTTTACTTTTTATTTTCTTGATATGAGATTTCCAATTTATTTGTGAGTAAATGGATATGCCGAGAAGCGTGAATTCATTGACGCTTCCAATTGCATTCCGTTATACACGAATTCAACTTCAATTGGCCTTCTTTGACATGGGTGAAAGGTCATTAGTTTCGTTTTATTATAGTTAATATCTAAGTTATGGTCGCGCGCCCAATTTGACGTTCTATTAAGAATCGAATTAATTTGGGCATCCAAGTCTGTACCACTTTGGCAAGCTGAGAGACGTCATTCGCGAAAAGAATACAGGGCTTTTATACAATTTTAGGGAGATCGTTTATATAAATTAAAAACAAAATACAGCCGATAACACTTCCATGAGGAATTAATGCGTTTACGACTTTATTATCCGACCTTACCATTTCAATCATATTCTTACTATTATTGAAGTATTCGATTTCAACTATGTGTTCTCTTATGCTACAGTATTTGATACAAAATTTCGAAACGCGAATTGAACACGAAAATACAATTGAAAGTGCTCTGATGTCGACTTACCATTTAGAAACGCGATAAATCTAAATTTACACCGGTGCACATTTAATTTAGTTTACATTTTACACTCTCGGCTTTTAGAACTTGAATACACGTTGATTTCATCCTTATAGGTCTAGCGATCCGCCTTACTTTCGATGGTCGCGGGTTCAATTACTAGCACGGTATAAACATTTGTATTCATTAGTATATTTATTTTGTATGTATCTGAGTGTTTTCTATGCATATTGTGTTTGCATTTTAAAAAAAGAATGTATCTTTATACTTATATCAGTTGTTTGGTATCCGTAACATAAGCTCCTCTTAGCTTGAGATCTATGTGAAGGGTTTTACAAGGAAAATTGGAATAAAAGAATTTAACGTCTTTACAGAACAACTGGAGATCTTTGGGGGAGGCCTATTTCCAGCAGTGGACGTCTTCCGGGCTGCGATGATGATGATGATGACAGAACAACTATTATATTTAGACAACGCTTGTGACATCCTTTTAAAAAATAAAAAAAAAACAAATTAATATCTTCTTTTTTACACTCTCTTCTAATTTTCACACGCGTGAGAATGGTTTCTATAACAACAGTGCACGATAAAATTAATAATATACAAAACTAACTTAACAAGTACTTCGCCTTAAGAGGCCTTTCACATTTTTTGGCCTAAAAAGCAGTGTCTTTGGGGTTCTGGTTCTAAGAAATTAAGAGTCGGATATACATTTTGATTCCTGAATTATATAGATAGATATCTAATCTTAAAAACAACATCTTTGAAATGTTAATTTTCTCTTTGTATAGTCTTTTTTCTAAAATAGTTTATTCAAAAACGCTAAATGACAGAAGTTTGGGGTTATATTCATTAATAAACAAACATAAATTGATATGATATTTGTACTAAAACTTGATAATTACTTTATAAATTGAGACAGCATCGTCCATTTTTTCATTTTCAACTTAAATATCTAAAAAATTGATCATAATGAAACCCGAAATTTCAACAAAACTTTGCCATAATCATTTCTAATTTTCTCATAAATACAACGAAATTTTTGCATAAAAAAAAACATAATAATAAAGTTAATATACTTGTAAATTAGAAATATAAAAAAAATATATAAGTTTCTAAGAAAAAAATAAACAATAATAATAATTTAAAGTTGTATAAATTCCGTTGCGCCAAAAGTAAATTCTCAGTGGCGCGCTAGCGCTCGTCGAGGTAGGACCTATGCCATTTTTTACAACACCGCTAAGATAAGACATTCGTCAGTGAACATTAGTATAGAGCGACTAAACCATTTTGATAATTTAAGTAATATTTAATTAATTTTGCTAATATATACTTATTTCTACGAATATTAATTTAAAGTTGTTGTTAAATATATATATATACATATATATATATAATAATAATATTTATTTTAGCATGCCAAGACAAAAGTACAGTTATGCTACAAATAAAACCTACCTACCCTGCTGGACTATGAAAAGCACAAGAGCATGGTATTTCGTCACACTAATGGCAATTAATTGTTAAAATTAAAAAAGAGAACATTTTAGTATTTTAAAAAATAACGCTTATCTGAGAGAAAAATGTAAGAAAATGTAAACCAATTTTACTCTATGTATATTTTGTAGCTTTTTTCTAAATTAAAATAGGGTTATTGTTTATAAAAATACCATTATTATTTTTACGTACATTTGTCTTGTGTTATATAGTGTATATCATCTAGTATGCAATGTGGATTGTAAATAAATTACCAAATTATATATAAATTATATTCCTTAATGTTTAGAGATATTTTATCCAATTTTATTTTATTTTACACAATACAGATATTTCTAAATTGTAGCTATTCTGTTATTATACTCGTTGGACTTTCATTACTGTACAGTTATGTCAAATAATTATGCGTGTTTGGGTGAAAAGTCAACAACATTATAAATGTTTTTATTTAGAGACTAGCTTTTCCTAGATATATAGGTTATCGCGCGTTTAAAGATCCGTGTACAGTATTGGGACGTTATATATAAACCTTCCTCTTGAGTCTATCTATTCTGTCTATTAAATAACAACGAATCAAAATCTGCGTAGTTTTTTAAGATCAAAACATACATAGATCTATTACATGTGTAGATGATATTTTAACCGGAAATTGAAGCCGTTAAAATGGTATTATATCAGTTGGAATCATCGGTATTCTTGGTATATAAGCTTCAATTCTTTAGTAAGCAATATATCCAATGGGACGCCATTGCACATGTTCGGCGGGCTTAAATTTCATGACTGGATCATGCTTTTGAAAAATTCCTTCCTCAAGTTTGAGCATTTAGTGTGGGAAATCACTATCTGTGCTTCCATAAAAATGAGCTCTCAAATTTGTCAGTAGTTTTAAACTTTCAATTAAAGTCCATAAGGGAGACGATGTTAATGACACAGAGAGTCTTTCAGAAATCTCCAGCAAAAGTATAAAAGTAATCCCGCCAATGAGAGCAGAGGTGTTTCTAAGGTCTTTTAAGGTTCTGTCCAAAATCCCTATAGCTCATGGTGATTTCATTACATATAATCAATGAGGCGTCTTATAATAATTTATAAAAAGGTTTGACATTAACAATTAATTATTTATCAAGAATCAAGAATCGGCCAACCAAGAACGAGAAGCTGCAATATCAGCCAATATCATGCGGCGACGTCAATGATGCAGGAACAGCAATGATAGCAGTTGAAGCTTTTTTTTTACAACTTAGAAAGGAAAACAAGCTGACGGCTCTCCTGATGGAAAGGGGTAACCGTCGCCTATATACATGAGCAGTACCTGCCATGTTCATATCAGCACATTGTTTCCCTCATGCGTTACCATTCCTGAAAACTCGGGTGTTATTAAACTGTATCTTGTAAATTCACTACCATATATATACACAGGTAGTCTATATAGATAGATATACATATACACAGATAGTATACCCTGAGAAAGGTCATAGACTACTTTATAGTGCGAAAAAAGTATTGTAAGGGATTAAAAGCGGAGATGAAAGGTTGTATAAAAGTATCGTCATTGTTTAATTGAAACAAAGAAACTTTTTTAGGTTATAATCTAAATATATTTCCTTTATTTGGTCAATTTCATTATACCACGCTGACGAAGTCGCGGACACACCTAATATACATATAAAGATGGGACCTTTAAATCAAAACAAAGCCTTGAAAACAGAACTATTATATATAAATAAAATAATTATATTGTATCTTATAATAAATTATATTGTATCTATTAATAAATAAACTGAATTAATATGTAAGAAGAATTAATTAGTAAATTTATGTTATAGTAATTTCATCTTTCTGTCCTTATCCCAATTATTTGTTACTCATATTACTTAAGGTTTTGGCTTTTAGTTGTACAATCGGCCAGCATCCTGACATCAACCCTCTAGGAATAATATAATAAAAAAATATGGTCATTATTAGCACTTTGATAATTAAGATAAATCACGTTATTTAAAAAAATCCAATAAGTAGTCTCAGTTAAGTAGAAACATATCACATTATTAATTAAAATATTACAAGGATCAAAATGGTTCATACTAAATCCACACCGATTGAGCTACACGGTTATTTGCGTCTGTGTGCGTGTATTACTGTATGTGTGCGTAAATCCATGCGTTTAAACCTAAAGTTGAGCGGCATCATTTTGTAATAGTCCTCTTAACAGAGAGAATTTTTGTTTATCAAACTTTATTTTATTTAAGGCTTTTGTAAGTATATCTGCTATTTGCAGTTCTATTGGACAATAATCTATGCTAAATTCATTATTTATATTCAATTCATGGATATAGTGGTAACGAACATCTATGTACTTACCTTTTATTAAATACGCCCGTTTTAATCAAAGCAATAGCACTTTGGTTATCAATTTTAAATAACACGTCTTCTGGTTTATCGTTTAGTTCACTTAAAAGCGTCTTGATATAGGTACATAGTATGTTTGCAGCACTCTGCTACCGCAATGAACTTCACTTCTGTAGAAGACAATGCTATTATAAGTTGCCTTCTTGAGCACCAGGCAATTGGTCCATTACCAAGTTTAGTAACATATCCTGTAGTACTTTTACGAGTTTCTAAATCACCCGCATAGTCAGAGTCACAAAATGATGTTAACTTTAGATTGGAATCGAACCTGTAACACAAACCATCCTCTATAGTACCGGAAAGGTATCTAAAGATTCTTTTAACTGCTACTATGTCCCTTTTCTGAGGATTCTCCATATTTCTACTAACTTTACTGACAGCAAACGCTATATCCTACTGCCTACAGCTTCTCTATAAGGGTACAGCAACTTTTCCTCTTTGTCGCACTCTACTTCTCCCTCTCCTGCGGGTATCTGGGCATGTTTGCACTTATTCATATTAAACTTCTTTAAAAGTGATTTGGTGTATTTTACAATTTGTGTTAGATGCCATCCTACATTATCTGCTTTTAATTCCATACCCGAATACCACTTAGGTCCAGAACACGATGTTATCTCGAATTTCTCGTTTAGTCAAAACAACAGCTGTTTTAAGTCTTCTACTTTACCAATGTTTAGTCCATCGTCAACATATATAGCTAAAAGGACTAACATATCTTGATTTTTATAAATACAAGGTTCGTTTCTTACTTGACTAAATCCCAATTCTTTTATTTTTTTGTTGCATTTTTATACTTCTATTACATTTTATTTAATACTTCTTCGTAGGTTAGCAAAACATAGTCTTTGTATTTTTCTGGTAGCTTTCTTGTCCTTTTTTCACTATCATAATTTTTAATGTTTCTTTTACAAATGTAATATCTCGGGCTACAATAACTTTTCTTTTTATATCATCCGAAAGGCTGTATCCATTATTTGTATATCCTATCATTCTATATTTTACTGCTCTAGCATACAATTTCTTACTAGGTAGCTTTCTTACTAGGTATCTTTGCAAACGCATCACATCCAAATTCTCTAACATTCGAAAGATTTGGTAACCTTCCCTATACCATAGTTAAAATGGTGTTTTGTTATTTATTCACTTGGTAGTTGATTCAGTAGATATACACTGCAATAAAGAGCTTCACCCCAAATTTCTTTTTTCATTTCAGACATGTATAGCAAAAACGAATCTTTTCGAGTATATGTAGTTCTGTTTATACGTTCGGCTTTTCCTTTCAATTGTGGGCAGTATGGTACAGAGTAGTCTAATTTTATTCCCTTTTCAATGCAATAACTTTTAAAATTGTGTGAAGTATATTCACCACCATTATCACAACGAATTGTAACAACTTTTAAAATTGATTCTTGTTCTGCTTCTACAATAAAATTCTTTAAAAATGTTGTAACTTCGTCCTTAAATTTTAAGAGATACACTTTTGTGTAGTGGCTATATTCATCTAAAACAGTTAAAAATATCTATAACCATTCCACGTTTCCGTTTGTAAAGGACCACAAACATCTGTGTGTATTATTTCAAGTTTCCAACTTGCTCTAGTTCTTACAGTTTTGATTGAATTGAATGGTTGTTTGGCTCTTATACATACTTCACAACTCGTCATCATACCTTTTTAATTTTCTATTTTTACGCCATTTACTACATCAGGTAAAATTTTCTCACCTGGATGTCCTAATTTTATATGCCAATTTTCAGCTGAGTTATCATTTTCTACATTAGACAAGTATGCCTGTTTTTCAAATTTTATTGATTTAGCCAGTTTTATTACAATATATCCTGAATCTTCTTTTTTACCAGGTACCACCGTTTTTAACAAACTCTGGAACAGATCTAGACACGCGGTAGCGTGTCAAAGCCGAGT
This sequence comes from Achroia grisella, assembly GCF_030625045.1. NCBI lineage: Eukaryota > Metazoa > Arthropoda > Insecta > Lepidoptera > Pyralidae > Achroia > Achroia grisella. The sequence goes on from NW_026712938.1 coordinate 1,103,320, forward strand.
TTCAAGTAAACTGGCAAGCAGCACCGTGTGTATATTTACACGAACCATTTGGAGCCACTTTTGACCCCCTCATAACTCAAAAACTCTTTCACACAAACCTGTCAAATTTGGTTCATATATTGAGACTTACGAGATAAATATGTGTTCCAAATTTCATAAACATATCTCAAACGGTTATTTAGATATTAATGTCCAAAAATCGTCATTTTTATCACTGATCAACTATAGATCAAAATTATAACCCACTTCCAGATGACCTAGGAAGTTCAAAATTTGGCATGCAGATAGGTAATTAGGTGAATATAAAGGAAAAAATTGAAATAAATAATTCATATACGAAATATACTGTAGCCTTCGCAAGTTCTAAACATGTTACTTGTCGGTTCCTATTTTAATATTAGTAGTAACTAGCAATAGAAAGTAATAATTGGTATATGAGAACTGGCCAAGTTAGACCTTAGGCTACAGTATATTATCCTAAGTTATAAGAAGAAATGATATTTTATATTGTTATAAATACATTTCAGGACTGACCATTGAACTTGGCACCCATTTAGATCTCATCTCTTTTGTCGTAGAAGTCAACAATCAAGGTATATATCATAATATTAAACTCGGCTATCATTTCACATTTATGTTTTTGATGGGATAATAAATTACGCGAAAGGTCTTGCACACACAAAACGTTCGTTACATTACATTCTGTTACTATAAAATCACCTAAATATTGTGATTCCATAGTCGCATCTTTTTAAGCTATACCAATATCAATAGATTTGGATTTAATATTTGAGAGTAAAGTTATGTGGTTGACCATATGTACGGTACAACCAGTCTCAAGAACAAAATATGGTCTCTCACTTATAACATTGTTACTTGCTGCTAAGAGCGCTACATTATTTTCTTTTTTATTTTTCCCAAAAAAACAATCTTTTTCTTTATGATTTGTTTTCTTACAAATTTTACAGAATATTATTACATTTATAACACACATTAGTAGAATACGAGCTAGATGCCTGACCGTTATCTGTATTTTTATGCATTCTACCTTTACTTCCAGCAACCAAGGCCACTGATTGTATATTCTCATTTTTCTTTTACTAGTCTTATTTTTAAGTTCTTTAGCGTTCTTTCTTCTTTAGGAGTACTTTCCCAAACTGTTACGAAAGATTGGTAATTGTCTATATTTGAAAGAATGTTTAGTATTTTAGATTCTATTATTGCATCATCAAATGTCATTTTTAATTGTGTCAGTCTATGTATTAAATTTTCAAGCTTTGTAAAATTTTCATCCTTGGACATGTCATTTTCTAATTTATAGTTGTAAAAATCTTAAAGCAAATTCATTTTTTTTCGTTCTTCTGTGCCTTCAAAAACATCACATAGTACCTTAAACATTTCGTATGCAGTTATCCATTGGAACAATTGAGTTTTATGCTTTTTTAATACACTTTGCAGAATAATATGTTTTGTCATAGTCTGTACCTGTTTGTAGTATATTCCTCTGCATTATCAATATATTGACTAATAGACTTTTGCTTCGAGAAGAATTTTTATTTCAAATTTCCATAGCTGAAAGGAAGTGACCTCGTCCAAAAGACAAATTCGGTGAATTTCTTCAGCCGTTGCGACTGCCATTTTAAATATTTTTACTGTTGTTCTACTCTATTTTTATTTCAGTATTATTTATTTTTACTTATTATTTGATGTGATAGCCCATAACCTGAAAGGTTTTACGAGGAAAATTGGAATAAAAGAATTTTACGTTTTTACAGAACAACTGTTATATTTAAACAGCGCTTGTGACATCCTTCTAAAAAACAAATTAATTTCTTCTTTCTTACACTATGTAGTACCAAGCTAAGCAGAATTGTGTGAATTGTCCTAAGATATTTTAAAAGAATCCACCTCCACGGGAACTTGTTTGAGTAGTTTAGCTCTTTACAATTTAGTCTACAGTCGTTTGTAAACTACAGAGTACATTATGGAAACGTAGAGTAGTTGTTTGAAAAGTTATGTAAAAATGTTTTAATCATAATACACATTTTCAAAATCATTCAATTATATCTGTAAAAGCAAAATTTTTCTCAATCTGGTCACCCCACAGAGAGCTTAAAATTATACTGACAGAATGACATTGTCTTGTCTTCCTGTTGACTTTGTTGTTTAGTAGAAATTTCTTACATACCTACCTATAATACATAGGTATCTATATACATAGATACATAGTGAGAAAAACCGACGGAAAGCATAACCGCGCATGCGTCTGACAAATTTCGGCCATATTGTTATGACGCATACAAGATCATAGGTCTCCGCCAGTGACGAGTCTTCTCGCAGTTGACGTGGCTACTACGTACCATCCCGTTCGCCCACTCCGGACGCAGCATAGACGGTGACGAGGAATACGTAACTGGTGAGTGCTTGTAATGAAGACAAAACTTGCGACCTGTCACGGTCACTTAAATTTGGGTTTACAAAATATGACTGTTCTATATAATTTTAGAACAATTTCAACAACGTATACAAGTCCTCGAGCTAATGAAAAATATGTTGCGTATAATTTAGACGCAATAATGAAAATATCTTGACTATGACGCGATGATTTAGTTTTAGGGATTTATCTCTCCAATATGGTCATCAGAGCTTCGTGATAAATATGAAAGATTGTTTCTACCGTAAGTGGCGAAGAGCGTGATGTACACAGAAGGTTGACCTTGAATATTTTAGGTGACCTTAGTGGGCATGGACGGAATGGTGGAGGAGAACGGCACCTCCGGTGGAGCAGGCGCCCCTGACGCATTATCCACTGGGCCTTCCGCAGGCGGCCCTCCTCACGCTGTTGTCACCAGCATTGTGCAGCTCACATTACCCACACAGGCGCCGTCAGCACAGGTACTTGTTTTGATATGATAACGCGATAATAATATTATGTGTTTACCAGCATAGTTTGTTATTCATATTTACCATTAAAATCACATTAGAACAAGACATCTGTGTAAATCAGGCTAAATTTGTTTTGCTTATTAAAATCTTATTGTAGGTTAAATGTTGATGTATAATATAAATATTGTTTATATTTTTCAGGTTCAGAGTGTGATACAGCCCAATCAACAGTCCGTAATACAAACAGCATCCAATATACAATCTGTTCAATTACCAAAAGGAAATGTTATACTAGTAGGTAAACCAAGCTCTGTAATACATACTACCCAGGGGACTTTGCAAACTTTGCAGGTAAGTTCCTAACCTAACCAGTCTTTTTATTACATTAAAATTTAAATGTTTTTATAAGTATTTCTTGACAATTGTTTACAATACTAAAATTGCTGTTGGTATACTATTTGTGACACAGTTTTCATTGAAGTTAATAATATTTGATAAATATAAATTAATTAAATAATTGTTTGTAATCAAATAATAAAAGCTTTGAATTTTAATATGAAAAGTTAATTAAATAAGATTTATTAAAATCTCACATATTAATTTCAGATAAAGCCAGAACCTAATGCAGTATTGGGTGCACAAGGTCAATCCTGCAGTGATGACAGTTGTAGTGATGATGAAAGCCCCAAAAGAAAGTATCGAGAAATGTTGAGTAGACGTCCATCCTACAGAAAGATACTTAATGACCTTGGAGGAGCAGAAATTGCTGGTTAGTAGTCATTGTATAATTTTAACAGTCAGTAATTGTATGGATTACAAACTGGAATGAGTAATGGCTATATATCTAACTTTATATCTAGTTACCTTAATATACTTTACTTAATAATGTTAAAAAACTTATTGGTTTTTTTAATTTTTTGCTTGATTAGGTTTAAAAACAAGCTGGCAATACTGATGGTGTTTGTACAAAAATATAAAGATTGTGCTTTTTGACAATTGATTAAGTTTAGTGTTATCACTTAAAATATAATTATAGGTTTCAAAGTAAATAATTATAGTTATTTTATTTAAGTGGTATACTTACAAATAAAATTCTTCAGCAGTTCTGAATGCAGTAGGTTTATTTGTTTATTGACATATCAGTGTAAAAAGTAAAAATTTCATAAGGGGGATGAATATCAGATAAAAGGTACTGAAGAGTATAAGACCCTGATAACATTACAGAAAATCGCATGGGATCTAAACCAGGATGTGAAAATGAAGTGTCGCTGTCGTCTCCTTTGTCATTTGCTCCAGGTCAGTTTAATGTGCTGCCGCTGACACTACTTGTTTCTGTGTGCAACATGTGTCACTAACCTGTTACGATCCACCAGCTCTGTGTTTTACATACTTCATAATCACCAATAAATTTGGAGTTATGTCATTATATTTTCAGACACATTTTTCTGTGATCTATTTTGAAACAATAAACTAGCGCATCATGCGGTTTTGTCTGCGTGAATTCAGAACAGTCTATGTGTTAATCTAGGATATGGTCCATCTGTATAACTATTTCATTCAAGTCCATTTAGCTTTTTGTAAGGGATTATGTAATAAACATCCAAACATCTTTGCCAACTTTCACATCTTAATCATTTTCCATTATTGGATTAAATTTGAATGGGCCCATACCATTAGGTGATTCATTTTAAGGACCTAACATTAATCATAACTTGCAATTAATTTCTTAACAATTACACGTAAACTTAATGTTTAAATTACATCATTTAAATATGTTTATAAGTCTGTCAGTTGTAAGGTAGGTACATTTTTGATGTTCTATAAAACTGTGTTCCTTGGAATGATAATTATTCTAATGTGCCACATACATCAAATTCTCGGTTATACATATGTATACTAATAATTTGTATATCAATCTTAAACTTTTTATTCTGCTCACAACGAAACCGTGACTATATTAATTATAGTTTAATAGCTTGGTCTTCATACCTACGTAGTCTTAAACTCTTTGTAGCAATTGAAATGCTTCATGTTTAGTCTACCTATTTACACAAAAACGATGTCGTCATCCTACCACTGTAGCTAACTGACATTCTACCTAATGACGTAATCGGGCGCAAGCGTGTGGGTGACGTCATGCTAACCTGATTCGTGCGGTTGTTTATGTAAAACTTTTTAAGGTATTATTTAATTAAGATTTCAATTTAAAAAAATATATAATTCCTTGTATTTATTTTAGCATAACAAATATGATGTACCTACTGTATTTATTTTTCATTGAAACTGCCCTCGTCATACATGCTCTTAGGCATTTATTGGTTGGACTGGTCTAGTTATAAATTATTATTTACTAAGTACGGTTTGTTTTAGTTTAAATTAAATTCGGAATAGAGTTTTCAAATAAAACACCATAATTAAAAACACTATTAGAATATTAGTAGTACAAATATTCTTATCTAATTACAGACAATTCTATCAAACTACATATTAACTAAAATTAGATATAATATATTAGAGGTTGTGTTATAATATTTTATTTTATATTAAATAAAAATATACTTAAATACGAATACCACTTTAAAAAAAATTAGGTATAAACTTCAATTTTAGAAGTACCTATAAATTGAATCAAATTATTACAACCTTACAATAAATTAAAAAACGGTTCTAATCTCATAACATTTTCATATACGTAATTAAAAATCTTTAGTCTACACAAAACACTGCGTTTTGATGTCAACAAATCCATAGGCATAGTATTACATTAGGTCTTTAATTATCTAATTAAAGAGACTTATGTAATTCTATGCCTAAGGATTTGTTGACATAAATATCATATTATGCTTTAAATATAAATATCTGTAAAACATTCGTTATATTAAATCAATATTGTTATAGTAAGTGAAATGTCTCTTCTCGTGGGGAGTAGGGAGCGTGGGGTACAGTGGATCACGGGTCACAGTGGATAAATCATTGTAGCTTTGCATCTAATATGCACAAACACTTGCGTTTTCGCATCGTTGTCGTTCTTACATTTCTTCTGCGTTCTAACTAGTCGATCTTAATTTGAGAGATAGGGTTTGCGTCGCATGCTTACTAGTCAACAAGTAAGATAATAAATATCTTTTTACATGTTTTTGCAAAACGTGTTGCCTTTCTGTGTGCAAAGATTTTGCAAGATTTAATTGTTTGTTATGGTCTATAGTTAATGTACAGGGATTTTATTAGTCTTATTTATTTATTTAGCAAATAAAATAAATATTGCGATTTCTTAAATCGGATATCTATCAGTGGATTGTTTTAAGTTGGGATACAGTGACAGATTAAAAGATTTTTTTGTAGGAAAAATGTCACGGAATAGGAAAAGGAAGACCAATATTGGTCTGCATACGGAAGTACAATTTATTTGAAATATCTGCAGTGTAAAAAATTAAACCTGTAGCTAAATTTATGAATATTCCGTACACGACTCTGCACAAATATTACACCAAATTACTCAGAGCGAAAATTTTTCACTGATATCCAAGAGAAGCTCTTACAACTTACAATGTATATATATAAACATCTTTTATTGGGTTTTAAATAGTCATTATAAATTGCTCATAGTGTATACTTTGCCATTTTATAAAAAACTGGATTACTAAGTAAGACTATTTTTGCAAAATTGTTTCAAACTTAAATAAATCTTCTAGGTTTTCATTAAACCACTACTCAATCTGGGGTAGAAAAGGAGAAGTTATAGCATTTGTAGAAAAATACCACTACCCTACGCTCCCCTAGATACCCGAACTGAGACTGTGCTTCAATAGGGTCACCTATTGGAGTACAATCTAAGTTCGGGTATCACCTCCAATTGTGTTGTGGAACTTTTTATTATTGCAATTGGATTTTTAGAATTGGTTCCAGTTCCAGGCATTACATTATTACATAGTGTATGTATGGAATAAGTAATGCCAACAACAGAAAGACACATTTTTACAAGGATTATTTATTGTCTTTTTTATTTTTCTTGCTCCTGCACTATATGTGTACATACATGGGACTGAGTCTACTCTGGCAAATTCACTAGTAATTTCTAGGGAAATCGAGTGGAAGTCAACCTACATGGTACTTTGTTAGCATTCGAACCTTTATCTCAAATTTGGGAGAGGGTTAATAACTAACTATTATAGCAACTATAGGATAAAGGTCTCATTACTATTAATGATTATTCTATACTCCTGGTGGCACAATTTGTTGAACAAACAAAAAACAAAATATATTATCATATCTACCTACTGGAAAACATCCTAGGAATAATTGTGTAAATTCACCATGATAAGCTAAATGAACTGACTTAATGTATGATGTAGAGTTCTTTTTGTTACGCGTAATACATTTGATAAATAATTTTTATAATTGACTATGTTTCAGGTAGGTATAGTGTTTATAATATTCATGATATTTTCAAAATGAATAAATCATTGCTGTAACCATTACATTTACTAACGGCAATATTGACTTTCTGGAATTGTCATTTGCGATAGGTATTGCTTAATGTAATTTTCTTATGTATTTATTAGATCTTTTTTTTTAACAAGAGAGCACAATCTTTATATAACAATAGTATTGTTTTGGATTCTATCAGTTTTAACTTATTTTTAATTAATATGTACAACATAAAAAGTATTATGTGAATATTTATAAAAAAAAAATTTTTAGTGATACCAGCTGGAGCACTTCAAACAGACAGTGGTTTGCATACACTGGCTGTTTCAGGAGCCGCTGGCGGCGGTGCCATTGTACAATATGCGACTAATCAGGATGGCCAGTTCTATGTGCCGGGTTAGTATATTTTAATCAAATGCAAATAAAATTTTATATATTTATATTTATACCATGTTTTATCAAAGACACGAACAAATCGTACTATTATTTTAGGTCCAATGCTAGAAGACCAAACTCGTAAACGTGAACTACGACTACTAAAGAATCGGGAAGCTGCGCGGGAATGTCGTCGCAAGAAAAAAGAATACATTAAATGTCTTGAAAATAGAGTCGCAGTGCTTGAAAATCAAAACAAAGCACTGATAGAGGAACTTAAATCTCTAAAAGAACTATATTGCCAGCAGAAAACAGAATGAGACCCAGCCGGCTAACCGGGTGTGCCGTTGCCCTGCCGGTGAAAACTTTGAGGCACACATGATCACTGTGCTTACATATTGCTGTCGAAATGGATATGCGTTTGCTCCCCTCTTGATGCAATGAGTCACATTGTAAGACTTGATTGGAATGAATTCAATTATGTCAAATAATGTTCTTGGATTACCATTTAATATCAAGTGAATTTTTATAAAGTATTGTTAGATTATTTTGATATGTTGAATTGTTAATATCTGTTTTATAATTTTCTGTTATTGTTTTTAATATCAGTTTGATTTTAGATACAGTAAAAATAAACGAACTAGGTAATAATAATATGAAATGAATAATGATTAAAATGTTAAATACTTATCCTGAATACCTAATTATATCTATAAATATTGTTGACCATTCCAAATACTATATTTTCTGTAATACTATATAAAGTTAAAGTCTTATCAAGCATTCAAGTGCCATTTTTGGGTCAAAAAATTTATAGTAATAAAATTATTCTTTTTAGTTTAATTGTGAATATGCTCATTTTATACGACAATTGATTTATGAAATTTTTTTACTTGCCTGTCTGTCCGTTCTTGTCAATTGTGTTTTAACAAACTATGGTCGCCATGGTATCTTTTTTATTGTCACTTTAGTCTGTGATTCAAGATATCGGTGAATTTGTCCTCTATAAATTTAACATGGTTGTTAATGAATTTTAACACCTATCAGGTGTTTGTGGGTAAGCCAAAGTTATAATATTTAGTTATTTTGTGCAATAGCCATATTGCAATGTACAGTTTTTATCTATCATTATTTCTTCTCAAATGTGAGAAATAAGAAATTAAAATATTATGTACATTGTGTATAGAGATATAGAAATTGTAAAGAATGTATGTATTATAATAAAAATGAAATTTCTTTGTATATAGTTTAATAGTTATTATAATCTTGTGAATGACAAGGAATGGTTGATGTTGTACATTTCAATGATAATTAATTTTCACTGCATTTCAAAGTATCATTATGAATTAAGAATCATTGCTGGTGTAAGTAGGTTATTACGAACGACAGTCCCATTCTTTCATTATAAATTACAAAAAAAATGACTATATTTTTTGTGAAAGGGTAATTTAGATGACTACCAGAGTAAAATTAAGATTTTATGAATTATAATTTGCCATGATTGACTTGACCAGATTATTTATAACACAAACTTTAGTACCTATGTGTACTCCATTACCATTAGATGGCGTGAATACCATTGTAGCAGATTATCTTCAATAAATCAACATCAATCATGGCAAGTGATTTAAGATTAAATATAGACATTGTGCAAAGTGCCTTTTAGAATGAATAAAGTTTATACCAAGATAGCTTTTTATGTTAACTTAATGCTATTTATAAATATTAATAATATTAACTGTTTGATGTATTATTGTAGTTTTCTTATTATTTGAACGTACGATAACCAACTCTGTATGCGGGAACCAAGTTAAAATTCATCCCTTACTTTGAATTTAACGATGACAACAAAATAAGTCTTGATACTTGATTATTGAGAATTTGTACCGTTTTGCTTCAAACTGTATATTGGGTGGCATGTTATATATATGTTAGCAAATTTTAACGTAATGCTTAACCCTATCAAATAATATGTTATTAAGAACTTCTATTTAATTTGACACTTACAAATTAAAACACTATAAAATTTCACATTTATCCGCCCAGCTGATCTGTCGATTTACGATAAATTAATGCATGAAAAACCTTGTTGATTTTCATGCACCACTCAAATCAACCTCAATACTGGTCATTACACATCTTTCATTATTTACCTCTGGAATGCTCCGCATGTGTATAAATTCAGATACATACATGGGCGTACTCTCCCGCCCTGGGTACGCCCATGTATTAGGCAGAGGAAGGCAGCTGCCCCTCTTGGAATACGTTTAATTTACAATATTATGCGTTAACTTTGAAAATAAAACGCTTAATAAGCAAGCGTCCCAACCGCTCCGACGACGGACGAAGTTCTCCGAATCAAGCCGAGCGTTCGTTTACTTGAACCGTTTACAGTTAATTTGAAATAATGCCAACGGTTCATTCTATTATTATATATCAGCAGTGACCGCGGTTTCACCTGCGTTAAAGTTCAATACATCAATTTCTATAAAAAGAATAGGCTATAAGTTATTCTAATACATAAGCTATATTACAGTAAAATTTCATCAAAATCCGTTTCGTAGTTTTTGCTAAAAGAGTAACACATACATACTCGCAAACTTACGCGTTTATAATATTATATTAAGATAAATACCTACGGCATAGAATAGCACAGTAAATGCATAAAATATTTTGAACTATATATGCACTAACATAAAACATTGAAATTTGGATTAAAACCTAAATAAAATATAGGAAAATTTAATAACCCATATTGCATTTTAAATGAAACTGATTTACATTACGGATAATTAGCACAAACAATATAACAAAAGTACACGTGTATCGTTACAATAAGGCGGCCTTATTGCTAAAAGCAATCAGGCAGCAAGCAATAACTGCATTTTCCCGACGTTTCGAATACTTTACAGTGGCCATGGTCCACAATCGTGGACAAAAACGACGGAGTATTTAGAGGTGATTTTTCAAGTGGGCACGACAGGTTAAATCCTAAACGCAAACGAAAAATGCTCAAAGGAGTCGTGGTCGATTTTGATGAAAACCAAAATTGCATAATTAGATTTTTATAAAAAACAACAATTCCTGATGTGAAAAACTGTATAAAAAGCTTGTACCTACGGGCGATTCCTTCACGGAAGACTTCATAAATCGCTGAAGATCATCGTGAAGTTACTTTTAAAAGTCGAATGAAATATATAATTTTAATTTAAACCTATACTTATCTTTTTTACTATCTATCTATCTAAAAGAGTTTCTTACGTGTTTTTCCCCTACACACTACATATACTTTTTATTTCATGTAGGTCGTCTGCAGGTATGTTTATAGTATAAAGAAGGTGTATAGGTACTACAAAATGATGACCTGCCCCATCCCGCAGAACCAGATCCTGTATACGCCCATTCAAATAAGTTGTATCGTACCATATATAACTTTCATAAAAACACTCCCAAGAATAGAGTGGAGACTCCTAAGAATCAAGAACGAAATGGAAAAACTGACAGCTTCTACTCTGGTAGGTACTGTTAGTGAAGTTACTTCTGAACTTCTCACGTTAACAGAGTAACTATAGTGGTGTTCAAGTAAATAACGTAGAATAAGATAAACAAAATATATTTCTAATCAAAATAAAATAATATAAAACACATTTAATACAATATACAGATAAGTTATAGATACATCAATACGACGACAGACAAGATGACAAAACACACTCTCTTTTCAAATATTCAAACATATTTCATCTGCCATACCAGCCAGTCTAGACATCGATTGCAAACCTCGTTCTAACAGGTACAGAGAAATTATTAGGTAATAGCTACTGTGGCCTGTGATATTTTAGTCCTGAAGAATAGTAACCCATGTCCATAATCACTGTCAATATTTTTTTTCATAAAGATAATTTGTGTGGTATGCCGCCGTTTCGCTAAGATTACACAAACACACTTCACATTTATTTTAATGTAATAATAATTAAAAGGTTATAAATTATAAAATTAAATTTATTGGTAGGGTATATGGTAATTAATAGTAAAATGGTAATATGAGCATGAGCTCGGTATGGTCGGTGACTGAACATGAACAAATTTTAATCAAAATGTAGTGAATAAAATGATACTGAATAATGCGTTCTGACAATACCGTATATGCACCCGGAATAGAATAAATGAGGTGGTGATGCTGTGCTGGTGATTCACAAGGTAAATTTGTCAATGTTATCTTATACTTCATTATAGTCTATATAATGTATGGTACAGATTAAATTGGTACTATAATAGTATATATAGGCCACAGCGACGTCGCCTTTCCACACCTGCACTATATTGTTTTAAATTTTGACTATCACTAGAAGTGTCACAGTTTTGCAACACTCACTCGCGTTACATACGGTAGTGACGTCGTTACGGGCACGTCGGATTGGAAGGAAGACTACCTACACTACGTCAATCACTATGGACTATTGTCGGAGTAGTATAGCTCACTAGTATTGAAACAACAGCATCAACTGCCCCGAGCATCTAATAGCAAGTCTTCCGTTTAACCGTTATAGATGAATTTCAAAATGTAAACTTGTTACCTGGAGAGCAGGAAATAGATGTTGCTTCTATATTGTTATGTTCTCCGAAAATTGTCTTGTCACTGTCTTCCAAAGAAGAAAAATAGAAAAGCTGTGGTTGTAATGGTTGACTGTTTAACTTCGGTGGTTGACATTGTACATTTCAAGTTTATTGACTTGAAATATAAAATGGCTTACATGCATTTCCCGTTATTACGGGAAATGCCCTTAAAGAGAAAAGAAAGGGATCCATAATAAATATATATATATATTTTTTTTTCTTTAATGTAACTGAAATGATTGCGATTACGATCTATTTTAACTTACACAATTATAGGCGCTAGCTGGTGCTGTAAATAAAATTAAAGAAGTGTTTGATTCCGGGCTCAAGTAATCATTAAACTAGGCTTTGCACGAGTAAAAAGGTAGGAATGATAAATTTTTAATTAGTATTTTATTTGGAAAAATATAACGTTGATAACTTGATCAATTACTAGCGCGGAGACCTCATTCATAGTCGTACATTAAAACAATTTTTGTAGGAATGTCTAATTGTTTGATAATAAAAACCAGTTTCTATTTATTTATATAAATATTTTTTTTAATTAATCCATAATATAATATATAGTCCACTGCAATTCAGAAATTAAAAGAATGTTATACTATATACTCGTTTACATTCTGTGAATGTAGTTATCATTATTAAAAATCATAATTTTTATTTAAAAGTTTACTATTCCAATTGTTAACATCAATTTTTATATTGAAAGTAACTTTCGCTTTCAGAGCCCATACTTCTGACGTTGTATAATATTGGTGTTGTTTTATTTATTTATAAGTCCATGAAATATTTATGAAAAAATAATAAAAAGATAAACTGATCTCAAAGTTTTAACTTAACAAGAATACTTTTGGATCTATTATATATAAATACTTATAATGTAGGTAGACATAAGAAAAAGGTAGTACCTTGAAAAAAAAATAGTTTTTTTTATAGTATGACAAACTTGAAGCATAGATGGAGTTAGTTATTTATAGTTATAGAGCTATTAAATCTTTATATTTTTTTTAAATTTTTGCTGTAGTAAATAATCAGTCCTCTCTATTGTTTTCTGATAATCCTGAATAAATATTATGTGTCAAACAAATTTATGTAAATTAATTGTAATATTTAAATCAGCACCATTGTAATTCACCAGTTGTATACAAGATTTCAATTCAATTTTACTGATCATACCCTGAATTATACAATGAAATTAATAAAGCATTGGAACAATAAGAAATTTATTAGACATGACAAATTGTGAAATGTAGTGTACAATATACACATGAACATATAAACTGTCAACTATTAGGCTATTTGACATAAGTAAAACATGAAATACATTTTTTTATTATGTATTTTTAATTTATAATTTTGTCTCTCCACTTCAACAAGTTTATTACTATAAATGAAAAAGATTTTAATCATCAAAATTTTGTGATAGCAAGAAATTTGCTGCCAGATTTTCATTTTTTTCACAAGCAAAGTAAGCCTGAATTACCATATGTTCTGGAAATCCCAAAGCTTTTAACCTTTCAATGGCTTCTTTATCTTGGGGGGAGACTTGAATGACATTGTGTGGTTGTTGTGCTTGTGCAGAGTCCACTGCTGCACTCTCCTCTGTAGCAGCAGCTGCTCCAGATGCTGGCGTACTGGCAGGCTCATTTAGCATTCTCACAAATGCTTGCTGGTGTTGACTAATTGCTTGCAATAATGCAGGATTGGTTTGCCCAATTTGTTGTAAAACTGCATTTAGCAAGTTAGGATTCTGTTGTATAACTGCACGCATCTGTTGAAACTGTGGTTGATCACGGAGGAATGCTAATGGGTCCTCATCTGAACCTTCTTCGGCATCTTGTTCTTGAAGCAACTCATCTGGTATACCTGTTATTAAATATTCTACTGCCCTTTCTCGATTATTGAATGAAGCACGAAGAGCTTGTTCTACTTGTTGTCGATTATAACCCATATCCATTATGCTTTGAACTGTGGCTTCAAAGTCTGGTTCATTACCAACAGTTGCAGGTTCAACAGCGCGGTCTGGTTCTGTAGCAGTTGGGGGTTTCGGTGTTTCTTCAGCAGGAGTTTTCTCTTTAACATCACCACTTTCAGTTGAAGCGCTTTCGCCAGACTCTGGGGCAGAGGTCGAAGAAGCCGGAGCGTCTGCTGGTTTGGGTTTAGTTACCATGATAACTATAAATTTCTTTTCATCTATATTATAAGTACTTATCTTATTGTCATCGAGTAAAATCTTTCCAGCGTAAATAAGTCTTTGATAATCAGCCGCATAATCTTTACCCTTCTCAACCTCGATTTTTAGCTTCAAGGCTTTGACAGTTTCCTCTGGGTCGATCTCGATTTGAAAACTTTGTTGTTGTAATGTTTTCAAAGTCACAAACATTTTTGTTGTACTGCGTTATTGTTGTTATAGTGAATCAGTAACTTTTATGTACTTAAATAGATTTCAAAAATCTGACTCGACAAAATTATGCAGTAAACATAACCTCTAAAAAAACCAGCTACAGTGTGACCAGTTTTAAATTCATGATTAGTGATTGTGCAAATTGACAGAAATGTGCTGAATAAACAAAAATTACACTTGGATATATATTTTATATAACATCTTCATCATACAAATTGGGAAATTATTTATGGATCCAATATTAGTCAGTAATATCATATTTAAAGAAATACTTTTCGATAAGTTGGGTTGCCAACCTTAAACTTTTTGCATCGTTCAAAGACTAAAAACCTCGTATATTGGTAGTTTTATAAACACCAGTATAATTTGAACGACAATAAATAGTACCATCACGGTTATTTATACTATATTACTCTAATATAGCCTAAACATCGAACTTTACTAACCCTTATACGAAGATTTCGTATATACGACTGCAAATTCAAAATTTGAAGATTTTATGTAAATGTACTAATAAAAAATTTTGAAAAATGTATTCGTTAATTTTTAACAATTTGTCAATTCCGTACCGCTATCGGTGGCGGGACGGATAGTCCGGACGGAGCGGGGGATTATCCATCGGTACCATAGCGTGAAAGGATTAATATAGTAAGATGACGTGGCACAAAACTAGACGGAATCGTAGGCCTTTGGGCAGGAGATACTAGGGTCGCAGAATAATCTGTTCCATAGTCTTAGCATCTCAGAAAACAAACAACACCATTAGGATTCTAGTCTCAATGGCCACTTGACCTGTGCATGGATACATTGTAGGTCCGTTTCAGCGAGCTGCATTTGTTGCGAACACCTGCATTGCTTTCTCTATAGTTATAGATATGGATAGTGGGCGAATTTGAGTATACACAGGAATAAAGAATTTTATACTAAAATCCTAAAAACTTAAATCATCACGTAGATGTGTATTTTAAAAATTTATTTCTTACATACAATAAGTTGTTTGTCTTAATCTATAGGCTTCTAAAATAACTAAAGGTGCTAAGATACAATAGCTAACATAATATTTCACAGAACTGATACATACATAATTATTCTGTCAATAATTTTATATCTAAAGAGCTAGTCAGCTTTCAATTACGAATTTGTAAAGCAGGTAATAAATACAATAAATATTTAGAGGTACCACACTGACATACTCAATAGATATTTTCAACATCATTTATATATAAATAATATTTTCAATTTATTTGTGTACAATTTACAGATGTTACCAGGTTGCAAAGAACCTATAACATAGATGAATTCATAGTCTTTTTAATATTTCTGCAGTACAGGTTAATCACAGTTTAAAACACTATACACTGGCACTTATCATTGAGTAGATTCAAATAATTTTTCACGAAAGTATTTAATTTTCTGTGCAAAGAAAGCTTCTAGACCTTCTGCACAACGATAAAATTCAGAGTCTTTAGGATTAAAGTATCTACAATTGTCAAAAATTTTTGTCATATCACCAATAAATTCACTTAACGTACTGTATATTTGTTCATTCACTTTCCTTTCTACTGTTTGGAGATCTGAAAAATAATAAGAACTTTTAACAAATGTTCGAAATTAAGTATGAAGGATTTCTGAAGGACATTCATGGAATCCATGTAAGTACCCTATACCAGTTTCGTATTGCCTAATGATTTTTTTAACTACATAAATAATATATTCAGTTCATTAGATAAATGAACAAAGTACTCATCGCTTGTCTGCTTTTTTTATCTTAGAAAAAAAATTACATTATCTTGTTGCAAACTTTTGGAGGTTATTAAATAAAGTTCTGTTACAAACAGAAATTCTTAGTAAGTACCGATTTATACAGTTATTAATCTTTTTTTATTACAATCTCTGATTAGCCTCTAACATATACATTCAGTTTCTTTTTTTAATTTTAGACTATCTAAAATTAAAAAATACATATACTTTTAATGCAATTCTTAAATATTAAAAGGTTTAAACAATGGATGCTAGAATATCCCATTGAGTATACCATATATGTATACCAGAAAATTTCAAGCCAAATTTCATCAAAATATATTATACTGGTATCTATCACTATTATTTACGTACCCATTGGTTCTTTGATAACTTTGTAGTATGTAGGGGCCTCTCTAGGATCAACAGGTTCCATAAATGGCCAAGCGTTTTTATGTAACTGTATTTGCTTTATTAGCCTCTTTAAATTTTCAAAGTCCTTTGCAGTTAATTCTTTCATATTTGCAAAGTTAACAGAATTATTTTTTTGGCAATTGGGACAAATGTACTCATCAATATTGTCTGCCTCTGATTGGAGAATGCCCACGCATCGTCCATGAAACCAATCCTGACAGCGATCACAACAAATATAAAACCTGAAAATAATATATATATATATATATATATAACTAAAATACTTGTGAAGGTTGAGTATCTTGGTTTTGTAAATAGTACAATATTTGACACCAAATACATATAATAACATAAGAAAATTCTCATTTGATTTTATTTATTTCTTTAGAAATATGACATACTTTTTCCCCGTACAGTAGTATGGGCAAAAAGTATGTCATGATAAGTACATGAAGGCAATTTGATTAAATTATATAGCATAAAAAATATTAGAATATAGTAGACAGCCGTCATCATCATCTCAGTTCGGAAGACGTCCAATGCTAAACAAAGGCCTGCAGGCAGACGTAATTATTTAAAATTTAAATGTCATAAAAATAGCCTTTGTTAAAAAAAACTAATTATGGCCTATAATATTTGTTGACAATATACTAATTATACTTCCGTTTCCTATAGGTCTTTACGCCATAGAAGATGACTATGATAAAAATGGCGGACAGACTCCCAACACATTCCTACACACCTT
Source organism: Achroia grisella (assembly GCF_030625045.1). Taxonomy (NCBI): domain Eukaryota; kingdom Metazoa; phylum Arthropoda; class Insecta; order Lepidoptera; family Pyralidae; genus Achroia; species Achroia grisella. The sequence goes on from NW_026712938.1 coordinate 1,120,929, forward strand.
GTGTTGTGTTATTATTGATTGTAATTTATGTTTAATTATGTATAGTGTTTATAGTTCATATAAAGTATGTGCGGCATAAATGCTATATGAACTAGAAGCACTTTCACTGAACTTTAAAAAAAGCATCCGGTATTTACGTATGCTCATCCAATATATTCTGTAAAATCTTTTAAAATAAACAAAAATGAGTGATATCAGGTTACGAACTGTGAATTATCGTAGGGTTGCCGGCAGAGACAATATAGTTCTTGTGTCTCCTCAGCGCGTCGACAATCGGTACAAATATATTCTTCCATAGTTTTACTCATTTCTTCCGTAACACCAACGCAATCACCATGAAACCAATTGCTACAGTGTTCACAACCTACATAAAACCTGTAAGATAAGAATAATTATTGACTAATGTAAAGTAAAAGGAATAAAAAAATTGTGCATAGAACTGATGAAGATACAAAAATAATTTTCTTGAAAACAGAAAGTTATCGGTGGATATAATTTTGTGCAAGTATTTGAACTTATTAATTTGTAAGTTTTTAAATAGTTCAGCTTTAAAAAAAGCCATACCTACCTACATGGTATGGTTTATTTTGGAAAATGACAAAACTTAGCAGCCTAATTTTGGAACTCCACAATAACAACTTACTTGGTGTTGTCATACGGCGTTCGACATATACAAAGAAGTTTCTCTTTTTTAACATTTTTCTTAGTGGTTCTGGGAGTAGAGTCACGAGTGACCGCCGGCGTTGGTCGTCGTTTACCGCTCCGAACTTCCTCTTGTTTGCTGCGTTCGGCTCGTGTCCGCAATGCCAACTCGGCCGATAGTTCTTTCTACAAAAACCATATAAAATAATTATGTTTCTGACAAAATAATACTTTAAACGAAAACGAAACAAGCATATTTAAGATTTCCGAGAAGTGTGTGAAGTGCTGTACTATACAGCACTACAGAACACAGAATACAGAACGCCTAGCAAGGGTCTGCAATAGGTTAGAGAACGGCAATCATTGGCAGTTATAGCGTTCTAGGCTTACGTGCGTGTAATAAAGAAATGAATGAATGTTATGTTTTTAACACTAGGTTTACGGGACCCGTCAATTTGACGGATTTCAAACTTTGAAATGAAACATGCAAAAAACCATAGCATTAATCTATTTTGCATCGTAAATTTATAATTTCATTAAAAGAGTTTATACGCACAATTAGTATTTTCCTAAGCTTTATAAATTTTGAAAATTGTATCTTGTATACCTATTTCTACGGAACCCGTCAATTTGACGGGTTAGCTGATTACGTCAACAATCCATATATATTTGCTTCGCTTGTAAAATTATACCTCTAAATGCAAATATAAGACTAAAAGAAAGGGTTAAGACCCCCCCCCCCCCCCCCCCCAACTCATAGTCTCAATAGCGCCTCGATAACGAATTGTGTAGCCCGGGTGTCAAATCCTCGCGTTATTCGAAACACAAAGCGAGCAGCAGACTAAATGTCGTATCGAAAAGATATTCAGTTCATGTGTTGGTGCAAACATAAACAACACACACAAGGAACTTTCACAGACTTTGGTAGCAGATGGCACGCAAATATAGTGTGAAAGCAGGGTGTTTTCGATGGCCTCTCCAAGTTTTTTATAATATTTTAGATTTGGCAGCGATAAACGCATGGATATTGTACAAAGAGTGTACCGGATCGAAAATATCGAGAAAGGAGTTTATATTTTCTTTAGCCGATGAATTAGCTGGATAAAACAAGGAGAACGTTGGTTACAGTTCAGACGTTTCAGATCGGTCACTTTCAACATCGGGAGTGCGAAAAAGTTGCCAAGTGGGCTACTGTAATAAAAATAGAAGCAGTAATTGCTGTATGTATTGTAAAAATATCGTATCGTATGCGGAAAATGCACAAAAGAAATTCAATACGTATGTAAAAAATGTCCTCGATAAATATGATTATATAGCCTTTATATTATTGTTATCATTTTCGTAATAACTTAACAAAAAATTTGACTTATTAGTATTTTATTTTTACGTGAAGCCTTATATTGTTAAACTCAGACTTAGTTTGAATAAATTGATTTTTTAAAAATAAATACGTATTTTCATCCACCCGTCAATTTGACGGATGCTCGTAGAGATAGATATATAAGAAACGCCCGTAAACCTAGTGTTAATTAATGTTGACTACATTTACCTGTATCTCTACGCCGAGTTCCTTTTCGAGAAGACCTCGTTTTTTTATTATGTCCTTTTTCAGCATTTCTTTGTGTTTATATAGAAGCATTTGGAGGCGGGAGTGAGTAGAGGCGGCACGGCGTCGTTCATCTGCCGATGACGCCTGGACGGGTGAAGCCGGCGGGTGCGTGGAAGGTGGCACGGCGGGAACGGGGACGGCGGCAAGGACGGGGACAGGCGAGGGCGCGGGTGCGGACTGCTGCTGGAGGCTGGCCGGCGGCTGGGGCGCCGCGCGTGTAATCGGAGGCGACGGTTGGCGTGCGGCACGAGACCGCTTGCGCGGACTGCTGTCTACCCATTCATCATCATCGTCATGGCGAGACGACACAGCGCGACGCCGTGGCGGTGGCGAAGGGGATTGCGCTGAGACTACGATCGCTCTTGGCTCTCGTTCAACGTGCGGTTCCGGTTTCATACGTTTCTCTTGGTATCTTTGTAACTGTAGAAGTTTCTCTTCGATTTCAGGATTTAGGTTTTCTTGTTTTAAGGCGCTTTTGATTGCTGAAAAATGAAGGGTGATACCTTCTATAGAATTATCTTTTGGTAGTAGCGAGCATAACTATATGATATTAAGTGAAGTAAGACTTAGTGTATATATGACCAATAAACATGTATGATTTAAAAAATTAAAAACAATTTTGTACTGTCTATAGACAAAAAAGCTGTAAACGTTGTTTATAAGGACATTCTGTAGTAGGTAGGTATATTTATTATCAACATTGCACCCGTGTAAAGCCGGGGTTGGTCGCTAGTTTATAATAAATAATAGTACAAATTATGGCTATTTTATTTTTACAAATTAGTCTTTTGTATCTTTACCGAATTGTATTTAATAAGAGAAGTATACATAAACAATACTACGCTTTTTGCGTTATTATATTATGCAATAATTAAACTACAATACTTACTTTGCTGTATATAATCGGGTGTGAGCACGAACTTATTAGCATGCACTCCTTCCGGATTGGTATTTATTATATCTGATTTATTGTTACTTCCTTTTGTTTCTTCCGTTTTGGAACAACTTATCACTTTATCATCGCCATTTAGAAGTGGCGCATTCTTTAATTTCTCTTCTTCATTAACATCCTAAAAGTAAAAGGCATAACTAATATAAAAAAATACTTTAACAGCTACTTACTCATCGTCGAGAAGTCCATTTGATCCGAGTAGCATAGTGATTACCAGATTCCTCATATTTTATATTGTAGCATCATACGTTATTTAATTTATTAATAAATAAAATCACTAACATGTATTACTATTTAAAAAAAAAAACAGGGAAAAGTAAAAAGAAACAAATAACATTTAAAATTCGTTTGTGGGAATATATCAGTATAAAAAGTATTTAAACTTTTAAATGTTTTACATTAATGAATATATTCGAATGATCTCCCATTCCCTATTTCAATAAATATGTTTCTTAATAAATGTTTTAATTTATAGTTAGGTACAAAATTGCCCATACACCCCCACAAAACGTTTCCATTAAATAATAACAAGAAAATAAATTTACATAAATAAACAGGACTTGGATAAATAAAAGTCAAAGAATTACTGAAATTATTTTATTTAAGTGACACTATTGCACTAGTCATATATAAATAATGTTTTGTTCTGTAATAGCTTAATTACATAGTTATACAGGTGGTGTATGAGCAATTCCTGATACCAAATGTATTTTAAATATCACTATTTTACTAGTATAAAAATTATTAACATATCTGCGAGTTAAATGCACAAATTTATAGTACTGTTTACCGGACATGATTACTAAAAGTTCTACAATAGATGAAATGGAAGAATGATATTTTACTAAAGATTTAAATATAGAATATCCTTTAACCTATAAACGGAATGCCACTTGAGTAGCCCACAGTTTAACAAGGCGAGTTTTACATTCCCTATTTTTTTTGTATTTTACCAAATATTGATAAATATGTATATCAGGAATTATACATGTTGGTAAAATACTAAGTTCTTACGTATAAGCGTGTATATAAATAATGATATAGTTATAAATGCTATCAGATTGACAGACAATGATGAATGGCACAGAAACACATGATCAAAAACGTTTGTTTGTGTTGTTTTAGCGATTATAAAAAATACGGTCAATATATGCATACACATATTCGAATACTCTACATACATATGCTATTAGGTGAATTATACTCATGTTAACATGTTCGTTGTTAAACTTTTGAGCATGTGTGTCGGTACCTATACAATAACAATTGCCTTAAATAAAATATTAGGAATTGTATTAAATATAAATGCATATATGGCGTCTTAACTCTTTGATCAATGACAATTAAGAAATTACATCAATGTATATTTTGGACATTTCTTCATAATAATTTTAAATATCCAAAACTATAAAAAATTTTCGCTGGGCTCATTTAAAATAAGATAACATTTTAATATTTTTAATAAAATTATATCAAATATTTAATTAAAAAGCCTAAACGCTCGGATAATTGTCAAAACTGATAGCACTGCGAGTTCTAGGCATACGATCTAGTTTTGATTACTACGCATACATTTAAAATCCAATGATTTTGATGATATTCGATTTTCTAACCGTAGTAATATATTGGTTATCCCCATTTTTCACCGTATTATTTAACTAAAACGTAGATTCTCAATAAACTACCATTAGGGCATAAAGTTTAATATTCTGTAGAATAGAAAATATTTTTGAGACGCAGTAGCGAAAGACTATCTTTGACTATTAAATATTGGAAGAAAGAAGACAACTCTCTAAGACTAACGGACAATAAAAATAACATAAATTATCTAATAAAAGATTTAAACGTCTAATTAAATATTTATATATTATAACATAGAAGATCGTGGAAGGTGGCGGGAGATCCACTGACAAGAGCACAGCTCTTAAATTATGAATGAATGAATAACATAAAAATATAGCTAGGTAATATTAGCTTTTTGTAACGTCAAGAAAATCTTTATATATTGCAGGTCATATGTAATACTATCCGTGGTCCGTAGCCAAGCGTTTAGGTTGCCTTGCGAAATGATGATTAGCTATAATCATTAATAATAGTAAATTTTCAGGTAATTGAGTGAAAATAACAAGAATAATCGTATTAATATCATAATAATTAAATAAACGTAATGACTTTTGAATCAAGTAAAAATTTCAAAACTTAAGTCAATAAAATGTAATATTAAGTTTTGCATAAATTTTGGTAAGTGTTTCAATACTTGATTTATTAATTAACTACTATAGATATAACTTATGTACTAACAATTGTCAAATACCAAAACAACATAGATATTATAATTACATTATTATATAGCTACTGCAACCATTTACAATTATCTTTGGTGTATTTATTTTAACAATAATAATTGTATTATTGCTCAATATTTCGATGGTAAAACTGCGTCCAGTCTTATAATTTACAATACCTATGAAAGGGACGAAAATTAAAACACTCTCTTCCATAATTCTTAACAAGACAATTCATGCGATCGAGATAGATATTAGGTTCTCATCAGAAAGAGTGCAACGTCAGTATATGTCAAGATACGAATGTGAATTTCCTTTCAAAGAAAATACCAAAACAAATATTAAATAACAACGTTGCACTCGTTTTGATATCGTCTCCCTTTAAACGACTTCGATCAATTTTCGAGCCTCGCCTACAATTCACTATCGAGTTTACACAAATAAGTTACTACATGCTACAAAAACTAAATATCACAATTTTGTCTAGATTCGAGTTCCTAAGTGCCACTGTAAAAATATAAATCCCACTGGGATCGTTTCTTATCAGATTACAAGTCTGGTATGCGACAGCGGATCGCCTGCGATACGAATCGGAGGCGCTCGGAGAGGCGCCTGGCTAGTAGTAATAAATTACCTGATGCGGCATGGGCACGGGGACCGAGACGGCGTGCAGCGGCTGCAGCGCGTGCAGCGGCTGGGCGGGCAGCGCCGCCACCGGCGCCAGCGGCGGCAGCGGCGCCGCGCCCACCGCCGCCGTCGCAGCGCCCGGCCCGCCGCCCGGCGCGGGCTGCACCGCCAGGTACATTTTCCTCGGGCCCAGCATGCCTTGTTTGCCCGTCGACTCTTGTGCTACGATTGTTTCAGGAAATAAGATTCTTTGCCGCAACTTTATCCTTACTAGTATTATAAATGCGAAAGGTAACTCTGACCGGGGAAGGGGATTGTTAGTGATGTGGACTCTCGACCCCATTGCTAGCAATGTGCCATGTCAGGTTGACCTCCACGCGATTTCGCCTGGAAACCATCGTGATAAATTCCAGGTTAATTTATCATGATGGGCTAACTGACCTGACCTCATGTTTATCTTATCATCCTCCACTGGTGCATTATCAAATTTAAAAAAGTAAATCTGACTGTTTGTCTGTCTCGCTTTCACACCAAAACTACTGAATTACTAATTAAAACCTAAAATTAAATTTGATACTCAGATAGTCTAGACCCTGAGAAAAGACAAACGCTACTTTTTAATGTGAAAAGAGGGATGTAAGGAATTGAAAGGGTAGATGCAAGGTTGTATAGAAGAATAGTCATTTTTAAAGATAGAAGCTTCAAACTTATATTTTAGACCGTTGATTGAGTTATATGAAATTCTGTATGGGAATCATGATTTTTTAAGCTAAATCGATGAAACTCTTTCATTGGGTTAGATTATTAAATATTTTCGTTGTTTGGTCAAGGTCGCCTTGACCAAATAATGAAAAAATATTTAAAAAGTAGTAAAGTAAGTAGTAAGTTAAGTTATTTTAGGTTTTAGGTCGCGAAGTCGCGGTTACAGCTAGTTTAGTAATAACCTAAAATAGAATAAAATTGTATTGGTATAAAAATGATCACATACAATGTTCATTTCAGAAAATATACTTTTTTTTTAATTCATTCACTGTACTGTATTTTTTAATTATACGTCTTCATATAGCTATGTGATATATTCATATATTTATGCAATAAACAATTCAATCATGCTAACAGACCATAGTGAATTATAATAAATTATATATAGTCCATAGCAATTAGACAGTCAGTGGGAAGGATCTTCATGAAAGAAAATTTATATATTTCTATAATTTGTAACCTATATATCTTTTAATGTGGTAACTATTGCTGTAGTTATTGTATGTAAAACAATTCATCAAAATACCTTTCAATAGTTGCTGTTTTACTTGATGTTGCACCAAAGCCAATTGTTGAGGTGTTAATGAATATCCATGCAAACCTTGTAATACTATACTAGGTCCACTACTGGTTTGCATAACCTGTGACAAAAAAATTATGAAAACATTAAAAATAATTAAAATACAATATATATATATTTATATTAACTTTGAAAAAAGTTAATTGGCGCCCTAGTAGAATATCTACATTTACGTTACATGAATATTAACATGTTAAATAAGTTTACAGTTACACCATTACAATTTCACGACGTTTATATTGCGAAAAACAACAGTTGTAATATAATTATGTATAATGTATATGTATGGTTTATTTATATTATCTATGCTTATATATATTTTATGAGTGTTAAACTACATTATATATGTACTACTAAAATCAGAACTTTTCTATGTTATCAACTTGCTAGCTCACTACCCAATAGACAATGCACTTATATCTATGCAATTGAAAATTTGAAAGTAGTACCTGTGCTGTAACAGTTTTTATGACTGTGCCAGGTGGTTGACCCACGAGTAGACGCTTTTCAACAATCTCATCCTCTGTTAGCGGTTGCTGCTGGACCGGCTGCGGCTGCGGCGGTGGGGGCGGCTGCGGCACGACTGCCGCCGGTGCCACCGGTCGCGGAGCAGGCGCCGGGCTCTGTCCTATGTGCGCTACTATCTGCGCTTGATTGTTTCCAGTAGGTCTAATCAATACTTGCTGTCCATTCACGGTTGCCAACTGTATTTTGCCAGCTGCGATCTGCTGCACGAGCACGGGATTATTGACTACGATCTGTTGAGTAGAAGCGGGCCGCGCGCGAGGCGTGTGCGGGCGCGCGACGGGAGTGCGCGGTGTGGCGGTCGTGACGGCCGTGGCAGGACGCTGCATGAGCTGGCCCTGCACCAGCATCGTCTGTACGGGCTGCACGCGAGGCTGCAAGCTCGCTCTAGCTCCTCCTTGTTGCACCACCACTTGTTGCGGCGACTGGACGACCACTTGTTGTGGTTGTTGCACCACCACCTGTTGCGGCGGTTGCACGACTAATTGCCGATTACCCTGCAGAACGATTTGTTGTGTCGGTTGCGTAACGACGCGCGGCGACGCCGTCGCTTTCGTATCCTCGACTGCGTTTTTGGCTTCTTTCGTTTTGTCTTCTTTCTCATTGTCTGAAGATTTCGAAGCGGGCGATGCTGCCACCAGTTGACCAGTGATTCCCTGTTGACCAGCCATCACGACGTGCAATTTTCCATCGGGCATTTGAATTAGCTGTTGTCCAGCCAGCAATCCCCGAACTGTTATTTTACCATCTGGCGCCCTTATTATTTGCACTTTCTGTGGTCCTTCCTTTTGTGGTGTTGCGGTAGGTTTTGATGGAACATCAGTATTTTGTATCGTTTTGGTACTTGCTCCAACAGGTTGACTAATGACTCTTGTTGAACCATCTGCTCCCTTTGTCATGATAATCCTTCGAGTGCCTATTACTGTTTTCTGACCAGTTGGTGTATTAGCATTTGTTGTCAGCAATGAAGTGAGGGTGCTCTTACCAGAATTCGGTGTTGATTTAGATTTTTCTAAAAAGGACATAAATCATGAGTTCACAATTATGTGCAAATAATTTTAATAATAATCATGAACACTTTAGTTAATACAATACCTTGAGAAATCTCGAGTGCTCTTTTTTGTTGATGTGCAGCTCTTTGTTCTCGCAATTGTTGCTCCATTTTATCCTTGAGGTCCGAAGCATTTGGGGGTGGTGGTGGCTGTGTTCGCTGAGGTAGTTTACCAGTTGATGTACGAGTAACAGGTGTTGCTCTTTCAGTGCGTTCACCATATTGACGTACTTCCCATAATTCCAATTTATCTTCATCAACCCACTCTTCAGAAACCTGTAATTTCAATATTATTCAATATTTCTTTACTATTACTTTATTTAAACCAACAATTCTAGCAAGAATCTATCTATTCTAGCAAAATTAATAATTATTAATTTAGATAAATTTTATGGAAAATTTTAGTTATATAACATGAACAAGAAACAATATTCAAACACAATTTTCTAGATATTTTTGAAATATTATTTACGCTTGGAGATAAGTAATAGCAAAGGGCCAGAAATAGGGTATTAAAATCCCAGTACTGAGTGCCACTGGCGCATGCCATACACAAGCCCATAAACAAGGTCTTCGGTGAAGAGATGCAAACAAACCCATGTGTATAGCAATATAAATAATTATAATTCAGGATTCCTCATTTTAGAATAGTAACTGTAATCTCACTACATATGCAATCTTGCTTAACTGAAAATTTAGCTTTACATAATAATTGATATAAAACAAATCAGGTTAAAATTTATGATAAATATTGAATATGGAACATTTACCTGAGGTTCAGTATTTTGTGGCGATTCCGCACGTTTCCTTTTCCGCAAGCCACTGCGTATCGAAGTTACTTCACGTACAGTTTTTGGTAGCTCTAATGGTATAACGACTCGGCGACGAAGATACTGTGTACGTTCAGAAAATTGTCCTATGTGACGGTGCTTTAACAATTCTAAAGAAACAATTTCTGTATCAGTTGTTAATTGATGCTTTCCATCAGCAGTTCCAGCTTTAGCAGCCATATCATCCCAACGTAAACAAGCCCACATTATACGAAGTTGTAAAGCTGCACTTGCAAGCCAATGCAAATTTACTGTGCGATATAGCCAGCATGTTTTGAGTAAAGGCCTTGCACAAGGATAAGGCCACACAGTCTGATTTGGTTTAGCACTATGACTAAAGCCAGATACGGTATTATGTCCAGCTTGTCGCGAAATTTTTCTCAATTCATGATGTGGCAAAACCATTAAGGTTTTTGCTTTACTTCTTGTGTGAAAAGTGGAACATAGAGGATACTTGACTGGCGTTCTTTTTTTCTTCTTTTCAAGTGCTGTGGCTTGTACTCTTTTCAAGTATATTTTACCATGAGGGCTGCTAGCAGAATATATTCTTACCACACCATCTTCAGCCGTTTCTTCTTTAATAGGTTTATCGTCTCTTTTCGGTTTAGTAAGCCCAAACCGCCTATTAACTGTAGCACGATATTTGCTACTGTCATTGGTCTTAGATAAGGTTACTGAACATTTATATGATGTAGAATCTTTATTTTCGTTATCACTTGGTGTCGTGGAACAATTATTGGGTAATTTAGATGATCTACCTCTAGTTATTCTTAACTTTGGTATAGGCGGCCTAGTTTTATCAGAATCGGAATCCAGTAGATTATCATCAATATTCTGATCAGGGTCAGTCAATTCTTTTAAAGGACCTATTTCAACTTCATTTTCTTCAGTATTATTGCAAGTAATATCAATATCCATTTCATTACCTACAGCTGGTACAGCTGATTCTTCTAATGTACTCTCGGATTTAAGAGGAGACATTATACGGTCATCTTTCTCAAACTTTACAACGGCCCCAGTGTCACAATCGCTACTTAGTTTCCTTTTCACATAACCATCTGTACTCTTATTATCACATTCTTGTGCGCAGGCCACAGCAGACAATAAATCTGTTAAAATATTTTCATTACTATTTACAGTTGGAAATGGACTCTTCCCTAATAAGTATTGTTCTAGAATTGACATTTTTGTGTTTTCTTTTGAACTTGTTAGAATACTACTGGTAGAGTTGTTAATATCGCCTTTTAATACTGTCAACAATTCATTCAGCAGTTTTCCTTTGAGAATACATAATGGTGAATAACAATTGATTTTTAAGGCTGAACTTTGAAGGAAATTTGTAGAATCCATTTTGTTGCAATTATTGGAATAACATTTATAATGTTTCGTTAATGCTACTAGTTTCTGATATCGATCTCTCAATGAGTCAGCAGTCTTATTAGAAGAATCATCTATGTTATTCTGTTTACTTTCTTTTGTTGCTTCACAAATAGATGGAAACTCAGTTTCTGGCTCATCATTCTCAACATCAATATTTTTATCATCTTCATTCTTGATATCTACATCCTCTTTTTTCACTTTGGTTAAAAGATTTGCTATTTTCTTTTCTTCCATAAATTTTAAATAAGTACGTCGTGTTAAGAACTCATCCAATTTAGATTTCCTTGCTATTTTCGGATAATATCTTCTTGTAGAAGAACTCAAAGATTTTTCTACATCAATTTCTTCGAAATCGTCAGTGTCTTCTTTTTCCACTGATAAATTACGCATCGATGGGGGTACTAAAAAATTATTTAATCAATGTGTTACACACTAAAAGACAATGATCAAATAGAATCTTTTATACACTTGCTAAGATATAATGGTATAATGAAGCGTTTACAATTTGGGGCATAATTGAGTATAAAATTTATTTAATTTTATTTATAAAAATATATAAATAAAGTAACATTTATTATTATAAACAAGTTACTTACATTTGTCAAGAACATCCTTGTCAGTTTTATCAGAAATTAAATATTCATATGTTTTGGGTTCAACAGCTAATACTTTAATTGTGCTTCCTTCTCTAACTCTAACTGCAATTTTGGCAGGTCCTTTATTAAGGTTTAGTTTCGGTGTCATGTTATGTTTCTTATACTTTCTAGTAGTTGAGTTCCATAGCCATCCCCATTGTCCATGAATCCTGTATTCTTCTCCTTTTTGTTTCCACACCTCAAAGTATTAAATAATAAATATATAAGACATAATTCTTGCATAAAATTGTTTAAAGTAGTAAGAAAATGAAACTGCTCTCAGAGATATTATTACGTCTAACAAAGATTCCATTTGCGGTATTTAAGAATTTAATGTTATTTAAGATGTTTTATTAAACTTACAAGACTACAATACAATAGTATACATTTCCTTAAATAATTAGCTTTACAATTTATTAATCTATTTTTAAGGTTTCATGTTCCTACAAACTTTATACCTCTCATCCATCTTCGTTATTACAAATTACCTGATGTCGGAAGCCTAATGTATATTTAACAAAATTGTAACCAGTTCTATAACGTTCTTCTTCTTCATCCCTTTCTTTTTTTTCTCTTTTGTCTAGTTTTTTACGTTCTTCCCGCTCGGCAGCCGTGGTTCGTATTAATCTTACATGCCCAAGTTGCTCATGCCAAGCTGGCATCCATACCACATTTTTTATACATGCCTAAAAATATTTGTGAAAATTATATATTATATACTAAAAACATAACTTTAAATAACCCATAAACCCAAATTATTATTCTACACTTCCACCAATGAGCGTCCTGTGAGACAGTAACAATGAGACCCTCCTTCCAGTTGAAAGCTTTTGTAATGGTTATGTTAGTTAAGTAGTTGTATTATGAAGTCTAATGACCAACAGCTGCAGTTCTGAAGTGGGTTAAGGAAAGCTATTCCAAAATACAACTTTAAAGTTCTATTAAATTCTTACTTAGGAAACTTATTTTAATATGTTGTCTACTGATCTATTACAGCATGATTCAGTTATTCTTGCTTTTAATTGTTAAGGTTAATTAAACTCCATGAGTAAATACAGTATAAAGTACATTGTCAGCGTTTCATTTCCGAGATCTCTAATATTTTTGAAACATCTATACTAGTTTTCTAATTCTTTTAATTATTAACATTATGTCTGCATCCCATGTCAATCTCTCATCTACCACAGCACCACAACCACCATGGTATTTTATATTGTCGACTCTTTACATTTGTGTACATTTTTTGCCTTTTTGGGTACCACAAATACAAGGAAATGTGTAGGTCAAGGTAAAATCATGTCTAGTACTGTACGTTGCAGTGATATTAAAACATAAAAACTTAGGTAGGTATAAAAATGACATTTTACATAGTTCACAATAGGATTTGGTTTATTCACTTGGACCAAGTTTAATATGCTAACTCAAACTTTCATATCTAAATTGTAAATATTTGGAGGTCATATTGACCTCCAAATATTTACAAGAGAAAACTTTAACTAGCAATACTCACTTGTAAAACGCATAGGGCTCTAGAAAAATCACGTGGAGCCTGGCAAAGTTGTACCGCTTGCACCCACGGTTTTCTTAACAAAGACCAATTAGGATGCATAAACTGGATCACTATATTGGATTCTAGTTGTAGTAAAGTTTGTCTCAATGTAGCAACTAATAATGGCTTTGTAGCTGGAATGAAATATATACATTATGAATATACTGCATAGCATATTTATTCAAATATATAATTGTTCAATAACTCGCATTAATGACCAACCATTAAGAAGTCCAACCCATTTAAATTCTTGTCCTGAAGATAATGAAAATTTGTGTGCCATATAGCGTTTTTTATCTCTTTCTTCATTACGTTGAGGTTTGTTCAATGCCAGAGGATTAATAGAGTATTGATTTACATAATTCTTAAATGAATTTTCATTTCCTAATTTGAATAAGTATGTTCCATTTGATATTTGATTAGATTTTAACCGTGTTACTCTTTCAGAAACTGAAAATAAATAATATATTACAGTAAATATAAAAATAATGTTACATACTTTTTACATAGAAGTTTTCAGCTATGCAAGCTGTATACACTGGACATTATGATTAATTGTAGTTAAAACCTATGAGCACTGTATTCTGTAAATAAATTATTTAATTCAATAAAACTTCCCACGGTTTTCAATCATAATTACCTTCTTCAGTTTTCTTCTGTGTTAATGACCTAGTTTTGTTGTTATGACTTTTATTTCTCTTCACATCAGTATCATCGGCTACATCGGACTCTTCATTATCCACTTGTAACATGTCTTCACTGGTTACCGTGACTTCATTCACCATATCATCAGAAACAAATGTAGAATCATTTTCTGATTTTTCATCATCAATTTTCAATCCTACATTTTGTTCATGTAGCTTTGTTTCTTCATTCACTTTCCTTTGTTTTAAAATATTTGAATTCTCTACTTCTAAGTAGGATTTTCGATTTCCTTTTGCTTGATTTGTTAATCGCTCCGTAATTTCCATTTGCCTAGTAATTTCTTGTCTTGTTTCTAATAATTCTCGGACCAGAGGAGTTTCCATCTCATGAGCATCTAATACATTTAATAGTTCTTGAAATTGTTGAGGGGTTGAATAATACCATACATGACCATTTTCAGATTCTCTAAAACAATAAATTTCTATAATTGAAAATTTAATTTAATTTAAAGTGAAATAGAGTATAATATGACATTGCTTTTAGATTAGGCCAAACCACTGCAATTCATCGAAGGCACTGCACTGTGACAATATGACACTACATAATGAATAATAATAGTGTATTTGAATACTTACATAAATATACGGCGACTAATAAACCAATACTTTCTTCCATGGCGATCAAAACCCATATGTTCATGGCGACAAAGTAAACCTTGTTTTTCGGCATCTGGCAAACAATCAGTTACACCAATTGTTTTATGTTGTTTACAAAGTGCACACTGCCAGTCTTCAGATGGTACATCAACTAAAGGTGGATCCACACATTCCAAATGGAATACAGCTGGACAAGTTTCACAACACAAAAGGTCCCCCAAACGGTGGCACACTCTGCAGTGATCATCATAATGTATAGGAACTGTAGAAATAAAAAAAGATTCATTAATATATAACAAAATAAGATGCAAAATAGATTTCATTATCTTCTATATTAAGATCACTTGGCAGTCTAGAGCTTTCTTATTTTGATGGATAATATCTCTTAAAAAACTAAATGTTATAATTAGAAAATAATGACCTTAATCTCTAATAAGAATATTTTATTTATTTATCAAGTTTGTTAATTTCTTGAATTGATACCTGCTCTAGAAAAAGTTCAAATATGTAGTTGCCTATTCACAATAGATATATTTCTTGAACATAAATCATAATATCAGGCAACAATGGTTAAAAATGGACTCCCATGACAATTTAATTATACTCTGTATGTCTAATTTAAGAGTACAAGTATTGACAGATATATTCTATATGAAAGAACATCATTCAACCAAAGAGAGAATGAATGTACAATTGAAATATAGTTAATTAGATAAATCAACAAAAATTACATAAGTAAAATACTTATTGCATATACTGGACCACAATATTTAAAATTAATCATAATGATAACAGATATTTGAATAACCAAAGGTTTATTGTGTTATACATATTTAAAGAAGCTTAATGCAATTTTACTTAGAGACAAAAATTCCAATTAATATCCTCCCGAGTTATGTAAATTGAATTCGGAATGATTTCATAGGTTGATGCAATTTTATTGATAAATTTTTTGTGGTCAATGCTTGCAATGCACAATGCTTATGTCACATAGGCCATAACTTCCAGAGGATACACTCTTAATTGTCACTTAAAAAATATTCTTTAATATTTTAAGCCTTTTAAGACTGCTGCATGCTGTAGAATCTGACTTTACCTATGATAATTCTATTCTATATATATTAAAAAACACAGGTTTATAAACAACTAATGCTATACAGAGTCATCTTCCAAGTACATTGTGGTATCATTATAGGCTAATTCAATAAATATATAATATCCTACCAATTAATATTGGTGACAACTAAAGACATATAGGATGGTCTCTCATAGTTTATTGGTGTATATATATATATTCTTTATTTAAATTTTATATTAATTATTATTCCCCATCCCTATTGTACCTATGAACCAATATTTTTTTCTAATGTTAATTTATTTATAAAACTAACTTTATTTATAAAAGTAAAAAAATAACTAAAGCAGTCTGATATATTATACATATTAAAAATACAATCAAAATTTCCTCCTTATTTTTATTACATATATGACTTCGTTTGAGTCGCCTGCTTAGTCAAATCTTATTAAGAATCTTCTATATGTAGAATATAGTAAGATAGAACTTTTAAGTACTTACCTTCACTCAGCAGGTCATCACGTACAGGATTTGTTATTAGAAATTGATTACACAAGAATTGTAATACAGCTACTCTGTTCTCTATAGATGCAAATGGGTATTCACATGAATTCAAAATTTTTAAGACATTTTGATCAAAAGACTTATCACTTTCTACATAGATCCTTAGTACTTCAGGCCATGTCATGACATCCAGTAAAAATAAAGTAATATTTATACTATCTTTATGGTCTAGAGGACCAAAGTGAGTCTGTTGAGCATCTTCCTCTCTCAGTAAGGCCTTAAGCAGCATTATATGCACTTCTATAAGTAAAGTACTCTGATCTTCACAGCTTAAAGCTGCACACAAATCTTCTAAACGAAATGGGGACAACCTCACCAAATGTCTAAAATGTCGTAAAACTTCATAAATACCAACTACTTGTAAAATTAAATTTTGAGGTATGATTAAATCATCTGATGATGGAGGAAGTTCCAGTGGGGGGATTTGTCGTTCGTCCTGTAGCCATAGAGGATCCGGGCTAGGTAGACGGATTGTATTGCTGCCAACTTTCTTGACAATGCCCCCTGTTGTGCTGTAACTACTCACAGAAAAATCGCTGTCACTGGCGGCACCTTCCCCAGCGCTTCCTTCCGAACTTTCGCTAGCGCGATCATCTTCTGGTTCAGATCTATCACTGTATTCATCTCCGAAATCGGACCCATAATGATATTCCGACTCATGATATTCTGCGGCCTGAGGATTATAGCCCCTTCGCGAATATGCACTTGACAATCCACCTCTCTTACTTTTATGAGATTTTCCTCCTCTCTGTTTTCGCGTACTACGTTTACTAATGTCACTTCCTTGTGGAGAAGATGCTCTAGATGCAGAAGGCGTGCTTACAAGAGAAGTCGATCCCACATTTAGTGCTTGTAAATATTTCGGCTTTTTCAATAAATGATATTGGAATTTCCTGTTCTTTTCAAAACATCCAGATTTCGGGGGTCTCCCACGTTTCTTCGCCCCCCTTCCCGACATCATTGATAGCAACTGTCAATTATGTACTGTTTCGCACGTGTGCCACAAAAACATGTCTTGTTTACAAAAACAAAACGATGGAATTGCATTTCAGTTCATCCTAAATCCAACGCAGTCATGATCCCAGCCGTTTATAATGCTTTCCACAAATTGAACGTCACTCACTAATTTCACACAAAAATCACACGATGCTTTATTTAAACTTACGAGAAGGCGTTCAAATCAATGTTATAAGAAAATATTTTCAATTTGTAAATGAGGAAAGGCTCCAAAAACCTAATGACGCGAAATGAGAGTATATCAATTCTGAAACGCTTAGATGCTGGCTTCCTATTGGTCAATTACTAGTCCGCCATGTCGTTTTCATACTTCCATTAGAATTTTAGCCCAGTATTGTGGACAAGGGTTGAGAATTTTGCCAAACAGATATTATTTACGACAAAATGTATAATAATAGAATCACAGTATGTAATTTGTAATCGTAGTAAATTAGTTTATATGCTGCAGACCTGTTACACAGAACACTTTATTGAATATACAGAATGAAAAGCGTATGGGTAGCCATTTTCTTTAGTTAGTACTTCATCAATTATCAATTCAGTGCTTTATAATTTGTAACTATATCAAATATTAAAAATATGACTTAAAATATATACAAAAATTTTAATAAAATAAATTACAATATGTGTATATATGTTATATATTTAATAATAAGTCTATAGATAGTCACTCTAATGAATTGTATATCGGAAATCACTGTTTATTTGTAATATTGGTAACTTGCACAGCGTCTGTGAGACGCATAAAGTTTTACCTCTATGGTAAAGTGACAATCTAAGTTTTAGACCTACCAATCATACGTAGAAAAGAAAAGAAAAGAAAAGTAAAACTAAATTAGGAAAATACTAATCAACAAAATCAGGAAAATAGCCAGCTATATCCCGGCGCCGATGAAACGAAATGATTTAGCAATTGTATGGTTGAAAACCTAGTGATTCTTTTCTTAGTGAATGAATCCCGAGAGTGGTTTGGATCTTAATTTCCAAATGTACGACCTAATCCCTAGATGAGAGAAAATATTCTAATTTGTCTATCTGGTTAAATTAATTTGGATAAATGTTCTTCTTCGGTTATTTGACTATGTTTCATGGTAGTTTTAGATTACGACTGAGCGTGAATAAACATTGTGAGCGCAAAAAGCGTATGGCGATGCGTCCAAATTCCTTTACTCTATTTCGTATTTTATATAGAATAAATAAGAATATATAAATCTAAGGTAGCATCAAAACAGACTTTTCTTGTCAACAGGACAACAAGGTGGTTTAGGTTGATCTGTCCCGAAAACTATTCATTGCAAATGCACAACGTGCCAAGTATTTGTGAATTTTATAAAAAAAATCTTGTCTGTCGTCTGTTAAATCTGTCATTCTTTTTTCGTTCACCAATTGTCACCTATTTCACAGAGCACTAGTACTATTACTTTTTAAAATTTTATTTTTATTGAAATTTTCCATTTTTGTCACAGTCATATATATTTTATTTTGAGGTATTTGATATATTATACCTCCTGTTCATTCATTACCTTTTAAAATGATGTATCGCATGAAGAATATCATAAAATATGACGATCAACTGTCATTGCCGAAGTGCATGTATCGCATGAAAAATCCAAACCATTCTGTGCAACCAGACGATTGCGATATTCATATCAGTGAGCAGGTTATCAAGCTTCTTAAGGTTTACTTCACAATATTCAAATGCTTCTTTGGAACTAACACTCGTCATTTTTAAACTAAAATTGGTGTATTATGTACTACTTTTAAAAATTTGTTCATAATGGCTGAAACATAATGCAGATATTTCATTTATCATTGATATCTATTTTTGATAATATTCGTGCAAATCG
Organism: Achroia grisella; assembly: GCF_030625045.1. Taxonomy (NCBI): domain Eukaryota; kingdom Metazoa; phylum Arthropoda; class Insecta; order Lepidoptera; family Pyralidae; genus Achroia; species Achroia grisella. Next base: position 1,140,160 of record NW_026712938.1, read on the forward strand.
AAAAACATTTCTTTATTTTCCCTGATACTATTTTTTTTACATTGATATGTTGTCTTGTGGCATTTCTTGGCTTGGTACAAATTATACATTAAATTTCATGAAAATATCATTGCTCTTTCATAGAACTGTTAATATTGTGTTATATTGCTTCTTCTATTCTATAGTAATATTAAAATGCCTAATAATAGACAAAGGCTTCTAAGAATTCTACATAAAATATTGTTTAATTGCAGGCACAAATTTCAAACAATAAAATGGCTGAATTAGAAAAGCGACAAGATCTGCTCCTGAAAAAACTTGATACACTCTATGATAGAATTAAAACAATTAGTGCACACTGCAAGTTTAATGGACAAGATCGTAAAATAAACATAAATGTGAGTTATCCTTAGATTTTTTTTAATATTAAGCAATTTTAGTAGCAATGTTTTATATGGTAATAATGATGTTGTGGCAAAGTTAACCTCCTCAGAATCTTATTTAACAATCGGGTATCTAAACAATTACTTTTGTATAAATTAGGCCTTAGTGGCTCGAACATTTATCAATGTGCAATTTATGCAGTTTTAACTAGAAACTTACAACTTTGCATATACATTCCGTCCTTTTATTAACAAGCATAGTAAAATGTCGCTTCGCAACAAGCTGACATTATACAAGGCTTGCATCCGTCCCAGCATGACAAACGCCAGTCCCGTATTCGCCCACATACCCTATTATTTAATTAACCGACTACAGATAATACAGAATAGGATTTTGCGTCGAGCCACCGGTGCGCCGTGGTTTGTTCGTAGCGTTGATCTACACCGCGATCTTAATCTGCCCTCCATCAAGCAGTTTATGAAGGAAGAATCTCGACACTACTTCGACTCTACCCAATTCCACCCTAACCCGCTTATAGTCAGTATGGTCGACTACGCACCGAGGAGTAATATCCGACATACGCGACAACGTCGCCTGAGGCACGTTCATATTGACCCCGAATACCCCATACCCCGTACACCCGTTCCACCCCAACCACACTTTTTTTCACAAAAATATACATTCCTTTTGTAACAGAAGACATATTACTTGAAAAAACATTATAAATTACATTAAAAAAACATCTTACATAAATCAAATAGGAATAAATATATGGAATAGGATAGGTTCTGTTTGGGCAAGGAATGGGCTTTAATTAATTTACTTATGAAATTAAACTTCAATAAAAGAATGTATTTAAACTAATCTTAAACTGAAAACATTTCAGATACAACCAGAAGAAATTGTATTAATTGTGAGTCCTGATAATTGGCCTTGGTTTTTGAAGATAATACTTTCACAGTCCAATATTGCTCTAAAAACAACATGGCATATTCATTCATCTGTGCCTAATGACAAAGCTTTAAAAATTGAAGGCTTCATGAAAAATTTGCAAACACAAACTTCTGTAAATAATGCAGTTATGACTTTAAGGCTGATATTCAAATGTGGTAAGATGAAAATAGTTTTTATAAAGAAATTTACTATTTTATTTAGTTTCATAATTATTAATTAAATTAAATTAAATAGTATATTTCTTTAGTTTTAAAATATTTGTAAATAAATAATATATATTTAATGTTTAGTTTCAGCTGATACTGAATTAAAATTATCACCCTTGGCCATACCAATAACTGGCAATGTTAATGTACTGAGATATTTATCATTGGTTTTCCCATCTGTTGTATTTTATGATCATGAAGACCATACTGTGGATGGGCTACTAGATATCTGTCACATATTAGAAAGAACTCCAGAAAAGAACAAAGAAATTCAGATTACAAAACTATTTTTAAATTGTAAAAATTGGATATATAAAAATGAATTTACAATTGTTGACCTGGCAGCATACAATATTGCTAAGCAGTGGAAAACAATTCCAAAATCAGTACCAAAAGTATGGTATGAAAACTGCAACAAACTTTGCCTATCTGTGTAAAATAAAATGTATTTAACAACTGAATAGTTTTTTAATTAATGTAAAAATGAATTACCAATTTCTTGGACATTCGAACATAATATTATTTTATCTGTGATATTACTCACAGTGAACATTCAAATGATTTTTAGAGAACACTACCATACTCACTTGAGTTTTCGCCTATGACACTTATCATAGACAAACTAATTGTTGAATGAAGGATTTAATTAAACCTGAAAAGATATATGCAGTGAAATATCAATATTTTTCAGTTCAAACGAGTCCGAAAAAAAGAATTGATTATTTATAATACAAATAGGTTAGTGACAGACAACTCACATACTAAGGAATCACTTTTAGACACCCTAAAATATATATAAAGCAAAAATATTTGTACCCATTTTTTCAAAACCTACGTAGATGGAGGAAGTTTTATGAATGACTGCACAAAGCTTGGTATTCCAATATAAAGTTAAAAAATACCTTCATGACATTAATTTAAGAACATTATGTATGGGTACACAACAATGTGCCTTTTTTGGGTTTTAATGGATAAAATAACATTATGGTGAAATTAACTTAAAAAAGGATTATGTTTAAATTTTGAGCACTTTTTAATACCAAAAAGGAAACATCAAAATAAAACTAGTTATTGTTTTAATATTGTCTATTTATATAAAAATTTCATATTTTAAATATTTTGATGTATAAATTGAAGTTTTGAGTCTAGTTTTTATGAATGGCACCTTTTTTTATCCTTTCTTTTGAAATATAATTGAAAATTCAATTGAAAAAAATATAATAGAAAATATTGTGAATGTCATGTATACAATTCAATATAATAATAAGTTCCAAGTCACGCAGAGCTTGTGTTATAGGTACTAGACAACTGATAGAAATACTTAATTTTTTTTTTGTAAATACATACACTATATACATAGAAAACACCCGGACCAATACAAACAATCATACTCATAAATAAAAAATGTTGTATCATATGAGAAAGGCGGTATACTAAACTGGTATACCACATTGGTCTTGAGTGTGTGCATTGTTTATCATCATGAACGAGTTTCAATTGCTGTGTGTAAATCAAAAGACCACTTACATTTTAAACTAATACTCATTTTTTTTTGTGGATATGACAGTGATTGGCTACTATGTACACTGCATAAAGACATACTTTTTTTAGAGAACATTAGAGCCTGTCAGTATACATGGGCGTAACCACGGTGGGGCTCTGAACTGTAAGGTACATAATCAAATAAAAAAAAATATTATCTAAGTACTTATACGATACTTAATATGCGTAAGAAAGTTCATACCCGACAGTTGACACAAAAATAACAAAGTTACAGGGTGCTATAGGGTGTAACCATTTTGTATGAAATCAGGGTTACCTCACCCTGAGCCCATGGCTGGCTACACCCATGTCAATATACATGTATAATAATATCTATAAATTGGAATGTCAATTATTAAGTTGGTGCAATTAATCTTTTATTCCTGGTAAATATACTCATCTACATTTATCTCGCCTTAATTTAATATCTAAATTCAAGAAGAATCTAATTGTTTCTAATAGGTATTATTACTATATAAAATGTCTAATAATTCAGGGAACCAAATCAAATGACGCCTGCGTAATTTCTTGGTTCAAAGTTTCAAGTATAATAATAGTTTTTAACTTAATGTACACTTGTCATACGTATTCAGTAAACAATTTTGGCATACCTTCCATTGATGTTATAGAATATATCAAATTGGAATTTTTCATAAAAGACAAAAATTAAAAATATTAATAAAATATTGAAAATCATAAATGTTTTTATGCTATAAATAAATATTTCATAACTTTTTTCAGTTATTTTGATAAAAGATATGCCTAAATATGGCAAACATAAAAAAGCAAACGGAATCTATTTACACATAAAAGCTATAAAGCAGCTTGTAAAGAAGATAAATTTGTGTAAAAATGTTAATGACTGATTCATTTGGTTTAACATTTCAATGGCACTAGTACTTGGTGAGTTTATACTTATGTACCATTATAAGTTTTTATACAATGTACGTTATAGCATGGTGTCACCCCAGTATGCAGTTAAATTAAAACCAAATTATGAAGATCAAAAGAAAATGAATGATATGAGAAGATATCATTTATAACTATTACATTAAATTTCATTAAATTCTATTAGCTTATAGTAAAAAGTATTAATATTTCAGGTGTTGCATCATGTTCAACATAGTAGAACGTACATATGTAGAATAGGTAACACCTACGAAATCTATAAACCAATCACCTCTATAGTTAAAGGCATAATATTCTATTATTAACAATAGTGCTATAATTATTGTAAATGCAAATATTGCATTACAATGCAAATGAAAGAGAATTTGTTAATTACGATGAAATTTCCCAGTATTCACAATAGAAGGCGCTATTGAATTTTTTGCGTTCGTATCTAGCGTAATTCCGGCCAGTATCTACATGCAACATATGTATGACTGACAGAATTATAAAAATAATTTATCGCAGTTGTTGCCTCTTATGGGATTGTTATTTTATCTGAATGCCTTATATATATAAATCATGCATGATTAAAATTTCCATAATCTCTGATGTCTTATCTGACTTCATTTTATCAATTAAAAAAAAAACAAAAACAATTATTTGAAACAGGTACAAGCTCATTTGAAAAGAAAGGAGCGGAGTTTCTTGGCAGTTCTTCTTAGCTCGAAGGCACTCGGAACTAATGGTAAATTTGACATATCATAAGAGTCTGTAGGTCTACCTACATAAATAAAGAGATTTCGATTTGATTGATTTGATTTGAACGTAGTTGTCCTCATCCCAAAGAACTGCAGATCCCATTGCATCGATAACGCCTTCAATTGCTCTAAGTGAGAAAAGAACACACAATCGGTGTATTAATATTTTGATTCTTATAGTAATAATTCATAATTATCGTAATATTAGAGCATAATACGATCAATCACAGTTTAATTTTATATATATTGTGCCAAATTTATGATATAAAGGCATGTGTCCGCATTGTAGTAATTGTTAAATCTATTTACATCTATAAATCGGATTTTTACTATAACTATCAGTCAATTGTATATTTTAACAATAAAACGTCAAAAATTGTAATAACACTAGCTTTAAACTAATGATCGAAGACTAAAAAAACAAGTCAAACACTTGCCCCCTTATTCATGAAACATAAAAGCTACTCAACTGTTCTTACACCTTTTCTTAGGAGTTATTTACTTCGTTTGAAAGTGGCACCTATACCTTGTAAGAATAAGGGGGTACTGATCAATGTTATTTAAATATAAAAAATAATGATAATGAATATTGATTATGCGCATTGTAAGTACTAAGTAAAATAAGCGCATTTTTTAATTATTACAAACAAATAATATTATATATTTATATTATTATTGAATTTGTTTTGGTAAAACACTAATTTAATTTATAGTATACTAATCTTATACTATGCATAAGAGTTGCTATGAGAACTATCTTAACAGTATGTCTTAATATAAATAATTAACGAGATCTGAAATTTGAAAACGTGAAGCTAATAACATTGGTCATAGTAACGCTTACATCAACTGTTACTCTGAAAACTAAACACGATTAACTACGTTATTTAATTATAGATGTATGTATATTATTAATTTATAACTAGCTTAATATTTTACGTAATCGTAAAGCTTGTCAAGTGATATGTACATTCGAAATAAATAGAAGAAAGGGCAATGAGAATTACATATGGAGTATAAGTCGCGCGGGCGCGGCGGAGGGCTCGTGTCATACGAACGAGGAGAATCCAGGAAGAGGCGCCCGCGAACGCGCCATATTGTTCATTACGATCTGGCCGCCGTTGAGGCTCACCACGGCGCTGCCCTCAGGTTCAGAGTCTGTGTAGCTCGAGTACTGCCGGAACGGCCGCTGTCGCTTCCATGACTGTCGCAGTGTGTCATTTACGTTTGCGTAATGATTTACAAAAGAGTGTGGCTCTGATTTCACGCTCTCATTTTCGCTTTCCGAATTCTGTAAATAAATATTAATCATGCTTTACACTAGTTTAGCCTTTTTGGTTTGAAACATTCAGTATTTTATAGATCATGCACTAAATAATTTAATCTTATTTAATATTATTCATTTTAGTATTCGATTTGTTAAGCATTTACTATATCTTTTACTATTAATATTATATATTCTTTATACATGTATTATTACGATAAGTTCAGTCGACAGAATATAGAAATAAATAAGAAACCTAATTAATACAATACACATTACGAAAGAACGAAGATAGCTTGAACTTATATATGTACAAGTGGGCATAACAAAAAATAAATGCATATTTCCCTTTAAGTAGAATTTAACCACAAGACTTAGAGTTTATGAATTGCCGGTGTCGGGTCAATCACTCTATCGTATGGTTAATCGGTAAACGATGCAGCACCTACTACAAGGAGTGCGCGATTGGGATGGAAGCGTGACTAAAATTAAAACTTAGCAGATGCGGATTTTTAATTCAGATATTTACCATCGCAGTATCCGGTCGAAGGTAGTCGGGGAAAAAAATAAGGTCCGTATTTAGTGACGTCGACGTGAGAGTTCACACGACGCTTATTTTAATGGTGATCACCTGGGAGTCGGAGGAGCTCATCTCGGAGGGCTTCTCTGTGAGCGAGGAGTCGTCGGGGTTCTCGTCGTAGCCGCGCAGGCTCTCCTCGTCGCTGTGGTAGGCGACGGATGCGGGCGAGGGGCGCGGCGGGGACTTGGCGAGCGTGGCGGCTGCCTTGCCACGCCGCAGGGTGGCTCCGCCGCCGCCGCCGCCCAGCGCGCCCGTGCTGGCCATCGAGTTCTGCCGCGATCGGTACAGATCCATCGCCAGCGAGCCCCGCTCGTCGGTCTCGCCCGCGAGCGATTCTTCTAGGGTTTTCTGTGCTTCTTCTGAAAGTATATTAGTGTTTATTTACAATCAGGTACCTCAATTATAACAGATCGTCACAAACTTGTAAAAGTTGTTTTAAAAAATATATGAGTAAATTGGCACGAATATTCCACGGTATATAGAGGAATTTGTTAAACAACTAGTGACGTATAGGAACGTATTCCCTCCCATCAAACTAAACCTCCCAAACAGAAGTGAAGTATGTATCGATAGCAATATGTTCATTAATAGAAACTAAGAAGTAAGCACCTATTTTAGTATAAATATTCAGGTGTAACTTATATTAAGTCTTTTGGGGCTTGACTCCTCCATCACATAGAAAATATTGATATATTTTAATAGTATTTATCTCTGTCATTTACTTGTCTAAGTTTACTGATATGTCATATAGAGGAAACTGTTAGCCGTAATTAGAATTGGCACATATACTACGAAATATGTACTGTTAAATGATTACTTACTTTTGTATTTATAACTCTTGCTTTTTACGCATAAAATGGCTATCACCATAATTATAATGATGATGGATGCCGCAGCTAGCGCAACCATGAACCAGGTACGTCGGTAGAAGGGGCGGTACTGCAGGTAGCCGTACTCTAAGTACAATTTCGATGGCGTCACGATCACCTTGTCGCTGTATGTTGGGTTGCTGATACCGTACGTGTTGTATGCGATCACTCGGAACGAGTAAGTTGTTGACGGTAAAAGACTCTGGTATGATATCGTAAATTCTTCCAACATGCCGTTGCTAGTGCGCGTTATTGTTTCCCACCTTGTGTCGTCTGAGTAAAAAAAAATACAATGTATACAATATTTTTTTTATATAATAATATATTTTTTTAATTTTTAATAGGGCACTAATAGCCCATATTATAAATACCTTATAGATTACCATACATATAAAATAAATAAAATTAGTAAGTAGTATTCATGAGAAATAAATTAGCAGTAGAAAGATGTGAGTGGAATAAGAGTTTTCTTTACGGTTTAGACAAACATCAAGTGATCGTTAGATATTCAATAGGCGACATTCATTAAATGGTACACCAACTATCATCACAACATGACTAAGACATCGGTTTCAGAACCTACACCTAGCCACTACAATATGATTTATATATTTTTCACCTAGTTGATGTTTTGTAACAGTTAGTTTAGTTTAGAGTGGAAAATATAGGTGCTGTATATTGAATAAAAATAGAAGACTTACAGGCTTGCCACGATTCCTTTGCTGCATTTATAAATGACAATTTTAATAAGAATAAGAATAATAACAAATTCTGGTTATAAAACAGACAGGAGTGTTCAGATTCAGTGCATGAGTAGTATTAGGAAAATTATTTGAAAAGCACCTCTGACATGACATGACATTTTTTAGTACAATATGTGTGTTGAAATGTGTATAATTAATGTAGTAAAAGAAATCGAAATCTTTAATAGGTTCTTCAAAATATTTAATACAATTATTCGTATTGCTATTGGCATCACTAGCTTGTCGTAGGCTGCGCAAGTGTCGTTTTTATTCTTGTAAGTTCTATAGGAACAGAGTAAATAATAATATTTATTTTAATATTTAGTCCCAAGCTAAGCAGAGTTTGTATCATGGGTATTATACAACCGATATAAATACATACATAATATATATTACATATGTACGATATATATCATACTATATAATACTATACTATACATACATACTATATAATAAATACTTGTCCCGTGCGAGGTATCGAACTCTGGGAACATCGGAAGTAAAGCGGTGTGCTATACCAGCGAGGCCGTTAAATGTAGAAGTGGGAGGGAGCCGGATAGCGAGAAGGATAGAGAGCGGAGCGTGCGTGCGTACCCTTCTTCCTGGCCTCGATGTAGTACCCGAGCAGCGGGCCCCTTCCGGAGGCGGCGTTCTCCCAGCGGAGGTGCAGCGCCGCGGGGTCGGGCGCCAGCCGCAGCCGGCGCGGCGCGGACGGCGACCCGGCCTGCCGCAGGACAAACCGGTCACAATATACAGATTGCAGGGCGTTCTACTTTTTATGCAAGATTCGATGCCGAGTCGGTAATTAAAATAAACGTGTTAATGAAATATCGTGTACAGCCACGAATTATAGTAGGATTTAAAAAAAATACTTCGACAATACTCTAAAATAGCTAAACAAGAGAAATACAAAATAAGCAACAAAATATGTTCAATACTTTTAAAAGCATTACATATATGTTTGAATTTGTGGAAAAATATATTCATAATTTTAAAAAGTTTAAATGTTAAACATATTTTTGCACATCTCCATCCTGGTTTTTCGACACATATATAGGTAGTTAATTAGTGAGCTGCCACAGGTGCGTATTTACGACAAGATACTATGAATGTTCTACGTTAAGACATCGCTGTCATTGCTAGTCAATACTCGTGTGATATTGCCACACGAATAAGTTATTACTATAGTAATTAGGGAGTTGTCACACGAGTGTTAATTAGGATGCGAGTGTACCTGCGGGCCGGTGCGCACGCGCGCGACTGCGGGCGCGCCCGCGCCGGCGCCGTCGGTGGCGGCGCGCACGCTGAACGTGTACTCCTCTTCCTCCTCCAGGCCGCCCACGGCCAGCCGCCGCTCCGTAACCTTCTGTTTCACTTGCTTGCTGAACCCTGAAAGATATACATCTATTGACACTAGTACAATATACTATGTACTCCTCATTTGTCATTAGTCTTATGGTAATAAATAGATTTGTTAACATTAATCCACGAAAGTAAATACGTACAAGTTAAATATGTCAATTTGTCACTATACACTAATATATCATACTCACGTTATTTGCCAATATGTGTAATTGCTTCGTATTTTTAAGAGTCAACAAGTAGAATAAAAGAATTTAGAGCAATGTTTGAATAATTGAATTAAAGTTTAGTCAGTGTTAGTAATGTGGTAAGGAGAGGAAATGAATAAATTTACTATTGGTAGTGATCGTATACAAGAAGACAATACAATGTAACACCAAAAAGTATTTATATATTGTAATAAAACTTTCATAGTATTTATAGAAACATGTAATATTATTAATTTTATAGATACTCACGTTCGTCTTGTTCTATCGTTTCATATGTGACGAGATATGCCTGTATCAGTCCGTTGCGTCGTTGTGGCGCCTCCCAAGACACGACCAGACTATTCATCGTTATGTCGTTGAAGGTGATGTTGCGTGGTGCCGACGGCAGGCCCTGGTGAGTACGTACTGAGATTGCACTTGATCGAGGACCATCTCCAGCAGGATTAAATGCAAGTACCTGTAATTTTCAAACATATTATTTTATTGGTCATGTATTTTTGCCTAATCAAATAATATACATACGTGAAACAAAAACAGTTAAAATTTATGATATAGTTAAAGTTTAAATATATTTAATAAAAAAAAATATTACAGACACATAGATGTGTGACACAGATATACAATTATCAAACAAAGATTTTTATTAATTACCTGAATACGGTATTGCGTGTATTTGTCGAGAAAAACTAGTGAATGTGACGTAGCTGTCGCTGGGACTACTTCAGTTTCTTCCTCAACTCGCCTACCGGGTTCCGGTTCTTCAGGCGAATCCGTCATCAGATAGAATATCTAAAAACATTAATAGATTAATTATAATCTGAACGATGATGACACATGAAAATCATTAAAAAAACAAAGAAATTGCCAATGTTAGTGACATTGGATTGGCCTAATAGGACGGCGCGGTGGGCACGGCCTCGCCCACCCACACCACGGCCGCGGGCCCGCCCTGTATCCGAGCACGGGCGGAGGCTCACCTTGTACCCGAGCAGGTCTCCGTTCTGGTGCGCGGCGAGCGGCGGCTGCCAGGAGAGCGCGACCTCGGTGGGCGAGAGCGCGGCGGCGCGCACGTGGCCCGGCGGCGCGGTGGGCACGGCCTCGCCCACCCACACCACGGCCGCGGGCCCGCCCTGTATCCGAGCACGGGCGGAGGCTCACCTTGTACCCGAGCAGGTCTCCGTTCTGGTGCGCGGCGAGCGGCGGCTGCCAGGAGAGCGCGACCTCGGTGGGCGAGAGCGCGGCGGCGCGCACGTGGCCCGGCGGCGCGGTGGGCACGGCCTCGCCCACCCACACCACGGCCGCGGGCCCGCCCGGTAGCCGAGCACGGGCGGAGGCTCACCTTGTACCCGAGCAGGTCTCCGTTCTGGTGCGCGGCGAGCGGCGGCTGCCAGGAGAGCGCGACCTCGGTGGGCGAGAGCGCGGCGGCGCGCACGTGGCCCGGCGGCGCGGTGGGCACGGCCTCGCCCACCCACACCACGGCCGCGGGCCCGCCCTGTATCCGAGCACGGGCGGAGGCTCACCTTGTACCCGAGCAGGTCTCCGTTCTGGTGCGCGGCGAGCGGCGGCTGCCAGGAGAGCGCGACCTCGGTGGGCGAGAGCGCGGCGGCGCGCACGTGGCCCGGCGGCGCGGTGGGCACGGCCTCGCCCACCCACACCACGGCCGCGGGCCCGCCCTGTATCCGAGCACGGGCGGAGGCTCACCTTGTACCCGAGCAGGTCTCCGTTCTGGTGCGCGGCGAGCGGCGGCTGCCAGGAGAGCGCGACCTCGGTGGGCGAGAGCGCGGCGGCGCGCACGTGGCCCGGCGGCGCGGTGGGCACGGCCTCGCCCACCCACACCACGGCCGGCGTGCCCGCGGGCCCGCCGCCCTGCGAGTTCAGCGCGCACACGCTGATCTCGTAGTTGCGGTCCACCGCCAGCTCCGTCAGCACCACCTCCTCGCTCTGCGCACGTGCATTAAACGCTTACGGTATACTCCAATCCTCAATCGACAGTACGATCTGTGGACACGTTGGGCCCATGAACCCCAGAAGCTTCAGCGCGTCTCATCGAGATTACTTGTGACCCGAGAACTGTTAGCTACTTTACACAGAAGGTATGGCTATTCAAAGCGGCAACGCTGTCAGTATCTTATGTCGATACACTGCCTCGATGTGTCGCGTTGGATTACAATGATTGTTTTTCATTATGTGAATAGATGTAATTGTATTTGACAGTAAGAATTTTTTGACTATACTAAATGTTAGAAATAGTTTACCGAACTAAAATTGTTTAAATAATTGACATGTTTTAATAGATATTCGCAACATAATCAGGGTGTGTATTGAGAAATATTCTCACCAATCTGCGTCAACCATAATGACTCTTTTATTGAAATTTGTAATCCAATTTTACACCGAGTTTAGAGAAACCTCTGTATATTTTAGGAATTGTTAAGAATTATGCTTAAGTTGGAAATATATTATAATTATCTTTATGATCGATCTTATGTACTAAAAATAACAATAGTAAAAGAATAAGGTGGTGTGACACGGTTTGGGCAGTGTTTAGTAGACAATATTTTTTTTATTAGCCCTAATGAATGGCATATAGGTGATCGTGTGTCATATCGCGGCGTACCTTGATGCCGGGCACGTCCACCTTCATGGTGTGGTGCAGCGCGGGCACGAAGTCTGTGAGCGGCTGGTAGAGCACGCGGTAGCCGCCGGTGCGCGCGTCGCCGCTCCAGTGCGGCTCGCCCAGCGGGCTCCACTGCACGCGCACGCTGCTCGGCGTTATCGGCACCACGTGCAGGTTCTCCACCGCTTTGCTGGGAGCTTAACATCGAAATAATCATTATAATGCGTAAATTTACATTAGCAACGCAGATATCTACTGGTGTGGTACCCATTATAGTAACTGGCGAATGACATAGTCACCGACTATGAGGTTGCGAGAAGTGAGGTTGCCCACGAACACTCAGCAGTTAAAAGAAGTGTCGTAAATGAAATAAAATTATGACATATGTCTAAATATTATATTTACCGGCGGGAAGAGTACGAATGGTTTCAGTGGCATTGCTGAAACGGCTAGGTCCGATGTCGTTCGTTGCTCTTATCCTAAACTGATAGGCAGTATATGGTTTGAGACCCTCGGCCGTGTACGAAGTTGCAAAAGGGTCTACTCGTTCCGGAATCGTTTGCCATGTTCCTCCTTCTTCTTTTTGTTGTACAGTGTAATATCTGGAGAGCATGTCATAATTAATTAAAACCAATCATTACAACACACATTTTGATGTTTTTCATTGGCAAATATCTGGCTACAAGTTACGTCGCAAGGCACGTGGCATTTTGAATACGTAATTTCGAATAAAGCTTTAACTAAGCAGATTACATATTTTGACCAAATATATATCACAGTGTAATAATATAAATAGTGTCAAAAAATAAATATATTATTTTTATTGTTATTCTTTATTTTTTCACAGCTATTGCTGGTTTCTTCACACTTACGGGCCGAAACCAAGTAATTGCAGAGTTTGTGTATGTGTGTGTGCGCGTGTATGTATGTGTGAGTGTGTGTGTACTTATTGTGTGCCTGGTGTGACTGGTGTTATATAATTTTCATCGATTTCGAGAAATTTTCGGACTGTACGGCAAGTATTTAAGATGGCAGCTTTTTGAAGGGTGATGTAAAGTGGTTTTTGTATATCTAATTATTATTATTATTATTATTAATGTTTTTGTAATGTATCCAATGAAAGACAGATGAAGACTGCGGAATGAGATTTATTAATGGCCGATACAAAGTACTACAAGTAACGGTGTACAGAAAAAATATATTATCTACTATCACCAATAATACATAACAGTTTTCTTGTCTTGTGTTATTATTACCATCATTATTGTATTGGAGAGTTGTGAATTTCAGAAGAATTAACTCATCGAGCTAGTAAAATGAATGAGTAATTAATAATAATAATAATAATAATCTCAGGACAATTCACACAGAGCCATCTAAACCCAAGTTAAGCTAGCTAAAGCATGTGTTATGGGTACTAGACAACTGATACAAATACGTAGACAATTTTTTTTTGTTTCGTAATACATACATATTATACATAGAAAATACTCAGACCGATACAAACAATCATACTCATGAATACAAATGTTTGTGCCGTGCGAGGAACCGAACCCGCGACCATCGGACATAAAGCGCTAGTGCTAGACCGCTAGACCACAGAGGTCGTTTAAAGAAGGCATCGTTTAAAGAATTGTTTAAAGAAGGCCTCGTGTGATTAGATTAGTAGTGGTATGTGTGCATTGTAACCTGAGCGGCGCGTATCCGTCGTCGCCGGGTGTCCAGGAGAAGGTGATGTGGTGCGGCTGCAGCAGCGATCGTGCGACGTGGGGCCTCGCAGGAGGGGCGGGCGCGGCGCGGTTCGCCGTCGTCAGCACCAACACGCGTGCAGTCGCGCCCCACCCCAGCCGCGTTCGTGCTCGCACAGCGAACTGGTAATATCGCTCCGACGACAGCTCCGTCGCCCTGACCACCAACCATACCTTTATTATCCTACTTATTTTCTAGTACAGCGAGGCGACAGTGGAGTTAGGATAAGGGTGATATCGGGTCAAATTGTCCCGATCAGATTTATGATCACATTACATTTACATTTCTGTACCTCAAAATCAGGAGGAGATTATGAGCCAGACGATTAAGGATCGAGAAAGAAAAGAAACCATTTAAAGACTACAATATATTAGAGCTCCACTCCCCCGCTGTGCTAAAGTACAACTGTTGTAGTTGTTACATTTAATTATTACAACATATGTAATATGACCCATATTACTCACTGTTAATGTATATGTATTTTACTAGATAAATATATATATATATACAAATAAAAATCAATAAGAAGAACTCAATATTTTTTTAAGATGACAAAATATACAATGTATGTATTTTCAAAATATATATATTTATTCATTTTACTATCAATACATGTGTACTCACCGGAATGTTCGATCCGACGGCAGGAACTCTCTAGAGAATGTGTGCTGAGATGTATTATTGAGGTGATACGTCACTTTATATGCTAATATTTCGCCATTGGGGTCTTCAGGTACATCCCAAATTATACGAGCAGTTGTAAACGTCACGTCAGGGAATGATACGTTTGACGGTGGCCCAGGAGCTATAATGTTAATTATAAAAATTAATAAAAATAAAAAGGAAAAGTAAAAAATAAATAGGTATGTTCCATCATACGTACTATCGTCAAAAGTCCTTACGGTGACAGGCGGATCACTCAATGCACCCTCTCCCAATCTTGTATATCCTAATACTTGTATTTGATAAACAACATATTTTCTAAGTTCCGTCAATGTTACGGTGTGCGTTTGATTAGAAGGTATAGCTTGGCATTCTACCTTCTGCTGCTCAGGTCGTGGTGGAGGGACAATCGCTGCATAGCACACTTTGTAACCCTCAATTAAACCATTTTGATCTTGTACTGGTATGTCACCCCAAAGGACTACAACAGTTGTGGATGATGTGGCATTTGCTGACACATCTATGGGACCACTGGATGGCACTGGAAAGTTAATATGCATTATTGAATTAAACAAAATACTATATATTTTTTTTGACAAATTTCATGAAGACACAATTTATAGATAACAATGACACACGATGTATTTGTTCGGCACTTGTTTCTTCTTTACTGAATTGCATTCACAAAGTATGTTGTATTGTTATACCATATCGCTTTTTTTATTAATACCTTAACAAATAGTATCTTTATTTGTTTTTAAAAAGAATAAATTACTTATAGAAAAATTAAATACTTACCAGCTTCTCTCGTTCTTTCTGTAGCTATAGGACTCTCTGCTGACGTGCCGACCTCGTTAATAGCCGTCATTTGAATTTCGTACAAGGACCACTCCTCGAGCTCTGAGAGAACGTGCGAGTTGGCAGTGTGATCGTCGATGATGATAAATAATGTTTCATTGGTACCACTCCGTTTGTATGTGATATTATAACCTTTTGGATTACCATACCATTCACTTTGTTGCAGTGGCTGTAAAATAAAGGAATAAGGATATTATACCATCAAAATATTCTGAATAAGCTGAACATTCGGTGTCAAGCAGTGTTATACTTTAATTACGAAAAGTTATTATTAAATTTATATTCAAAGATCAATTATTTTTCTAATATATAATAAGCTGACTATAAATTATTAAGAAATTAAGAAATAGGAATATTTGTAGTAGGTTTAAACCGGTGATACGGTTCGCTACATCTAGCGAATAGCTAACGTCTCTGTAAGAAAATATTGAAGTGCATGTAGATTTACATAGTATGTATGTAAGCAAGAGTTGACTTACGATCCAGCGGACGCGCAGATTGTGGGCGCTGACGGCGCGCACGGTGACGTTACGCGGCGGGTGTGCGGGCGGCGCCTGGATAGTCTGGAACTCTTTGCACGGCTCGGACGGCTGCGACGAACCCACAACGTTCGTCGCGATCAGCCGAAGACGGTATGTAGTGAACGGCACCAGTCCACTCACCAGGATCGACTGCACGTCTGGTGCGTTCACCTCGTATATCGTCACCCATGATGAATTGCGGGCTGTTTGCGCCTAAACATTACAATGTTATATAACAATAGCATTACACACTTCTCTAGTTTCCTATGTATATTTTAAGTCTGTTCATGTTTGACCTATAGGTTGAATATAGTTTAACAATGTAAACTATATCTTAAAAAACAAATTTATCGTGTTCAGTTGACTTTTTAACAGCTTTTATTACAATTTTATTAAGCATTATCTCTAGATTACCATAGACTATTGAAGGTAACAGATTTGAATTGGTTTTTGATACTTTTATTTATTGATTGATTCCCACGAATGTAAATATAAACGTTATTAATAAACGGTACATACTCTGTATTCTAGTAGTCGTATATTGGGCGTTACCTGAACAGTCCATAACGATATAGATGAGTTGCCGTCAAAGCCAGGCGTGAACTGCAGCAGCACCGAAAACGCCTCAATATTGGAGAGCGCGAGGTTCCGTGGTGCGTGAGGCAGCACTGGCTCCACGCCCGACTGGATGGTGGCCGTGCGTGCAGCGCCTTCGCCCACAGCAGTCAGCGCACGCAGCGATAGTCTGTAGTGCGTACTGGCCTGCAATGTACCCGCGACGAATATTAAACATTTCATATTGGCTCTATACGACCATCATAGAACTCACGAATTGCCTGTCGGTATACACTGGAAAGCTAATTCTATTCAATGCACTTGAATTGCGTTGTTTTGCGTTTTTTATATTGTTGAATTATACGCTAGCACCGTATTAATGTCACCTTTCTTTTTCATTGAAAGGATTAACTGACAATGTTATTGATTTATTAATAAGCATCGGTTAGTCATGATTACGTTTAAAAAGAACATTATGAAATCGATATAGGCATTGCATTTCGGAATTTATCTACTGATTATTTAATGATATTTGAGATGTGAGTTAGTGATCATAGATTGAGGCACGTAAACTTCCTCTCACGTTTCCAAGTAGAAATAAAAAAACTTGATACATGTATTATATAACAACGTGTATAATAAAGGTATTATTTATAATTTTTAATGTTGTACCTACAGTTTAAGTGTTTGTGATCTGAAGATAGATTGATTACGAAAACCATGAAAACTGTATACATATTTCGGCCCAAATACTTAAACATAAAGTAAGAAGACTGAGTCAATACCATAATCTTAGGTTCTGCTATAACTACTGTTAATGCTTATATACTCATACTCGGAAATGCATTGTCTTTTTTTACTGCGTGTGAATTTCCAAGTAACAAATTAATAGTCAAGACATAGGAAACAAGTTGTATTACCTGTAAGTGTTCGATTTTTATACTGGTGACATTAGGCGGTAGAACCTCTTCTCTAAAAGAATTCTCGTCATCTATTATTTGATAAGTCAGTTTATAACCAATTAGAATTCCATTTGATTTTTTTGGTGGGCTCCATGCGACGCGAACTGCTCGATCTGATATGTCATCGAATTGTAGACTGCCCACTTCATCGGGTACTGTACATAATAAATTTCATATAACAGGCATATAATTGCAGAAATAATCCATATTACGACCAATTATTATTTATAAGTAGTAACTATGCCTTCTATACAAATAAACAGGCGAGATGATCCTTTCGATCGGGGGATTTAATCAAACAGTATTATAAAAAACATTATTAGTTTATTATATTAAAATTTCTAGCTATAGTTTTACTATAAAATATTGAAAGATATTATAAACTAAGTGTAATGATAGTATTAGATAGTAGTATTAGTAGTACTATTATTATTTTATAATATGTGTAGATATTATAAAATAATAGAACTATCTATTAAGAAATATAAACAGTGAATTAAACGTATAATTATAGCATAATTGTCAGTAACAAGAGTAAAGGGTACTATGCTTATAAAAAATGAGATAACAGTTGTGAAAGTAATATGTATATTATCTACTATCTACTACTATCAATTTATACGTATACTTACTGTCTTCTTTGGTTCTGACTAAAACGAAATCAGTACGGGGTCCATCGCCTGGCTCAGTGAAACATAGTACCGATATATTGTAGTTAGCGAACTTTTCTAGGCCACTTATGATAGCGGACTGTTCGGTAAGAGGATCCAGTAGATTTGGAGGAATGCTTACAAGCTTCTGTTCTTCATCAATATTTTCGTCCTCATTCCAGCGCCATGCTTGAATTTTATAACCCTGTAACAAAAAACAACCACATCAATACATGCCTAAGGCTGTTTAGAATTAGTATATCTCCGAACCACTTAAATTAGTCCATAAGGCAGAAATATTGTCTTTTTCTCCCTTAATGTACAAGTATAACTTCTATATCCCTTGATAAATAATGGTTGATTCCCCATACAAACTTTCTTTCTATACCCACTTCACGTTTCATTTACACGATAAAAAGTACCTTATGTCCTAGAACGTACAAAAAAATTCATATACATATATAGATAAGCGGAAGATTATATATTTTTCAAACATTACAATTTTAATGTTAGCGAAGTAAAATAATTCTAATTTTCTATTACTGCTTGAACTGACTAATTTTGTGAGTTTGAAATTTTAGTATACATATAAATTTATTTTTATTAGAAAGTAGGCGATGACACATATTTTAACAACAACAATGAAAGTAAAACATTACGCATTGTATAATAATATTACGTTATTACTGCAACGATTGTGAATACAATCAATAGCATCTTGATTAGAGCTATTTGCTCTATGTATTAAGAAAAATATACGATTTATCTAAGCAATTAAATATTGCTCAAATATTGTTACCCCGGTGAAGCATTCATCAATAACAAGTAAATAAATTAATCATTAGTTGGACACACTACAGCAATAAATATTGCAATAAAACGATAGGACATTACTACAGTTACGCTATACATTACAGACCATAAAATGATGTTCGAAATCATAATTTATTTTTCATACCATATAAAAAGATAATAAAACAGACGTGATCTGAAAATCGACTGAACTAAGAGATTTAATTCTTATAAATATTTGATATCTTATAAATGTACCTGATTGATGCCGTTGATTTTCTGAGGGTTAGGTGGTGTCCACCAGACAGTTATAGCAGTTGAGTTAAAGGGATCGCACCGGATATTATCTGGAGGGGCTTCGGGAATTCCTTCTTTGGTCTTAATAGTATAGCTGTCTGAAAAGACTCCTACGCCTTTATCGTTGTACGCTGCGATTTGCACATTGTAGTCCTTCCACGTGATCAGGTCTTGTATTAGATAGTTTCTTTGTGCTTCATTTGTAATATTCTGGTAGGTCCATGGGCTGTTATCGTAGCCGCGGAGTCTGTATCTGATTACGTACCCCAGTATGTGCCCATTACGGTGCTCTTCGAGTGGTGGTTGCCATTGCGTTATTATCTCGGATGAGGATCGTGCTGATCCCATAAAACCCACTGGCGGACCTGAAGGTGCTGCAAAACATTTTATATTGTCAATCAATATAAAAGTTGCAAAGAAAATGTCAGATTGTTCAGAACGGTATAAAAGTAATTCTAAATAAAATATTTATAGACATCATATCACCACATTCAGCTCATAAGAGTAACCATACGACATGGAGAGGTACACTAAAAATATGATACAATACAAAAATAGAGAAAAAAATATTCCAGATTTTTACACTTCTATTTCTACATATAGTATGGCACAAAGGAAGCGGACTTATTTACATTCTTTTATATATAAAAAAAATGCCATATATCATTGTGTGAATGGAAATAATACATAGTGTGCACACATCGGTGAATGCGCACATGTAGCTATCGTAAGGGCGCTTATTTGTTGTAGAAAACTATTTGAAAACAAAATTAATAAAGTATACCCAGTATAATTACTCAAACCAGAAAATTCATAATTTTCATTAGAAACAGAGCGTACTAAGATCAACATAAATATGCGTGATTAATATTTATAGAAAAACCAACCGCACTGGAACACGCATGCGCAGTTACTTCGTGCCAAATTTAAACTTGAATTAACATTAAAGTCATATAAGTTAATTTCGCCCAGTAATTATTTATAAGTCCTTACATGTTTCCCTAATTCATTTGGATGTGTACTTTATGTACATGTATTACATGCATGCATATGTATTTTTCGGTTAGATTATTTTTCGATCATAATAACAAGATCAAGTAAGGCAGTCAGTTTTATATATTCCAGTACTTTACCGAAGTAAAGACATACTTAGTAATGTACACGTCCATAAACGTTTAGCGACAATCACTATTACACACATAAACATTAAAATATTTTGATTATTACACCCACAATCATAAATAGGTATGTTCACTAACACATTTATAAAAAAAAAATGTAACTCATTCTGATGCATTCATATGAACTCTAGTAGGTCTTCATTAACCAAGACAACTTAAATACGAAGTTAATACGAAAGTTATTATTAAACTTTCATTTTTATTAGACATTATTTATAGCCGGGTGTTAAAATGGTTAAATATTAATATTCTTTATATTTTATTGTGAATAAAAATTTGTACATCAGAATGGCTACCACAAACGAAACTGTTATCTTGTAGAAAAAATAAATCGATTCATGCACAGAAATAAAAAATAAAACTGTTAATAAAAACTATTAAGAGATTGGACACGCTATAAAATAAATATAAATGATAACGATACAAGCCATCTACTTGTACAGTGTAAATCATACCTTGGCAGCATATTATATCGCTGGCTGCTAGATCACAAAGAAACACAGTTATTGTAGTGAAATGCTTGCCTAACTTTACCTGCTCGGTTAGTGTTTACAATGACTAGCGTTAAACTACTACATAATTCAAACGACACCTATGTTAATATCAAAACTTCGAAAATGGTGTTATACAATTAATAACAATAACGATATCTAAAAATAAAAGAAATTTAACCACTACAAGTATCTTATTACAACCACAACACTCAAACAACACACAAACAACTTATTAAAATTTAGACTTAAAGGAGTTTGTTTTATGACTGCATTTTATAAATAACAAGTTATATTAACCAATAGCTTACTTGTCTCTACAAAGTTCTAGGGTAGTTTAACTTGCTATTGTAAAACGTACCATATAACTCACATTGTAATACCCAAACTTAAACGACAAGTCATTCACTGTGGTGGTGACATTTTTTAGTACATGTTATTTCACCACTAAACTATTCGTTGAGAATATTCTAAAGTAGACAAATATCGAAGCTTAATAATACATAGGTTCGTTGAGACATGAAGTGCTGATGATATATGTAACCATGTAGTAGTGCAAGTTAACTACCATATAGAGTAGTAAGAAATTTCCTATCAAACACTTATGGCTGGATTACGAACTTGTATTTAGTATTACATCCTTGCTGCAATGTGAATACGAATAAATAGATGTCATACGAGTTTTTATTATTGTGCCGATTAAAAGCATATTATTTACTATGTAGCGAAATATTTTCATTAGCATATTATTAATATTTCTGTTGAAATATACCTTCTTGGGGCAGTGTTAGAACGTCGGTAGCGTCGGAGGCAGGTCCTTCTCCGACAGTGTTTACTGCTGACACTCGAAACTGGTACGATGTAGCTGCTTTCAGATTGGTCAATAGAACCCAGCGCAGATTTGCAGACACATTCAGTGGCTCTGTTACCCAATTCAATAGCGGATCCGGCGTAGGACCTAGTGATAAAAGTGGCCGTGACAAATTTCAGTTTGCTTTTATAACTAAAAAAATAGACATAATTGGCATTATACAGACCAAATTCGGGTACAATTCGTTTTTGGATTATGAATTTCTGAATAGGTGAGTTTCCATCGAAGCCCGGTGTCCATGAGATGTTAACGGCTCTTTGTGAAGCTTCTTCGAGTTTAGTAGCGCGAGCATTGGTGGGAGCAAACGGAAGCTCGATGACAGACAGGACAGCGTGACGTGTGTGGTTACCGCCCGGTGACGTCACGATACAAGTGTACTCGCCCGCGTCACTGGCGCGTACAGCCTGAACTTGGAGCGCACCATCTGCCGCAACCCATACCCGCGATCCGACCGTCATGGGTCTAATAAAATTGAAATTATTTGTAGATACATCATATAGTTTAAGAAAGTAATCTCGAGTAAAATCAACTCCGTGCTTAGTAATTTCAATAACATTTTACTACGTCGTAAATATACAATTTTATTTTTGGTTCAACATAAAAAATAAGAATGTCAAAACTTTGCGGGCATAACTTTCTTTTCATGTATCCAGTAGTAACAGCGAGTGATTACAAGAGCGTTGTTCATTTTATGTTATGGGAATATACAATATAGATTTCAAACAATGTTTTAGTGTAATATGAATTATTCAAAAATATATACTTACTGTTTGTTGTGAAACCAATCGATATTGTATTTAACGTTCGGGTCATTTGAAACCTTGCATTGTAACGTTGCTGTATGACCCAGTAAAACCCGCGTGTCAACCGGCGGAGCTATTATTTGTGTTCTTACTGTAAAATATACGCATTAAATTATTACAAATATTTTAAATAGTTATACCGACATGTTGTTTACATCTGTTTAAGATTGTCCAGTAAATGTAATGAAGATATAAGAAAACTATTTATACATTATACCCAATGGTCATAGGTTACAAACTAAGTATATTGCCGGCGATCAATCCCACCAAAACAAAGAAATCAAAACATTAATGGAATTGATTTGCTAAAAATTGTATTCACTTACAAACATATGTACCAGAAATATAAACATATTTTTTAATAGTCAGTACTGTTATGTCTAATATGTATACATACCTAAAAGCAAAAATAGTTGAACAATAATTTCAAGGACAAAAATTGCAAATATGAAAAAAAAATGTATTAAAACAACATGTCCTTTAAAAAAAACATGGTATATAAGGTAATAAGGAAAGTCGCTCATAATTAATCAGTTTGCCAGAAAGTCTTAAATAACTCTATATTAAATGTGCGGCTAGCTTGTGGTTTATTAAATTTAAACGTTGTAATAAAAATACAGTAACACTCTGTGCTACTTAATTTTAATGTTACAAAACTTACCTAGAACCGTGAGGTAAGCTTCTCCAGAAACGTTACCGGCGTCGTTAGACCGAAGGCAAGTATATTTTCCGCTGTCGACTATTGTAGTCCCTGTAATTAATAGGTCTCCTTCGTCCAATGTTTGTAGTCTACCCGATAAGTTTATAATAAGTGAATCTGTAAATAAACAGATGTATTCCATATCTTAATACAGCTATGATATATACAATATAACTGAATGTAGAATTCTTATCTTATCATATATAAATAACTTGATATGTTTCTGATAGTGATAAAGATCCCACATATACACTATAATAATATATAACGATTCTAAATTCTACTTGTACAGACTATTATTGGATCTCGTATTAAATCGTTACCCGCTGCTGAAGTGAATAGCACTGAGAACAAGTTCTTGTTTCTTGTGTATTTGAATTCCTATCTATGTTTAAAATTGGCACTTATTAAACGATGAATGATATAATACGTATCGGATGGATACTCAGCACCCCTAATTATTTTTAATAATTAAAAGTATGTCTACAATGTATTGACAAATGAAGTAATGAAGAAAAGTTACGTGCATTGATTGAATATAATACTATCAATACGGACGTCACCACTCAACCTGGCAGTTAAAGACCATTGATTTATTATTGTTGCGTGACTAAAATATTATGAAGTTAACTGTCAACGGATAAACTCTTCTAGCGTAGTTAACTATTAGTCTTAAAATACGTTCGGACAAGTTGTAAAAAAATAATATTATTGATACAAACTAAGTGACAATCAGTT
The DNA here is from genome assembly GCF_030625045.1 of Achroia grisella. Taxonomy (NCBI): domain Eukaryota; kingdom Metazoa; phylum Arthropoda; class Insecta; order Lepidoptera; family Pyralidae; genus Achroia; species Achroia grisella. The sequence continues at coordinate 1,164,349 of NW_026712938.1, forward strand.
GCATATGTGCACATTATATTAATGTAGGCACTGCATGCGATAGAATGTTATTTGAATAAAATAACTGTGACAGCTCCACGAGGAAGCTTCTAACTCATTTAGGTTTAAGGAAGTAACTATACTCATGACATATAATAGTGTACAAAAATAGACAGACTAATACAAACAGATGTTCGTGTTTTGAGGAGATTCAATTGGAATATGAGGCAGTTGGTGAAACCACAACAACACTTAGGTTATCTACATCATATACATGGCAGTATATTTGTACATAAATTCTTCTAGAACGTTAAAGATTTACTATAGGATTAGATTAATTCAACGATTTCAATCTATAAGCATAATTTACAACATGGCCTAAATATATGGAGATATTACAAATAGATAAAAAATATTTTTTGTTAATATTTGTGTACGATGTGCAGGGGAGAGGCTACTCACCATTAAAGTACCAGGTGACGTTGGGAGTCGGTGCGCCGATGGCCCTACAGGCGATAGTGGCGTCCTTTCCATCGAGTACAGTCAGATTGGCTGGGGGGCTCTGCATTACTGGCGGGGACGCTACAGCCACACATTACGGTTAGTACATGATCTACACTAGCAGCGTTTTGTAATTTATAATACGTAGATAATATATTAGTTAGTACACACATTACAAAAAAAACATGCAAGTTAAGTTATAGTGCAATAGCTGTTTTGGTGTGCGGCAGTTATAATTTCAAATAATAAACCTGATTGAAGAACTATAGTACCTGTAGTTTTGATCTCATGTACACGTATTTTCATATCCATATTATATCGAGACGATAGGTTAAAAAGACTTGACAGTGGCTATATAAAATTAATGTTTTCTATAAACTACCTATTTAATGTTCTCAAGTTCGCTAAGGGAAGTGGGGAAGGGTAGCTAGGTAGGGTGTTGTAATGTTTAATTATTATGTCGAATAATAAGTCTAAGAAATTTTTATTCCGCAGCTGTGTGACTAATATAATTTTTCCTTGCTCTATTTATAATTTCGTTCAAATCTTTTCTTTTATCTTTTCTACATACAGTTAAACTTTTTTCATTAGTCATCTCTTACAGTCATACGGGCCATTGAGTGTCCGTATCATTATACACGAGTATGTTAGTTTTAGAAAAAAAAAACAAACATAACTAGGTATAATTTTGGACGTATTATATCGACAATCTTCCTAAAACCTTAAAGTATAGTTATGAAAGCCTAATGTGTTTTCGACACGTCCTTGGCCTGTATATTTTTAGTTAATATATTGCTGAAATAAAGGTAGGTAATGAAATAATCATGTATTAATGTATGTTAAGCGTAGTAAGAGCTTTCTCATGTGTGACGTGTCGTACAATAATAATAATGTATAAATATTTATAGAAAATAAGTTTTATTGAAGCGTAATAAAGGAAAACTCATGAAATATTTAATTAACTACGAAATAATAGAATAGTAATAAAAGTGGTTTTGAATTAACAAAACAAGATAACCTGATCAGGTGATTATTATTTAGAGTGTAACATCATTAAAACTTGCTTTGTATTAATGATGCCGCGCTCTATAAATCCCTTGAAATAATCACCCTTAGGCTTTAATGACCATCCGTGCACTAATTTTGATGTCATTTGACAAATACATATACAAATTGTATGTCAGATTAATATTGTTAATAGTAAGAATATTTGTGTGGAACTGAAATATTCAGTTGGAAGGAATATATTAAGTATATATTATATCTCACGACTCGATAAGTAAAGATAGAAAATAACAATTTTATTATATCGTTTTAGATAACGTCATTATATATCGATCTTGATAATATAATAAGATAAAGAAGTAAAATTTTTAAATATTGAGCTATGGAGAGCGATAAATTTCAATAAAGCTTAGTAATTTCCACAATGTCCCGTTTAATTTTACAGATCCAACCTGATGTAATTAGCAAATGTTCTGATAGCTCGTACTTGTGGATTCAGACTGTAAATAATATCATAGAAACTTTCTTATAACAATGTTTATAGTTCGATTTCACATGTTAGTACAATTTATGTATATTTTGTTACTTTTAAAAAATACCATTTACTTTTGTAATAAATATATTCTATTTTCATAAAAAAAAAATTGTTCGTATTTTAATAATGAACTGTTTAACTGTGAACCGATTATCAGCCCAGAATCCCGTATATCTAATAAGAAATATCTACAAAGGATGTGTAGTTTAGTTCTTATATCCTTTAGATACACTAGTAGCATATATTATAAATTCATAATACCAAATAATTACTTGCAACATATTACTTAGTAGTACTTCATTAAATAAAATAAAGCTAATATTACGATATAACAACACAAACTTTGATTTTGTGTGAGGCGATCTAATCATTTCCTTAATACAGCTTTACCGTTGTGTAATAAGAGTTTCTTGTTGACTGAAGTAGTTCTAGTCTCGTCAGAAACAGGTCACATTTAAGGATAAGCCTTCTTTGTGTGCCGAAGGTGATAAGACTTGTTTGCCATTGGGTGTTTCTTATGTTACAAATTACGGAGATAGCGAGTCCTACTTAACAATTGAATCCTAGTTGCTGTAATATATTTTACATAAAAGTATTAATCTCGTTGAATTTATTATAATTATCTATCTATGCAAAAACACAAGATACTAAATATAACATGCAATATTAACAAATTGTTCTAGGACTAAATAACAGTAGTAATAATAAAAAGAACAAATTAATATTTAAATATTTATTTGCTTGTGTGCCTAATATAGCATGTAAACTACAAAAAGACTGATACAGTATATAAATAAACCATAAAAAACACAATCGGACCTGTACCAAGGTAAATAAAAGTTGCAAAGAAGCAATAATTTGCAATCACTCTGTGCTATAAAAATTTAAAATCGCTATATTGTGCAAAAACGATAACTATTTGCTTACTGCCTGTATCAAATTTGAATGTTTTTGCTTTTTTATCTGTAGTCCTCATTCTTATTAATTTCATGTGACTGCGTGGAAGTCGTCTAGTTTCCTTTGCTGTACGACAGTTGTCAATATTAATATATTATTAATTTCTCGCGTGTTTACTTTCTTCACCAAATAGAGCTAAGTAAGTAAATTTACTAACCATAAACGAGTGTACATTTGTAATAAGTACTGTAAATTAGGAATGTTTAACCCAAATTATAAATAGTGTTGTAAGATATGTTGGCAGATATCTTTGAGATTCAAAAAACGCCCTATACTTATAATTTAACAGTGGCTAGGACGTTTAGTTTTAGAGAACTTCTCAATATAACCAACGTTGCTAAGATAATTAGTAATTGTACACAGACAGATTTTTTAATAAATAACATTTAAATTATTTTTGTCGTTACGATTATTACAGTTAGCTATAGGTACTAACTGTTTATTTATCACGATTTCGCTCGCGTGAATTCGATGTCTCCGTTAATATAGGAAAATTTCATTAAATCTTTTAATAGTTGTTCAAGGAATTATATCACCTAAGCTGATATTAAGCACTTTACGTTTTTTAAGGATAAAAGCAATGTTACATTTTTCTGACACCAAAATAGTCGATTCAATGGTATTTCATTGTGTGTATGTGTATGTTTACTCTCTATTCGAAAGTAACTTTATTTCTACATTTTGTACCACTATTGAGTTTTAATTTGTTATATTGTTCATTGTTCATACTAGTTATGATTTGTAATAATAACATACACATAAAACAATAACATAAAGGATAGAACTTACTTTTAATTTTTAACCATGTATAAATAGATGATTCTCCTGCTTCGTTGTTGGCAACACACTGGTATATTCCCATGTCTTCCATTCTCAGGTCTTTGATAATGAGAGATCGATCAAGTTGTACCCTATATCTGCCACCTCCATCATCAACATCACTATTATCAGTATCGCCAGCTTCAGCGCCTACACTTGCTATCTTCTTAGCATCTTTATACCAAGTTATGCCCGGTATAGGAATGCCTTGAACATTGCATTCCAATGTTATTGTGCTACCAAATTCTCCAAAAGTCTCGGATTTTAAATTTGTTAAGAAAACAGGTTTTTCGTATACTGTAACAGTTGCCGAGGCTGATACAGTGGCAAATCCTCCAGACTTTAGTCGCGCTTGGCACGTGTACTGGCCAGTGTGAGTCAAATTAGCAGATATAAGACTAAGCGTTCTATTCCATTGGTCATTTAAATCAAAGGTGATTCCGGCTAAATCAATCATAACTCCATCTTTAAACCACAAAGTTTCTAGCTCATGAAGGGGCTTGGCGTTAGCTACGCAATATAAGTTAGTATATTCTTGACCTTTCGTTATTTTAGTGTTCTGTGGTTTTATAATGATTTCAGGAGGGACATCCCTAGTGTCATCTCCAAAGATGTTTAAAGTAATGTAAGGGCTGTTTTCTTCTTTACCTAGTTGAGTATTTATGGCTCTTACCCTGAAATAATTTGCAATTATTTATATATTTCAATTCACTACATAAATTGTAAAAGAAGAATAAATAAAGACGCAATAATATTTACCTATAGGCTCGTTCATCTTCCTGCGAAGCGGACAGTATAACTAATTGATGTTTGTCAGTGATTGCGTATTTTTGGTCATATCGCAAAGCTCCATTTTCATCCTGCCAAATCACTGAGGGTGAAGGTTCCGACTCTATGTGGGGAAATTCTAAAATAACAGCCCTCCCTGATTCGGCAGTCACAACTTGCTCAGAAGCATTTTCGAAGACGCCCATATCTATATTATGAATTGCATTTTTTATTTATATACATAGAGTAAAAACAACAGTTTATAATTATGTTGTAATTTTTTTTTAATATTTACATAACAGCGAGAAGAGCTTGGATAAATTCTGATCGGGTCAACAGTCAAAATTAGAATGAGGTATGAGTTAATAATAACAAATCATGGTTTAGGGTTCATAATAAAAAGAAATATAGTCTAATATAGCGTATCAAATTTAAAGATTAGAAAAAACGAAATAATATCAAGTAAGATATAATATTTTTTGTAAACAACGTAAGTAACTACAAATTAATTATAAAAATTACCAAGCTGAATGCATGGTGAGCGTATACGAAAATCGTAAATGCAATGCATCTTGAGGCTTTTCATAAACTTAGATTAAATTGTGTAGATATGTTCTGGTTATAAATAGTGTTATTTAATTATTTAAGTAACATATCTATTTTCAAATAATTAAAGATGTAATTCATATATCCCGCAGTAAATTACGTAATGTTCCCACGAGCATGACAATATATATTAAGATACCATGTTGCTGTTCATGTGTATAGGCGACCGTTACCATTTTCGAGTAAATTGACAACTTGCTTGCTATCCTGGTCACATAAATAGTGAGTCATTCAAAAAGCACTTTACTTACAGGCGACGACGATATTATTCTTTTCGCTGAAAATTGCACCGACATCGTTCTTGGCAATACACTGGTACGCTCCAGCGTCTTGCCGCTGGGTATTGTGTATCTTATAAAATAATTCTGAAGAGTATTCGCCAAGCGGCACACCATTTTTCAACCACCGATACATTGGTTGAGGTATTCCTACAGGACCGGAATATAACAATCGTAAGTGTAATTGTTTTTTTGAATAAACGAATAAACAAAAAAAGGATTGGTATATTCTTACCTATTGCTGAGCATTGCAAAATTTTTGTGGTACCTTCTCTCACTATACTATTTGATGATGATGGCTGCATGCTGAACCTAGGCGGTTGCATTTGTACTGTAACAAAATTTAAATGATTAATTATTTAAATATATAATAGAAAATCGTATATACTGCTTTTTTTTTCTTTTTAATTTAATTATTACTTTTACTTTACCAGTTGACAATGCATATGACTACCACATCTAGAGTTACAATCAAGAGTATCAAGGTATCCCAGCACCACTCAAAAAGACTGTAAAGAAACAGAATCCAAATCGACCATTTTTAAAATTTAAATTTGCAAGTCTATAAATTGATTATAAAACCAAATAATAAATATTTATAGACGTTTCTTTACTACATCAATATACAATTGCATTTTCATATACAAGATCTGGCAGTTGTGTTGTATTAATGCTATAAGATTTTTTTGTGCTATGAGAATATTATGTGATCAATACGAAGCAGGTATTGTAATAATACTATCCTATACGACGTCAATTAAACAAAAAAATAATAATTTCATGATGTTTTTATGTATAATATAACATTATCTAAGAAACTATAATATTTTCATACCAGTTCAATTACGGGGTAGATAGAGTTCAACGATAATTTTATTTTCTACTTATATTCGCAGTAAATGACATTGTAATGTTATTGATCGATATAATATATATTATACGGAAAAGAGTATGCTCATGCAAAAATGTTTTGTATATTTAAAGAGCTCTACGATGCCTTTGAGAATTAGGGAATTGAAAGGTTAATAAACCTTAACGTTAAGCCCATAAATGTAAAGTCTTCAAATTTATTTTATACTGAGCTATACCTATTTGGAAGGATCATTTTATTTCTCATTCGTTAGTTGGAAAAAATTGGTGTGATCCAAAGTGAATAATTAAAGTAAAAACTAAATCAATTAGGAGATACGTCATTCGATCCGGTCCTGTTTCAGCAACATTAAGGAGTCACAGTGCTCGTTGACCAAATTTATCTTCGTATCGGAATGGCGGCTGCGGTCGTTCAGAAGTCGTTGCGATAGAAATCATTAATCAGTTACGCAAACATTTTGTTAACATTACCATAGCTCTAAGATAGACAAGGGCCATTTCAACGCAATGGCATTAGAAAGTACCCACTAATTTATCGGAACAACAGTAGCAAAGTTAAGGGTTTAGTAAAAATATATTTACCATTACTCAAGTTAGATAAAAGTTTTTTACTTATGAAACGATAGTATCCGTTATTAGTATTAAGTACATTTTATTGAAATCAATTAAAAACATTATAGTTATTAAAATAAAATAATAACTAGCAATAAATAATATTAATTGCGCTCTTTATGGACGGCTGTTTCCGGTTTTAATAGGACTCTAAGTTATCTGAAATATAATGGAATCGCAAAGTACGCCAATTACCTAAACTGTGTTTGGAATGGTTCATCCTGTTTTATGACTCCTTATATAATCCCTTGTATGTATACTTACTTTGTAATATGTTATTTTTTCAGTGTATTTTAATCTATATTAGCTATCGACAAGTGCCTGCATCACCACGAGCGCTCGCTGGGCCATAATAGTCCATGAATATGAACACAGGTTATTCTGTGTTCATATTCATGTTTTAATTTGGCACCTCTCGGTGCATTTTTATGATACGCTTGAAGAATCCAAAGGGAAAGGGAAGAATAGAAAGACCACATTTTACATAATAGATACATTTTTCGGAGGTCTCTTTACATTGTTTAAATAGTTTGTGAGCTTACAAAGATTATTTGGTGCCGGTCGTTTTTATAATTGTAATTACCGGAAACCTTACCTACTTTAGTTTCGTCGTCTTCTAATTCTGGTGGATTCATGGACTGTGTACAATCCAATTGCAATTGAAATAAAGACTTATGGTAATGTAAAAAAGCTCAATTTGGAAAAAATAAATAATCACCATTGTTATACTTAATCACGAGAATTCAGGAATTTGGTTTCACAGTAAGTACAAGGATAGCTATATAAATGGGGTCAAGTATAATTTTATAGGTACTTTACAATAAGGGAGATTTGTAATGTTCTTTATTAACACACAAGGTAGGCAGAATTTGGGTATTAAATAACTATTAAATTGATATGTAAATATTCACACAAAAGGTATAGCCCCAGGACATTTCGGACAGATATTAAATTAACCTAACCCAATTTTATCACCTTAGGAGTTTAATATCGCATCATTCTGAAAAAAGTTATTGTTTATTTTCTTTACCGAATACTTGGGTATCGAGGTTATTTGTACAAGATTGTATGAGTCGGTTGAACGCGTCATACTCCTACAAATTTTACCGTTAACCCGTTTCCTTTTTAAGTACTATTTCTATATAATATCCAGTAGATCATTAACTTGAAGGTTAAAAGATGAAGTTCATATCAGGTATTATAGAAATTTTTGGTGGATGGATGCTAATAGTACCGTTCATTTAGTGTATGTAGATACTAAGCCAACATCGATAATATAATAATACATTTTCCAAACATATTTTTCTACAAAAATACACTATTACTAGTATTAAATTTTCTATATTTTTTAAATTTGTATCACATTTTTATCATAATAACATAACCATTAAAATATATAATATGTCCCAAAGCTATATAAATATGTGTAGAAATATTATCACTATTCTAATTTTAAAATACTTGTTCAAAATATACTTCTTTTAAAACATGTTACTGCCTAACTATTTAAAACATTACTTGTGCAGATGTGGGAGCAACTGTTGTAATTAAGCTGTACACGACTGAGGAGAGAAATTGGAATAATTCAAATAGAGCAATGAAATGCTATCAATACTGATGGGCAATAAATATTATTTTTACTTTTTTGCCTATTCAGAAATACATTCAATTTTCACAATCAAATATCGTAAAAAGAGATTTTATATATATATATGTATATTTATATTTTATACATACAAAAAGTGCTATCAAATTGAAAAGATTATTTTTGGTAGTCGATTGAAAATAAAGCTCATAATATTTTTAATTACGAGCAAATATTTTTGCTATACTTGTAAAATCCATCTAAAAATATTATCGCCGATATATATGTAGCACCCATATAATCCTGACTTACTGTATGTACTTACTTTCTTTTTATAGTACTTACTTTATTTAGAACTAATAATTGTAACATATGAGGGGTTTAGATGAAGACGGTCAAACCCTTTTCTATTGAGGATCACCCAAAGGGATCGTTGAGCTTTGGTACAAATAAATCGAGATGTATCCTTCAGTATTCACAAAGGAAAATTGATGCAGAGTTTTTTAAATATTTATAGATAATAGTTAAATATGTTTTAAATTCATATTATTTAGTATATAATTTCTAAGAGACAGTTATGTACGTTATAACGCTATGTACGTTCTAACTTATAAGAGATAAATAAACTAAATGTCAATATGAGTATATTACAAAACAGTATCCTTTACTTATGTATTTACTCACTGGAGTAACACACGAACAGGTGTTGGACAGATTTCATAAGGGATTCTTTATGGATCCGTAGTCATCTTGTAATCCTTACAGTTACACCTACTTAGTTTATTACTGGGACGTCATACTCGTATTATCCACTAAAAATAAAGTGTTATTATTTTGTAGAATTTAGATTTAAGAAAATTGACCGAACTCCATGGTACGAATCATAACCACTTAGTGATTAACAACAAACTATTTCTCTAGAACATCTATCTACTTATTATTCACCAAACTGAATAGCTCATAAGTTTCTTAGGTACAAAATGACATAACAGTACAAACTGTACCCATTACTATATAAGAAGTATTGAAAACGAAAGTTAATTTTACTGCTAGGTACGAGAAGACAAACTGTATTTGACTGGGCTGCAAGAGACAGCACGGTAAATGTGTCTATTTCACATATATAATGAGAATATAAATTTCTCATTATATATGTGAAATAGATATCTATGCACATAAGTATAAGATAAGTACCATGAAGCTTGATAAAGTTATTGCACATTGTTACTACTTTGATAAAGTACTACAAAATGCTGCGCATTCACTACAAAATTGTTTTATGACGAGCGCATTTAAAGGTAAGATGAAAAGAGATATTGTTATACATATAGGTATAACAATTCATGTAGGTACATTTCACTTTTTCGAATAGGTATGAAATAAAAAAAAAAGATAATGTTCATATGAAAGGACTAATCGGTGCGGTAGTTTTGTAAGTTTAAAACTAGTGAGATATAATCTAATTTATATTTGTTTAATATTTGAGAAACTAAGACATAACAACAAAACTTGATAAATTAGTAAACTTAATCGTTAAAATGTACACAAAAATAGCGTGCATATTATACTTTTACTTCCGAAAAATATACCGCTAGTTAATTTATTTAATAAATAATAATTGAAATAAATTCTAATGCATTTGTCATGATAATTAATTTGCTGTCGCATAATTTATATTGCAACAGCTTACTGTTTTCAATTACCTTGCTTGAAAATCTTTTGATTCGTTAATTATAGGTACTGCTTGCTTTATGTAAGCAAAATAATTTACACGCCGTAGATTTAATTAAACGCAGAACTAATAGATACCAATTTTTTTATTTTATTATTAAAATCAGACTACGAATTGTGACAAAAAATGGTGCGAAAGAAAAACTATTATGCAAAAATAATCATCAGAATCACTTTAGTTTTACGAAGATACAGAATGTATGTAAAAGAAAATACCATCATTTTGAGTATCATCCTTTGGTTCCAATCGGTTCATAAACAACATATTTATATTTCAGAATACCTACTTACAAATATAGTTTTTAATTCCACATATCTATCCGTCTTGCTACGTGCAAGTTGTTTATTTTCTCGATGGTATTCTTGATTGACCTGAGTAAACCTGCCCCAGTTGCCGCAGTTAACACGTGTGAGTGTGTATCATATTACCTTTATATATCGACGATATTTTACAAAATTGAAAATTAATTTTCGCCATTTATAACAAACAAGCATGTTCTACAATTCTTTCAGGATATTAGCTATTAGTATTCAATTCTAATTAAAGACGATACTCATTAAATATTTAGATTAGCTATTACAACAATTCAAAATATTTGCATTATGGTAATAAAATGGACCGAATTTCTTTCCTTGGCATAACCGACTCCCTGAAATTGCTATTGGCTTTGTATCTATATACATATATTGGTGTAGAACTGAACGTTTTAATTGGTACAAAACAATAAATATATCTATATAGTCTCTGAGTTTGTATATGTCTGAGTGTGAAAGTATGTATTGAAAAAGCAATATCTAGATTATTTGTATTTTTTTTTATTGTTTTGTGGCATTATGATACGTCTGCACTAAACTTGCTGGCGGTGCAATGAGCTGACATGATAAAAATGATAAGCCAAGTGATTAATTTAGATTATTGCTAGCAGAATGTGCGCATCGTAATGTTACACTAAGTATAACGGTAACTATACTAGTATAAGGACAATCCGAAGTCCAACGATACCTAGTATTATTTAAAAAAAAACTTCTTAAAAATACTAAACGCTCGGGCATATATCGACATTCTTTCCGTCGAAAATCCTACAATATTGTCTACGTAAAATATTTTAATGCAGTAAGTATCGTATAGGTAGGTATACTAGACTATATTTCTCAATAACTATTATATAATCTGATATGTACTATAGTATTTTTTTATTCTTTTATGCATAATATACCTTGTACAAAGGCGAACATAATACCGTTCTCCACCAGCTAACCTTTAGGTATAAAGAAAGCGTTGTGGGTTAGTATGATACTATACTGATAATGCAGTATAGTACATTATGAATTTATTGTTAGATTAACGTTTCACACTACGTGTTTACGTACTATATGTTTGAAATATTTAGAATAATTCAATTGTGTATGGTTTGACTCCAAAATTACTATCAAATAATTAATAAAAAAAATTAAGTACACTAAATAAATTCTAGTACCGATAATGGTACAATTTTTCTTTTTTTTTAGTTATTTTCATTAAAAGTATTCATGACACCCAGGCTGGCAGTTTTAAAATCATACAAAGACCATAATTATATAAATAATGTAATGCTGAATAACCTGGTGCTTAATAAAATTAGTGTCATTTATCTTTTTGCGATTAACCGTAAGCTGGGTGTGCTGGGATAAAACAAAGACATAATTGGGTTGGAAAATAATGCTAAGCATGCTATTTTATTTCTACGGTTGACATATTATATCAAATACTCACAATACTTGAATTAAATAAAAAGGATTTTTCGCAAATGAATTAGTTTTCCAATATACTATATATATAAATTACGACTATAATAAAATTACATGAACCTAAAAATGATAACTGAAAAATATATTTAGCCACAATCGGTCGCCTCATAAATAAAGTCAAGTAAAATTTAAATTGCAATTACAGTATTCTCATTCAATATCAGGGCACTTTGCTTGAGTTTTTGTAAGGAGAAACAGTCGTTTAAACAAGTTTAATTTATACACCGAGCGGGTACGCAGATGTTTGTTGATAAACGGTTTAATCCAAAAGGTTCATTTTAATTAGGATTAGCGTAACATTGATAATATTCGGATTGAGATTAGTAAGTTTCTAGGGTGTTTACTGAAATGGTATTTTACAAATTGAACCATGGGAATGTATCAAGTAAAGACATTAATAACTGAGCAAGAAGAGTTTCCGTTACGTGACTCACACCTATGGCACGTTCAGTCGATGCCAGCGACCACTAACATACTAATAGGTGAGTTCAGAAGGCCATTTTTATTTCTGAGAAGCCTTCAATCTGAGGGAAGCATTCCGAACTTAGTGATAATAGTTTATAAATATTTAAAATTGAAATTATTTGTTTTTTTTTTTAAATATTATATTGCTATCTTTTCATGAGACAAATTTACCGAGTGAAATAAAAGGTTTTCTACAAAATATATAAATGTATTCAAATACGTTTATTCGATTACTCCTAATTGACTAGTGACAGGAACTGACAAAAGTTGAAATTATATAAAAATATACACAGCATTTGCAAAATTAATCATTTAAAAAAAATCAACAACAAAACCCATACATATATACCTAGATTTCCAAGAATCATGAGCCCAGTTATTTCACATTGGCTAGGGGTTCCAACCCCTATTAATTCACTAATGAGTAATAAATAAATAATTTACTAAAAAAATATATTATGCAATGTCTTTTAAACAATTACATCAGCTATATCGGACATTAATTTTTCGGTCTGTTAGGAACAAGGGAAACTTATTAGTCTTCCTTTTGTATATTTTACAAAGAAGCCTTATAAATACTGTTAGCGCGAGGGTTACAAAAAAAAGGACATGTAATATTAAAAACATAGTTAATGGCGACAAAAATGTTCTAACTATTATGTGGTACACAATAACATTTTTTTAGAATTCTATTTAAGTATGTTACTGGGTACGCAAGTAACCTAGTTTTGTTAGTGTAAATCACACTTTAAATATATAACAGGTATATTACGTATCCGAAAAAGAAACTATTGAACATAGATCTCAGTTATTAGAAACATTGATGCATTGGGTTTAATTACCTGAAATGTCTTGCAAAAGGCAACACGTTAACGTAATTAAAGACGTCCAATACAAAGTGGAAAGTAGTCCTATCACTAACGTTCTAACCTGTCTCATATAACCAATATTGTAATATGATTGAAGCTTGTAAAAATAAGATTCGTTTTGTTTTGGTTCTTTGGGTATGGATGGAACCCAAACTTTGCATTATATACATTATTTAAATTTTCGGCGTGTCTCGGCCAGCAGTTAGTGACGAATATAAATCCCTACGCACACTCGTCGACTAACTTGTATGATACCTGCAGATTGAATTCAGCCGATTGTATTGTATTAGGAATAAATCAATATCACAAATACTAACTAACAAGTATTTGTAATATTGAAAACAAGAATTTAACTGTGGTTTCATGTGATTTCGCTCTGATCGTAATTGCGTCAATATTTAGCCTGCAATACGGAACGAGTGGATGGGAAGTGTCCATATTTCCAGCCACATCCGCAGTGTTCAAATACGCGATTGTTCGCCATTGCGTCGAGTCGAGACACATGATTATAAAAAGCGTAAACTGGTTTCGTTAAATTTTGAAATTAGTAAAGGTAGTAAGTCGTTAAATTTTGAAAGGATCATTATGAAATTAGGTCAGGAGCGGATATAAAAGCCAACAAGTAAAATTGAGTCGTAGTCGCTCCAACAATCATGTTATAGTTAGTGTAGTCGGCAAGTGTATACATGGGGTAACTACTAAAGCTTAAGTTGCATTTGGTTCTCGGTGTCGGTCAACGGCAATATTGAGTGCGTCATCTTGAGCATTTCGTATTTCGAAACGTTGGTCTCAGTTGTTTTTATCAGTTCTTAATCCAACGCCGAAAGAAAGTGATTCATTTCGAAATAAGTATACAGTTACATAAAATTTTTATTTGTTCCTTTTTACTTTATATTTTTTACAAGATAGTTTTTTTACAGGATACAGGATTCTTTCCAAACTATAGTGTTACTGATAATCTTAGGTACTTCTTTTACATAGAGTACGTTTAACATGTATTTAATACAAATGCGAGTAACACTGTCATTTGCATTATATAGCGTTAAGCTATTTGTAGAACAAACCCTGCTGTGATACGTATTATGATGCAGATCTAACTATAATATATTTATATTTTAAAATAATCATAAAAGAAAAATGCATTACTGATAATTTTATTTTCTAAAGACTACGCATCCACGGTACTTGAACATTAATCCAGCGGTGGAGAAATGTTTCGTTACGCTTCAAAAATGTTCATCAAAATGAAGACTCAAAGAAGGTAAGGTATTTTAAATGTAATATTGTTATACATACCTACTTACTAAATTTACAAATTCGGTCTTTTTTTCTGATTCAGATATAAATCGCATCCAAACATGAATAGCTATATGACCAATCGGTTTTTTAAGACAAAAAAATAAGACGGCTGATAAACAATTTGGGGTGATAAATACATACTGCTGAAATTAATCTTCCGATTACATATTTTATAGAAATTCCAGTATAAATAGTTTTTTTATTCGAAATTAATACCTGATGACTTTTCAGTGACGTACAAATCCCTAAAATAACAAAGGCTCAAAGGGTGTTTACGTGAAAAATTTACTGCGGTGTACCGTTATTAAGTTTATTTATTGTTTAGCTAAGTCCCAACAGACTGCCCACAACGCCTCATCGGTTTGCCCTTTGACTAGGGTCGAAGGAATGGTGGATTGGATATTTTATGTGTGGAATACGGTCATATCAGGTACATGTCGTGCAATATCTAAACGTAACCTTTAATTTTTACTTTAACCTCACTGTATCTTTTTTTTGGTTTTGTTTGAGAAATATTAATTCCCGACGCAAGTGTAACTAAAACATGTGTTTCAAGAGTCTGTGTCCTCATCCACACATTGTACTTGTTTAAAGTTAATTTGCTAGTGAAACAATAATTAACAACATTCTGTTTTCTAACATTATGATCTACATATCCGTGTCCAAAAACTAACACATGAAATTGTTTACAGTACCGGCCTCTGCAAGTCTTCAAACAGTTAATCAATATGGTTAGTTAAGTGGAACACGGATAGTACAACGTGGTTACACAAGATGTACATAGTTAATTATAATCAACCAGACACAATGGTTTCGAGCAACAAACAATTATCACATTCATTGACCAAATATTGTAAGGAGTTGTTTTATTATATAAGTTTATATAAAAACTAGGTAAGAAACCCGATAGTTACTTTTTCCCTAATTATTGCATCTTAATAAAATTAACCAACTCCTCCAATTGAGGTGCAATATAATATAATGTAACCTGATATTGTGTGGCAATATTAAGTTACAATGCATGTATCATGGTGGCAGTGATCTGTGGTCATAAATTGCGCAAATAATGCATTATTTTAGAATAAATTTGTATACTATAAAAAAGCTATAGTGAGTATAATAGTGATTGAATTTTTAAAATCGGATGAGAAGAACCGAACGAACCAACCAAACGAACAAACATGCAAACACCAAACTTTACCTCATTACACATTACAATAGATCATATTAGGTTGACAATTATCCATTTACTTAGATATAAATACGTGTCTAACGCATTATATTGGTAATAAATTGAGAAACCGTGCGTCATCATTTTATCAACTCACCAAATGTGAAAAACTAAACATCTTTAATTTTTATTTATAGATCAGTAGGGACCAATTCGCTCTCATCAGCGTAGAATAATTACCACAATTAGGTCCCTAACTGTACTACTATAAGAAAGTAATAAAAATATTTAGATTGATGATATTAAAAAAATATTGGGACTGGGTTTTAAAAATATATCTATAGAATTGATCATCTTATTATAGACACTGATACGTAAGTGATAAGGCACGTTGTTAAAAAAGATACAAATCCTGAGACAAAATTGTTTATTTTCGATAGATAAAACTTTAAAAAACTGGATGTTGATTGTTCGTTGGTTGTTTTACTTAGATTAAAATTTTTATCATAACCTTATATTATGGCGTGTTTATTTCCGAATTAATTGATATATATACATTTTATTGTATTTATCACAGTCTATTTTTCTGGCCTTCTCTCTAAAGAAAAACAAGCGAATTGCATGGGTGTAATATGGTAAAAATGATACGGTTTATTATTAAGGTTATACCTCAAACCGTATTATTTTTACCATATTTTTCATAGCCGTTGTTTGGATTCCTAAGATCCTTGCTGTTTATTATAATATTATATTTATGTTCATTACAATAGTATATCAATATATGAAGTACCTTTAACTTATATTATTAATTATATGATTTAATTAATTATAATATTTATATTATTAATTAATAAATCCAATTATATGCGTTTCGAAGGAATGCCATAAAAATTTACACATAAGGTCTTTAATTTTATGATATTGTACAAAACCTTAATTGTAAAATATAAGTAATACATGTTACAAAAAATGATAATTTTCAAGATTTTCATATATATTGAATTCTAATACATTAGTGTAAATAAACACATGATTCGGAATACAAGATTGCATTTTTCTATTGATTTACAGTATAAAGTTAGGTCACAGGCTTTTTCTGATTTATAATTTACAGTGGAAACAGCGGGAGTGGGTCCTCGACGTACATGAATAAAATCAATGGACTAGAATATTGAGGCGGGTTGTCCTGCGGGTGTATCAAACAATCGATATTACGAGTAGGCAAATACTTATTACAAATGGGCCGCTTGAAGGGAACAATCCGCTACCGACCGACAGGTCACCAGTTACCTCTAAAAGCATTACGTGGCATTCGTATAGCCTCACAGCATAGCCACAATAAGGCATAGCATAGCATGCAGGCCAACGACCGCCCACGGCCCCATGCAAGTATGCAATGTGACTCTGTATTCATTGTTTTACGATACAGTAACTAATACTATTGCATGCTATGCATTACTATTTTGTGATAGTATATATTATTACATACACTTATCTTTATAAATTGACGAAGTTTTATAATGTTCAAGTGTATAAATATTAAATATATTTATTATAATAAATTTGCAGTTACTGCAACGAGTTGCAAGTACTATACAACATACTACCGATATATCTAACGTGGTAAAAACAAGTAATAAATATATTTATCCTTAGAAGCACTTTTAAACACAAGAACTGCTGTACACAGATAAATATTTAAAAAATATATATAATTGTTTAATAAAATAAAGCGAAAGCGATTTAATTTTATACTATGTACATATTTGGTTCAGGTCTTTTATACAAGAGTATTTATATAATTTTCATGTCCTGAAAATCAGAACATGTATCTAGCTCAGCTTATAATCATTTATATTTGAATTTTATTAACCTGACACACGACCGGCGTTCCCACAGTGTTACCATTAATTACATTGAATCAATGGTACGTTTCAGATGAATGTTTCGCAACACAAAAATGCTCTTATGCTTAAATGTCAGATGTCCTTTGTTCATCCCAGTCACATTTGAGGCAACCGGCCGCTGGGCGCTGAGCCGAAGAGTTGCAAGGTAGGGCCACGAGTAAAAATAGAAGTTAATCGATCCTTTTATTCGTGTCAGCTGCTCGCAACCTCAACAGGAGCCGTTCGACAGGAAGAACACATTTTTTAAAGTATGTTAAACACGTGGTTACTTACTATACTTTGAAATAGTGCCATTTAATATAAATAGGGTTAGTATCTGTACTATATTTATGATAAGTTAAAAAAACAATACTCATAAAAGGAGAGTAAGAAAGCTAGCTATACGCAATGAATTGGTTTGTTATGTTGGTCATAATTAAATTCAATGAGATGTTCAGTAAATAATAATATCTTTTAGAACTAGAACATAAACAATTAAATCCCATTGATGATTACTGTGGAATTGAGAGTCTCATTATTTTTCAAATTGCTAGAAAAAAAGTAAGTTTTATGACAAATCTTCTACATACGAAATATCATCTACATATATGATCATAAATACGAAAGAAAAATAGTCGGTTAATTGAGCAATCTGGTTAATATTCAAACATATTTGTTTTGTTTAAATTTTATAGTTCATAGCTGAAGATTCCTTATTAAATGCAAATGAAACATTTGTAATTAAAAGTTTCCAAATGAATAATCTGGATATGGGCAAATTAGTAAGATTACACAGAGGTTCAACATTCACAACAATCTGGGCGGAGATTAACTTTGAAGGTATATAAATAAATGTTTTATTCTCAGGGAATTGTAGATATATATATTTATTTATTTATTAGCTGTACCCGCGTCTTCGTTCGTAATTTTATATTTCTAAAATAAAAGTAGGTTTAGTTACTCCTTATTACATCAGCTACCCGTCAAAATCGGTCCAACTATTTCAGAGATTAGCCTGAACAAACAGACAGACAGACAAAAATGGTAAAAAATGGTATTTTGGTATATGTACCGTATTTATTTTCATATGTATGTAGTAAAAAAGGGTCAATATTACAAACAGATAATCCAATTTTATTTATATGTATAGATTTCGTTAGTATGATAACATAGAGTATAAAGGAATCATTACATTTTCAGGGCCGATGTTTTTCGTGGTAGGTAAATAGATTATTTAAAAAATATAAGTTATTAATTTCATTTAGTTAATTCACGGGATGGATTAGTTTTTATCTAAGAACTATGCTTATGAAGCGGCTAATAATAGATTTTAGCCGCTTTATAAGCGGCTAAAATGTATTATTGGCCGCATCCTACATGAATAAATGATTTTGAATTTGAATTTGTTAATTATGAAATCTAATCTAATTATTCAAGTACTAGTAATAGCAAAATAATAAATGCCGGAAAATGCGTTTAGAAATGGTTAAGTAGGATAATTATTTTCAGTTTATTTTAATTTCATTTTCATAAAAGTAAAACCAGGAGGAATTATTATTAAAAAAAAAAGATCATGGCAAAGCTGGTCTTCAGTGCTAGTTCTGAACACCAGCTTACCCATGATAGTGGCGGCGGAATGAATTAAAATAAGTTTAATTTGGAAGCTGGTGAAATGCGTAAAATATTCAATAAAATATTCTTTTCCATCTAACATCTGTAAACTTTGTTTAATAATATTTTCTAGACATAAAAGTTAGTATAGTACAAGCACAACAAACAAACAGTAAAAGTACAACCTAAAATGTTCTATATGAAATTATTACTGTGAGGTCTGAGGTATTGTAAGTTATCGATCCTTAAAAATCAATTTACTTTAGCGCGTTTCTTAACAAATAATAGCTGCGATTTAATTAATTGAACTTAATTAATGATGGTTGTACCTACTGTATGTTTTTGACGGGGTTAAAACTGGAGAATGGGAAAAGCAAATACGCACTGAGAAAACTTAAACGGTTATATATATACTTAAGCGTTTATAATTTATCGGTGATTACGTAGTTAGTACGCACTCGCGGCGCTCACACGAAACTGCTGTCGTAAAATCTTGAAAACACTCCGCACGCACGGCTTACTTCCTACTTTCCGACGTAAATTACTTATAGGAGAAGTTAAATTACGAAGCTGAATGGATGAATGAAGATAAAAATTTAATCATTTTAAACAACATAAATAAGTATAATTTTAATATGTAATTATTTAATTTTAAAGACAACAATACTAAACTAATTATATCATTTAAATAACTTAATTATACAACTACAACCTAAAATTAAAAAGCTTAAAAAATATAATACAATAACTAAAATATATTATTAAAAGGGACCCCTTTAGGCAAAGTTTAAGTTCCGAAGATACTGGCAGCGTTCCCTCTTTGAATAGCTAGACTAATTCTTTGTCCAAGGTAGCTGCCAGCTCTTCGGTCTTCTGTGATGTCGACTAACCTTTTCGTTATTTCTTTGAAAAATCTTATAGCACTAGGACCCCACGGATCAAGGGTCTCGACACCAAATGGGACAAAATCATATTCGGAGCCTAGACCCCTGTATTTATATGCTTTGGCTTTTTCAGCCGCTTCACACGCCGCACCAGCTCTGTTGTTGGTTCCATGTAGATGGGATGGGGCCAGCGTGTCTGAACAGGTTGCATCCCATACCAGCACCCGGCCCATCTTCCATGGAATCCAACTCATACCGTCTGGTCTCTTGCCATCGTCTCTTGCAATACCAGTCGGCTCAAGTAGACTTGGCACGTTGACGGTGGCAAGGGACCAGCGTATGATATCGTTAAGTGCGGCGTGTCTCGAGAAACGGCCTGCATTTTTTTGGCATGACAGTCCGTGATGTCCTAGTTAGTCGACATCACTGCCACAGGGACATTTGTGAGGAGCGCAGACCGGAACCCCAAGCCGTAGACAGGTTGCTATTCGGAGTGCGTCAGGTTCAAGAAATGTTCCTGTATTTGACGAAGGGTACGCGTGAAGCCAGTAGCCGGCATTATGCGCACCCACGGCCAAAAGCCTAGCACGCGTCGAACCTGTACTACAGCCCAAAAGGTTGTCGTATATCAATTTACTCCTCTGTGAATTTGGAGATATTGGAAAATGGGCATGCAATTAAGAAAGCGTTCCTAGCTTCTTCCAAGCCAGCAATCTCAAAGTTTGAAGGGCATGCCCTTAAAATTTTACTTATGAGAATTCCTGAACTATGGACAGAAGGTAGGAAAGCTGGTAAAGCGACAGAGGAAATTTTGCGCATCCCTAAACCACCATAACGGATGGGTCCAAGATGGCTTGTTTAGCTGCATATTAAGAACCGATACTAAGGTAATTTTTATTAAATCGTCTACTTGTGTCAAAAAATCTGGGTATTTCCAGAAGGAGCAACAACGGAGCACATACGTAAATTTTGGGGCGAAAAGACAGAATTTTAAGATGCAAAGAGCATAATGTGGACTGATTTCAAGTAGACGGTCAGCAGAATTTTGAAATTTAGCAATTGAATTTTTAATATATTCAGAAATAGGTTCATCAAAAATTGGAGTACCTAAAAGGTAAAGAGAATTACTGTTAACTATTTTAATATTTGGAGTCAAAATATTAAATTTTTGTTTTACGTTGTTTAAATTTAAGTCGCAGTTATTTATAAAAAGTTCGCATTTGCTAAAATTGAGCTCCAAACCAATGGCTTCAAATTTATTTTTGATTAAAAAAAGGTCCGAAAACACAGTATCCACATCACCTCCCAGAGATCCGTCGTCCAAATACCAAACGTTAAATTTAGAATTTATATTTTTGATTATTGGATTTATAGCCAAACTAAAAATTGCAGGCCCAAGGGGATCACCCTGTTGAGAACCTACTTCCGAGGACAGTTCATTAGAACGATATAACAATTTTGTTGGGTCAGCGTAACTGAGAAGGAGATAATTATATATTTCCGGTGTATGTTGTTTTATTTCCGTTAACAGGGTATCCCTATTTACAGAATTGAATGCATTTTTGACATCAATTTTGAGCAACACGTCAGGCTGCCCGTAAGATAGGAAAGAGCGTAGGGCATGGACGGCTGCCTCACATCCTCCTTTTACACCGAAGCCTAACTGTACGGGTTCGAATTCCGAATTTAATTTTGGTAATATATGTTGAACAGCAATTTTGGAGGCCAGACGTCGTAGTGTTGAACCAACAGCAATTGGTCTCACCCCTCCGTCCTTTTTGGTGAGGGCAATGAGGTACGCGCCGAAAAGAATGGGAACAATTTCTGAATTGACATGACCGGAATACATAAAGTTGATTAATTTAGTGATCGAAATTACAAGTTGCTCACTTGCATCACCCACAGAATGCGATGTTAGGTCTTTCAAATGTTGGGGTGAGATTCCATCCAAACCTGCAGCCGAACCTGGTTTAAAGGATGAAATGGCATCCGTCACATCTTTGTTTTGAATTTGAAGGCATACTTGCCCTGCTGTTGGTGGGTCAAGAAAAAATGGATTTACTGGAGCTGGAGGATGTTTTGTTCGTAGGGCCTCAAGGGTGTCAGGGGTGGTGGTAGCACGTCATATGTGGTGATAGCACATCTATCTTTGTTCTGATTGTGAGGGGCATCATGTTTGATTGGAGGTGCGGGAGAAGGCGGTATCACTTGGTTTTTAGGTGGTGAGTAACTAATTACACTCATATTTTATGGAAAATTCATTCGTTTTGTGTTTTTTAAAATTAAATATTACAGAGAGCTATATTTACTTGACTTTTTTGACACATGACATATGCGATGTTAATTTTAATAAGAAAATTTATATACAGATGATTTTATTTAAGTTAATCGTTGAGATTTAATATTATCATTACGTAGGTAACTTAATAATCAAATATTATTTAATATTTAAATTGTTTTCAGTGTTTCTATATACTGTATTCTTTACCCGGTAAGAGATTTATGGTGTCCCTAACTATGAGTAAATAGAGTTAAAAGAGAGAAATATGATTATATGAATTAATATTTATATATACCTAATCATATTTCTCTTTTTTATCACTACCTTACCAGTAAACTAATCATAAGTTAGTAAAAAAAATTCAAAACGACCATGGATAATAATAAAGAAATTAGCAATATTTTTGGTCTGACATAAGATTTATAACCATTGAAAGGAATAGATCAGATGATAATGTTATGTCCAATATAATTCGTAAACTAAACTTAATTCACCGATCGCCTCGTTTGTTAAGCGGAGCACGTGTATCGTCGGTAGCCACACAATCACGAATTGGTTGGGTCACTTGAATAATTAAGAAGGGTTGATATAGCCACTGTCATCCCAACATGTCATTTCGCCTTCCAAGACCTGTCACGTAAACTATCTTACGACACCTACAAAACACAATTTAATAACATCCTAACCTATTGGAAAAATAAATATGTTTGTGTTATTTTTTATGTAGAGTATACGAGTATACGTGGTTAGGTGTAGCGACGACATACGTTGGGTTGCGTTTGGACGTTTGCTGGACGAGAAAAGCTGAAGATAGTGCTTAGTGGCGTGCCTTGGGAGAGGCTTAAGTTCAGCAGTCGACTGCACTGGGCTGATGATGATACGAGTATGAAGCCTTGTGTTAGTCATACCTATCCATATATATATTTGAACTTTGAAGGCTTTAATGATGTAAACACACACACACTGAATTGCAAAGTGGAAATATTCGTTCAAATATACAATACACGCTCAGAAATCAATTATATATTACAGATATACCATATATTCAATTTTGTTGTTATTGCCAATGCGTATTTGAGCCATGTAAGATGCTAGATTAAATTGGAATTATGGCAGTCATATGCACTACGAAAAAATATTTCACGAACCCACAATTGCACATTACATTGTTAGGTTGTACGAATAAGGGAAGAACAATTATCTTGATGAAACTTCGGGAAATACTCATAATATTGTAGTTGAATTATTATTTATCTATGAACTATTAAGTAATCATAATAATCATTGCTTCACATATTGGTAAGAGTCACGGATGTATAAAACGAAAGTGTCACACTGGGGTCGGTCAATACTATCTTAAAACTAGTGTTATATCAGTTGTTCATTTTAGTAATAGTAGCTATAAAAGTTATATTTATTATTATAATAGATTATTTACGGTATCCTTCCAGAGCGTGCGAGCATTGGTACTGTCATGGTTTTCGAATCCCACTTCTAGACCACAAAGGTCATGGGTTCTAATCTGCTTTGTCTAATAAGCTTTGTTCAATTTATATTTCTGACTAACTTTCCTGGTGACGTAAACAAAGTTTACAAACCAAGTTCATCTGATACGCGGCGGTAAATTCGCCGCTTGTTACGTTTAATAAAATATATTTATATATATAAATATTTAAATTTGCTTAGCGAAATGTGAGCATTTGAAGTGTTTCGTTATAGTAAAGATGTTTCATTCAACCATAAATTGATTTTATATTGATAATATTTTATAGGATACGAAGAAAACGGCAAATAAATTTGGTTATAAAAATAATCTAAACATGTCAATTCTAAGGGTACCCTACTGACGATGATATACGGAAACAAAATTAAAAATTCAATTTCTTTCAGTAAAAAATACTTGTTGACTCGCTCGTCCTAAAAAGTATTGTTCGTCTGTTCAGTGACTAAACATTTATTTACGACATTTTTAAATTGTTGTAGTTTGTTACTATTCAGAAACAGACTAGATAGAACATAACATAGCAGTACTAACGGTACAGCTCGGAAGCTGTTTCAGTATTAATAACCGCTATTGAAAGAAGCTCCTGTTACTGTTTCTGTGGCGCAAGCCGGTGAGCCTTTATGAGATGTTTACCGCTCACAGCACCCACCGGCTTTCTTAAGAGAAGGGTTAAATATTACTTTATTCTGGCTATAATGAACAAGTAACGTACAATTATTATAAACGCAATTTAAATTGGAATTCTAACGTTTTTATGTGTGGGGAAGTTTGTTTTTATATTATCAAGTGATTGGATCTTTCACTCATTTGTGTCATACTTTGGTGTCGGACATTAATGTTGTTTCCCTATTATCATGGTTGACAATGTAATAATACAACTAACGCCTATAAATAGAGTACTACATACTATAGAGTTCAATACGCCCCTCTAGTAGAGTATAAGTAGAACACGGTCCTTGTATGATGATGTACATATATGATATTGCTTATATAGATAACCAATAAAAAAGGACTATCATTAATTATTATACTTTTTAAAATAGTTTTGTCTACACGACATTATTACTAAACGTTCAGATTTGGTAATGTGTGTTTGCTTGTTTTTTTAACTCGTATCAATTACATACAATTTTGTTCTAATTCAAGTAGGGTCAAATGGTCAGTTTACGACCGGTTGTGCTATCATATAAAACTCAACTAAAAAAGAATTATTTAGCTACACGTAAGGTTTAAAATAAAAGAATATATATTAACGGTAACGGAAAAAGATAAATATTAACGGTTTCATCATTTTAATTATTTATCACCAGAACGCAAGTATCAGTTGTCGGCCATTGATTTTTCTATAGAAAATTAATAATTTTGTCCGGATGCATTCTAATGATATACTTAATGTTATTGGTTTTATTTTTTTATAAAATTTATCTATATTTTGTTGATAGAGAGAACAAGTATGTTATTGGAATAAGTCGCTGGTTTTAACTTAAATGTACTGTTTTACAAATCAAATCATATAACGAAGTAGTTGTGTTATAGTGCACTTGCTTGTTTTGTGTGTCATAAAGTACATACACATTTTTTATTTTCGACCTTAACATATAGCTAAAGAAATCTTTTTAAAAATGCAGTTAAAAATGAGTGCAGTGTCCGGGAACTGAAAAAACGTCACTTTTATTAATCATTTAATACTTAAAGTTAGATAAAATACATAAAAGAGTTTTTCAATGAATAAGTTTGAAGTTTCTATTCAGTTAAACTATTAATTCATACAAAAAGCTTTATTTTTTAAAAAATGCGTAAATTTAAAGACGGCGGTCCACTAATAACCACGGTGATAAACAGACCATTTCTCTCTACGTAGTTATTACCGATTGTTCACTTCTGAAACTTGTTGATGAGGGGAGGTGGTATTTTTTTGCATTATTCATTATATGTATACTTATATTTCCAAAAACATAAAGCTTAGTAATTATTATATTTCAAGGATATTTTGCAGAAATTTAAAAATTTCAACTGAATGAAGTTTCATGTTTTAATTAACTTAAGTACTCTTATCTTTTTTATACACTTCAAGATATGTTGTATGATAAAAAAGAAAACTGAAAAAACTGGACCACTCTGTAAAATGTGTAGGAGTTTACAATGTCTATTCTATACAGAGCTCTATGCCTGGAAAACAACTCAATCAAGGACTTTAACGAACTTTGCTAACTTAGAGTGGTGCTAAAATATTCAATGATGAATTAACGTCAGAACTCATAATTTGCTTGTGCATACGAAGGCAGTTATGTTCGTCAATTATTCAAGAAAACTGAACATCACTACACCAGAACATATCCGGTGTCATAATTTAGGTAGCTATTTTCTAAGATTTATGGTGTCATAATTTAGGTAGCTTTTTTCTAAGATTTATAACACGATCCCATAATCTGAATCAATCATTAAACGGTTTGATTTAAAAAAAAACATGATTAATAATCAGTTTTAACTTTTTATTCCGTGAATATCTTCTATTTAGTTCGGATCTAAATTACGATAGTTTGAGCTGTAGTATGAAGTTCTAGCGATAGGAATGCCTATCTTTAAGTATCCTCGCACAGATGCGAGATTATTAGTTTTCGGTACCAGTACATTTATTTTCGCGTACGAGAGAGAACATCTAGTTTGTACAATTTGGGCCTACAACTACGACGACGACTTCTTTATACAAGCCTAAATATTTTAAGGTTAGCAACTCTACCTAACTAGCGCAGGCGGGTTCCGGGCGCCATTCCATTATCGTAGATATAAAAAAAGAACAATACCTAGCTAACCATCAGTGTTCTTTAAGTTAGAGTCAAGATTTGGAGTGTATTCCACATTTGCCCATATTTTCGTATACTGAAACTATGTAAGTGATTTGGGGGGAAGAGTATTGTTAGTAATATGGACTAATATCCCCACTGATTGCAATGTACCATGCCAGGTTGACCTCCACATGGTTCCTCCTGGAAACCAGGGTGAGAGGGTGCACCATTCCATTATCATTCATAAGAACTATATAAGTGATGGTTACCAGTAATCAAAAGGTGGGCTGTCAGCATTCCAATTACACAAATATTTACTTTATAAAAACAATACAGGTATTTTTATTATTATTTATGCTTGAGGACAAACAAGTAGTATTTTGGTATGTTGGTGATGGAAGAAATATCAACAATCTTTCTCTGCATCACTCATGGTTGACTTAAAGCCGCTTGGTGTTACGTCTGGCATATGTAAATTTTATTTTTGTGCATCAACATTAAATAGATTACTCCCTCTTCATGTCTCTGGTCATATAAAAGTTTTCGATAACAATTACAATATTTCTCATCAAATTTAGGAGTAAGTGGCCAGGTTTATCCTTCACTTACTCTTTAAAGGAAGTAATATTGATTCTGATTATATTTTTAATCTAGTTTTAAAAATAATTAAATCTTTAGATATAGGTTTTGTAGGATGGAGGAATTTTGAAAAGTCATCAAGTAATAATTTTGACTGTAAACCTCACAAAACTGTGTGATCACAGACAAAATTGTATAAAAAGGTAGGAAATTTAAATAATTTATTTATAATTTTATGATAAATTATTTTCAAGTTATTTCCTTTGCCTATGATATTTTTTTAACTGATGAATATCAGAAATATGAGGGGTTCGTCATTTACATACAGGATATATTATTACGTATAAACTCCGCTAATTGGATACATTGTCACATACTCTCTTTAAATGTGACCGCAACGCGACATATAAAAAAACCGAACAAGTAATGCACGCAGCATTACTTAGTCGGTATTTTTTTATATTACAGAAAATATTAAAGTTAATTAAAATAAATTGCACCATGATAATAAAACTATTAAAGACAAAATAACTAACCTGTGTTATCCACGGATGATGTATTCTGAACTACACAAGCAATAAACAGCAAGAAAGTTCCAAACACTTTGTATTGAAACATTTTGACCAGCCGCTCCAACTCTTCCATGACACGTAATTTTAACGCTTCTACGGCAATGTCTACATTTTTATTAGAGAAACTATCATATAAAAGATAGTTCCAAATATACTAATACATTGCTATTCGGTTGCTAGGATTTAAAACACCACAACATTCAATTACCACTTGTAGGAGTTATCTTTGGTTCAACGAAATTAAACTGAACAAGGTAGCATTCACAAGTTCACTCAATGTATTGTGTCATTTCAAATGTTAAACACAGAAAATATATATTCACTACTAATTACAAGGATTAAAAAAAAACCGATTAGTTTTAAACATACAAGTATTGAGTATACAATATCCTTTACTGAATTTTTTAACTTTGAAAGTTTGTAAGAAACTTATTTCACAATCTTTGAAGGACGCGAACAAGATCGGGACAGTATCATACGGTCGTTCAACGAGCCGAACGAGTCCGAAAACAACACAGTTGAACGCAGATCAGAGAAATTATTGATGATTTTTTTTTAAGCCGTATAGTTGCCAGATATATCTTTCTTTTACTCCAAATAACGCTTCAGATTCCCTAAAATTTATGAAAAATACCCGTAAAGTGAACAGTCTATATTATAACTATTTGTGTATCTCATAGTACGTTGTTATTTATCAATATATTAAATTTGTTTGTATCATAGCTGTGTATTTTCGTTTATTTAATGTTTTCCAAAAACATGTTTTTCTCTTTCATTGACCCCATATTCAATATCCCGAAGTTCCCCTATTTTTAATAACACCTACATCTGGGTGATTCCGTACTTATGTGGTAACATTATGGACAGATTCAGCTAAAAAAATATAACATAAGTATGACTTCGGAATATACTACTCGGTCGCGCAAACGTGTTACGTATGATGAGAAACGGAGATGGCTATATTTTATAGCTATGGCTATTTTGGGTTTAATTACTATTGCAAGATCTGTGAAGTGTCAATCCATCAGTATTTTATAGAGATGTTCTTAGGAAAAACATAAAAAAGTGTGCATTCTATAAAAAACAGATTATGCTTTTTATAAAAGGCATAAATATGGTAAAAGCTTACTTTTTAACGATTTTTTATTACGAACGGCCTTCGTTCGTTCCGATGGTGGGCTTATAATGAAAATATTTACTTATTATAAAATTCGTAAAATTGTGATCAGGACTGTCTGTTTGGTTATTTATCTGGTTGTGAGTTATGATTTCACTTAAAAACGGCTAGGAAATTTAAGATGAAAATTTCACAGACTATGTTATTAAACTTTTGTTTAATAACATAAAAATTAACCCTTTACCTACAATTTTACTACAGATGTTTATTTACTGCTGTCGATTGATTAAACCAACAATAAATGACAACCTACAAATTTACACCTGCATGAAGTTCCCAGCAAGCGTGTGTAGTGTATAGTTTGATTTCTCTATTATAAATATCTAAGCGTTTGTTTGGTTTTTGCTATTGTGGTTTCATTCACAATTTATTTATAATATTTATTTTTTTATTGCAGTGATTTACAATAAAAAAGTTATACTTTTCAAAGTCGTAGGTTTACAAAAACAATTAAGGGAATGTCTATTTTATTTTTAATAGAAATTCAGGCAATTGGAAGTTTAATTGGAAGAAAATAAAAAATAATTCTCTGAATATTAAATGTACAGCATTTATTATTCAGAGAATTAAATAGTAGCTGTAATGTCAAATATGGAACAACAACAAAAGTGATGATATTGCGTGATTATACACATAGCAATCAATACACACTATTAGACAAATGGGATCTCAATTCTTTTATGAGCATTCTAATTTTTATGGTCTCATACCAGTACATTCTGAGTTATGTGTGTAACTCATAATTTGTGTATAATAGTTGTGCAGTATAGCATATCTAATTAAACTTTCTACGTCATTCTTAAAATGTACGAGATATAGTAAAGATTTATAATGATTTTTAATTAATTTTTTGATTAATATTATGTGCATTGTAATTCAGTGGCGCCCTTTATAAATGTTTTTTCTAATTCTTTAGTACAGTCGATTATTTTAAAGTTATAATATTGGCAACACTGTAAAATGTTCCTATCTTTTTCTTTTCCACCGTCTTGTCATTTTCGCATGTACAGGCGGGTTTTTAATCCTAGGTAATCTTTAATTGTAATTCGTTAAAATGTGTTATAATCATATTTTTTCAATAATTATTTTGTGTTTCATGTATATAATATAATATTTTCGTTTAAAAGACCATTAATAATATAGCCTTCTATAAATATTGTTTTGACAGTTCGGTAGTAGTTTCATATTTGTTCCTGTAATTTAATGTACAATTTATGGTTATATTCCAGCCATGGTGCGTATGAATGTATTAAGTGATGCTTTAAAATCAATCCACAATGCAGAGAAGCGCGGTAAAAGGCAAGTCCTTATCCGGCCCTGCTCAAAAGTTATTGTCAAGTTTTTGACTGTGATGATGAAGCACGGGTACATCGGCGAGTTCGAGATTGTAGATGACCACAGAGCCGGCAAAATAGTAGTAAATCTCACGGGCAGATTAAACAAATGTGGCGTAATTTCTCCTCGTTTTGATGTACCGATCAACGACATTGAGAGGTGGACTAACCTCTTACCATCCCGACAGTTTGGGTAAGTTACTTGTCCAGGTACTTGAATTATTTAGTATTATTAATTTACAGGTGTACCAGTATAGAATCCAGTAGTACTTTGTTATTACACCTCAAAAAACTTTCTAATGTATATGAATTCAGTGAGGAGAACATTACCACATAATTGGTCTACATAGTGTAGTATAATTCTACTATGTTGATAAATTATCTTTAATTATTTAGTACTTTGTTAATATAAGACTCTTGGTGATGTGTCAGTGTAATCCACTGCATTTGTTGATTGTCAATTTTATCAGTGCAAATAAAATATTTATGTAGGTACATGTACATGATTGTTCCTCTTTTGTATGTCTGGTTTTTATGTATATTATTTTATTATTTAGATAAAAGTAGTATTCAGTGTATTCATAGTAGCTTTTTGTTCAGTTTGGGACTTAAACTTAAAAAACCTTTTTTCATAGAAAAATTATAACAACTTCTATATATATATTAATTTTATATATTTTTTAAAACCTATACAGTTCAGTTGCCAGTTTAATTTATGACAAACTAACTTTTGAGTTTTTAAATAATTTTTGTAGTGAGTACGAAAGAAGTAAAATGTTATATACTTTTGAATGTGTTGTTGTATAAT
Organism: Achroia grisella; assembly: GCF_030625045.1. Lineage (NCBI taxonomy): Eukaryota > Metazoa > Arthropoda > Insecta > Lepidoptera > Pyralidae > Achroia > Achroia grisella. The sequence goes on from NW_026712938.1 coordinate 1,195,609, forward strand.
CCTATTAAAGACATATCTCTTAACTCAATTCAAAACTTCAATTCTTGTTCAAATTTTTAATTCAGAATGAGTAGTAAGAATAAAAAAGATACTGCTGTTTTAAGTTTGAGTTTATTTGAAGAAAGACTATTTATATTTTTAAGAAAAACCAATAGAAACTTTTTACAAATTTCATGATATTTACGAAAGTTGTTTAGTTACCCTTTTCATAAAACAAACATTCATTAGTAGATACCACCTGATGGTATGTGGCAATGTATTCTTATATATACAAAGATTGCCACAGGCATGAACATGTAATGTTTATGGTAAGCCTCATGCATTGCCATTCAGGAGGACTATGTTGTTATGCCTCTGTAGATTTATTGTTTACTCTTAGAAATCATGTCCATAAATCATGTGAGGTGTTTTTTAATTATCTGTAATGGTGAGATGTTGTGAGATTTTATCCAACCCCCTCCCCCATCTCCCAATCTCATGTGAGATTTTTCAATTTCTTCTGGGTCAATCAATTTATTGTGGGTTTCTTTGTAAAAAGAAAAACATTTGCTTCATGCTTTTATTTATGACTAGTTAAGACTAGTAATAATGCTGAGAGTTTAAGTGTAATAATAATAAGCATGTAGAATCTGGATTAAATGGACCAAAATAGTATTTTTTTTTGTTTCAGTCAGAAAAAAAATTCAGTGATTATTGCAGAGACCTCCCTCTGCAACATAAGATTAGATGAGATTTGACTTGATCCCCTACCCCCCTTAAACATCCACATAATTTATGGACGTTCCCCTTATCACACACTAAATTAGTTAACTAAGTTAGAAATCTAAATGGTATATTTTTGTAACTAATGTCAATAATGTTTAATAGATTTGATGATGATTGTAACATTCCATTAACATGTATTAAAAAAATGTAAGGGGTTGTTCATTAACCATAACTACTTTTTAATGCCCTCCCCAGATTTGTACGGAAGTGATTGTTGACCATAATGACATTATACATATTAGGGGGAAAGGTTTTTAGTGGTGAGACCAGCTTCCCATTATCATCCTTAAAAAAAAGATTATGCATGTCAATGTTACGCACAACTACCGCGGATCGCCAATAGTTCTTGTTGGTCGTCATTTGATATGTTGTGCAAAATAAAATAAAATGGTATCCAAGGATGTCACTGTATGTAGTTAACATTGTGGGTGCTAATTTAAACAGTTTTATTAACATTACTGATTAGAACAGTTGAAGTAATCTATTTTATGTTATTGTTAGTATACATGTAAAAATAATGTTTGTATAATTACATACTCTATGATGCATTAAAAATTACAAAAGATATTTTCTATTTTTGCAGTTACCTTGTACTTACCACCAGCGGTGGTATCATGGACCATGAAGAAGCAAGAAGGAAACATCTTGGAGGGAAAATCCTAGGTTTCTTTTTCTAAGTTTATGTAATACATTTAAAAATGTATTTTCTTGTTTTATTTAATTCTACAAGTAAAAGAAGTGTATTTTTACAATTTAAAAATAATTAATAAATGCCCATCTTCAAGTTATATTTCCAAAAAAAAATTATCCTGGTAGATGTGAAATAATTGTCATCACCTATACTGTGTTTATTGTTTAAACTGCAATACTCGTTTACTTAATTTTTCTTATGTGGCCAACTTGTAATACCACAAGGCAAATAAGGAACCCATTATGGTAATATTAATGGTGCACCCGCCTGCGCCAACGGTTTACGCTGGCGGGGTACCAGTGGAGGATGACTAGAAGAGCATGAGATCAGGTCAGTTAGCCCACGTGACAAATTCCCCAAGAATTCATCACTATGGTTTCCAGGGAGAACTGCGTGGAGGGCAACCTAACATGGTACATTGTTAGCAATGGGAGTTACTAGTTCCCATTACTAATAATCCCTTTCCCCACAAGTGATAAGGGTTGTCCACCCCTAACATTATTTTTAAATTTTTGGACCAAATTTTCATTAAACATTTTTAAGTGGCATAAAAAAATACATAGAAAACCAAATTGTCACCCTTCTATCACCAACCCCTATTTTTAATTACTTAATTTATATGGCAGGCGAAATATACATTAATACTAGCTGACCCTGCAAAACACGTTTGCAGGGTCAGCTAGTATTAATATATATTTCGCCTATCGGTCAGATTGTGAATTAATCTAATAAACAAACTTTAAATAAGCTTATTTGACAAGTTCTGAAATAATTGTAAATATTCTACAATTATTTCAAAACTTGTCAAAAGTTGACAAAATGGAAAACGGTGTTTTCTATGTGTTAACTTTAATGAATACACATACTGGGATATTAAAGCCATGGCGTCACCATTCTGGATAGTTTAAAAGGGTTTGATGATCCTTAAGAAAAGGAAATTAAATAAGGCAAATTAAGTACATGTAATTCTTTTTGTACTTATTCCTTTTAGAGCTCTGAACCAAAATGGTAAAATAAACTGCACCTTTGTCCATGCGTTATAGTGTCGACGCTACTGATACTATCAAATTAAATGTTTGAATGTTTTATATAAAGTTTTATGTTGGAGCTCTTTGGAACCGGTACTCTGTACAATTGCACGCGAGCTCAGCTGATACGCAGTAAAGTGTGGTGCCAAGGCATATAAATTGTACATTTCTCTTGTAATTACTAATTTGAATTGCAAAATTTATGAAAACACGTCCTGTGTTCTGTTGTAGGTTAAATTTTAATTGTTTAGGTATTTTAGGAGCCATTACAAATTACGTCACACGTTAAATGAGAGGGGGACAATAACCTGTGACATTTTGTCACAAGAGGTGGGAGAGGTCCTTAAATTTGTGACGTGTTTGAATATCTAAAATATCCAAGTATTGAAATATTGAAAGTAGAAATTTGTGATATTTACGAAAAACTTAAAAATATTTCTTATTTCATCTATACATATAAATAAAATTGGAGTGTCTGTTTGTAATATTGAAATTTTTACTACATGCATGAGAATATAAATACGGTACATATACCAAAATAACATTCTTTACAATTTCTGTCTGTTTGTTCCGGCTAATCTCTGAAATGGCTGGTCTTATTTGGACGGGACTTTTTCTGGCAGGTAGCTGATGTAAGAAGGAGTAACTTAGGCTACTTTTATTTTAGGAAAATAAAGCTAAATTCCACGCGGACGAAGTGGCGGGTACAGCTAGTTTAAAATAATCTTTGTTTCTCCTGTTTGCCTGTTCGAGCTTTTTCTATACAATATATGTGGGATAAGACGAGGGAAGTTTTTGCGATCGGTTTGATTGTATGACAGTTGTCATGAATGTTAAAATTCTCTAACCAGTGCTACCTTCCTTCAGAGAGACCTGGCGTGAATATAAATAATTTTGTATTTATATACAAAAAGCACCTGTGTATATTAGTTGTTTATTAGGTTTGAAACTAGATGGCGTTGCGCAGTTGTACTATTAATTGTTAATATAATTATCCTATCGCACCTTCGTTACTAGGTATAAAGAATAGTTTTGTCATCTTTAGAAAATACAATACTATAAGGTTTCCACTTCCATAACGCTTCAGTAGTATACATAAATGAAGATAGTGATATCCATCTGATAATAAGTACTCATAAAATGATAGGCCAATTAGATAAGTTAAGAAGAATTTTTTAATCAAAATTAAATTTCCGAAATTATCGTGTAAAAACACTACTGGTGAACCATAGTTATGTAATAAAATATAATTTAATTTGCATATAGTCGAGGTGAAAATATCCATCGTTATGCTATAGCATATACAAATGTATATTTTCTCTGTTTATAGTTATTTGAAAATACTTTATATAAATCGAAATGATCTATATTCACGTTATGTTTGATGTAGAAGACAATTTATATTTGCAATCATACATAATAATAACAGTAGCGTCATGCAGCAACCTACATTGTGTTCTTAAATAACGTTATTTAATTATTACGGCGTTCAACTGCGATCGTCACCCAAGGCGGCTGCGACGGAGTCGGCGGTTGCGGAGTTGTAAGTAGCTGAGCCACGCCGCTTGCAACGCACTGACGCCTTCGTCACTATTCTCGTTCCCCGCCACTCTGCTTTGGTTCGGTTCGACAGTTGTGCGCTGCACGAAGTATACTACACTCGCCACTGCCGTACAAAAATGTGTTCCGCGTCCACAGTGTGCTAAGGGATTTATGTTTATAGTGTGTTTGTGAACGTGATACCAGTACGACATTTGGTTCAGAATCACTACATTAATTAGACGATGATGGCTCCTGAAACGGTAGTGACTGTGGAACACAATAAGCCTGCTGCCCCACCTCAGCAGCAGCAGGGTGGCGCTTTGGACTGGATTAAAATCAACACGGACTATTTCAAAACGCCACCTGGTATATTGAAAGTCATCGAGTTGGTGAGTTGTATACTTTGAAGTATTAAGTGTTTATAAACGAATGATAGCTCCTTTATTATTACTTAGCCAATACGACACGTAGACTAGCATGATGGTAAACAAAACCTGTTTGTATTGTCAATGTGTAATGTTATTCACTGTGCGTGTTTTCTAATACGTTCTATAATTTCTATTTTGGCGACAACTATGTACGTATTTGGAGCAATATCTACTACGCAATATTTTTTTATACTTTATATTGTTAAAGTTACTTGTACCAATGTATTTGCAATGTACAAACCAATGTATTTTTCATCTTAATGTAGTGTGATGTGACTCGATTTAAGTAGTAAATGTAGGCATGCATTTGCATAAAAGTTAACGAGGTCACAATACCTACGTGGTAGGATATTGTGTTGTTGAGACCGCTTTTTCGGCGCGCGTAGTGGAGTTGGAGTGGAGGTCACTAGGTAGCAGTCGACAGTGTAGGGTGCGTGGGGTTTCTATGCAGTTAGTCGATGATGAAAAAAGTAGCTAAGAGCATTCGACTTGGTGGGAAACAGCCAAAAAGCATTTTGTAGAAATAGATAATTTAATATTACTTCAGAATTGGGATGTGGTGAATATTCAATGTTTTAGTACAAATCTATCTGGCAGTCCAGTATTGTTGTATATGAATGCACAGATACATCATTTCACATATATTTCGTTTTTAACTAGTAATTATTACACATTAAAATAAACACATTAAATCTTTCTATACGCTGGCGTAACACCAGTGGAAGGTGATGGAATGAACATGAAGTTAGATCATTTTGTCCATCGTGAGGTCACTATTAATTAACGACGAATAGTTTTTATAGAGGACCGGTGGGTGTGTAAGAGGACACCAGTTCCCATTATTGACAATCTCGACTCTTATCCTAGATGTGGTGCCCAAAGACACTGTCGACGTGTTGATGCATGTAACACTTAAAATGCCCACATTTCCACAATATTACTTCTTTAGCATAGTACTGGATCAAAATATGACGGCTTGAGCCCATTTTCGATCCCTGGCGGTGTATTCAGACTAACTCGAATCCGTTAGACAGGAGTAATCCGGATTTACACACACTCCTATTTACATCCATTGAAGTTGTAAAGGCCAGTTACGATCAATAACATTAGTACAGCTGAAAATTATGGATGGTTACTACACGAGTTCTTTTTAAATGTTGGTAACCGTAATATAATTTTGACTTAAGGTATTTTGTGGACTTTATGGGTTGACTACATCGCAAATATATATTTGAAATATGAATAAGATTCCCGAAAAGTATTCTTATTCTCTTCTAGCTTCTGAATATAAATCTATTTGTTGTGTTAATTTTGGAAATAATAAAAGTAGATATGTCGAATCATAAATAACTTCCGACGCAGCTATATATTGTTATAATTATAATTATAAAATTTACAGCTACTCAACTTAACTCAGAAGTATAAATATTAACATAATTACTAATTTTTAAATTTATTCTATACATGTAACAATGTCTTCTAAAACAAATTAAGTTCGAAAATTGAGTTACAATAAATTGCTCTTAAATATGAAGTGCTTGTTACGTAAAACAATCAGTCATCAGAACGCTATGCTCTCTCTCTCTAATCTAGTAGGTTCGTTGGTACCTACGACTAAGTATATGTAATGATACGCATACAATCCGTAAACTTCGGTCGTGTAACTTTCACTTACATAACATTCAATTTAAACTTAAATTACCTAGCTCATCTTTCGTCAAACACACGTTTATACTATTCCTGGTTTTGTTACGGTTGAGGTTGTCTTTTTTTGTAAAAAAAGTACATTTTAGGTTTGACTGAGTCCGGACATTGCCGATAACCAAACCCTTTTTGGTTATAGACAATGACCGCACTCAGTCAACATTTGTTTGTGTATGTATATTAAAAACTGCTTTAAAATCCGTTGCGTAGTTTTAAAGAATTAAGTATACAGTAGATACCTACCTACTATAGGGGACGGGAAGACAGCGACAACGACTTTATTTTATACTATGTAATGATAAAAAAATTACAAAATAATTACTACTAAACATTAAATAATGTTGAATATCAAAATTAATTAAAAAAGTCATTAGTTGCAATTTTGCATTAGAATGTGCTCGAGCTACCTACGTGTCGTACGTAAGCGACGCCACGACGCTGACATCATCGCTTTGCCCTGCTGTGCCGCCCATGTTATCCTTGCAAGGTTATTTGCTTAATAATCTATAAAACACGTAAGTTTGTATAAAATGTATGTAAAGTACATTTTTATCTACAATCACTGAGTTATTAACGATTTCTAGGTGGAGTAACTAATAATACTGTTAAAGGTATTGCCATCGCCAAAACTTTCTCTAGTCAAATGTAATAATTCCTGCGCGAGAAATAGCTTAGGCATTTAGTTAGGTGTTATTATAATCTACATATATATATATAGCTAGCGTAATAGGGTTCATTATTATGTTTCTGTTGAAGTAAGTATAATGGTTATGACTAATATACCAATTTGTGACACTATAATTATACAAGCGCTAAATTGTTACTAATTTAGTTGAAGTTTTTTTTATCATTCAGATTTAAATAGTTCATTTGTCCACACAGGTATGAGCCATTTTGTAATTGCACACACATGACAGTTTACACATATTTAATCATATATAGTTCTAAATCTTCGGTGATGTATGTGTAGATACTATAGGTAGTACTTGTAACTGACCATTTATGTGTGTCTGTAAATACTAATCAAATTATTATCTATCTATTTGTTATTCATGTAAGTGTATAAAATGTTAGTAGAGAAATCGTTAGTGAGAATAGTTTTCCTATTTGAAAGGAGAATAAGTAAACACGTTCGCAATTTTAACGACTGTGAAGTTTCTATATTATAGATTCATTTCGATAATACTCAACTTTCATCAGGAAAGTAAACGAAATTAGAATCTATATTTGATCCATAAATTGTTCAGTTTCCACCCAGTCATTCTTCAGGTAGAGATAAAGAGAAATACAAAAAATTACAAACCCTAAGTGTGTATGAGTCTTTTTCAAATATATTGTCATTTATGTGATCTGTGTATTCTGTGATGTCCAAGGTGCTAATTGAAATGACGGTTATTTATGATTATTTATCGGCTAGTGTTCGTTATTACAAATACCTACGCAGATTAAAAAATATAACAGAAAACTGCTCAGAATAATATTGTTCTTAGGAAAGCAAAAAAAAACAAAACTCCCTTAGTTCAGTTAGCTTGAGGTAATTGAAATATCTATCTATTTATTTCATGTTGTTATTGTCTACTAGTTTTAACACTTTATTTTCCTTATGCGCATTGTATTCATGATTATTATGTAAGTTAAAAAAATAATGCCTACTTGGCACTATTTTATTTACATGGGCAATTGTTTAGCGTATTTATGTACACACTATTAGTGACCAGCGACGACAACGTCAGGAACACGTTATATCATCTGATGTCATATTTGGTACAGTCCTGTGTTATTACCACATTTGTTATACTTCTTTCGAAATTAATACTTAATAATTAAATTTTATTCCATTAAAAACTTACACACATGTAAACCTGTGGGTATTCGAAATAGAATTAAATTACATATACTGTTTATATCTTGCAATAATATGTGACAATAAATAAATAAATTTGTGGTTAATGTAGTTAACATATAGGTATGTTAACTACGTTAACCACTAATTATAAAGTTATTTGACAAAGTGTTATTGTGTGTGTGTTGTGTGTTAAATAAAAAAAAAAGAAGATCTAAAAATAATACTTAGGTGAAGTACACAATGGGCGGCTCTACAGCTAAGCAGTCTCTATTAGACATAATAGGAGTTACCTGCTACGTGTAGGTATACATGTCATGTCTACGGAGAGGCAATTTGCAACTCCGGTGAGAGGTGCAACAAATAAATAACTACATTAACTTAAAATGTGAAAATAAAATACATCAAATTATATCTCATATTTTATATTATAGAATACAAAATTAGTCATAGACGCTATTCGAAGCTGTATGCTGAACTACTTTCTCCAAGAACTAAAGATTTAGTACGACGGAAATCGGAAAAGTTTTCGTACGAAAAGTTCAAAAATTGTTATCAGTGAAAACAATTTTCATACTAAATCGATCTCGAGACCGCGCTGTTCGATTTCCACTTTGCTCTTGGGGAAAGTTGTTTAGTATCTTGAATAGGTATTATCTCTGCTTTATAGGCACAGTATCAATATCTTTTACGACTACCGCTCTATAAGTATTAAGAAAATACTAAGTTAAACTAAGTCACTATGCAGTCGACGCAAGATGGTTAAATTATCAAAATTTATTCAATACTTTTATGAATAGTTTTGATGTCGCAATATAATAAAAACTGTAATTAATTAAGACTTTAGGCGGTTGACAAATGAGGTAAGAACTCTTTGTGATAGTTTAAATGTTATAGTATAAATAACTTCATTAAGCATTTTATTATTACAGTTACTTTTTCGGTCAATTAACCCCATGTTGGCTATATCCTATGGTACCTACCGTGGGATTTAGAATTCAATGACTCGACTTGACCGCTAGGTTTGACCGATAAGCTTGTAAGACTAAAAAAGCCAACTACTTATTATGCATAGTTTCAGATTTTGGGAACTGGCAATATTAAATTTCATTGCAATGTAAATACTTCGAAGAATTATTGCATGACTACGTGTCGTAACGACATTGAGTTTCCAATAAATACAAGAACATTACGAGTTGCTTAATTAGAGACGTGAAATATTTATAGTTAGAGTAAGAATTCTATTTGTATAATTATATTTGTTACTAGCTCTATATCACGCCATCATGTGTCTTCTGTATCTAATAGTTAGGTTTCTGTACTTAATTATCGTGTTGACCACAGAATAGAGAAGTGAGCTGTTCTGTGGTCATGTTTCCGTGATGAATGTTTAGTACCTACATACGCTATTGCTACCTAGACTAGCATTCCAATCAATATGAACACTAAATCATAGACACATACATGAAATACAGTGAATTTGCGAAAATCTTCTTTTATAAAGTCGCTTAAAAAGGAGAAAGGAAATAAATGGAAACCTTTATCTTATAATATAATTTGTTGCGATAATGAAGATAAAAGTAGAAAATGGAAAATCCAATGATTTGTGATAACACATATGGTATTGTTTATTACCCATTGTATTGTTGCAATTACTATAATATTTACAATGACTGGTCAAAATTAATTTAAATAGAGATATTAAGTGTTTTAATTAAATATTCTTCGGTTCAGTAACATATTTATGCTAGTAAATTTTAACTATGTAATTTAGGGCAGAAATTACATTTTTGTTTGAATGAAGTCATGACGAATTCACCACGATTTTAAGGGAGTATGGAGTTCGATCTGATACACTACATTGCAAGCAATGGGGTCACTAATCCCTATTTTTAACCTACCCCCCCCGTATTGCACCATTATCACATACGAGTACTGTTATATTAACAAGTGATTAAAATTTATCATTTGTAACTTTTATTTGAGAGCGCGGTTGGGTGAAAGCTGGCCAAGAAATGAAAGTAGTTCTGTCTTCGATATGTGATGGCGTGGCGACCGGGCATCGAGATGTTGGTTAGTCATAGGAACCGAGTCTTCAAGTGCTTCAGGCGGTTCGGGCAAGAAAAGCCAGTTTGTTCCGGTGCCACATGACAGCTTGTAAATTTCTCATCATTTCACTCGCTTCATTTATTATGCATATGCCATACATATCTGTGGCGAAGACACATATGGTATAGTCACATATACAGTGTAGTATGATTACACATTTATGTAGCTAGATTCGTATGTATACCTACTGTTAAGTCCCTATAATGCATTAAATGATATTCTTTTAAACAAGTCTGTATTAATAAAATATAATAATATGTTATTTGTTTTTCCCGCTACAATATACTAGTGAGAACGGATACTGATTACCAGTCAGATAACATGTTTCTGAGATTACCGTGAACAACTCATGGACAAACAGTCAAAAATTAAAATATTAGATTTTTGTAATATATAAGCGATAAGTTAATAGTTTTATTATCTAAATACAATGTAATATTTTTGACATTACTTAAAATTAAAAATTATGGCAATTGTATGTAGTATAAGTATGTTATGTATATACCAACTGGTTTTTCTTTAATATGACAACCCGTGGCGGGTGTGACACACATCATTTGTCATCATGGGTACGTTACATAGTACAATACATACCTACACATGTGATGGTTTTTGCAAGGAAATACTTATGATACATATATTTTGCTATATATTAGTAATAAATGAATTATAACACGTAAAATCTATTATTCTTTGTTGACACATACAACAGTCCATCGACTTCCTGATCTTATTACTAGTAATTGTAATTAATATTTATTATTATTTATTTTATCAAGAGAAAAGTTTTAGTTAATAATAAAAAATATATAATTTCCGTGAACTATCATTCATAACACAAATTCTAACGATAAATGTAGATGATATTTACTAGATATTAAAAAAATGCAAGAACTTTCTCTTTGAACAGAGTGGATTTTGGTAGATAGAGAAGTCGAAAGTGTCGCCTACTGCCACCATTAGATTTAAATTCATCGTGAGTTCATCGCAAGGCTAACAGTTGTCTACTGACAATACATCTGTTTAGCCAGTTACCTCATCTGACAATACCGACCGTATCTAGGTGGCGACCGAACATTGATTGCCGTCTTATTTTTTACATAATATGTTCCTACCTGGAAAGAAAGACATCGTCATTTTATTGGAATACACGTTTAATAGAATCTGTTTGCAGAAGATATTTATTATGTATTTGTTCCTTTTAATATTATCTACCATATATAAAATATTATGCAAATTATATCAATTGTCTGTCACAATAATGTCGTCTTATTGAACTTCGTAAAAATGTTGTAATTTCAAGGACACATTTTATAAGTTTCAGTCTGTCTACATACAATAAATAAGGTGTATCTAAATATATCGCTAGACTCTATACTTTGAATACTTAGTAAAAATAACGAGCCCAAGGACTGTTGGTTAACACAATATGTATATAAATAGAGATCGTTGGTAGCAGTGATTGTGTCTTTTGTTTTACTACACTGCTCGCACCTATAGGTTATGATAAAATTATTACGTCGATGCGCGGTTCAAAAGAAATCTAAATGAATTGACATTTTTACAGTATATTTCAGTTTTCACGACATTTTTTTGCACATAGTGTATCTTGAACGAGACGACAGTATCTGCATGGAGGCGGGGGTATCACGTATTATGTCACGGTTTTAATAGAGTTTACTACTATTTATATATATCTGGTGCTACTGTAAGTCGCTTATTTATAGAATACGCTCATGTCTCTTGTTCTCTTAATTTTCCTTAGAACACAGTAATGGATAAAACTAGTCATTGTTATAAATGTCACTAAAGTTTAGTACTTACATGTCAGGCGTTAAATATCCCCTATAAATATTAATATAATTTGCATTGGGTAATATAAAGCTTTCATTTTAATTGAATAGTGAATGCTGGTCGGATACTAGTGAAAGTTATAAAATAGAATCAGGATAATATGTATTGCTATTGTATTATGTAGTTATTTCCTTACAGATTAATCATGATTGTTCCTATGGGGAAGCGCGTAGTAGCAATATTACTAGACTGACTTTGACTTATATACGATGGATGTACTTATATCATAATCCTTGGTTGACTATAGTTACTATTTAGTCTATGTAATGTTATTTAATGTATCTTCAGTTTTACATAGACACAATCTCTATCTGAATACTTTCTATAGTGTATGAGAACATCAGTGACCTTATAATTACTAAATTTAAAATTATGAGCTGTTCTAGAGACATTGAGGACATCTCTGTTGACCTATTGCGGCAGCGTGACCCTCCCTTTGAGTCATACACATTCTGTAAATGATTTTATTAGGTGACTTATCCTGGGAAACTAGCACCAACAAAATTCTTGATGATAAACAGAGTACCTAGTATGTCTATTTTTTACGTTTCTTGTTAATAATTACTTTATTGTATCTCTTTGTATTTATTATTTTGATGTTTTAAATCATTTCACACACTTTTATTTAAATTTCTCTCTTTGTGTGTATGTGTGGTAAATTGTTGCTATTGAAATTATATACTACCAGTCTAAAAACGCTGCTTATCACGAATAATAATAAATAATCTAACGGCCGATACCAAATTTTCACCTTTCTACCATCAACCCCTATTTTTACTAGCGATTTTAAGTCATAAAACAAAAAAACGTTTACGGGGTCAGCTAGTAATTAAATAAATTTGAATGCAACATCTTACTACCTTAATACGGTGTGAAATTGAAATTGTTATCAACTTATCGGTAACCGATATCATTGTCGGTATTTGTTTGTAAACATCATGTTTCTTGATCGATTGGTTTTTTTCTAATGACGGAACATCACGAGTCTCGGTGCGAGGAAAACGAGGTCAATGAAATTGAAATAACTTTCATTCAGATATTTATTTTTTCGTGAAGATGTTTTGCCTGTGAACAGCTTGTCATGCGCATCAAGGCCAAGAGTATTGGATCTCTGTTTCAAGCGATCGATAGTAAATCATTACATAGATAAGGTCACTGGGCGGAGCGTCGCTCGCTGTCGCGTCATGAAAATAGGTAGAACAATGATTACTAGATATTCAATTACATCTATATGTGTAAGTATGTCTACATACATCCTACTACATAGGTACATCAACTTACTTGCAATTTTATAGTGTAACTTATATTCGAATGTATAATTTTGTGTCGAGACCAAGTGTAAATTTGTTAATTATATCATAGGTAACAGTGTAAGCACGTATAAAATTATTTATTTCCTAGACATATATTATGGACAAAAGTCACAAACCTCGCACTTTACTGAAAAATTGTTGAATCAAATTATGTAATGTAATATGCATAAAGCATGTCGCAAAAATAACATGAGTTTAAGACATGTTATTGAAATGTTGCAAAACATTTTGGTCAATTATCACTGTGTTATATTCTAAGTTTCAAAGGATAACAAAAATTGAAGATAGCCTACTTCCGAATAGATCTAGAGTGATTATGGATTTAGTTTAATGTATTTAATTTATGATTTACATATTAGAAATAATTATTATCTAGGTACTTATGAATGAAACCAATAACACAATTGAAATTCTTATTTTTAATCATATTTAAAATATTATATAGGTAGGGTATATAGATTCTGAATATCATATAATCATAATCATCTCATGTGTTAATTTTTGTGTTTATCGCAGAAATATAAATTATACATAGACAGATGAATATTTGTGTTGTCTGAGATATACGTAAATTAGCAGGTAAATAGCTACTTAATATTTGTATAATAATAGAAAATACAATAGATATTGTTCGAAAGTTTATTGAGTTACTAACAGTATAGAACTATTCGGTGCGAATTGCGTTAGATGAAAATGAAAGACGTGCCAAATGGATCTTCGTTTATGTTTAATTGGTTTTCCAGCTCGCCCGAAGTATAATTCAAAATATTTACAGGTTGATCAGTAAAAGTTATTTTGATATTTCATCGTCATGCTCGTATTGTATCATTTTATAAATAGTGTTAGAACGAAGCTAGCGAAACCAGCAAGTCTACTAACAAATCCAAAATTTGGGGTGTTCTACTATGAATTTAATTTGATTCAATAGGTACGGATTTTTTATGCAGTCCGACCAAACTATTATATTTAATTTTCATTGTGTCAAACTCTATTCAGTAGTACATACATAAATTGAACTATTACTCCACGGCAGCACATTGTCCTGTTTACTTGTGTGACTTGTCCACTTGCTATTATTATGTAATGTTCTCCTATCTGTGCTATTATTATTATAGCTAACCCCGCGGAGGTTGGAGGGAGAATGGATGGGGGAATTGACAGAAACTTGTGACTCGATTGCTAGCAGTCTATAGTACATTGCTCACCTGAAAAGCATTATTATTACTAATTAGTAATTGGCCTGGGTGGGTCAACTAACTTCTTTACATCCACATCTTATTATCCTTTACCGCTAGTACAGGTAGGTGTACCATTCCATTATCAGAAAATAAAGTCTGATTCTGGCAAACACCTGTGACAGATTGTTATGTTGGGGACAAATATATTAGTACAAATACTGGTTATGGTAGTATCACTTAAAAATATATGTATAGTTACAATACAAAATGTTTTTGGTGGAATAGTAAGGTTTGTAGATGTATTTATCGCTTGAACACTCCTTAATGCGGAAGTATGGGTCAATGGACAGACGAGAACAAGGTAGGTACTTACATGTTAGTTAAGCTGTAACGCAGTTAGTCAATTATCGGCGCGCACGCAGATACCCACTGACCCCAATGCTTGTTACCTGACTGCATTTTCTATATCGCGATTGCGTTGCATTCGTGGCAACTGTGAATAAAACAAATGTACAATTTGTGTCATAGCAATGAATGTAATCTAGAGAATGTAGATCTACAATTTATAATTTCGTCTAAATGATATTTGACTGGTTTAATATATTATTTTGTAAATTTATTTTTAATGAATTGTATTACAGTCTTTTAAAATATAGTCTATGACGTAGATACAATTTTAATTTCTTTGCTTAAATATTATTTTTAAATGCATGCAAGCAGCTTTTTTTCTTTGGACTTATATTATTATTTGGTTTACTATGTTACTTTTATTTCTATTAGGGATAGATGTTGAAATCTTAATCTTATTTATGTTATAAATGCGAAACTTAATAATAGTATGGATGTTTTTTACTCTTTCACGCAAAAACTACTGAACGGTTAGTGTAACTACAGTAATATAGCTTATTGCTTATAACACATTGGTTATATTTTTTATTGGGAGAAACCGCGGGCACAGCTAGTAATATTATAAACGTGAAAGTTTATATGATGGACGTTTGTTATTCTTTCACGTAAAAATTACTTACATCAGAATAACACATAGGCTATAAATTTCATGCGCGTGATTCTACGGGCATAGCTAGTGTTGACATAAAATCGAATAGTTGATACCATCGTCTACATTTAATCGGAAATCCGGCCACGTTTCGTTATTTGGAGCGAGACAGCAAAGCGCAACGAGTAAAAGCGATGATGGTCTGTGAACCCATTGATAGCGCCGTGTCGCCATTGGAATGGCGGTCGCGTCCCATATCTACCTCTACATACTTTCTCCATATATACCGAGCACGCGTCTTGTATGTGACACACATCGGTTTACAGCCGATTTCCTGTCATGGTAGTATTTTTTTACGTGAAGGAACGACGAGAACGGTTGCACTTAGTAGGTACGTTAAATAAAATATGTACCTATATTATATATAGTATCTACCTATGTAATAGTCATCGTCTAAAAGTAAGTAAAAAAAAGGAGAACATTAATTAGATAAAAACTCTGCAAAGAAAAAGTGAAAGTTAGGAAGACGATATCTACAGTATTGATAGAAAAGTCCAGTTAACATGTGGAATTTCTACAAATAACACCTGTCGAGCTAGCAGACATTGCGACAGTGCGTTCTGACAACGGCGCACGTTACCGAACCGGTTTGTCGATTGAGTGCGACCATGCGGCACGGTGTGGTGCACCAGCAACAGTTGTATCGTTTAGAGTGTGTCCTACAAATAACCATATAGATCTATAGGGTTTCATGGGACATCATCTTTGAAACACAATATCCTTTAACTAAACGCCAAAACCACATATATGTCTCACTTATTTATATAGAAAAAAGTTTGATATCTATTCCAGTGAAATTACTAACACCTAATTAACTGGGGGCGGAAAGAGGATTGTTAGTAGTGGGACTAGTGGTTTCATTGCTAGCAATGTAACATGTCAAATTGATTTCCATGCGAAGCACCTAGGTGAATTCGCCGCGATGTCACTGGTTCCTTGCTAGCGTACACCGTTAACGCAGGCGGGTTTAACATTGCATACACATATATAGAAAAAAATGACTTAAATAAGTTTATATGGCAACTTTATATGGCATTACGGATTTCTATATGATACATTTTATGTAACATAGTGCAATAATTTATTCTTAATATCCAATGGAGTTCATGTATGCGATGGTTATCACTTTCCATTATGTGGGCCGTCAGCTTGTTTGCCATGGAGAGTAATATAAAACATTGTAGTTTATATGCAGTAATATTTAAATTCCTAAGAATTGCAACAGCCTTTGTTTTGGATTTTATTAGTTTGACGTAATATCAAATTTCATAAGATTCCTAGTTTTTAAATGAATGTTTTTGGAAATACTTAAAATAACAATTTTGTTAAAAAAAAGTAAATAAATAACTAATAGTAAAATAGATAATTAAGTAAGGTAATGAAAATTTACAAGAAATCTTATGTTCTTTCTTTCTTGAATTGATTGATTGATTAAAATTTATCCTTAAAAATGTTTCTCTGTTTCAGGTATTGGGCATTCTGTGTATGGCACTGTCATCGCCCTGGTACTCGACGTGGTTCGTTTTTGTAGCAGTTACTTGCTTCATCACGACGCTTCTATGGAGTTTTGTCTATTTCCTTAGTATCAGAGAAGCATTAAAAATCCCTATTAACTGGGTTTTATCTGTAAGTATTATTTTCTGTACATTACTACATCTACACATTTAGATAAATAGAGTCAGTTGTTACTACCTATACTTAGAAAAGTCGTGAGTTCAAATTTTAAAATAATTAAAAAAGTCGTCTGCATTGTTTACTCGTTTAGTACCTATGTTTGGTATTGGGCATCATATGGTAACGTGACGTTTGTATTGCTGTTCATGTTATATACATGAACAGTAATTTGATAACTGAGTAGTGAATGAAAAATTATTAGATCTTTTTTTTTAAAACATACAACTTAAATGAATTTTTGTGTAAAGTTATACCAATTTCTAGTTTAATTTACCACTTACAGTCGTTATAATTTCTATCCCACCACTTTCACTGTTTCTAAGACTTGATCGAGAAGTTAGTAACTGTTTTTGTGTGTGTCATTAGTTATTAATATAATATGTGTTCAATTGCAGGAACTAATCAGCACGGGTGTTCAGACATTGTTCTATTTGATCGCGTTCATCGTGTTATTTGCTGCTACAGCAAATTACTACGCCTCCGGTTATGGTGCCAACGTGGCAGCTGCTGTAAGTTAAAATCTTTTGGCATAAATTACACTAGTTAGATTTTGTACAAAGTCATGTACATTTTTCCTATGTGTGTGTGAAGGAAGCCTGACTATGACAGTGACTGAGATTGAGATATGCTGTGTATCTGTTGAAGGGTCGATAAACCAATTACATTACAGGCTACGGAGGTATTAACACCTTTGTTACATAACAACATGTGATGACTCGTGAATAGCTATTGGCGACCGTTGCTACCATAAGGTGGGCCGACAGTTAATTTCTCATACAGTTAGGTAAAATAATTGCATATTTTTAACTAAAACAAACTACCTTTTAATTTTACAACAACATCTAACTAAGCGCTAATAAATCAATGTAAGTTTCCTATCATGTGCCTCACGATCTTCGTATTACTACAACATTTGACGAAAATCTTGAACCTGTGCGTGTTACCAGTAATGAAGTCATATATGTATGTAATTGAAACGTGATCTCAGACTGCTGGCTATAACAAATGAGGACGTTCCGAGTGAGTTAGCGAGAAAGGAAAAGGCTACGCTCAGAGTTGTAGTCAATGATAGTATTCGATGGTAGAATACACCCAGAAGAACAAAACTGATCAATATACTGCAAAGGATTAGTGAGTTGAATTGTTATGGTGTAACACTGCATTAGCAACTCTAGGTCATATATGATTATGAAACGTTCTTTATTCGCTTATCATACAAAATACGCAGTGTAGGATAATATCTGATGAGACAAAATGAAGACCTTAAAAATGCTGGACGGTGTCTGCTAATAACGTTTATCAACTTCAAAAATTACAATCCTATTAAAAAAAGCCGATATTAACGTGATGAAATAAAAATTAATAGAGTTAACACCCTAAGGGTGTCAATGTTACCCCGTCATCTATCTAATTAGCCTCCAGTTCAGATAATAATGAGATCAGTGCTAGAGAGCGGATACAATCTAAATTAATTATAAGCATAAAAATACGAAGACTATAAACTTAGTTGCAAATAATATAAATATTACATAGTTGCAAAATCTTTTATATCGCTTATAGGTCACAACATCCTACACTTACCAGAGTTTTCGTATAAGAGCATAGACCTGTTTCTTTCAGAATTAATACGTAGGTTTAAATTTATTATCGAAAATGTCAATCGAATACGGCAGGTTACGTCACTAAAATATATATAGATATTATGTAAAGCAAAGTATACATGTTATATAGAACGATATTTAAATTATGAACTTAAAATGTAGAATTGATGATAATGTAAAATTAAACTTGACGATTACAAGAATTTAAAGAAGAATTTATAATTAACTAATAATTTACACTGTTTTAAATACTTTTGCTGGTTTGGTTGGTACTTAGGGATAAATAATAATAAAAGTAGTCCTGTGAGCTAATAATTAAGTCCTTGCTAGTATATAAAATTCCGAAAACAAGCAGTACTTTTTAAGAAGATTTTTCCTAAACAAAATGTGCAAAAATTGTGTATGTTATGGGTGTATCCATCGACATAATAAAATATATCTCACGATAAAATCTTCTAATAATGGAAAATTTGATAAATTGAGATGCCTCCTATTATTACACAAACAATAAATAAAAATGAAAAACCTATTACATGTAGGAGCGCATATTAACGTATAGTTTAAACTGCAGCTATTCATATTATTGACGAGTTCGTTATGACTCACTTTAGATAACATCATCATCGTATTTATTTCTTGCAAGAGCATTAATATATAATTTGTTTACGGTCACACGAGACATAATCGTCATGGTTACATCGTCATCATCCTAGTCCATCAAATTAGTATAGTCCTACAGTCACCTACATCCATGACATTTTGAAGGTCAGGTGATTTTTATCGCGAGGATAGTTCTGTGCATACTGCATTCATTTATACAAAGGCATTCTTCCGTAGCGGTTATAATACAACTGATCCTCCGACATTTCAGAAAGTTTTTTCATTGAATTACATCTGTAGTATAGTTCTTCTTTTTTGGTTCTTATTCTATCACGCAGTGAGCATACGAGTAAATATTGTATCTAAAATTCGCTGAGCGACTAGGTTCTATGAGAGGGCTGTATGTGACTGTGCTGTAAGCAGTGGATTTTTTAGTTTTGGTTATGTTGACAATATAAGCACTGTAATTTATCGTGCACAACAATTTACGCTAACTGACTGACTATCCTTACTCAAAAGTTGTCTGCCTGTGTTGCACCTTGTTTTGTAAGCTATGTTTCTGTTGAAGAGTCAGAAACCCAGTGACATTACAGTTGCATTCCGTAGGAATGACATGACCACAGCGGTGTCACGGGCGTCATATGAGAATGTGATACCATTGCAATTCCATGAAAAATTATTAGTATTTTTTAATTGTGATAAGTAGTATCTAAATTCTACATACATACCAGAGCAGATCACGTAAAACTGCTCACATAGTAAATTTTGTTTATTTCATATTTAATTATAGGATAATAATTAAGGACTTTATTTAAAATAGACCCCAGTAATTGTTACTTTTCTGATTACAGGTGTTTGGACTCTTTAATACAGTCGCGTACGGAGCAAGTTCTTTCCTACTTTTCAAGGAGCACAAGAGTACTGTGAGTGTGGCGGCGTGAACGTGACACCTACAGAGAGCAGGTGGCAGAGGGCAGCGGTAGGCGGCCAGTAGCGTAAACTCTACCAGAACAATATGACGTCTATTATATCTGAATCAAAATTATATTTAAGCAATTAAAAGATATTAATTATTGACATAAATATCATGATATCAAAATAAAAATATCGAATACGATTATTGTTTTGTCTCTGTGCACATATTTCATAAGTCGTAAATGAAATAAATTTTATTTGCAATAAGAAAGGATGCATAGTAATACATAGTAGTGATATAATATATAAATAATGCCATACATGTCCACGCTTGTAAATAAATAGTATTGTTATTGCTTTCACAAATATTCGTAAAAAAGAAAACTTTGAACTTAATATATTAATTAAGAACAGGATCCAGATTTTTGTAATATTAATAATTGAAGCAATGGATTATTTATAAAAGACTGATTAAAGACAAGCAGTACATCTTGAATCTTTATATCAATACTTTACATTTGAAGATCCTCTAACATTATTTAATAATATTTTTCGAATAGATCTATTGTTTCCAATACTTAAATTGTGTTCTTAAGAAGTAAATGGTAGTAGAAATGAATTATATATTTAATTTTTACTGCAGGTGGCATATTTTGTATATTACACTTGAGAACATGAGTTGAAAATCTTATGACACATGGACGTATATCTGTTTGTTCCTTATCATGAAAAAGTTATCATAATAATATATGGGTCTGACTCATGATTAAGTACACAGAAATTTTACTTACGACGTACCTAAAATATTATCATAGGAGATGTATGATAAACGTTTATAATAATTTATTTTATGGTTGTTATATTTTTAGTGTACCTATACCTTATAGCCTTGATGGAAACAATTATACTAGACATTTCACAACATTTTACTAATTATTAAATATTTTACAATTATAATAAACTTATACTAAGTTTACTTTTATATTTAATATCACTTGTATTAAATTTGTAATGTTTTATGAGAAAAATATTTTTGTTAATCATAATTTTAATTTTATCAGTACTGCATTATAGTTTGAGACTATCATCAGAATAACTGTAATCCTCATGTTAACGTGCACCGTGCATTATGTTTCTGAATTTGTTCAGTCTAATAAAAAAATAAAGGGTTGAGGTATGATTTGGTCCCAAGTAGTCTTAAACTTTATAAGTTGGTTGTGAAATTCAAATTCTATGACTATGATATATAAGGAAATTTCAATAAAACTACAGTATTTTCCCATTATATTATTTTTTATTGAACTTATTATTCGCGGGCGAGCTGATGAACTAAGGTAAGATTATTAATTCCAGTCAGTAAAATGACGTTTCCAGTGTTGCAGGTTTTTAGTCCCAAATATATAGTGATGTGGTAGAATCGAGTTTTTACAATTAAAAGTTAGTCGAGATTACATTTTTTTATTCAATATCAAATTGCCTTTATACAAATAAAAATTCTAGTATTAATTCCTCTGAATCTCTTTTTACATTTTTTCCCAGCTTTTGTAATAATGTTATAGTGAGAAATTTTAATATGCTGGTAAGGTCCATATTTCTAAAATCGTATTGTTTAATACGATATGTATTAAATATTTAAAATTAAAAAAAAAGTCTTCGACACCTAATAAAATAAAGCATGACTAAATGTCTAAGTCTATTGATTGCCGGACATCACTATTGTAGCGGGTCACCCTTTTTTGTATCAGTGATAGTTGCACTTGTCATTTTACTGACTGGAATTAATAATCGTACTTTAGTACTGAAGAAGATTTCCTAAAGAAATCAGTACAATTGTCGCGGAAGACAAAAACATAGTAAGTTCATTAAATTCCCGTACATGGATAAAAATATTAAAACTTCTAGTAACCACTCTGTTGTTACTAACGTCCATTCATATCGACTACAATCTAGCTCAGTCGTGTGCTTGATGTAAAGCATTCAATATAATATAACAAATATGTTTTCTCTATTCTATACATTTAATCAATAATGTGCTTAATTTCATTGTTCGTATAATGTGATGGGATTACAGAGTAACAGGTTATTGTTTCGTTATATCTTTAAATATTTAAGTTATGTTGAATGTGGAAATGTTAAATGTAAGCTTCTTGTCACGATATGGTTTTATGAGTATTATAATTTATAGATAAGTATACAGGATTAGTCCAGTTAGAACTAGCAGGACATAATTAACCTAATGATTTATAGGTTCCGATGAAACTGAACGAGACGAAATGACTCAAACGAAATATTAAAATAACTTCTGTGTCTTTTATACTAAAAATAATTAGTATTAGGTTATCGAAGATGTTTTTCATATAACTAGAAGAATGTATGTCCAGTAACATTTATACTGTCACTACGTTTTTAGTCAGTATATCCATTTTGGATTAATCTTGTATACTATAAATCATCATTCTATTAAATCTTACTTAATTTCACTATCATAAGTATGGGTTAAATGAAGTGACAAAAGAGAGAAAAGGCAACCTATATGAAATAGTATATTATTTAACTAATTTTGTAAAAAGTTAATAAATATATTTTAACATACATGCAATTTGTTTTAATATTATTAAAATTTAACATAGATCGTAATCTTGTACTACATAGCAGTATAAAAACCGTTGTAAAGATTATTTTAATGTATTATTAAAATGGTTGTAAAACTTGATAAAATTATGGTAAATATAATTGAGTGCGACGGATGGCGGATAATACAATGAACATGAATTAACTCAGTTAGCCTATCCTGGTTGCTAATTCACCAGAATTTAACCATATTGGATCCCAGAGGGTACCGCGCGGTGGTCGAGATAATATTGGGGCCACTAATCCCCATTACTGGGGGGAAGGGGATTGTTAGTAATGTGGATTGATAACCCCATTGCTAGCAATGTACCATGTCAGGTCGACCTCCACGCGGTTCCCCTGGAAACCATCATGTTAAATTCCTGGTGAATTTGCATGATGGGCTAACTGACCTGACCTCATGTTCATCTTATCATCCTCCACTGGTGCCCCGCCAGCGTAAACCGTTAGCGCAGGCGGGTGCACCATTCCATTATCAACCCTCAAAAAAAAAAATCCCCATTACTGGGGGGAAAGGCGATTGTTAGTAATGTGGACTGATGATCTCATTGCTAGCAATGTACCATGTCAGGTTGACCTCCACACGGTTCCCCCTGGAAACCATCGTGATAAAGTCATGGCGAATTTACCACGATGGGCTAATTGACCTGACCTCATGCTCATCTTGTCATCCTCCACTGGTGCCCCGCCAGCGTAAACCGTTAGCGCAGGCGGGTGCTCCATTCCACTATCATTCACAAAAAAAAAAAAATCCCCATTACTAGGGGGAAAGAGGATTGTTAGTAATGTGGACCGATGGTCTCATTGCTAGCAATGTACCATGTCAGGTTGACCTCCACGCGGTTCCCCCTGGAAACCATCGTGATAAATTACTGGTGAATTTGTCACGATGGGCTAACTGACCTGACCTCATGCTCATCTTATCATCCTCCACTGGTGCCCCGCCAGCGTAAACCGTTAGCACAGACGGGAGCACCATTCCATTATCATCCATTAAAAAAAAATCCCCATTACTAACTTTCCCCTTAACATTAATATTGTTACAGTAAATAAGATAAAGATATGTTATAATGTAGTAGTTTACGATAACTATTTATAGATAATTACTTATTTATTGAGTAGTGTAATTTCTATAAGGGTGTAATAATACGCGTATCCGTCTGTGTTATAGTTCGTTAATACACAAATTAAAATGAAGAATCATTATTTTCCGATATTCTATCGCTTATTACTGTGCCGTCGGCGTCACAGTATATAGGTATTGGTTTATTACATAAAAAACATAATTATTGTAAAATTTTGGACAAGAATGCCACAAGATCTGTTGATTTTTTAGTAAAATCACGGATAAGATAATGTTACATGTAAAACAATTTTCAACCGACTGCCATAAGATGGATTATTTTTAATGTGACGACTTTTATCTTTAATTATAGTTTCATCTAGATCGTTGAGTCATATTTTGTAGTGTCTCTAATTAAATATTATATTGTATGTATTATTTATTTTATTTAAATAATTGTTTAATTAATATAATTTTATAGTCAGTTTACTAGAATGAAATATAAAATATGTATTATCAAATTTTAAAAAAACAATCGTAAAACGTACAAACATATAAAATTGGTCACATCGTATGTTTATGAAATTAGGTATGTAGGTGTTCACCTGATGAACTTATCACAGCGAAATTAAACTAAATAAATTGTTAAGCTTGGTTATGTAGATTCAGTAGTATTTGTAGTTACAAAATTGTCTATTTAATACAATGCAATTGTCATTTTATGGATTTAGTATTCATCTAATAATATAATAATAATACTTTTGGTGGTAAGCAATCAATATATTTTATATTGTGTATTTATATTAATTATATCTGATATTCTGTAATTTTATGTTTTTTTTCAGGTTTCTATAACATCGTGATGTTCATCGGTCACTACTATATATTTATTTGTACATACAATTTTTATCACTGGAATCGTTTTTTTATAAAGTTTATCTTTTTATTTTCACAGATATTACATCCAAGATAAGTTTCCTTATTTGCAATGTCTTTACGTTTTGAAATTATTACACCGTTTGGTGAGTGAAAATTATTTTCATTTAACGTCTGTTGTTTTGTTAAATTTATATTATATTGTTTTTCACAATATATTTTTGATGTTTTATTTTCATCTTTTCTACAGAAAAAGGTTTTTGTTCTGATTACCGTTGATTCTTGATTGATGCCATTAATTCACCAGTGATAATCCAACCCAATAATGTGCATTGAACTACCGAATGTTTCATTTGTGGCCTTTATTACTTCTTTTAGAATTATTTTGTTATAAACCTCAACTCCTAATAAGATGTCAATTTTATTAGGAGTGTGATAATTCGAATCTAAATAATTGAATGATAAGTGATTAAAGCCATTCTAGTGAATCTAGTTTCTTATTTGGAAGAAAATTAGTGATTGATTTCAACACATAAGCCTTCATTGAGATCTTGTAGCTCGGATCGACCATTGAACGAAGATTTATGGTAATCATAGCTTCAGGTGATACATTCGTATCTCCACCTAAAACTGATGTACGTTACTTTATGGATGTTTTCTTGAGACCTAAATATTGGACGGTCGCCTCAGATATGAAAGAAGTTTGAGCTAACAATGCTCTAATAACTAATTGCTTTCCGTTCTTTGATACAGCATTGACTAACGCAGTAGGTAGCAATACGTGATTACATTTTACAGAACCTGATGAAAATAACGCGGATAATCTTTTTGTGTTACTCTCTGCATCATTGGTTCGCATTCGTTTTACCACTAGAATCCGAAATGTCTATTGTCTTTATTAGGGTGTAATAATGAGTGGTGTTGCTTCCTACATATTCGACATATATTAATACTTTTACAGGATATAGCAGAATAATTATTCCCCAGACAGTTAAAACATATGTTATTGTTTTGGACAAAGTTGCGACGAGAGTTTACATTTTGATTTGCAAAGTTTTTACAAAAAGTTATTTTATGATTTCCAGAACAGAAAGTACACTGAATATTATGTAACACATGCATAGTTTTAAGTTTATTATCTGTTACAGGTGTTGATTTAGAATCCAGGAACTCTAGAGTTCGATAACGTTTGGTTATAAATTCACTAAACTGACTAAAGGTAACTCCTCCGAAGAATTCATATTAGTTATATTAATCTGTATCAAGCTTTAAAGTAAGTATATGGATAACAATAGCATCCCAAGATAACAAGACATCTATACCAAGATTAGTTAATGAAATTGGACAATCGTTTGTAGTATCCATCAGATTTTTTAAACCACTGGCTGATTCATAAACAATATTCTTTTGACTTAATAATCATTTTAATACAGTAGGTATGTGACAAATATTTTTTATAATAGTTTTACGGACATTGCGACAATAACATTTACTTTTTATATACTTAGAATTATACAGTGAATGTACCTACATACCATATATCATGTGTCGTTACCCTACATTTTCACTGTCTTTTTCACCCATCAAATGAAACAGATTATAACAAAACAAGATGCTTGAATTATTAACCGGGTCTTAACACGAATAATTTTATGGCAAATAAAGGTATTTACATTACCACTAGACTCCAGTCAGCTCGTGACCACGGCTAGTGCAACCTAGTCGAAACGTCGAAAGAGGTACTAGGTAGGTAGGTAGGTAGGTAAGTACCTTTATTTGGCATAAAATTATTCGTGTTAAGACCCGGTTAATAATTTTAATAATGTATATTAAACACGAAAGTTTAAAATTAACAAGATGCTTGAAGCAAGCGGCTGAAAGAGGAGAGACAGAGGTGTCCACGCAGACGACTTTGTATGAACTAGTAAAAAGTTGTGTTTGGACTCGGTTTTGTTGTTTGGTTTTTGGATAAAATCTTAAATGATTTCATTACATAATCAATTAAGAATCACCTTCCCGTAATGGTATTTCTGTATCGATACGATATTGAAACCTTCACGAAAAGAGCTTATTCCTTCTTAAAAGACTGACAACGCACTTGCAATTCCCCTAGTATTGCGGCTTATGGGCGGCGGTACTCACTGAACATCAGGTGAGCCGCAAGCTCGTTTGTCCGCTATGCTATAAAAAAAAATTGTGACTCAAGCACTTGTGTACACTGCGAACATGTATTACTTGTGTAGATAATGTATGGTTTGTGGGCGCATGCGCGATGTAGAATGACGGTGACTCAGTGTCCGAGCAGAGAACAGTGCACACGTATTAGCAGCGTAGCACCCAGTCGCTTTATTTGCCGACTCCTTCACTTTTGTTCGACTGTGCAAATTGTCAGTTCATCTTGTTTGCAGCATATTTTTATATCTAGAGTGAGTAATTTTTGACATCTTATTATTATCATCTTTATATATTTATTATTTATTTATATGACAATTCCTCTTTAGTTGCATCTTGCAATCTATTAAAACTACTATCAAATGTACGAAACATTTAATATTCGTAAACTTTTTTAAAATATCTCCTATATATTGTATTATGGGGATATCAATTTATCGTCTATTCATAATACTAATATTATAAATGCGAATATGCGTCTGTTACCTGTCCATAACGATACGGCTGAACCGACATTAATGTAATAAGTTTATCTCAAAAAAAAAAAAAAAATAGTAACTAGTACTCTATTAATAAGCCTAATATATATTATGAATCTACGAGTATTTATAAAAACAAGAAATAATAATAATAGAAGGAAATTAAGCTTTGTATGTAACTGTCATAGGTATTATAAGTCATAAGGATAATTATAATAAGAAGTTTAGATTTGTTTTTTTATTACTTATATAAATATGTATATATAATTAAAAAAATATATATACATAAAA
Source organism: Achroia grisella (assembly GCF_030625045.1). NCBI lineage: Eukaryota > Metazoa > Arthropoda > Insecta > Lepidoptera > Pyralidae > Achroia > Achroia grisella. The sequence continues at coordinate 1,223,423 of NW_026712938.1, forward strand.
GTAATGTTTTCATACTACTTTATTTTCTTATCACAAATAGGTATGACGTAATTATCAAGGTGAATGTCACTTCAACTATTATGAAGTGACTTGACAATTATTACATATATACGAGTATACATACCTACTGTTTACATTGTTGTTTGAAAACTATTTTAAAATTAATTAAGATATTTTTACAGATTAGAAGTAAAGTTAAATATATTTTCTAACTTTTACAGCAGTATTTGATTTCCTACTATTAGGGATAACATGGTTCTGTTCCAGTGGAAATGATAATCAAGTTAATGAATTCCCTAATCGATACTGTATTGTAATATGGTTTCTATTGTTTTCATATATTATATCTTCATATAATTTTGACTCAAATTGCATGAAATATTAAATTTGGGTACAGAGATTAAATATTCAATGCTCAACCGTCCTAAAATATATCTTGATATTTTTTATAACCGATTAGTTTGAAATCGATGGAGTTTACCTCGTATCTGTACTAATTTTGTTATTTTTTAAGTTAATTTTGAGTGTCTTGACTTAATTTTTTTATGAAACCTGTATAGACAATTTGATATTAGAAATTATTAATTTTAGGCAAATATATCACAGTTGCAGACGTAGGTAAACCTATTATGCGGGTACAAGTCTAGACTGAGGGGAGACACTTGTAATTCCATAACACAACGATCGAGGTCAGCAACCTATACAGGACAAAATTTTTGATGAATTTAATGAATTATAATATCTGATGCATTCGAGTAATTATAAAGTATACCAGTATAACTTAGTAACAAAGTTTAGTGCAGTAATTTACTTTATTTAATAGTGGTTTTTTATGAAAACTTATCAGACTTCAAATGCATTATATACATAAGTATTCACAGACTTTGATGAGATGTTTATAATAATAATTGAATAAATTTATTACCACAGACGTCTAACTTGTTATTAATTTTCTTTCTTAAAATTTATTATATAGTCTTTTATTATAATCTAACATCTCTGATAGCTCTAAATCGAATAAAAATAACTGTTTTGGTAAAATCAGCAGTTAACAATATACATAATTACATTTATAATGGAATCCACTAACAATTTAAAGCTACCATTACCTCCAAAGAGACTTTAAAATCAAAACGTCGTGTTTCTCTTTACGATGTTGTCTAATAGACAATCGACTTGTGGGTATACAGTGTATACACTTAATACCGAAGTTTTTTCAAGGACTTGCTCGCCTACAATAAAAATTGTAGGCGTCTATGGTAACAACTTGCCTTCAGGCGGATCGTATACATGTTTATCACCGTGTAGATACATGTATTAAATGTACAGTTTAATTTTTTACACCAATGGGTATAAAATTTAATAAAAAAGTGTGATTAATACGTTTCCGTAGTATAAGATCTGTATGCATTATTTAATTCGTAAGACTTGTCAGCTGTCGGCCTCGGCACATAAACACAACGACCTCACGGCCGCCCAACATGGCGACCTCCGTATACATTTTCGGTGATGAGTTAATGTACCATTTTGTACTGGTTCTGTAAAAGCTTTGTTATTCAGAATAAAACTCACTTAGTTAGAATAAAACTTAAATATAGAGTGTTGAAACAATAAGAATGTGAGTAAAATCATTATTCTAATAGGTACGTGAAGCAAAAACTTTTGGCTCATTTTTTACGAAATTTGCGCGTACGGTGGAGTATGAAATTACGCACACTTATAGTTTATATAGAGAAGCAGTGCAGAATGCTAATATTTTATTTTAATTATGAATAAAAATACATTAACTCAATAAATAAACATTACACACACTACCTAATAATTGATACACACACACGCATAGAAGTATTTAAGTAGGTACTTAACAATTGAATCTTAACAATGTTGAAATTATATTAATTATGGTTCAATTTCGACCATTGGGCGACTAGTAGTAATATATTAATGCCTATTAGGGAACTAAGATTGGAATGAGTTTTATATCGTATGAAGTTTTGTGAGTTATGCTTCTCAGTGGGAGAAAACGGCGTTTGTATTTTAATAATCAGATAGTCGCCAGACAGACCTAGTTTTTTTTTTAAATAATAAAATATTAAAAAAAATAATATTAACATTCCAGGTTATCCAGTATGTCACATACGGTGACTATTACGCGAACGACGGCAGTGTCCTCTGGTACACCGCTGTTCATCAATACTGGCTATATGGGCTCTATGCCCGGCTTACTGAAACTGGCACAATTGGTAAGGACCACTTACTGTTAATATAATATATAGTTTAAAGTATCATATTCATATATAAGTAATATAAATAAGTAAGTGTGTCTGTCTGTTTCTCACCTTTTCACATCTAACAAGCTGAGCGGATCTTGTTGAAATGTTATATTAAGATAAATACAATCTGTATTAACAAGACAAACGTTGAATATCTTTTATCTCAGAAAAAAAATCGTGAAAGGGATGAAATATGGGATGAAAGTTTGCACAGTCGAATACAACCGGTAACAGTTAGTCACCGGTTTGAAAATAATCTGTAAAGGTCATAAAATTATCTGTTTATATTGTGATATTTTGTTAAATATTTTACAGATAGGTAATCTATATCTAAGACAAGTAAATATCAAAACAAATAGATTTCGTAGTAGTTTTCCCTATTAGTAGTCTAATGACTACGAGTAGTCACGAAGTTGTTATGTTAAGTTCAAATTTATTCACCTCTATATGAATAAATATTAAACTGAACGCGTCCTACTTTTATGATACAAAAATACGCACCATGGTTGAGCAACGGCTTCAACATTCCTGGACACCAAGGCTAAAAAGAGCCAGTTTACGTTGAGATAATTCTGTCAAATTATACTGCAATCATTTTTATATCAATTATATCGAGTAGTCAATTTCTATGATGATGACATCTATTCTCATTTTTTAAACAACATAATGAAAAATGTTTGCTTTTAAAAAAAATATATATATTAAGTATTAAGTACTTTACGTGGTATCAGAATACAATAATTAAATACGGTTGCACGGTATATAGACAGACTTTTTGTATTAAAAATTCTCGTTTTCACTACTTTACCTATTATTGTATACTGAAGAATAAATAACTAAATACAACTAAAAGAACATACGTTCTTTTAGTTGTATTTAGTTATTTATTCGGGTTCTGAATAATGTTATGGTACGATCGTGTAGGTGGTAACTAAATGTATTAGTTCACCAGATAATATTTTATAGAAAACTAAAATACTAGATAGTTTTCTCCAAAGTTTAATGTTGTTTAAAAGTAGCTAAAGATTTACACACATTGGATAGTGTTTAAAGGTAGTTAAAGATTGACATATGTATATCCTCACACAAAGTATTGTTTTCTCTGAACGGAAAATGATGTCATGCAACGCGTCACCTTTATTATTTGTATTTCATGTTGAAGATACATGACTAGTTAGTTGGGTACTCCATAACATTACATACAGGATTAGTGGTATGTGTAATTACGCTACATTACACAAGATTTTTTTTTTACCTTTGAGTGGAGAAGCGGACTGATGATTTTATATGATAATATTTTAATCATATGTCTGAAAAATAAATTATATTATTGTAGGTACTTTATCTTAATTTATTTTGAGGTAATCAATAAATAATAACTGTTGTGTCGTTGCAGTCAAGGTTACTGATATTTACTATCTACACGTAAACTAAAAATATAAATGAGAAGCGAACCTTCAATGACAAAAGATTAAAAGTATAATGTACAGGTCTAAAATAATTAGATTGTGAATATTTAAGTATGTATTAATTTGGAATACTCTCTTAACAGATTTATGTTATAGCACAGATTACAGAATCATTCGACGGTTGGTAAGAGTACGATCGTCCAGTGTATTTACTTAGTGGGCTTTCAAAATAGCCGCAGTATGAAGTCATGCATCGTAAAGCTAAAACGATCAGAAAATTCGAATATTTATAGTACGTGGCTATGTAATTTACATTCATACTCTCACTATACTTGCATAAATATTGAATTCGATTACAAAACGACAAATCTACGATTGCTTTATGGCATCTATATATACTTACATACATAAATTATTATTACGTATTTGGCCTAAACATCTAATAACATCATCAATGTTTCGAAAAATATATACAGATTCATGATGTCCATATGATCTTGAAAAAACATTTTTACTTATCTAATCTGTTAATTAACTAGATACCTATTTATATATTTTTTTTTAATGGATAATATAAATAATGATTTGGTGAACGCGTCTGCGGTTTAACGGTATATACTGGCGGGGTACTGGTGGAGGATAATGAGTAGGAAGTTACAAGTAGGTTACTTAACCCTTCGTGACGAAGTTACCTGACGGACAAACAGGGTAGAGACACTTGCCTATATCTTTTCTCAACTAGTACGAATTTTTTTAATGCGTGGTAATGGAACGGTGCACTTATCTGTGCTATTGGTTTTCGCTGGCCACTCCAGACTACTCTGGAAACTCATTCCGATCCAATGATCGGAATTAGTTTTCACATAGGCTGGATTATATTCGCGTTTTTATGCTTCAATGTAGTACCAATATATCGTAGTCCATGAGGAACTAACTAACATTGTCATTTATTCGGTTTAGTTTTGTTGACGTTCCGAATACTGGGTATTGTACAAAGTATATTATAGATTCCATTGAAATTAAACTACAAAGTATATCTGCAGGTCACTTAGTAACCGTGTTGAATTCGCCAGAAATTTACCATGATGGTTTAGAGAGTTCGCGTGGAGGTCGACATGACATGGTAAACTTGTGAATTGGTCGATATTATTAACCTCAATCTTCATTAAGTATAAATGCTGGATATTGTTTAGGGAAGAAATATACTCACCAATTGATGAGCAGTAAAATTAAAAGTTGGATAATCTACATATAAGTGCCATACAGAGCCAACAATATAAATAAATAGATAGACTATCTTTATGTGGTTTTTTATTTTATTTCAGTTAATGGGCGCGGCTTGCGTCGGTATAGTGGGCTATTATTACGACCAAAATTACAGAAACAGCGCATCGAAAGCAGAATTGTTTTTCCTGTTAATAGCAGTCTCTTTCCTTATTGGAACATTTTGTTTACTAACTTCGTGTATTGTGTCCTTATCATCGGCTTCGCTAATTTCTAAGACTGTTTACGTAAGTATGATATTTTTTCTTATTTTCTATCTTCTTTAGTTTTTTCCATACATCTAACATATAATGAAATGGTAACGTCCGTCGTGCCGTAGCGTAAATTGTCTGTGTAAATTTTTGTTTGTGCATTAAGATTCCAAGTAAAAAGAACAGTATCATTTAAAATTAATATTTCACAGAATATGTTATTAAATATATGTTAACATTAACATGTAAAATACCTATAGGTATATAAGCGGTGAAAACTTCTCCCCCAAGGGATGTAAACATGAATTATTTGAGTAGTTTCAATAATATTGTTGTCATTTGATTTATTAATATTGTCTCTTAATGTAGTATACTAGTTATTTTATAAAATAATCTTTTCACTATAATAATATAGAGAGGAAAAGCATAATAATAATAATAAATAACACTGGCCAATTAAAGCAGCGTTATCTAGTCTCACGGTAATCAGTAAAACTGATATAAATACTTATTTTTTTTGTAAATATATACGTATTATTTATCTAGAAGACACTTTGCATATTACCTACATAGGTAATATACCTACATAGAAAACACTAGACCGATACAAACAATCGTAGTCGTGAACATAAATATTTGCCGCCGCGACGATCGGAAGTAATGTGTAAAGCATTAACAACAATATATTAACTCATTTTATAAATCATTCACTTAAACCAACACCAAAAATTGTAATGCGCATAATTATAGCACCTCTCGCCAGTCGTCTGTTAGTAATGACTATGAGTATTGACCATTACATGGTGGTTTCACAACAAAATTAACGGAACATATAAATAGTACAAATTTTAATATTATACAGACCTATTTATGTGAAAAAAAAAAACAAAACTATGTTTGAATTGTTGACTGTACGGGATAACTTTAAATTATAAAATTTAGTTATAAATTAAGAAAGTAAATATTAAACAATAACTTGAATGTTTGTATTAATATTACTTCTAGGGTATAAAATCGTGAATTTAAAAATATTGGTATAATTGGTGTCCCTAGAAATCGGAAGATCTACATTTCGCTTACAAAAAAATCATCAAAATAAGTTTTAAAATGATATCTCGTAATATAAGAAATACAATGACTAACCTCCTCCTTTATGACGTCGGCTCATTTTTTCATGTCATTTATTGCAGGAAGTCATTTATCACGGACTGGCCTTCATACTATACCTAGCGGCGGGAATCACATTTTTAACAGAAGTAAATCAGAACAAGAGAAGTTACTACAATGCCTATGAGCCGTATTTAGCGGCAGCGGTATGTATGAGTGTTCTTTATATATTTTTTGTATATAAACAGTACCCCGAATATCACGTCATTTTAACTTATAAGTAAGTTATACCACAGATAAGATAATATTACATTATATTATATAGTAAATACAATAGGATAATACCATTTATTTGCATTACCTTACAGGATACAGTGTTAATTATGTATTACGATAATAAAGGAGTATTATGTTTTAGTATGAAAAAATAAAAAAAATTACCCTCCTCATACCAACATTTCTTCATTGCATTATAATTAGATTTTATGACACGGAGTATTTGCGTTAATTAAAAAAACGGTATGCCTGTTACAAGGGAATGTAGGTATTTGGTAGCAAAATATTAATTTATTTTATTTTGTAATTTTTCCAGGTGATGGGTCTTATTCTCGCTGGGCTCTACCTACTAAGTACATTTATGGCGAACCGATCATATAGAGGCATTTAATTTGGATTGAAGATGATGAATCTCCTGCAATCGACATGATATATTTTTCTTTAAGTTTACTTCAGCATTTATAATTTAGCACAAGTAGGTACCTAATTTGGAAAATATAGTGAAAGATTTTTAGGGGTATGGCCACAAAGCAATTAACACTACGTTTTATTGGAGCCGGCACCGCCATTATGAGAGTTGAACCAAATTTAAATGTGTTACATATTTAAATTTGACATACCTAATATTTAATTCTAGACCTTAGATTTCTTTATTAGACTATTTTTATAATTAATTTACAGGGGGGTTGCCTGAACGTTGAAGGGATCTGTGGGTCCATTTGGCATCGTAATTCTCTAACAGCGACAATATGTTTTTATATTACGATTCCTTAATATGCCTTATATTCTTAGCTTACTAGCCAACTAATACTAATATAAATATAAACTTTTAAGATGTTATTTACATACATACTCGTAATTCTATTTTTTAACACAACGAATTTATAAGAAATAAATATAGGTATGTATTACATAAATGTAAATATTACAATTCTTAAATTATGGCAAATGACAACATATACACGTAACATGCAGAATGAAATTTGTGTTAGACAAAGTTAATAAGTTTTAACAATAATATCTGATTTGCTAGGGAAAGTAATATTAATTAACCGCCTATTTAATGAAAATAATAAATAATGAGGACACTTATTTTCTGTAAGACAGCAAAGTGCAATCCAACCGGGATTGCAATTTGCTGCTATTGCTGACTTTAGCCTTGCCGACAATATAACCTACCTACCTATATTTATTACAGTCGATTGCAATCTTCTTAAGTGAATAATTTTGTGTACCTACTATTATGTTTAATTTTTTATTTGCAAAATATATACCTATATTTAAACACTTATATTAGTGTTTAGTTCCTAAAGTATGTTTAGTTTGGCACGGTGCTTTCTGTTATATATCTAAATACGCAAAATAAAATGTTATATATCTAAATAAGCTTGAGTTTTAAAAGTAAAAGCTATGATTCATTTTCTGCAGGAAGAAAGTGTTCTCTACCTTGAATATATAAATGGAATTTGAATTACAGTACAATAATTACATAAGTAATTGTACAAAATTTGTAAATGGATATTAATGCATGAAATTGGTAAGTAACGTTGTTTGTAGATCAGTGGAGAAATGTATATATGTAGAGGTACTAAATTAATCTGTACCTATGCTGTACACATTAATATTAAGTGAAGTAAGTACTTATCATGCCCAAAGGAAAAGAACTCAATATCTTTATAGGTACATATGGCAAGAATATTTTTTACTTATGAGTTGATTGAATTATATTAGAGCTAGTCAAGTTTGTGATATACTCTAATTGTGAATACTCTAACCGCTGCCGAAAAACTTCGGTAACATATAATATTATAAAAAAAAACTTGTAAAATTGTTTATTTATTTATTAAACCATTATGGTTCCTCCCTAATGTACTCATAGGTTAATAATGTCCAGTGGATGTCCATTGCTATCGATGATAATGATGACGATGATTTTCCATGTATATCGAGATATCGCATATAGATAAGGATACAAAGATTGTCAAAGAAAGAGATATTAAGTTTCTAGTCAAGTTTTAAGAGGAATAAAATCATTATGTGCTACAGAAAAAAAAACGGTTCACTCTCATATCCTTGTTACAAAGTTCCAGCAATCTGTGTTTATACTTTTAGTCAAAAAGTAAGAGAAGAACATTTCAATAGTTTAATATTTTGTTAGAAAATTCTGATACATATTTACATTTTTGTAGAAAAGTAGACGTAGATATAAAATTAATTTCTGCTGTCCATTAGGATATACATATATATGAAGGAACAGTATATTTCTGGACAATATAATTAAATGTTTTCATATACAAGCTTCTAATAAGTTCAATTTATGATGATTTTACATAAGTTGGATTTGTAGGTAACAAATAATTACATTTTTAATGCTCTAATCTGCTTGCATTACGTACATTGTAATAATATTTTATGTATGTATGTAACACAAAATTGTGCTTATTTTGTTAATGTTATTTTATGTGGGTATTTCTGACGATTCTGAAGGTAAGATGTTGAAATAGATGTTACTTCTATGTATACATGTAACATTAGTAGGTAAGTATATTTACTTACATATAGGTACGGCGTAAGCGGCGATGCTCTCCTAATAAAAATGTATAAGATGAGTTTTATAGAAGTTTAATATTTTTTTGTAATTCACTGAAGCCTAAAGTCTATTAATTTTAAGGATCTATACTGAAAAATAAATTTATACTTTTATGATAATAATATATTGTTTTATTTAGTGTCAATAGTATTTTGTTATATATATATATCACGATTTGTTATTTATGAATTATATATAAACGAAAAATTAGGTAGTGGAGGATTGTTTGATGGGACTCTATGGTATTTCTCGGATTATAATCAATGGATATTAAATGAGATGGAGTGTCATACATTGTTGTGGGTAATGTCTTATATTTAGATGTATTATCGACCTACACGTTTAATAATTTTAGCACTTTATACTAGACAGTTTATTTTTTATTTCATAATAGGCAGCGGTATAAAAATATTTATAGATATTTTTATTTAATTCGTTCGTGAAATATACGTTATTAATAAAACATATCAGGCCGTTACCTGACTTCGACAATTAGACGTAATAAAAAAAACAACTACACAACTGATTAGAGTGTTATTAGATATGATACATACGCGATTTTACCCCCTTTGAATCTGGCAACTTCATAGTTATGCCGAAAGAAAAATATGTAACTTATTTCAAATCTCTTTACGGTATTACAGCATATTAGGCAATTAAAATAATTTAAAAAAATATACTAAAGAACATAAGAACTAGGTACCAGTATCTATCTAATTTAATACTCACTTAAAAATAATATGATTGGTTTAGAGTTCTATGACTACAATATACGATATTATAAAATATTTTATCTTATATGTATATATATACAATATAAAAAATAAAGTTTAATTACTAGATCTACTACTAGAGCATATAGATTTAAATAATGTATATGTTCATTGGTACATCGATAATAAAGAGTTCAGTGTATGATTTATCCTTCCTGAATTCCCGAAATAGCACAACACCCCCTGGAGAGTCGAGATCTCGCATAGTGGTTATGCGTCAAAAATGGTTGTACAAATTATAGTATTGTGTTTTGTTTTTTAAAAGAATAATACATTAAAAAATTTGGATTATAAAGAGTTGATTTATTATTTTTTATAACGTGGAAAAACAAAAAAATCATATACCTAATAACCTGTGCAATGAACATAATCATTCAAAGTCCACTGTAGGTATGTGTGTAGTACCTATAGACATTTATGTATTAATTTTAAAAGTACTGTAGGTTTAGTAATAAATATATATATAATCGCTGTGCTCGCAGTTTCACCGCATGAAATTTATAGCCATCATTTATTCTGATGTGTAGTAGCTATATTATTGTAAAATTTCAACAAAATCCGTTCAATAGATTTTGCGTGTTTGTACTCTACAAACATCAATCCATCTATCAATCCAACCATACTCACAAACTTTCTTGTTTATAATATTTGTAAGATGTTAAACCAAAATTTAATTTGTGTCTACACATCATCATACAGACCCACTGCGCTTGTGGTTATTTTTACCATGCGCACACGCGTCGAGTTTGAGACATGAGCACGCGACAAATTTAAAATTATTCGTCCTTTAGCTTTTGAACAGTATTCTTTATTGATAGAAAGACCTCTTTTACATTCTGTTTTTCTTTATTGTTAAAAAATAGACTATTGTACATTTGTGAATTGTAAAAATAGACTCTCTGATTGAATATAAACAGTTCTAATTTTTAAATGACCGAGTAGATCTCAAATATTTAGGTAATAGGGTAGGAGTTCGGTGAACTTTTATTGAATACGCAGCGAATACATCTAAAAATATTATGTTGTACTAACGAACAGAGAACGCGCAGAATTCCCGGCATCCTGGATATTGCTCATTCTTGTTAATTCCTGTTTCGAGCTGTACACTGCGAAAGTTGCGACGAATCCGATTCGAAAATAAAAAATACCTTATTGTCGGGAAATTAGTAATTTTTGATTGTGTGATGAGCCGTGGGCCGACTATAGTGCGAGTGGGGCCGGGCGGAGGGTCTGGAGGAGGCAAAGGTATCAAATGCTGCTGCTGCCGATGCTGTGAATGTATCAATTTTGGATACCTTACCAGTCAACACGGTCTAATCAAATTAGCTGAAGCTGTGAGTATTTACTTTATTAATTGCTATGAAAACCGTCTATGTTATGTACTTTAAACAGAATCCTACTCGTATGTATATAATTTTAAGCAATAATTCAATGAATAGGTCAATCTATAATAGTTCTAAGAAAATGGGTACTTTTCTTGATCGAATCAATTAAATACATATTAGTTCAAAAGAAAGCGTTGTTGTAAAAGAATTAGGAGTTAGCTTAAACTATTATCTAGGTACATATATTATTTTACTTGAACGTGTGTTTTCAAAGTAACTTTGAATCAGTGTCTTGTGTTAGAAATGGAGCAGTTAGTGATTTATTTTTTATAACACAGAGCGCCTAGCAATGTGCTCTATACACACATTTTTTATACACTGCATTGTAAACTAAACCCTCGGGTGTCGAGTTAAAATGCTGAAGTTAACAACAAAATATCTTTGTCTTTTTTTTTATACTTACCTAAGAATAACAACTGCATTATTTATTATTCTCAGGTACCTGCTGGTACCTACCCAGAGATGACCTAGTATAGAGGACAACAATACTTACTGGAGTACCTACTGGTTTCTGTGTTACATCCAATGTTAAAATCGATTACATAGTTCCTTTATATAATTGCATTAGAAAACGAAATTAATTCCCAAATGTTATCTGAACTATACGTGATAACTAATTAATAACGTATAATTAGTTGATAATAATATTTAATTGAATAATTTATAAATAAATTTAAATGTTAATATCCTATTTACTTAAGATATAATAATAAATGGTGAGGAATTGATTATTAAACCGCAGAAATGTATGATGAAGGTACTTTAATTGTGAACTTTGTGTCACTATATTTTCATAAAAAAAATAGTATTAAATATTGTATAATATACACAAATTAACAATATACTGATAGAACTACATCTCTTTTTGACGGTTAAAAATAAAGTGACCACTGAAAAGCTAAAGTAGGAGAATGATCGATTTTATTAACCCATAGGTTTAGATATCCGGGTTCATACTTATCTCATAGTTCTTACGGGTACATAGTATTGTTAGTATGCTATTTAGGAGCCGTATAGAATGTGTTTCCTTTCAACGAATTGTTATTGTTCACGCATTAAAATACAGTCGCATTAAACGATGCTTGTTTTTCTACTTTATACAAATTAACAGCTATTCGCTTCGGTACTTGCATAAAAAAATAATTTATAAACTTTAACTAACTGTCTGTTCGTCGATCTGTTTATTCTGGCTAATCTCTGAAGTAGCTAGACAATTTTTGACATGGAATTCACTCGCAGCCCATGGCATAAGGCTTACACTTAAACTACTGGGCAGTTAGATGCTACTTTTGCTTGTATTTTAAATAAAAATGCTATATGTTTTAAAATGATTTCGCTATTGAGTTAATAAAAAATATACAAAAATAATGACTGGTCGGTGTGACGATTTGAAACGCACTGCCGTAGTGGGGTGCAGTAGGCACGCTGGATGTATTTGTGTGAACATCAATACGAAGCGTTAACATGTTTCCGCCCCAGGAACGTTAGGGTTCTCGCTTATCAGTACACAAAGAAGAAGAAACATCTTGGGTTTCGCCCGTTGGCACTGGGTGTGGTAGTATTGGTAGCGGACACAGTCTGTTGAATGCTCGTCGAAGAGTTCCTGCAGCAGTACGTACGTCAGCAACACGGGTGACGCCATCTGAGCCAGGATAAAGAGTGGTCACTCGTCCGAGTAACCAGCGACTTGGTGGCAAACGGTCATCCTTGATTAGTACCATTTCACCTATACTCAGTCGTCCGTTAGCACGCTTCCACTTGTGTCTGGTCTGCAGTTCTGAAATATATTCTTTATAAAATCTATTCCAAAAATGAGCCTTCAGCTCTTGTATTCTCACATAACGTGAAAGTGTGCATATCTTAGCAGGGTCAGTTATCGAGACCTGTGGAGAAGGCAACAGAGTGAGTGTACGTCCGATAAGAAAGTGAGAAGGAGTGATGGCTTCGAGATCGGAGGGATCTGAGGAGATAGGAGTGAGAGGCCTAGAGTTTAAGATAGCTTCAATCTGTATTAATAATGTATTAATTTCTTCATATGACAAATGTGCAAAGGAAACTATTCTCTTTAAATGGTATTTTACGGCCTTAACTGTACTTTCAACTAACCCATTGAAGTGGGGACTGTATGCTGGGGAAAATTTGAAATTTATCATAGAATTTGCAAAGTGAGAACTAATATAATTAGAATTATGTTTTAGAAATTTATTTAGTTCATTACATGCACCTACGAAACACGTTCCGTTATCTGAAAATATATTGACGGGTTTGCCCCTGCGACCGATGAAACGGTTCAGTGCAGCAATAAATGCATCTTTAGATAGATCGGTTACTAGTTCTATGTGCACCGCTTTGACTGCCAAGCATACAAATATACATATGTATGATTTAACTAATTTACATCCTCTACCCTTTCGATTCACTATCAGGACTGGACCGGCATAGTCAACTATTGTGTTAATGAATGGATAGTCTGCATGTAAGCGTTGTTCAGGCAAATTCCCCATTATAGGTTGTATGCTACGACCTGAAAACCTACAACATGTAATACAATTGTGTACTATTTTTCTAGATAGATTACGTGCGCCTATCGTCCAATATTTATGACGTGTGCTTGCTGTGAGTAACTGTGGACCGGCATGAATTAAGGTTTTATGATAGTGACGGAATATTAGGTGAGTGATGTGATGTGATGCATGTAGCATGATAGGATGTTTGGTGTCATAACTATAGTATGAGTTTAATAGTCTGCCTCCCACGCGAATCAAACCATCTGTGTGTAAAAAAGGATTTAAATGTAATAATTTATTTTTACTTGGTAATGGTTTATTTTTGTTTAAGATATCGTATTCAAATTTAAATGACTCATATTGTGCAATTTTACACAACACATTATGAGCGTTTCTAAGTTCATGTATTTGTAAATAACCTATTTGTTTTGTATGAGTATGTTTGCAATTATGAATGAATCTTAAAATGTATGCTGTAACACGTTGTAATTTATAGAAATCAGAAAATCGTTGTATAAAGGAAGAAAACTGTGATAATGATGTATTGACATGACATTGAATCTTAGTTTCAGGTAAGTCGTGTTCATGTATTTGTGTAGGCTGTGTTGGCCATGTGGACTCGTCATTACGTAAGAATGAGGGCCCGGACCACCACAGATCGCAACGTTGCAGTTGTACAGCATCTAAACCACGTGACCCTATGTCAGCTGGGTTTAAATTTGTGGGGATGTAATGCCAATTGCACGGGTTTGAAATTTCTGTTATTTCGCTTACTCGGTTATTAACGAATGGTTTAAACAATTGATTTTTATCGGATTTTAACCAGCTCAAAACAATTGTAGAATCACACCAATATATACAACTAGATATATGTAACCGAAGAGATAATTTAACCTTCTCTGCAAGCCGCGCAGAGAGAAGAGCACCGCACAACTCTAAGCGGGGCGTAGTCATCGGTTTTAAGGGTGAAACTCTGCTTTTTGCTGTCAACAAATGAACAGAAATTACTTTATTTTGAGTTATGGATCTGACATAAATACATGCGCTATAGGCATGTAAAGATGCGTCACTGAATGCATGTATTTCTATTGTTTTTGGATTATGGCAGATAACGTGTCTAGGAATTTTAATATTGCTTATATGGAACAAGTTATTTATGATTACTAGCCAATTTGATTTGATTTTATCAGGTATATCTTCATCCCATGATAATTTTGATGCCCATAATTTCTGTAAAATTATTTTAGCTTCTAACACACAAGGATTTATTAAACCTAATGGGTCGAAGATTTGTGAAATTAGGGACAGAACAGTACGTTTTGTAATCTGTTTAGGTTGTGTTATATTGAATGAAAACATGAGCACATCATCCTTGCAACCCCAAAGTAATCCTAAAGTTTTAGAGGATTCATTTTTAGTTATATTAAGTAATGAGTCATTGCCGGTTTCACCGACGATTTGATTAATGATTAATGGATTATTGGAATTCCATTTTCGTAGGTGAAACTGACCTTTTTCTAACTGTTGTTTTACACCCTTACAGTTGGTTACGAGTTGTGTTTCCGAGTCTGCACCTGTGATCATGTCATCGACATAAAAGTCGTGATTAATGACAACAGCTACAGACTTGTCTGAACATTCGTTCGCTAATTGTTTAATGCATCTCGTAGCCAGGTAAGGTGCAGAAGCTGTACCGTATGTTACCGTATTGAGTTTATATTGTTTTAACTCATCTGTTGGCTCAAAACGCCACAGTATTTGTTGCAATGTTCGTTGACTTTCAGTGACATTAATCATACGGTACATCTTCTCGACATCCGCAGTGACAACGTATTTATGTTGGCGAAATCTAATTAATATGCTTATGAGATCATCTTGTACCGTTGGGCCAACTAACTGAATGTCATTAAAGGATAAGCCAGAAGTCGTCACTGCAGACGCGTTGAAAACTACACGTAACTTAGTAGTAAGGCTTGTGTCGCGCATTACCCCATGATGTGGTAATATGTACGCGTTTGTATCTTTGTGTGAATGTGTATTTTCGGTCATGTGTCCTAATTCAATGTATTCCTTCATGAATTCTGTATATAAAGATTTGAATATTGAATCTCGTTGAAATCTGCGTTCTAAAGACAGAAATCGTGATAAAGCGAGATTGTATGAATTACCTAATGAATTTTGTGTTGCCTTTAATGGAATGTTTACAATAAAACGACCGTCCTTTTGACGTGAAGTCGTTTCCATAAAGATTTGTTCACACAATTGCTCTTCCTTAGACAATGAAGTGTGAGTCTGTATAGTTTCAAGTTCAAAGAACTTGGTAAGTTTTTGTTGTAAGTGTTCATCATCGATAGTGTTATTAAAATGACAGTGGACTGTATTCTGCGATTGTTGATTAGATGAATGTATAGTGCCAGATACTAACCAACCCAGTTTAGTTTCTCTGAGTGTTGGTTTGTTTCTGCCTAATGTAATGCTTCTAGAACATAAGACGTTCCAGAAAACATCCGCTCCCAGCAGCATGTCTATCTGAGAGGGGGTGTAAAAGGTGGGATCAGCTAATGTAATGTCTGATGGTATGTGTAATGATGTGTAATCAATTTGTATAAGTGGTAAGTGTTGTGTAATGCGTGGCACAACAAAACAATTAATGTTACTTGTATATGTATTTATGCGTGATAATATAAAGACGTTACAACGTTTAAGAATATAAGATGATTGTAAATTCAACCCTTCAACTAATGTTGATGTCGAATAGGTTGATAACGCGAGTTTAGAGATTAAGTTTTGTGTTATAAAGCTTGACGTGCTACCGTTATCTAGTAAGGCACGTACTTTATATTTGTGACCGTTTCTATCTACAACTTCAATTACGACTGTGGATAATAGAACAACATTTTGAGTGTTGTTCACAGAAGAAAGAACAATGTTGTTGTTCTGTGTGCATAAAGATTCTGACTGTGTGTCAACTGCTTGTGCCTCTTGGTGTGAAGTAGCCAAGACGACACTGCTATTTTTTGTAGACGGAATGTTTGATGATTGATTGAGATGTAGTAATGTGTTATGTGGTTTAGAACAAATTCTGCAAGGACCTAGCCTACATATGTTTTCGTTATGTCCGTGACGCAAACAATTAATGCATAATTTTAATGATTTTACCTTTTGTATTCTCATCTCGACTGATAATGATTTAAACTTTGTACATTGATATATAGCATGGCTCTGTTTGCATAATGGACATACATATGAATGAGTGGGAGGTGAGTGTGAGTTCGCTATGAAAGATTTTTGACGTGTATATGTAGTATCACTATGTCTACGTTTTGGTTGTGATTCCTCCATACTCTCAAGTAAATCGGCGCGATTTTTTAAAAATGTGTGGAAATCCTGAATTGAGGGAATATCCTTCAGACTATTACGATGCGTTTCCCATTCGCGGGTTGTAATAAAATCTAGTTTACTCGAGACTATGTATATGATCAAAATGTCCCAATGATCAGTAGGTAATTTAAGTGTCTTAAGAGCTCTGAGATTTTTATTGACAGTATCTATAATATTACGTAATGCTTTTGCTGACTCCTTTTGTATACATTCAATAGTGAAAATAGCCTGTATGTGATTATTGATTAGTAATCTTTTATTGTTATAGCGTTCACACAGCAGTTGCCATGCAACGTCGTAATTTTCAGATGAGAAATCAAGTGAACTAATGATTAATGCAGCACTATCTTTTAAGGCAGCACGCAAATAATGAAACTTATTTATTTTAGGAATTGAATTGTCTGTATGTATGAGTGTGGTGTATGTGTCATGGAATTCCAACCAGTCCTGGTAGCGTCCTGTGTAGGTAGGTATATTAATAACGGGAAGCTTCAGCATTGAACAACCCCTAGATACCGAACCAGCAACCGAACCTGTACCCGTCTCAGCAATCGCAGGCGCAGAACGTGTGAGTAGGTCTCGAGCGGTAGCAATCACGCCGAAGTATTGTGTTTCAAATGTCTCGCGTTCTTTGTACTGGTCATCTGGAATTTCAGATAAGTTTTCTATTTCAATTTGCGTGCAATCAAAGTCGGAATAAAGTTCTTCAATTTTGGATAATCTCAAATTAAGCTCATTAATTTGTAAATTAGAAAGAGAATCACATGATTGAATGACATTTAAGTATGAGGAAAATTGCGTGAGTCTAGCTTTATAGCTGCCACGCCTTTTTATTAAAGATTTTAAATCCATTGGATACTATTTAGAGGTGTATTTACTATTGATAAAGTAATTTAAAGTTAATAAAAATAAAGACACAATATGTAATTGATTAGAATGTGAAAGTTGAAAGATACAGGTTAGTACGTAAAAATAATGCAATACTTAAATTTATAAAACCAAAGGGTAGTTAGCGGTGACGCGTGAGTCACGGCTAATGCCGCCAGGTAACTGATAAGCGGGTCGACGACGCAACACTGCAATGAGTAAAAAATAGTTAAACATTAATAGGTATCTATGTAACAAACAAGCATCCTATTAAGTACTTTAAACTTTAATGACTCTGTAGAAATGTATATAAATATGATAAATGATATCTAAAATCTGTAACTAAAGACAAATTCTAGGCCAGTAATGATTTAATAATAATATTACTACAAATTATGTTTGACTAATGATGATTTTACTATTTTCATTTACACCTACGTGCAAAATGATACGATTATAGTGAAACGAAATGATATTTATGTAAAATGGTTAAATAATTACGTTATTTATATACTGAGATGATTTAATTAAATGTTTAAATTATTAACTTAATGGATATGTAACAATTTAAAGCAATTTTCTCAAAAACTAAGAATAAAATGGATACGGGTGGGTATTATGAATATTGGAACGAACTCACTGATCACTCTGTTACACTTCTTACGTATATATTGATCCCTTTGATGATGATCCCTGTGCTTATTTGTTTAATGCGCATGAGTGCTAGACCGTCCTCTTCTTAATGTTATGCAATCCAAGCAAAGTATGCATTCTTTTGTTCTGCTTGACTGGTTCCGAATGTCGCCTCGCCACGCGGTCTATGCTTGATGCGTAGATGCGCAGATGCACGATCTCGGTGATTAATGATATTTAATGATGATATCCGTCGATGAAGGTCCAAAAATGGGCAGTTAGATGCTACTTTTGCTTGTATTTTAAATAAAAATGCTATATGTCTTAAAATGATTTCGCTATTGAGTTAATAAAAAATATACAAAAATAATGACTGGACGGTGTGACGATTTCAAACGCACTGCCGTAGTGGGGTGCAGTAGGCACGCTGGATGTATTTGTGTGAACATCAATACGAAGCGTTAACAACTACTTTTATTTTACAAATTTTATTTAATTTACTAAAAAAAATATTCAATTCCACACCTATGAAGTCGTGGCTAATAGAATAATAAAACCTTTTTTTGTATTATTTACAGTCAACTATACAGAATTAAAACGTTAAAATGCAATAAGCCCGTATTAATATGGCTTTCATTATGCGTTACAACTCCAATTTCGCATCGCATCTTGCAAAGGAAGAAAAATATCAACTTGATAGTAGCATATTTTCGTGTCTTTTTTGTTGCGTCGGTTTTTAATACACTATACTGAGTTATTTTATAATTATATTTTATTACTTAATAAGACTGAACACAATTGCTTGACCATAGGAAGAGTGGAAACTAAACTGACAGATAATATTTATTTTATACGCTAAAAGTAGGTAGTGCCACGTCGTTTTGTAAAATCTTTGTTCTATATAATTCATAATAACATATGAAATAATCTCAATATATTATACAATTTTATACAGTTTCTTAAATAACTGAGTAATGCACAAAGTTGTATCAATAGGTTTCCGTTTTATCTTTTACGGTTCGGTAACATATGAATTAAATAATAGATCCTGCTTCAAACTATAGTATGAGAATAGATAATAATGCTGGTGGTATAGTGTGTTGATAGTGACAGAAATACTAATCAATAGAGTTTGTAATCATGTCATCATTCATCATTTTGATATTTCGGCTTATTACTCGTTTATAAGCTTTAAAGATAAGCTACCTACCTATCTGTATCTTAATACAGAAATATGTAGATACGTGACTAAAATATTCAATTTACATTATTGTTAATATATATATATATATTGTATTATATTATATTTAATATCTATATAAATAGAAATAGAAATAGAAATAGAAATAGATACAGAAATACGGGAGAAATATAGAAAAACACGTAGTCAAGTATAAATATATTACTCATTAATTTTTATTATGCCATAATCATTGATTTGTATTATGTGATAATCGAACCCCCGACTAACAGAAATTAAAGTATGTGTTAACAGTTGGACCAGCATGGTCGGTAATTAAATTAATAATAAACTAATATTAGTTCTAACATAATGAGCGATATTTTTTTATCATTAAATAAAATATATATTTTGTGACATCTACAGATGCTGGGTGGTTTATGCCAAAGCTTGTTAGTCAAGTACGGTATGTCTGAAGCCAGTACTATGGGTTCAGCGTTTCACAGTTTTTTAACTACAGCGTCTGCTTGCCTCCTCACCACTTGCCTTCTCATCACTTGCTATGTTTTATCTTCTAATTCACAACAATTGATACGGCAGTCTATTTTCGTAAGTATATCTAATTAATTATTTCATTACCGATGTTTATAACTAAATATATCATTGGTCAAAAGACAGGTTGAATGCTCAACACATTTTCTATTATCCTTTGCGATCTCGAATGTGGTGATTAAATAAGTAAAGATAATATTTAATTATTAAATATACAATATTACGACTAATCTACAAATTAGTTATAAATATACATGCACTTTATAAATTAACTTGCTACTCGCTCCGGCTTCGCACGGGTGTACATGTATTATATATATAAATCTAAAATCACTCTATCTATTAAAAAAACCTGCTTCGAAATCCGTTGTGTAGTTTTAAAGATATAAGCATACATAGGGCCAAACAGCGACAGCGACTTCGTTTTATACTATGTCATAATAATGATGATGATATGTAATTGTATACTCGTAAATTGATAGAAATCGAGGTACAGTAATGATTTCTTGAATTTTATGCATCTCAAATTATTAATTATTAGATGTTAAATTGTTAACTACTTCATTTACTACATTTCCAGGAGTGTCTGTTCAATGCAGTGGCTTGTTTCCTATATCTCTCGGCATCTTCATACATGGGAGTTGCAGTGAATATATATCTATACACTCGTTATACCTCTATAAGCATGTATGCAGCGTACCCGGCGATGACTGCAGTTTATGTAAGTACTTATATAGTTGTGCCCGCGGTTTTACCCCATGAAATTTATTTGAAATGTATATTTTTATTTACAGTAAAATAACTTATACACAGAGTTACACATGGGAACATGTGTAACGATAACATAAGAATAAATTTCATGCGGCTGCCGCGGACACAGCTAGTTATAAAAGCATTTGTAACATAATTGCTAGTAGTTTTATTACAATAGATTCTTAAAAATTGTGTACCAACTTTAGAGTAGTATCTATTATTGGAAATTGAAAGGAACATGACCAAATCAAGTTCACAATAGTAACTTAGGCCATTGTGAAGGTGGTATGGCATGGACTGTCAGCGTACGTTTATGTTTTTTTTCGGGCTACTCTAATGCTGTTGGCCGCAACTGGCCTTTACAGCTTCCCTGGACAATAGGGGGCGAATGCAGATCCAGGCAAGGGCAAAGGCACTCCAAACTTGCGGATGGATTTATAGAGCGCCTGAAGATTAACTCCCGTCTGACGGATACAACTTTAATCTGAGGGCACCACTTTGTGTTCGAACCTCGGCTCAGGCCGTTGTAATTTCGATCCCCGTTTGAATTAGACGGGGGATCGATCGGGGGATCGGGGGGACGTTCATGGTGGTCTTCATGTATTTTTATAGGCGACTATTGCTACTTGCCCTCACATGGGTTGTCAGTTTGCCGTACGAGTTACATAAAAAGTGTTGTAAATAATAATAATAATATTAATCGCAGGCCAATTCACACAGAGCCATCTAGACCTAAGTTAAGCTAGCTAAAGCTTGTGTTTATGGGCACTAGACAAGTGATACATAGATTTTTTTCTTGAATAAATACTTAGATAATACCCAGACCGATACAAGCAAACATACTCATAAATATAAATGTTTGTGCCGTACGAGGAATCGAACCCGCAACTATCGGACGTGATGCGGTGTTATCTATATCATTAATGTATATTATTTTTTTCAGTATGTTGGCGTGGTCGTCGGTATTCTACATGGCGTGGATGCGTACATCTCCTATAGATACCACAAAGGATATCGATGAATTTTAGTCTCTATGAATAGCTATTTTCATTCCACTCTTGTATATATATAATATATATAATACGAGTATGTATAAATAAAACTATAAGAGTAAAAATTATAATTAAATATGGAAAACATGTACACCATTACTTATATGTATTAGAATTAAGCATACATATAAGCTTACCTATAAAATTGTAATTTGCTTCAAATAAATACCTACTTATGATTAAAATGAAACCTAACCTAACTTAATAATAAAATATTTAGTTTTACATATTATTAAAATAATTAAATTCCTTATCTTCTATGTACAATAATTCCGCGCAGATAATGTAATGGCCTTCGGGAAAATGCGATTTTTAACGGCTGTATAATGTTTTTGTATGCAAAGTTGTGTTACGCCGTGCCAGGTACGAGGTGCGCTGGCGCGGCGGGTCTGTTGACCGATAACAGTCACCATCCGAACGAAAACACTATACCATTACAACAGTAAATATAAAACATATTTTTCATTGTCAATGAAATGGTGCACCCGCATACGGTTAACGGTATAGGATATGCTGGCGGAACCAGTGGAAGATAATGTGATGACGATGAAGTTATTTCAGTTATACCATTGGGGAGAATTCACCAAAAATTAACAGTGGTGGTGCGTGGAGGTTCAACTGATAGCTGACATTGCTAGGATCGGGGCAACTAGCACCAATTTACCACAATAATAATTCCTTCCCCCTAATATAACATTGGCGGGCCCGCGAAAACGAGTGCCAACAGTATTCTGAATGTGATTTAGATATAAGAATCTTCTGTTGCATGCCCAAAAAATATCATATTGTTATATGATAATTTTTGGGCATGACTGAGGTAGCTGACAACTATGATATTTGGTTCTCTTACAATACAATCTACACAGTGCAGATTGTATTGTAACTATGTTACACTCATAAAAAATGTGATATTTGGGAAAGTTGGATAATTTTTACATTTTGCATAGTGTCCTAAGTATAAAATGTTAATATCAACAACTACATAACAAACATTGATGACTCTATTACAGTATTGCGAAGAACTCCATGAAGCAAGTCTTGTTGTAGTAGGCAATAATTATAAATAGCGAATATTCTCTTGCCAATAAAATAAGTATGTTTATTTGTTACGTCGATTTCCAGGGTTCTCCACGTCAGCTGCTGGATAAGATATTGAAATTTCCTGTATCCTGAAATTTGACAAAAGCTATAAAAGTATAAAGTCGATCTGTTTCTATTTCAATCTGTTTCTACGTTTACTTCTTCCAAATCACGCAATAGATTATGATACAGTCTTTCCATATTTTCGAGAATTTAGCAACTGCGTAGTAGTTATGCAAACTCGATGTTAATTTTATACACCAGTGCGAAGCCAACGAGGTTGGCTAGTATAGAATATAAAATTTTAATCGCATATTTAGACGAGTGTAGAAACAAAGTCTAATTAATTAAGTACCATATCCACATGACTCCTATCTGAATACGTTTATAGATTAGATAACTTTTACGTGTAATTATTCATAATGATATCATGAAAGTATAGAATGTGCATCCAAGGCAGTGACGGAACTAATATCACAAAAGACCTCTGTGAAGAACAGAGTTTGGGTACAGACAGTATCAAGTCAGTCAATAATATCGAATGTGGTATAGTCGCAACCGTCATTTTAACATACATATATAATTTTAGGTATTACCAAATAATGGTAATCATCTTAGAAAGTAGAGGACTTTCTTAGATGATGATGATGATGCATAAATACTTTTTCTATGGTATTTTCACACAAGTAAATTAAAAAAAGTCTACGAAATGACATTCACTAAGAGTAAAATTTATATCACTTATTAAACTCTTTGTTTACCAGATAAAGAGTAATCTTTAGATAAATAATTGAATGTTACCAATTTTTTTCAAAAGATCTCAAAATACTCTTGAACTGATTATATCTTATTATTATTATTAATATTATAAACGTGAAGGTTTGTGAGTATGCCCTCCGTACTCACAATTGTTGTGTTTGTTATTGCAAAAACTACTGAACGAATATTGACGAAACTTTACAATAATATGGTTTATATGTCAGAATAACATATAGGCTATAAAATTCACCTTGGTGAATCCACGAATACAGCTAGTATTATATAACTTTTCAAGTGTCAAAACTATAAATACTTAGTTCAAGTGAATTGTAATCTGATTATTCATTACTTACTTTAAACCACAGATAATATAATGTTACATACTTTAAACTGATTTTTTGAGAGTTTATTGTGTATAATGGATGCAGTAGAAATTTGGAGAGCAATTTTTATTTCTCTCTAAGCGAACGTAGGGTCATAAACAATTTTAAAGTTCGTCAGGCAAAGAAGTTTTTTACCAGAGTGTTGGTCGGAATTTAAAGACGCTCGTGCAACATTAAGGATTCTTTTATGATTTAACACATAAATTTATTATACATACCATGCATTTTTTAATTTTGTATATTCAGCAAGTCTACTCTGGAGTCTCAATGGCGATTTGAATTCAATTCATTTTTGTATCAATTTGTACTTACGTACGTTACTACACATAATCAAGCCGAACAACAAATAAATCTATAACAATGTAAATTTTTTCTTTGAACACGAAATATAAAATTATTGTGTTACTAGTGTATAATTCTAATCCAATGTCATTGCTTAACAATTAGTGTACGTAGAGTAGATAGGCAGATCAAATTATGAAATTGTATATGTATTTCCAAATAATACTATGTATAGCTATGTAATTTGCTTGCTCCGAGCTCAAATGCTTCAATAAGGATGTAAGTTATTAGAATTAATTTTGTTTCGTGCAAACGAACTGGTTTCTTTGCGCCTTATTTACTTATTTCTTAATGAAAACCAGAGTATCTTGTGGTATATACAGTATAGTTACTGGCTGATTCCACTCATTCTACAGTCACTTATTTACATCTGAGTAAACAATTTTGGAATATTATCGGTGTCCCTGCTTAATAAGCGTAATAAATTACATTTATTTTTATACTTATTTACTTACTAAATACCATAAAAGTATAACATCACTACATATTTTTTTACAACCCGTCACAGTCAGTAATTAATAAAATAAATATAAATTAACAAGATGTAAACAAGACGTTCTGCAGATAAATTTAAGGACATTAGATTAATGTTAAAAATATTCTTCGTATTTCTTGGTCTGATATATTCTTACGGTGGCTATTCACTGATGGATGACGTTCTTATTATTCGTTTGTTTCGACAAAAATAACCTAGTCCAAATGTGCTAAAATTATTACCTATCAAATCAACAGGGTAGTAATTAATATAGTTATGACAGAGGAATCGCATAAAATAAGTACAATCGTATAAACCTGACTGTTTTAGAAATGATGTGAATTGATTTAGACAAACTATCATTAACTAGGTAGGTAACCATTTATTATTATGTAGGTAATTTATATTGTGAACTTGCTTTTGATAATGAGGTATTTTAATCGCACAGTAAATGGGCGGTTCCTGTATCTGGTATATTTAATACTATAAATTATGACATTTTATTTTTAATTACTAATTGTTTTTGGAATTGTAGTAATAATATTGACATTGAAGCCATAATGATTGAGATAAAATGTAGAATTCGTATTAGCCTACAATAACTTACAATTATATGAGAAGGTTTATTTGCCCGACGAAGTGATCTGGCTGGTTGTAGATGACAGTAAGAAACGTGCCGCCATGCGCTGCGCTTGCGCCATGCGAAAGTGACGGGGCACTAACAGCCCATACTGCCATACGGCGACGTAATACTAATAAAGTTTTGTTTGATGTTTATTAAGATTGATAATAATGTGCAGTCTTTAACCTATATGCGTGTATAAGTGTTGTGAAAGATTTGGATTTGTTTATAATATCTCCGTTACCTGAGCCCGGAGAAACGTAAGTTCGTGGAAACGGTTTACTTATGTACTTGTAATCGAATTTCCATTCTCGAGTTATTTAATTTGGAAACACGATCCTTATTGAACATACGGTTTGTAATAATGTGAATCAATGTTGTTCTTTTATATCCTATTATTTAATAAAAGTGGGTAGTTAGTTTACAAATTACAAAAGTGACTTTATTATAGGTATACCTAAGTAGTTATAGGCAGTCAGTGATAAACTTCAATAAAATATTTATTGAGGTTTCACGTAATTTTTATTATGTTTATTGCGCTGTATTTTTTTAATAAATTCTCATTACCTATGTTTATAGTTGCTATTGGCAAATAAATAGGAGACTATACAAGTTGTAATGATTATAAGATGAAATTACAAAACCTTGCAATGCTAATTAAAATGTTTAACTAATCAGCAATAATATACTTAACTCGAGGACATGGTTCTAAAGATACTAGTAATAAGAGCTAAGCATTAATACTGATAGGGTACCAGAGTAGCTGAGTTTAAAACACGTTGGTAAATCTTACGTATATTCCGAAGACACTGTTTACAAATACGAATTAGCATAATACTATCTGAGCAGTTTTTGCACGCGAAACGATTTTATATAGGTAGTTTTGTTTATTATTATTTTTTGGGTTTGAATACTAGAAACTATTCGATTTAGGAACTGTTTGATTTGTAAAGAATAATAATGTACACACTAGTTTTTGCTGTAAGACATTGTTTTACTGTCTTTGGTCTTACCAGGGATCGAATTCACAATAAAGTGGACTCCTTTTCCCACTAATAAATGAACACTAATGAAAACTGTATCATGTCATAGGACGAGATAGTGGAATTTATCATACATACATTTACATACTGTAATTTAATTTTATAAAAATATATGGATGAGAACAAAAAAAAAACAACATTCAATTTCGTATATATTCATTCAAATTCGTATTTGGCGACCTCAAATAATTGCGGTCGACTGGCATTCATTGCCACTATCCGGACAGGCGCATACGATGCTCTTGACACGCATACGTATACTTACCGTATTTAGATCCGTTATAGACATCCTTAAATCCTTTGGCATACCTACATAAGTTTCAAATAACTAACAGAGGTATTTATAAAATAACATAAAAATGACTAACAATAAAATATTCATTCATACATTATTACCTGACTCGGGTTAATAAAATTATATATATAAGAATAATGAACCAAAGAACAGGTAGGTGTATCAATAAACACTTGCAATGATATTATAATGGGCTAGCTGTGCCCGCCGCTGGTTGCCGTTGGTTTCACCCTCTTGAAATTTATAGCCTATATGATATACTGATATATAAGCTATGTTACTGTAAAGTTTCATCAAATCCGTTAAGTAGTTTTTGCCATACTCACAACATACTTTCGCTTTTATAATATTAATAATAAGATTTTAATATTACGGCGAGGATGTTAAATTGTTTTCTGTTAGTACAGGTGATTGTATCAAAACTACAGCTACCTATAGATATACTGCGAAAATGATTTTAATTATATACATACAAGATATTGTATATTTTATATACGGGTTACATATAATTGATACAATTAGAATAAGCAAATTAATATTATAATATTAAAATAAATATATTTGGATATTAACTTTTGCTATAGACGACTTAAAATGAATATTTGTTGTTAAATACGGCAAATACGTATTTATCGTTGACAAATACAATTTAAATTATCAAACAATTTCTTGTTTGTTATGGTTTTTTTAAATAAACAACCTACGGCAATACGTAGAGCACAAAAAAGACTAATCTTGTGAACTAGGTACGGTACCTACTTCCTAGAATTTAGTAAGTAACAGTTCATTACTTACTACTACTACTATCCTCATATATCCTATACTAATCTTAACCTTTAAGGCGTTATCATTATAAAATATTACTAATGTAAAAAGATCAAATTTGAAATTGTTCGAAATAGGCTAAATAATGTACTTACCTAGTTTTACATTGGCTATTGAATTATGCATTCATTATGACAATGAATGTTTTGAAATTTTCCTAACGTGTGGATATCTTTGTGCGATATCTATTGACAGTTTTGTAGTTAAGGGCAAGACAAACCGCGTCATACTTTCTACCATTGTTCCACTTTATGAGTAAGGTGAGTCATAAACCTGTTATCAACAAGAATTTTCATCGTTGATAAGTAACTTCTACAATTCCGTTCATAAACACGTAATATGTAGGTTAGGCACGTAATTATTGGAATTTTTTATTATAAGTGTGGCAATCATGAATAGCCTAATTGGGAATGTGTTCAGTATGTATCAATCCTAAATTGTAAAAATAACAAAACCTAAAGATGTTAGCTTTAATATGTGTGATTTTATAATAATGTACAATTCGTTTGAAATGAGTAAGAACAGATTTTCTTGTCAGTTCTTCTCCGCTCACATTGGTTTCCGGATGGACGGTAGATTTCACTTTTATTAGCGTCTGCTTTAAACCTACATGAATATTTTGATTAACTTTGAGCCATTTTAATTCAGTTGATCCCTCAATAATAACGTCATCAAATTAAAAATGCGTCAATAATTTTCTGTATAACGCTTCAGTACCTGGAATACGGTGATTCAGAAAATGAGTTGAGGTTTTTGTTCATTGTAGGTACTTAATATTCGTAGAGGCCTATAGAAGATGAATACTGATTATGAAGCAATAGAGGATTTAGTACTGTGATTAGTGTAAGCTGGCAAGCCAATGGTGCTCTAAAGTGATCAGTGTACGTACACACCATATTAAAGATATAAACCTAATAAATATATTTTTTTGTATTTTTTTTATTGGATTGTTTGGGCTATTGTCAGATGTGTAGCACCTGTAGCACTGCGACCTACATAGATCTATTGTGTTCGCCCTTTTCAGAGTTCGCTACCTAGACCCGTCAGGGACAAGAATTGAAGGATATTCTTAGGAGCGATCGTTTTTATCTCCTCGGGAAAGAGTGTAAACTTTTCAAAGGAGATATTTCGTTTATGCATGAGTGGGCTACAACCACATAGGATGTGAAGCGGCGTTTCCTCTTCAGTTTGGCAGAATCTGCAGATACTTGTCGTGCATAGGCCTAGTTTAGCCATATGCTTGTTTAATTTGCAGTGTCCTGTGAGGGCCCTAGTCATCATGCATATGTTGTTTTTACTCAATAGCAGTAATCTATTGGTGTATTTGGTCGAGAAGCCCGAAATTAGGTCTTTTGAATGTGTTAATCCTGGCATTTCTTGCCAGTGATTCAGTGTTTCTCGTTTGGTTATTAATTTGAGATGTCCCAGTTTTATTTTTTTGTAACTAGCTTCTCATTTTAGAGCTATATAGGTAAGTCGGTAAACGACTGGTATCTTGATTTTACTCGAATCTGGCATTGGTTTATTTAAATTAGTATATATACATTACAAGTCTGAAAGAACATGGAATTAAAGTAATTAAAAATACCTAAATTTATAGGTTGTATAGCCATACTACGCTATATGTGCAAACATACAACGTAGTATGTATAGAATCGTATACGAATAGGTACGTGATACAATGCAGATTGCCGTGTGACTTGACTTCCTAATAAACTTCCCAAGACCGTATTGTCATCGATTTAGTATCATTGTTACAAAACATCATTGTCAATAACCACGGATATCAATACCTTACTGATAATAGCGAAGCCTGACATACTGAAGCCTGAATACATAGTCGCGAGTTCAAAAACTGTCAGTATTAAAAAGTTTTACGCAGGTAGGTATTCAAATGTTAGCATTCTAGCACGAGGATCCAACCCATAACCAGTATCACTGTAATATCAATATCAATTGCTTCTAATTTCATGCTATTTAAAGTCCGAAAATGAATATATATATTTGTTTAGAATCAGATTAATTGAATGTTGAATGATTCATATTTAGGTATATCTTTCACGGATGTCTCATAATATCTATTATATTGTTCATGTGCCTAATTATTACTAATTAATATACGCTTAAACTATTATGTAATATATTTAGAACTTATATATTTGACTACCTATACCATAAATATCAGTACACTGAACATGAATTACCTAATAATATTTTGATTTGATTTAATTCCTATA
This sequence comes from Achroia grisella, assembly GCF_030625045.1. Taxonomy (NCBI): domain Eukaryota; kingdom Metazoa; phylum Arthropoda; class Insecta; order Lepidoptera; family Pyralidae; genus Achroia; species Achroia grisella. The sequence goes on from NW_026712938.1 coordinate 1,253,697, forward strand.
TCGGAGTTAACGACTATCTACATATTTTTAATTATCTCAATACGAGTAATTAAAGATTGTAGACACTGATTTAATAATTTCCTGTTACTTAGCAATATATACTTTAATAGTTACGGTGATTTATGTATCATATATCTATACAAAACAGTAGCAACATAAGATATATAGAGATAAGATGTATCTAGTGTACTTAGTGTACTTTAGCACTCTAATACTGTTCTATTGACGTGCAACTACTAAAAACAGTTATAATCCCCTGTTGTTTTCAATATAATATGTATGTTGTACAAACAAATTTTCTTTCAAATTACCTTTTAGGAGCGCATATGTCTTTGAATGGTGAGTCATGGTTTCATGAACACAAATAACTATTTCTAAATATCTAATCGAGAACCGAAAATTATTATATAACCAAAATATACTATTTATATATAGTGCACAGTATTATTTATACAAATCTTTTGACGCAAGCTCACCTTTAGACTTAATAAACTAAGTTTACCGCACAACTTCTTATGGCTATATTTTTGACTGATATAAGAAGGACATAAGTATGTCTTGTCTCTTTACAAATACTACTATATGATATGGAGACTAGTTCCGCCGTAGATAGAAAATATAAGGAAAAAGATTAATTTCATTGCAGTCAATATCAAATTGAATTTTCGTTTACGTATGTAGTAGAAGTAGATACCTACCATATAAATTCGTAATTGATTTCAGCACTTATCTTCAATCTTAATTATTGTACGTCACTATATTGTCGGCCTTCACGAATTTTTTCATTGATGCTATTATTAGATTCAATTACTAATGGAAAATTATGCATTTTGCAGGAAAATACAATAAATATTAGTTTTTCAAAAGTGATGAGTTTTTTGCGGTGCTTTGTCCTATATGATAAAGATGCAAACAAAAGGAATATCTTTACAGACTTTATGGAAATTGTAATACCAAGGCAAAGTAATGATGATATCTTGATAGTTATAATTGAAATGGTTTGTGTTACTGTACTTTAAAGCAGGGTGTACCTTATTGTAAAGTACAGTTACTTGAATTTTGTATTGTAATTTTTAATTTAATTGCGTTCTCTCTCTTACAATATATAAGGTATCTACATTTTGTCTAAATGTGTAATTGTGTATGTGTTAGTGACACTTTTATTTTTATTTATGCATGCGTTAGTTGCATGCTATCTTGGCTGATAACACGCACTGAATAAAGAAATCGGGTCAATATTAATTACATCACTTTAAGTTTTCTGTATTTTATTACAAAGCAATTTATTAATATTACGAGCAAAAACTGGTAGTTTATTTTAAGGTAATTACTTGATATTACATAAGAATATAATTTCAAAATACTGTAAAAACTTGTGGTAACCAAAAAGTAAATATTACACTAGTAAGATAAGATAAAGGCCCTAAAGAAATTATAATGTTATTTCCACAATTTTAATGCAACTAACATGATGGACTGTTTTCTGCAATAGAGTCCATTTTTTTTCTATTTCTTTTTTTAGGATATTTATATTTTTTTCATGGTTTCTGTGAATATATGTTCTACCGAATGCATTTCAAGCTGAATTGTATAATTAACATACTTCCTTACGCCATAGAGCTTTAATCTGTTTTGAAAAGAGGTTTAAAAACGCGACCTGATATTAATTAGAGTAGCGTATATTCATATCAAAAGTAGGAAAAAAAAATTGTTCACAATTAACAACATTGTGTACAACACATCGTTAGCTCTAAGAATTGTCCTGATATAATAATTTTCATTCGTCAGCATCTGAATTTATGATATATGTATGAATGTGGAGTAATTATATCCAAATTTACTTAGCGTGGATTTTTAAACAGATTTGTACGACATATTTATACGATTTTTTCTAGTAGATGTGTGATTAAATGACTTGTCATATCAAGTGTCTTCTACTCCAAACAGGTAGACTTTCTATTATATTATAAGAGTGATACTACCACAGATAAAATAATAATTTACTAAATTCACGAGGTTATGAAACGGATAATAAAATAATAAGTATGGTATTATTTACAGAGATCACGGTGTCCATAGAGGAACGAACTGCACATGAATTCTAACGACAAAAGCACAACTTGGATAGAAAGAGGTAAGAAGAAGATAAAAGGAAAAAAAGTTGTAAGAAGTTAAGAAATATCTATGAAACTGTTTCTGCTGAAAGCAAGAGATTAGTTTCTATAGGATTCTACACTTATTCTGAATATTGACTATAACGTTATAGCTCCATTAGTACGTACTATAAGATAGATACTTATATCATAGTATATATAGAGTTATATTTTTTTGGTAATAAATATGGAACTAATATAATTATTTATTTTTACTATTGTCAAAATAAAAATAAACTTTTATTTCTTGATAACAGAGTACCTTTGTGACGGAGGACTGTATTAGGCTAGTTTAAAATGAGACACGTTCCTAGGTGAGGTAAAATATGTGTATAGGCTAGTAGAGAAAAACATTAAGAAACCAATCGGTATATAAAAACAGAATGTCAAAATATAAAATACAATACAAATATTAAAAAGGTCAATACAAATAAAACAACGTCTGTAGAAATGTTCATTCGTTAGAATTTCGCGATACATCAATTGGTATAAAATTTTGTAGGTAGATTGCCTATTAATGTAGTTCAACATTACGTTATAACATATGTAACCACAAAAAAAAGAATAAGGTTAATTTTTTTTTATGCAGATATAATGGAATCGACTATAGACCCGGGGATATCCATATCAATGATGGAGGAGGAGGCGCCCACGCTCACGGTGGCCACGATTGTGGGGGTGACGGCCTTCGTTTTGGTCATTATTGCTGCTGTTTTTCTACTCGGGGTTTTAATTGATTGCCGCCAACAGTAAGTACCTACCGACTAGATAAATGTACATATATCTAATAACCATAACATACCGTCACCACTGTTATCCTAGAAGGTGTAATAGTAGTAGCTGATAATGCTTTTGCATTGTCAACTATTGATGTTGTGCTTAACAAAACAATTGACATGTCCACATGTACATTTCTCTGGGTATATAGAAATAATGATATTTTAGTCTTACAGCATGGTAACCCCTGAGGACGCCAAGGGCATCGCATGATGATGTGAAATTCACATGAACATCATCATAATCACGTCATCATGTGATGCCATGAACATCACGTCATCATGTGATACCCTTGCCTCACCTATGTACATAAAATATATATAGGTGACGGTTGTTATGTACACACATTCAGGTGTCTCAGCTCACTGTGATCGTCATTGTATTTGCATAATAAAATTGCAATTTAAATTATAAATTAATGTTATATTGCATACATTAATTTTATATTCAGCAGGTGTAAAACAGTTATATATGGATTTTTTTATATTCAGCCTCATCTTAACCTGAATTTGTTTCTATCGAATCAGCTTCTTTCAACATTTTGTGGACTACATTTTTTACATTAGATTCTAATAAGCCTGCTGTCTTAAAGGTTTATTTCGTAACTAAAGCCTGCTAAATCATTTTGTTTTTTAGTTTTTATTTTCTATAAGAGTCGTACCTAAATACATCATTGGATCATTGCGTTATAGTAGACATACACATTTTGTTTTTGTTTTTCAGGAGGCTATTAGAGAAAAAAATGGGTGAAGTGAAACGGAATAAGAGTCATCGGAGGATCAACATTCATGCACGCAGAGAAGGGGACAACGAGTGCATAGCTAATAATATGGAAGAATCAGGCACGAGTATCGCCCCTGCAGAAATTTTACGACATATACCATAACCGTAAACTAAGCGGGTACCCTGGGTGAGATCTTCTACACTGGTTTGAATCCTGAACGAGACTTATTCGATATGTATGTAACGATCTGAGGAAGTAAATTGTAAGATTATATCCGAATATTAATTATTATTATTAGGAATGTTTAAAAAAGTAGGTTATAGCGTAATTTATAGTATTATAATATTATTTTATTAATAATGTGAGGGTGTCAAATAAATATTTTATACTTTCATTCTACAATAGTTTCATATTTAAAAATATTATATAAACAAGTGTATATATACATAATAATACAATACTTAATAAGGTTTCATTTTTATACACTTCATTAGTTTTTCAGTGTCACGAAAGGTTAATGAGGACAAACAACTCTCCTCTCGCCCAGGTTGTACATCTTAAAAAGTTAGCACTGCAACTTATTCGAGTCTAAATAGCAATTATTTTTGTGCTAAATAGTGCTTATTCGTAGCCACTTATTCTTCAGGCAAGGGTCAAAAATATTTGATGATTGATGGAACAGATTTTAATGCGTAACCGTCCTATTGTGTAAAACCACAGATAACATAACATTACATAGTAAAACATAAGGAAACATGGGATGCTTATAATTACGGATAAGATAATATGACATACCCATTATTAATAATCTTTTACTTTACTGTAGTGTACTCGCCCAAAATATCAAATTGTTTCTCTTAATATTTGACCGTACTACAGTAGGTACTTAAATATCTGTAACTATAATTATATTGAATTACGAAATAATTAATATAAACCTTAATAAATATGAGTATTAATTGGATATTTGCCTTTTTTATTCTTAACTGAATCCATAAGCTTGGTATAATCATGCACATAAAAAATAAACTGTGACAGGTGTGTGTGTTCATGGCTATGAAAAAACTAGTATATACCTAAGTTACACGTGAAATTTCAGAGGCTTATTTCTACGAAACTATTGGAAATGAAATAATACTTTATCATTACCATATCTTTACCATTATGAAATAATACTTTAGGGTTTGCATACACTAATGGGAAACTACTACTACACAGAGTCTCGTCCCGAAGTGATTTTCCCACACCTTGTAAATTAAAATAGTTTAGGTAACCATACATATATACTAAATTACATTACTAATAAATATTCAGTGTGAATTACAAATAATGGAGGTTGACTTCCAGACACTGTTTACTTAGTTTACTGTCAGTGAGTGAAATGACAAGACACACATAGCTACGTAAGATATAATTATTCCAAATGTATTCATTTATATTTAGCGAGCGTTATGAACTTGTCACATATCTATATACTTATGCAACTTAATCGTCAATTGGATAAGACGATTATTTACTTATATTTATACAGGATTATCCTATTATATAATGAAGAATGTGCAAAAGATATTAACGAGTAAAATAAAAATATATCATAAAAATTCAGCTGTAAATTTTCATTAAATTATAGATGAAATAAGAACGGTTATAGATATAAAAAGAAATGTAATAACAAAAATATTTTTTACTTCAAATATGCATAGACGTAATGAAAAGAAACTGCTCTTTGTAACTATAAAATAGTCTGTAGTCACATTCAATATTACAAATCTGAAAATGTGTCTATTTGTTACCTTTACGCAACTAAATGGCTGAATGAATATTAATAAAACTACCATGAAGAAATATTGTATCACTATTTAAGGTTGGGTAGCGACGGAATGTCTTTTAATGAAAGTAATAAATAATACTTACCACATTTTTTCTAGACTTATATTAATCACAACCTTACAAAAGACAAAACTTAAAACTGAAATTATGAAAATGTATAAAAAACATACGTCAAAAATAGAAAAAAAATGACGTGTTTTTTATACAATGAAATCATCAAAACGTGTATCTCAAAACGAGGGTGGATTTAGACTAGCTCTCTTATTAACTGATCTCAAAAATGAATATTTAGTTGGGGTGAAATATGTCAAATACAAAAGTTGGTATTAAAAACAGTAAAGTCGCGGGTAACAGCCGTAGCAGTGCTTTGTAGTGTATATAGTACAATAAGTAAACGTATGTTTGCAAACAAAACACCAACTTTTGTATCTGTGAAATACCTATAACATTATTATTCGTTTAAGATATATATAATTTTTTCAAAGTATTACTACTTATGTAAAGTTTGTTCATTATTTTATGATATACATATAAATGTTTATGACTATCCAATATGTTATCAAAAATGTCCATGACGTCGTAGGTAACCTAACAATGCAGTTGTAATCAATTTCCTTCATTACTTATTTATTATCGACTAATCTACTTGCTTTGATAAGGAGTAAAAGGAGTCATATTTTTATGAATGTATTTTTTAATATTAGTGTCACTTTATTTCTCGTTGGTCACACATGAAGACACACATTTTTGTGTCTGTCTCAAAGTGGATATAACTACAAATATCGTTAAGCGTAATGTAGATAAAAATATTGTGCACATTTGGAATGTGAAAGACACTACTACAATAAGTTTCAGAATACAGCTGTGATTACAATAGGTGTTTTTATTTAATTCTAAGACATCGTGATGGGTATTGTGACGTCAAAACGATCAAAAAAGCAGCCGGACAATATATTTGGAAGGGCGCGATGGAACGAGCAGAAGCGAGATCACAGCGGAAAAGTGAAAGCAAATCCGGGAAACAGAAGGTCGCGTGCATTAGAACAACCCGTGAAACCAGCAGGAATGGCACCGACGCCGCTGGTGGCGCCCGCCACGCCGCCGCCTGCTCACATCCGCTCCTATGACGACGATGCCCTGGATAATATGCGACGTCAGCTGCGTTTTGACACTAATGCTTTTTTACTTAACAATATTCTACTCTCGGTGCAGTTCTTCGATAATTATGAAAGGTGAATCTCCACTGTTTATTTATTAATAAACTGACGATCTACCGGCTAGTACCTAAACGGCAACTAACGCGTACATATGTATGCATATAACATTACGCAGTCATGTGACGCATTATGCATGTATTGCCATTCCGGAGCACTAAAGTTATGCTGTGTTCTGTAATTTTTTTCCCTTTCAATACAATACACACTTTACAAAGCAAGCTGTTTGACATCTGGTATATACTCGGATTTCTACAAAATCACATGGAAATAAATAAATATTTCCATGGTTTTAAATTAGGTATGATGATTAGGTAGGTACGATGATCTCGGTGGTTTAACGGTTTCGCGCACCGGTTTACTTCTGATTGTCGCGGGTTTGATTCCTCGCACGATACAAACAGTTGTATTAATGACTATGATTGTTTGTATCGGTCGGGGTTCACAAAAAATTGTTTCTATTTATATCAGTTGTCTAGTACCCCTAACACAAGCTCAGCTTAGGATTGGAACTTGGGCCTTGGGACTTGATGCTGATGTGTGAACTGTCTGAGATATTATTATTACTTATATCAATAACATCATCAAAGGTTGCTTATCCTGATGAAGATGGACAAATTACCGGCATCAGTGTGTAGTATATATTATATGGAGATGTATTTGTGTAATTCATTTTTTTTTTTTTTATGTGTTCAGTTTATTTCTTTGATTTCCTATTTTGTTATTTTGTTTTAGCGCAAGCCAATACTACATACTTTGTGTTAATTAAGTGAAACCTATAGTAGCTTTAATTTTACAACATAAGTTAATGTAAATGAAATTGTAACGCTGTTGGTTTCTAATAAAAAAAAAAAAAAAAAAGATGATAAGCATACCCATCAATTGCATTGTCTTGCAAATCTAAACGCTGGTAAATTATTTTACTACCGACATTCTTACGGAAGCTTCTATCTTCACTTTTAAAATCTAAATACAAATAAACATCAAAACGTAGTTTAATATTATAAACATTCGTCTGATGGTTAGCTGGTCTCTATTATATTTAAAGTTGTTATCGAAAATAGATACAGTGTGTTTAGTGTACTTAGATTTCGTATCTTTAGCGATTTTTTAGAATCTGCATGACACACTTTATTGTAAATTTGACATTATTATGACAGGGGCGTGCTGCCTACGAATCCTCTGATTGGTTGTTTTAAATGTTGCATATATATAGAATTTAATTGTGCGACGAGTAGTAGATTAATTATGTTTACTTTTATATGTTTTTTGTAACATTATGTACATAAACCTATTCTTTGTAGTATTCAGTACTGTATTTTGAGATATTGTTAGTACTTTATAAGCCTTCTTCAAAAATACAAAGATCACTCCATAACTAAAATGGGATAAAATTAGTAGGTAATAAACCTAATCCACTGTTAACATGATAGTGTTGCCGTTTTATAATTTTGATATATTTATAATATATAAGGTATAGAAAATTTTAAATTTTCCCGTCAACAATATTCGATATTAAAGAGTATTGAATAATAATAAATTAACTCTTAGTTCCCCTAAGGGTTGATTTATTATTATTAGCTCTTGTAGTATAGGCAGTTTAAAATAAAGTATATACATAAATACTTATATAAATAACAACAGTCTTATGTGACAGAATAAAACAAAAAACCGTACATTGGATCTAACAATAAATGTTATTATATCATATAGCGTCTTTATCAAGCCGTATTCATAATCCACAGCCGAATTTATTAATCTGCATAATTTATAGTCATATAGATTTAAAATTTTAGTTGATATGTATACGTGTATACATTGAATATTATAAACCGCGACTAGTGTTAATTGTTATGTATGTAGTAATGTAGTAATATAAAATAGATTCAGATTCTAATTATACTATAAAGTTACATTAAGTCCCTTATTTTACCTTGTGCCTAAGCAGATACTATATTTTTTTTAAGTAAATGAGGATTTCTTTATGATTTTTATTTAATTAATTGTCGTCCATCGGTAAAAATGTGGATATAATTATTTTAAATTTATAAATTTGATAGTTTTTATGATTTTATTTACAGGCAAACAGAAGGGCATATATATTTTCTATATATACCAAAATATATATATGTGTTAGACGCATGGTAGTTTGTATTTTTTTGTAACTGAAGCGGTAAACAAGCTAACGGCCTACCAGCTCGTAAGTGATAACCATCCCTATATATATATACTTATATCTGAACAGTAACAAGAATATCACAGCACCATGTACATCACGTCATCATGTGATGTCCGTGTACGTGTTAATGTATTTTAAACTGTTAATATAAAAATATATTAGTTTTTTGTACTCCTCCGTATGAACCTTTCGCGTAATGTTGGTAAAAAGGAGTTTCATGTACCTACATTGTAGGTATAGTAGTAGTATACTACATAGTACAAAAAATATTATTAAATAAGCAAATAAATTTTATATACATTGTCTTTTTATACACACTACATCCATAATACCTTTAGATAGCTTTGATCCAGTATGGTTTTAAGATACCGACATACGATAATTAATTTGTATCTATTTACCTATAGGTAAGTATATTAAATGATTACTAAAACATTTTTACGTTATCTCAAATATTTTTGTGGTATTTTTTATCAGTAAATTAATTATATTGTTGTCACATGTTTTTTCTTTTCATATAAATACCAAGTAACTTACGGAAAAATATTCTGAATTTAGCATTCAATTTCCTAAGTAATCAGTAGGTATTATATTAGTTATTTATATTCTACAGGATTAGCATATGACAAACTGAATGGTATTAATTGTTCACCTATATTGAGATTCGTTGAAAGTTATATAATATTAATATAATAATTATAATAACAAATTAAATGGCGCCAACTAGAGCTTGTGTTATGGGTAGGTGCTAAACAGCTGACAGTAATATAATATTTTTAGAGATGCGTCAACTACGCTAGCTATTATTTTATTAGTAAATTAATAACGATAAACAGTAATAGAATACAATATTAACAATATTAAAAATAACGAGTAGGTACCTAATACTTGTTATTTTTTTAACATTTAAGATATTGTCCTATATGCTGACAATATACCCATGTATAACATATTACGTTATTAACAATTGAAAAATTACGTTGTTTATTAAAATTTTATGAACATAAACAGAAGCGAAAACAAGCTGGTTTCGCCCGATTACAATTTTTTAAATAATATGTGAAGATAAAGACTTCTGAAACTTTTATTACAGGGAACTCCACCATATGCAGACGAACACGGTGGATCAGGAGCATGATATTAATGAGGCTATGGTTGCACATCATAAACACGTATTCTTCGCGGACCGTTTACAAGAATGCGTACATGAATTTGTACGTTATCATGGGAAAGAAGGTCTTAATGAACCGCTGCTATCTTACAGACTCTTCGTCATTTATGACAATGTAGAGGCCTGTGAACCAGGTGACACATCAGACTACAGTGCAGTTCTTGATGCTCCATTTTATAAGTTATGCATACAAGACAGTAAAGAACCAGGTAAAGTTAAATGCACGTAATATAATCATAAAAAAACACGTTCACAATTTACTAGCCTCGATTATTTAAAATATAATGTAAGATGACTAAATTCAAATTGTATTTTAATGAAATCTTAAATTGTCGACTTTAAACGCAATAAAATTAGTACCATAGATATAAACCAATTTAGAAGTAAACTTTATTAATTAAAGAAGAATTTATCACATTTTGTTTTGAAACTGTGAAGTCGTTGAACACAAACAAAATATAGTGAAAATGATTTTCGGTATTTATAAAATGAAATCCATTTTTAGATAGGTATTTGCGTTTAAATAGCTATACATACTTTTATAAACTAGGGTTCTTTTAGTGATGAAACAAATCACAGTACACTTTTCATTATTATGTGTTCAGACACTGCACACACACAGAAATTTTGCTGTTTTAATAAATGTATAGACTAACATGATACTATTCCGTATGCATTTTCGAGAAAATGAAAATCGGTTAGTATTTATTAAACAAGTAATTCTAGTTTAACTAAGCATAACACTTTACCTTCTTGTGCCTTAACATTTTTCGAATCCATAATATAGGATCTATGTTTATATTTACAGGATTCGTCAAATTGAAGAAGTTAGAGGTTTTAGAAAGTGCAAATGCGAAAGAAACCGATAAAATTACACAAAGTAAAATAGATTCTGATGACACTGTATATTCAGATTCAGAACGAGAGTCTAATGCATCAGATGATTTTCCGTCCACATTTAAAGGAGAAGATTTATTGGATAGTATAAAACTCAGAATAAAGGAAAATTCCACAGAGAAAAATTTAATATATAATCATAATAAGAAAATAAATGAAAGTACGCATACGGTAGATATATCGAATAGAAGATCCAGTGGCCCTATAAAAAAAATTAGTGTGCAAGCGCAGAAGAGTAGTATTTCTAATATTAGAAATATGCGTAAAGTAAATTCTACATTAGGAGAAAATATGGATAATAGAAATCAAAGTCAACATAAAGCAACCACAAAAGAAACAATTCATGATAATGAATACCCCAAGAAATCTATATTGAAAAATAATACTCGTAATAATACAATAAGTGGCCCATCAAGGGATGAACAAACTATGTTATCTTATATCGACACTAAAGCTGAAGATACTGAAACGTCTGGTTATAGATCTACTTCTAATAGCAGTCGCCTTAATTCATTGAGTGAAACAGAATCCGACTATGGATATTCGACTATTACTGAATCAACCACCCCAAAGAGAATTGAACTAAGTATGCTATCAAATACTTCCTTAATTTCTGGTACTTTGCCGGAAAATTCTTGGATTTCAATATATACCCGAGCCGATCATTGGAATCAAGAAGAAGAAGAAGAAGAAAATAATGAAGACATAGAGCCTAAAGTTTCTGAACTTCATTTGTATGAGACTCATTACTATTTAAGTTCTATGAGGTTTATGAGAAATTTTGTTGATATTTTTATTACGGATCTAGGTACCAGTTTAGGTTTATCACAAGAGTCTATTAAAAATGCATTATCTCAAGGCGCAAGTATTTATTGTGACACAATATTAAATGGAAAAGAAAAACGCTATGAAGTATATCCAGCTCTTATAGCAGCCTGGCCAAACGCTGCTAATCAATGGGTCATTCGAGAAAGAAAAATAATTCAGAATCCTAGAACCAATTTCAGTTATCAGTGGCCTACTAAACAAATGGTTCATAAAACTATCGACTTTGGTTGTTTTCTTGTACCAATTGGGTACAGACCTAAAAGAGGATTAAATTCTGAACAACAGTTGCAATGGAAAGTAATATTTCCAGCAGCTGAACGTTTTTTAGATAAATGTTTAGCTCATAGTCATATCAGATGTTATTTGTTTGCATTGACTTTGTTTAAAACGTTTTTGGAAGGCGAAACATCAAAAGTAGGGATAGATGCGAGTCACATAAAGAATCATTTGTTCTGGCAATGTGAAGACAATTTTGCAAAATGGCCAGAAGATCGCCCTGGTGAATCACTAAGATTATTTTTAGAAACATTTTATGTGCATATGTGTCAAAAAAGATTGCCAAATTATTTCATAAATAATTGCAATGAATTCAAAAGCATTCCTAGACCATTACTAATGTCACTCCAAAGAACGTTAAAAAATATTTTAGAAAGCCCAGTACCACACGTTTTACATGCGCTGGACAAAATAAAATATGTCAAGAAAGATTTTTACCCCAAATTGAATTGTCGTAGACTTTATGCAATTTTAACCTGTAAAAATCTAATGCGAGTTATTAATCCAGCAATCGTCACTCCGGCTCCAGTACAATCTAACGACAGTGATAGTGACGAGAAGAATGAGCAAATTTTAACCGAATATGCTAAAGCACAGGATCGGTCATATCGATGGAAGAAAGAACAACTTAGACGAGTGGAAGAAAGTAAAAAAAATGTATCTCTGAAACAGAAGACTGCTGTCAAACAGAAAAATGACATAAATCCAAATGTTAGTACAAAATCCCATTTATTTTAATTTTTAATATTTATAATTTATAGATTTCATCATTTTTTAATAAGTGCATTTAATAAAATAAAGCTGGAAAATGTTTAATTAATTGATATTTTGTAAATGCAATCATTGCAGCTTTTATTAATGTACAAAGTTTTAGTCTAACAATGTATAATATTTATTTCAACTATTTTGTAGCATAGCATATATTTGAGTATAAGTATAACACGTTGGTCAAAATAATACTCCTAGGTCAAAACTACTTCCTACACTAATATAAAATTAGTGTAGGAAGATTATATCTTTTTATTATATTTCTGATCTTTATTGCTCTAGAAATTGTTAACTTATTATGATATTTAAAATAGATATATCGTTTACATAATATTGATATAAGGATAAATAAAAAAAATTATAACATTTTTTGTTTTGCAGGTCGTACTTCCGGCAAAAATGGAAGCAGAACGCCGGCGTTTAGTACTTGAATTTTTCATACCTCATTTTATTGCTATGTCAAGATCAAGCGAAAAGTTTGAAGCAATAGGTCAAGCCATTATATACTTGGAACAAGCTCAAAGACTTTGCTTACTTTTATTAGAGGAGCCTGGAGGTGACATAGCGGCAAATGAATATATGGACGTAATTCGTGACAAACTAGTAGACTGTCAACGTAAATTAGCCAATCAAGTAGGCTATAAACTAACAATGAGAAGAGAAAGCAATGCTGATCGCCCGCTGCCAAAGGCAATCACGAAACGCAGGCCGAAATTTGATAATATTAATGGCAATAATTCCCCTACTAACGCACCTACCATTACACCGTTTACTTTTGTAGAAATTCATGCGGATGAAGTATCCTCTACTCATGTAAAGCTTACGGATACAGAAACAGAAGAAGAATCAAGATTATGAGAAGATAAAAATATAGGAACGCTAGATATACATAGCACTATAGGAATATGACCTATCTTTCAGTTGTACGCATTGAGCGTGTTTTAATTTGTACTAAAAGAGTAACTACCTACAGCTTCCACCAGTTGCTATGGTTTTTAATATACTTACCGCAAGTTCATGCGAAAGCTTTTGAGTTGTCACCAATTAGTTGTATAGTGTAAGAAACACGTTTTAGTCGTGTAATATGGTGCGAATCATAATGCTTTTACGAAGTCTGATACGATTTTCTCCATTTGGTCATGGCTATTGACTCTTATATTTTGTTCTATATAAATCACAAAATGTTTACGATATAATATTGAGTGCACTAGCACTGGGCTAATTGATACACCTAGTGTAATTTTCCTTTCTTTTCGACTTTCCAATAAGTATAAGCAATTTAGTACGTAGTACTATATTATCTTATCTGTGGTATATATACATAGGTATCTCCGTAATTACTTTTGTTTCTAACGTGTTTGGCGCAACCCTTGAAATAATTGACAATGAAATTTTATGGTTTAATACGTTTTAGCTAGAAAATAAAATGACAACTGTCATTATGTTATCTCATAGTCTATTCGAAGACCAATTTTTAAGTCCTATCTAAGTCCATTTATTTAAATATTGGTTAAATTATTATTTTATATAATACGATTTTCATTGAAATAACTTGAAAATAATTATTTATCTAATAACTAAAAACGTAATGTCTTTATTTTATTAATTTCTGTATTTGACATTTGTAGCGACATTTTAACCAATATAGTAGGTATAAATAATAACTTTAAATTTTATAAATAAGTATGTCCATAAGTTTTTTGTGGACTATATTTATTCTCAGATTTAATTAGTGTTGTTAAAATAATTAATATTACTTTTATTTACTATTAAATACTTGATGTTGTTAATATATTATAAGCATCGGTTTAATATAGGAATATGTTATTTGATGTAGAATCCCAGTTCATGTATTTATTTACAGGTTGTGTAGATAAGTTTCGGAATTGTATACTAGGTATAAATATGTTATAAGTATGTATTGATAACGTTAATTCGAATCTCTGTCTAATAATAAATGACAACATTTAAGTCTTCTTTTTTTATAATAACCAATACTTACGTACTACTTACTAGATGTTATGTATTTCTTCTCATAATAGAAAGTAATGATTGGTATATTATTTTTTATTTTATCTAGATTTTTCCATCCGCCATGAGTATTTTAACGAGTACATTTAATTTATTTATTAACAATGTATTATTAACTATTGTGTAGAGTATGAGAGAAAATAATATAGATTGGAAAGAAAATGGAGTAACTATTAACGTTATTTAACATACTGAAGTAAGTAACACTGTGAGACTGCCAATATGGCTAAAGTACACAATAATTATTTCTCTGCTAATGTCAATTAATAAGAAACTAAGTATAAAAAATAAAAATCTTTATTCATATTTACATATGTCTAGATATGCAATTAATTTTTGTAGTCAGATAATATAATATTTACATCACAAGCAATACTGACATCACAAAATTACACTAGAGGATTAATCCCGGCAACCATGGCAAGGAGGGCCATCCGCACATACATCCCGTACTCAGCCTGCCTGAAGTAAGCAGCACGAGGGTCGGAATCGAATTCGGGCGAGATCTCGTCGACTCGAGGCAGTGGGTGCATCACGACCATCCGTCGGCGCGCTCGTGTCATCAACTGTGGTGTCACCACCAGCACACCACGCATCTGTAAAACAATTACAATTATATAATAATTATATATAGCCGAAAATGAACAACTTACACATTTTATTTTATGAAACGTCTATTTTAATCGTAGGTCTATTAATTGTATCCATTTTTCTTTCCTATCAAATCACCAATTTAAAACTGTTTCCAATAAATCTCTCTATACATCTCTTTTTGTATTATAATATATTCACCAGTTTTATTTGATTGTGAGTAATATTTTTATCGCCAGGATTTAATCCAATGTTAATCCCAAAAACACATTAAATTTAGGTAAACAAAATAAAATCAAGTTATTCTTATATTAATTAAATACTTGTAATTGTGTACTTACTTTTTCATATTCTTCTGGACTTTGAAATCTTTCGCGTTGGATTCTAGTCATATACAAAACGTGAGTGTCACCCAACACATCTTCGAGACTATCAAAAACTCTTTGGGGTATGCCTTTTTTTGCTACAAATTCCATTATATGTTTTGGCATTCCCAGACCTGGAGGGCTAACGTACTGTAACTGAACTTGATATAAAGTTAGAAGACGAGCAAGAGAGTGAACTGTGCGTCCGTTCTTTAGATCTCCCACCATGGTTATAGTCAGTCCATTTACTGTACCGATTTCCTCACGTATCGTAAAGATATCCAGTAAAGCTTGCGTAGGATGTTCGCCTACTCCATCTCCTGCATTAATAATCGGTTTGCGGCAATGACGTGACGCCCGCTGTAACGAGATATTTGTTAACTTGTAATTTGATGTGAAATATGCATACATACCGTCACGACTGATACGTCCCAGATCAGGTAGTCGAGACATTGTCAATTGCTGATGTTGTGGTGAACACCTGCCTTATAATGGGCATAATTCTAGGTAGTAAATCTAAGAATAGGCAACGTTGATATCAATAATTAATGTGAAATAATAAATAATTATTAAACGAGATTTAATATTAATATTTAAAATTAGTACATTAAAACTTACAGCAACTGCACCAGGTTCTGGATGACGAAGAACAACAACATCTGAATAACTTGCCATTACTGCTACACTGTCCTCTAATGTTTCACCTTTCTTAGCTGAAGAACTAGTGGCATCGGTATGAATAACAGAGCCTCCCAATCTTTGCATAGCTGCTGCAAAACTGCAACTCGTGCGTGTACTCACTTCATAAAATACAGAAGACATCACTTTTCCACGTAGTATGTCATCTAAATTACGACCCTTATTTACGCTAGTTTTCATAAACTGTGCTAGATTAAATATATCATTGAGAGTTTCTTTGCTAAAAGAATCAACTGTTAAAATGCTTTTGCCGAACAGGTCACTACGTTGGCGGTGAGATATTGGTACTTGCGGAGGATTGTAGTTTGAACTACTGTCACAACGCTGCCTATTACTAACTGGCAAAGGTGATCCAGATCTTAATCCCGATATTTCATTAAAATGTACATTCAATTTATTTTGTCCCTCATGCTTACTGTCAATCTGGTCTAATTCAAGGTCACTAAGTCGGCTCATATCTCCTGACAAATGTAAGTCTAATGCAGAGTTTGGACGACTTTGTTCTTTTTCAGTTTTTTCAATGGAATATATTGGAAATGATTGTTTCTTAGGTGCAGGCCAGTCTCGAACATTTTGACCAAATCCTGGAGGTATTAAAATTTGTCCTTCAACATAAGCTATTTCACCACGTAATGTTACACGGTGAATAGCACCACATACTTGCATGCCTGCAAAAGGTGTCCATTTTGATTTTGAAAATTCCATCGCAGATGGTATTGTCCATTCATAATCCATGTCAACCTCTACATAAGTATTAGGTTGTTCAGGAAGATTAAATATTTTTCTGGGATTTCTATGAAATTTATTTATGATATCTTCTATAGTTAATCGACCATCGTGAACAGCATTTAATAATAGAGGTAAAATTGTTTCTAAGCCTGGAAATCCTGGAGGCGGTTTTTCTGAATTTTTCTCTTCAACAGTATGTGGTGCATGATCTGTTGCAAATATATCAATAATATCTATGTTTTTCCAAAGTTCAGCTTGATCTTCAGGGCTACATAGAACTGGGCGCACTTCGGCACGACCTATTCCGATTCTATGCATGTCTGTTGTGTTTAAGAATAAATGATGTGGACATACCTCACATGTTACTTTTAAACCTCGTTCTTTGGCAGCTTTAATTATTAAAATTTCTTCTTTTCGAGCAACGTGACAAATATGTATTGGTCTATCCAGTAAAGACGCCATTAGAATAATCGCTCCAGTCTTTTCGCGTTCTGCATGCGCACAGACCGGAAATTTCTTTGGCCAGTTCTGGAGATGTCTCTGCCAAACAATCATGTCATCAAGTGTTAAAGTTGTGAAAGTTTCATTCAAGTACATCTTGAGAGCTGCAGCTTGAGGAGCTAATTCAGCTACAGTTTCACAATTACTTGATGAGGCTCCAACAAATAGAGCATAATCACATCGGGCACTAACACGAGCTAATGTAGATACATAATCATATGAGGAGCGATCGATTATAGGTGGATTTGTATTCGGCATGGCACATATCATTGTGATACCACCAGCTAGAGCTGCGGCAGTACATGTATCCAAATCTTCTTTATGCGTAGCACCAGGTTCGCGGGCATGTACATGCACGTCGATAAAACCTGGCAGTTTTATTATGTTTCGTGAAGTCATACAGTCTGTATGCGTTTTCAGAGCTGGAGCATCGCCACATTGTTGCATAGCCTGTGGTAAGAAATAAGATAACGTGAAACAAATATAATATCATTTTCATTTTTCATTGTGTATGCATATGCTATTTGTAGTAGCACATGCATATATATACTGTTTAAATAGTATTCATATAAAAGCCATAATTAGTAATTGTTACTACTAAGCTGAGTGTCAGCCATGTTGCCAACCATATTTAGAAATAATATAAGATAAATTATTATTGTAATTGTTCTAAGTGTGTATGTATGTATGTATATATGTATATGTAAAAATGGTTGACAATAAATGTTTTTCTTTCTTTCTAAGCTAACTGTGCTCGTCGTTTCATCCGCGTGAAATTTATAGCCTATGTGATATTCTAGAGCATAACTTTACAGTAATACAGCTATTACTGTAAAGTTTTATCAAAATCAGTTGAGTAGTCTTTACGTGAAAGAGAAACAAATATTCATCCATTCATATACAGTCACAAAATTTCGTGAATTTAATATTAGTAAGATAAAACAATAATAAAAATTTATTTTAATTATACAGATACGTTACCTTCACTAGTAATTTTGCACATTTTACGTCCGTCACTAAAGGTACAGCATAATCAACAGCTAATCTTCGCGTGCGGTATCCATGGGTACTAAATGAAGAAACACGGCGAGCTCCTCCCCTCATAGGTAGGTTTATAACTAAATCCAGCTGCCGTCTTGCCATAAAATCTGCAAGATGCATAAGTTCGCCATCGAACCTTGAATCTTCAGGATCTCCAATATGATCGAATGTCCATTGCACGCTTTCAATCTATTTGCGATAAACAATAATATACAAAATAATTAATGATTGGTTGTTTAATAAATCAAATCCCAGGGGACGTCACATCATTTCTATAGTTTAGTACTATAAATTACACATTGTGTGCCTTCTCGTCTGTACTAAGAGCGACATTAAAATTGGGTCTGCCTCAATTTTAGCCCGTTACGTGAGTCTGGCAGGTTGGAACTCGTTTTCAATTAAGTGAAGTTAGCACTGTTTTTTTTTCACCGTAAGCACCAGATATCTATATATATATATATAACTATTGTTAATAATAAAATGACCAGTAAACAATAATTCCTTGAAACATAAGTCTCTAGTGGCACAAATAGACAAATATGCAAACGATAATTATATATACAATTTCTTTTTGATAAAAAAATTACATTAAATAATAATAGGAAAATACGAAATATAATAGAAAAAAAACGATTAGAAATCAATTCTTACCTCAATACCATGTTCGGTATAAAAATCTCCAGTGCCCATGCTAGCATATAACTTGTAGCCCATTTTTTGTAATGCACGCACACTTGGTAACAGTTCTAATTTATGCTGTAACATATATAATAAAATATATTATCTTTATGTTTAATAAGTTTTCGTGTAAGTAAAACATATTGAATTATATATTATGATGAGATGTATATTAACCTTAAATGTTCCCACAGACAAGAGTATAGCCTTTTTTGGTATTCTGAACCCAGTGCTCATTAAAGATTTCAAATAAGCTTCATAACGATTTTCGCCAAAACATGCCACTTCACCCGTAGATGCCATTTCAACGCCCAACGTAACGTCAGCACCAGAAAGTCTAGAGAACGAAAACTGAGGTACTTTTACTCCAACTTTTCCGCAGCCAGTCATTACGTCCACAGGATCAACAGGAATATTTAAGATTAATTTGGTGGCCATGGCGACAAAATTGTGATCTAGAGTTTTAGATACAAATGGAAAAGATCTTGAAACTCTAACATTGCATTCAATAACTTTTAAATCATTATCTTTTGCTATTAACTGCATATTGAACGGACCTGTCACATCTAATGTCTCTGCTATGATGCTAGAAATTTCTTTTATTTTGTCAAATGTTTCATTGTTAATATCTTGAGGCGGTGTCACCAATGTAGCATCACCAGAATGAACACCCGCATTTTCGACATGCTCCGAAATTGCCATGCAGTAAATGATACCGTCAGCGGCAACTACATCAACATCGATTTCTTTAGCATCCATAATAAATTTTGAAATAACTACTGGATGATCTTTACTTACTAAACTTGCTGATTTTAAATATGTTTCCAGTTCTTGGTTTGAGTGTGCTACATTCATAGCAGCACCACTCAAGACGTATGATGGTCTTACTAGACAAGGATATCCTACTTCTTCACAAAAGGTTATTGCTGAATCAAGATCGGTTAGTTCTTTCCATCTAGGTTGCATTATGCCTTTTCTATCCAACATACGAGAAAATTTAAATCGATTCTCAGCATTATCTATCATATCTGGCGACGTACCTAATATTATGGCTTGTTGCCTATGAAGATCCATTGCAATATTATTTGGTAACTGTCCTCCCATAGATAATATAATACCGTTTGGTTTCTCGATATTGTAAATGTCCATTACAACTTCAAACGAGATTTCTTCGAAATATAGCCTATCACTCATATCATAATCAGTACTTACTGTTTCTGGATTATAGTTAACCATTATTGTCTTCTTACCTTGATTCCTTAATTCTCTTAAACATCCTACAGCACACCAATCGAATTCAACTGAACTACCTATTCTATAAACACCTGATCCAAGTACCATTGTAATATCACCGGGAAAATCTAAATCATGCGTACTGCCATTGTAAGTTAAATATAGGTAATTAGTGTAAGCCGGCCATTCTGCAGCAACAGTATCAATTTGTTTGACGAATGGAGTAATTTTAAACTCTTCTCTTAATTTTCTGACAGCTACTTCTGTACTTTTAATAGCTGCTGCAATTTGTTTGTCAGAGAATCCAATTTTCTTTGCCTTTTTCAATATGTTAAGTGTTATAGTTCCACTATCAACAGTTGTTAAAGTTTTGTAATAGTCTATAATATTTTTAAATTTTTCTAAAAACCATCGGTCTATTTTAGTAAGCTCATATAGTTTTTCTACGTTATAACCATTTTTTATTGCTGCTGCTAAAACAAACATGCGCTTGTCTGTAGGTTCTTGAAGTTCATTTTCATTAACAGTTTTTAAATTAGGATCAAAACCATTAACATTCTCGTCAACCATCCTTAACGCTTTTTGAAAAGCTTCTTCAAAATTTCTGCCTATGGACATAACTTCTCCTACACTCTTCATTGAACTTCCAATCTTCGTGCTGACTTTATTAAATTTTGCCAAATCCCATCTTGGTATTTTTACTACACAATAATCTAAACTCGGTTCGAAACATGCAGTGGTTACTCCTGTAACCGAATTTTTAATAACTGGTAATGGAATGCCTAAGGCTAATTTAGCTGCTACATATGCTAAAGGATAACCTGTAGCTTTACTGGCCAATGCGGAGCTTCTGGATAACCTCGCATTCACTTCTATGATATAGAATTCTTCTGAATTTGGATTAAGAGCGTATTGTATATTACATTCGCCAATAATGCCAAAGTGTCGTATAACTTTTATGGCCGTATTACGTAACATGTAATATTCCCTGTTTGAAAGTGTTTGACTTGGAGCTACAACAATCGACTCTCCCGTATGTATACCAAGAGGATCAATATTTTCCATATTACAAACTGTTATACAATTATCGTAGGCATCTCTTACTACTTCATATTCTACTTCTTTCCAGCCTTTTAATGATTTATCAATAATTAATTGGTCAGAATGGGATAAAGCATGATGAGCGAGTACTTTAAGTTCTTCTTCATTGTTTGCGAAACCAGAACCTAGTCCTCCTAACGAAAATGCAGACCGTGCCATAACGGGGTAACCGATTTGTAAAGCTGCTGCTTGAGCTTCATCTACCGAAGTTACCGCTGCACTTGGTGCAACCTTTTCTCCAATATCATGAATTTTCTCTGCAAATATTTTTCTATCTTCAGTATCTACTATAGACTGAATTGGCGTACCCAAGACATTCACATTATATTTTTCAAAAACTTTAGCTTTTTCTAATTCAACTCCACAATTTAAAGCGGTTTGCCCTCCAAATGTAAGTAAAATTCCAGTAGGTCTTTCCGCTTTAATCACTTGTTCTACGTACTCCGGAGTTATGGGCAAAAAATATACCTTATCTGCTAATCCCTTAGATGTCTGAACTGTTGCAATATTGGGATTAATTAAAACACTTTGAATTTTTTCTTCTTGCAATGCCTTTACACCTTGAGAACCTGAATAGTCGAATTCACCTGCCTGACCAATTGATAGTCCCCCCGACCCGAGAATTAAGACTTTTTTCGGCCTTTCTTGAATTGTAGGTATAAATTCCATTCTTTTTGTTATCATTTCATCAATTAGTGGACGTTTATTATTTTTATACGATATCACAGATTCAACAAATATATCGAAAAGATACTCCAGATCTGTGGGCCCTGCAGTGTGTTCTGGATGAAATTGCACGCTGAAATAGGGCATTGTTTTATGAATAATACCCTCATTAGTTTTATCGTTTTCATTAGTAAATAATGCTTTCCAGTCATCTGGTATACTATTGGCATCAACGGCATATCCGTGATTTTGAGATGTCATGAAACATCTACCAGTCCCATTATGAGTGCATGGTAAATTGTGACCTCGATTTCCATAACTGAAATTAAAATAAACACATTCTTAGATTATATATAACATACACGAGAAGGAAAAAGTTATCGGTCATTTTAAAATAAATATTCTAATTAAAATTGCTAAAGTTTACATGAAGTTGAAATGCAAATATGGTAGGTAAAACTAATATATTTAAAATAATGCTTAGAATACATTAAATAATGATAATAATATTACACAGATTACTTTGCAAATCACACAAAGACATATAATATATTTCTATATAGTCTTTCAAACAAAACTTAAATCCAAACTTAGAATTTTAAAATATTATAGTGGAGTTTCGACCTCTACTTAACTATGCATGTAAGAGTATACTGCATGCACACTTACCTCATTTTGAAAGTTTTGCAACCAATTGCAGTAGCCAGCAGTTGATGTCCAAGACAGATGCCAAAAATCGGTTTTATATCAGTTTTGTTGTATACAAGTTCTCTAATATTTTCAACTACTTTTTTGCATACTTCAGGATCGCCTGGACCGTTACTAATAAAGAGTCCATCGTATTCTTTTGGATCTAATCTATGATTCCAAGGTACCAGTATCACTTTAGCATTTCGTTTGATGAAGCATCGTATTTGATTATATTTGAGGCCACAATCGACTGCCATAATTGTAATTTCTCCATTGGGGTTAAAAATTTTTGGTTCCTGTAAATGTTATTGCTAATATTATTTACAGATCATATTATATTCGTATACATAATTTTAAGATTTTCATGCAAAATGCTAATATACTGGACGTTCTAGTAGTCACATTGATTTACTCATGACTAATGTATACAAATAATTTTATATGCCGAATTATTAATATTATTGATGCTATTGTAGGTAACTATTATTACGCAGATATAGTGCATTAGACATGCTGGTTCATGTTATATCAAATCTATAAAATTATTTTTATGGTCTGAATATACAAATGTTATTAAATTAAATGGTTCTCTTATTTATATATCATGTAAGAGTATGACTGAGGCGGTAATATAAATGAAAAAGAGCAAGCTCTTCTTCAATTTATTTTTGTTCATTCCAATTTATTATTTACGTATACCGAACCAACCATTCGCTTTCTGAGAAAGAGGTACAACAAAATCTAGTGTTTACTACAGTAATACTTACCGCAATAGAGACTTCAGCTACTAAATTTCTTCTATTTGGATCAGATAAGGGTGGAAGGGGTCCTGTAGGGGGTGTGCCCTGTACAATGCGCCCAAGAGTTACGCCAGCACGTAATCGGCAGGTAAGTGCTCTAGTATCTATATCGCAAAGACCAGGAATTCCGTGGGATGCCAGCCAAGAGCCTAGTGAGCAGCGTGCTCTCCAATGACATGCCCTTGTGCTGACCTCCCCGACTATTAAACCTGCTGCCCATATACGATTTGATTCGAACCATCTGTAAACAAAATAATGCTGAATTATCAGTATTTGAGCCGCCAAGGACCTTGCTACGTAAGAAATGTTTCGGCTAAAGTCATATAAGACCGTAAATTACAGTATACAGGGCATGACGTATTGTCCGTGGTATTGTTGTACATAGGTGGCTGTTACGACATATCATCTTGCCGACGGGCAAGGTAGGTGACGACCTACTTTCCTACTTTATTATTCCAATTAATGACATAAAAAAAAAGTTTGAACCCTGGACTCGGATTGACTAGATCGCTACTTATATTTGGGAACTATATTTCTTGTCACCAAAATTTATATTTGTCATCAAGTTGTATCACCTAATAAATAGATCTATAATATTTTCTTTCTAAAGAAAAAGTGTTCCCAGATACGAATTATCAAATTAATGTTGATATATGTGTAAAATAAGAGATAATGATCAATCTCTTATTTTACACATATATTAACATTTTAGTGCAGTACTTAAATATAAACTTCGTTTTTATAATTACAGTTTTATTACTTAAATAATAGTTTTATGCTCAGAATGCTATATCTGTCACCAAATAAATCGATCCCTGACTGCGACTCTTTTATTTCTTAGTTTGTCCCAATACAGTAGTTACATTTTATTTCGTTCAGTTATTAAAATAATAGTACCTATATGTTACCAATTTAATACATCAATTTATAATTTTAAAGAAATTATGTTTAAGGAGGCGGAGACAAAATGGCGCGCTCTTAAAAATTGACCAATCCGGCCTCAACGATGGAAATGCAACTGCCCTGCGTTTTACAAAAAATATATGTGCAAACATATTATCGGAGTAGCCATACGCTTAAAGCTGGCTAACCCCCGCAAAAATGTGATTATCGGCCAGTAAAGAAAAAGGGGCACCCTTTAAAATCCAAACCAGCGCTGATTATTATTTTAACAATAAAGATTGATTATTTACTTTAATTAAGAGTTTTATTAACTATTCTGCTATCTCTTTAAATTAGTTCGCTTAATACTTATCAGGACAAACCTATTATAATACATACAAAAACATTTATTTGCTACTAGACCCTATATCTCCATGATTTTAAGTGATTTATTGTGGAATTGTAGATTTATTAAATAGAAATAGAAATATAAATAATCTTTATTCAAATAAACTTAATATAAGCACTTTTGAATAATCAAGTTTTTTTATTCTACCGCTTATTTGGAATGCAGATTCATCACAAGAAGAATAAGCAAGAAACTTATGTGTTGCTCTTTTAAATAAATATTGAATTACTTATATTTAATTAACAACAAGGATTAGGCATGCGACAATCAACATAGAAACCGCTACGCACTTAATCTCTGTTCAATCAGATAACATTGTCAGCGCTATGAATTTTAAGTTAGATATTTTCTATAAAAACATTATTACCATTTATAAATTCTTCAATTTTATAATAAGCTTTTTTACAAAGAAAATATTTTATAACACATTTGAATTTTTTTACTGGCAAATTGACTACAGACTCTGGGAGTTTGTTGCAAAACCTTACGCAATTTCCATAAAACGAATTACTGACTTTCGTCAAACGGCACTTTGGTAAAATAGTATTGTGTGGTACTATATTGTTTGGTGGCTACGTTTTGGTGACAAATCTACTATTTTGGAGATAACTCTATTATTTAAGAAACATAAAACTAATTAAATTGGCGATAGCTTAGATGATACCCGTTATATAACGGGTATCATTTAAACTAACTAAACTTGTAACTGATTTACTTCATGTAATAAAATTGTGGATTCACTGAATTTCACTTTATAAAAAAATTGTCCAAGAAAATCGATTTACCTGGGTAAACCATGTTCATCAATATCCTTTTCATCTGGTACTCCATAATTACCAATAAGTGGATATGTAAGGACCAATAATTGTGCGTGATACGATGGGTCTGTTAAGGACTCTGGGTAACCCACCATGCCGGTTTGGAAAACTAAAAAAAACAAACAATTTGTAATCTGTGGCTTGCAGAAGTCTAAAATTAATTATTTATACCTACTAATTGGAATGATACAACTGTGGACGAACATGCACGTATGAGGAGAGGTTGGCAAGATAGATCTTTCAAACTTTATTATATTTAGCTGTAATTACAACCATTGTATTAATGATACTAGAATTCTTGTCTCTATTGTCTATATTTTGATATTCCTTATTTGAAATTCTATGTAATTAAACGGAATTTGCGTATGAAAAGAAATAATAATAAAGGGCCACATTATTAAAATCAAAGTAACTTTACTTTTTAAGTAGGTATTTGTACGACTTTTGATTTCACCTAAGATGATTCCAAATACTAGTACATATAGTAAAAAGCTACTACTATTTGGAAATTAATTAAACTAATTGTCAATTACATTACAGCGGCATTTACAAACAGTTGAATTTTACGAAACAACCTTTTTAATTGTTGACTACGAATTAACTAAAAATGAGACTCACCGACTTCTCCTTCAGCCGGAACTTTGGCGCCGAAGCTTCTGCCATGAAATATAGTGCCATCTGCTAGCACTAAGCTGCATGGCGGGCCAATTTCACAGTTCAAATCGTCCGACATTTCACTGAATTATACCTATATGAACAATACATTGACAACAGTTAAGAAGAAAAATGTAAAAGATAAGGAAGTATGAATCTGGAATAACAAACGGATATGAG
This sequence comes from Achroia grisella, assembly GCF_030625045.1. Taxonomy (NCBI): domain Eukaryota; kingdom Metazoa; phylum Arthropoda; class Insecta; order Lepidoptera; family Pyralidae; genus Achroia; species Achroia grisella. The sequence continues at coordinate 1,280,582 of NW_026712938.1, forward strand.
CAAACACGACAGATACCACGTCATCATGTAATGTCCGTCATTTGTTGCTATTTCTGAGGGCTATGATGTGTCTCCGTACCCTGGTAATATCACTGCCATATGTCAACTTTCAAACCCAAAACAGTGCTTATATAGCACGGCTTGGCGACTGAAATATAGTACCGTCTTTTAGAATTCTACTATACTGAGCCTGAGAGAAAATCGCTGGTTACTGGGACGGTGACCTCCACGAGAGCCCCTGTTGAAAATCGTGTTTTATTCAATATTGACCACGATGAGCTGATCGATCTGACTTCATCCTCAAGTGGTGCGTCGCCAGCGCATACCGTTAGCGCAAGCGGAAGCACCATTTTATATTAAACAATAAAAAATCTACAATTCCAGCTGTGACACGGGGGCAGCATACCTCCCTGAAACATACTGAAATTCCTGTAATGCAGTTTATGCATGGTCCAATACATATAAAACAGAAATAAATAACCTAAAATAGATATATTTATACTATTAAACTTAACCTAGATTGTAGTAACTAAATGTTAATTAATTCCCTTGATGAAAAAGTAGTCAACTAGTACTTCTAGTGTATTCCACTCAATCCTCAAATTAAGAATGGAGAAATCCATAAGTTAACCCCATTAATTAAAAATTCCAATTCCAATTCGCCAGAAAAAAAAATTAAATATGTTATAAAATATTTTCTTTGTAAAAAAGCTTATTATAAAATTGAAGAATTGATGATGATAATAATGTTTTTTGTAGAAAACATCTAATTTGAAATTCATAGCGCTGACAATGTTATCCGATTGAACAGAGATTAAGTGCGTAGCGGTTTCTATGTTGATTGTCGCCTGCCTAATCCTTGTTAATGTAAATATAATTAAATCAATATTTATTTAAAAGAGCAATACACAAGTTTCTTGCTTATTCCTCTTATGATGAATCTGCATTCCGAATGAGCGATAGAATAAAAAACTTGACTATTCAAAAGTGCTTATATTAAGTTTATTTGAATAAAGATTATTTCTATACCTATTTCCAATATTTTGTAATTAAGTACTTCCACGCATTTTTACGAGGCAATTCAAAATACAAATAATTAGTTTCTTACGATAATAAGGGATGTATGATATTACGCACAAGATTAGTAACATTCAGTTGGCCTTTACCATTATAGCTATTTTTAGTTTATATTTACCCTTACTGGTATTATATTGGCACATTCTATTTTTATTACTTTTTTGTGATAAACGGTAATAACTACTGCGATAAACTACTTTCAACATTGAATAAATTATATGCAATTAATTTAGCAAAGCTCAACTTCTGTTTAGAATATAAGTGTATTGTATCCCCTCTCATTATGTAACAATTATTAATGAATTTAATAATATGAAAATATACAGTTTTCACTATTTGTTGACAAAATGTACCATCATCATCAGCATGTTTATCATCGATTTTTTTTAAAAATAAGTCATACCCGAAAATATTCTTTAGTGTTCTTTAACATGACATGACACCATGACTCACCCGATCGAACTGTTAGGTCAAACTATCCCGTACGAAATAACTCGGTGACAATTTAGATAGAAAACTAACAGCTCTCACATCAAACGAGTCCGCGACCGAGCCGCCGCTAGGGGCTAGCGCTCTACGCTTTCTTTAATAAGCATACTAAAATGTCGCATCCTAACAAACTGACATTATACAATGCTTGAATTTGTCCCATCCTCACGTACGCCAGTCCCGTATTTGCCCACATGGCTATTTGTTAAATTAATCAACTACAAATCTTACAAAATAAATTCATGCGACGAGTCACTGGCACGCAGTCAACTCAAACCCTTAAACTTATAGTAAGTATGATCGACTACGTAGACACATCATTACGCGATAACGCCGCCCGAGGGTTGTTCTTATTGATACTGACGACCCATAACCTCCCTATGGGTCCACCTATTCCGTCCCTAACACACACGATGACTCCGTCCTCACTGGGGTAGACGACGACCTCAACCACACCATACAGCGAAATCAACCACATTGGTGTCCCGGTCCCCCTCCGATCGATCCCCCGTCCAATTCAAACGGGAATCTAAATTATGACTGCCTCACCTGAGGTTACAACCCCTAGATGACTAGTCTTATCCATCAGACAGAGCGACATCTGCGCTCGTCCGATCCTCAGGGTTCGTTCGGTGTGGCTGTAAAGGCCAGCTGCGGTCAACAGCATTAGAATAGTATTAACAAATATTATGTTATCTGTGGTATTATATTATATTATTATTAGAATAGTCCGAAAAATTAACTTTCCAAAAAGTGGATCGTGAAACTTGTTGCCATAGCAATAGTACCTATACACAAGAAATATATTCAATTGAGTAACCCGTACTAGTTTGATGATACAGTTGAAGATGTACTTTGTATTATATGATTTGTAATATAGATTATTTCAAATCATTAAAGTCACTATTGTTTAATGCAATCAGCCACTGCGTTTATCATTACAGAATCTGGCATAAAGATTTAGCAAAACATCATTAGAATTACGACAACGATCTAACATTAGTATTATTAACAACCTTATTTGTTAGGGTTACGAAATACAGTAATTTCTTTCATACGGACACTTGAGACCCCTATTGCCATAACCTATAACATAGAGGGGTATTGTGGAATGTATGGAGTACCTACTACAGTTGGTATAGACACAGTGGCGGAGTATCGACCGGTCACTTTAATCATTGCAATGTCAAGGTCATTTGGTTCAATTTCAGTTAGAAGTACTAACTAGTAATGAAAAATTCTTGTTAGAGTAGTTCGCGAAATATAGGTATCTAAGGATGGTTAATAACACATGTACTAGATATATATAATTTACATGCACCTACTAATGTATGCTTGACCTTTTTAGTACGTAAATTATTCATGTTCTTTTTCCTTTATGTTATGCCAATATAGTAATATTCGAGGTATTAAATAATAAATTAATTATTCAAGGCAGTTAATTATATATATTTGGGTATACTTTAACTGGTATAGGAAAAAAATTAAATTAATAAATAAATAAACTATAAAATACATCACATTAATACTGAATATCACGTTGTTACTATTTATTAACCAAGCATAATGTAACAAGTAACAATACAGTCGGTCATGTACTTACTTATTTGGTTAACCCGCGTGCCGGCCACGTGGTAATATCGCGATCCTGCACGAATGGACCGGCGCTGTCGCGGTTCGCACAACGACAGACCTAAGCAGTCACGTCTCGTAACCCCGGTCTCTCCTCAGTCCTCAGCGACCGAGGCAACACGTTTACACAATGCAAACAGTAGAATGAGTTGCCATGCACAGCCCGACTAATCGCATTACCAGGGATGCCAGTCGTACGAGAATCCTTGTATAGGTATGAGATTTTTTATTGCAACCATATTTTGTATTTAACAAGTAATTAAGTTTCGTTTTTTTTGCAACACTGAAACGATTGTACCATTATTACAATTTTAAACGGTCTTAACTCTACAAACATTAATATAAATAATCTGTTTTGCCTGTATGTATGATAGTATTCGTTTTAGGTAATAGGTTTATATGATACTTTTTTAATTATTACATATACATTCAATCACACGTTTGTTCTAATTTTCGTCTATTCTCACATTCGTAATAAATCGATGCTCGAGGGTGCTAAAGTTTGTGTGCGTATTAATGATATTTATCATCGAATTCAATCAATCATATAATTTATTAACGAGAAGAAATATTATGCATGTCGGTCCGTAAATGGTGAGTTTTATATCCCTCCTTCATTTACTGAATATGATTAAATACCCGTTCATTTTTTTTCACTCGCACTGCGTGTAAATTTGTATATCTGTTCCGCTTTCTCGGAGATGTTGATAGTGTCGTCGGTGTCATGATGGTGCGTACGAGTTTGGTTATCAGTGACACTGCTGATTTGTTTGACTAATATATTGGCAGTGGTAGTGAATACTTTTTTTTTGTTTCACTGACATTATTCGTTTTTATTAACTTATTGACTTCAGCTGCGATTTGATACAGCAGAAGTTTTCGTAGGGCTAGTTGTGTTTCACTAGGTGTTTATTATATATATTTATATAGATGACACACATATACATATTTACATTATTTATATATGAAATAGTTTACGTTTATATATACATATATATGTTATTTTTATCTGACTAGCTGAAAGAAAATTTATCACATGTTTCTTATTTATTTATTTCTACAATTTCCATTAAGAATTAAAATCGGATGTAACAACATTCGAGTATTATGAGTACGAGCATATGATTATTTCAGTATAACAGTTGTGAAATGAGATTTTTACTTTGTGGTGGCATATGCCCGATATGATAAGCCTGATAACGTTGGCTGATGTATAGGAATAAGGTCTGTTACTCAAAAAGTAAACCTGTGTATTAATACAGATCCTATAACTTCACTGAACTTATTTGGTGTAAAAAGACTTGGCAAAAAAGTCGTTCAATTACAAATCTATTGCCGAGAATATAATACAAAATATAACAAATCAGCAACCCTAAGAAAACCTAAATAACGAAAACAAATGTTGAAATGAAATTTTCATAATTATGAATAATAATTATGTTATCTGTGATAATACTAAAGTTGAGGAATTTTATCCGTACCTAATAGGTAGCTGTTAGGTATATGGAATCTTAAACAATAATGAAATACAATTTTTGAAATAATTTTATTTAAGTACTGATAAAATAATTATACAGATTGGAAGAAAGTGTACACGATACGTAGTAAGTTTTAATTTGAAACTTCACAATATTATTTACAAGTCATATATATTTAAATTAATGTGTTACCTAGTGACTTTGAAATTCAGAAAGCATATTATTAATTAGGCGAAAGTATTTTCGTTTTGATACGACTAGAATATTTATTTTTTTACAAAACACCGCTACTTCCATTGAGAATGGCGGATAATCGATATCATGAAATTGATAATCATGTGTTTAATCTTTATAGGCATGTATATCTTTATAGTTTGATCAAGTTTACGAAATTAAACTTAAAGTAATCTTGAACTATTTTATAAATAAGTGTATGAGCCAGCAGCTCGTGTTTCGCTTTAAAGTAATTAGTTATTTTGTTGTTGTTGATATTTTATCTATATACAAACCCTTTATTCCAGGTGTGTATTGTTGTTTTTTTCAACAAATGTCTATAAATTTTCGATTGACATCAAAAACAATGACTTTAATTATTGATACCATGACTAATTCTATATCGATTTCAACTTTCGATAGGGCTTGGTCAAATGATGATATCTATTTTATACAAACTGATTATAATTTTCTTTGTGAAGTAAAATAAGCATAATATATTTTTTTAATCTGGTATATTTGCACTCTTAAACATAGATGTTAGAGATATTTATTATATCATAATACTCTGCTATAATAAAAATCTATAATATATGTATATCGATATTAACACTAGAATGCTATTAAACCCTTCAGGATAGATAGTAAATTATAATAATTTCTCTCCTCATTTATAGTAGATACCTTAGATGATTATTGAAGGACCTATATTTTTCATTATTTAATTAACACTATACGGTATGAATTGTTCCCGTTCTATTCAATATAGCATAGTCGATAGATTCCATCTTGAGATCAATTGGCGCCTTCTCTAATTCAAGAATTTGAAGATGGTTTCTCGCCGGCGCCGGTTTGAGCCATACACCAGGAACATATAAAGTTATTTGAGGTCCCAGTCTTGGCCAGTATCGACCTAGGTTGTAGCCATTGATCCATATGTAACCCTAAAAATAATCAGACGTGTTACAAATAAATAACGGTAAAAATGTACTTTGTAACGTAGTACATTAGCGACCGGTTCGGATTTGCTGGGGTTCAGATAAATTCAAACTACTTATAAAATAAATTTGTCCTACCTTCCATTTTTTATAGTTTTTAGTTAAGAAATGTCAAAACATTCAAGTGGCACAACTTTTAAATCAGTTTTACCTACATAACATCATTATTGTACATAATAACGAACTGTCCGTGATTAATGCGGTTTCTTCTTTTTTGTCCAAAAATGAAGCTTATTTTTTAAGTTATCTAGCAATACATCGGTGAACTGCATTCATTATCATGCAATAGTTATTGAGTTATACCTACGTGTACAAACCCAGACAGACAGACAGACAAAATAAATACAAATTAAAAACTGTTGTACTTATTAACTTCTATTGCTCTAACAAAGACATCGGCTTGATGACAATTTAATTAAATCTTACTAATATTATAAATGCAAAAGTTTGTGTGTATTGATGGATGAATGTTTATTACTCTTTCAAAAAGTAAGCTTTATAGTAATATAGCTTATAAATCAGAATAACACAGACCATAATTTATAAAGATATGTAAATTGGGTGAAATATGTCAAGTAAATTGTATTGCTTGGGTCAACTAGTAAATTATATTGACTGTTATCGTTTATCCACTGAATATCACTATCAATTGGTAGATACGTAAGGCCTACTATAGTGAATACTATTTCGGGTAGTGATACATGTTATTATAGGTACTTTTGACGACCATAATCACGTCAATTGACGTTTCATTAACCGATTGACTCTCTTGACTTCAACTAAATGTAATGCATAACAATGATCTTACAGGTTACGTCACATATTTTTTTCATCCTTAGATGTTATTAAGAAGTGCCAGTCTTTTCGGTAATATTTCGTGAAATATCATTATCATTCATCATCTGATGATAAAGTCCGAATACAATTTCTATACAATTTGTATGGGAATAATTTGTATGCATGCTTTCAAATAAAAAAAAATTATCAAATTTTTTCAAATTTTAAAAATGACAGTGTTCTAAGGCGATATACAAAAAAGTACAACCAAAATGACAACCTTCTCCTTTTTTGAAGCTGGTTAAAAAGCATATGCTAGCATAGCTACCTAGTTAGCTACATGTTGTGCTTATTAAGAATATGGAGCCGGCGTAATGAGTGAAACTATTTCCTATTGAACTACTTACCTGGCTACTATCGTAGAAAGTAGGAATCTCATAATTATATTAGATAACAATTATTTTAATACCAACTTACTTTGCTCCATCCGGTAGTATCTATGAAGGTATCGAGAGGCTCCCCAGCGGGCAAAGTAAATTCACCCTCAAAAAGTACGGGTCCTTGCAGTCCTTCTGATTCCACATAACTTGAAATATTATTTAATTTTAAATCTTCCAATGGATAACCTGTTATAGTCCATCTTCCGTCGAGAGATCTCTTGTTGTAATTGACTGTGCTCAAAATTCCCTATAAATTATTGTTAGGCCATGAAAATTAACATAATAAGGTTCTCAATACTACACTTTACTAATACTTTTCAGATTTATATATATATATATATATATATTATAGATAATCTACCGAAAATTCAGATTCAAACATCTAAAAACTAGATCACCATATAACTCGATACATATAAAAAAATTGAAAGAGTGTTTAATGTATTTGAGATACTACTACTTACTAATATTACTACTGCTGATTTCAACCATGGCGATTCTCGTAAAATTAAATTTCTACGATAATTGAAAACATAGAATTCTATAGTTACCTTAAAATCATGCAAGTAATCTCCATAATTTATTCGACCCTGGTTCTCTACAAGCAGTGATAATACGGAATTATTGTTGCATATCAAATTTATAGAGTATCTCTTGTGCATTCTGCTTATAATTCCTCCCAGTTGCTAGAAAATAGGAAATATGTTTTACTTCGAGCACAACATCAAAAATGTAAGGAATGCAATTATTGTTATTATATTACACATTTACATGTATTCTACTACATGTAGATGTGTAAAATCTACACATCTTAGAACTTACCCCGTCAACATATACGTATATCCAATCTCGCGGTTTTAATATAGTAAGAGTTCCGTTCGGTTCGTTTAATGTGGTTTCATACAGAATCACGCCACTTCTCTGACGTAATTTCTCAAAAGTTGGCAACTTGTAACCAGTTACGTCATTATATTTTTTTCCTAGGTGAGAGCGGCCATCGGGAGATAGGAGATTAAGTTGAGCGCGTACTGACAGCGTTCCATAGGCACCCTTAGGAGAGGGAATTGGCGGCAGCAAGTGTTTCGCTTCAAATTTATACTGTAAACAGATGTTATTAATAATATAATTTTCGTTATAATTATAGTCTAAGGGTTCATGGTCTCAAGGGGCCGTTTATGGCAACGTACATATTATGAGCGTTATCAGTACTTTATAAGCCAAAATGTTCAAAATCTTGAGATTAGGCAACTGGGTATCTATGTTGATATACATATATAATATATACAAGAACATTTGACTTTTTTTTCTTGACACTATTATGCATAGAGTTGAAGACTTCTTGGATCACGCCTATTCTTTGTTAATTCTGCATAAGCTTTTGTAATAAATAGAGGTTACTGCGGTGATCGAATTGGAATTTTCTTCCGGTTGGAGATAATGTTTTTTGATTACACCATCAAATCATTTTCTGGCAAAAAACATTTTCACTTTATGTGGTACCATTTGTTAATTTTCTTTCACAGTAGTATCGCAAACACAACAGTACTAAAGTATACATACATACATCTAAGAAAAATTGATATTGTTAATTCTGGAGAACATAGTGGTCAACTTTTTTATTTATATTTTATTTTTCCCGGTAGATGTTTTACTCAATAGTTATTTATATATTAGCCTTGTATTATTTTTTATTTATAGAACAAAGTACGTCTGTGTTATAACTCATACTACTATACTTATAGATATTATTACTTACCTACAGTTTAGATTAGAATAAGACATTTGACATTACCCTTCATTTTTTTAAAGTAATGCCAATTCTAAATAAATAAAAGAACAGATTATTTCACAACATGGAATGATAAGAACTTGCATATTTTATATACCTACCTACCTCTACACACACTATATATATACCACCTACCTCTTTTAGTAGTTCACGTATTGCATAATATTTAGGTGTCGGATCACCAGCTTCTGACAGGGGCGCGTCATAATCGTATGATGTAATGTCCGGTTCATATTTATTCCCATAATTGGCACCTGTGCAAATGTTATGCTATTTGAATAAATACTGCTATTTAGTTACAGTTTAAAAAATACTATAAAACGATAAAAATACTAGATGCAATAGTCAATTCATTTTTCTGAAAATATAAAACAAACACAACTGATTTCGATGATTCTATACTAATTGGTCCTTTTTGCTTATAACTACTGCCGAATACTACAATTAGTCAGAATTTGAAGACGTCGCAAAAGTATTTCGGAAATTAATTATTAATTGTGCTTGTCAGTCACACCAAATGATTGTAATCTTATAAAGCCAATAGATCTGACAATATATTAAAAAATTCTACCCAACACTTAATTTTTATTTATATGTATATATATACACATGTTACAATGTGTTATTTATAAATTATGTAAATCGATACTTGCAAATATGGATAAGCTATATTTGCAAGTATCGATTAATATAATACGATCAATGTTGTTCTTATAAGTGGTGGTTACTATTGATTGTAGTATAGTTATTAAATTCTCCCTTTTTCAAAGAAACAAACTGCAAATTTACTCTCTGATTGAAAAAAAACTTTCTATTACTGTTTCGTTATATTTTTGCGAGTGTGTTACTCTGTTAAACTGCATCTATAGAGCGTTACAGTTTTTATGAACAATGTACTATATATAACAATATACGGTAATGTAATATGCATCGTAAAATTAAATTAGTCGAGAAAATAAAAACGAACCCGCAGTGAATTCAAAATTAGAGCCGCCGAAGAACATATAGAAGTTAATATTTATGTTGTTATCAAGCATGCTGCGCAGCGTTTTGATGACATCTTCGGTCCTAACTTGCTGTATGGTCTCGCCCCAGTGGGTCAGCCAGCCCGGGTAGTATTCCGAGTTCATCAATGGGCCATGTGGCATGAAACGTCGCAACCCACGGAACGCTGAAGGTACGTCTAAAAATAGAATTGGATTATTGACATCGTTCTCGCAAACCAAATTTACGATTTGATTATAAAGCCTGAACTTTTCCCTACTATTAATAGGTTTATCTATATATATTTACGCCAGATCCTTTAAGTGATAAGCAGAGATAATCAAGTTCTACTTTATTATGTCTTTACAAACAAGGATACAGTCTATCTGATGGTAAACGGTTACAGTAGCTTATGAACGTCTGAAACTCGCGGAACTCAAATACTTAGTCTGCTCTTACTTCAAATATGATCTCTGCAAACATCCATATTCGCACTGCATTTTATGAGTTTTGTCAATAATAAACACAGTAATACTTTAAATACGTGCCAGTACTGGTTCCAAAGTCGACTGTGGTGAGTGCCCCCGCAACAGCTCCCGCGCGGAAGTACGACGCTGGGTACCCGTCCGTAGTGTACAACAGTGCCTTAGAACCCACGTGCTCCAGGAGTATATCGCGGACCTGTTCTTTGTAAGCCTTGTCGTTGCCGTAGCTACCGTACTCATTTTCCACCTGATAGAAGTATAACATAGTTGTTAGTGCTAGTGGTTAGTCAGTAGCCATATTCGACCATAATTCCTTTAAATTCAAGATATTATAGGTCTAATGTCAAAGATCAGTCAGTGTTAAAAGGATGGTAGTGAAACTTATAATTTTTAATGTTTAATTAATAATAAAAAACATTACAGATTTTTTTTAATTAATATATTGTTTTAAGTATTATTATAAAAAAATCTAGTAATTTTTACAATACTTTGTGTCAATTTGTCTATTTAAACTTTAACTTTTAAGAACATACCTACTTTTCGGTTCGCATAACTATCGTAATAATACTTTTATCTATACATATAAATAAAATTGGAGTGTCTGTTTGTAATATTGATATAACTGTTTTTTATTACATACACCAATATGTCATTTTTTACAAGTCTGTCTGTTTGTTCCGGCTAATCTCTGAAATAGCTGGACCGATTTTGACGGGACTTTTTGGCAGGTAGCTGATGTAATAAGCAGTAACTTAGGCTACTTGTATGTTCAGAAAAAAACTTTTATTTTAGAAAAATAAAGATAAATCCCACGCGGACGAAGTAGCGAGAACAGCTAGTATATTATATACTCGTAGAAACATAGTAACTAGTATATTATAATTCCTAACTGACTGTATATCAAAGATAAGTCGAAAATTCTGAATCCATGTAAACATTTTACCTGGGAGTATTAGTGTTATATACCACGTATAGGTAATCTTTATTTTTAATTGAAAGCTAGGAACGAATATTGAAAGTGGTACTATTGTAATAAATTAATCCTTTTAGTTTCATTGTCAAAATTTTCTCAGAGGCAATTCGTGTAAAGTACTTAAACGCAAATGTTACCTGAACTAAAATTATAGGTCCCCCGTTCCCAAACAATAGAGGAGACAGCCGACTGAAGAGTGTATTCATCCATGTTCGTGTTTCTTGAACAAAATCTGTGAATGGCAATAATAAAGTTATCTATTGTAAAAAGCAAAGTTACGTAACGACACGTAGTTACTTGACATTTCGAATACTCGTAGTTAGGTTTAAAAAGGTACTTAAATATATAGACGGTGCCTACATAATTAAACGATCATATGAGTTCACGTTATTTTATATTTCTATTGCAAGTCCATTCTTGTCCTTGTATAATTAACTCAATAAATAAATTAAACATGCTTAATTAGTATTTTTTAAGAAGATATAATACAATATCAATTTTATACAATACCGGCTCTGAAATATTTATTAGAATAGAAGACATGTATGCATTCTTAATGAAATTTGTGGGAACAAACCTAGAATAATACGTAATTACTGACCTGTATTTTATAAAAAAAAAATACCTTTGTCTGTACTCCGTAACTTGATATTAGGATATTTGCCAAGAATCCAATATGGAATACCTCCCTGGAACAGAATATTTAAATATTGTACATATAATTATTTATTAACAGTTAGTTCATTCAAATATGAAAAGTTTGAAGTATATATACAAAAAAAACTAGTCGTGTTCAAATTCATAAATACCTACATTTACTCAAAGTTTATCCGAAAATGTTTACAAATTAATAAATCTATCAGGTGGGCCCGTCAATATGTTTTTTTATAGATGGGAACTTGCATGTGGCTGGCGTAAAGGCGTTGCAGTGGAGGATGACACGAGGTCTAGTCAGTTAGGCCTTCGTGATGGATTCACCAGGAGTTGAAAAAATTTGATCCTAGGGTACTGTATGGAGGTCAAACTAACATAGTTAATTGCTGGTAATAGGGTATTTAATTTAATCCACCTCTGCCCCCTAGCCTTCAGTATATTTGTCATTCTTTTAACATAAAAAATAATATTCATATTCTTACCAAATCTCTTTCCGCACAAATATAAGGGCCTGGCCGTAATAAAACATGCAATCCTTCTTCCGCTGCCGTTTGTATAAATCTGACTATGTCTCTGTCACCCTCAAATACGTATTGTCTTTCCTCAGGTTCATGATAGCTCCATTCCACATAACTGTGAATTAGAAAGATAACATTGTAGAAATTTATCATTATAACTACCAGCCGAGGTTAACTTGGTAAAAAATAATGCGTGGGTACCATCAAGTTCACCTATTTCTGCCACCAAGCAATTGCTATTTTGGGGTTCTTCTAAGGGTGAGAGAAGGCAGTTACATTTCAGGATAAGAGGTATAATATCTTAGTACTCCGAAAAGTAAAAGAAAATAAAATAACCTATTAAATAAGTATGCTTATGTTGAAACAATGTTCAGTTTACCACATTTTGTTAACGGTCACATCAGTAATCCAGTAGAAACTCGACCCGGCAATCTACTGACTGTAATTGCTACCTCTCATACAAATGCATTTCAACCAATAATAACAATAATAAAAACCTTGTATAATTCACATATAGTCGTAGCGCTATATAGTCCTAAGCTAGGCAGAGTTTGTTTTATAGATATTAGAGAAGTAATAGAAATACATATATTATTGATTTTTATAAATACATACATAATATAAATAGAAAACACAATCAATACAAACAAACATACTTATGAATACAATTATTTGCATAGCGCGAGGAATCGAACCCATGACCAAAGGAAGTAAGGCGGTATGTGACTGAAGCCATGGCGGCCTCGGTTGCAGGTACATAAAATATACACATGTATGTCTAATAAAACCTACGTAGAGACAGAGTTGAGTCCGGCCGCCTTAAGTTTACGTAGTCTGTCGCGCCAGTACGCAGCTGGCAACCTGAAGTAGTGCAGAGACCCGGACATGATGTGCAGCGTCTGTCCATCTAACATGAATTTGTCGTCCAAGATACTGATATTGTGGCTGCCATGTACATGATCTCTCTGTAGATATTTTTATTATTTTAATTTTTTTGATTAAAAAACGTAGTAATCCTGTTTGCATGTCAAATTGATTGTTAGGATCTAGAATATCATTATAATGTTATCGCAAATATGTAGGTACTATGTACTTATTTTAAGAATTATATAATAATAAACAACTGTCATCAATTCATATTGATTGACTTCAATTTTAATTATTTATTTTTAATTTTTATTATTATTATTTTTATAATTAGAGTAAGAGAAAACAATAAGTGTGAATCGTGAAAGGACTCATACAAGCTTTAAATTACTTCTCGCCATTCATAGTCTGTCTTAATTTGGAGTACCTTATTTCAAATTCTTAAAACAACATTTGAGGTTACTTTTTTATGAATAAATGATTTAAAGGAAGTAATTATATTCTTGTGTTATTTACCTTAACAGTATTCTTTGTATGTGTTGCATGATGGTCTTCTTTGAGTTGAATGACAACCGGATCGAACGATAAAGAACCATTAGCTTCAACTTGTATCCAAAACCCAGATATGCAAAACATGTAGAGTATTACGAAAATCATTTGATTTCGTATTCTGCATACATAAGGATTCTGTAAAAGTCAAACATCAACATCATGTTACTTGCCTTAAACCGTGGGTTAAAACCCTTTTTTCATTCCGTTCATTTTATAACTAATTATTTTGCACTGACTCTCGCTTACTCATTATAATTTTTTATCTAGACATTGTTGTACCTCAACTATAAAACTTTTACATATCTCGCGAAATATAGCGTAGCTTATTCTCTTTTTGTCCTTTAACATTCTATTTAGAATGGTAAAGCACAAAAAGAGAAGAAGAGAGCATAGGGATGTAAATAGGTTTTAAAATTCTCAAATAAATGTACAGTTAGACAATTTGAGTGACTGTTAAAGAAATTATATACCGTTTTTCTAATTTATTTTACTTTATACTAATTTAATACTAATGTACAGTTAATGTCCACAGATTACGTTTTTATACTAATACGAATTATGTTATCTGTGCTAATACATTAGTATTAACGAGCTTATTCATTTTTTACCTATGCACATAAATATTTAATAATTATTTCCAAGAATGTGAATTATTTACCTGTTCTCCTACACAAAAACAGATACCTGCTACTCCGCATATAGCTAGGTATCTAATTTTCTATAGCCATCGAACACGACAGAAAGCAATGTTATTGTTCTTAGAAATACAATAAAAGAAATGGACACTGTTGGTCGTTGGTGTTGTTAATTTCTACGAATTCATTGGCGGTGCCTCTATTATATTGTACATTGTGAATACCTGGCAGAGTTCACGACTGCAAAAATACTCAAAATAGGGAAAAAAATAAATTAACCCTATAAAATAATTAAGTCAATGGCAATTATTGTTTTTTTTTGTATCAAACGATTTCTAGCTATTATGTTCGTCGTCGATTTTAGTATTCGTTTTTTATTGTAAAATTAATTCTGAACACTTAACAGCGTTACCTACGTATTACTATGCACCTGCATTTACAAGTTAGCCCCTCTAATAGTTTCGTTAACAATACCAAATATACTACTTGATGGATTCATATTATTTTGTTTTTTCACAAATTTATTCACATTTAGCATGTGTGAGATTACAAGTACTCGGTGTGGAAATCTGACTAGCGTTACGACCTTCTCTAGTGGCGATCAAATTCCGACGGTTATTGAGTCTACATCCATATCCCGACACGTCATCAGGCGTTGAATAGAGTTCGGGTACAGCTCGGAAGCCTAGTGTTGACTCCTCGGCGACCAAACCGCGACTCAACACGCCGCGCCGAGGAGTTTGGAGAGGATTTAAGAGATATATGTATTGTTATACCGTATACCCCGCGTATGAAGTCGCGGGCATAGCTAATGCAGAATATTATAAAAACGTACCAACTGTCGTTACTCCTCGATATTCTTTGAAAGACAAGGTTGACTAGGTTAAAACGCTTCTTTTAATGTAAAGCAGTGTTGACATTATTAATTTCTTAGACCTTTGCAGTACCTACCACAGATAGTACCGACATAAATCTATCACAAGTGCTTCTCAAGACTATTTATAATAAACCTAGTTGTAGTTCACGATATTGTCCGCATGAATTACAATAAAATAATTCTAGTTGTAAAACCACATTATGTTCTGTACATGTTTCATTCGGATCAATATGAACATTTTATTGAAACCTTCACATGGTATTTATAATAAGTATCTATATAATAATGAATAAGACGTATTTTGTAGGGCTGTAAAGATGTACTGCCACTTCTTGATGTCTATGTATTTTATTTTCCTATCTACTCCTGGCAAGAAATTTAATTTTATCTATAGTATAGAAGAATGCCCTTATTCTCTACATAGAAAGTATTTTTCGATTAACATCTACTGGGATGGACTATAAAGACTACGAAGTGAATTCAATAAATTTTTTACAAGAAAATCTAGCTGTACCATTTATAAGTAGGTATAACAATTATATAAAATTAGGTATTTGTTAATGTGGCTGTCGAAACTATTCAATTCACGCAGACCGTACCGCAGTAATTAACTAGTGATACATTAATATATAATATGCCAATACACTCATTCCGTTTCTTATATTATTCCAAGTTATGAGTGCACGGCGTATGTCCAAGTTGTAGTACTGAGAAACTTTACTACGATGGACATAATGATTGATGTTATTAGGGTTTCGATTTTTTCTAATTCATGTACTTATGAGTAGATTAATATAAATGCCTAACATGCTAGTGTAGGAATTTGTCTGTAAATACTAGCACCTTTCACCTTGGTTGAGCAATATAATATATGTATGTATCACAAGACGCTCATCTCTAAAAAGCATGCGAAATACGAAGTTACAATTAACAACCAGTGTAACAAATACAATTTCATTTCTGATATTACTAAGAGTCATTGCCTAGTTACGGCAATAAGGACTCCGCACACGGACATAATACAATAAAAAAACAGATATTTTTTAATTGTAAAAGTCTAAACATACGTGTCGCCACTTTGGGCCTATATTTAATTTGCTACAGACCCAGGGCTGGCTTCATCCGGCACTGCTATGAGAGTAGTCAAGATTCTTTGGAGTCGGCCTGTATATGCGCGTTAGACAAGTTATGAAAGTAGATAAAGCTTTGATAATCGATACACTCTGCTCGATCGGTCTAGGGAGATCATTTTGTAACATATCGTCGTACCGTAACTACTTTTTTAATACTTGTATATCCAGAGAGTAATTAGTGTATTAATTTATTAATAAAAAGTATAAATTTATACTAGAACAAATAAACAGATAGACACACTTTCGTATTTAGGTATAATATTAGTATCACCATATCAGACAAGCTGTGAGCTTAAATATGTAGACGTATAATACGATTCTTATTTGTTTCATTATTATTTAGTCGTACATTATTTACAAATAAATACAATGAAAGTAATAAATATATTCAAATATGCCTTTTGTAATTCTTTGTAAAGTTACCTAAAATTATAGGCAAATTCATGATTTTTCAAATATTTTCTATCATACAATAATTGTTCATGGAAACAAAAACATAACGTATTATAAAAACAAAAACATTTCCAATACGGGTAGACCGTAGATTGAGCCTTTCTGATACGATGCGTTCTGTAATAAATTAATTTGAAAAGTAACAGTAGGTAAGCTTATGAATTTAGTTTTCAATAAAGTAGTTACTCTACTAGTCTCTTTAGGTCTACTCACCAGTATTATTTGTTAAATAACAATATGTATATATGAGAAGGCTTCAACAATTATTAATACTTGAATTAATTCGCCACACTAAGTATTAGAAAATGCATAGAAAATTGTATAATGTTTTTAAGATGTATGTAATACGTATAATTAAATTAACGTTTCAAACATTTTCTTATAGGAATTTTAATAATTGTAATATTTAATTGATTCTTTTAAATAAATTGTAAGTAATATTTTATGTTCATTAAATTCTCATCATATACGAATATTTTTCTTCTTAAATTACTAGCAACATAATGTTTCACCTCACATTAGCAAAAATATATAATTAAAATTCTAATATAAATACTGAATATTAAAAGGTTAAAGCGCGAAACGTATTAGATTTTTTTTCAATCTTCACAAAAACACGGCCAACTTAAATCACAACACAAAACACGCATAACAACAATAACATATGAAACTACTTGTACCCAAGCAGTTTCGGGTGATCAGTAGTGTTAATAGTAACGGCAAAATGAATAATAAAAATAATTAATTGCAGTTTTGGCGATTATGTCACGTATCATGCTCACCGAAGTGCCAATAAATGAAGGTTTTTTTGCAGGCAGGTAAGACATATGGAGGCAACAGGAACACGTAGTGGTAGTTAGTGATGCCTCCATGTATTTATACCTGTGTGACATTTATGATACTGTTTATGATAAACTGACAGCTTGTGTGCCATTTCACTCGTATGACAAAATACTCATTACAAATTATGTAATGATATCAGTTAGGTAATAATAATTGTCCTGATGGCCTTAGTAATTTACCTTCTCGCATTATCCGTTTGTCTTTTTAGTCTTTTTGTACTCAGGATACAACAATAGACACGGGAACTTTCCTGGCCAGGAATTGTTCTCCAACAGAAAATACCATCAATAAATCTAATTAAATTTAAACAGGCCCCGCCAGCCATATTGGATTCCATTCCAGTATGCTGTGTAATTACAATTCTGATACACGTTTAATAGAATATGTATGTAACGACGTGAATGAAGCAAGAGTCTTGTGTAAAGTTAAAAGTTATATTAACATTCGGTCTCATCTCGACCTCTCCTGCAAGCGATCTTGCGTGGTGACCAGCAAATTTTATTATTTCCCGATTGTTTAGAAGTAAATTATTTAATTTATTATTTTTGTAATAAATTGAATAATTAAGATAATAAGTAAAATAATCATTTACAACCGAATATTTTAACAACTAAAAAAAGTATCTCAGATGTAATTTAATAATTAAGATCTGCTTAATAAAAGAGAAAACAAGATTTTCAATAGAACTTATACATACGAGCATCGTGCAGCAATGCAAACCGGATAGACAAAACAAACGATTTGCACGGCAATGACCTGCACCGTCAAACAGTGAACTGGCTGGAACTGGCAGTGAACTCTCTTGGCCCCGACGACGACTTGACAAACTCGAATGAGTGCCTTGAACTAGGTAGGTTATTGGAGCGCTGGTAATTGCCCCATGTAACGTACAATACGTAGGTAGGTACCACTTCTAAGGTTTGGTAAGCGCGCTGTGGCTCCGAACCACACGACCACTCGCTACGATATTCCTACTAATACTCATTGTTGTTTTTGGATCCAATCAGACTGCTGATTCATTAGTGAATTAGTAGCTTGGCGACCCAGAACAAAGCTAAGTTAGTATTATTTGATTAGATAAGTAAGAAAGTTAACATAAATTGTATTATTGTAACACATTTGTGGGGAGACAAAGGATATTAATACAGCATTTTAGTGTTACTATGCTTGAAAGCTACATATAATATAATTACTGACTGACTAATACTAACTTTTGAGGTAAAGTTACAAAGTTTCAACTCGAGTTGTAGTCGATAACATAAGCTGTGAAGCTCTTCCGTTATCAATTCTGAAGGTAATCAGAATCACTATAATGTTGTCTAATGATTTTATCTAACAATATGTATGAGATAATATACATATATATAAGGTCTGAATAATACCATAAATTTAATAATATACTCTTATAAGATATATACTAGTAATGAATTGTTATATGTTTACAACTATTCTAATTAGGTATGTGTTTGGTAGTCCGGACTCTGAAAATTGATAAATTGAGCCTGTCCTCTATTATGGAAAACTATAACATTAGACCAAATTAATACTAGAGTCAATCCACAAAAAGTTGTTTTCTGAATAGAACGGTCGTCGATTTATTTATCAGTTAGTTCATAAAAAACATATACATACTTAGGAAGTTCATACTTCCTATTATTTTTTGTTAATTATTATACAATAAACACATTCTCATATAAGTATATACAGGTTGATTAACCTTTAAATAGTTACAAACATTATGTATTTTTAGTATTTCGAAGATTAAATATTGCAAGGTTATCTATCTATTTTAATGGTAATGTACAGTCAGCTTGAAATAGATTAAGCTGCAATTACTGCAATTTGTAACAAAATAGGCATGTGACCAAATCGTGTAGAAATTAAATGTGATATAATTATTAAGAATCACGAAGAGCCATTTGCAACCAGTAATAAAAATAATATCTCAATGTTATGACAACATTACAATGTATCTGAACTATCTGCTTACCTAATTGGAATGTGTTACATGTCTCATATACCTAAGTGTAATGATTAATATACAATGATGATATTAAGCAGATGCTATATTAATTCGAGGTTATTCTGATAAATATTATTACTATCTAAATAATAAAATACTAGTTGGGAATTTTTTGCAGTATTTTTTTTAAATTACCGCCTTTGATTTCATCTGGAGATTTACTTAGATAGCCCCCGGAAAACCACATCACAGTTGAGTACCCAGAACCGTCATATCTATAGCCTTTATACACTGTATTGCCAGAGACTTGTGAAACTAAAACCTAAAGTCGTACTGTTTATTTATATTTGCAGGTTGTCTACAAGAGATTACTTATAAGGATAAGATTTTTACGTAGGGAAATGCATATTATGAGGAACCTTCGAGACGCTCAGCGAGCTATAGACCGAGATGTCTATAGAGGAGATTCTCAGAACTGAACTAAACTAAACAGATAGATAAAAGAAATAAAGCACTACCCAGCTGTAATGACATTGTATAACAAATTACAAGCATAGTCCTATGGAGTAGGTTAATTCGTTGCAAAATATCAATAATACCTATATTGGATTACAGACACAATATCTCTATATGTATAAATATAAAATAGAAAACTAATTTGAGAACTATAATATATGAAGGTAATAAATAATGTTGCGGGTGAATAATACGATGTTGTTGGTCGAGACGATGTACATATATTACAGATGATAATAGACTGACAATATGTACATAGAAATAATGATCTTATATACTAAATAACAATAGGAAAATGTAAGGTGCTTAGTAGACAATATTGAATTTGTCTTACTAGACATTATTAAATGCAATTATTATTTTGATATATCTAGGTGACTGTGTCCCATAAATAACAATATCAGTAATGAATGACATTCAGTGGTGCATCAGTTTACTACTGACTGTTAGGTATAATTTAATAAATTACGCCCCCACAACATGGCTCGGAACATACGACACTCGATGTTCGTCGACCATGCAGTGTGGACTAAATTTCACGCATTATTATCAAATGAAACTAATATCACCAGATAATTTCCATTACATACGAAAGTAATAATATGTAATTATCTATCTATCTATCTAAATAACGTAGCTATATATAAAGCTATGCACAAGTAACGTAGATAAACAAAAAAAAGTAACTAGATGTACCTGTACCTGTTTTATTGAACAGGAAAAATATTGAATAGTAGGTAATGTTACAGAGTTCTAATTCTATGTTACGTTCATGTATTGACATACTAGACGTGGTCAAACTGACCACCAAATTTAAATACAGATTAATATCAAATGATTAATGGTTAAAATTCGCTGAGTACTCAGAAATCTGCAAATTGCAGGACCACTTGAATATCAAAGGATTATCATTCTTTAGGTATATACAAGTGGTGGGAAGAGATCGAGACAGACTGAGAGAAAATAACTGAATGAATATTATTATTAATACGAAATAGGTAATACACCTGTACCGTATCAATAATAAGGATAATTTATGTTATAATTATAAAATTATAATTTATGATTATGCGGAAAAGATAAAATATCAATTCACACTCACGAATGCTTAGTTGGTGCCCGCGCTGTCGTCTACACAGGATTATTACTTTAAGTAGCTTATTTTCATCTCAGAACTCCTATTTATCTTTACATCAGAACTTATTAAAACTGGTTCTGCGGTTTCATTGTGAAAACCTCAGAGACGCACGCTAAAATATCTCGCAGAGGGCACAATTTTTTCGTACTTATTTTTAGTTCAGATAATTCACATAGATAATATCTCTATAGATTGTGTTATTTTGGTATATAATCTATATTACTGTAAAGTTTTTTTTAGTTTGTAGTTTTTGCGTAGAAGTGTAATAAATAAATATACATCCATACATACAAACGATCATGTTTATAGTATTAATACGGATAAACTCATAATAGACACGATCTATTTACCTTCCTTCATTCTATTAAGTTAATTTTAAGGGGCGATTTTATCATGCTAGTGTAGAATATTAAAAGGATGCTTTCGACAAACTCCGGACGCTATTATAATATCTTTGAAAATATAAGTGACAGAGAAGCACAATTTTTTTCGTAGATTTACACGTCAGATTTGAAGCTTCGCGTAAAGTTCGCGTAGTTTGGAGCAACTGAATCCTTATTTTTATGCATTCTGCCGCATTTAGACACAGAGAGCAAACTTCTATATAAAAATAAATTGTCTTTTTTAATGGATGGGAATGGAATGATGCACCTGCGCTAACGGTTTACACTGGCGGGGTACCAGTGGAGAATGATAAAATGAGCATGAAGTCAGGTCAGTTAGGCATGTTCGCAAAAGGCAATTTACCACGATGGTTTCCTGGATGGATGATGGAAGTCAACCTGACATGGTACATTGCTAGCAATGGGGTTATTAGTCAACATTACTAACAACCCCCTTTCCGTCTGTAAAGGCGCGTTTGACTTCTGTATAATGTGAACTGAAAAAGTAACGACATTTTTTCACCATTATATTTCAACGTGTATGTTTAAGGGCGCCGGGAAAACCATAATAACTAATGGTTTTATAGAGAGTGGGCTACAGTAACAGTGGTAAATGCGGAATAGGCGGGTTGACCTAGTGGCTATTGGCACGTTCAAGTTGAAAGCGAGATCGTCGCATAATGACAGAGGCAGGGAAGGTGGTTTCCCCGGTGCAATACACACAGGTGACAGTAGGACTTACAGTGCACGCGCACCTCGCCATGCGCACACGCTCGCCCTATGGCGCGTCGCCTGGCGCTGCTAGCGCTGCTGGCGTGCGCGGCCATCGCGCTCACTTCGCCCGTACGATATTCGGACACTTCAGATTCAACTTCCTTTGATCCTTTCGATTTATGGGAAGATTCCTCTGAATCTTTAGAACCATCGACTAGGAAACCAAGTGCCAAAGTGATACTAAAAAATAAAGCCCCCAAAGTTAATGTGACTGTCAAAAATAATGACGGTAAAAAGAAAAAAGTAATTAAAACTACCAATATCAAAATCGAGAGTCATACAAACTTTATAGTGACAAAAAAACCTTTTTTGAAACCTAACAGAATCTCATACCCAACTGTTGGTCATCCTGGAAATGAACATTTCTGGTTCAGTGAAAATGTAGAGCAGATAGCTAATTGGACAACTAGAAGACCTTCGTCTCGGCGTCCAACGGCAAGACCTCCAACAAAACCAAAACGGGTGACCACAACCCGTCAACCTATCACTGTCACCCACCATCGAGTATCTATTAGTACTACTCCTAAATCAACAAAAATCCTGCAAAAAACTACTTGCCCACCGAAAGAGACTGCTTGGTTTTCTACATTTTTTCAGGGTGATAAGTTTAAGAAAAAACCTCCGAAGCAACCAGCAAAACCAGGTTGGTTTTCAGGTGGGTTTATTGAATGTCATAAGTAGTTATTGCAGTATTTTATTCGATAGGTATTATATGTAACTTCAGTATCGAATATTAACGATATTTGTCTTATAATACTTACAATTTTACGATTCGTATTTGTCGTAATAAACATTTCATTATTCTATGAGTAAGCAGTGTGGGAATTAAATACTCGTTAAATGTAACTGCAGCACCTGTCAACAACAGGTATCATCTATTTATATTTTGGTAGATTTTATCTAACTTTGTTATTTAATTATCGTATGAGTAAGCAGCGTGAGAAATATATTAATATAATATCTATTAAAATACAATGTGTTCCATGAAATTAAGTATGCAAATAGGTATTAAACAAATAAAACTATTATTTTTATTTAATGTTGTTGTCCTTTATTTAATTACGAATAAGTGAACCATGATAATAAAGTCTTGCTACGTATCTTATTATCGTATTTAGTAGGTAGGTACTTAAAGGGTGAACGAGTTTATGCGGTATATAGGTACAAGTTAACAATGTTCGACTTTTTTAATTACCTCATAAAAGAAAGTAAAATGAGGTTATGTCTATAAATCTCTTTTAGTCACGTAGAAACCAACTATTTGGAAGTTTAGGCACATTATATCTGAATATTGTTACATATTTTTTAAACCACGAATACCGTAACTTATGGCCGCAGCAGTAGGCATGTATATGATATGCTATATGAGTATGGCAGGCATTTTTTGAGGAAGAAGATAGTAGTAATGCAATGTAATTATGTAGTATTAGTAATATAATGTCCATACTAGTATATCCAACTCTAAAAATAACATTAGGTACAAAACTGTTTAAAAAGTTTATGCTTAAATTGCCACAATTATCTCATTAAATGACTAGTTACGCAGGCAATTTTTCTGGCTCGTAAATCTGTATGTTTTGGATAGGTATACGAGTAATCAGCTAAGTTTAGTCTACTCGCATGTATTTGAAACTGACTGACATAAAAACAAAATAGAAAATATTATAGTTAGTATATACGTCTATATGTATTCCTTTCTATATTTTAATATATTTAGGATAGAGGTCACTAGTTCACAACTTATTGCTTTATTATCTATGTAGGTGGTACTAAGATAATAAATTACTAGTAAAGGAAACCTACAAATTTACGGAAAACTAGTACAGTCACAACCAGTTGCCTGACTATCGCACGTGGCCTGAGTTATGGAGCAGAAAAGTTACGCTTACGGCTAGGTTGTTGGCCCAGATCTACAGATTATATCAAACGACGAATTAGATCCATACTTAAAGGAAAAGAAATGTAATACTAACTGCTTCCTTTTTGTTATCAAATTGAAAATAAATTAAGGATTGATTCATATAATTTATTTAGTTTGGTTAAGATACGGAAGAGTATTACTTACAAGTTTTATTCATTATTTACTACAATTGCTACTTAATCAATAATATGTATAATTTATTAATTTATTTAATATAAGTAGTCGTCCTCTGACGCCCGTGGTACCTTTATTAGCTCCATACCCCGTAACTTCATTACCATATCTCTTCAAAACTGTATAAAGCTTATACAATAATTTCTAGACGGTAGAAATAGGTGAGACAAGCATACACACTTAGACATTGTACATTGTACAAAGCCCACAAAGGTGAAAAATAGTAATAACATTAAATTGTTATTTTATAAGCAAATTCATTGTATCAATTTATTGAATATGAATTTATTTTATGAAAACTAGCTCAACTGCGTGTAGCGTGCATCTTCTGTTTAATTTTTCTACAGTGATATTGATATACTTTTTTTGCTTAATGTTACAGAGTAGACTTCAGCAGCAGTTAGAAAATGGTGAAATATCTAGCATATATTTATTTATTTCTACATTAATACACATGTGTACCACTATAAGCATTAAATATATTATACTATTACAATCGTAGTCATTTGATGACGAGTCAATGATCTATTAGGATACAATCAAGTTCAGGCAAGAAAGTTAGAAGGATACGGAAAGTAGTTGAAAATTTTAAACCCTTAATTATTTTGAAAGTGAACGCAATTGTTTTACGCTTTCTTGGTTACTAAGTAGATCGATTAGGAAATTTCCAACAATTAATATTAGGTTTATCAAATTCATATGATTTTCGTTACTATTTCGTATTTCTGTAAATCTATTGGCAGGCTTCTTCATGAAAATTTACGATTGGATATCAAAATCTAGCTGGTTTGGAGGCGCCAGTTGGTTTGAAAAACCGAAACCCAAACCCTCAGCAACAACAGTGTCACCATGGACGATGCCCAATTCTGATTGGTACTCGGCTCTACTTAACACGGAAATAAGCGATGGATTTTATTTGGAATCTATAAGCACAGGTAACATAAAACCTATATACACTACTTATAGTTATTGAGATTTATGGTGAAAACACTAAACATAACAAAAACAATTATACATAAATGTCGGTTCACAAATAAGTATACGAATAAAGGCAAAAAACAAAACAGTCTCAATAAATCAAAATAAAATAAAAAATCTATTCTGATCAAGATCTGTCATATGTTTAGTTTTGTGTATCGTACAAAACAAAAAAAAATAATTTATGTATAAATTTAATTTATTAAGGGTTATTTAACAGTTGTTGAGCGGTGCAAGAATTTATATTCTTGTTACTGAATTTCGAAAATCATCAATAGACCTAGGCGTTTAATGATTTTCTACTTTATGGAACTACTTACTATACGGTACTTGTAAAAAAATGAATTAAACTGCGTAGGACTAAGATTTTGTTTTAGTGATACTTTCAGTTACACAATATGTTTTTAACATATAAATATGTTATAGATAAAAAATTGAAAAAGAAATCACCGAGAATAACATATAAAGGTTATCAGTTACTTCGAATATACCCAAAAAGTAAAGACAAGCTATCTGCTATAGTTGAATTGCAAGAAGAAGGTGATGGTTCTGGTCTAATGTGGTGGACCAATCCCACAGTTAATGGGTATATAGATCTTCTTACGCCACCAGACCTCCTAGAGGATGTTAAACATCATCTCAGCTACTATAACATAGATTTTGACATCCTGATCAGAGACTTACAGGTACTGTATGTTTGTTAGTAATCGTAATCGCATAAAACCTATCCTACGCAAGTTTTTAGATACAACTAATTAAAAAAAACATTTTTATTAATTCTACAAACGATTTTAGAAATATTGTTATTAAAAAAGGCATGAATATAAATGATGAAAAACATCTTTTGACCTATGCAACTAAATCAAAATTGAACTAAAATGGGTGAACCATATCTATAGTACCTATTACCAGACGGGGGGAAGAAGATTAATTGTTAGTAAAGTGGACTATTATAATTAATAATGTACCATGTCAGGCTGACTTCCATGCGATTCCCGCTGGACACCAACGTGGTATTGACCTGACTTCATGCTCATATTATCATTTTTACTGGTGTCGTGCCAGCGTAGGCCGTTGGCGCAGGCGGGTTCATCATTCTATTATAATTCATAATAAATATTACCAAAATATACTTTTAAAACTAACTTTTTTTTAATTAGAAAGCAGTAGTACTCGAAAACCCAAAACTTTCAAAGAAAGAAAGATTAGAATCGAACAAAGTATTTGGCCACCCAATGACGTGGAGGCGATATCATCGATATGCGGACATTTTGCGTTATTTAGACTACTTACAAAACTCATACAGAGATTTAGTAGAACTTATAACGCTGGGCAATTCATCTGAAGGACTTCCATTAATAGCTGTTAAGGTACATATAATTAATTTGATATAGAATATATTCAACATTTGCTTTAAGTTTAAGTTATAATTTTAGTTTAATATTTAGGAGATGAAAAATAATCAAACTAACAATTATCTAATCGCATGGAAAAATACAACTTGTGTCTGCTGTTAGTACGAAGTAGTCATTTTGTGTGAAAAGTAACTAAAATTAACTTGCACGAAGTTTTAATACTGAGAGGAACTTAAGTAATTAAGGAATGCTCACATTCATTGTGAAGTTTATGAATTCGCTTATTTATTTTATTTTATATATACTAGATACTATATTTATATTACGTACACATATAATAAACGTCGGTCGAAAATACTACATTACAATTCGATTTCCAGATATCATTACATAGGAATGAAACTGGTAAAAAAGATACAAAAGGTGACAAGAAAAAATGGAAACTCGGGTCTCGTCAAAAACCTGCGTTGTGGTTAGATGCGGGCTCTCATGCCAGAGAATGGATTTCACCTGCAGTTGCGACATGGATATTGCAAGCTCTTATAGAAGGTGAAAAAGGCCAGGGTATGGGATTTAAATGACAAATTTGTGTTCAATTAAAATACAAAATGATTAGAAAAATGATTTTATAAAAACATATTAAAAAATATAAATTTGCAATTACTTGCTATAATAGACAAATAGTGAGCTACTTGACATGACTACCTAAGTTTATTTCTAACAGGTACAGGAAATTTTAAACGTATATTTATCCTATATGCAGGAGCCGATCACGAAATATTAAAACAAGTAGATATCTATATAATGCCAGTTTTAAACCCGGATGGCTACGAGCATTCTCACACTCACGACCGACTTTGGAAGAAAACTCGCTCTTCTTATAGAGATCAGACCGATGACTACTTTGTTGCATGGTGAGTCATTCTTAAGTATGAGAAAACTAATTTCCTTGCAGTAACTGTTTTAAACTTTCATCAGGGCCGAGTCTAATATCGATCGATTTTATTATTTTTTAAGAACAATTAATTTTTGTGGCCTTTTCTAATTATATAAGACTAAACTTAAAAATCTCAATAATATATATAGATATAAGTAAGAACTATTATATACATATATGGAAATAATATAGATATATAACCTTAGTTAAATCCATTTTGTATTTGTTTTTTGCACAATAAACTTATTATTTTTATTATTATAATAGATAAGAATGTTCTGATAACCTTATTGGACCTACATAACATAGAAAGCAAAGCAACCCTTTTACAGAATTAGTAGAGCGAGATTACAAGTTGGTAATTTGTTGTTGACATTTTGACCGTTTGTGCTTTGTGCGTTACCGCACGAGTTTCTATCTTATCTTTTATTTAACCAAGTGTTATTTAGTATGTAAGTATTTACTAAACCATTACTTTTTCCTGTGAAAGTTTGTGAATAGGTACGAGATGCAGATACGTCTTTAAAATTAATTTTTCTGTCTATTAAGAAATTTCTTTTAAACTAATATTATAATATAAAATACACTTGGAATGGAGGGTAGGAGGTAGTTTTGTACAATTTTTGATGGGTGTTGCCCACATAGATTACAGTTTACATCAAAGCAGGCTAAGTATAGTAGAACTCAGTACAGTAGAATTTTGGGAGTAGCAGTTATAGGAATTCATATATATTATTTTATTAGGTTATTTGTACTGGGAAACAAAAAAAATACTTCGTTCTTTTTTTTATTTTATATTCAATTTATAATTATCTGAAGGTTGCCATGGAATTGGGGTCGAGGAGAGTGTATGGGCGTGGATCTGGATCGCAACTGGGACTACCGGTGGGGGGAACAGGATTCATCTCGAGACATTTGCGCAGACAACTACGCCGGCCCGCATCCCTTCAGTGAACCAGAAACTAAAGCAGTCGCAGAGTTTTTAGCTGAACGTAAAGGTCAAATTAAGGTAATCCATAGAAATAGAGATATTGCCATAGCTGAGGATGAGGCCTGGTGACGTACCTTGTGAATTTTGTTAATAATAATGTACATTAAACAAATCTTTGTTTAACTATAATAATGAGAAATTTAAGCGATGAAAAGAAACAAAAAAATTAGGAATTTCTAGTAACTTTTATCCAGTCATCAGTTACATAAAGTAAATATTGTCAATTGCGGTGTATTGATACCTATATAAGTTCCAACAATTAGCTATTATTACTAATTGACTTTTACGTTGAAATTGCGGCGACACAAATAAGTGCTATACCACTAAGTATCTACTAATAATATGGACTGCGCCGGTTAGAAATCAAAAGTAGGTACCTATACAGTTTCTATTCTGCTGGTTGCAATGCTGCAATTTATCATTCTCACAAAGCTGTTAAGGTAGACCGCATTTTGATAGTGAGAAATTGTGACAGAGTAACTATCATGAGCGGATTGTTACTTTCAAAATATTTTCTATACTTTCAACTGAAAGTAATAGCAGAACTGTTCACATTAAATAAACTGGATATTTACCATGATAATATTATTTATAAGCTCCCGATATTTCGGTAGTTGCATACATCCTGAACCTTAATTATGTAATAGGTACATCATTTCTTCGTCTCACCAAACAAATATTGACACAAAATATTGTAGAACGCTCATGGTCCAGGAGCCAGTAAAAGGTCAAGGTAACCAATATTACTTCCGGTCCATAACTTCTAAGATGGTTAAGGTTATGACTATTTTTTATCTTCAATAATAAACTCAGTGTTGTAGGTTTAACTCTGATTTGACATGAACTTGAATCTGGTGGAAATGACAGACTTTGTTTGCGAGGATGCTGCCTCTCAATCCACCCTCGGAACCAGAGCTGACTTTAACTAAACTTCATAACACAACTTTCTAAACCATATCAGAAATTTCCCATCAGGAGGATATAATTGGCGGAAAAACCCTCTGGCTCGCCGACAATTAGCCTGGAGCTGAAATAGAAAATGTATATCGGAATGGACTCAATCTAATATCCAGCCTTCGCAAAGCAATTCTTTGTCATTGTCACATAGTAATGCAATGGTTTTTATTTATCAGGCGTACATTTCCCTGCACGCGTATTCTCAAGCGTGGTTGGTGCCGAGCGCCCCCACAAGGATCCCTAATGATGATGACACACTCGTCATGGAAATGGGTAAACTAGCCACTGCGGCACTCGCAGACATGTATGGCACTAAATACCAGGTAATTATAAAATTCATATAGGCAAATAAACTCGCAACAAGGAGCTATACCGTTATTAATTTCTTTGTAACGCTATTTACGAATCTTCATTATCCAGCTAATCTCGATAGTCACACTTCTGAACTATGAAAATATTTCAAATAAAATTTATAAGTAAAACTTATGTCTAGTTATACTAAAAATCATCTAAATAATAGAAAGCTACATAATTGAAAATGTTTCAAACGATAAACGGCAACTGTAAAAAAATCATGGATTGCACATAAATTTAAGTCAATTTAAAGTTTTATTGTTATTGTTAGAAGAAAGAATTGAACAAATCCGCAACTAACGTGCTACAGCCTACAGCATTACCATTCTAAAATGAATATACTTAATTAGCCTATTCATACGAGTGCATAACATTTACCTAATAATTGCTTATTCATTTATTTTTTAATAAAAAAATGGAATAGTGCATCCGCTTGCGCTGATGGAAGGTATGCGTTGCCGAGACATCATGCAATTGCGTAAGATAGAATGAGCATGAAGTCCGGCTAGATACCCCATTGTGACCAATACACCAGGATTTAATCACTTTGGTTTTCAGAAAGCGCCTGAGATTGACCTCACATGATACATTGCTGGCCACTAGTTCGCACTACTAACAATCAATCGCATTTTATTCAATTTCAGATTGGAACCGCTGCTGAAGTACGTCAAGAAGCTTCAGGAATGTCACATGATTGGGCAAAAGCACGTGCGGGCATTAAATACTCCTACCATGTCGATCTTGGAGACTCCGTCGGACCCTATGGCTATATACTGCCTGCCGCTCAAATAGTATCTACGGCACGCGAGACTTGGGAAGCCGTTAAAGTTATTGTGGATAATTTAAATCCTTAGATTCATATTGTCTTAGAACTGTTAATAGTGACATAAGTATTTAATTTTTATATATATCCATAATAAAAGTAGAAGATCGAAATAGAGTTTCAAAGTATTCCAAGTATTCTGTTTTATTTTTCTGTACACGTTTAATTTGAAATACACTGAACAGTGTATGTCAATTATTATTCTCTAGAATCCTTACTTCCTTACTAATATTATAAATGCGAAAGTAACTCTGTCTGTCTGTCTGTCTGTCTCGCTTTCACGCCAAAACTACTGAATCGATTTAAATGAAATTTAGTACACAGATAATCTAGACCCTGAGAAAGGACATAGGCTACTTTTAATGCGAAAAAAGGGTTGTAAGGGGTTGAAATTGGGGATGAAAGATTGTATGAAAGAATCGTCATTTTTGAAGCTAGAAGCTTGAAACCTATTTTTGAGGCTGCTAATTAAATAAAAATATTATCCTTAAGGGGGTTAAATAAATTAGAGCATAATTTTTTTTATATAAATTCGATATTATTGAAACTAGAAGATTGAAATTTATTTTCGAGGCTGTTGATTAAATCTAAATAAATATGACATAATAAGTTTATAAAAATCTTACCCTTAGGGGGTAAAATAAAATATGGGATGAAAGTTTTTATGTAAATTTGTCATTTTTGAAGCTAGAAACTGATTTTTGAGGCTGAGGATTGAATATAAATAAATAGGCCATCAAATTTTGTAAAAATATTACATAGGCTACTTTTGAATGCGATAGAAGGGTTATAAGGAGTTGAAAGAGTTATGTATGGAAGTGTCGTCATTTTTGAAGATGATACGATGAAACTTATTCATTTGGCTTTTATTGGTTTAGGTCAAATTTTTTCATTATTTGATCAAGGTCACTATTTACGCGGACGAAGTCGCTGGTACAGCTAGTTATAAATATCATATAGGTAATATCTCTGGACAACTCACACAGCTCCATCTAGTTCCAAGCGAACCAGAGTTTGTGTTATGTGTACTAGACACCTAAATGATAGGAATACATACAAACATTTTCTATTGTGAATAATATCTAATAATAATAATAATATCCTTGGACACTTAACTCATGACCACCTAGTCCCAAATAGTTTGTATTGTATGGGTACCAGACTACTGATATAAATACAAAGATACTTTTTTGTAATAGGTACATGCATAATATAGGTACATAGAAAACACCCAGATCAATACAAACATTGATATTCATAAATAAAAAGGTTTGTAACGTGCGAGGAATCGAACCCGCAGCTATAGGACATAAAGCGGTGAGCTAAACCGTTAGGCCTAAAATAATTAGTTTCAAAAGGAGCGGATTTGACAGTTATAACATTTCACTACTACAATTCTTAGTAATTGAAGTAAAATCTCTTGACCATGTCGATATTTCGATATATACACATATACAATAATTGAATCCAGTGGCGTGATATAGCCCAGCATTTAAACTGATAATGTTTTGAGTCTAAGTCGTCGTGTAAACCACTGTGCCATGACTTTCTGTACAATTCAAATTATCATAAAAAGCCGAGATTCCGATATAATTTGTAATTAGTTGCAGTGAAAACAGAACTTTAGCACAGTAAAAAACTTACTGATTTTATATCTAGTCGTACTGTCAACTTGATTGACATTTACTTGACAGTTCTGTAATTTCATATTTGCTTCCCTTCTATTCGGAGTTTTCAGTTCTCGTTCATTTCAAAGATTTTAAGAGAAATGCTTAATTATTAAATAGATTACAGCATGGGTAGCGAAATAGAGTCTATTTCTAAATTAGCTTTAATTAATAAAATTGATCCTTTAGAGTTTGACATTACTATAGGAGCCCTACTAATAGGAATTGGAGCTGAAAAATATGTTGATATTTTTAGGTAATACATATTCTCTTTTTTTCTAATTTATTATATATTGGTGAAATCTATAACAGATTTATCTTATTGGAAAGCAACATAAACCAATTAGAATCTTATGTTAAATATTTAAATTCATAATCGTTGGATGTCATATCTGTTGTTTAATACATCAAACAGTATACTTGTAGAGTGTATTTTCCAATTTGTAACTATAGTAAAACAAATTTTCATTTTTCATTGTAGGAAACAAAACATAGGTCAACTAACTCTTACGGAGCTGACAGATGAAGACCTTATTAAATTAGGAATTGACAATGCTGAAATTAGAAACAAACTTTTAGAAGAAGTCAAAAACTTGCCAATATATCAAGAAAATGAACAGTTGTAAGTTAATGTATTCTTAATAGAAATATGTGTAAAATTATTTTAGACTTGGTAAATAATTAAAATTATAATTGTGAACATCATCAGCCTTATTACAAAAAGATAAACCTCGCTTAGCACTAGTAATAAACCATTCACCAATGTATTCCTTATTACAAAATGAGGTTTATCTCTAAATCGTGATTTGTCTATGGTCTAAAGTTAGACCTGCGATGCCTCTAGTTTAACAGTGGTCTAAATACAAAAAGTCAAACTCCATTTTAAAAATTGTATTGTAAGTTGTTGCTTTTGGAAAAATATTTTAACTAAATTAAAAATATATTAACTAAAAATATTTATAGCTAATATTACGATAATAAAAATATATAAAAGACATTATTTGTTATATTTTCACTTATTTGACTTTGAAATAGTCACCATTCGAATCGATCCAATAAAAATATCCTGCCGTTCCTTTTCTCCGTATAGGACTCCTATTTGTAATTTAAAACTGATTTTCAGCCTAATAGTACATTAACAAATATTTATATATTAATGAAATAGTTATAATGACGACATAGATAAATGGAAATAAATTTATTTTTAGTTTATACATATTTATTTGAAGTTATATTATTTTTGATCTTTTCAGTTTTCTGGTAAAACGGAACGTAATTGTACGCTAACAGACATGAGTGACTGATTTCTGTATGGAATACATAATGAATGATTTAACTGTAGTACTAAGTAGTCCTCTGTTAGATCTGGATTCGTAATAATGTTAGGCTTATTCCAAGTATTAACTTTAGGAATGGTTTAAACCACGACCATTTAGACCATGTTTCGTCTGAGTTTTAACAGATTTTTTGTAATAAGACCGCATGTGACTAATTTAATCTTGTAGTTGGCATTATTTAATATTAAACTTGTAGTAATTTTCAATATTTTTGCTAAATATTTTTTTACTTCAAACAACATTTGTATTCAATTTTAATGTGTATGAGATTTCAGCATAGTAATTTTAGTTAACATTATATATTTACAGGTATAAATCCAATTTAAATTTGAACTCTATAGAAATAACTGATATTCTAGAAGAAAGTTCACAGCATTTATATAGAATATACTTGAGTATGCTAGCAAATACATTAGCTATAAAGAAATTGAAGAAAATACCCGACTGTTTAGTTTATAAAGATAAATATGCCTCCGATATTGCATTAGCCACATTGAGTGAAATTACAAATATTTTAAATTCTATGGATATAACATTACATACACAGTTAAAGGTGACTATTATTATTTTAACGATACAATTTTTCTCTAATGTCTACATTTTCCCATAATGTGTTAATACTAATGTGTAAATGTTATATATATTAAAGTACTAGCTGACTTGTGCAAGTTCCTCTTTGTCACTTTTTTCCCCATTTATCCAACATCTTTTATTGCAGCTCTGTTCCTATTAGTGATAACATGATGTTATATATAACCTATAGAATTCCCCAATATTGAATGCAATCACACAATTAAATCTAAAGAGCAAAAATCTCATATTAGTATACATGGCAGGCACAATACAGTAACAGTGCAAGTAACTGAATTTCTATAAAAACTACAGAAGAATTAATTTAGTATCATTACTGCTTAGTTTTCATAACTTAGCCATAATATTATATGCATAACCATATAAACTGTTTACTGTTACCTTATATGCAATTATAATATAGTGACCCTAAAATTATGTAGTCCTTTGTTATTTCAATTATATATCTTAATATATATATATTTCCAGACAATAGTAGAGATAAAATGATTAATATTGTTATGGTTTTCAGGAATTTACTACAGAGCCAAATAACAAGAAGATTAAAAAAATTTTCGTGGGTACTGTCGGCAGTGCAGTGATAGCCATGTTGGCGGTATTGTTTGTGCGCTCTTTGAAAGATTTGAAATAGGAGTGTAGTAGTTTTTTTAATTTTTGTATAATACTAGTATAACGAAATAGTTGTGGTTCAGACTACCTTGTCGTAAATATTTACATATCAAAATGTTACGTGTTAAAAATATCTCATTTGCTATATAGATCTGCCATATTATTTACAAATGATATTAAAAAAATATTATAAAGATTATTGTATTATTTTACTTCTTAATGTACGTAATGTGTGTTTGTATCAACATTAGTTTTAAGATTTTGAATTTTAATCTACTGTAAAATATATAGTAACAATATTTAGTAGTTAAGTATTTGTCTCTACAATCTAATGAGAAAGGTATGTTTCTTAACTTGTAGCTCTACATTACATATATTATTGGATTTCCAATATTAATATACCGGATTAAACTGTAGAATCGCAATGAAATGTGGTAATTTAATGCCTAGAGTCTCAGAAGAGAATTATCACTTTCTGAGGCCTAACGTAACTAAAATCAAGGATATAACATAATAGGTGTCACAGCTTGTACTATGTCTATATATGATATACTAGCACTACCCGCGGTGTCCTCTACATTAGATTTATAGCCTATCTAATTTCGATGCTATATTACTGTAAAGTTTAATAAAAACCTGTTTAGTAGTTTTTGTCCATATGTAGCTGTTGGTATTTTTCTATCAGGTGGAATTAATATAAAGTACATATTAAGTGACGACGCAAAAAAATCCAAAAGTATAAAGGTACTATGTTCTATGACTACCGCTAGAGTGCTATAAAAAGTATTAAAATATTATAATAAGCATAATATGCAACGAAACTTCGGTATCTACAATTAATTAAATAAAAAATAAACCGGATATCAAATTGGCCTAAAATAAACCATTTCCGTTTTTGCACAATAAGTAAATCCAGTTGAAGTGACCCAATTGTTTCGACCTCACCAATTAAAAAGTGTAAGGTAAATGATGAGCTGTCGGTCGGCTGTTTGTTCGACGGGACTGTTATGACGTCACGGGCGGGAACAGACGGGCGCTCCGGAAGCGGGACCGGCGGCCGGTAGCGAAGTCCCGCACTGCCTGGACCGACGACGACTGTTATTGCTGCCAGCCGCGTCAATTGAAACGCGTGTCCGTTCCTTGCTTCTGGTCGAGCCATGTTCTTTTCGATGCGATATTTTGGACGCAAAATTTAAATTAATCTATAATTTATTCCTTAGTGTTAAAAAATGAAATGTTTTGTTTATGTAATAGTGTTTGTAGTGTTATTAGAAATTTTAAGTGCACAGGAAGTTATTGAAGTAGGTAAGTAATACCTATTGCTAATAATTATAACATAAAATAAAATAACAATATTAATTAAATGAAAATAACTAAAATTATACATTTTGACTGGTCTTTAAATCTTGGAGACCCAGTGCCTATACTTAAATGATGTAAATGAGTTGATATCTTAGATTTGACCGAGTATCGAATCCGAGAGTTCATTTATCCAAAACCACGAGTAGTTTATATAACGATTTCTCTTATGAAACTATAATATGTTCTTTGACATCAAGTGCGTAGCATATCATCGAGCCTCTTACTTGATATAATTACAGTAATTATTTATATAAAAAAACATCTATTAAAAAGAGCAACACACAAGTTTCTTGCTCATTCTTCTTGTGATGAATCTGTGCCATTCCGAATGAGTGGTACAATCAAAATATGACTATTCAAAAGTGCTTGTAATGAGTTTATTTGAATGAAGATTATTTCTATTTCTATTTCATTCTCTCGATAGAATCTACCTATCATGTTAAATTCCGATCAGTCGTGTATAGTATTGAAAAGGTAACAAACATACAGACATGCTTTCGCATTTATATTTAATATTAGTATGGATAAGTGATAATAAACCAAATTAATTCGAGGATGGCGGTAGGGTCGCCTGCGTTTCCTGGCACGTTGGGATCCAATATAAAGGGTACCTACTTGTATAAATGTATGTCAAGTGTTGAGTCATAATGTAAACAATTTATAGTTCCTTGACTACCCTCATGTAGGATTATTAGATTATATGATATTTTTCTGTTTTCTACTAACTTCTAAGGTAATATGTTACTTTTATATAGATAGGTTTAAGTAGATATCTAAACTTAACTGTTTTCTTTATTATTAAATAATTAACCACCTATCTATATTTAATATAGAAGCTGTGTAAGTACATACTATCTAAAGAAATTCTGGAATCACTAGTATGGCCTAAATATATTTCTTATAATAACTACAATATATAATAGTTTGGATACTTAACATTTTTAATTTTATCATTATTATTTATAGATACAGAAGTCCAGTAGAATACCTAAATCAAAGATGTAATGTTTCTTTACAGTTGACGCAGTGATAGGACACACCGCAGAGTTGCCTTGCAACATTAGCGCTGAAAATAAAAATGACAAGTTTACTGTTCTCGCTTGGTATAAAAATGAATCATCGAAGGCTATTTACAGGTGTATTTAATTTATTCTTATTTCATCATCCTCGCCCTCTTCTTCTATGGGTCTAGCTGCATATAGATTTTTTTAAATTTATGGCGAATTGTGGGTGCCCCATATCTACTGGCCACAAAGCTTAGGCACCTACGAGCATCGACTCTGGTTTCCATGTCAATAAAAATATATGTTTTAGTACAAATATTCACCCAATCGACTACCACACTGGCAATGTTTAAATAATCAATTGCAACAGCTTTATTAAATAAGGAAATATCATCAAACACATTTAGGAGTATATACTTAGATATATATAAATAGAGATTTATTATAATAATAAATTCAGAAAATGTAAAGTTGCAAACTTTAAGTACCTACGACTCCTAAATGACATTAATTTTTGACTAAGACGTACAGACTACATGCAATTGTAAATGTTAAATAATAATGTTATTTAGGTGTATAAAATTTTAATTATTATAATATGTATAATCATTACATAGTATAAAACAATGTCGCTGTCTGTTCGTCCCTATGTATGCTTACCTCTTTAAAACTACGCAACGGATTTTGAAGTGCTTTTTTTTAATAGATAGAGTGATTCAAGAGGAAAGTTTATATATGTATATAATACATGTACACCCGTGCGATGCCGCGAGTAGCAAGTTCATTATATAAAAGAATATTAGGTATAGTTTTATTCATAGGTTTGTTGTATTCAGTGCAGAGATCCAGGTAAAAACTGTATACCTAATATAAATACTTATATCTAGCCCAACGATATACACATTCTCATTATCGCTATCTCTGAAATAATTACAGAGGTAAGTACTTAATTCTTGTTTATCGTACAAATTAAGAAAGTATGACTATAGTAAGACTATTTCAATAAATAATAGTACTAGCTAGATAGTAGGACATATTTATTAGTTAGTTATGTTAATTAAACCTGTCACTTTTCTAGTGGCAAATTATGCAATTGTTTAGATATAAATTAAATAATTTCTTTTGCATCAGCAGTCACGACCAGCGTAGTGGCAAGGGCAGCGTGTCATCATCAAGCTCACGATTCAAGCTAGTTAGGGCAGAGAGCGAGGGTTTGGGAAAACTGCAAATACTTTCCGTACGACCGGCCGATGCAGGAATATACATCTGTTCAGCAGATTTTGCTGCTAGTCCTACACTCAAGACACATATAAAAATGGTTGTCATAGGTATATATATATTGATACGTTATATATTTAAATATATTTGTAAGTTTGAAAGTTGCGCCGGTTATAGAAAAGTTGCGAGGTAACAGATTGAGCTGGTATGGGCATGTTATGCGGAGGAATGAGGACCATGTCTTATGGAAAGTGTATAATATGAATGTGGATGGATGCAAAGGGAGGGGACGCCCTAAGAAAAGATGGATGGATTGTGTGAAAGATGATATGAATAAAAGAAGAGTATGTTTAGATATGACGATTGATAGAGATCAGTGGAAGAGAATGACATACTGCGCCGACCCCAAATAATGGGATAAAGGCAAGGCAATGATGATGTATATATTCGTTACTAATCAACCATTAACCTAATAACCTGTCTCTGAGTAAAATATTTTTTAAAACTACACTATGTAACTTATGTACCCATTTGACGTCTCTGAGTTTATTTATTCATTCATTTATTTCAGGCAACTAGGCCCATATTATAAATACCTTATAGACTAACATACATATAATATAATATTTAAAAACTAATACAATGATATGTGGGTATATATTGTAAACCCGTTGAAATATATTCTAAAACGGGGTAGCAGGTGTTTACGTGACAACTACGGGCTCTTTGGCACCCCTATGGAGGTGGAGCTGAGTCTTCGTCCCTCCATTCCGACTTCACCTCTAGGGCTTGGACTTATAACCCAATGGTAGCTACCACCGGGTTATCGTAAACGCACTGTTAAACAAATTTTCTAATACCTACTGTATACAGATTTTTAAGTAAGTGTCTATATTGTGGTCTGTGATACATTGCCGGTCCAATGAAGAAATCGTAATTGACTATTTTTTTAACAGCAAATAGTTAGGAACTGCTACTGATTTTAGATATACATATTTACTAGTAATTAAACTAAATGAGTCTAAAATAAGATTAAATTTATATCTTGCTCCTGTTCAGTATACCCTAACAAATAAGTAGGTATTTATTATTACTTAAAATAAATAAAGTATTTTTAAAGCATACTTTATTAAATAGACAAAGGATTCTGTAGGTATCTATTGTATTTGCCAACTAATTGCTGACCTAACAGAGCGCTGTACAGCGCAGCTTCACTTAATTGGTCTGCGTATTAATGAGGAAGGCGCGACCGGAACAATTCCTATATTTGTTTATTAAACAATTGTACATTGTAATGTTTCTTGAATTACCATTTTAAAGAGTAATAAAATGATAGTTAAAGCATTATATATAGATTTTGATAGAAATTTGTTATCTTGAAAGAAGATAGGCAACACAACTCACTGTTCTCTTCCTTCTCAATTTAGAAAAATTCTATTGCAGTGTTGGTTGATATGCGATATTGTTACTGAAGAAAAGATATAGTTCGGTATAGGTACTAAGTTATTATAAGAACATATTGTAGAAAATTTGAGAACGTTGTAAGATTGTAGTTACCACCAAATGTTCCAAGTTCGAATTTACCCGATACCAGATCTGACTTACAGTTTGTACAAGAAGCTTAACATCTTAGTCCTTTAGAATAGCAACGCATGAGTGAAATAATAGGTGTTAATAACGTTATGTCCGTTTACCATAACGTGCCGTCAGAGAATAAAAAAAATCATCAAAAAACAAAACTATTCGTCTGTGCTAATATGAAGATCAATTACAGAACCTCCCCAGCGGCTATATGTGGTGTCTGAGAATGGTACTCGAGTAGAGACGACCAGCGATGCAGCCAATACGAGCAGAAACATTGGCCCATACTATATTGGTGATACTGTTAATCTTTTCTGTATCGCTTACGGAGGTTAGTAGTGTTTATTTTTTATTTCGTTTGAAAATACACTCATTAATATTATCAATATTTTTTCGTTAAGTTTTCTTTGTTATGCACCGTCATAACAAAGTAAACTTAACGAAAAATTATTTTATAATTCAGTTCTCTGTGCCTTAATAACACTTAATTAACAAGTACGTTTAAATATAAATTAAGTGCTATATTTTAAATACGGTAGCATTTATTTTCCAGAGATAAACAAGTGGTACAGTAGGTTTATACTAATATTTCCAATAAAATTTAGGTATATCCAATAAGTATATATTTATATATACCTATTAGCATCTAAAACTATTAGATTATTCTATAGATTATGCTGATGTGTGCTGTTCTGACATGAATGTTGACCTTTTAAACAAATTGGATCGTCTTCTCAATAACTCTATCCGCTTCATTTTTAATCTCCGCAAGTTTGATCATATTTCTTCTTTTCGTTCACCATCGGATGAATATAATTAAATACACATATCTAGATATTTACCTGCAAACCGAAGAAAAGATGGACTGTGATATCCATGACACAGCTGACACACGCCATAACCCCTAATAATAATGAGCAAGACAATGACGATGATCCTAATCATTTTTGTAGGTAAACCACAAGCCTCCCTATCATGGTGGACAAAGCAACGATTACTGAAGGACGCGTGGTTGCCGCTGTCGGAGCAGCGAGTGCGCAGCGATGTGCAGTACGGGCCGCTGGTGCGTGAGGATCATGGCCTTGTGCTCACTTGTACCGCCAACAACAACGACCACACGCCGCCACTCGTTATAGATATTATCATCAATATGTATTGTAAGCTCAAAAGATTGCTTTATATTACTATAATAATAGCATACCCACCAGTCGTCGTCCTGGCTAAAACGCTATTTACCACGTCTAATTGCATTTTTAAATAAGCCAGGAACCCATTGAAATATATACACAAAATATTATTCCAATCTGTCCAACCGTTTAGAAGTTAGATATCTACACTTATTCGTTATAAATGATTAGTAGAAGAAATATACCATTAGGAGAAGTTATATGATTGTCCGCTGATTCGTTCCGAATTAATGGTAGAAATATATCATGGTGGTGAAGTGCCATTTCACTAAGACTATCGTGATTCTAGTGACTTTTTAAGAACGGAAGTCTTCTATCAACATACTCTTTTTTATTTTATTTATTTCATTAGTTTTAGTGTGAAAGCGCGACAGACACACAGAATTACTTTCGCATTTAGAATATTAGTAAGGATAAGCAAGTGCCTTCAATTACCTATACAAATTGTATTCCATTTAGTACCACCAGAGTTGGTCGCACTGCGAGATCCATTAGAGAAGGAGTTCGTGGGTGGACGTGTGCGAGCAGGAGAATCTCTCGGGCTACAATGTCGGGTGCTAGGAGCGCGCCCTCCTCCGCCGGTAATATGGCTACTAGACAACAAACAACTTGCCAACTTGGAACAAAATGTTACGGTAATCTTTTATATTAGCAGATATTACTAACAAATACTCGCCTTATATGTTTTTTATTTTTAATAAAAAATAGCCTTTTGTAATTTTTTAAATATCACCAGTATTAGCGTTAGCAAAATGGTCGAATGATGAACTAAATATGGTTTAATTACGAAATTGTTTGATATTAAAGTATATAAATTTGACGGCCTAGGTGATGTAGTGGTTTATCACACCGCTTTACTTACGATGCTCGTGTGTTAGATTCGCACGGTACAAACATTTGTATTCACGAGTATGATTATTTGTATCGGTCTGGGTGTTTTCTATATATGTGTAGATATATGAAAAATGTATCTATGTATTTATATCACTTGTTAAATACCCACAATCTCTGTTTAGCTTGGAAGTAGATGGCGCGATCTGTCTTGTGATATATAAAAAAGGAACTTGGACTTTCAGTCAGAGGCCTCTCAGCGACTGGTGGTAAGCGAGATACAGTTGACCATCGACCGGCAGCACGATGAGTCTACAGTCACATGTTGCGCACTAGGGTACGAACGCAGAGACCAGAAGTTCGTCTGTGCACAGGACCTGCCGCTTACGGTTTTATGTAGGTAGTAGATTCAAACTTATTGTTTTTTTTATGTAATTGAAATGGTTTTTTTTCAAGGGATGATAATGGTATGGTGAACCCGCCTGCACTATCGGTTTACGCTGGCGGGGCACCAGTGGAGGATGTGAAGATGAACATGAGGTTAGGTTAGTTAGCCCATCGAGGTAAATTCACTAGAAATTTATTACGATGGTTTCCAAGGGGAACCGCGTGGTGGTCAACCTGACACGGTACATTGCTAACAATGGGGTTATTAATGCCCAGAAATGGGCAATCAATCCCTTTCCCCCCAAACAAACTGACGGTTCACATGAATAGGACTATGGACATCATGTTATCATGTGACACCCACGATAGCTGTATACTTTTGAGGGGTTCACGCGCTGTAATCTCGGATGGAGTAGCTACTACACTACTATCTAATACTACTACTACTACTAACTAACGCTACTACAATACTAAAAACTAACTAACTACAACTACTGTCTTTAAAGACATTATTGCAATTTGCCCACATCGTAATGGTGGTGGTGGTGGTCAAATGGTTTTACCACATTGCATTATTATTCGATTCAAGTGAGTTCGCCTACCCAATGAG
Source organism: Achroia grisella (assembly GCF_030625045.1). Taxonomy (NCBI): domain Eukaryota; kingdom Metazoa; phylum Arthropoda; class Insecta; order Lepidoptera; family Pyralidae; genus Achroia; species Achroia grisella. The sequence goes on from NW_026712938.1 coordinate 1,324,097, forward strand.
AGTACAAATATTCATAAGAGATATCTGTTTGCATTAGTCTGAGTATTTTTATATGCAGGTATTTTATTATTTACAATACTATGTATATAAATAGGTTCTAACACTTGTCTAGTAACAAGCTTTGTTTAGATTGGGACAGAATATGGACGTTAGTTATCCGGGCTTCTTTAATTATTGATTTTAATAATGAAATGAAATGAAATTTTATTGCATAAAATGTGGTACATTGGATGTGGTATTTTGAATATTATTATATTGTTCGCACATTTAGTCATTTCTGACATGCAACAGACAATTGTCAATTGAAATATTGTCTTTCTAACAGACAATTGTCAATTGTCAATAGAAATCAAATTGTCTGAGGTGTGTCTGAATTATTTGTCCCTCGAGTTAAATTTCTGTATTACTATTAGGTACAGTTTAAAGTTTACATTACTGAGGACTGAATCAAATAAAAATGAGATTGACATATGCATAGTTATTAACATTTTTGAAACTTCGTGATAATGTAGATAATCATTTATTTCAGATCCGCCCGCTTTGGAAATATTTGTTGCTGAAGAAATTCATAACAAAACAATAGCTGTAGTAAAAGGGTCTAATTTGACACTGAATTGTAGCTATAAGGCCAATCCCACTATATATCAACTAACATGGTTTCATGAGGTAACAGGATGACAATTTTCTATTCCTAACAAACTACCGTTATGTTATCAGTACAAATATGATAGATAATCATTTTATTCACGTAACGTTTATAAATTTATTAATAATATCATTACATAGTACAAATAAAATAAAGTCGATGTCGCTGTCTGTACCGATGTATGCTTAAATCTTTGAAACTACGCAACGGATTTTGAAGCGGTTTTTTAATAGATAGAGTGATTCTAGAGGGAGGGTTATATATATAATACATGTACACCCGTGCGAAAAGCTAATATATACGAATAAAACAACCACAGTTTACATGTCGAAATAAGGCCAAGAAATAATAGCCATCTTTGCATTTTCATATAAGTACAATTTACTACATACCTAACTATAGAAAATTAATCACTATATGATTGACTTTCAGGAAGACTTAATACCCGACGATGGTACAAGTCAGATAAAGCCTATGTTGGAGTTATTCAATGTATCAGAGAAGGACGCTGGGGAATACGTTTGCGCAGGCAGCAATGATGAAGGGTCCACCTATAGCGAATCCATTACTGTTGACATCACATGTATGTTTTATTTTATCTATTTTAGGTAACATTTTCTTAATAATAAAATTTAATTAATAAATATAAAGATGTTCTACCTACAAAAAATATGTTTTAACGAAATGCTTGGAAAATTAAAACAATATCCAACATAGAGGGAGACTATCCCGGAGTCCATCTTGTCAATTGGTAAGGTTTTAAACGTTTTAGATGGATTGGTAAAGTTTTAAAAAATATATATTATAATCAAACTTAAAATTAGAGAATAATAATTGTAACCCTAATATCTTCGGAATAATATCCATATAAAAATCACGTTGTACACCTTTCTCCTATTGTCAATTATGACATACATATAATTCTTAAGTTAATTAACTCAATTAAGGGTATTACGTATACGTACCTATACTTTTCCAGATCCTGCATACTGCGAAGAGGAAACCATAGCACAATACGGTGTTCGAGAAAACGAGACTGTAAATATAACTTGCAGCGTAAAATCGAATCCTGAACCATCCGCGTTCCGATGGGTGCTTGTAAACGACAAGGTCGAGGATGTGAACCAACTGCACCGCCTCCCACATAAAACAAATGAAACTGAGGAACCTTATTTCTCGTATGAGAGACCTAACGGCATGCCCTTTAGTGAGTACCGTATAATATACATGTGATACACCAATTAATGATCTGTGTATAATTGGGCTAAAAACATTATATAATTATACTGATTTTTCGGACATTAAATAATTTGTAAATTATTTAATGTCCGAAAAGTATTTTTATCAGAATCAGTTAAAAACAATGGCTTTTACTTTTTATGTATCAAAGGTAGCGTATCTTTGTCTGAACTCTGAACCAATTTGTTCTTTTTTTAATAAACCTCAGGGTTTACCTCAATTTTGATGCTATACAAATTTTATCTTGTTTAACGTAGGCCATTGAGATCTTTAAATAATATTTTTTTATAGCTACAATATTCTGTTGGGGTCTCAACAACGTGTCAAATAATGGTCTACGTCATTCGCCTTGTGTCTCATTAGTGACCGACGAGACTGCGCCCCGTCCACCAACACAGTGCTTCGCTATATCAGATAACAAAGATATCACTGTCATATGTGACAAAGGACACGATGGTGGACTACCACAGGTGGGTAATAGAGTCGATTCTGAAGTGTAATTATATAACTAATATTTTAAATTACATTGGGAAAGTATCATTACTATTATTAATTATATCGCTAATTTAATCTATCAAAAATACATTTTATATTAGAATAATAAAAAAATATACAATAGATATAGATTATTAAAAATCTTTACAAAATTGCCCCGTGTTATTTTTTATCCTAAAGAAACTGTTTTAAAATATACAAAGCTATCGTGATACACTACTTGCCTTTTTAAGTGTTTCATAACGCAATGAGTATTAATTTCATGTGGAATATTCGTTTTTCAGCAATTTCCTTAATACGTTGAACTCATTTTATTATATCGGAATAATAAAATGAGTTCAACTTCAAATTATCAGGCGAAAGTAAAAATAAAATTGCAGTAAAAATATTGTATGGATATAGACTAATTAATCTATTTATCGGAAAATAGAAATTTCTCTTTACAGAAGTTTAAATTTATTGTAAAATCCACGAATTCAGAGGATCAGTACTTATCGATAACAAGTTTAGAGCCGAAGTTTGTATTTCAAAAACCCAAAACGGAAGACTATACATTTTTAATAACGGCTTTTAATGAAAAAGGCGAGAGTACCACAGTCGAAATCGATAAAGACAGTATAATAAAAGAAAAAATCGGTAAGCGAATAGTATTTTAAAAATAATAACTATAACTTTATGTCTGGCATACCTATAAGCTATTATATGAAATGAGAAAAAAGAAAGAATAACTGAGAGCCAAGACTAGAACTTGAGCTTTGGTAAAATCATGTACATTTACAATTAGGTAGGTATATTCGGAACCACGTAGCAATATATTACGTTTACCCCGAGGGTATTTATACTCCTACTACTACTTATTGTAACTCAAGCATTTTAACTTTGCAAAATGTTCATGCCTAATTCAATTACACTACATAATTTATATTCTGGGTGTATACATTCATACGAACTATATTTAAAAACAAAAATCATACGAAAACTAATACGATCAATATTGCTGAAACCATATCCCAGTTATATTATATTAATTATTGTATAACGGATGTGTTTATATCTATTACTATGACATTTCATATTGCAGTCATATCGTCGGGTTAAAAATAGATATTATATTAAACATATATATTTTTAATAATTTGCTCGTCAATTGCATAACAGCATTAAACGATCACGATTTTTTACACAAATACCTCTTTTCAGAAATAATTCAGGTGAGCACAGTAGCAAATATAACGACGCTCGCGCTAGCGTTGTGTGGCGGCGTTGCATTGGTAGCGTTGGCAGCTTGTGGACTCGTACTCTGTGCCAGGGAACGCGACCGACGTGACGGACCCGTCTTTGGGGATCCGCCTCTCTGCGCATATAATACTGAAGGTACAACATGTTACATAAGTTTTTCTAACGCCTTTTTTATAATCCATTACTTACATTGGATAGACATTTATTTTTCGGACTACTCTAATGCTGTTGGGCGCAGCTGGCATTATAGTTTTTCCGGATGGTAGGGGGCGAGCGCAGATGGCACTTCAAATCCGCGGAAGGTCTTATGGAGCGGCTGACCGGGATACGAACCTCTGCTCAAGCCGGATTATTTTGAGAATATTTAAGATATATTCGTATAAGACAGTCTTACCTTCACTGAATACGAGTCCGATTAATACAAACATTTTTATTTATTAACATAATGGTCTAAATTTCTACAAACAAAAGTTTCTTAATATTTGTTTAGACAATAGATATAGCATTTAAAAAAAGGAATTAAATTCGGATAGGTACGGAAGTCGTTATATACCTATCAATGCATGATAAACACTCATAGAGGAACTAGCGTGAAGATAGATACCTACTTCTATTGTAAGCACTATAAAAATATTCTTTTTTGTTTCATAGAATCTAATTGCGAGACGTATCCTGACAGCGACGATGGCAGCGAATGTAACATCAGACGTACCGAGTCATTTCGAAGAGCCGTCTCTAAATACCCATCGAAGAGCTACGATGTTAGAAGAACTAGCTCGTTTCATTCTGCACGGTACATGAACGACATGGCCGATGAAGGAATCAGTAAGTGCAGTGATGGAATTCGGCACAGTGCCAACTGTAGGGTGCACTCGCTGCAGAATATCAATAAAAGAAGAGACATGGATTCTCTATGTGACCATTTGGTGATGCATTTACCGACTGAAACTGCGAATTATGGTACACCGAGACCCGTAAGATACAATTTATTTTTGTTATTCTTAGCCTTATGACATACAATATTTAATAGAATTGACAGGACATATATTTAAAAATAAAATGACCCAATTGCTTTTACACTCACGCATTGTTTTTACTCTCTGGACGATTATTTCAATTATAAATAAAATAAAGTAAAAATAATTAAAATATTATTAAAATCTAAAACTTTAACTTCAAATAACAAATAAGTATCTAATTATTATAATGTATTAATGTATGTAATTGTTAGATTTATTAATAAAAAAATTGCATGCCTATTGAAAAAAAGCATATTACAGCGCAGCCTGCTAATGTCACTGTGGCTTAATTGTTATGTATAATATGTATATATCTGTCTGTAATACGAATAAATGACTTACTTACTTATGAGAATTAAGTCGTTAGTTTTTGCACTTGTGAAAACAAATTGTAAAAATGTTCACGTTTCATCATTTGTCCATGCATATAGTTCCATATGCGTGGACATTTGTTAACGGTTGCGTTCACTATACAGTTTAACATTAGCTCAGACTGCTATAACTGGGATAATAATGATGGTATTTTATATTATTATTAAATAGTAACAACCCTGAAATTTATTTCAGATGAATACATTTTATACAATGCCAAGAAAAATGCGTCAGAAACTAGCTAAAGAACTTAGCGATGAAACCTCGGAAATAACCCAAAATTCTGATGGTTTCTCTCTGCCCCCGCCACCTGACGAATTCAGCTCGTACCGTGCGGGCACAAAGATCAAGGACGTGCCAAGTAAATCGACGCCAACATATACAACTATAAGGAAGAACTCGACCAAAGAATCTCCTAGACAGCAGTATAATAATGTGATTATATCGCCTTTGAATACTGTCGGTTTGCCGACTATAAGCGGTCAACACACTAGTATTTATAGTTACCCAGATGACCATCACCATCAGCAGGTAAACACAAATCCATTCGACGACGATTCATCGTAAGTTTGCATTTTACCATTGTTCATTAACACTCATCTTATTCACTTTGAAGGACTCGCAGACTACGACTGGAATCTTAAGCACTTTCAAAGGTTATTCTAATCCTAAGGAATCTGGATTGTAAGCATGATAACTGAAAAAAATCACTTGTACTGTAATCGTTTATATTTATTTACAAAAATAAAAATCATGAATTACAACATTATGTTCCTTAGATGCAAATTGCTTGTTAACTATTTTACATGCACATGATCGATAAAGTATTGCTAGAAAACTAAATACGAATGTAGGAACATAAATCCAAGTTTCGAATATTGAAATTAATCAGTAACTGTCACGATTATGATAACAAATAACAGGTATTAATAATTTATTGTGTAAATTAATAATGTTCAAAAAATACTTATTAAATATACATTTTGTATTATTAATGAAAATGTGAAATAAAAAAATATTGAAGTCATTTTGTGTTTACTTTCGAATAACAAATCCAAAAAATAAATGTCTAATATATTGAATGGAATTTATATAATATTAGCTGGAAATTACTAGACGACTAATATTACTTTTCACTTACTGCAATGCATAACTATTCAGCTTTGAATATTAACTAATATTAATCCATACGATCTAGATGCGACTGCGCCACTGTTAATTTATCGATGAGATCTTGGGTATTTGGTCGGGCCTGTGAAGAAAAAATAATCTATACTGTAAAAATCATTTCAATGTGTGGTCTAATATAAGTGTGGAATATCGTTTTTTACAGGTGGGAAATGATATGTTTGAACAAAATGAACATATTATGGAATAAGAAAAACATTTCTTTCATTCTTGCTATCAAGTATTGTGGGCTGATTATGTAATTTCGTTAGTAGTTGGATATATTGACACTAATACTTAACTATAATTATCCATATTCAATGTATCAATTAATTCATTTGTCTTCTTTACTACTCGTCGTTTCGTTTTATTTATTTTTTTTATTGAAAGTTGTTGTAATCATTCTTTTGACCATACTAAAATTGTGTTGTTTCAGATAAGATACTTGTAATTAAAAATGTTGCCTTTAAATTGTGGAAAGTTTCAACAATTTGAGGAGTAAATGTATTACGTTGCAACGTCAGTACTTTATAAATAGAAATTATTTATATATTAAAGATAACGTATTATATTATCGCATTATAAATTAATATTATTTTATATTCACTTCGATGAAAATTATTTCATAAAGTTTTATTTAATTGGCCAGCAGGCCACTGTAGGCAATACAGCAATATACACGGTTCGATTACTCTTACGATCTGTCGTTCATTGTCAACATCCATAGTTGGATCGAGCGTGTGTATTCAATTTCATAGTGAAGTAAATAGCATCATTCCATTTGGTCGGTCGGTAAGTTTATCTTTGCGATGATTAAAGCGATAAATCTATATGTATCCGTAGACGATCTGTACATGTAGGTAGCGGAGTGTATGTCCTTGCATAGTGGCAGCACAGCGACGGTCAGCAGGCTCGCCGCCACGCCGCACACGTGTCTGTGGACGAGGGCGGCTGCAGGTGGGCGTACCTGTAGCGCGGAGAGCGCGGCCTCGTGCAGGTCCTTGCAGCGCGCTAGCCCGCGGCGGCGTGGCGCGGATGCCAGCGGCGCCAGCTGGCCTCGCGCCGCCAGCAGCAGGCTCGCCGCCACGCCGCACACGTGGGTCTCGTCTCCGCACCCCAACCAGACGCGCTCGTTCACGCTCACCAACCTGCACATCGTTGTGTGACATTACATATACACAGATGTCCGTATTTACGAACTTTGAGCGTTCAAAAGTAGATAGCCATTTGAACAAAGTCGACGATTAAATAACAACGATAGTCTTTATACGTAATAAATCTTTTAGTTCTCTCATTCACATTATGACACCGTAAATATTTCATTCCCCTGTGACAGTATATCACGTGACCACTGTCATGTCTCTGGATTTTGATTATTTAATTAGAATAGCAAGCTGAGAATCAACTTGATGGTTTATGGTAACCATCTTCATATAAAGGAACAGCACTAAGAACATCATGTGACTTATGCCTTGTCATTCTAGAGAATTCAGATGTTCTGACCCTTATCAGATCAATCATCAACTTGTTCACCATTCCAGTTACAAAATATATAAGGTTCACTCACTTTATATATATATCGAGAACTTGTTCTATGGACACGCCAATATTCAGTATTGTGCGATACACCATACTTTTGTCTGCTTCCAGTTTACACGACATTATTTCTAATTGGCGAACAATGAAATCTGTAAAAGGATGTTAGATGTGAACATGTAATAAACAGACAAGACCAATAAACTAATTTAAAAACTCATATTATACATTTACCCTTGAATATCTGATCGTGCATCAGATGTTTAATGGTTGATTTGTATTTAAATATAAATTCCAATTCTGTAACTTTCATAGATGGACTGGACTACCTTATTGTATATTACTTTATATTAAATGTAGTTATTAAATATATTGTTTTTTTTAGTCTATGATTAGCTATATGTAAACAAGAAAGTCACAATAACAGTTTTATTATTAATTAAACTAATTAGTTTAGATGTTTGGACTTCTTATATCTTATATATGACATTGGTTAAAACATAAACTGTATGGATATTATTGTAGGTGACTGTACATACATAGCGGGAAGCAGTGGCCGGTGTGGACGTACTCCCTGCCCAGCGTGGTGAGCTTGCTGAGTACGGAGGAGAGCCGTTCATCGCCGGAGGGCAGCACCCGCGCGGCTGCTTCCGCCTCCTCCAGGATGTTACTCCAGATGGTCTCCACGAGCAGCGCGTCGTTATGTCCGGAACACTGTACGATCGCCAGCTTGCATTCCCACAAATTGTAGCGATCGGCATACTCTTCATACAGCTGTATGAAAATAATATAGGTGAGTGACACTGACAACACACTTGTATATAGCTAAAGTAAGGCAATGTTACAAAATAAGTTGACTTATAAAATCGTTACTGATAAGATACTTGGATGGATCTGTCAAGGTGGAAGAATATCTACTTAATGAAGTGAAGAAATAAAAACGGAGTCTGTGCAACCTCACTGAATTCCATAATAGTACCTTATTTTATAAGATTGGAATTGGTCCACTTTCCCTCACATTTACCGTCTACTCTTTACTCGGTAATTGATGGTAAATGTGAGGGAAAGGGGGAATTGTACACTTACACAATGACTACAAGTTTTACGGTAATGCGGTACGCATGGCAATGACTGCGTGTGCTGACACAGCGGTGCAGCGGCTGCTGCATGCACCGTAACAATATACGCGGCGCAATGTACTTGTAAGACTTCGAGCAGCTAGCCAGCCATCGTGGCATTACAGGGACCGCTGTGGCGGCTGCTACGGTTCGTCTTCGAGGTGCTGCAGTAGTGGAGACTGCTAAGAAGAGACTCGTAGAGACGCGTGCCGCCTCCTCCAGGCGCCGCAGCAGCTCGCAGCGTACCTGCGTGATCTCGAGCAGCTCGTCGTCGAGGCGCCGCAGCAGGGGCGGCGGCGGCTGCAGGTGGCGGGGCAGCGCGGCGGCGGCGGCGCGCACGGCGGCCTGCACGCGCGCCACCTCGGCCGCCTCCTCCAGGCGCCGCAGCAGCTCGCCGCCGCCGCCGGCGCCGGCGCCGCGCACGCACACCACGCCGGCCGACAGCCACGACATTCGGTGCGCCAGGCTCGCGCCAGACCTGTGATCACACATACACTTCGGTGATAACTTCTCCCATCATTTTCGGTTTAAATCGGTGCCGCAACCGATAGAGAAGTTATAATAAATCAAGTATGAATTTACATAGATATTATACGTGTACGGGCAACTGCACATGCCTGCTTACTGTGCACTACCCGATTGCCTATAGATGCAATTTCATCTCATAATACTCTCTGTTATATTTTGTAGCAATAAAATAAGGATTCAAATAGCATTCAACTCGAACTTATTACACGAAACCCCTCATTAGAAAGAATCAATCGTGATCATGAACTGTGGGCTTTTAACCCCCCAGATATCAATACCCATCTATATGTGTATTGTATTAGCATAAACCACATTTTCACTAAGGCTGAACTAGAAATAGATTTACTCATGCCGTTTGATTATAGCTCAGGGTAGTGTAATTAAGTCATAAGTACAATAAATGTGCAAATAGTAATGTCTGCGATACCCTGGGCGCGTGGCGAGTCCCTCGAGCACGTCGGCGGCGGCGAGGTGGTCGCCGGCCTTCTCGAGCACCCTCCACAGCAGGTCCAGCAGCTGCAGCGCCCGGTACCCGCGCGACGCCCGCGCCGCGCCCGCCAGGTACGCGCGCAGCGACGCCGGCGGCGCCGAGCCCAGCGACACCAACTCTGACACAATACTTCTTAGTTATTCATTAATTCAATCTAAGTTAATCCTTAGTTAATTATTGATTATTGTTAATTATTGTTTGTAATCTCAATACAGAAAAAGAAAACGTAAATGTTACTTGGTAACGGTGTTTATGAATACATTTTACATATACCGACCGGCTTGTTTCTCTATTAGTCTTTACAGGTACGTTCTTTCACTCGTGAATCGGCTTTCACGCAGGAAATAATGCGCGTGTAAATCTGAACAAAGAGAAGGAGAAACAAAGCGCGCGTCGATATCTCGCGCAATTCCGCTTCCCTTCAATCTGAATGCTTTAGCGCCTTTTTGTAATATGGACGACATATGACATACAAATATATAATTAGAGAGTTACATGACTTGAAATTTTTTAAAAGTGAAATAAGGATGTAATAAATTGTATAAAAAAAATCTTATATAAACATACCCGCTCCTAAGTTATTTGCTACTAGCCACTCATAAACAGCTATGTGTAAGAGTTCATCATTACATGACAAACATTCCCAGACTAATTTACGGCCCTGAAACAAAACTTTTTAAGTTACATGTAACATTTTACCCTTTGCTTCATCCTGATTACCAGAATGGATGTGTTAAAAAATTGCAAGTATTCTATTTGCGTCACCATACCAACTGTTCTGTTCACTTAATTTGGTTAAGTTTTTTTATATATTTATTTACACGATCGTCAAATCGCAAAAGTGCTTAACAGTTTATCTGCAGCAATCAGGTCAAGTCAGTCAGCAAAGTGGAGGAAAAAAGCAAATAAATTTACTTTAATGATTTTAGTGTCATTTTTAAATAAATAAATTCATAGTACCTGGTAGTTAGCATCTGCAGGGGACAATGTGAGCATAGCATCGCTGGTAGACTTTGATGTAGACGAGGACCGAAGTGGTGAATACTCACTAGCTGAAGTCTCAGAGCTACGCTCATAGAGACGCTCCAACGCATTACCCACTTCACGATATATCTCCATTCTAGAATTAAATTATTATTTTAGAATACGTCTTGATACGACATGATTTTAAAAATACGATAATTTAAAGTAGAATATACTCATTGTGGAAGTTTTGTTTTTGTTATTTATATCACAGTGGATGACTTTACTATCGATAGCAATGCACGTCGTATTTACCTTTTAAAATAAAGGATATGACCCTCACGGTCTTGAGAAGGCTGGTCACTCCTGTAGTAGTGTAAGGCCTTGTCTTGCGGGTCCAGTTTGTTGGCGCACGCCACACACAATTCTACTACGCCAGAATAAAATCCAACAGATAATAACTTTGAACACACTAATGGCAAGTTCACGATTGGAGCTACATCCTAAAATAAAAAAAAATGTTATAACTATTTCTTTTCTCTATGGATGATCTGATATGGAACAAAATGCTCCATTAATAAATATATACTTTATTCACCTTACAAAGCTTCAGTGCAAGTTGGAGCATTTCCTCTTTTTCAGCTGGATTCTTTTGTTGTTTCGCAAACATTAGTAATTCATTGGCCTGAAATATATTTTTTGTTAATGTATAAATAAATTCATTGCGCTAATAATTTAAAGAGCTATTATATTTTATCTTACTTTGGAACAGGTAGCGTCTTCTTGTCTATATAGCGTGGGACAGAGCTGTCTGAGTTTCTGTGAAATACCATCAACAGACGCATTGTCACGCAAATAGCCCGCTACTAATGAGCTCAGTAGCAGACAAGCAACCTCTTGACCTCCAACTAATAATTCCCTGAAGAAATATGAATTACGTAAAATTGCATTGTTTAGTAACAGTTACACATTCAGCTATATTTTAGAGAAAGTCGCCAAGGTTTTTATATGCAGAGGATATTATAAAATAAGCAAATTATAAAAATACTATATCCTTTTAGTAAAGCTATTATTAACATAAAAATACACTTACCTAAAACTAGCCGCCTGCAATGCACTCTGCTGGTCACGTGGCAAATTTGCAGCAATGATATGGAATTGATGTTCACACAACACCTTCCATAGACTCAACATTTCTATCGCCATGGCTGTAAAATTATTATTAATTATATCTCTTTTTATCCTACAACATTATTTTATGTGTAAATCAGTGTAGTAAACCACTAGGCCACAACACTTTTAAGTAACAATAGTAAAATGACCCACTTATTTAGACATATGTAACCGGGATGGAATAGTAAAAGAAACTCACTTATAAAAAGTTTCAATGCATGTAGCGAGGTATGCTCGTCGGAGTGCGGCGGCGCTAGTGTGCGCTGCATGAAAGCGCAAACACGCTGCAGCTTCTGTGCTATGTACGCACAATCTTCTCCTGTCACCTTACTACACATCTGCGATAGAGTATAGTCAAGATGTTCACAAGAAATATGTAATGAACTACAATAATGACACAATAATGGTGTATTAAATATTTCGCAAGCAACTAATGCTTCCTAAATTTACTTGTCTCTATGGTTAGTTATATTTATACTTAATAAATTATTAATTTAGATGTATAATATGGGAACCTTCTCTTCTTCTTCTCCCATAACTATAATATTCTTAAATTAATTTACCAGTTACCATCAGTAGAAAACAATACTTATTGTTTTCTTCTAAATCAATTTCCAACTTAACTTATCATGTACATAGAAACTAGTTGAATAAGAAAATATATAAATGGCGATGAGTATTTTTTAAAACGTAAGAGAAACAAATAGATGCAGACTTACAACTGATTTAGACTTTTAAGTCATATCGAAATATTGTAATTTCATAAACAAATGTTACTCACAAATTCTTTATTATCTGGTGTTAACGATTTTGTGACGCATTTGAGATTCCAAATAGGTGCCAGAATCCTGCCAATATATATGTACAGTCCATTGTGTTTTGCACTGTATTCCACTTGAATAGGGAAACTTTGATCTCTCTGTTGTGGTGAGCCAATAAATGATGACTGGTTGAATGGTGGACTCATCACATTCGGATGCAGTGGAGACTGTGGCATTAATGACTGATTAGGTGAACCAGGGAACGACTGATTCATCTGAGCCTGATATGATTGGTTCAATTGACCTTGATGTAGTTGACCCTGTGGCCCCCTCATGGTCATAGGTGTTGACATTTGTCGAGGTGAAAATTTTGGAGAACCTGAAATGCATTAATTTACGTTAAAAATAAGGGTTATATAAGAAAATCAACCGGGAAGCAAATTATATTAATATTTGGTTTGTTTATAAAAAATATGGCATTAAAATTAATTCAATATTGGTTAATATTACATTAGTGAATGACAAATTGAAACATCCCAAATGTGTCGAATTTTTTAATAAACAATATTCGTAATGTGCGCATTGAAGAGAAAGATGGCTAGAAAGGGCACGCTTTCATGCTCTTTCTAACCATCTTTCTCTCTACCCTTAGTTACACCCAAGAGACACAATCAAGACGGTTGTGTGTCGATTTATATTTCTGACTGGCTCTAGCATAACAGAAATAGTCAGCTAGTAGATAATGCGTATGCATTACATTAAGCTCGTCTGTAATACAAATACAGAAGTTTTACTTAAATAAAAAAAGATATATCCATATACATAATAGATAGTAGTAAAAGTCATCCAACACCATAATATAAACAAACTAGATTGGGAACGTGTAATTACCTATAGTCGTGGGCGCCTGCGAGGGCTGCGCGAGGTGGGAGGGCTGGTGGTAGTAGGTGTGTGCGGTGTGTGCGGGGTGTGCGGTGTGTGCGGGGTGTGCGGGGTGTGCGGGGTGTGCGGGGTTGTGGGCGGGCTGGCCGCCGTAGAGAAGCAGCGCGCGCGCCGCCCACTCGCGCACGGCGCCCTCCGCCGCCGGCTCCTCGCACGCCACACGCAGCGCGCACGCGCACGCCTGCTCCGCCGCCTGCACCTGCACGTCACCGCCCTTGTACCGCACGCGGTGGTACAACTGTGCTCTACCGAGTTAAGTAGCTTCCGACGACCTCGGATTCTATTCTCGCACGTTACCAGCGTTCGTATCCATGAGTGAATTGTATTAATCTTGAGTGTTTTGAAAAATAAATATACGCGAGCACGAGATTTCGTATCCGCATAGCTTTCTCGTTAGTGGTATACAAAAAGAAATTTAACTTGTGAAAAATTGACTGATTTAAAATAAGCACAACATTTTAAATGAACCACATATTTGAAATTAGGGCATTCGAACCCATATATGACCAACAAAAAATCTTATTGGTCTGGATTCAATTACATTAATAAAGATTCTCCAAGAAGACTTTTTGTCATATATCTTTCATGTGTGTACGGACAGTAATTAATTAAATTTTTATTATATTCGACGGCCTCGGTAGTCTAGCGCTTTACTTTTAATGACCGCGGGACTGCTTCCATTCATGAGTATCGTCAGTTGTCTAGTAACCATAACAGAAGCACGGCTTAGTAACGGACTACTAGATAGCTTTATATGAACCATCCAGAGATATTATTATAATTGTTGTTGTAGTATCATCCGTTGCTATTTTTCAGTAAATGAAACGAATCAATACTATAGTTGCGTTTAGATTGTTGCGAACTAGATAGCGGTAAGTAAATTGTAAGACAAACAGTCCACGAAGATAACTTATGATATAGTGCAGTATAAAGAGCGTTAGAGCCACTAACCTGGAAGAAGTGGTGTACAGGCGCGGCGTCGGGCCCGCCGCAGTCTCGCAGCAGCGCCCGCAGCAGGTCGGGCGCCGCGCCCGCCGCCACCAGCGCCGCGCCCGCGCCAGTCACCACCGCCCACCGCGACACCGACCACGCCTCTGTCGGGACACACCACACTGATTTAGTTCCTGCGTGCGAATAGGCTTTCACGCAAAAGAATGTGCATGTAAATGTATACAAAGAGAACGAGAAAGACTGCGCGCGTCGCCAATATTAATTATCATTGCAAAATGACAGACACCTGTCTGTGGAGCATTACAGTAATTGATAATTTATATCTTAAACTCTGTTATATATCTTAATAAACTATATTAAAGGTCTCTCGTCGAAAATTAAAACTAATGTAGTGCATCTACTTATAACGCAACTTACCTTTCTTTGACAATAGAGCTGGCGAAAGATTAGCGTCGTGTTTCGGCGGAAGCGCCGTTAATGCCCAAGCGGGGCCATCTAACGACAAAACCGTGTGAGCCTCGCTGAACTCCTCGCCTCCGGGTATAGCGTTCGATAAACACCATAGAGTCTCCGCTTCGCCACCACCACCAGCAGAACATACCATAACCAGTGATCCTAACAAAACAAATATAAATTGTCAATATAAGCATATGAAAAATAATATTTAAAGAGATTACTCTTACTGTTTTGTTTTTTTAATTTTAATGGTTTTATGTCCTTTTAAGGTTTACTTCAATAATTATTTTATTAACCTATATTAAATACTAAAAGATACTATATATTCTAACTGAAAATTGTATGCTCTAAAAAGTGTGATGAGAAATAAGTAGTGTTAGTTGCAAATAATTATAAAAAAATATACATATAACCATTAAGATAACATTTGTCAATTATTAACAGTGATATAATTAATTTACTTCATAGATAACCATTAGAAAATTCCCATAGATTAGCCCAGAGAAAACTTTATAATATATGATTTGTAATAAGTGAAAGTTCATGTCTATCATCTATGTAGAATGTAAAAGTAATACTAACAATTATATTCCCATGTAAAATAAGAGATTTAATAAACAGAAGTTATATCTATGAATCGTCACCCTTATTGAATATTCTAAATTATTTAACCTACAAAACACATTAAGGAAATTGTTACCATTTTCATAAACAGCACTATGAACTTGTTTTGGTTTAAGTACTGAAGCGTTGGGAGTGAATCCTGGAGGTAATCTTACATGTAGAAGTGTCAGATACTGTGGTCGCTGAGATCCACCTTGACTCGCACTGTAATACATAAATAATGTTCTTTAAATTCATTTTTCATTAAACATTACAGTTCACAGTCAAAATATATGATATTTAATATATTGTGTTCTAGACCATTCTGACTGATGTGACAAATATTCTGTTGACACTGACAATCATTTATATGCCATTATATTTTATTTTATGTATTTTCCCAAATACATTTCTTACAGTACTAGTAACACTCTTTTAAACAACTTTAATATTAAGAATAGAAAGATATATTTGCTTGTTAACTTTATTGAAGTATGTATTACCATTTTATGGTGGGTAGATATTTTACTAACAGTGTTATAAAAAAATATCCTAATAACAAATACTTACTCCCCACTTCCAGTACTAAAATACAGTCTTGCACCAGTTTGTGTAACTGCGACTAGATTAAGATGTTCAGATTCCAATTCGTCAACTGCAGATATTGCTACCACTGGTTTAAAATTATTGGGTTCTAATGTCCTAAAAGTAAAAAATAAGATGAAGTGACATGATCATCTTAACAAAGTAATAAAAATAATCTTTCTTGAACAATTCACAAAGCGCCATCTAATCCAAGCTAAGCAGAGCTTGTATTATAGACACTAGATAAGTGATAGTAATAGTTATACACAATTTTTTTGTAAATAGTGTTAAGTCCACCAAATGCACTGTGCAATATTTTGTATTGTGTGCATTGAAATTCAATAAATAAAATACACACAGAAGATTTGCAGACTGACAAATCATCGTAAAAATCAAACTCATTACGATCAGAAGTAAGGCGGTGTACTAAACTGCAAGATAAGTCTAAATTTTTACTTTTTATTTTTGTATAAATGTATAAACTACAGGACAATGCAAATTTATTTATATTTATTATCTTAAAAACTTACTTGACAATATCCATAGCTGACGTGACAATCTTCCCTTGTGATAACCTCACTACTTTGCTCAAACTTTCACCATCCTCTCCCAGATCGAAGACTTCAATGCAACCTTTTTCACTTAGTGTGTACAATATGTGGCGGGAATTGTCAACTTCAATTTTCACTATAGCATCTTCATCATACAAAGCGGCATTGAGGAATGATGGCACCAGGAATGATAAAGCACTTGTTGAATGATTAACCTTCTTGCAATGTTTCCCAAACCAACCTAACTGAGCCTAAAAAAAAGTTTTATATATCTTTACATAATAGTGATAAACTACATGTATAAATTCATTTTGAGAAATCTGAAATTTGGAGTTAACACATTCAAGAACTGAGGTAGGCCATTTAAAAATTGTATTCTACCTGTCTCATCTATTACAGCTGGCAAGCAGCATGCTTTATATGCTGTTGTTCAGAAGAAAGGTGAGATGATACAATGAAATTACAGGATAAGAGGCATAAAATCTTAGTCCTTCAAAATGGCAATGCATGAGGGTATCATAAGCATCACCTCAGAATGTGATGCTATTTATATATCAGTTTCTTTGCTATTCCAATTATCTAAAAAAACTATTAAATATAACTGGAAATAAAATATGATTCATACTGATGCATAATATTGCCACCATACACCTATTTGCCCTAATGTTAACACAATTATGTATCCTGTGTAAATAATTATAATAGTCATATTTCTTACTTGATATGTTATTTCATAAAGACATCCATCCTTTCCCCCCATGAATATTCGACCTTTAGAAGTTGATTTCACACACATCATAGATACACCATCTGTTGGTAACACAAACACTGGCTCAGGAACTAAGTGTATCTCTTGGAATTCGCCTGTGGAATCATTTTTACTTGAGGAAAATGTAACACCTAAAACAGGACAATAAAAAAGATTAGGTGTGACTTGATTCATCTCAAATATATATAAAATAAATTCTGTGTCTCTAATATCTTTCACTATTTAAATCAAAATTGTACTTCTCAGAAAAGCTAAATAAAGTATATTTATTAAAAGATATATATGTATACTATGTTTAGTATACATAATTAGGAAATGCAAATAATTGCTTATGTTAAAATTGAACACATATTGCTCGAACAAAATAATCTATAAGTCAATATGTAAAAATAGTTCAAAGTAAATTTAAACAAATTTGAGGTAGTATGGAAGCAAAACAATTTATTGTGTAAATGAAAAATTGTGAAAATTTTCTAATTTCTACCCTCAGATTGGGCTATTTATAAATATTAAGTATAAAAGCATCAGTTTCAAGACAGAACCTTTACCTAAGACAACTATTTCAACTGTTGTAGTTAACACAAGTAAATATTTTACAAAAGTCTGAAACACTCCAGTCTTTGGTTTCACCAAGCCAACACTGACTATAGTTTCTCCAAGCCCATCAAAATATGCCACATCACTGCCGTGTTCAAAAGCCCACACATAAATATTGCTGTCTATTGCAAGCCAAACTCGACTAATTTCTGGGAACACACCCATCAGACAATGGCATTGCATATCTGGCGAAACAATGTTAAGAAAATATATTTATTTGGTTATATATGTTGACAAGCAAAATGTCATCTGTTTGCAGATTCATAATATAAGAGTAAATTAAATTTAACCATAAATAAAAATCATGTTTATATAATACTAGGTAATAACTGTGACTTCATTTGGTTTTTTAAAGTTTTTGAGATAAAATCAATTTGTATGATACCATCTATCTTAAATAATTAAAGAATTCAATAAAGGTTAGAAATTAAAAATAGATATTTAATATATAATATTTCGAAAAATATGCAAAGGATACGAGCAAAATGTTCCATAATTTCAGGTGGTAAAGGCACTTTGTTTAATATCTTCAACTGGGACAGATTTGGATGTTTTAACATGGCTGCAAGGTTTCGATAGTCTCCAGCACTCAAGCCACTGCATGTTGGAGTTCTTGATGCAGCGATTCCAGTTATCTAAAAGAATTGCATATACTTATAAATTCGATTCCAGAGGAAAAAATATATATTACAATTACATCACTGAAGTATACAATTTTTAGTGGAAGTTTTTATCTAGAATTCTAGGGAATAAGTAGAAAGTATTTACAGACCTCTAAGAATGAAGGACGAGAATTATCAGCGGTTATATACCGGTCTAGCGTACGGCCGGCCAATTCTAAACACTCCAGCTGCATTTTATCACTATGTAATGGGTGAGTATCAACAGTATTGCTTATTACACTCGGCATCTAAAAACATCTCAAATTTAATGTGTGAAAATACAAAACAAAATCATTAAATAAACTTTCGGTTTGAGGTTATAATATAAATTATAACTCCTAGATGTCAAAATCAAATGACAACTTCACGAAAATAATAACTACCGTATACTTTTTAAGTTCAAATCACATCAAAATTAAAGAGAAAGATTATAATATTATTTTTTCTCAGATTGTGTATTTACAATTTACATTCTAATAGAAAATTAAATTAGGTTAGTAAAATAATTTGAACTAGTGACGGTTATTATTCTAAATAAACACAGACAAAAGACAAACTGAGATAGAGACAGATAAACAATCAACTTGACAGATGACAGCGGGACTGGCATTTTGAGAATGTCATTATCATTAAAGTACTAAGTAGTATTATATGGTACCACTACATATGTATACATATATATGTAATAAAATAACAACAAATATTATTTTTCTTATTTCGCACACCTACTACAATATTGAAATAACTTAAAAAATACCATGTAAGGTAAGCAGGGGCAATAACGCTCCCCGGGTAATGGCGCTCACCTCCGTAACTCTATCAAAATGGTTTCTTAATTTTGATTTGCAATAAATAATTTAAAAAATACACCATGTTTTCCTTAAGTGAACGCCATTCACCCTTCTTCCCCTATTGAAATTATACTTTAAATATAAAATTTTAAAATGGATTTTTTAAAGTTTACAATTGTTAAGTTAATCTATTTTTGTACTAGGTGTGCAATTGAACTTATCTCGCCTTAAATGCTGTAAAATACTATACATACTTACATAGTGGTCAATAAATTCTAATCATATTAATACATTATTATAATGTAAGCACATACCTAATAAGTACTTGACATAAGAGAAAAGCATTGTCTAAAAATATATCATTTTGACAAATTTTTCAAATCATCATCATAATCTACGTTTAAAATAATTCATTTTCGGCGGAATATGTTTTCTCTTCCATTCATCTCTGTTTGCAGTCATCTCGTTATTTTCTCCCATTCTTGCCTTCGTCTCTTGTTAGTCTTTCCTCTGTCCTTATAGCCATTTTTAAGGAAGGTGTTACTTATGAACGTGGCATAAGTAACGCCTTCCTTAAAATATTCCTTCTTTTCTACGTATTGCAAGTCCATACCATGACAGACGATTAGGTTATTACTCTTCGACACTGGCGCTAACCAATCTACTCTGTATCTCGGCTCCCTCCGCACCAATGAGCAAAATGTCATCTGCAAATAGCATGCATCAGGGTGCCTCTTCTTGTATCTCCGACGTCAAGGCATCTATTAAAATAAAGAGGTACGGGCTTAAAGCCGCTACTTGATGCAAGCCTACAGCCACATTGAACTCGATTTTGTTTTACAGCGACCGACTGAACGTATGACTGTACATACTTAATACATATTTAACTCCACATACTACACTGGCACTCTTTTATCTTTCAGCGTACACCATAAAACTGGTCGATGACGCTTAATTTATACTACTATTCTACTTTAAAGTACAGATTGCAAATAAATAAAAGTAATTGGAGATTATATTTTATTTTATCTCGCACATACTTATAGTTTACATGTGGCACTTCGTTATATTCCACACCAGCTACACGCTCCGGCTTCGCACGTGGGTACTACACATGTAAACCTTTCTCTTGAATGGCTCTATCTATTGCTAAAAACTGCATTAAAATCCATTGTATAGATTAAAAGATCTAAACTAACAGATAGCGGAAGCGAGTTCCTTTTATATTGTGTAAAGAAGAGACTGTCTTCGTTTTCCTACCACCCGGATGTATTCTTTTATCTGGACCCGGTGCGCATTGATCATTTAAGAGTACTCTGGATCGCTTTGCAGGTCAATGGGTACCGTTATTTTATAGGTATTTGTTGCCGTACAGTCACAGATCATACAAGTTTGTGGAAGGCCAAACATATATCATATCATCAAGCTCATATACATGATGTATATGGCCTTGATTAATGTATTTCGTAAAGAAATTGAATACTTTTTTAAACGCAGGCCTTATATAAATATAATATAATAAATGAGTAAGTAGTCATATAATACCTAAGATTTTTTTATTAAACAGTTATACCTAGTAATAATAGACAAAAGTATATCTTAGTGAACTAATAATCATAATTAAGTAATAATTCGCCCTTTGGTTCACCAATTATTTCACCATCCGCATAAACAAGCTGCCCTCTCAAATATGTCTGCATGATTCTACCTGTTAAGACTCTGTTCATGAATGGGGATATCTGAAAATAATATAAAAATAATATAAGTATATTTTTTAAGTTCATAATGGGCTACTACTGAACAAGTACTCGTTATAGTACAAAGTGAAATTACAGTATTTATCCTGTAAACACAAGATGAAGCATAACATGATAACGTGATATCCGTAGTAGTACTGTTCATGCACACAGGCGACAACTGACATCGGGTGGGCTGTCAGCTTGTTTAACATTCGGACCCGAGTGCCAGGAGCAGACTTTGAAAATGGTTAAGATATACAATATGAAGTTTAGTGAATGTCAGCTATGGTTTTGAGGGTGGGTTGAAGAGTAGCACACTCCAAAAGGAATCACATCCACAGGATAACCTAATGAAATCATGTACCCTTTAATGTTACATTTAAATAACTAATAAAATATATTGTTTGCATCCCGAATTCTATACAAATTAATCTAAATTATGACCATTACAAAATTGTTGCGAAATAAATGTCAAAACGGGTCCTTTACTGAAAGAGCGGCAATATCTATATTGATAAAAAATCAAACTAATAAGTAATTATAATTCTAACTTAACTAATACTTACTTTATTTTTGTATCTGATTTCTTGTGGTTTAACCATAAAGGCAGCATTAGGATTAAAGAAAATGAGATCAGCATCAAGACCTGGTCTTAGTGCACCTTTCTTCTCCTCCAAGCCACAAAGACGAGCTGGACCCGCAGATAGGTAATGACTTACAGTGCTGAGATCGAAGCCACGTGCCCTCGCTTCCGTCCAAAACAATGAGAGACCTGGTCCAGACAAAGTCGGATAGGTAGAACATATTTTATTTCTTTTAGTTTGCGATCATGCGTACCCATTATTACCTACATATGCATTATCTGGTATCTGCTTTTGCCTAAATATTATCATAGAATAAAATAAATAGTACTTCTATGTTCTGTGGGTATAATCATATAATATCTACTATGACTTAGTGAGATACGAGAGAGTATCACATGTTTTAATTAATTGTCATTTTAAATATTGTTTATTAATATATTTTGTTGCTCCAGACAGAACAGATTTGTTAAGAATTATATACAATGATAATAATACTTAAATGTTTTATATATTTAAGTATATAATTTTTAGCAGGAGCTAATAGGGGGGAAGGGGATTGTTGGTAATGTGGATTGATAACCCCATTGCTAGCAATGTACCATGTCAGGTCGACCTCCACGCGGTAACCCCTGGAAACCATCGTATTAAATTCCTGGTGAATCTGTCACGATGGGCTAACTGACCTGACCCTATGCTCATCTTATCATCCTCCACTGATGCCCCGCCAGCGTAAACCGTTAGCGCAGGCGGGTGCACCATTCCATTATCATCCACAAAAAAAAAAACAGGAGCTAATACATTAATTAAAAATAACCTTGCGCAAAATAAATGAGGTAACAGAAAATAATGACAATATTTTAATATCAATCACAACGCTAAAATATTTTTCCGAGTGATAAACAAATTTATCCGGTATAGTGCACTGAAGACTTTATGAAATCTGTTTCAAATTGACTATTATTATTAGCTGTTGTTAAATAATGAGCACCCAGGTTAGCTCGGATAGGCGTCAGGATAGAAAATGTTTTTCAAATTCTGAGTCTTACCGAATTGTATCGACGATATTCCACCCCATGACGTTAAAAAGTTTGTTCCTTTCAAATCTTCAACACTTGGGGAATGATCTGAAGTAATCAAATCGAACCGATTGTCCTTAATATATTCCCATAATATTTCCTATATATAACAGAAATTGCAAAATATATTTCATTGTGGTTTTTAGTACGCAAAATTATAAATTTAAAGTTATATTTACAAAGCCAAAGCAATACAATGATAAATGGTAGGTGATAGGTACGTTTTAGATGGTAAATGGTAAAAAAAGCTTAGCATAGGTAAAAGCTGTATTTTTAAACCTTGTTACTATTGTTTCTTATAGGCGGGGAACATTTGTATTCAGTGTGGCCATCAGGGATCTGTTCAGCGCTGAGTGTGAGATAGTGATGGCAGGTCTCAGCTGTAACTCCTCCCCTCCAACCCTTGTGACCCGCTGCGATACGTTCTTCTCTTGCAGCTTCTAGAATCGGCACTACACTCTCAGACGACACGTGGACTACGTGTATGTGAACACTGATGAAGTGAAAAACATAAAGAATATATTATCTAATATTAGTCGTTCCCGCGACTTAGTCTGCTGTTTTTGTTATAAAAGATAGCCCATGTCCGTTCTCATCGTACATGTATCTTTACGTCATATTTCAGTCGTTTAGTTGTGTAACGGCAACAATCAGACAGAGACTTTCGAATTTGTAATATTAGTATCTATGGATTAGTATGGATATTCTGTAAAATGTTGTCTAAAATAAATTACTTACTAAGGTACGAACTAAATTTAACTCAATACTTCAAACTTACTCTGTTTTTGGTACATAAGTGGCTATTAGCGATACTGCTTCGATTTCCATTTCGTCGGGACGTGTTGCGAGATAAGTACTGTATAATCTCGGATCTGAAATTATGTTAGTATTATCACAGATAACATAATATTACATAGTATTATCTATCCAGAAGAGTAGCGTGCATTGGCGATTTGTTTGGGTGCCCTTACGAAGGGTAAAGATTTCACATAAAAGAAAAAAATATGCAAATAATTAAAAGAAATATTTATTTATCCTAATTATCTGTCACTTTCTGCAATATTTTTACAAACAATTCCAATTAATTGTACACTCTCCTTGCCTTTTTTCGGCATACTAATTTATTAAATCATTTATAGCTAATGCGAGAAGAAAAGAATATGCTTTTTTTTTATTTCGTCAGTTGTGAGATAAAAAAAAATTGGTAAGTTAATTTTTGCTTACGCACGTAAAGAGGTAATAAACAGACAGATTTACACACTTAGGCATTAATAGGTAGTATTAATATGGATGTCTTGTATCGGTGCATTTAAGCTATGTCTTTTTTAAAGGGTGATAATGGAAAGGTGCGCTCGCCTGCGATGGTGCACCAGTAGAGGATGATGAGATGAGCATGAGGTTAGGCCAGTTAGCCCATCATGCCAAATTCACCAATTCACCAGAAATTTCATACTAGGGGGAACCGCGTGGAATTAACCTAACATGGAACATTGCTAACGATGAGGATATTAGTCCATGTTACTAACATTCCTTAGGTAGTTAGTATGATAACCGCTATTATATTAACTTAACTTAACTTAACTTAACTCGGCTTTTCAGCATAGACTAAACAACTAGTTCGGAGATATGAGGAATTGCACATGACGCAATATATTGTGTTATTATACTAACCTGGACAGTTATCTTTATTGCACTCAGAACTTGAATTTTCAATATTCATTTCGGCGTGTATCTTAAATAATAGAAAAAAAACATATGATAATATCTATACTACTACTACTAAATATACTTATTAGTTTAGGTCGCGGGTTCGATCCTCTCGTAATACAATGCTTTGTGATATAAGAGTAGTTGTAACTAGCTAATCAGATATGTATTTTATATTCTAAATTTGTATTTAAATTTATAATTCTTTTATATTACATTCTTGTTTTTGATACTTCAATTCCTTCTTTCTATTCTGTTCAATTGTCAGTAGTCTATATTAATATATATTTTTCTCCGTTTATCTAGTCTTTTTTCTTATTACTTGAATAAACTACAACAATAGTGACCCTATTTGTCTCTGAATATTTACTAAATAAGTATGAGATTTTTGGGGGAGGCCTATGTCCAGCAGTGGACGTCTTCCGGGCTGAGATGATGATGATGATGAGTATGTATAATCCGAAGGTTATATATAAAAAGAATAATTGAATTATGTTTTATTCCAGCTCCTGTTACGTTAGTATTTATATTTATTGAATTTTATTTCAGGAGTAGAACCATATGATCAGAAATTCTTCTTATCCAAAGTAATATTCAAATTAAGTTTAGTAAATGAACTATGAAAACTATGAAAAAGTAAAAAATTGCACTTACCGCTAATACTGTTCCAGTACCATTGAGAATAGCAAAAGTGTTTTGTAAATCTTCTGGGGTAACGTCTGGGAACTCCGATACCCCACTGTTTATCAGAAAGCATTTGAATCCGACTACTCCAGCATCAATCATCGGAAGTAATTCGAACTACAAATGTATACAATAGAATATAATATCAAATAGGTACTTTACAAACTGCACTTAAAAAAAAACGAGAAATTCTGTATAGGACTGTATTTTCTATATGTTACGCGATATTTTCGCTTAATTTCCATGATTATACAATCAATAATAGGTATTTATAGTACAAAATATTTTATCTTATAATGAAAATGTTATTTAATTGGTATATATTGTCTACGACCGACAGTTCAATATTCATTTCTAGCAGTTATTAGGTTTTAATATTGATAAAATTGAAGTGGATAACTTTTAGTCCTGTAGATTTTTTTACCAATAACTCACCTCATTCCCAGGTACCACACCACCCCAAAAGCCAACATCTACGTAAACCTCCTCTTTTGCTATATTTGCTTTGACTTTCAAATTCTCAAGTGTCGTTGTGGGCGGAATAGAGTTTCTGTAAGTGCAAATTTGAATAACGATATTTTAGGTTTTGCTAGTTCGATGAAGTTCATAGAAAGTTCATACTATTTTGATGTAGGTTAAAAATAAATATCTATGTACATACAATGGCATATCGACGATAGTGGTGATGCCACCAGCAGCTGCCGCCTGCGTGGCTGTCACGTAACCCTCCCACGAGGTCCGACCAGGTGCATTGACGTGAACGTGCGAGTCCACTACACCAGCCATCAATGCCCATTCACCGCCATCTATTACCTGGAAATTATATTAATACTAGCACCGTGGATTCACCCGCTTGAAATTTTGTATGTATATGTATAAGCTATATTATTATAAAGCTTCATTACAATCCATTCAGTCGTTTTTGCATGAAAGACTAACAAACATCATTACCATAATCTATCCATCCTTACTCACAAACTTTCGCTTCTAAAATATTACTAAGATTTTAGTCATACGTACAATTAATTACCTAGAATAATGCAAGTATACCAGAGTAGTCGACTGGACTAGTATATCGATATTTTTTAAACCAATGATAACGGTATGGTTCTACTGCCTCCGTTAACGATATACTCTGTCGAGGCACCAGTGGCACCGCACGGGACAAGCATGAAGTCAGCTCAGTCAGCTCAGTTAGCTTATGGTACTAATATGGTTTTCAAGAGGTATCACGTAGTCCATCGCTAACAATGATGCCGGTAATGTCTATTACTAAAACATCCCCACCCCTCTTAGATGTCCATATTATCTAATACTAGGTAATACTACGTATATTATGTTATCTGTGGTAATACATACTAATATTATAAATTCAAAACAGCAGGTATTTATTACCTTATTATTAATCCCACACCCTCACCTTGTACAATTTTTTTTTAATTTTGGGGTGTTTATTTATCATACACTATCAATGTTTAGCACGGTTTCACCCTAGTTAAATTTCAATAAAAATAAAATAATAGCCTATATGTTATTCTGATGCATAAGCTATATTACTGTAAAGTTTCATCAAAATCCGTTCAGTAGTTTTTGCGTGAAAGAGTAACAAACATCCATACTTACAACCTTTCGAGTTTGTAATATTATTATTAAATTATGTCTAACGTGATATCTAGACATATTTGTAATACTGTACAGCCCTCGAAAGAGTAAACAGAAATGCACGACATGTCTTTCAAAAATTTAACATTTATATCTAATCACTGTAAGGGATACCTATAACTGGGTCAAATGCTGTCACATTGCATGGGACAAAATTAAGATAAGTTATCTTTTATATATCTTAGATACTAATATAAAAATATGGGATTGATTTTGTTGATTTCTTTGGAATTTCGTCTATGTGAACATTAAAATTTTAAGATTTCCTGCACTGTAAAAGGAGGCACTTATCTAAATGAATAAATAATTAACATTTGTCATAGATAATACACGTCTATATAAAACTGAAAGCGCCGAAAAAAATAGTTTAAAATTATTAAAACTATAAAATAAATCCTTGTATCAATTCAATTTATTTGAAATTATTTTAATGTTCTCCAAAAACTTTGGAAATGATAATGCTATTCTTTTTATGTGTATTATCCATCATAAGTCGTAACCTACCCGGAATAAATATAGGACACCTTTTAAATTTCAACTTTTTGCTTGGAAGTTAAAATATAAGCATTTTTATTTATAATAACATGCAACTTACGTTATCTAAAATTATTCAAATCAAATCAGTCGTTCCTGGAATCCTATTATTATAGCTGAGTGTTTGACGGCAAAGGGTTGAATTCGCGCCGTTCTCATGTTTTTAGGATCAAACCAAAAAAAAAATCCACTAATATAACATACTCAAATAAAAACTTCATATAAACCTTAATATTTAAGGTATGTATGTAATGCAATACATTAAATATTAAAGTTACCTACCTACTTAAATCAGTACTTTATCGAAAATAAATGTTTATTACTTTGTATTTATTATTACTGTTGGAATAAAATTGTCCTATTGATTCTTTGGTAAGAATTCCTTCAATTATGCCATCCTCATCAACCATGACACCTCCATCAAATTCACCAGATTCCGTCACTATACGTCGACTCAAGAACAACCTTTTTTCTCTTTCTGCTCGGATTATAAAATTTCCCGAAACACACCCTAAAATAATACAATAAATTGCTGTTAGAAACTACCGACATATCTCAAGAAACTTTTTGTATTATAAATAGGTAATAACAATATAGAAGGCTCACACTGTAGAATTCCAATAATAAAAAAATATAATAGAAACATTATATGCGTTAATATTAACTCGCGCACCGTGGAAAACTGAAATGTTTATCTTAAAGGCTACACCTTACATTTTCCTCTTTCATCTGTAGTAAGTAGCTGTATTATATCAGTATTACAGTACTTTTGTTTCATAATATTTTTTTCAGAAAGTATTCGAAATTAGATAATCTCTTATTAATAGTAATTAGTTTCCAGCATATACATAGGTATAAGTGTATATATACAGTAATATGTGTGTATATCAGTCTATTTATACAGCTTAAAACACTTATAGGAACATAAATATGTCACACTAACTAATATTCTACTGGCCTATTATCTATGCGAACCTCAATAACTCTACCTTTACGATAACCCAGCATACATATTTCATGCATTAGGTATAACAACATTTGATACGGTATTTCATTATAAAAGGATTATTATTATAATAATGGTTCTCGTCAATTAAGCAATAAATTATCTGGCATTGTTTGTGCGTTAGAACAAAAATAGGATTGATGAGAACAGTAATTAAAATCAAATCAAATTGCAATTTCTTTATTTATGTAGGACTATTACAGACTCTTATGATATGTCAAAAACTACCATCAGTTCGGAGTGCATTCGAGCCAAGAAGAACTGACAAATAACTCAGCTCTTATTCTTTTCAAATGTGCTTGTACATGTTGTTGCGCCTGACCAGTTTCGGCGCAACAATATATAAAACCTAGATGAAAACCCGACTTCGCTCGGGTAGATATTTCTGTAGTCATCGGTTCTCAAAGAATATTAAGTAAGCAAGGCATAGATTCCTAAAGCTTCGTTCATTATGTTTAATAAATACTATAGTAAATAATAAGCGCAAAAGTATTTATACAAATAATTTTTATTTTATATCAACATTCAAAATAAATTAACAAAACATATAACTTTTAAGGTTTATTCTCTGTTAACTTCTATGTTTTAAGCACTCTCTACTTTGCCAGATATTTAAAACCAATTGCTTCATCCAAACATTTTTCCCATTCTTGATCGTCATTTTCATTCTTTTTTTGTTTTATTTAGTCCGCGCGACTCTCCGGGAATTGCCGAGTTCCTAGTTTTGTCGCTCTTTCAGTACGACGACGTGGTCCACCACCGTCCTTTTCCCCTTCTTACTCTTTTTCCTATCCATTTCCTCTTCCTTTCAACCTTCCCTATCGTCCCGCATTAGCCATTTGCTATGCTCCCACTCTGGGGTCGAGCCCCATAAACATGCAGGGCTTGGGGCTACAGGGACACCAAGTAGCTTAGTAATTAATTTTTAAGTGCCATACTTGGTTATAGTTTGATTTTTAATCCGGGAGACTAAATTGACAGGTTTAAATGTAAAATTTTCAAATAATGTTACCACCTCGGCTGTATGGGCGCAGTTCCCTTTGCCTTTCCGATTAAGGATAAACAGAACCAAAAAAAAATGCTACCACCTGTAGCGGGGTAGCCATATCGATTTGTTTAATCGGAAACTTTTATTCTAACAAATTAGTTTTAAAGTTTAATATGACATTTCTATAACAGAATTGTATAATTTACTAATGTTTCCACTACTGTCGTATTATTATACAGAATAAAAATATATTTTTGTCGTTTCCGTACAAATAGAAAATTTTACAGTACTAATCTACAAACCAACATTTTTTTTCTTACAATCAGTTAAATAATATATTACACTATGAAAAGGTCATTTGTTTTATAAAAAAGGCAGTTAGTCTTTATTTTAGTGAAAAATAAGAAAATCTATTTATTATATATATAAGAAAATATATTATATCCATATATTTATTAATACCTACCTATACTTTATTAATTTTGTGTTAATGCTTTTTAAATAAACACCCACACATTATTTCCGTATAATCTATAAAAATGGGTAAATAACATTAATTTCCAATAGTGCCACGACCTTATTTAAAAAATGCAAATACCTGGCATAATGTGTGTATGTGTAATAAAATGTGAAGAAATTGTGATTGTTAGTAAGTTTTTTTTAATAAGTTCATCAGAACAGAGAAACAACATTTGACATTGGACATTGACTTTAATTTTTGTAATTTATATTGTAAAACTTTAAGTTGGGCTAAAAAGGACCTGTATCCGGAGCCGTGAAACAAATTAACAAAAAAAAATTTGTCAAATTTGTCTCGCAATCGGCCAATTTAAAGAAAAAACGACTGTACTGTACTCTTTTATCATAAAAAGTGTCAAAAACTATATTTTCGCGAAACGTCAACGCCACATGTCACATGTCGCAGGTCTTTGTGATGGATCTTTGGCGCGAACGCACGCTTAGTGTTGATTGGTTGTTAGCTAGTGACATGAAAAGATGGCGACTGCAGTTTGTTTGTCAGTGTCATTAGAATTTAACGAAATACTCCATAATCCGAATTTTGCGGATATATGTTGTGGACTCGAAATCAATATTTTTTTATGTTTTGTTATTCACATAAGGTTTCGTTCGAGTCTACCGTACCCTTTGACGGAATTATTAATATAGATAAGTCCAAAGAAATTTTGATTTAACTTGACGGGAAAGGGATAAAATTAATAAAAGGGTTAAATGACGCCTTTTTTCAAAATAACTTGATAACTAAGAAATATGAAAAAATATTTTAAATAAAGTGGTAGAGAAAAAAATCTACACAAAATAGATCCTCTTAATTGTTTCATTATCTATTTTTTAGCATTATTATTATAAATGATAATAATGTTTTTGTAGAAAATATCTAATTTAAAATTCATAGCGCTGACAATGTTATCCGATTGAACAGAGATTAAGTGCGTAGCGGTTTCTATGTTGATTGTCGCATGCCTAATCCTTGTTAATGTAAATATAATTAAATCAATATTTATTTAAAAGAGCAACACACAAGTTTCTTACTTATTCTTCTTGGGATGAGTCTGCGTTCCGAATGAGTGTTAGAATAAAAAAAAATTACTGTTCAAAAGTGCTTATATTAAGTTTCTTTGAATAAAGTTCTGTTTTAATTAATTACAGACAATCCAAAAAACGTCACGGTGTTATTGTTCGTTATTTGTTTTCATCTTATATATTATCTGAAGTAGATTATACAATGCTACGACAGTTCCCTGAATAATGTGGGCTTTGTTGTCCATTGTGAGTTGATAAAATTTTCAGGTTGGCACAAATTTATTCAACAATAAATTTCCTCGGGGTTCTTCTAATACATCTGAACCATCGTATATAAGCTGTCCACGTAGGTAAGTCTGCTTTACCACACCCTGTAGTTCTTTCCCCAAGTATGGAGTCAACTGAAATATTAACAAACACAACCATGTTTAATAAAACATTTTATGGATATTATCAATATTACTTTATTGAGTCAGATTTTGCACAAATTAGTCTATTTTACCTATTTTAGCACCATTTTACCAGCCAAGCAGCGCGATTTGTAAGCTGTATTTTCGTTAGAATATGAGATATGGCAATTAAATTACAAGATATGAAGGCATAATTTAGAATTGGAAGGAATAACACAAGAAATAAATCAAAATGGAATAAAAGGGACAAAACAGTTCAATAATGGATGTCTATATTTGCAATATACCTACATATTTATAATTTAAAATACAGATGTCTTTTATTTTATATTAGCTACTCACCCCGGCGTCGCCCGGGTGTACAGGTATTATACATATCAAATACAAACATACAAATCTTCCTCTTGAATCACTCTATCTGTAAAAAAAACGCTTCAAAATCCGTTGCGTAGTTTTAAAGATTTAAGCTTACATAGGGTCGGACAGTTAGCGACAGCGACTTTGTTTTATACTATGTAATGATTATTTATTCCATAATTATAAGTAAACTCAACATTGACTACAAATCCAAAACGAAATCTCACCAGATACAAATGAAACATATGTTATCATGTCACGTTATACCTACTTGCTGTGGCCCTTACAATGGTTTTGATGCATAAGAGAGTAAATAGATCTGTGTACCTATGCCTATTTACCTTGTTTTTATGACGTATAATTTCTGAAGTTACTGTGAATGTAGAATCTGGGTCAAAAAACACCAGGTCAGCATCCAGCCCAGGTTTTATTGCTCCATTGACTACAAATCCAAAACGAAATCTCACCAGATACAAATGAAACATATGTTATCATGTCACGTTATACCTACTTGCTGTGGCCCTTACAATGGTTTTGATGCATAAGAGAGTAAATAGATCTGTGTACCTATGCCTATTTACCTTGTTTTTATGACGTATAATTTCTGAAGTTACTGTGAATGTAGAATCTGGGTCAAAAAACACCAGGTCAGCATCCAGCCCAGGTTTTATTGCTCCCTTTTTATCTTCAAGACCGCAAAGCAATGCAGTATTAGAACTTAAATATTTACTGATACTCCGCAAATCCAAACCACGTGCACTAGCATTTGTCCAAAATAAAGATAAGCCTGCAAAAGAATTTATGGATACAAAACAAAATATCTTCATTAATTTAGGTCCAAAAGAGATTTATGATAACAAACTCAAACAACCATCATATAACATTTCTTTATTACATTTTTAGTATCCACAAACTGCAGTTAAAATTTACTTATTTATTAATCAACGTAATATTTTTTTATATGACTATATACTGGTATATACCTCTTACATAAGTTTTGTCTGTTGTAACCTATGGATGAGCAAATTAAATAGCTTTAATCATAATTAAATAGTAACTAGTAACAAGTCCAGGTAATGCAAGACTTCGTTAGAGAGAAGAGATTTAAATGTGTATATCATTTATAATCATAAAGCCTTATAATATTGATAATTCCTCATATGAAACGAATATAAAGTATTATTGTTCCAAATGCATTACTAAAAAAATATTAACTGCCTGTGTATAACATGTTTGTAATTGAATTTGTATAAATTGCAGATGATAAATAAATGCATGAATCTATTATTCCACATATTATGTTTTCTTTAATAAATAAACATAAACATATTACCAAACTGTACAGAAGATATTCCGCCCCATGCTTCTAAATTATTACTGCACTTAAGCTCGGGAGTGCAAGGAGAATGGTCAGAAACAACCATATCAAGTTTGTCCTCTAATAAATATTTCCACAACCTCTCCTGGAAAAAAAAATTATCCTATCATATTCATATTACTGAACTAAGTCACCTGACGGGTATATATAGGAAGATAACAAGGGAAATAAAAAAATGTCTCACATCAAACGACGTGACTGATGACCTTACTGAATAGTTTTAACTTTTCTTTAATATATT
The DNA here is from genome assembly GCF_030625045.1 of Achroia grisella. Lineage (NCBI taxonomy): Eukaryota > Metazoa > Arthropoda > Insecta > Lepidoptera > Pyralidae > Achroia > Achroia grisella. The sequence goes on from NW_026712938.1 coordinate 1,357,658, forward strand.
AAAAATATATTAGTTATTGCCTGTTACTGTTACCTGTCACATAATTTTAAAGTGCTCCACTCCAAATTAGTTTCTTAGCAAATGCTTACCTACTTTATGATATAAACCCGTTCCTAATTTCAGCTTGTCTATAGTCTTCATTGTATTGGCTCATTGGTTGTGTCTTGGTTGCCAAACAACGATAGATTTAAAAACATAATTTATTTATTGCAATTCAGTCTACCTTGTTATCACTATCCCTGATGGGTGGTGCGCACTTATATTCACTGCATCCCCGTGGGATTTGATCGGAGCTGAGGGTAAGGTAATGATGGCAGGTCTCCGCAGTAACGCCCCCTCGCCAGGATTTATTTCCGGCTGACAATCTTCCCCGACGCGCCTCTTCTAACATTGGCACAACATTCGCTGATGACACATGCACTATATGCACTCGAACACTGTAATTTAAACAATGTTTTACAAGATATTCTACAGAGGTAAATTATTAATTTATATACCTACCTATAATTGTCGCAAAGACAATATAATGTTATACACCATATTCCGCAATACGAGTATATATGACAACAATCTATATACAACATTCCAGTCATTTGTAAACGTAATCCTAACTCAAAAAAATGATAGCATAAATGTCTGTCTGTGTAATTGTAAATTCAAGTTGTGTCTAAATTCACTCTACAGACTTACTCAGTCTTCTGAACAAAATTATTTATAAGCTTTATGGCATTCAATTCCATTGACGGCGGCCGCGTTTCCAGGTAGGTTGTATATTCTTCGGGATCTGAAAGTAAGACGAGTATTTTGAAATAATCACTATTATGAGTGTAATTCGTAGATAAAGAGTTAAATAATAAATATATTTTGGGTACATGTAAGTACACTTACATTCAAAATTATATGGCAATAGAAAATTTAAAAAATAAAGGCAATTTTCGTAATCCACGTAGACATTACTAAAATGTTTAGTTTTTTTATCATCTACACTTACCTTTCTTTTTGATATTATTTCTTAGCGTAATATTGTCTTCTTCAATTTCGGCATGGAACTGTAAAATATTACCTAATAAACAAAAATAAATAAATCTATTGCATAGAAAATTAATATGTAGGATTTACTAGCAGCGGAGAGAAATAATCCCACTACAAAAAAAGTAACAATATATCTATCTATATATAAGACGCAAAACGTTTAGTTAAATCGTCATCATAAGAATTAACATGAATAGGAACACCTCCTTTTGCATCTTATCACACTTGCCTTATTGTTTAGTGCATACAGTCTATCTAGTACTTATTAAAATTGTGTGTGTCTAATAATAATGTACCTAGTTTTACTTAAAAAAATTGTGAAGAATCACTAATTAATATACTTATTACCTAACTGTACCTAAATAACTATTTATGTACAGTCTCGTTAGATTTATACGCTAAGTAACAATATATGTATATGAGATGTAATTACTGCTAATACTGTTCCGGTTCCTTCGAGCTCGGCAAAAGCATGTTCAAGGTCCTGAGGCTCCACATTTGGGAATTCCTCTACGCCACTAGGACAGAGGAAACATTTGAATCCCACAACACCAGCCTTCACCAAATCTCGAAGGGAATTCTGAAAGATTTTATTAGTTAATTATACATAGAAAATATCTTAATTAAAATTCTTAAATACAAATAACAAATTAAAAATACCTACCTATAAAAAATACTATATAGTATTTACCTGATTTCCTACAATGACTCCTCCCCAAAAACCGATATCAACAAAAACATTCCCAACAGCTGCGGAGGCTTTAATTTTCAGGTTCATTAGTGTTGTAGTCGGTGGTATTGAATTTCTGGAATTTGATACGAGTATATAATCAAACTAGCTAACCGCCCCTGCTTCGGACGGGTATACATATATAAACGTTTTCACACGTTCTCTATTATATATGTGGTTATTAATGAAAAGAATACATTATAAAAGAACTTTACAGTGGCATGTCAACAATGGTGGTAATACCGCCAGCAGCCGCCGCGCTAGTTGCAGTACGGAACCCTTCCCAGGCCGTGCGACCAGGTTCATTCACATGGACATGTGAATCGACCACGCCAGCTATTAACGCAGAATTACCACCATCTATCACCTGAAACAATACACAGTTTTTTAAATAAAAATGGTCTAACTATAGTTTTGTTGATTCAGTGATGCTTGTATTATGAACTATATAAGGAATTCTACACTAATTTATTAGAGCATGGGTTCTACGAGACCTGCATACTCGTAAAACTTCCATGAAATCTTAGACCTCGTAAAAACGCACGTCCGTGCTTAGGAATTTACTTGAAAAAGCGGTTTCAAAGTAAATTCCTCTATTACGGGCTCCATTAATATGTATTTAAACATATAAAATTTTAGTGCTCATATTTTAATATAAGTACAATGATTATGTCAAAACGCTGTCTGTTTTAGATAGTAAATAGAAATCTTGTTACCATAACAAGATTTTTACTGTATCATTGACAGAAAATTTAATAAATTAATTTAATTTAGTTTAATATAAATACCAACAATCTGTAACTGATTGAAGATTAAATAACAATTGTGGATTTCATTAGTTAGTATCATGACTGAAGGTAACTTTATTGTGATTAGGAGGTCATTTAAGCACGCTACTGGAACTGTGCACTCTTTATTAATTACGGAGGTTCCATATCTACTTACTTATTATCATAATCAAGAGATCCATTTACCTCAATCTTGCCGTCATTTTCTATAACGAGATTGTTCACTTCTTCCCTTGTCAGCAGTTGTTCTATCACACCATCTTTAACCAAAACACCACCATCAAAAATTTTACTCTCAGTTACTATACGTCTACTTAAAAATACTTGATAACTCTCCGATGTCATAATTAATAATATAATTAATAAGGCAAGCAAGTAAACGTCTTATTTAATCTTATTTTAAACCGTAACTGCTGTAGTTATCGATCTGACTTGTCAGTATCCTAAGTATTTCTTGTTATCTATTGTTTTGAGAGCACTTTAAGTTCATCTCTCTCAGCGCTGAATCGACGCCGATGATAACATACTAAGATTTGTCTCCACTGTTAAATAAATTATATAAATTATATGTACCAAATAAGTATCGTCATGTGAATTTATTGGTAAAACTTTTCTAACATTATTCATTTATTTATTTTGACAGCCTCGGTGGTCTAGCTATTTAGCACACCGATTTACTTCCGATGGTCGCGGGTTCAATTCCTCGCACGGTGCAGTCATTTATATTCATGAGTGTTTGTCGGTCTGGGTGTTTTCAATGTATCTTATGTATTTACAGAAAAAAAAGTAAGTAATATAGTAAGTATTTATATCAGTTGTCTAGTACAATACAAGTTCTGCTTACCTAGACTAGATGGCGCTGTGTTATTTGTCCAGGGTTATTTATATATTCCAATGATAAGAATTTTGTTGACCAATGTATCTACAGGTTAGATTACTATAGCATATATGAAGTACTGGTGAAGTCATTACAATCACTTATCACGGTATTCCTTAATCTCTGGTCTTAAGACTCGCTCTCGTGAGTCTATACATATATAGAAGTCTAAAAAATAAATCCTCCCAAATTTATTCCTTATTTTTTTATTAAGGGGATCCTTGGAATTTCTAGGGGTCCGTAACTAGTGAAATGTTTAAGAAATAAATACTAAGTTAACTAATATGAAGTCAGATAAGTTAGCAACCTACCGTTAACAACGTATAGTGGTAGAGATTCTTGAGATAGATTAGATTTAGATAGATAGAATGTTTTGGTAATCCGGTGTGTGTTGAGGGTGGTCGACATCACCACGGGCAAGTGGCGTTAGACGACCGTTATAAAATATTGTTTTTTTTTTACCAATATACGACCGGGAGAATGAACCATTTGGAGCCTGCATAATTAAAAAAATTAATAATATGGTTTAAAAGTGCTTTCTGTTTAGAAGTCGGATTAAAATAGTAGAAATGAAATATGTAAAACGGATAAATTCCGTGATAATGCTCAAAAATATAATTACTAGAAAACTGCTAGTCAATTTATAATTCAGACTTCACCGAAGCAAACAACGCTAATAATAAAACCAAAAAATTTTTCGAGAGACGGTGGTAGGTTTCCCTACCACTTTGGATTTAAATATACCCAGCGAAATGTGGACAACTAGTCCAAGTGTTCACTATAGCATCGGTAATTATCATTATATAATCTCTGACTAACCCGAGACAACAATCATTCCTGTATATTTAATTTTATTTTATTTCGAGACTACTATGTCTACATCTATGCGGACAAATGATAACCATCTTTCACTCAAAGCATTTTCAATAGCATAACAAACTTAAAAGTACTACAGCTGGATAATAGATGGCGCTAGATTTACAACAATATAATTATGTATATTTGGGTTCTAAAGTAGAAAACTCAATAGTTATGAAAAATTTGCGTAATGCTATTGAAATACATATCTGAATGTTATAAGTGCTGTTGTGTTCTTGAAATTGCTCCTACTCTAAAGTAACCTCTCTTAATGTTTTTTTAAGTAAATAAACTCCTTACTTCCCTGTGGCTAATTAGCTATGTTTCTAATCAACATGAAAATTACTATGAAGTTACAAAATATATGTATGTGTGTGTCCAGAAATATAGTTTTTATGGATGAGTAGCTATTGTGCACCCACCTGCGCTAACGGTGTAATAACTTTTTAAAAATAGATTAAACTTTTTTGAAAACACAATTTTGTTTTTTAAAACGTTGGCAAAACTATGAACAATTCCATCGATACCAATCACGCCATCTATATGCAATTTTTACCAATAATAATGGCTATTTTTTCACGAAGTGCCACTGCTATTTAGTAATAGATTTAAAACACCTTAAAGAATGACATTAGAATTGCTTGAACAAGTCGTGATTAGACGACAAAATATTTCCCCTAAATCCAGTGTCATTACGAAATTAAATTGTAAAAGAAATCAAAATTTAATAATTCTAGTAAACCTGACTTACAGAATTTAACTATAATTTATTGCCATCATATGAGTCATGTGTTTATTCTTAGCCATTTCGGAGGACTTAGTTTTCAGGTTATAGGTAGGTAGGTATATTACAGCACGGTGAAGCCGAATTAATAGATGGCTGCATGTTCTAGACGGAAAATATCTATAGAAAGAGAATTTTACTAGTTGAAAAAAAAGATCTTGTTACGTATTAATTATTACATAAATATCTATTTAATAGAAGTATTGCCTTTAGGTATAACATAATGTGTGTGTACAATACACATGTAATATTATTAAATCTCAAACAATGATGATTCTTATGGATCTAAAATGAAACCGGACCCATGTTTCGTTTGAAATGAATTTAATCAATAAAATAAGCTATCATATAGTCATTAACACAGGAGCCATGAGCACCATAAGCTCTAGACGCATTATTGGACTTGACGCATCTTCTTTATTCATACAGGAAAAGGCGAAAGCCAATATGCTCAGAATAAGTTCCCAAAGGTGGCCATAAAAACTATACAAGACTCGATTATGAGTGATCCTATTCTGGGAATGCCTGAAGACAACATGGCACCAGAGTGTAACTTTGTACAATATTACAAAATCGAAATATCTGGAAGAGACGAATGGCAAAATAACCATACACCGTCTCACTCAGAGCATGACCTAGTCATTACAGACGGGTCCAAAATAGGAGATGATGTAGGATGTGGAATATGTGGTGTAAAACCCAAAATCTGCAACTATATAGGCTTAGGAAAATACGCCTCAATCTTTCAGGCAGAGACTTACGCCTTAATTAGATGTCTGGAAGTAATCCTAAGCCTCAACTACATCAATCAGAACATATACATTTATTCGGACAGTCAAGCTGCTCTACTAGCACTTAACTCGTACGAAATCCGTTCTAAACTTATTAGAAACTGTATCCTGCTACTAAATGAAGTAGGAAGCAGAAATAATATTATTCTGAGATGGGTCCCCGGGCATTCAAATATTGAAGGCAATGAGAATGCCGACCATCTGGCAAAGTTAGGGGCAAAAACCGTCCAAAACCGAACCCTTCTGTGGTGTGCCTCGTTGCCTAAAACTGGGACATCTCAAATTAATAACCAAACGAGAAGCACTGAATCACTGGCAAGAAATGCCAGGATTAATACATTCAAAAGACCTTATATCGGGTCGACCAAATACTCCAATCGATTACTGCTATTGAGTAAAAACAACATATGCATGATGACTAGGGCCCTCACAGGACACTGCAAATTGAACAAGCATATGGCTAAGCTAGGCCTATGCACGACTAGTATCTGCAGATTCTGCCAAACTGAAGAGGAAACGCCGCTTCACATCCTATGTGGTTGTAGCCCACTCATGCATAAACGAAATATCTCCTTTGGAAAGTTTACACTCTTTCCCGAGGAGATAAAAACGATCGCTCCTAAGAATATCCTTCAATTCTTGTCCCTGACGGGTCTAGGTAGCGAACTCTGAAAAGGGCGAGCACAATAGATCTTTGTAGGTCGCAGTGCTACAGGTGCTACACATCTGACAATAGCCCAAACAACCCAATAAAAAAAAAAAAAAAAAAATAGTCATTAACCTTTGCTGGATATAACACAGGTACCTACATCTCTGTTTAATAAAATTACAACAATAGAATCTTTGTGTTTAATTACATATCAATACATAAATAATTATAATGTTACATGGATGTGGGCGACGGTCCTCGTCCTCGTCACTCATATACTCATTGACGAATCACCCAAAATGCCAACGGCCCACCTTGAACTTGATCGTGAATCTTCGTGATGCACCCGCAGGCCTCTACCCTTGTAAATATACATAGCACTTTTTTAATGTTAACATAAACAGGTTCCCTTTAAAGCAACTTTGAAAAGGGCAATAAGATCCGGAGCAGTAGGTATCACACGTCGCGAAACCAAGTTAACGCAAGCAAAACAATTGATAAACGCTTCATTTGTATAAAAATAACGGGATGTACATCTTTTTAAAAAATGTCACTATTCAAGTCTGTTATGACTTATGCATTGTTTACATCTAGACTTTGAACAAATATTGTATATAGCGGTGACTGGTCAGAAACTAATTTACATGACGCGTTTAGAAACTGAACAATATTATTTCTAGCTTTGTTCACGACGTCAAGTACTGTTATTAAGAACCTAATAAACTGTAATAATTCTCATATTCATACAACAATAAACTAAGTTCAACAACATTTATACCTAATATTAATATAATAGTCCAGGCCAAATCACACAGCGCCATCTAATTATAGCTTGTGTTATGGGTACTAGCAACTAATACCCACAAATACTTAAATACATTTTTTTTTGTAAATGCATACATAATATACATCCAGACCAATACAAACATTCATACTCATGAATCCAAAAGTTTGCAACCCGCGACTATCGGAAGTAAAGCGGTGTGCTGTGCCGCTAAACCATCGAGGCCGCCTACTACTCTTTTGCGACAGATCTTTGATAATGTGAAGACTTATATTTGATATTTTATTATTTCAAGAAAGATGTTCTGAATACGATCCTTTGTGCAGGTATTTTTGTACGTTACGCGATATCTTTACCATTTTGTTTCATTCTTCTTTATCTTGACTTAAAAAATCCTGTATTTATTTTTAAAAATAATAATAATGATCGAATTTTAAATTCGATCATTATGATCTTCACAGTGCTTTCTAGAAATAATAATTGATTGAATATGACATATTGAAACAAAATACATATCTGTGTAGATCATGCATAGAAAATCCACCAAACCTAAAATATAAAATATAACGAAAATCCACCAACTATTTACAAAAGTGCATACACAGATACTTTGGGATGGTGACTTCATTAGAAATGTCAGCTAGGTCACGCGTCCAGGTCAAGTTTGAGAATTAAACAAGGGCAATGCCAATTTCAGGGTCCACTTAGTGGGTGTACAGTTAGGTAGAATAGGCATCGATGTGGTGACAAACAATGCGGGCGACATTGGCGGGAAGAAAGGAAGGAACGCAACGTGCATAATAATTACGGTAGCGCCCAGTGCGCCAGCGCATCAGCACTCCAAGGAACAGGGTCATACGCACGCTTCTATACAATCACCAGATGATAAAATGCTGTCAGAAGTGGCCAACCGTTTAGTTGTAATAGTATTCTTATATAAAATATTTTACATATATCGCACAAAAATCAACTATAGTTTATTTTCATATTAACATCATCATTTATTACTTAAATTAATCAATTAATTACTAAACATATGATTTCGTTTTATTCTTATTAACATTCATGATTTATAATAATACGTATTAATTTATTTAAAGTCACATTGTTATAAAAATAAACCTGCGTGAATTTTCTATTTACAGAATATTCTTTGATAATAAAACTAACATAGTTTACGTGATCTCAACTCATCTCATCTTTTTATACTAGAGTAACTTGAATAAAAAGAATACACTAAGCCTCTTACGGCCATTGGAGTCAGTGGAAGGATTTCGTTTTTATCTATTATTATCAAATAAATAAAAAACAAATCCTCACGTCAGTAATTCCAGACGCACTACATAGTCAAGAGATATTGATTATTTTGCTGAGCGGCTTGGGTAAGAGTAATTCATAACTCTGGGAGTGAAATACAAAGATGGAGGTGATAATAAAATAATCAATGATAATAAAGTACATATATATGCACTAATAATAATGAATAGTTATAGGAAGTATTAGGTTATAAACATCCAAGTTATAATAAATAAGTAATATTTTACTCCCAGTTATAAATGCAATTTTGGTAGTTGCAGAGATAGATAAGAGTAGATATTCCATTCCTATTTAACAGTCAATGACCACTAACAAAGTTTTTATTCTTGATATAACACTGGTTGAGCACTCCTTACAACTTACTTCGCACAAACGCATGTTAGTAAAGTAGATACTTATACCTACTTCATATCATTGTATTCGTTGATTGAAGATGGTACGGAACTAGTGAAAACTGACAGCAAGTGTAAGGACAATGTTATAATTGATTCTGTATTGTGTGTATAAGTGACATCATGATAATAAACTTATGGTTAGTGTACAACTTTACATAGTGAGTGTTGTTAGATTTATTGCAGTGGATACTTGAAAAATAATTTATATCTACTTAAATATATTATAATAGGATCTATTTAAAAACGTTATCACTCTAAAACTAAGAAATTGTAACATGTTCTTATTCAGGCTGTAACGGAAAGGGTACAACGATCAATAAATATTTTTTATTTCATTTTTCTTCGGAGAAGGTAAGTGTGTTTCATGAAAACTAAAACGGGATTTCGACTTGTCGCTCCTTTTTAAAATTTATATATAGGCATATATATAAAATATGTTTCAAAAGTATACAACCTATATAAAAAATAGAATTGAAGCGTCTTTTTGTAATATCAAATTAACAGCTTTTCACTAAATGTCTACACACTTACATCTTAAAATTTATTATAAATGTTTTGGTCTATCTGGCTGTTTGTTTTATTTGGAGCTAGCTTATGATATAAAAAGTAACTTAGGCTACTTTTATTTTAGAAAATTAATTTATTTTAACAATAAAAATTCTACCGCTGACGAAGTCGCAGGTAACAGCTAGTTAGCACATGTAATTTGAATAGCAATAAAATTTGAATTTATTTTTATTTCTCAGTTCATATACAAAACATAAAAATGTTTATCGTTAAACTTATACTAAATCAGTGAAAACCGGTATACTATTCGGAAATAATAAATGGCTAGTCAGTGTAACCATGAGAATAACCATATTTATGTCTACAGTTTATGTATATAGGATTGATAAATATATCGATTTCTATCTCACATAACATTGAAACCAAATCAAACATTTGTTTTGTTATAATCTAAATAGATACCTATTATATATCGTAAATATAGTATAAAAAATGTGACGAAAGAGAAAAAGACACATACAAACTACGTGTATATTAACTTAACATTGTAATTTAAAAACTACTTAACTTGTGACCTCTATCTATAAACAATTATTTATTTTATTTTTTATCCCTCGTTCTATGGTATTCAAGTTACCTACAAGTACCTACATTTACAGAAGCGCTTACAGAGGTATGGTAACTATTAAAAATACTATGGTGGTAAGTTTTACATTTGGATGCTGTTTAAGGTACTGTATCAAATGTTGTGCTATATACACAAATAATCATGCTGAAAACTGTATAAGGGTTGTTTTCACTATTTAGTAATAGATTTAAAACACCTTAAAGAATGACATTAGAATTGCTTGAACAAGTCGTGATTAGAGGACAAAGTATTTCCCCTAAATCCAGTGTCATATACACATAATGAACGTGTATGTATCCAAGATGAGAAGCACGATGACACCGAATATATTTAACACTAGGATGCGAACGCGCCGGCCACTCAGTCCCCGGCACACACGATCAAAATACAGTCACCTCTACCAAAGGGAGCCCAAAATCACTCCTTAGATTAATTATTGTGATAATATACCTAATAGTCAATAGGTAAATAAAATAGAACAGTAGCTTTTATTTAAGTCATGCAATTAGTGACCTCTAATAAAATAAATTAAAATAGCAGTAAATATAAAATATTTCAATTATATTTTTTTGTTTTGTTATTACAGATATATATTTTATCAAGCATTTGTGGTTTAAAAGCTCCCCATTATGGGGCGAAATAATATTTGGGTAAGTAATTTTATTTATTGTTAACGATAATTCTAGAACAGAAGTAAATGAATACTTACTAATATAATGCTTCATGATTATAATTGTATATTCACTTAGGTATGAGGGAAATGTAAACAAAAACGGCCGGGGTTTTATTACTTTTACAATCACCATTTAAACCTTTACATAACATTTTACACCCCACAACATTTAAACTTTAGATGACAATAAAAGATTTGTTTTACTACCATTTGCTTCAGATCCAAGTGAACGTTTAGTTATGTTCAAACTGAACATTGTGGTCAGTTTCAGAACACCTATTGCACTGTATAAATTGGAACTATGTCACATTATAAAATTTATTCTACGCGCACATTAAGCCTAGGTGTAGATTATGCTAACCACAATTTTTGATATCACTATATAAGTAGAAATAATTACATATGTCGTATATGTATAATAAAATTCATTACTTACATACAATAAACTTTTAAATTCATTTAAAACTAAATTAACATACACTAATAACCTAAGCAATTAATTTACCTATTAATTATAGGTTCACTGAACTCATTGATTTATTTGTTTTTATTGATACATCGGCATTTTCCTACGATATTTAGAACTCGATGAAGCATACCTATTTTAAATGTGAGCAGTACAAACATTTATAGTAGGTATACACCATTCGTTTTACCGATTGTACTAAGTAGGTACTTGGCTCATTGTCAATGCATAACATTGTTTTTTTTTTAAGCAATACAAGCAAGTAAGCCGCGATTATTATAGGATAGTAGGTGTCCATGTATGTACATATAATGGATGTGATACCGACGAAACAGTATCAGACTACGGTGACACTCTCTCAACTTAAAATATTTCATTAAATACTCTGGGAAGCGTGGACGTAGATGGATATTACCTATATATATATATATATTTAATTTCCACGAATAGTAATATAAGTTATTCCTTAATCTATGTTGAAATGTGTTGTTTCGTAGGCCGCAAGTCAGTAACAGGTACGATACGAGCACATATATGCGACAAACTTGAAAACATTTCTATAATAATGTCACGAATAATTTTATCGTAATACAAAAAAGAGTACAGAAATATTATGAATATTCAGACTGCTGATATTTAGTTACTTTGTCGTTGCAAGCGGCATTTAAAGCTTTAAAAATGCCAGAATGACGAGTAGGTACTTTTAGAACAGTGTTAAAGACTAGATCATGCCGAATGCAGAAATTGCTTTGATTGAAGTACTTATGTCACTTATAGTAGATAGTTATGTTAGATTATCGCTATCAAAATGTTATTATTATCTACCCAATGGTTGCTTGCATTATTTACTGTCGAAGAGCATTATGTTTTATGGTTTTACTATCTAGAGAGGCGCGGAACAGAAGGAAGGATAATGTATGCGATTGTATATAGAGACTTACAGTGGTATAGATGTACAGATTATAGAGATATAGAATAGATTTACGACAATATCAAACAATAAATTATAAAAGTATCCAGTATTCATTCCGTATAGTTAGCATTCCATTAGTTACCTCTACATACGAGTACATACATTATGACAAAATGCTTTAACATATTCTACTTCAAACCTATCTATATTTAAAGTAGATACTTTCCTCTTAATAAGAGAAGTATCATATTATAGAATATATTAAGTATTTAATACAGTGCTTATATTAAGTAGTAAATACAGCTTTTAAATAGATTATAATTAAAACAAAGTATAAGATAAAATACACAGTCTCTACAATATATGGCATGCACGTGCAAACAGGCAGACGCAAGTTGCGCTCAAAATAATACTAATAGGGACCTTTTATATATCTATCAGACGGCCTTCCTATGTGTTGAACTTGAGAACTCCGCTGGTTACTGATTAACTTAATTATTTCTACCGCACACAGGTAAACAAGGTAAATTGTAAAACAAAGACTACCTATTAAGGATAGTTATAAATAAAGTAGAGACCTTTAAAAATATTCAACCTAGACAGTTTAAATCATAAATTTATATAGACACAAAAATTTATATTAGGACATGAACGTCATATTCGTTAACTATTATTGTTAACATCCACCCCATAGTTAATAATAATTCCTATTTATTTTTTATTTGTGGTATTAGGTAGTTCGAATTAAATACAACCAAATAAATTTTAAGTTTTTTATATATTAAAATTTTAACATATTTATGGTTTGGTAAGGTGCATGTAATTTGTTTAATTGACCATTTGAATTTTATGCCTGTACTTTAAAACTCATTAATGCTAATTGGCATCATTGATCAAAGCAATCTTACCCTGCAACTTGGATAGAAACTAATAACATTTAATTTGAATATAAAGCAGATTAACAACCTTCCCAGTCCAGTTGTAAAAAAACAAAGATTCGGTCCTAATCGATTGGCGAAATGTCGCACCAAAATACCTTGGACTGGTTGGGATGAGGTGATTACGATGACCCCGGCGCACGACTACCTGCCTTCGAAGCCTGTATGCAAATTATTGTTTTCTGAGCACGCCGTGTCAATGTACTAGTGTCTGTTTAACACTCTAATTTATTAGATCAGTATACCCGCACCAAAAATGCTTTAAAATAGACTTAGACTTTTGTTTTTACTTTGCAACAAATTCTTAAACAATATTAAATACATGTCGATGATCTTTAAACTTAGTTTAATTCTATAATAAGAATTTATAAATGTAACGCCGATATGTAATGAGTGGAGTAGTTTTGAGATGCATATAAAATTTTTCTGTTTATTAAATAAAGCCAAAAGACAATTTTATATGATTCAACGAAGACTTTAACTTGATCTGACCCATGCAAAACCACATAGGTAATTAAGTAATCAATAGTGTTTAATAATCTGATCTTTTAGGTCATTTTCACCTGAAAATATCACGGCCTCTGTATATAACATTTTCTGTTTTTTCATGATTGTATATGTCTTATCCTCATAATATTTTGACAATCCCACACCGACGATAATACTTAGAAAAATAAAATAGAAAAATACTTAAACTTAAAAATAAAATACTTGATAGTTGGTGTGTCACTTGCTTGCTTATTGATTTATAATCTAGTATCGACAGGGTGGAGACTTTGTTTTATAGTCTTATATATAATTACGGTATAAGTTTCTACTTGTCAGACAGATATGATATCATATCATTTTGAAGTCTTTCTGTCTTCAAATTAGGGATTCAAGCGTTTAGAATGTGGCCATTGACACTACAAAAATATCAGATGTAAAATGAGAATAAATATAAACTTTGTTGAACCAGTCTCAAGTGTTGATGTTAAGTTTGACTCTGTCAAGTTATGCAAATTACGCAAAGAAGTGCGATACTTGATCAATAGGTTATTGAACCGTCACTGCCTACGCATCCCATTCTACTAATTCAGGCGCCGCGAATGGGAACAATAGACAGCAAAGTATCTTCATTATAGCTTTTCTTTGGACTCTATAGAATAGTCCTAGTATATAAAGTGGTCGATGATAGAAGATTTTTTACACAGATTCTTTATGATCGCTGTCTAACGGACCTATAAATGCGTGAAATGTTCACAAGGTAATCGATCCAATCGCATTGTTGAATAACGTATACAAAGCTCTAAGATAGGTCAACATCCTTCAAACCTTTGTCCATTTAAATCTGAAATTTGTTAGCTATCAATTGGTGAATAAATTTGTCGTTACTAATGCTTAATAATACCTACTTAATACCTAAATAAAAAAACAATGGACATTGTTATAAAGTAACTTAAAGTTGCTTTATAAATTACTTAAACCAGATCACATCTGAATATGTAAACTACTAATTTCGCGATTAAATATGGCACGATGCTAAAAAAATATACACAATCAATAATGGAACATTGTTTCAGCACGTCTCTTTGATAGTGTCAAGTTTGTGCGTCGTTTCATCAGCTTCACCACACCATGATGGCTATTCATTTTTAAGAAGTGCAGTGGAAACTATACCTGAACATGAACCGATAGCAACCCCTATCCGTGCTTCTGTTGAAAGCGTACCACTTGGGTAAAGCTTCTTTTATATATCATATATAATAACTCATATTCAGCTAGATATTTAATTTGAATTGTTAGTGATATAACATTGTCAATTCGTTTATAATTTCCATTAGACGATAGTATTTGTAAAAAAACAGGTTAGAAAGCATATATCGAAAATATGTATATTTTTACGTGTCCAAAATTATTTATATTAAAGTCTCCTGTATGTATAACCATATCTTTTATATTTTTATATCCATGACAGGAGTCTTCGTGAGGAAAGAGAAGGGAGATTGCCTTTGCGGGATGCGGTAGAGAAAAGACTGATTTCCGTCATAAATCCTAACAACAGACTCAAATTTACTCAGGTATAGTATCTTATTTTTTTTATTTATATCAGTTTCTTTTCACTATTGTTATTAATGGTTAATAAATGTAACATGTTTCAGGATGTAGAGAATATACCAACGGAACCAAATTTAGAAGGATTAAACAGATTCTATGGCGCGGCTAGTTATTTAAATAAGTAAGTTATATTTTAAAGGATTAAATAATAAGATAAAAGTAGGGTATACTTTTGTCTTATTATTTAATCCTTTAAAAATTGTATACCTAACTTTAAGATACATGTTATCTTTAAGGGGGCACTGGTGACTGAGATACAGGTTTGGACTAGTTCAGACACTGCTGCTCTGAACTTGGCCTTAAAAAGTTTTTACTTACTTGGGTTACTTGCATTATATACGAGTACATACTGTATATCGAACCCTGCGCAATGTAGGCATGTGAAGTGTTGCGTTCACCATGACATAAACAGCTGACAATACCCGTCTGTTACTTTTTTATTAGTGGCTCCATTTTTCCTCTAACAAGATTAAAGAAATATTGCAAAGTCAAAGATTTATTTACTAAGTCTAGGGATAGGTAAATATTATTTAACATAAAGCAGTTTTTTAGCAAATTAGTGAAGAATATTATTATTAATAACATTTACAAGATAATTATTTATTTATCCACAGTGGTACTATAAATGACGAACGCCTGCACCATGGTAACGCTAACCTTCAAGGTAAATATTAACAGTTATACATATATCAGTTCTGTAGACGTTTTTTTTTTAATTATTTATCAAGATTACTTTATACTTAGAAATGCAACAAACGGCGACTGGTACCGATTCTCGTCGATTGGTAGTATGCTACCTGGAGTCCTGGGCAGCGTATCGTGCACCGCCTTTGGCATTCACAGCGAGTCTTGTGCCAAAGTCCTGCACACACCTGCATTATGCGTTTGCGGTTATACACCCTCACACATATGCTATTATACCAGCAAATGAGGACTATGATATTATAAAAGGTACTTTTCGCTAATATACTATAATACATAAACTCATAGGTAAAAGGATCGCTTGATTGACTTTAATATGGTATATTTTTAGGTGGTTATCGCATTGCAACTGGTCTGAAACAAAGTTTACCTGGTATCCGAGTAATTATAAGCGTGGGTGGCGATGGCACAGATAGATTGTTCAGTGAAATGGTTCAAAGTCCAAGAAGTCGTAGCAAGTTTATAGATAGCGCCCTAAACTTTTTACAAGAACACGATTTCGATGGACTCGATCTTCACTGGGTATATCCTGGTATGTTGATTCATTTATACATAGAATTATTTAAGCAATGTCTATTTGTTAAAAGTTAATTATTTCTTGCTTCCAGGTGAAAAAGATGATAAAGAAAAAGATTTACTTACATCTCTACTTTATGAAATGAGAGAGAAATTTTCGAGTTACGGATTCCTTTTAACTACCGTTTTGCCGCCATCTAGATATCAAATAGAAGATGGCTATGATTTAAGTGCAGTCAGCGGTGCCACAGATTATGCTGTTCTTCAGGCATGGGATATGATTCATGGAAAAAAAGATGAAGCGCCTTCTAGGGCTCTTCAGCATAGCGCACTACACCGAGACCCAGGCGCATCCTCCAGGGATCAAAGATATGATAACATTGTGTGTAACTGATTAGTAAATGGTCAGTTTATTATTGCATATTAGTGACATTAATTATTTAAAATGTATTTTTAGGAATTCGTTGTAAAATACCTCATACGACACTCTATGGCAGCAGAGAAACTAGTTCTTGGTATACCTTTATTTGGACGCAGCTATACATTAGTGGGGTCAACACAGCCCTCACCAGGAGCTTATGTAAATGGGTGGGGGGAAGAAGGACAATATACCCAGATTAAAGGAAAATTAGCATATTTTGAGGTAATCGTGATCAATTTTCAAGAACCTTATATCCAAAATACAACTTGATAGTTATATTGAAAATGTTTTTCAGATATGTATGGCTGAACGTGAAGGCAAAGGCATGACTAATATAGATGAAGCTGGAAATGCTTATGCTGTGTTTGACAACCAATGGATAACATATGATACTCCTAATACCATTTTAGAAAAGGTACTTTCAATATAAGAAACGAATAATTACATAATAAATACTTATTAGATTCTCTAAGTATATGTATTATTTTGTTACAGATGCGATTTGTTAAAACATCTAGTTTGGCTGGTGCTGCAGCGTGGGCTCTTGACATGGATGATTTCCGTGGTTTATGCGGATCCGCTTTTCCAATGTTGACAGCCATAGCCACAAGTCTGAATGGTAATGAGACAGTCTTCTTTCAAAAATATAAGCATCGTAAATTATATATACCATACTAATAAATTATAATTGTTATTATTCACAGGTGAAGCAGTTTCATCTGATCAATCTTCATTAAAAATAGGATCTTGTGATTCGGATGTACCATATTTAGCTTCTGATGAAGATTCCTGCGCACATTTTCACTTCTGCAGTGGTAAAATAAATTATAGAATGGTTTGCGAAGAAGATCGGCTTTATGATCCCTCTACAGGGTTCTGCGGGTACGAATTTATCTATTCATATCCATATGTACATTATAACTAACATAAAAAACATTACATTAATAAATTTAGCTATTCAACTACCATCTTTATATACAATGATTATTTCCGTACATCGATTTAATTAGTATGATGTATTGTTTTTAATTTTATACTAATATTTCGTTTAGACACCAAGATGTTAGAAGATGTATTCCGGGGCAAACATTGAGGATCAATGTGAACGACGCTGAGCGTTTCTTATCACGGGAATATGAAATCGACTTTAAAGTAAGTCAAGTTACCCATATAATGCAGCAAATATATACTAGTATTAATTTCTTTAATTCTACTAAATTAAAAAATAATAATGATCACATTTATTTTTGTAGTGGAGCAATAGTCACAAAAAGGAACCATTGAAAAGCCCTGAAACATATTCATCTATATGGGACATTAAAAAAAGTAAGTGCCATATAATTTTTAAACATTTATCAATTTTACACTTGTTTATAAAGACTAAAGATCTGTTAAAATTATAGTAAGTTAAAACTATAGTAAGTAGTAATCTAACTTTCTTTCACTCGATATTATTTTTAAAGTTACAAAATTAATATATATATTTTGTTGAATCAGACAAAGACAATGACAAACGAGTGGTGTGCTACATGACGAGCTGGGCATTCTACCGCCGTGGTGATGGTAAATTTGTACCGGAGTATATCGACAATAGACTGTGCACTCATGTCGTTTACGCTTACGCGTCACTCTCGCCAACCGATCTTGTCGCGAAGGAGTTTGACCCTTGGGCTGATCTTACAAACAGTGAGTATTTTATACATACATACCTATATCATATACGCGTTTTATATAACCAAATTTGCGATACGACCTGATTGTAAACAGGCGGTGGCAATGACAATATACAGAACACTACCAATTACTATAATATGAAGAACTTTAATCATATTGTCCAGTAATTTTAGTACCATGTTACAATTTAAACCGTAATACAATATGCAAGCAAGCAGTTCGGAGGCATTTCCGCCTGGTCTAAGTAAAATAATTTAGTACAAAAATAAATTCTTTACTTGTAGTTTATATTCAACTGTGTAGATTTTTATTTTTTATATTTATAGCATAATATAAAATTTTCTTTCTAGATTTATACGAGCGAGTAACGTCTTTGAAAGACGTAAAAGTTCTCCTAGGCCTTGGTGGATGGACCGATTCAGATGGTGATAAATATTCCCGATTGGTATCATCAGCTTCAGCCCGTGCTAAGTTTACAGAGAAATTACTGAGTTTTCTCCGCATGCACAATTTCAACGGCCTGCATTTGGACTGGAATTATCCAGTGTGCTGGCAAAGTAATTGCAAAAAGGGTGCTGCATCAGACAAAAGGAATTTTGCTAAATTTGTTGAGGTACATATCTTTTAGCCATATTGACAAAAAGATATTTTTATGTAAATTTTTAAATATCTTTGGAAATTATAATTATATTTGCACTTTTTTAAGTTTGTAATATTAGTTAATAAGCAAGATTAGTCCTTCAAAATTTTCGAATCAGGTACATATATAGCGAATCTTAATGTGTTAATTAAGTAATATGACTATCGAGTCGTAGCAATTGCAAATTTTGTACTATACCTATAATACATCATTAGTACCTAAACATAAAATAAATACAATATTAATCGAAATACAGGAACTATCAACAGCATTACACGACGCTGGAATGGAACTTGGTGTTGCAATATCTGGTTATAAGGAAGTAATCGATGTTGCTTACGATTTGCCAGCAATATCAAAAGCAGCCGATTTCTTAAGCTCAATGACATACGACTACCATGGTGGTTGGGAACAGACGACTGGACACCACACACCATTGGTTCCAAGAGCCAATGATCCCGTCTCCTATTACTCCATCGTAAGTATAGCCGAGTTCATTTTTTTTATCCATTTTCATATGAATGGATATAGTAATAAAATTATATATGATTAAATTATTTTGTATTAATTCTAATTTTAATGTTTTTTTTTATTTAAGGAATATGCCATAAAAGCTATGATAAGCGGTGGTGCTGATCCCAAAAAACTGTTACTCGGATTGTCTTTCTACGGACAATCGTTCAGACTCACCGACGTCGAGTCGGCGAAAGTACCAGGGGCTCCGGCCGCGGGCCCCGGAGAACCGGGAGAGTTCACAAAACAACCTGGAATGTTGGCTTACTACGAAATCTGTTATAGAGGTCAGTACCGTATTTAATATAATGTATATTTGTTAGTTAAAATTATTTAAATGTTTTAAGTGTACTGTGAAAAATCATTAATAAATATATATCTTTACTACAGTGAAAAGCTTACGCTGGAAAACTGGTAGACAAGACAACGCTGGTCCCTATGCTTACTCAGACAGTCAATGGGTAGGATACGACGATCCCAAGTCCATAACTGAAAAGGTTTGTATATTTTTTACATTGATATTTATGTATTGAAGTAGCAATACACATAGTTTATTTTAATGAACAGTATTGTAACTAAGAAATAAATAAATCCAATTCTACTGCGGCTATAGGATAAATAAAGCTTTATTTGAATGCAACGGGTTACATGTCAATTAGAATGCATAATCTCGAAGTATGGGAATCAATTAAAAATTTGTAAGATTTTCCTCTAAGCCAGTATGAATACTTATTACCTAGAGAAAAACGTGTAAAGCATTGCATTTAAAGTTTAGTTACAATCTCGGATACAACTCTGACGATTTTGATGTTAAGTGGTACATGTATCTCTTTGTACCCTAAAAAAACGCGATTAAAAAAATAGACAACAATACACCCAGTCGGTTAGGTACTAATTTATTAAAATTACTTATCGTTTTGAACTGTCAGGTGGAATGGGCAATGCGACAAGGGCTAGGCGGCGTGACGGCATGGGCGATCGATCTCGACGACTTCAACAACCGATGCTGTAGCGAGCCGTCGCCGCTACTGCGCGCCGCGGGCCGCGCGCTCGGCCGCTCGGTGCCGGCGCCGCCCTCTGCTGCCTGCGAGCGCCCGCCGCAACCGGTCACTCCTGCTCCGCCTACCACCACCACCGCAGAAGCTGATGGTAGGTATTATAAATTAAGAATTTATTAGCTAGAAACCGGCTTCACACCACATCAATAGAGGTTTTTTTGTTTATTTTTAAACATATCACACTATTGTGTCCTAAAATAAAATATAGTCCATGTTACTCAATGATAATGAAACTCTCTATAAATTTTTAATATCGGTAAGTTGTTGTATTTTCTATTACAAAGGAAACATCAAATCCATCATCTAATTTAATATCGTAGTTTAAATATGTGTACAAAGCTGTATGCAAATATAAAGAAAGAACATTCTAATACACAATAAGAAATAAATCTATATTTTTTTTATTACTTAAAATATATGGTAACAAAATCCATCCTAAAGTTATTAGATAGGTGTATCTAAAGGTTTTATACAATTAAATGAATAGTTTCGGGGATTGATCCCTACATCAAAACTTGAAACTGTTTGTAGATAAAAACACTTTTCATATAAAAAACTTGTAGGGTCATTGGGCGGCAGTGGAGGTGGCAGCCATGGCAACCATGATCATCACACTTCGACCACGTGGCCCACTTGGACTCAGTCAACAACGACTCCTAGCTCTACTCAAACGTGGTGGCCTGTAACATCCACCACGACCACCACTACAACCAGACGTACCACCACCACCACCACTTCAACTACCACCACAAAACGACCAGTTGCAATTACTAGACCACCTGCTCCAGACAGTGGAAGTAAGTATATTTGTCATAACTATATCTATTTGTTGTAGACGTTATAAGAAGTCGCCTGCCTGGGTACCTCTGTTTACCTCAGTCGCCAAGCAGCGTCTTTTAATAACTGGGTTTCCGTTTGCAGGGTGAGATTGGGAATAAAGTTACAGGATCTAGAGACATGAATCCTCAACCCTCCAGACTGGTATCGCATACTGGGTATGGAGGCCAACTTCACGTGACGGCATGTATGCGGTGTTGTACGAATTTTATTAGATTTTATTGATGATATTTTTTTTAATTTCTATAATTGTATCTATATGTATTGTCAAATGTATGTACTCCCTCCCTAGTGTTAAGTCACATATTTTCCAATACGCTAATAAAAAAAAACTGCCGCACTTCGTCGACTCCTTACCTCGCTCTTAACGTGTGATGTTATAACGGATACGTTATAACGTCACACGTTAAGAGCGTATAAAGTTATTGTTCAAAATCTTTTAAATCCCAGTATAGTTGCAATAAAAAAAATTAAATATTGCTTTATGCGTCTGTGGTACAACATAGATACTGGTGAAGGAGATTCCTGCAAAGCTGGCGAGTACAGTGCGGCGCCCAATGACTGCGAAGGATACTTACAGTGCGAGAGTGGGCACTGGCAGAAGCATCGTTGTGCACCAGGCCTGCATTGGGCGTCCTCAGTCAATAGATGTGATTGGCCTAGTTTCGCCAACTGTAATGGTAAAATAATTTATATATTCGTATCTTTTAACATTCCTTTGATACTGAAAAGTATAATTTTCATTATACATGATACTATGATACAAAGAATTAGAAAATTTGAACCCACTAAAGTTGACATAATAATTCGATACATTAACCTTAATATTTGTATTGTAGTTTTTTCTTAATTATTGACTTGGGCGTGATTTGTTTAACATAAAATAAATAAATTATGGACCCGTGCAGGTATATAAGGTATAGAGGGGAGATTGTATAATAAAAGGTTGAAGGAAACTCACACTTAGTATAAAAAAAGTCATGAAAAATGTAATCCGTCTATATAGCTCACTATATAGACGGATTACGATTTTTCATGATTTTTTTAATATAGACAATATATAGGTATTGTCTCAACAATACCTATATATTGTCTCACTATACACACAATTTGGTATTCCAAATTGTATCCCTAAAGAGGAATTATATTGTATTAGGAACACCAAATTGTAACTATTGACCAGCTATGAAAGAGCGGGAAGATATAGTTACTAAAATGGGTGTAAAATAATTTAAGGATGCCTAATTTACTTTTATGCTTAATATTAATTTTGATAATACCATAGACCGTCGTCTTACTTGTATTTAAAAAATATAATGCATATTTTATTTTTATTCGATTCATGGATTTCATTTACATTTAATTTAAATTTCCAGAAAAACCAAATAACGAAGCTAGTACAGCGACTACTACGCTTGCGCCCGTAACGGCGCGTCCACCAAAGCCAACCACGATCAGAACGACTACTACTACCAGTACTACTACTACACGTAGACCGACTACTACGTCATCACGACCTGAAGCTGGTATGTAAATAACTATATTTTACTCAAACCCTGATACCCTTACTTATGTGGTGGCTTGCTCTGTATCTTAAAAATAACCTACACAATTAATAGATAAATATATATACATATATACAAAACATAGACCAATACAAGCAATCATACTCACGAATAGAAATATATGTATTATGTGGGATATTGAACCCGCAACAATCGGAAGAATGGTGGTGTGTTATATATAGCCATCACCATTACTGTACTATATCGATCGCTACCATGAGAATAATCTAGTGCTTGAGAATAGTAATGTACGAGGTCATAATTACAATGATAACAAAGATGTGTCTTTGCCTTTACAATGTTTTATGTATAACTGAGAGCAACATGGTCTAGTGATTTAACACAGCAGATATATAGTGTGTCCATTTCCGGTATAAAAAACATTAATGACATAATCATTATTAGACCAAATTAATCCAAGAGGCAGAGGTAAGTGGCCAAGCGGGCAAAATTCTTACGGGCCGTTAACATGGGGGGTCGACATTGGGTACAAGAATAATGTGACATTTGTTACATAACTTACAATTAATGTGTTTAATCAATTTAAGACACTACAACGTGAATCGTTTTCTGATAAACTAATCAATTTGCCATATGCCTTAGATGGTATAGGTATAGTTACATAACTAGCAATAGATTCGTGCTACTTTGAATTTAAACATATCCAGCAAAATATTTAACTATTGCGTTCGCGTTGATAGTTGCCAATACCTACCTCTGACTATAGGATCTGAGTTAATAGTTGTGAATATATATTTATTATAGATGCTGAAATAGAAGGTGGTGCATGTAATGGTCATGATTACAAACCAGTGGCGGGTGACTGTAACTCGTACTTACAATGCGACGGCAGCACGTGGCGACCGCAACACTGCGCGCCAGGCCTGCACTGGAGCCCCACGGAGAAGCAGTGCGATTGGCCCAAGTACGCCAAATGTAAAGGTAATTTCTAATAAAACTACTATTTAGAAGACTGTTCGATACGAGCATTGTAATATTTCCTTGGACAGTCATACATCGCAAGCAAATGTGGCAAAAATGAGTACAATTACTCGGTTGTCCAAAGGTCCATATTGCTCCCATAGTAACTTACCAAGATACTTAATGGAATAATATCTTTCAGGATCAACTTCAAAACCCGCGACAGAAAAGCCAAAACCTTCACGTCCAGCCACGAGACCACCTACAGGTAAGATTCTATCAAACTATATATATATTGGTTTTACTGGGTATAATGATCCCGTTAACGAAGATCATATTCCTTTTCTTTATGTTTCAGATTGTTGTTCAGATTTTGTATCGCACTTTTATAATTTACTTGTGACAATTTTTCGTTATTAGAAAATATTTATGATATAAGTAGATAAATAAATATTTTTATATACTGCTATTATTTATTTAAACAGTGGCACCTAGTGGGCAACCGGTAGAGGATGCTGAATGCGGTCCAGGCGAGCATCACGCACCAGCAAGTTCGTGCGACTCGTACTTGCTGTGTGCTGGTGGCCGCTGGCGACAGCAGCGTTGTCCATCTGGCCTGCACTGGGACAAACGTACCAACCGTTGCGACTGGGCCGAATTTGCCATGTGCGAAGGTAAACGTGGAAATGCAAAAGTTTAGAAATCTGTCTACTAACTTACTCATGTCTAAGTACTAATGTAATATTAACTTGTTTTTATTAGCCAAACCAATTTCTACCAAGTCAACATATCGCCCAACCACATATACGACGACGACCAAGAGACCAACTACAACTTATAGACCTGCTATAGCGATGGACGAGAACTATAGACCAGCTACGGTAATCCTATATTATTGTTTTCTTTATTAGGTCATAAGTATAACTACTTAACAAACG
This sequence comes from Achroia grisella, assembly GCF_030625045.1. Taxonomy (NCBI): domain Eukaryota; kingdom Metazoa; phylum Arthropoda; class Insecta; order Lepidoptera; family Pyralidae; genus Achroia; species Achroia grisella. The sequence goes on from NW_026712938.1 coordinate 1,382,670, forward strand.
GCTCTAGTTACTAGTTATGAAGGAATTAAAGAAAATGACTACAAGTTGATCCGATTCATAATATAATTTACGAAAAGTATAATATATTTATAAACTCAGAAAGTTACTTAAATTGCCTAAATTTAGTGTTGATAATAAACTACTACAAATATACATTGCATGTCATAAACATTTGTGTTTAATCTTAGTCTTCTCATAGAAACCTATTAACAATATCACTAGCAGAAAACTCCTGATGTACCAAATTAACATAATTTGAATACCGTATATTACATCGATAGTATTAATATTTTAAATTTTTAAATTTAATTCAATGTACTTGGATATTTGACCGTTGGCAATGAGATAAAATTACTTTGCCGGGGAGTATAAATATTAAGAAATTCAAAATTATCACCAATTTATTATAGTAACCTTATATGAACATCTCCAGGGTTGCACAACAGGAACGTACCACTCTCATCCGAAGTGCGAAAAGTTTTACGTATGCGTAAACGGGGTGCTGGTAGCCCAGAGCTGCGCCCCCGGACTCGCCTGGAGACCTGACCGATCGCAATGCGATTTCCCCAACGCTGCATCGTGTAGCGATCGGCGGGAGAGCATCCCACCATATACGATGGCCACCAAAAAACCAGCCACGTCACAAATGATTGTAGAACAACCAGGTACATTACATATTTTTAAACATTCGTGTAGACACATCTATACATCCATACATATAAATAAAATTGTAGTATCTGTTTGTAATATTAAAATAACCGTTTTTTATTACATGCATCTGCATGAATATAAATATGGTACTTACACCAAAATATATTTTATTACAATTTTTGTCTGTCGGTCTATCTGTCTGTTTGTGCCGGCTAATCTCTGAAATGGCTGGACCGATTTTGACGGGACTTTTTTTGGCAGGTAGTTGATGTAATAAGGTGTAACTTAGGCTACTTTTATTTTAGAAAAATAAAGTTTAATTCCACGCGGACGAAGACGCGGGTGCAGCTAGTCATTAATATAATTCGGGTATTAACAAGAATAGGGGACTAAGCTCATGACTACGGCCTTTACTTAGCCTATTTACCATAAAGTAATTCGTGTTAAGTCCCGATTAACTATATTAATTACAAATATATTATTTTTTAAAGAAAACAGGTCAACAATATGTAAGAAATGATTTAACATATTAAAATTATTTATAGAATTTTGCACAAATGGCGAGTATACCGGGTACCCATCCGACTGTACCAGGTATCGACACTGTCTCTTTGGAAGATTTGAAGAATTCTCCTGTAACAGTGGCCTTCACTGGAACCAAGTAGGTGTTCTATTTATTTAAATACTAGTTGATTCCAATTGCTTATGAAAAAAAAAATATATAGACATATTCGGACGAATCACTTCATTTAAACAATTCGTTAAATATAGTGCAATCTCTTTCTCGTCCTTTTTTAGTAGCACCTAGCTTTTTAGCAATCCATTTCTCACTTAGAACTGTCTCTCAATAATTACAACAAAGAAAATATTCAGTTATATTGTATAATATATATATATATAACTTTTTCAGGAAAGAAGTATTTGCGACTGGCCAGTAAATGCTAAATGTACACATGTAATGCAAACGACATCAAAGCCGGAACCGCCACCTCCACTACCGGAGCCAGATATTGAGGACATTGATGTAATACCAGAACATCACATGCAACAAACCCCATTACAAGATACGCCAACCAAACCGAATCTTCTTAATAGTTAGTGTCAAATAAAGGAAATATTATTTAATTTATAATTTACTATCTTTTTATTGATATACCTATAAATAATTTTCACAACCATGATCATTTTATCCGTAGCTCGTTACAAACTAGTATGCTACTATACAAATTGGTCGTGGTACCGACCAGGCATCGGTAGCTACGTACCCGAAGACATAGACCCTACACTGTGCACTCACATTGTATACGGTTTCGCTGTATTAGCGCCGGACTTTCTGATGTCAGCACATGACTCTTGGGCAGACTATGATAATGGTAAGAAAATTCAACATCATTGAATGTTCACAAAGCACACTATAATTGCACTAAGTAAATAAGAATGGTACTAGCATGCACATTTTACTATAAATATTACAACGTATATAGTATTTAGTAGAAACAATATAGTAAAGATCTATTAGTATTTGTCTTTAAACAATTTACCATATTGCTTACTGTAATAAACCATTACAAATATGGCATCATGTATCTAGAAAATATTTTCTGCAGAATTCTACAAACGCGTAATAGCATATAAAAGATACGGCATTAAAGTATCCCTTGCACTCGGAGGGTGGAATGATTCAGCTGGTGAGAAATATTCAATATTAGTCAACGATCGCTCGGCTCGCGAGAGGTTCGTAAACCACGCAGTACAATTCCTTGAAGAATATGGCTTCGATGGTTTGGATTTGGATTGGGAATACCCAAAGTGTTGGCAAGTACGTAGAATTTTCATTTTAGTGAATATACTTGTCACTCACAAAGGTTTCATTATTATAACATTTTATTTTAGGTGGACTGCTCAAAAGGCCCTGATACTGACAAAGAGGCTTTCGCTGACTTCGTGCAAGAATTATCAGCAGTATTAAAACCCAGAGGAATGCTTCTATCATCTGCAGTTTCGCCGAATAAAATAGTTATTGATGCTGGATATGATGTTCCTGTGCTTGCAAGATATCTAGACTGGATTGCCGTAATGACATATGACTATCATGGACAATGGGATAAGAAAACTGGACATGTCGCACCTTTATATTATCATCCCGAAGATGATACCACTTACTTTAACGCAGTAAGTTTATGCTTAAATATTATATTTCTTTTTAAATTTACACAAATGTGTAACACTGTGATTGCTATGATGTATCCGCATGCATTGTCAACAAGAATTATCCGTTTAAATACTGAAACTCCAAAGTAGTTCTTATATTCATTCATCTAAAAGTGAAGCGAATTTGATTCAATTTATAAATAAACAGTTTAACAGTTTTTAGTCTAAAGGGAATTTTGATAATTATGACAAACATACCAAATATTTTAGTTTCAATGTTTAATAAAAAAATTTTTAGAATTACACCATGCATTACTGGATTCATAAAGGAGCTCCTCCATCAAAGTTGGTGATGGGTATGCCGCTGTATGGTCAATCATTCACACTTGGTTCTCAATGGGATACACCGCCACAACTTCTTGAAAAAAAGAACGCTACAGGATTGAACATCCCCGCGATAACTGGGGGCGAACCTGGAGAATATACGCAAGCTAAGGGTTTCTTAGCATACTATGAGGTACTTATTTAATCGGCTTCGTTATGTATCAACGAATACAACTCAATTTAGCGTCCTACTTTGTTGCTGAAAGCTTGAAGTATTGTTTTATATTAATATTAATATCTAAGTGTTCTGTCTTGTCTGAAAATGCGTACATATGTTATAATTGTTCTATGAAATAATATTGTATGATTTTAATGAAGTTTTATGGTTTCGTGTTTTCTCTTCATTTAGCTCTAATATGTTTTAATTTCATCTATTAATTTTGTTCTCTACATCTATTATATTTTCTACAGATTTGTGACAGAATCAGACACAGTGGATGGCAGCTTGTAAAAGATCCTTATCAACGCATGGGACCGTACGCGTATAAAGACGATCAATGGGTATCGTTCGACGACATTGATATCATTAAGAAAAAAGTTAACTTTATCAAATCTCTTAATCTCGCCGGTGGAATGGTCTGGGCACTTGATCTTGACGACTTTAGAAATAGGTATCGTCTTTTTATCTGTACCCTTTTATCTATGTGTTTAAGTATTTGCACGAATATAAATATGAATTTTTTTTTAATATTTAGGATCACAACTGATGTTATAATATACAGTATTTAAAACTTTTCAGATGTGGTCAAGGAAAACATCCCCTAATGAATGCTATCAGAAACGGTCTTTTAGACCCTAATGTTGAGCCAGAGACCGTTCCAATGGAACCATTAGAAGAACCCTCTAATTCACTAGAAGAAGATTTAGAGGATATTGTAGTAAGACCTGGATACAAACCTAAGCCTACAACTGCACCTGTTAAACCTACGACACAGACTTACCCTGTAGTACATACTACTAAGAAACCAACAACAGTCAGCACTATTGTGTTCCCGGAGGAACGATACAAAGTTGTTTGCTACTATACTAACTGGGCTTGGTACAGGTATAATAATAATTATCTAATCTGAAAAGACTAATTATTGATCTAAGACTCTTCAATCTATATCATCACCTCATAATTAGGATTTTATATAACTAAAGAAGTACACAAAGCCATTTTATAAAAATATCAACTTTCAATTCTGAAATGCTTAAACAAAACGCGAATTAACCATATATCTTCTAGTTCATAAAAAGAAATACAATACTAATGAATTAATTATACATATTCCATTTCATTGGTAGTTGAAAATAGTTACTAGAAGTTGTTAAAATAATTATTAGACGAATCTGAGTGCGATGGTAAGTTTTAAATAGGATATGTTCTGTAAAATGTTTTATTTGGTGTGTTATAGACAAGGTTCCGGAAAATATACTCCAAATGACATCGATTCTACCCTATGCACCCATATCGTGTATGCATTCGCTGCTCTTGATAGTGCCAAGCTGGTTATAAAACCGCACGACATGTGGCTTGATATCGAAAACAGTAAGTTCTCTATAAAGTAAACAATGTAATTCATTATAAAACATTTCATTTTGATTTTCGGGAGTTGGCTGCTTGTTGTTGCTGTTTAAACCAGAAATAATGAAGTTTGTAGCATCATCGTATCTGAAAGATTGTAATTGTATTAATGGTAAACACGTGGCTGACCGAGGTAAACTAGATTTGTAGTTAATCTAAAACACGTGGCTGGCCCAAAGCGATCTTTTATATCATTCCCTTTAATGTTTAAAAGGAATTATGTAAAATTATATATAAAAAGGTCGCTTCAGATCAGCCAATGTTTTGATTATACGTAGTTTTACATACTTTTTCTCATTAAAAATTAAAACTTACAGAATTCTACGAGAAGGTGGTAGCTTTGAAGAAGCGAGGGGTGAAAGTTTTGCTTGGTCTTGGCGGATGGGATGATTCCGCTGGTAACAAATACTCACGATTAGTGAACAGTTTGTCAGCCCGCAGAAAGTTTGTCGTTCACACACTTGACTTCCTCGAGCAACACGAGTTCGACGGCCTCGATCTGGACTGGGAATATCCTAAGTGCTGGCAGGTGATGATTTAAAACACTACCGTTGTATATACTCTTTTAATAAGGAGAAATAAAATAGATAGTGATTATTCTTATGCCTTCGCTCAAACTATTAAAAGAGTACTGGAGTAACTCGAGTTGGGAGAAATCAACTCGAGTTAACTCGAATTCAGCCAATTCAACTGGTAAATAAACGAATGAAATGATAGAGCGAGAGTTTGATTCAGTCATTAAGTTCGTGCCTTAGTAGGTACTCCCGCCATTAAATCGACCAAAAGAAACCGACAATGACATGAAGTTTTCCGATCATATCATACCTTCTTCAGAAAATTCGAGTTGAGAGAAATCAACTCGAGTTAACACGAATACAGCCCAACTTGAGTTAACTCAAGTTGACCAATCTATGATATGAATACATGTTAAATGCATAATTAGTACTTCAATACATCTTACTAGAACTTTAATATTTAACAACGCATAAGAAATTTTTTACAGATACGTTTAAGTATTTGTCTATGTCTCAGTTTATTTTATTTTACTAATACCAGAGATTGTAACAAACAGTTTTTCTTGTTTCAAAGTTTAGTCACGTCTGAACGTAGAGTATATTGATGTCGTCATTTTGTTAACCGACGAAATTCACGTATGTCTAATAATTTAGTTATTTAATTTATTTATTGAAACATTATAGGCGGCTTGCGAGAAGGGTCCGCACTCAGACAAAGACGGCTTCGCAAGCTTAGTTAAAGAACTTCGCGCCGCATTTACTCCTCGGGGTCTGCTCCTCTCTGCTGCCGTTTCAGCCAGCAAACGAGTTATTGACGTTGGTAAATATTCAAATTGGCAGCTGTATTCACCAAAACAATAACTGGTTGTTAACATTTAAAGTGACATCTTATTTCAGCGTATGATGTACCAACATTATCACAAAATTTGGATTGGATTTCATTAATGACTTACGATTACCACGGACAATGGGAAAAGAAGACTGGTCATTTGGCACCCATGTACCTTCATGAATATGATGATGATCTCACATTGAATGTTGTAAGTCATCTTCTATTTACGAATCAGAAAAAGTAGAGACTGTTATTTACTCTTCATATTGTTCTTGTTACTTGAAATTTTTCATTTAATATTATTATATCCTACAATATCTTCATTGTGTTACAGAATTATACCGTACATTACTGGATAGAGCAAGGAGCAGTTCGTAACAAACTCATTCTAGGCGTGCCTTTCTATGGACAATCATTCTCTTTAATGGAGAACAATGTAAACGGTCTTGGTGCTTTTAGCGACGGAGGTGGCGAACCTGGAGACGAGACTAGAGCTCGTGGCTTTTTGTCTTTTTACGAGGTACTTTTCTTAATATTTTACTTTTCTCAAAATACTATTTATAAATAGCAAACAAGCTAACAGCTCACATGAAGGTAAGTATTTACTGTCGCTTATATACATGAATAGCATTACGAACCTCAGGACATCACGTAATACCCCTCGCGCATTGCCATTCCGGAGAACTAAGATATCGTCTTACGTACACTATCATTTCACGACCATATTTCACCCTTGCTTACAAAGTTAGCTGCTTTGCAAGAAAAATAGGTGAGCCAGAAGTACACCCAAAGACTGTAGAAAGTTGACCTCGGTAAAAGGTAAACCTGTTAATTTTATTGTGTTATATTGTGTAATATTTATCTTTCTATAATTTGTCGTCGTCTTGTTGTTATAGATATGCGAACGTATCAAAGTGCAAGGCTGGCAGGTGTACCGTGACCCAGGCGGTCGCATTGGGCCCTACGCGTCGTACGACGACCAGTGGGTGTCGTTCGACGACGAGTTCATGATAAGACACAAAGCCGAGTACGTGCGAGCAATGGACCTCGGCGGCGCTATGGCGTGGTCGCTCGATCTGGATGACTTCACCGGCAAGCACTGTGGTTGCGGGAAGTCACCGCTCTTGAGCACTATAAACTTTGTGCTGAGGAACTATCAAATGCCGCCACCTTGTTTCCTAGAAGAGAGTATGTGTATAATATAGTGTATTATAAAAATAATATATGTATGTTCAACATGCACATTAATATGTATATAGCTTAAATGTGTTTGTTAAATTCGTATGACATGCCGCATTTAACTAAAAATGAATCAATCCATGTTATAGAGAACGAACCTATTATCTTCTCCCAGATTATAATATATTCAGTTTATATATTACTTTCCTTCTCTACAGTACAAGGTCCACGTCCAGTTGTAACAAACGAAAATGCTTTGACACCAGATGTGGGAAATTTACCGGAGATTATCAACCAACCTGAAACAAGTCCTTATGATGACAATATAGTAAGTATTGTTATTAAATACTTAATAACATGCATAACAAATATGCTAACTGCAAAATTAGTATATGAAAACAGTATATAATAGAATAAGGTAAGAAGTAATATCGAAACAATAAGGTATAATATTATTAATAAATGAAATAATATGCACCCTGGGAAGGTATGTAACATCTGAGATACAGTATAATTTTATACTAGTTCAGATGGAACAATTACACTTGTATGTTAAAATTGTATTGTCTCTTATGTACAACTTAATTATGTAACACAACCTATAACTGCAATAAATATTATTATTATTATTTATTATTAAAAAATATTTTTATTCAACCGTCAGCTGCTTTATCTAAATATGCTTAGATGTATTAACATTTTCAGGGAAATTCTGAAGTTTCAATTTTGGAAGGGAAATCATGTTCAGACACTACGTTCAAAGCTGATAAAATAGACTGTAGTAAATATTATTTATGCTTGAATGGACACTGGATGGAACTAGCCTGTCCTGCACCGTTACTCTGGAACCAGGTAAGTGCCAAACGACTCCATGAACCGCCCATATATATGCACTTTCCAAGCCCAATGAGAAAATGCACAGGAGTCTCTTCTGTTAAAACTTTTTTTTTACTATGCACATAATTGATTTTAACTCTAGGCGCAAAAAGAGGAATATTATAAGTTTGAAGTGTGTATGTGTCTGTTATTTTATTCTAAAACTAACCAGTCATTATTATGACGAAAATAGATACATATGATATTAGATACAATTACATACTGTTATTACAGAATCACTGTGACGTGCCAGAAAACACCCCATGCAGCACCAAAACATACCTACGACTGACAGAGGAAAAGTCAACAGAGAAACCCATACTTGCGTGCTATTTTACTAACTGGGCATATTACAGGTACTAAAAGTTATTAAAAAATAAGTTTTCTTAAAAATCCAATTAAACTGCAACAAGACTTCATTTTACAGTATAATTGTTTACTTAATTTGAAATTGCAGGAAAGGAGAAGGCAGTTTTGGACCAGAAGAAGTGGACCCATCCCTATGCACACATATTATTTACGCGTGGGCACAAGTCGATGGCTCAACGTACCAAATAGTTTCTGGAAATCCAGAATTAGATGTGCAATATGGTAAACACAGCAATTAAATTAACACTCATAACAGTTAATATTAAAAAAAATTAAACCAGTGTAATAACCATATTTACATTATTACAGACTTCTATGGAAAACTAACTGAACTACGATCAAAAGGATTGAAAGTTATTCTCGGTGTGGGCGGATTGAAAGACTCGGAATTCGAAAAATGGAGTCGTTTGGTAGCGAGCCCACAGAACAGAAAAACATTTGTGAAATCAGTTCGGAAATTCCTGCAGAAGTGGAACTTTGACGGCCTTCAGATAGCCTGGCAGTACCCTATTTGTAAACAGGTAAGGAGTTAATAATATTTTTTTAAGATAACCAACAAAATAAGGACTTGTTGTACTTTTTGTTTTTGTGGAAACATTGTTCGTTTGTATACATAAAAACGCCCCTCTATTTTTATTGTGATACAATATTTTATCACCCACCAATCATTTTGACCAATGATACATAGTCTAAGTTTCTACTAGATGTAGGGTATATTTTAGGGATGTGCATGGTTCACCCGCCTGCGCTAACTAAACGATATATCTACGCTGGCGGGGCTACTAGTGGAATATGATAGCATAACCATGTTAGTTAGGTCACCCACCTTAGTTTAACTCACCGTGACAAATTCAGCAGGAATTAACCATGACAGATACCATGTAATGTTAACCGCATGAAGGTCGACCTGACGTGTAACGTTGATGTTCAGTTGTCATTAGGGTGATTATATCTATTACAACTTCCCTTTCCTTTTAACATTTCATTAACTAACTTTAATTTAATTTTAGATTCCATGTATTGACTTCGACATCACGGAGAAAGATAATTACAACGCACTGCTCACAGAGTTGTCGAAAGCATTGCGGCCTCATAATTTAGAGATATCAGCTATGGTATCGCCGAGCCCAGAGTTAGCTTCCTTAGCCTATGACCCAGAGGTGTTAGGAGCTACGCTTGACTGGATTTCCATAGCGGCCAATGATTATTATGCCTCTAACACTGGGAGAACAGCTTATCTAGTTTCTTTAGAAACTAGTGACCTAACGGGAATCAGCAGTTTTGTAAGTAATTTTTTTTCTTTTAATATATGTAAACGAGATAAAAAGTCAACACAACTTTTGAAATTATTTATGTATATATAACCAACATATTATAATTGTAATTATAGTGTTGTTGTAATCATCAATAAGTAAGTAGATACAACTGGTACAAGTGTCTCAAGACATTCAACAACAGTCGCTGTTTTACAGTAATTAAATTGAATATATTTCAGACATAACTAGAAAAATATAACTAATCTTCATATCGAAACTTATTGAATTTTAGTATCATCATGACACTAAAATTCAGGTGCTTTATAGGGTCCCTGCACTGTTGGTGATTAGTTGCATATACGAGTATATGAACTCTATGAATTGCAGCCCTTAACGTTTTTTATTAATTATTAAAATTTCATCATCAATATAAGACATTTTAAGAGATACCGCAGTCTAAATAAAACATTGGCTGTGAACTAAAAATATGTTCAGGTTAAAGACTAACGTTTCATAAATATCATAGTTCGATAAATCTATTGTTGATAGCTGATTGTAAATCTACAATCGGTCTGTTTGTTTTCAAATGTAACTGTTGCAAACTATTTTTATACCTTTTTTATTGTTTGATTTTTTATAATATTATATTGTTTTTATATGACATAAGTCAATTTAATACAAAAATATTCTACAACTACAACGGTGCCGTTTTACTTTTTGCTCGTCATCTTGATCTCCATCCTTCACATTTGGTCCTTCGTTGCCGTTTTAGTATTTGCTATAACCATGCAAACGAGATCCAAGACGCAGCAATGTACTCGAGCAAAGGATACTAGCGATGTATATTCAGGGTCGGATATGCCTGTCGCAGATGGGCTCAGTCGGTCACCTGTAATTGACCACATCGTAGACGAAGCCACGTTGGCATCTGCGTCTGGCCACCCTGAACCTGTTACATCTAGTCAGTATCCCACAGTTAGCACCGAACGTACGAATATTAGTGCCGGCTCCAGATCGCGTATATCGGGGTCTCTGCAGTCATCATCCACGGTTAGGGCACGTAGGTTGACTGCAGAGGCACAATTAGTCCGACAAAGTATGGAACGGGAGCGTGAGCAGTTCGAACGTGAACAAGAGTTCGCCATGCAGCTGGCCCAGAAAAGGTTTGAACATGAACGTAAGCTCATTCAACAGGCTAAACAAGTAGAAGAACTGGAGATGGAAGCAAACCTAGCGGCTCAGGAATCAGAGCGCCGCTCCACTCGTTTGGTTAGTCCATCACATTCTCGTACTGCGTCCTGGGTAAACGACGCACATAATACTTTTACCTGTCCAAATATAGACATTATTGAGCCCGTAATGAATCCGAAACAAAAAGATAATGCTCATTTTTTAGCAGGTTCAATTCCGGAACCAAACTATGTCGATCGAAATGATGTAAGTAATTCATCTCATCATATTTCGGAACCCATCAACCGTAATATTCAGACTATATTTTCTTCTGATAATGCTAAAAAACATGAATATTTGCAATATGTTAACAATGAACAACCTTTGACATGTCAAATTACATCAAAATCGACTAATAATAATTTATTTCGGTCAACGTCAAATAATGTTCGTTTCTCTAGGCAACCTACATTGAACGATAACAAACAGTTTTCAAACACATTGCCTAAGAACTTAGAAAATAAAATGGATGTTCCAACCGGAGTATGCTCACACAAAATTTCACATAAATTCATCGATTTATTGCCATTCAGCGGCCGAGTGACCGAGTGGCTTATGTTTAAACGTACCTACCAAGATTCTCAACACTTATTTTCACCAACAGAAAATCTCGCTCGCTTGCGATGTGCACTCCGTGGGCGCGCTCTTGAAAGCGTGTCTGCGTTGCTGTACACGGCTGAACAACCTGAAGAAGTTTTAGAGATGTTGGAGCAGACTTTTGCATTGCCAGAAGTCATCGTCTGGCACGAGATTACCCTTGTTCGAAGTTTGCCTAAGATAAGCTATGATCAAAAAGAACTCAATTCTTTCGCATGTAGGTTACGTAATTGTATATCAGTCATTAATAGCTTGAACCAAAAGGAACATTTATACTCATTAGAAATATTTCATAGTGTACTAAGCAAATTGACACCTATATTATATAGTCATTGGAAAGACTTTGCTTACTATAGTGACAGGACAATCCCAAAATTACAACTTTTATCTAAATTTCTTGATATTGAGGCTGATAAACAAAATAGGTTCGGTCTAGTTCTTGATTACTCAAAGCGACCTGCAATAAATGTAGTTAGCAATAATCCTATGCGTTACCATAATATTAATGCCATATCCACACGCAAAACAAATACTGATCTTTGTCGTTACTGTAAAAATAAACACAAATTGACTGATTGTGACAATTTTAAGTCACTTACTTTAGATGACAAATGGCGTTGGTTACGTGAGGTAAAAATATGTTATAAATGTCTTAAATCAAAGTCACATCGTTGGAAAACCTGTAGAATTGATCGTTGTGGTGTTGATGGTTGTGAACGTTTTCATAACCCATTATTGCACTCGACATCCACACCTTCCATACATCATGCTGTTAATGAGGTTTCTCTCTTGCCTTCTAATGAAACTGATCAGAAAAGTAACGTCATGGTTACTAACACTTATTCACACAACAGCAGCACATTACAACATAATCAAATATTTTTAAAAATCGTTCCGGTAGAAGTAAGTGGGCCTAACGGAAAATATGCTACATACGCCTTACTTGATGACGGTTCAACGGCGACTTTAATCGATTCTGAGGTGGCAGATCGTATAGGAGTCACAGGGCCAAAGGATTCAATTAAGGTTGACGGCGTCGCCGGCATGTCTACATATAAGCCTGTCCAGCATGTAAGTTTTTCAATAAAAGGTAAAAACTGTTCTGAGATGTTTTCTGTCACTAACGCCAAAGCTATCGACTCACTTTCATTGTTCACCCAAACTGTCAATCGAAACGATATATTACAACACGGTCATCTTCGAGATTTGAGCAGTAAACTTACACTTGTAGATGCAACTCCTAAAATTCTTATTGGTGCTGAACACTGGTATTTGACAGTAAGTCGTGAAGTTAGGAAGGTTCTAAGAACCAACCATTAGCTACGCGTACTGCTTTAGGTTGGGTTTTGTATGGTAAGTCAACTAGGTGGACTAAACCACTTAATTTTATAAATCACACCGTTTTCAACGATAGCAGTCGTAGTGATTTAGTTATTGAGGATCTCATTAAAGATTATTTTCGTTTAGATGCTATAGGTATTTCGAAGTTAGACAATTTGTGTTCCAAACAAGACAAACTTGCTTTAAATACGTTGAATACCACAGCTAAACGTCTGCCGTCTGGTCGGTTTGAAGTAGGCTTACTATGGTGCGAAAATATTCCCGATTTACCTGATAGCTATCCTCATGCGTTATCTAGATTTGTTGGTTTAGAGAAACGTATGGCTCGAGATATAGAGTTCAAAAAGGCTTACTGCAATTTCATTAATAATATGTTTGAAAAGGGTTACGCTGAAGAATGTCCTAAAGATACATACCATGATGCTGTCGGCCAAACTGAATTAAAATCGGTCCGTTGGTACTTACCTCATTTTCCAGTAATTCATCCTCAGAAGAAAAAACTTAGGGTAGTTCACGACGCAGGTGCGAAGACTGCTGGTATAAGTCTAAATTCATTATTGATCCCCGGGCCAGATCTGTTGCAATCATTACTCCATATTCTTTTTCGTTTCCGTGAAGGTCGTATCGCCTTAACAGCTGACATAAGGGAAATGTTCCCACAAATTAGAATTAGGAACCATGATCGCGATGCTTTACGTTTCATTTGGAGAGAGAATAGTAGCAGTCCGATAAAAGAGTACAGAATGACCTCTGTAATTTTTGGCGCAGTCTGTAGCCCATGTACCGCCTTATACATTAAAAATCGGAACGCCGAGGAATTACAGAAGTCATACCCCGCGGCAGCAAAAGCTATAATTAATGATCACTATATGGATGATTACTTAGGGAGTATGGACGATGAAAACGAGGCTTCGCAGCTCGCGGCTGATATCGTTACTATTTACAAGGCAGCAGGAATGGAAATGCGTGGATGGATATCAAATGTACCCACCGCGCTTACTGCTATTCCTGAAAATTTACGCGCTGAGCCACTTGAGAATGTTCACGTAGGACCTGAAGCATTTGTCAGAACATTAGGTCTCATATGGCACCCACAGAGCGACACCTTTAGTTTTCGTCTTGGGCCCGGTATACCTGATAATGCAAAATTAACAAAACGGAAGGTGTTGTCTCATTTAATGTGTGTGTACGATCCACTGGGTCTTCTTACTCCACTGATAATTCAAGGACGTATATTATTTCAACAAACGTGGAGAACCAGTGTTGATTGGGACACCGAGTTGCAATCAGATATGGTTCAAAAATGGTTATTCTGGTCTCAACAATTACGCAAAATTTCTGATTTTAAAATTCCTCGTTGGTACAGATGTGGGTTCCAGAACAAACAAATCGTTGACAGACAGATTCACGTTTTTGCCGATGCAAGTGAGCAAGCATATTCTTGTGTCGCTTACTGGAGATTTACTTTTTCAGACGACTCCGTGAAGTTATCACTCATTGGTGGAAAAGCACGTCTAGCTCCGCTTAAACCCACATCTATACCTCGCTTAGAACTTCAAGCATTTTTGATTGCAGCTCGTTTTTCTCTTACCATACGCTCCAGTCACAGTGTTAATGTGAATGCAACTTATATCTGGTCCGATTCCACCACAGTATTAAGTTGGATTCGAAGCGACGCCAGAACATTCAAACCATTTGTCGCTAATCGTGTCGGTGAAATCACAGAGATAACTAACGTTAGTAACTGGAAATTCGTACCAGGTAGTTTGAATGTTGCAGACGATGCAACAAGATTTAAAGATCGCGATACTGATTTGAAGCGATGGTTCTCTGGACCCGAATTTTTATTATTACCGGTCTCTGATTGGCCTAAAGAACCATTGACTTCGGAGACCCTATCCACTTTCGAGGAGTTGAAACCCACGAAAGTGGTAGTGGGACTAACAATTCTGGATGAACCTTCATCGGTTACACCAGATCCCTCGCGCTTTAGTGAGTGGTTTCGTTTGGTGCGTGCAACCGCGCGCGTTCACCAATGCGCGAACAAATTTAGATCTCTTTTGGCACGTTTTAAAGATCCAAATTCTAAATTTAATAGGGACTCAAACCTACAATCTCCGACCGCTTCAGATATTCAGAAAGCTGAAATTGCTATTCTCAGAAAGTCGCAAATAGACAGTTTTAGCCAAGAAATGGCTCTACTACACGACTCCAAACCTCTGCCAAAATCGAGCAAACTACTTTCTTTGTCTCCTGTACTTGACGAAGAGGGTCTTCTCAGGTTGGATAGCCGTATCAAGCGCCTAAAAAACGTTGATTGTGACGTTGTATCCCCTATTATACTCGATGGTCGTCATCCAGCTGTACGTCTTCTTATTCGTCACTACCATGTCAAAGCCGCCCACACTTTCAACGAGTTGGTTTGCAACGAGTTAAAACAACGGTTCTGGATTTTTCGTTGCCGCAGTGAAGTCCGTTCGATCGCCAAAAGATGCATGTTTTGTGTGAAACGCAAGGCTAACCCACAGATTCCTCCAACAGGTGACCTACCAGAAATGCGTCTTGACCACCATTCACGTCCTTTTACAAACGTCGGTTTAGACTATTTCGGTCCGGTGGAAGTCACAATTGGTCGCCGCAGAGAAAAACGCTGGATTGCCTTATTTACATGTATGACAACTCGTGCTGTTCATCTGGAAATCGTCGCTAATCTGTCATCTGATTCTGCCATTGCCAGTTTACGTCGCTTTATAGCACGCAGAGGAGTACCGAAAATAATGACATCTGATAATGGAACGTCTTTTGTGGGAGCGAATCGCCAATTAGCCGAGTTCCATAACCAGTCCGTACAAGACTTCGCTGCCGCTAACCATTGTGAATGGAAATTCATACCACCTGCATCGCCGTTTATGGGAGGCTGCTGGGAGCGTTTAGTACGGACTGTCAAAACCGCTCTCCTGACAACTTTAAAGGAGAGAGCACCAAAAGAGGAAGTTCTTCACACTTTCTTGTTAGAAGCGGAGGCTCTAGTCAATTCCAGGCCTTTAACATACGTCACACAAAACGAAGAATGTCAGAGCCTTACGCCGTTTCATTTTTTAATCGGTACTTCATCCAATCAACAATTACCCTTGAGACTAGATGATGGAGTATTTTCATTAAGGAAGGAGTGGCAAAAATCACTTTGCCTATCCGAACACTTCTGGAACCGTTGGCTTAGAGAGTATTTACCGACTCTAAAACCTAAAAAACAGCAAGGAGGCGTGTTCAAGAATTTTAAAGTTGACGACATCGTCTTACTGGTCGATCCTGATTTACCACGAGGAGTATGGCCTATGGGAAGAGTAACTAGGGTCTTCCCAGGCAAAGATGGAGTCGTGCGAGTAGCAGATGTGGCCACCAAAGGGGGCACGCTGAGGAGACCCGTGCGCAAACTGGCCCTATTGCACGAAGACACAATTGTGTAGCAAAGTGCTACACGGGTGGGACGATGTTGCAAACTATTTTTATACCTTTTTTATTGTTTGATTTTTTATAATATTATATTGTTTTTATATGACATAAGTCAATTCATTACACAAAAAATATTCTACAACTACAACGGTGCCGTTTTACTTTTTGCTCGTCATCTTGATCTCCATCCTTCACAGTAACCTTTGTTTCAAATGATACCATAAGGGTCATAGTATGAGTAGGTAAATAGGTTCAAAAATTGTATCTAAATACATTTTTCTTGTGTTGTAGTATTAAATAAAAATACCCATTTAAATGGTAGTACGTGTTTACAGAACTACACATTATCGTACTGGTCGAGTGTAGTACCCGCCCGTCTGTTGGTACTGGGCGTGCCGGCTTATTCGCGCTCCTACACGCTGCGTGGGGCTGAAAGGGACGTGGGCGCGCCCTCCGTTGGACCCGGTCAGCCTGGCGACTACACCGCTATCTCAGGATTCCTGGCATACTACGAAGTTAGTTTTCCATTTTTACATATTTTTACTGATAGTAAGTAGTAGTAGATGTCGTAAATAATAAGCGACATGGAAACAACATCACAAACTGTATTGTGGACTGATAATAGGGGTGAAAGCTCATGCTCTACAAATCATTAATAAAAATAAAATAATCCAGGACAATTCACACAACGCTTCTTAGTCCCAAGCTAAGCAGAGCTTGTGTTAGGGGACATAGACAACTGATTATCGGACAAACAATCATAGTCATGAAAACAAGTTTTTGTACAAAATAAAGCTAAACCGCTAAAATATCGAGGCCGTAAAACTTCGTACTTAGAGTCAAAATTATAGTATGTTGTGCCACAAATAAGAATATTACATAGTTATGTATATTCAGCGCTATAGATTACATTGTTTATTATTCTACTCAATGAACTAATCTTATAATAACTAAGTAACCGCATTATTTCATTCATTTTGTCTAACATTTGTATAGGTATGTGAAGGAGTTCGTTATCGCAATTGGCATGAGACGAGAACAGAGAATGGAACGTATGCATCACTGGGTGCACAATGGGCGTCGTACCTTCGGGCGGGCGAGGTTCACAGCGCAGGTGCAGCCGCTGTCGGTGCGGGCCTGCGCGGTGCCGCGCTGTGGGCGCTAGACCTGGACGACTGGGCCGCCCGGTGCGGCTGCGGGCCGCAGCCCCTGCTGCACGCGCTCCGCCATGGACTCTACGAGCCTGACATGCCCTACACGGGTTGTCTTTGAATTATCTCGGACTCAATACAATCGTGTTTATTGTATGCCATTCTTATAGAAGATTTAACGAAACGTCAATGATTTTTTGGATAGAAACAAGTAGACATCCACTTCGGAAGCACCATTTTCTATACTCAATTGAGTATACAAATTTAAAATTTGTTATATACCTTTAAATTAACTAAAAATTGCTTTTTGGTATAAAATTCTTAGAGTAACAATTATTCTGAACATAATATCAGTATTGATGATCAAGATAGGTTTACAGAATCGATTAGGTGTACTTGATATAAACAAGATTGTAATATGTTATCTTGTGATTGAATACAGACACATAATAATAATGTTAATTGTGAACAAAAATTACAAATATCTCCAATCACTGTGTACTGTGTACACTCTGTACACTATAGGTATACGAGACCCCGAATCGTGATGACTCGTTGTTATTTGTTTTCTATAAAAATAAAAAAGTGGAGTCAATGGAAAAGTGTGATGAAATAATTAATCAGTGCATGGGGCATTAACCTAAAGACACTTATACATTAATCCTTCGTTTAAGGGAATCAAAATGAAGAGCGTTTAACATCTAATATTAGTAACAAATAATGTGTCTTTTCCAATTATGTTAATGTGACTCTAACAGTCTGTTCCTAATAAATATATAAAAAAAAATGTTAACTTCTGTATTTATGATTAGAAATGCATCATATAATAAATAATACGAATCTTAGATAATGTCTACTAATCTGCCCATTAGAAAACCGATTGTAAAATCGGAAGTAAGATAACTGTTTATATATAATAAATAAATTTATATATAAACCTGCAATAAATGGAACCAATTTGAAACCAAATTGAAATTTAATTTGCTTTGAAAAGCTTCTAACTCGTTAAGTGAAATATTAAATACATACTCAATGTGATATTTTTATATTACTATATTTTATACATTTGTACAATGCGTAATATTAATTGTACTTTTATACTTGATAAAATATATTTAGTATGTATGTGTGTAGCTAGTTAAGATAATACTTAAATACATAAAAATGTACCTCCATATTTCTACAAAACTACTTGTTAATAGTTCTGCATATTAGTGTTGTAGGTACAAGCGATTTCTGAATAAAGAGTAGAATCCTTTGAAAGAAATTAATACCATATTCTGAGCTATGAATATACCAACTGTACAATTTTGTCTAAATTGTATAAAAGTATTTCAATAAAACTATTTTGTTTGACTCTTATTTTTTCATTTGAAATAATGAACCTATTACATGATATCTCCATAAGAATTAATACCACTGCAAAGTCACAAAGTTAATAATATTTGCTGGTAGTTAGATATACGTTAACGAGTCGATAGCTGTATTTACTTTACCACGTATTAATTATATCGAAACAGTACTACTACTTAATAAAAATATAAATCGAACCTTAACTATGGTTTACACCTACTTTAAATTAACAGCTACAACAAAAGGACAACACATAACGACAAGGGAAATCTATTAATTTTTATAAGAGTAGATATCTACATAACAAAACTTCATTCACATATGTTCTGTAGGAACACTTACGATTGTTAGTAATAATATGGTAAAAATGTTATTAGGTATCACTACAATAATTATATTAATAACTGGCACCTACCCACATAACTAAGTGTAAGAGAGGATTTATTATGCTTTTTTTTATTGATGACTTCAGCATAATATGTACCTTTATATGTATATATAAATATTATATTTATATACACATATATAGTCCCTAAATTTAAAAAGAAATAAAAAAAAATATACATAAAAAAATCAATATGCAATAAATTCTCATTTTTACATTTTAGACGTAATGACTAGTAATGACGTTTAATTTAAAAATTAATATTAATTACTAATAATAATCCATTAAAAATATTTTTTCATATAGGTAATAAAACAAAAATCGGTTATATCACGGTTTACATGTAGGTCGTTATGTTTACGATCACATTGTACAATAAATAAATTTTGCGTTTTTTGCATCGATTCCTACGAATACCTACCTAATTGAAGTAAAATTTTGAAATATCTATATTTTTTATTTTGATCATACAAAATACTTTGAGTTCCAGTTTTAGAGTAATACTGGAGTCAGCTCTCTAGAGCCCCGTTTTCTTTCAATTTATATATCTACATAGTAGAGAATACCTGCTAGTTAAAGACCAATTTCCATAGTATTTGTATCGTGTGATTTAACAGTATACCTAATATTTAAAATACGTAGATGTACTCATTTAATTCCATGAATAGTGTATATCAGAATATTAGATATAAATAATTCTTAGAGGAAAAAATATACCTACAATAGGTAGGGTATTCATTCTTATGTACCTACCTATCCATTGTCAAAAAAGTTGAACAAACTCGCGACTACGTTTATCAGTGTCAAATCAAATATGTAATCAGTGAGTTACACTACGTCTGGTTTGAAATGTGTACTTTAGACTTTTGAATAAGTACATAATGTACTTAAAAGTCTAAAGTACATTTTTCTTCTTCGCGTATTCGTGGATCACGCGTATTTATAGGCATTGTGCCCTTGAATTACGTACAGTATTACGTAGCTGTTTCATCATATACAATATAAGCCGATTGCTATATCTTTTGCATTTATATATCTAAATAGTGTACTTGTACAATGATAATTATGTAATATTTTCAGTTTATTTAATAGATAAAATATATTATTATATTTTATGTAATCTATTCAATTCTGAATATTTTAACTTAACCTCACTTCTAAAAGTCAGTCTGTGGTAGACGGACGTAATTTTTAGTGATAATAGTGAGTAATATGTGATAACACTATGGAAGTGACCCAAGCAGTTTAAATTCAATGCGTGTTCCTATCGACCTAGCCAAAAATCAGAGGGACCTACTGACCTCGTTATGTCATATTGATTGTTTGCAAGCGTTTTATAAATTAGTAGATGTAGTACGTTTGGCAACTAAATAATCATTGAATATGGCGAAGCGTATATTAAATAGAAATGTATTATTTTATAACAAGGTTAACTTCCCGGTATGGACTCGATGTATTCACAATACAAACCAGGTGAGTGATTTCAATTAAGAACTATCAATGAAATTTTTAAGAATTAATATGTAGGAAAATAATTAAACCAGACGTCAAATAATTAAGACGCTAAAACTAACTATGACTCTATACTCAAAGTAAAATAGAATTATAATTACTTAATGTATTTATATTAATTAGAATAGTAATTGCATGTAGGTACATAATAAATTGGATTCATAACAACTTTTTTCTGCTATTTGAATTCTGGTTTTTTTAATATTATTATAATTAGTACCTATTTTAGTCCTGAAATTGACAGCATTTTTGGACTATATGAAATATACGAATAATTGTCTATACTTTATTACAATACAGATAAACTTTCTTACCTTATTTCTTCTACCTTAATATACTTTTCTCCTCACTTATAAACTAGGTAGGTCGGTAGGAATTTTATATGATAGTGTTTTAATTCTTTTATGTAGATCATACAGACGTTAATGGCTTTAATAATAATCGCGCTACTCATGACTACTTAAGATCTAATTAATTACCTTTGATATTCTTGTCAAATAAAAAAAAAACTTCATGAAGATATCAATTTATTAAGCTACGTATATATATATATATATATATATATATCCACGTATATAAATAATAAAAAAAGATATTAATTAAAATTTTAGTACATTTTCGTAATTCATTGATTAATAAATAGCATAACTTTTTCCATTAGTTTAACAGTTATTATTATTTATTGCTCAACTAATTTATCAAATAACGTTAGATATATTTATGTAGGATAAAATTGTAAGCCCTAGATTTTTGAAAATTTTGAATTAACAGATTTTTGTAAAGTTTACAAAATAGTTTTAGTTACGACATGAGATGTACGGAAGAAAGCCATTTAGAATGCGTTTAGGAATATACTTCGATTTACTTACTTAGGTTTGGATAGAAATTATAATATTATATATACCTACATATAATATTTTCTATGAATTATCTAAGTATTAGTTCAAACTCTGCGCAATATATAGAAAAAAATTAAAGAAATTAACTGGGTCACAGACAGAGAAGTGATTAGATTTAAATTGATTTTTAGAAGTAAACGGTACGTACTTGGCTTTTGACTTAAAGATTTAATAAGTTGATTAATGAGAATAGTATACAAAATATATAGTGTGTAATAAATAAATAATAGTTAAAGTTTGCAAATATTCTTTGGTTTTTTATTACTTTCATAAAAGGTATAATAGCCATTTTCATTTATTATTACGTGAATTTATTATAGATTCAAACTAAGGAAATACAGATACCAGTGCAGTGGGGACATATATCGGCAAAGTTATGGGGAAATGAAAACGAGCGACCCATTCTTGCTCTCCATGGATGGCAAGACAACGCAGGCACTTGGGACACTCTAGCTCCGCTACTAAGTAAACACAGATCTATTTTAGCCATCGATTTCCCTGGACACGGACTGTCGTCTTGGGTGCCACCAGGTAATTTAAATATATACATATATCTTCATGTCGTGTTGTCATAGAAATTCTCAATTGACGACTTGCCGTGGCCACATTTTGCTTAGCATATTAGAACGCACCGTGGTAGGGAGCAAACT
This sequence comes from Achroia grisella, assembly GCF_030625045.1. Classification (NCBI taxonomy): domain Eukaryota; kingdom Metazoa; phylum Arthropoda; class Insecta; order Lepidoptera; family Pyralidae; genus Achroia; species Achroia grisella. The sequence goes on from NW_026712938.1 coordinate 1,405,021, forward strand.
TTCCCATGATGTAAGTTTGTATGAAATATAAGGAAGTTTTGTATATATATCTTATCTGCCTGAGAAATTATGTGTATGGATGAATGTTTATTACTCTTTCATACAAAAACTACAGAATGGATTTAGATGAAACTTCACAATAATATAGCCCATATGTTATTCTGATAATAACACATAGGCTATAATTTAAAAAGATATTATGTAATTTGGGCGAAATATAATGAAAAATGTCATGTAAGTGTGATGCAGGCAGGCGAATTTACATGGGTCAGTTAGTTTTAATTAGAAATGTTACTTCGCTACGTTACATCGCCGTAACATTGCCGACTTCCGCGATAAATTGACATCACTTGTGTCGACAACTGCTTGCACTACTGTATAAATAATACATTTGCGAAAAATTATAACTTTATAGCCATTAATATAAGATTGCATGTTCATTATCAGAATAGAGCAATAAATATTAGTGTACCTACTACAGTTCATGGTAACCGTCTCGGCTTTAATTCATAAATTTTATCAGTTTTTTGAAGAAAGCGATAAGTGTTTATAACACAAAATAAAATATAGCAGATCATTCTGAAATGTCATTTCGAAAATGCCTTAATTGCACTACTTTACTGCACTTTTTACCGCGATATCGATATTTATATGCCCAATTTTAGAGATCATTACTACTTATAAATTATAATCAAGTTAATAGATAGTCTATACGATACTGATTAAAGATTTTTTATTACCCCACTTGAAAATTTTATATTTCAATCACTTTGAAATATATTTTTTTTAAATAAACTATAGTAAATTTAGGTATATATTGCACCCGAATTTAAGCTTTTTTTTTATTTATTTCAGGTGTACATTACTACGCATGGGAGCTACCTCGTATTATTTTATTCTTAAAAGACTATTTTAAATGGGACAAACTTTCACTATTGTGTCACTCAATGGGATCAATAGCTGGACTACGTTTTTCCTGTTTGTTTCCTGATGATGTAGATTTTTATATTGCCTTGGACAGCCTCGTGGCGGATGACTATGATTTAAATGTATTTATAGACAGATATCCTAGCTTAGTGCGCAAGATTAATTATCTACAAACTCGTTTAAATGACGAACCTCCATCTTATAGTTTTGAAGATATCGTGAAAGTGTGGCACACTGGGACCAGAAAATCGGTGTCTATGGACAGTGCCCGTATATTGTTGAAACGTGGTGCAAAACAATCCGCTAAAGATCCCAATAAATATTTCTTCTCGCGCGATGCTAGACTAAAATACACCTTATTTACCCCTGAAAAAAAAATGTTTGTTGAAACTCTTGTAAGGAAGCTGATTTGTCCAACGTTATATATTAAAGCAATAGATTCTCCATTTTCTTGTGACGAGTTTTCTGTAGAAATGAGAGAAATTATTGCCAAAAATAATGAAAAATATGAATGTCACTTCTTACCTGGTACTCATCATATACATTTAAATAACCCAGAGTTAGTATTTCCCCTTGTTTTAAATTTCTTACAAAAGTACAATTTTATTTCTGAATGATATTAGGTAGATAATAGATTACTCAATATTAGATAAAATTATTAATTCAATCATTCTCCTCATAATAGGAAGAATGTTTATAAAAAATAACGTTTTTATTCTTTTTATATTTCGGTGCGTGATATTTTAACACGAGTACTGTCCACTAACCTTACAGTTTTGAAACTAGTTACCATATATATTATGTATTAATGCTCACTTATTTTACAGCATCTTTGAGTATCAAATACTTATTGATATATTTCTTTCATTTTATTCGTAATTACACTTTAAAAGTTTGTTTCTTTCCTAAATTATTGTATTAATTGACCACTAGCAAAATGTGGGTTCTATCCATAGTCTTTAGTTAGTTGTAGTATAACTAGAGCAAGATTTTTGAAATTTGAACTATGTATTTAGAACCATCAGTTTTTATTTGCCAGGAGATTGCGATCGCATAGGGGCATTTTAAAAAACATATTTTTGAAATAAAATTCCCTATAGTTCATCTGGTTTACTTTTTAAAAATATCAGAGTGCTCTAACGAAAGCTATGACAATTTGAAACATGTTTTAATAACAAACTAATTTAATAATAATACTATATATGTTACAGAATTCATTCATATCACAATTATGTTTCTGGTACAGAATTTCTATTTTTGTCACAAACATGGGCACCTTTTCTTTCTGGTAGAACAGTCATTAGAGTTTCTTGCCAAGAAATACCTTCACATACTTTAAGTATGATCTCGAATACTGTAAATAAAATTAATTTTATTTATGGATTTGAAACAAACCCAATGTTAATTTATTATAAGAAAAAATTCAATCTATTTAGAACAGAAGTTATTACATTAATTATACTATTGGCAAATAAATCTTTATATATATATATTGAGACAGAGAAAATCCCAAAAACATACTACCTCTATTTTTATTATTTAAGTAAAATATATGTGTACATAATATTTATGCATTGTAACAGTTAAACTACTAAATATACAATACTTACCGTGATCTATAGTCAAAACTTTTCTAGTCTTCATATTAACATATTTGTCTAGCGGAAGTTGTGCATGTCTGATACCTTGTTCAACAGCTATCCTATGACAAAGACCCTGCAACACAGTATTGTATGTGTTTTATAAACAATACATGCCAAAGCATGTATTATAAAATTATTTTACTCTTTGTTAATCACTAAGCTAAGTATTTATTTATTTATTAATACTACGGAAAAATTTAATACATTATAAACTGTATATGATTGGCATCATCTATCTGCTATTATATAGGAAGTTTATATATAAGCAAAAAAGTAAAATACAAGCAAACAAGTTGGCATACTGGCAGTCAGATGATTAATTTAAATACTTATTAATTATAATCAAATGTATGTTTCTGTAACATACACATTTTAGTTTAGTACAGACATTGTAATCCATGTGGATTTCACTGTTTACTCATATTCAAACAATGAGATAAAATGTATTTCCATTATTTGCTCTGCAATACTTATTTGACAATGATATTTCTAAGATTACTTAATGATATTTTAGTACAATTATACTGTACTATATTTAAGTTATTTGGTTGTGACAGTGAGAAATTTGAATCTTATTATGTTTTAACTAACCTTGTGCTTATTATGATCCACCAAACCTCCAATAACATAAAATGTATCTTCTTCAAAACTTTCAATTATGTTTTCTGATTCACTAGTTAAGTAAAGTATGTTCCTCTTAGGAAATATATTAAGATATGATTCTTCATGAAACTCTACCTGTAAAAATACAAAGAAACAATGCACAACAAAAAATAGGTATTTATTAAAAATGTTATAAGTAAATATATTTTGTGTTTAATTTACATTTACAGCAGCAACACTACTTTCAGCAAAAAATAATATGCAACACAAAGGTACAGGAATTTATAGAGATATTCATAATGTAAAATACAATAAAATATTTTTTTAATTATAGGAATTTCCTATGTACATAATAATTACTATTTAAATACTCATTCATTGGCCAGAGGGCCTAGCAGAATGCAAACAATTATATGTATATATATTTATAAACTTATAAATTCTAATTTGATAAACATTTATTATATTAAGTATATACTTATATTTCCAATTATATATTTTATTTGATCTGGAGGACATAATCACCCATGATACTGATATTGAGACTCAATTATTTCCTATTAGCATTAGAATATACTAGATCTTTCAACAGGGATATGTCATGACACATTTATTTATCAGCTTTTACCTTCATCATGAAAATTAATGTTCACCAATATAATATAGAATATTCCACATCTGTCCATGTAAATTAATTAATATTTTAGTTTAGACTAGAATTATAGAAGTTTATGTTTGTGTTCAACTGAAACAGTTTAGCCTTCATAGATCACACATAATACTCAAACTGCAATTTTTTTTAAATAATTCATTAAGAATTTATCACATATTTTATCAAAAGCAAACAACTTGCTATAGCTTAATAGGATATCCACAATTAAAAAACTTACAATTTGGTAAAGAGTAACATTTACACATCCATAATAATAAACATAAAACATGAAAGTTTTTACTTACATCCCAATTTTCATAACCATTGTGTCTTGCTATATCATTTTTTGATTTATCTCCAAAGCTAGTGATGTGAAATTGAAGTGGTGTATTTGACCTTCTATTTATAGAATAACATCTCAATATTTGTTTTATAACTTTATACCTATCTTTCTCGATCATTAAATGATCGAAACTCAGGTCTATGACAATACCAATATTTTTCTTAGATCTCTCTAGTTTCATTTTTTTTAAAGCTTTCCGACTTGGGCCAGAATCTAAATTTGCATCCCTTGCTTCTTTTCTTCTTTCCTTAGCCCTGGCCTTTTCTCTGGCTCGTTTATCAGCTTTCCGATTTTCCCACTTAACTTTTTTTAACCACTTTCTCATTTGATTTTTAGTGTAGGGTCTTGGGACCTCATTGCCTTCATCATCCTTCAGGCCAGGATCAATGCCAATATCAAAGAGTGAGTACTGTTGGAAGGTCAACTCTTTAGGTTCTTCTGTATGGATTGTTTCAATGTCTTCCTGGATCATTATTATAAATCATGTATTTTATTTAAATAATAACCTCTAAGGTAGTATAAAATCAAGCCATTAATTTATAAATTATAAGTACACTTATAACAGTATTAAGATAAGTAGCGGCACTTTTTATTTTATTTTCTATTTAATGTGTAAGTAAATAGTTATTATTTACATACATTAAAGTTTTTACTCAAAATATTTCTATTCGCAAATCGGAGTTGCCTAATGTCATATCAATGCTGTCATGTCATGTATCAGTATCTCCCAACTGTCAATCATGCTATCAGAAACTGTCACTACTTAGAGATGTTGACTACTCGGATAAAACTCGAGTAATCGAATTGGACTCGAGTTACACATCTCGAGCTAAATATATAAATATATATATATAAATAATTGTTGATATACCTGTTCTTGCATTTAACTCTCTTTCAGGACAATTATCATTGCTAAACTTTACAGGTAGGATTGTATTAAATAAGTGTTTGTCGTTTACATATATAAATTATACCTTTCTCATTGGCCTTTACACGTAGTAATTTAGCGCAGGAAAGCCAGAGCACGCAGTCATTAGTAATTACATTATACTGTTTTTGTGTTCACTTTTTCATATGGATCATGTCTTTGTCATGGTGAACAGAGATAATGGGGTACCACGTACTCCCATTATTTCCAGCTTTTTTAATAAGATTGGTATTGAAATTGTGTCAAATGCACGTGCGAGGTCGAGGAAGATGCATAAACATTTCCTACCCCTATCCAGGAGCCGCACCACGTGATCGGTAAGCTCATGAACTGCGTCTACCGTCAACCTACCAGCATTAAAACCGTACTGTCCAGGTGATAGGACATTGTTCTTTTTAATGAAGTCCGTTAGTCGCTTATTGACCATCTTTTCAAGGATCTTAGATAGGGCAGGTAATATTGCAATTTGTCAATAATTGCTAGGTTGGTCCCGCTCTCCAGCTTTGTAGATAGGGCGAATTATAGCTCTCTTAAATGCTGAGGGAAATATGCCAGTGGACATACTTATATTAGAAATGTGGGTAATTGACGGGATAAGAGACTGTTTGTTCTGTTTCAGGAAAGAAATTGAGATGTTATCCCAGCCTACCGCACACTCACCTCGCAGAGAACTTATGATATTATCTATCTCCTTATCATTAGTGTGGAAAAGGGCAAAAGAATGACATGGGAGTCGAGTGTAGGTCTCAGATGGTGTTAGTGGGTTTGAAGAGGAGGAGTACGAGTTTTGAGCCACAATATTTTCAGCCAGTGTCTTTCCCATACTTGCAAAATATGAGTTCACGTGATTAACAGATTCCTTAGGGGTGGACTTGCAATGTAAGAGAGGTCGACAAGAGGAAGATGTATTTTTTGAATCCGTTACTTCTTTAATGGCGTTCCATAATGTTTTTTAGTTGTTACCAGCTTTACAGATCAATTCCCGCTCATAATTTATTTTAGCCTTTTTTATTATAGAGTTACAGAAGTTACGATATCTCTTATACCTATGTAATTCGAAGAGTATCATTGTTAGGATCTTTTTTTAGTTTCTTGTTCATTTTGTCTCTATTTTTGATGAATCTTAGAAGTCCTTGCGATATCCATGGCTTAAGAGTTTTTTTACGTCGGGTCAGGGTGATAATTATAGTGTGAGATGAAATGGCTGCTTGCAGTATTTTAATAAAGCGATTGGTTGCAGTGTTGGGGTCAGTAGAGTTTAGTAGAGTATTTTTTATTGTCTCTGATATACCTACTAATTAATGACAAGTAATACAGCATCGTGGTCAGTAACTGAAGAGTTAATGACAAGAGCTTGAGCATTGTACGAGGTTTTCATGATCACGTGGTCCAGGCAGGAATAATTACGAGTGGGAATAGTGTGCAGGTAGCAGTCCATGATGTGCCAACGTATTTAGATATTGTTCTGCCTCTTGGTTTAAGGTTAGTGGAGTGATGTCGATGTTTATATCACCCATTATAATGACATTTTTGAAACTGCTGAGCGTATCTAGAATATTGTGTAAGGATTGAATAAAGTTTTGACCGTCACGAAAAGCATAAGATCTATATATAGCCAGTATAGCAGTTTCTGTATTAATTTTGATCATCAAGCATGATGCGTCAATAATCATATCAGGTTCTGAAATGATTACACCGAGAGAATCATTAATGTAAATAATTACACCATCATTTTGGTTTGAGGGGTTAGTAGTTGAATAATAGGAGAAGCCAGGTAGATTAGGAATAGAAGGGTTGTGTCGAAGCCAGCATTCTGTAAATATAATTATGTCAAGTTGGGTGTCTAAATTATTTAATAAACTCTTATCCACCTTTCATAATCCCAGTGTATTGTTGTAACCTTTGATGACCTGTCTCCAGATATGTTAGTCAAATAAGCAGAAACTATGCTCTCAATTCATAATACGCATTAATATTTCGTTATCATAAGTCGTATATTGTGTTAGTTTCAGTGTCTTATTTACCATTACACAGATAAAACATCATTCATGTCTTCAGTAAGTATATGTAGTTAATAAATTATAGTTAGTTATTATTTAAACATGTACTATACTTTAAGTACATAACCGTGATTGTACCAAAAACATACTCTATGTATCAGTATTATTATTTTATGTTATCTATAGATAGTCATAATGGAAACCCAAATAGAAAACCTCAGTAAGTCCTTTAAATATTGTTAGGAGGAGAGTGTTAACGTAAATTGGCGACTTCGTGTTTTTTTTTATAATAGCTGATGATGATACATATAGCCCTATGTCAGTCTTCGTGATATAATTTGATACAATTGGTGATATAAAATATACTTTCGTATTTATAACATTTGAATGTTTGGTTTAGTATGTACCTATATAGTTTGAGTAGTAGTATCTACCTATGTAGTTGCCAATATTGATAAGTTGCCAAGATTACTGGTATATTATATTAGAGGGATTACAGATTAATCCTATTCTAGGAAAGATATCAACTATGGGGTGGGTGTTTCGAAGAGGAGCCGTCGTCAGTGCTGCGTCGGTTGAATGATTCTTTACCTATCGACTGCCGCCTGTTTCGAGAGGATATACGTGGTAGTCAAGGGTGGGCTCACGAGCTTCATCGCAGTGGGCATCTTTCTGACGACGACTACAATGCCATAGAATATGGTTTGCGTAAAGTAATTGTTATGATTACATACTAACTACTCAATTTGTTAGTCACAACGTCTTGGCTCAATTATCATAAAATGGAACTTTATTTTTATTAAATACCTATAATTTCTAAATACGTTGCTGGTAAATAAAAATCTGAACTTTGCTTATATAAAATCTATGTATATTATTATAGATTTAGTTGTGAACATAGATGGCTAATACGGAGAGAGACCGATTCTCTGTCATAAAATGCAACTAATTGCAACACAGTTTTTCTATAAACAAATGTACTTGTTTACGATCCATACTATTGTGATGTTTTTATGGGTTTAAATAAGTTCTTTAATTCTAATAATATGGTAAATAAACAAGGAAGATTGAATATAGCGTAAATTTGCCTATATCTTCACACGAAATCACTGAAAGGGTAGGCAGCTAGAACTTAGTGCTTAGTAACTAAGGCCTTCCTTAATAACCTTACATTTTAAATAATATTTTATAGTAAACACGGTATGAGTTTCGGTAATAACCGCATACAGTGTGCTGTTAACAAAATTACAGACTACGAAGATATGACATCTTAATCTTCCAGAACGATAACGCATATATATGTTCCTGGAGCTGATCACATTTAAGGCAACTGTTGCCATTTACCATCAAATTGACATCAGCTTGTGTGCTATTCTAGAAACATAAAATAACGTAATTTTCTTGACATGTTTAGGTTGAAAAAGAAATAGAAGAAGAATTAATTAAAAATGGTAAGTTAAATGATAGTGAAGAAGATATACACTCTGTGGTGGAAAGGCGACTGTATAATCACGCTGGTGACTCTGCACTGCGTTTACACACCGCCCGCAGCCGCAACGACCAATCGGCAACAGACGTTCGGTTGTGGATGTTGAATTCCTTGGAAAAGCTATATATTACCTTAAAAGAGTTAATTAAGGTATCGTATGTGTATATATATATATATATAATAGTGAAGATCATCACATAATCTATGTATCTATAGCGTTATCGCACGCTGGCGCGGTAAAACGCTATACATACTACTCGACCGTAGCAAATAATCAACAATAAATATATCAATTTTTATTGATTTTTTTTTATCAGTTTTAATAGTGGTGTGTGTTAATGGTAGTATTAGATCCAAATTTTATACTTTTCTTTACGTACTTTCCAACTTAAGATAAAAACTATTTTATCGATGTTTTTATTCACTCAAAAGTCTTCTGTAGTCGTTATTTACCTATCTTGAGTATATCGACTTATCTGGCACCTAACAAAAATCATTTTATAAAATCCAATCAAATATTATATAACTAAATATCTAGATTAGCCTAGATCTACAATTTTACGATGAATTATTACTTTAGGTGTTGGTAAATAGAGCAGAAAATGAAATAAACATTATCATCCCTGGGTATACTCACCTTCAGCGAGCGCAACCAGTGCGTTGGAGTCACTTTTTATTAAGGTCAGATATTGGACACAAGTATCTAAATATTTCTTATAGTATGATCATGTACAACATAACTGCTTTTTCCATATCATGTACTGTATTGTAAACCAGTGATGGTGTTTATGAAACTAATGCACGTTTTTTTTATATCTCATAAGAATTTCACGACCAGGTAACCAATTTACTATACATTGCTAAAACATATTATCACATTCCCACCAGCATCTTAGTGAATGTGGACGGCTTACCATAACTTTACAGAAAACTCTAACATTTGTTTGTCGTTTCTATCGACAGAACAAACTTCAGAAACACATTGTACCTAGGTACTTAAAATACTTTATGAGGTAACGTTAGTTTATTACATATAGCCCAAAACGATTTTTTATAATTGTCTGTCTATTTAAATGAGGATCCTCTAAAAACAATAATGATACCATTTATGATGAACTGGAATAGTCTCTTAGATACTTGCGATATATGTAAACGAAGGCTGGGGGACAGCTAGTATGTAATAATACCTAGATAAACAGTTGTGTCAATAAAATTAAATCCTTTTAATAATACTTTTTAATGTTATTAGTTATTTGTGGCTGTTCCGAGATGATGTGATGCGACTGGAGGAACAAAGAACACGTTTGTCTCGGTGTCCATTGGGAAGTGGGGCTATTGCGGGATGTGCTCTTTCAATTGATAGGAATGAACTGGCTAAACAACTGGGGTTTGATGATGTAACTGCAAATTCAATGTTTGCTGTCGGATCTAGGGATTATATAGGTTTGTACATCTTTAAAAGTCTCTTTAAAAGTTATAACATAAAGGAACTAAAGTTCCTTTATGTTATAACTTCTGTGTAGTTTATTAGTGTGTTTACTTAACTTTTATTAAAAACAAATTATATATTAAACATAGAACCGATGATTTTATTTACAAACTTTTGTCTGTATTTATTGCGGGCACAACTAGTAATATAATAATATTAATATAGATGAAATAAAAATTAGTACCTATTGATTGAAATTTTGCTGTGTAATATTTTTTATAATATTTTGTGTGTTTAACATTTTAAAATGCTTACATATTCTTTTTCTAAATGAAATATATTTAATATAATATTTGATACTTACCTAATATCTCATAGTTGAAGTTTCAAGATTGGTATAAATAACAGTAAAAATACTTTTTCACAGTGGAATTTCTAAATTGGTCATCACTATGCGGATCACACCTCAGTAGACTAGCAGAAGACTTAATTATCTACGGTTCCCGAGAATTTGGAATTGTTTCTTTCTCGGATCAATTTTCCACCGGCTCCAGTTTGATGCCTCAAAAACGCAATCCCGACGGCTTAGAACTAGTCCGAGGTACCGCTGGGTTATTATTAGGGGACAGTGTCGCAATTAATTGTGTGCTGAAAGGATTACCAAGTACCTACAATAAAGATTTGCAAGCGGATAAGGAAATACTATTTAGATCTTACGATAAATTACTTGATTGTCTTAAAGTGACGGCTGGAACAATAGCTACAATGGAAGTAAGTATTTTCAATATGCAATGATTTAAAACCGCAGAATGTATCTATTCGTCCTTACCCCTATAGTCCAACTCCGTGTGATCAGCACAGTTCAGTAAAGTGTAAAGTGGAACTTTTGATTGTATTTTCAGAGAATTATTCAAAACGCATAGTAGGTATATACTGTAATTCTAGTTTGACTGCGTATAGTGCTTCTACTTCATTTAACGAATGCCCTAATTTTACAAAAATAATGACTTTCATGTTAAAACTTGGGGTGACAATTACAGTTTTATGTTACGAAGGAGTTATATTATTAAAAATATACAGGTGAATTCTGAAAGAGCGTTGCTGTCATTGGAACCAGGAATGCTGGCTACAGACCTCGCTCATTTGCTAGTTCGCCGCGGGGTGCCATTTCGGCGTGCTCACAACTACGTCGGAGTGGCCTTGCGTCGCGCCACCACCCTAGGTGTTAACTTACAACAATTGCCTCATCACGAATATGCAGCTATCTGGTATTAAACCCATTGTTTATAATTTATATTTATAGTAATGAATCCAACTGAATTAATAAAATTCAAATTCTTCAATATAAAAAAAATTTAAAACTATCAAAAACTATGTTATCTATTATTAGCTATGGCATCGTTCACGGGGAATTTAAGTGGACTTTTTATTAAAATTATTTTTTTTTCTAAAATAAAACTAGCCTAAGCTACTTACTTCAGAGATTAGCAAAAATAAACATAGGTACAGACAGACAGATAGAAAACAGATTTTTTTAATTATTATAAATAAATAAAAAAAAACATATATCTTTATATTGATTGATAAGTTATATTTTTTATTTTTTTTTCTAAAATAAAACTAGCCTAAGCTACTTACTTCAGAGATTAGCAAAAATAAACATAGGTACAGACAGACAGATAGAAAACAGATTATTTTAATTATTATAAATAAATAAAAAAAAACATATATCTTTATATTGATTGATAAGTTATATCAAATTACTATATCTTGTACTTTGATATGCATTTCATGAAAAGCTGGTAATAGACACTTCAATTTATTCATTTGTATATAGATAACACGAATAGATATACAGTGCCGATAGATCTACGTAGGTATACTCATTAAAGTGGAAACTATAAATCCGTTAACTTTCATACTACTTCGTTTAAAATCTTTCTCTAATATAATTTTATGTTTATTCAGTCCAGATTTCGGAACGGAAGACGATCTCCAAACAGTGTTCTCTTGGGAGACCAGCGTGGAGCAATACACCAGCACAGGTGGTACTGCGAAGTCGGCGGTGGAACAACAACTGACATTGTTTAAGTCTTGGATACAGAACCATTCTTGGCCACGTCGTACTTAAATTGGAAATTGCAACATTTTTCAATGATTTCAGTTACCTATAGTACCCATCTATATTTAATATTGGAATTGCCAACATATTATATAGAAGAATCTCTTATTTTACGTTCATGTAACGATATCTTATATTTAAATAAAAGTAAATACATGTAACAAAAATACGTAAAGTGTATTACTTCGTCCTTGTTTGTCTTATTATTCAAATCTAAGTAGGTATAGATATTGTAATTAAGTAATATTTACTAATTAATACTGTATCATAAATACAACAAGTGCCATATTCTATGATATTGTCGTATCTTCCAATATCCATGATCTGTATCATAATCTCCTTCTAATCGAGTCACGTATACGGTATAAATAAATAAATACCTAAATGAAGAGCCCGCCGGGTATATCCCGTGGAAGATATATATTCCAATAATATACCTTATATGACTATTTTTCAGTATATACAAAGTTATTCACGCCGTGTGGTTCAAGGAAACGCGTTGCAGCGCCCCCCACGCCGATAACTTTCCGAAATTTGTGTATTGACTAAATGGAAGCTGAAATTAAATGAAGGTTATTTTCTAAGTTCTGCCTCGTAGTAATACTTTGCATCCTAGTTTAAGACAAGGACCTGTTACATAGTAAAAACGAAAAGTAACAATTTTAGACTCTATCAGTACTTTATGTATAGAAATATTGTTTGAATATGAAAATCGTAATTGCATAGGGTTTTTTTATATATAAGGCCTTCCAACCTTCGTTACGAAGTCGGTAAAACCAATAAAATAAAGTAAACACATAAAAGCATACCTAGAAAATTAAATACAATATAAAAACATGACGTAAGTCACAAGATGTCAAGTACGACATCGTCGTGTAGGCCAGCCCTGTAGCCCGCCATCGGCAGCTGTCTCTGTGGGCCGCTGAGCGTTTTCCGCGCGAATGCACTCTTATCGAGGAAAACAGCCGTAGTAGGTATGATATCACCCCCAACCCTGGAAAGTCCTACTTAACTTCCCCCACCTCCCTATATTTTACCATGGTGGACAAGTTCCGCTCTACATTTCCGTATAGACATTGTTTCAGGTATCACACTTCAAAGCAGATATACGTACATTAAAAATATAAATTAAATTTCTTAAGAATTAATCTGTGTTGACATGAACAATTACTACCGATGCTAAATATTTTGTGATTATAAAAAAAACCATATTGAAAAAAGGTAGGTCCCTATTTAATTATTGGAATGTGTTAAAGTTGATATTATTGTTTAATTATTTCTATTGCTAGCTATCCATTCAAAAAGAACAGGTTTTTAGTACAGTTGTGTTTGTTGTATATCTGACATTTTCTTGAACTGAACCGATTTTGTTTATTCAGTTGTTTTTATAAGAAAAGGGTTTGCCTTTGCTTTTTAAAAGTTTAACTCCAAGGTACAGTTAATAAATAGCTAAATATTTACCTATTCTAATCACCTGTAACATTTTTATAATAAAATTTATCATTTATAGTATTTTTCTAAAAATACAAAATTAAAATAATCTAGGTTTCTTGGGAAAAAGCTTTATTCTTGTGACCTAGTCTTTTTAATTTTTGTCTCATTCCATATATTTATTTTTCTTGATATTCATAGATTTACTTGTCAAATACTTTCTTGCTGGCCTTTAAAGAGCCTTTTTGACCATATTTATATATATACCTACCTATAAGTAGTGTCAATATACCGTAAATATAAAGCTAGCTAAAGATAGGTGCAGTGTTTGCCTACATATTAATTGGTAAACGATAAATAATTATGTAATATAACCATACCTATGAACCATGAACATGAAAGTAGCGTGATAAGGAAAGCTCACTGCCTATGGTATCTTTTAATAATGATACCTATCAAGTATAAAAGAACGTTAACCGAATAGAGACTATACATTATTTTGTATTATGTTGGGCTAACTGTTCGTTTTCCTGTGGTGAGTAGTATATTTCGCCTAATTTTTTGTACGAGTTACTATAAAATCATAAATGAGGCGTGATGAGGCACTTACTAAATACTTCGGTTGCAAAATGTAGAAGCGGCGACAACATTATTAATCTCGTATATCATATTTTTTACAGAACGATGGTGCGGTATGCTACCACGGTCCTGGTCTTGATAGTGTTCGTGTGCCAAGTATCAGTCCACGAGTTCAAAGCCATCAATTTTGGACAATATGTAGAAGATTATCTTGAGAATGAGGTAAATATGTCTGTGATTATATACTTGGTAAATTATTAACCGATATCATTATGTCTTATATTAATGACCCACTAGCAAACTATGGATATATATATATGTATCTACGGAATATGTATGTATTATTTATCACTCTTCAATACTCTTTATACTCGTTCTTCATTATAGAATAGAATTTATTGACTCACTTAACACATACAACAATATACAATAAAATAAAAAAAAAAACAACAAATTACAATACAATCAATGTGGACCACAATTCGCATAGAAATAGAAATAATCTTTATTCAAATAAGTTTAATACTGCTTATATTAAATTTATTTGAATAAAGATTTCAAAGCGAAGCAGAGTTCAAACCTATACAGTTTAAAAGATCAAAACAGATATTTTCGTTAAAGTTCTTGGCTAAACTTGTTCGGTTTCATTAGTTATTTCAATTCAGTTGAATTTGTACGCATTACGACTAATCCCTTATACCTATAGTAATAGATAAATTTAAGCAATGCCGCCGTCACGCATCACTCTATGATACTTGTGGTAAAAGTAAGTAGGTGATGATAGTGAGAATACAGTTAACACATGAAACGAATTCACTCGTAAAATGTACCAATGACGTCGATTTCCACTCGTTCAAAGAATATACTACTCAAGACCACACGTTATACTTTGGCAACGATCATCATAGATAATATACTATACTACTCATGGAGATTGGCGTAACATAGTAAAATATCAGAAATTGCGCGACTAGTCCCTTTTGCCACAGATAAGTTAATATTTTTTGCGATATACCTATGTAGGTTAAACGTAACCAGAATTGCTTGACCCATGCACCGCAATCTGCGTCCATAAGTACATCTAGGTATTCGACTAACATTTTAAACAACTATAACTAATATGTATGTAGTCTAGTACTTAGATACTAGTTTCACTAATTAGAAAACTTAGCTAAATCAAATTTAAATAACAGTCATGAACAATCATAATTTTACTTATTCATTGTATCATGATAATGCTCCGAATTTTAGATTTTCGACTATATTCCTATAATCCATAAACAAGAATAAGACGTTATAAATAATTTCATACGATTCTCATAATACATCGTGAGAATCGAATTATTTAATTATTAAGACAGTGTTAGTACATATTATTATAGTTTTATTTATAAACACATTTCGTCTACGTACGTAAAGGCGAGTTTCGAGTTCGTTTAAAAACGACTGTTCTGTTACTAGTTGATAAGCGTTGCAACGGCACGCTGGGTCTTCTTCGACCATGTAATAAAGTATTCCTTTATTTTTTCAGTATATTCATCACATCCGCTCTATGATCGATGCATACCGGGAAGATATCGGAGCGAGGCTATTTGCAGAAACAAACCCGTCCATAAATACGAAGTATCGCACATGGAAACGCAATGCAGACCTCATTAATTCCATACTAGCTCTACCCAGAGACATGAACGACGCAGGTCGCTAATATGAACAACCACTTCAATGTACCGAAGAAAACTATTCATATTTATGTTTCAAAGTTAATAATCACACCTTTTTCATATTAATTTCGTATGTATAGAAATTACTGATTTCTAATAATAATAAAGGTCATATTTGTCAAAACATAATATAATTTTATTATTGTACCGGACTTACTTTAAACCTATCTAATGCTAGTCTATGACTAATTAATTACACTTCTTGTGAAGTTTTATGCTAATAGTTTAAACAACGTAATTATATTTACAGTAGCTATTCAGTAATGAATTATAACATGAATATGTTCTATACAACTATTTTTTAAGTAAATTGAACTGACCATCGATATCGGCAAAATGTATCATTTAACTACATACAATTTGATATTCACAATAATATAATAAGTACTTACATATGAATTACAGTTAGTGACAATTTTAATATACAGTCATTAATTAATATGTTTCTAATAGAAAAATTATGGAATTATTTGTACATATAGACGTAATAAAAAAATATACCTTCGTATTTACATAATCAATTGGTGATAATGAATTTATCATGAAAATGAATAAGTTTAGTGAAATTAAAGGAATAATTATAACAGTCATAAGTACATGTAAGAATTACATTTTACTACATTTTTTTATTATAAGAAAAGAATTTTAAAATCACGAGTTTCATGTCTATGGTATACATAATATTCATTATAGTGAAACACATCAGTACAATTTGAGAATTACAACTAGAATTGTCTACAAGACATACAAATACCTCCACATTATCGATTTCATGGTACAGTCCAAAATGAATTTATGAAAAAATATCTTTTATGATAGAGGCTCAAATACATTTATGACAAATATAACTCTAGGCATTCTTTGACAGAATCAAATTAAGAACAAATCGAAATCGCATACAGTAGAAATTTGATGCTATTTGCATCGTCAGAGTATTATCGAATGTTTTTTATTTTTTTAGTTACGACAGCATTAAAGATTACAATTATATATAATTGATTTGATTCCGATTAGATTGGTTTCGAGTCACTGAGCTGGTTACAGTAAAACCTAATTCACATTATTTCAACTATTTTTACGAAGCTAGTTTATTAGAATGTGCGAACGAGACTCATGAATATAGCTGAATTGTTAGCATCACAGTTGTCCCCTCCCGTTTTCACGATGATATTATGATATTTTAATAAAGTGTAACCTCATCGTGTATACGTGATAAATTTCAAGGTAAATGCTTCTGCTTATTTTGGTCCTTTAATTTAACTACATAGATTTAAAAATAGCCGATTCATGACACAAAAAAAATTCTGAAACTAGTTTCATTCTACCGTCGTAATGTAAAAGTGGCTTCACTACTAAAATTTAAGAGAGAATCCCGGAGCAACGTTTACGGAACGTTGTTGTACGTGGAAACCAAGAGCTTCGTCGGAGTCTGCGCGCGAATACTGCGCATAGGCAGCTCCACCCGCCGGCGGCTTCGGGCTGTGTGTGGTGCGGCGATTACCCTCTGACTTGGCGGGCCATGTGGGGAACATGGCCGGCTCTATTGCTACCGGATGCTCCTGAAAATGAATAGATATTCAATTATTCTTCAACAAATTTAAAATAAAATATATGATATAATATAAGTAGGTGACTGGACTCGATCGGAGATCAGTATCTAAATAATTCAATGTCATACCAATTACAGTTATAATTCTCATAACCAAAAATAAAATAACTAACAGTTCACAGTGCGAGGAATCGAACCCGTGCTATTGGAAGTAATGCGATGTGCTAAAGCGCTAGACCACCGAGGCCTTCAGCATGAATGAAATGAATAATCTACATGTACAATATCGAGGAGTAGAACTTAAAAAACAACCTACATACAATCGCAATATCTTCCATAAATATGACCAGCAATGACTCATAAGTCAACAAATAAAGACTGTAATACTAATATAACGCCTCTGTATCTAGTAATTCTACAACCATATCTGATCATAATCTGATCAAATTGGAATAGACTCAAAACAGTTCATATGTATCTCATTCTTAGTTACATATGTATTCAACTTCACTTTAGTAAGGATTACAAATTGCTTGGTTTAAAAAATATTCACCTTGAAGTATGCATGCTCCAGCGCCGAGTCCGCTGTTATCCGCTTGGTAGGATTATAAGTGAGAAAACTTTGTAGTAACGACATTCCGGCTTCAGACAAGAGATCTTGTCCAATACGGTTACGTACTCCACCGGGAGGATGTTCAGCAAACGTCATCTTTTGGACAGCAGGTAATTCATTATAACCGGGCCATAAACTCTCTGATGGAGTTCCCAAGTCCTGCAACAACATAAAATTATTATTCAATTATAATTTCAACATTACCGTCACTATACCGAAATCTTTAACTGACTGACTATTTTCTATGGGCTGTGATACACAATATTTACGTCTCCTAAACAACTAGCTCCCTGTATATTTGTTTGTTTCAGTCGTAGACGACTTTAATAGCGAGCCGAAAGAAAATACAATGACTGATGAAAATATTTATGCTATATGGAAATTAAATAAATTGTCAACAATAAAATTTACCTTAAAAATACGATTCAATTGATCTATTTCCGATTTCCCTGGAAACAGAGGATTCATCGAGATAAATTCACCAAAAATACAACCGACACTCCACATGTCAATGTGTGTCGAGTACTCCTTGCAACAGAGTAATAACTCCGGTGCACGGTACCACAGCGTCACTACTATTGGTGTGTATTGTCTTAGCGGAGAGCCATATTCACGGGCCAAACCGAAGTCACCCACCTGTCACACAAAAGACAAAAGAAATTTACTACAATTCAGATTAAATAACTTGCAAAATATATTAATGACATTTATTATAAATATATATTGTCTAAAAACATCCGCGGCTTTGGGAGCCATATTTGAAAAGTTTATGGTATATACGGGTATTTTCGTTTAGTTTATCTTATTCATGATATAGTTAGTTGTATTTATTTTATTAGATAAATTTACACATTAACAGAGTTTACGTCTTCAGCAGAATAAATTACCTTCAATACTCCTTTGTGCGATAGTAGTAAATTGCTAGTTTTGAGATCCCTGTGTAATATCCAATTGTCGTGAAGATGATGAACCGCTTTGAGCAACTGCGTCATTAAACATTTAACTTCTCCTGTAATAAAAAAAATAAGACGTTTATTACACAAATATTGAAACTTATATCTAGAGCCGGATATCCAGAGATTACATACATACTGAGTAATGACTTCACAGACTTTTGTAATTGCAATAAAATACACAAAAAATGTTGGTTATTAACAAAATTATTTTATAATCGTTTTAACAACCTAATTTCATTGTACAACAGGGACAATGATCATATTATCAATGTTCTGAAGGAAAGTAATGCGGAATAATGTTCGAAAATTGAAAATATTACAATACAAGCAAGCATTTAACCGTAAAAACAGTTTCATTGTTGTAATTTAAAATATCTAAAAACAAACCTGGTAGAAACACCTGCTTTTTCCCTCTCATAGTCTCCATCAAACTCTTGAGGTCATGCTCTACATAGTCCATTACAATAAATATCTTGTCCATGTTAGAGCCGACTACTATCTCTCTCACGGTCACTATATTCGGGTGCTGGCCCTACAACAAGAAAATAGATTGTGCTTCTTGTTAGTATGGACAATATGGTGAAGTCAATACACTACATTCTTGAATCCCTTTAAAAATTCTACAGAATACCACTATATCATTATAATTCCTAAAAAAACACGACTTTATTAAAATATGCAAAGTTTCATTGATAGAAAATACCACATTGTACACCATTGACCACAAATTAGGTTGTGGTACGAACGCTTAATTGTTTACGTTTTATCTTCCTGTACGTCACTATAATATGACTACGACTCATTGTAAAAATGGACATATAAATATATATATAATAATAAAATATATTACAAAAATCGGTATCAACTTGTACAACATTTACTGTAATACAAATTAGTTATAATATGTCTCAGTAAACTTAAGACACAGGTATTCTCAAAAAGGACTATTCATACTGAAAGAATAATAATAGCACATTATTGACCTTTGGTGAAACTATGTATACTTCAAAAAGGTGAAACAATATATTATTTTGTATTGTTGTACATTTGGTACACAAATACAAACATCAGTAAATCAGTATCTCATAATTTCAATATTTTTACGGTGGAAACAGTAAATTCACTTTAAAACATTTTTGTTTTAAATGTAAAGATACAAGTACATATAAATTACACACATTTACGAAATACTTGACTTCGTATGTGATGAATGCAACCAAAACTTCTGTAGTTCAATTTGTCCTAGTATATAATGACAATGGTCATAAGGCTTACATGTCGCCGTGTATTAATTTTAAAAAAATAAGTTTCTCTGAAGAATATATTTTGATTAAAAAATAACAATTTCACCAAAAGTCTAAATTACCAATTAAACAAGTTGATTATTTGTGCAAAAGATGAAGAGTTAATAACATACCTTATAAACTAAAACAAGTCTAAAGGCATATTATGGCTTAAAAAGCTGTGAGTAAAATAAAATATGACAGTAAAATTATTTACAGATAAATCCGATAGCGAAAATTGATTGAAAACATTTTAACTCAACTTGAAATATCGATTTTTCATACTATTATCTCAAACTCCGTTTGCGCGTTAGAATTCATGTCAATCATATGAATTCTAAGGAGTAGAACTTATTTGAGACAATAAAATACCAACAGAATATTTACATGAATAATCCTTTTCGATAAAGCAACGTACAGGTAAATATAATAACAGTAACTCATATTCATTATTAATTTCGATAGTAAAAAATATTCAACCTGAATATATAATAGAATAAATAATTGTTCTTATTGATCAAAATAATTTACCGTCCAAACATTGTATTTATAATCAGAATACAGTTTCAGGAAAATAACAAAAATCTTTTAAAACAATATACAGTAGAAATATTTGTTTAGAGTTTTTTTCAAACTTACATTGCCAGTGCTTATAAGAGAATAATAAAAATAACTTAATTTATTCCTATGGTTTAAATGCAAAATTGTACTGATTTAATATTTTTCCACGCATACCATAGGTATGGAGACAAAAAATTATAAAAACGTTCTAATGAACGTTTTAATTTTAATGACTTAATAGTCAGAATATAATTTTTCTGTAATTTCCCTTAAACTGTATATGTATTTAGACATAGAAATGTAATCTGTTTATTGTTATTGTTCATTTAGAAGTAAATGAATGCTAAGTCGTAAGTAATAATAAAAGTTGTTATAATTACAAACTGTACAAGTGACACAATTCACTTGGGTCACACACAAGACAACAAAATATAAGACAATATCAAGAAAACTTTTACATTTCCATGTTTTTATAAAATCATATTTGCTAGTCAAGTTCTCCGCAATCTATTCCAATCCTATTCTCATAAAATTACACTGTATATATATTTAGAGGTGATTTGAACTAAATTGGCCTCGCTAAAAATTATTTGTAGTGAGAGCTGTTACAAGTCTAATAAATAATAAAATAAAACAATAATATCCACCATCCTGATTATTATAGAGTGTACTCTACAAGTAGTTATATAGGTCACCGGTAAAACTCTCATATAGATAAAAAACATCGTCTATGACACATTGAAAGAGTGCATAGAACTTGACAAAATGCAAATTTAACAACTTCTTACACAGACTTCGCTCATATATGCTCTAATGCATTATAGATGTTAACAACATCGAGTGTTATTTTACCGAAAAGTGTCAATCATACCAAGTTCTGAGATGGCGATACAAATTTCATTTATGTAGAATAGTTTTCTATGCTTAAGTATTGAAAGTAAAATTCATTAATACTGGGCATAGCTGTATCGTAAAGAAATTAAACAGTAAATTATAGAAATGCATTCAGAGTTAACTCCGTATTATATAGTAATATTTTTTCATTAAGAAAAAAATCTAATCGCTTGATGTTTCTTTTGTGGGGTTTGCCATAGATTATTTTCGAGAAAGAAACCAGACGAAGATTTATTTAAAAAAAAATGTGTATAAAAAGAAGAAATTATTTTAATAATACGAACATACACAGTGACAGATGACGCAAGTACCATAATTTATATGCAAACATTACAGTAAATTACATTTTCTTACCTGAATTTTTTAATACCATGACGCAATTAATGTTGCATGAGCTTAATTGTTACAAAAGCTATTTATTTATACGTATCAAACGTTAACTTGCGCTAAAATAGCATGCGCTGTTCTGTTTATTAACCTTCAAAGTTTTTCCAAAATTAACGATATAAATACACAGAATGGATATTCAGATAATATAGAGCCTAATAAAAGTCAAAGTATGACAAATTAAGCACATGTGATTGCAATATTACTTATATCTGTGGTTGTTTCTACTTATAGCAGTAGTTTGTAGACAGAAAGAGAGTAAATTATACAATGATAATTATTTTAAGTACCATTACTGCAAATTTGTATTATATATTTTACTACAACACACGCAACAAAACAGAACCATAACTACATAAGTAATTACGAAGTAATTACTAACTTTATATATTTCAATCAGCTTACGGAGTAGGATTAAAAGGCAAGAAAACTTTCTTTGAATTTGTAACAGTATGTACTGGATACAAAAAAAAGTCTATTTTACAAATATTAATTGACATTTCTAATTTTTTTTCAACATATCATAAATTAAATATATACTTATGATGTTTTAGCAAAAAAACTGTTAAAAATACAGTAATAAATGAACTAGATATTTCAAGTGTCACCGATGTTCTACTCTAAATAATATTACATGTAAGTCACAATATGATCTGCTATTGTATGATATGCCTGCATAATATTCTTTTCGATGTTACATATAAAAGATTATTTTATTTCATGTAATGTCAACTCTAGACTTGGATCACATACATTACTATATTATATGTGTAACTTTCTATAAAATGTCAAATTTAATTAAAGTTTAACAATATCTGTACTATAATAAAAGTACTAGTACTATAATATAATAATATAAAAACATAGCAATGAATTTGATCAGTAATAGAGGTTTCAAGAACAGTGCTATTAGATAGATTGATAAATTATAATACGTAACACAATTTGGTATTATTATAAATCTAATTAAGCACTGCTGTTAAATTAACTTTTCTGAGAATAAGAAATGTATCAACACATTTAGTAACATAAAATAAGAAATCGTTACATTCGTTAACTACGTACATAGTACGTGGGGCCGCAATGGATTAACAAAATGCTTGTTCTTGGGCCGTTGACATACTGTCGATCAGTCGTTAGGCTGTCAGAATGCGATTAACGGAGCACATCGGAGTTTATAGGAATGTTAGGCGCATTCCACCAACCTAATGATTGACCTGCTGAATATCGTCAGCCTTAGTTTTCCAGCTACACTATCCACAACCCACGAATGCTTTGAAGAGTGTCCGGTCTCCCACGGGCCAAGCGAGTAGTGAGAGCCAAGCACGAAGTTGCATATGGTTACTATTTTCAAAAACTTACTATACCAACAGTTAAAAGAGCATGACACAAAAGTTTTCAAAGTTCAGAATTGGTAAAACACTACGCAAATGTGAATAATTTTGTTACCTAAACATGTCACCTTCATAAAAATCCATGTCTGCTGACACCGGTGAGGTGGATAACCTACCTAGAAGTGATAGATTCCATATTAATCCTAATAGTAATAATAAAGTTGTGATCTAGTGGTAAATAATAATAAACTTATTTTTTAAAATGGATGAAGATTAAAATAAAGTCAGGTCAGTTAGCCCCTAGTGGTAATGTTCTTGTATGAACAATTATTACCTGTTAGCAAATAGTCCGGCTAAGTGGGCCGGCGTACGCCAGGACTATAAAGAGTTAACCGTCCTGGCCGCTAAGCCGCACTGGAGGCTCGCACCTGTCGTCTACGCTTTTTAAAAGAATAACAATGAAATGGTTTACGCGTCAGACCAAATAGCCTATTGTGGCAAATTGAGTAGTAATTAATGCGTTGGTTTCCAAGAAGAATCGCGTGAAGTGCAATTTGACATACTGGTTGACCCCATTGCCACGTTGGTACTGCGTGACCCCTGGTCGCGAGCGAACTCGAAAAAAGAAGGGCCTGCTTACGCGGGCAATAACAATAGATTGCTCCGCGGACCCGTTACCTAGTTGCTATGCAGTCAGGAGGAATATGGTGAAGTCTTTAGCAGAAGATGTCCTGCAGTATCGGTTTCAACGGTGGATTTTCTCCACGTTAATGCCGATGACTAAAAGAATTTAAGTACACTTTATTTATGCACATATCGTTAATGTATGTAAAGATTTGATGTTACTAGATTCAACTTAACGAGAAATCTGAATGTTCTCTGCAATGATTTGACAATAATTGATTTAACTACGTACCCACTACGTAAATAAATATATATTTTCAAAGATAAAATATCAATTTTACAATTTCAAAATTATTTGAAATTGTAAAACTAAAAGAATAATAAAATCTATCTATATAATTACGTACAATACTAATAATAGCAATAAAAGCAATATAATACTTAAAAATAAATTCAAAAATTTCGACGGAGTTACGTGAGTTTTGTTAGGGTCTTGAACGAAAAAGGTAAAAGTGAACCCTTACATAGTGCGATGCCGTGCTGTGCAATAAAAATAAAATAAATTCAATTTCTTTTACAAGGGGAGCCAAAATCGGACTTATATGTTCAGGCTACGGAACGATTTTACTAAATACTAGTTTTTTAGAAACCTATACTCTACAAATTAAAATTTAGTTCGAGTATTTTTCTTAATACCAAGACCCTATTTCTAGTACGTGTAATAATACTCTTGTGTCTAAGTAATAGTCGTTTTATATTGAATAATAATGATGACGGTGTACTTAAATAGAGTCCACACTTGCACGTACATTCATCTATAGCGTATTTAGGCGTTGAGAATTACAGTTTAAAATCGAGAAATGTAACAATCTCATCATTGTACTGTACACGTATGCGGTAGGAACTCAAGACGGGCCAATTTAAAATTACTTAGAATCTGTTAACAGACATAAAAAAAGAAAATTTCTTTTCAATTTAAATTTGTTAATGTTCATATATTGTTGGTAGTATGAACACCTTTAAAAACAAATATAATGCGAAGTATTTAATATGCCTTCTTTATACTCTTGACTTCTTTCTTGCTCTTGAGCAAGTTTTTTTCTTTTTGTTTGACCCACAATAAAAGTCACTATCAGTTTTTATACTCGTTTATCCATATTTAAAATATGAGAGTTCTTTTTTATAATTGTTTTATTATCATTTTTCTCACTGCGCCCTGCTATAATAAACGTCTGTACAAGGATCTCTCTTATTTCCATTCATTTTTAATCTTTTCAATTCTTTAATTATGGCAATTGTAACCAATTCGGAGTTACTTCAGCGAAACTGATGGTTAATTATTTTCGCCTTCATTTTGTTCGTGGCTGACTTTACAGTTCGCTTATGCATGTGGTCTTCGAGGGCTCACCATCTATAATTGTCAGGTTTTTTTTAACCATTCAAATATAAATTATTCATTGTATCGGTACAGAGAACGTCATCACTGTCTTATACCTTTCCGTACTTCAATTTATATTCATAAGTCATTAAATTCAATTCTGGGTCAGTATGGACAAAATAACACAATTGTAACAACTATTTCCTTTAGTTCGTAATAGACAGCAGACAAAGACCACAGCGTTGCTTAAATCCTGACAAAGTTTCATTATACGACTAAATTCTTTTCATATAACTTTATTGTCTGTTCTTGGTGTAATTTATTACCTAAAAACAAATTTGTACAAATTTCTCATTATAGATGTCTTATCTTTAGTACACTGAACGTAATATCTTTAGTACATTGGACGTAATGATAAATACAATCTTTATAAATAATATAACGCGTGTTTTTACTTATAATATAGACATCATTATATAGGCAAGGTAAATTTCATGTCCTTTTATAAGCTGTCCAGTTTCACTTTACCATTTATGTATATACTCCTATTCCTTGGTTTGTTTTCGAGGGAAGCCCTTATGGTTATTTCTTCATACTCTTCCGATTTCCTCTTGACAATAATATTCGTTGTGATTTTTATAATATCTTCTGACATATATTTATAAGCGTTATTTTCTGCGTAATTGGATGTCCCTGTAAATTGTAGCTTAACAGTAGTCACGCTGAAGGGAATGGTGGTGAAGTGACTCGAAGTGTTATACACGGCTCATATTTACCAATTACTAAACATTTTAAGCTCAAGCAAGTGATGGACGTAGTATGTAGTCGCTTCAAAAGCATATATCCATGGTAGAGTGGAGTATTTCTACAAGCTACTTTTAGAGTCCCGACGCTATCCAACCTAAGCAGAATTGAACACATGCAAATACACGAAAAACACACCGTTATTTTTATTTAATCAACGATAGACATAACTCGTCATAAAGAAAAAATACCCAAAACATAATAAACACGCTGAGTTTGTTTACAAAACAGAAACCAATTGATCATCTGTAAATAAAATATACACGTTATATTATTAGGACCTAATCAATTATACAAGACAACTTAAAAATGAGAACTATAAAATCGATAAATTCTAAACTAAAAAGACCAGAAAGCTAAAGACATTGAAACAAAGGTTTATTTTACCAAAATTGACTTTGTAAAAAGATGTCTGGATATCTTAGTGTCACCTATTTCAGCCGCCAAGCAGCTTGCTTTATGACGTTTGTATTGGTTGATGCGTGGAGACAAAGTAGTGAAATTACAGAATATAGAAGAACAATATCTTAATATTCCGGAATGCCAACGCATGACGTTGCATCACGAGTGTCACATAATATACGATAACGTGATAACCGCGACTTTATTCCAGTATACATCCGATGGTTATTACTTACCAGAAGTAAGTTTGCTATTCTTATTACAAAAATTAAAACAACGATATGAAAAGAATATTTGAAAATGGTATTATGCGATCAGCGCTATATAAAAAATACTGAAACGGAAATTTTAACTGACCCAAGTAAGCTTTACAAGGCTTAACTACTAGTAAAAAAAAAACTGGATGCAATGCGACGCGCCCGCAAAAGAATTAGAACCACAAACCTATTCTATTCTATCACAAGAATTACTGTACACGTGGAAACATAGCTAAATTTAAGTAACAAAAAAAAAGGTACATCTTATGGTTTTTGAATGGCTTAATGGAATTAATAACGCTAAATAACTATATATTGGCATTATTGCTATATTCAATATATTTAATTTGAGATCAGTAAACAAATCTTTTGGAATGGAAATGGAAACAAGTTATTAAAGAAGACAGAGCGACAGAGACAAACATTTTTCTGGCTTCATGTTAGTGCAGTTTTAATATGAAATTTGGTATTGAAAACTGCAAGTGCCGACTCTAATTTAGATTGATGCAATGTTGCAGAAATCAAATAAATACGATTCAAAATTGATAACCATTATTTATCAGTAATAAGTGCGAGAATCTATCTATCTATCACTAGAACAGACACCGACATACTGTGTGAAAAGTAAATTTAATAAGTTATTTTCAAATCCATATATCCTATCGAAATGTCAAACCAAACATATAAAAATACGGAAAAACGAAAAGAGTATACAAAAATATTTCAAAATGATTAAAACACAGACGATAAAAGAAATATTTTGCACAAACAGAAACTGTTACTTTGTATGTATATAGTATACGCACAAAATGCAAGACTAAATGCATAAAGGGGAATTTACTTTTTTAAATCTGAACGCACGTATAATAGTTGTAATATTATAGAATTTAATTTGCTTCTGACTTGTGCACTTTCTATTCCTATCCATTTTTTTGTGACCTCTTGAAAATTTACTAACGCATTGCTTTCTCACTTCACACATCTATCGTCACTTTTCTACCTAGATGATATTTCACATCGTGCATTCCTGTTTCATCCTTATTATCTCTGGACATTTTATTAAATTCAATAGAATCATATCCAAAACATGTCATTCGATATTAACTACTTCTGGAAATTTCTCTCACGTCGCGCAATCATATTCACATCCGCGTATGTAATAACTGTAATCGTAGTCAGGTCTAACCTTTACAAGTTTAAGCACTCGTACATTGGCCCACCAATGGCCACCTGTTTCTTCTTTCAGTAAACGTTCATCGAAGGTAAGATGAAAGCCAAATTTGCAGCCAACTGCCGAAGGATGAAATGTTTTCTGTCGTTATTTGAATTCATTAACCATTCTGTTCCGATAGAGCTTGGAGTATTCTCATTAGATATGAAGCTGTTATAAAAGAATATATTTATATCCTTTAACTTAACACATTAATATTTAAATATAATGCGGCCACATACATTATGTAGCATAACTTTGTGCAGTCGGGAAACAGACTGATCAATGTACATATCATTCTAAATAAATATACATATTTAAAATTTACGTAACATTATATAGGGTATTTACAGTTGGTGGAAGTGGACTGATGCCACACCATGAATAAAATAATATAGACTCGTGTCTTTTTCTTCAATTTAAAGTAAAATAAACCCGAAAAGAACAGTTTTAACATCAAATTCAATGATAGTACGTTTAAAAATATCAAATCTACCAGCGACCTGATAACGATCTAATAGCGACCCATCTTGGCTTTACAAGAGTGTTTGTATAAGAATAAATTTTCGAAATGATATTGTGGAAATCGGCTTAGAAATAAAGAAGAGAAAGAGATAGATGAAAATAATTTTGCTTTATTCTATTTATTATAGATAATCAGAAGACAAGTTAGTCGTCAAGTAGCTTCTTTGTAAGCTGTGTTTTGATTAAAAGGTGCAGTGAGATTACAGGGTACGAAGGCATCTTCGGGAAGTTTCTCGAAATCTCGGGAGTCAGGAATGGTAACGCGTAAGATGGACGTCACAGGAATGTCCATAGTGCGTTATGTCTTAATCAAATATGGAATGAAGTATTATATATACTGGCTCAATTGGAAATTTACTAACTATTACTATATATACAAACCTAAACACAAACAAACAAAACTAACTACAAAATGTTGATATTACTACTTCTATCTTCAAGTTATAGTATTAGTAATTCCATTATCAATCTAAACTTTACCGAAGTATATATTACAAAAAGTGGTCTGCATGGGTACCTCAGTCTCACCAATTTCAGCCACCAAGCAGCTTGTAAACTGTATTTGTGTTGAAAGATTAGATATTGCAGTGAAATTACAGTATAAAGAGACATAACACCTCAGTCCTCAGAAACGACAACAAATGTGGGATATCATAGGCGTCATATGGATAACTTGTGGTCAGTAATCAGTAGCGCTGTTCATGTACATAGGAGATGGTTACCACTTACCATCAGCCTTTCGATTCCGTTCGCCTTCAGTTCGTTTGCCATTCCAATTATACTAAAAAATTATTACAAAGAGGAAAGATCTTTTTTGTTTCTGATAAATAAATCAAAAACGTTTAACGGATTTTAAAAAATCCATCATTTACATGTATCAACATTACCAGAAAGTCACATGGGCGGTAGTATAGATTTAAAAAAAGCCAGGACGGGTCACTAGTGTCATAATATTAAAAATACCGCATATCGTACGCATCACGCATACCATAGAATGTGACTGGATACGTAAATGTCACGGGATGTATAATCGTATAAAAATAAATAGTGATAATAATTTTGACCTTCGAACTATGTTTCCGAATGCGGTATCTAGATACGAAATCACAATTTCCAGTCATAACTGGACCGCAACGAGTGTTAAAAATTCAAAAATTTACGCAAGTATGTCCCGCAAACAGATAAGAAGAATAAATTGATAAAAATATTTTACCCGATAGCTTTCAATGTTTGCCGCAAATATTAAAGAAACAAGCAAAACGCGCCATTTAGTTGTTTGTTTACCATATATGATTAATTATTTGTGTCGATTTTTTATTATAATGTTAAATGAAATTTTGTTATTCTTTTTACTAGATAAAAGATAAAAAATTATGTTGTTCTATCACACAGTCAAGGAACAAAATTTCAATTAAGTATATTTGCAATTATTTTTCCATATAATAACATAATAAATAATTTCAAATTATGTAGTATAATGTCTTTTTTACAACCTTAGACAATCAGCATAATTTCGTAAACTCTTAATGTTTTATAAATACTGAAGGTTCATTTTAGAAATATGGTACTAATATTACTTAAGTACAATAAACGTTGTTAACATGCACTAAATATTATATGGTACCATTATTTAGGTAATTCAAAACCTTTGTGTCATGCGTTATGTATACTTATATAGTTTATGTAATATTTCTACTACAATATCATTAACTATATAATATGAATGAGCCATTTTCACAAAACCAAAATTGCCAAATAATACACATTATAATTTTGTACCATAAATCAATTAATACAAGATTTTCTTGTGAGGACAAAATTTATCTCTATATTTTTTATTATACCTTGATATTTGGTATCATTAAGGAAATTAAATACGTGAAAATCTCGTATTTTGTTATAGTATATTCATAAAAACTTGTAAGTTCAATAACATTAGTGAAAATGACTCGAAACATTACCTCTTACTGATGGTAGATGTCATTCTTGTAGCCAGTTGTACATTATTAGGGACATAATAATAGATCGAACCGTTTGCATCGCCATCTCAAACTCACTTTGATGAAGATTGATAAATAAAATATGTCAAATAAATATCACATTCGTACATGTGATAAGGAGAAAGCATTGGAGGGATTGTCCCCTGGAATAAATTCCTTATAAGATACTTAGGCCCGCCCGTGTATCGAAGTTGTTAACCCTTGCAATTGGGTCACACCTCTAGCACAACCCTCTTGCAGGTAAGAGGTGCCGGGCCTGTAGGAATAAAATACAAGGCATTAATTAAATGAAATAAACACATGAGCCATCGAGTGCTTCACAGGCTCGCGGCTCAATCGAGCTGCGTTTCTTGTTTTTATTACATTACAATATAAAACGAGTGTACCTTAAATTACAAAGCGGTGATGCAATGTGATGGCTCAAGTGAGCTTATAGAAAATAAAATTTGATTGTGATCCTACCTTGAGCAATGTATTAATTTCTCTCAATGATGTGATGGGGAATCCTTCTTTTTCCTTTTCCATTTTTAGTCGTTTTAAAGCGACTATTTCCTCGGTAGTTTTATCGCGGGCTCTGTAAACAACTCCATATGTGCCTTCCTCTATTCTATTGAGACATTGAAACTCCTCTACCGATCGACAACCCTATAAAATTAAATTAATTAACAACATGTTTAATTATAACAAAGAGCTACAGCAGCTCTTAGCATATGTGGCCATTTGGAAAGCTTGTCAGAATAACATCATCGAAGTTGCAGGTTTACCTCCATCAAAAACCAAGGCCAACAATTAATATAATATTGACAATTATTACCTGTTATATGTCTGATTCACTAATATTAAGTATAAAATTACATTGGACACCAGTATTTATAGAACAAAAAAACAATAATAACTAAGGAAAATAATAAAAGACAGGTAACTGTAAATTGTATTGAATTAACAAAATTGGAGAATAAATAGAACTTATTTATTACCTGTAAGGCTGGAAAATAAGGAGGCAGAGCATTAATAGCTTCTTCTCTAATCCTTGTTTTCTCATCATCCTCTTTAGATTTTTCTTCTTCAGCAGCAGGTTTGCCGTTCTCTCCAGGAGGTGGGGGAGAAAAGGAATGTGATCTGCTTCTACTCTTAGATCTAGAATGTGATCTGCAAACATATTTTTTAAATATTAAATTACACAATATACTGAATGCCTTAGCAATTCTATTTTAAATAGATTGATAAATTGTTTGTTATTTATCACAGATATTTATCACATTGTGGAATGATTTGTCCACAAGAATAACAATATTACTACCATTACGAAAACAGACATAAAACAAAAAGATTTGATAATGTGTAAAGAGCTTTCATAACTAAATGTAGTTTACCTTCTCGATTCATGGGATGATGGGGTACCCCGTTCTGACTTGGGAGTGGGAGATTTTGATTTGGGTTTGGATTTTTCAGTTACTTGTTCTTTTTCATCTTCCTTTTGTTTTTCTTCCTCTTTATTCTCTTCTTCTTCTTCAGTCTTGGAATCTGCATCTGAATCTGAGTCTGTACTAGAGCTGTCTGTTTCAGTGTTGGAATGTTCACCTAAAATGAGAAATGTATCATTACTTACGAAATTAAAATAAAATATTTATGAAAACCAATTTAACAAGTACAAAAATATATAATGTTCACTAACCTTCCTCTGGTTCAGAATGTAGAGATTCACTTTTCATTTCTACATCACTAGCATCAGATACTGTTACAACTGAATCACCATAATTAGGAGAATGATTAGTTTTCGTCTTTTTGGTAGATGGATCATTGGGTGATACTGAGCGCTTTTTGCCTCGACGGCGACGTTCCTCTCGCCTAGCTTCAAGTTCATGGCGCGATTCATACTTCCTTTTCTCCATTTCACGATCTGAAATGTCAGTTCATATTTATTAAAATATTAAACCTACTTACCTACATGTAATTATTATATTTATATTATTGTCAAAATAAGTAATTATTACACTCACCTGCTTCTATTAATCTTTTTCTTCTCTCTTGTTGATGTTTATCCAAAGATGAGTGGCGATCTGATCTTCCTTCTTTTTCCATAAAGCTTGACTGCTTTTTTGTGTCTTGGGTCTGTAACTCCTTAGATTTCCTTTTACTAAGTAATCTAGATCTCAAATCTTCCAACTCTTTATCCCCTGAAGATCTGTCTCTATTTTCTTTCTCATTATTTTGATTGGTACTATTTTCATCTGCTAATAACCTCAGTCTTGATTCTATTCTTTCAGTATCAATACGTTTTCGTTCAGCCTCAGTATATTTGTACTGTCTATACATATCCCGTTCTCGTTGAACTTCTTTATCTTTATATATTTCCTTATCTCTGTATGCTTCTCGGGGTCTAGTTGATTCTCTGAATGAAGTATTGTCTCTATATGTCTCTTTATAATGTTCTCTTTCCCTGTAAGAGTCTTTTTCTCGGTACATATCTTTGTCCTTATACATATCCCTTTCTCTGATTTCCCTCTCCCTATATAATTCCTTCTCTCTAATATCTTTGTTTTCTCTATAAGCTTCTTTATCTCTATATGTCTCTTTATCCCTGTACATTTCTTTGTCCCTATAAACATCCTTTTCTCTATAAGCTTCTTTTTCCCTGTAAGCAACATCCTTGTCTCTAAATGATTCTTTATAGACTTCCTTCTCTCTATAAGGTTCTTTTTCTCGATAAGTTTCTTTATAGTATTGTTTTTCTCTATAATATTCTTTGGTCATGTCTTCCCGGTCTGGATTTTTGGTGAAATCCCTTTTAGATTTATCTGCCTTATCACGTTCCCTGTTGATGATGGTAAGTTTGTGAATATGTAATATACTATTATTATATTTATTTAAGTAAATATACAAGTGAATAAACTGTTATAGGTAAAAAGTAGTATGGATGGTACACAATTTAAGAAATCCAATATTACTAATCACTATTATTAGAATAGCTACTCAATAGGGTAGTATAGTAAAAATAAAATATTTATTACAATAATTATTAAATTACAATGCGTAATTAGTAAATAGATATACAAATAATATTTAATACATTATTATTTTTAATGTATAAATATTTAATCATATTACCTATAAAGATGTTTCTTTTCTTTTCTGCCACCATCCTTGTATCTATCTTTGTTGGACCTCTTGTGACCCCTTTTATGTGATGTGTTAATTACAGCCTGAGGTGGCTTGATCACCAAAGAGTCGGCATTATCACGATCTTCATCCGACAAACTGTAACCAGATTATTAAATACCTTAATAGTAATAGTACTAGTCCACTAAAAGATACAAGGCGAAATTGTAAAATCAAATAACACTTGTGTTGTCTTTGTAATGGCAGAGTTGATGTATTGTTAACTTGCATCCAGAGCTGGTGCACACATTATGTTAGAGATAAAGGTACAAGTATGTTAGGAGCATGCCCATTTATTGCTAAGAGGTGATATTAACATACGTACCACTCTTGGTCCATTCTCACACATGTTGCCGTACGGCTGCTTGCAACATGAGACAGGGGTTATTATGTCAATATATAAGTAGCATCAAATGTAGATTTAAAGTCATAAATATGGAATAGAAACAAAAGTTAATCTCACTCATTTCCTAAGCTGTACAACATATACGATTATAAAACCCATTAATAGCTTTATAAATAGATCCATCTACTTCTTAGACTCCTCTTTTTATCAATAGTTCAACTTTTTACTAAGACAGACTTTGCAAAAAGTCCTTTTCTTATTGCATACCAGTATAATCCAGCTTCACCTATTACACCTTTGCTTGCTTTTTAAGCTGAATCTATTGACCGAGATAAAGCAATGAAATCACAGAGTGAGGCCTACTTAGATTAGACTTAGATCTTGAGGACTATGGTAGTCCACAGGAATGACAATGCATGAGTGGTATATCATGTGAGTTATATAATAATGTGATATGTGGTGCTATTCATTTATATAGGCAATTTTACCAATACATAAAAAACAGATGTTTTTGATAATTATAAGTATACAAGATTTTTAGTTCAATAATAATGAATCAGTTCATCAGAGCTTATAAGTAATATGTCAAGATATATATAAAAAACTAGAAACATATTTTATAATATTTGTATGACACATAACATACTTAATAAATATAGAAATATTCTTCAGAAATCAACCATACTACTACATGTGAAAACAGACATTGGTCTGTCTTCACAGATATAGAGCTAACAGAGTTAAAATTCATATATATTATTATTTAAATTAAGTAAGCAATTGTATGTTAATAATATCATACATTACATTTCCTTACATACCAAACATTTATAAAAATCAAACTAAAATTTGCTGTAGGATTTGGAAAACTTATTTGTCATTTTTCCTATTGTTTAGTTTAAGATGTCCATTAAGCAAATAGTAGAAAAACACCAGTCAGTATACTTTAATGGGTATGCACAGACAATATAGTATTCAGTTCATGAAAATAGACAATTACACAAACATTCATGTTTGCTGATTCATTCAGGACTAAGGTATAATAGCATGTACTTGTAAAGTAGGAAAATATAGTTTGAAAATTACACTATATTTTTATGTATAGTTTTATTACGTATAGTTTTACTCTCACCTGAAATCCATTTCGTCCTGAACAGGGCTGCGTGCTAATTCACCATCCTCACTTTGATCATCATCGTAATTACTCATGATTCAAATACCGTGTGGAGCTAAAAGATGAAACTTAAAATAACAAAAACAGGAATAGGGTTTTTCACAATGATCACTAATTACACATTAATTAAAATGATAAAATGAATACAAGTAAAATTAATAAAATTTTAAACTTTGCAGAAACATGCACGAAAAGACGCCATTTTCTTTTATAGAATTGTGTTCGTTTTCTCAACAAAAAAAAGCATCATACATTAACGGTCGAATGTTGTACTTTTTAAAAAAGCATGCTACAAAACATTGTATTAAAATCATTTTTTTGGATAAAATAATCAATACTAACAACTGCAATGCTCAAAAAAAATATTTACGGCTGTAAGAAAAATAATATAATGAGGTGAAATCTATAAAACATAAGTATTAAGTTGTGACTATACATGTGCGCGTTTGTTCATTTCACTCTTGATTTACGGGTGTGTTATAAGCAGACTTTTTGTCGAAGTGCTCATCTCTTTATCGCCTATTTCATTCAATTTAGTCAGCATTATAAACGTATCTGGTCAAGATCGCTGGAAGGCATTGGATGCGAGCAGCGCAGGACCGATCGTCGTGGAGATCTTTGGGGGAGGCCTATGTCCAGCAGTGGACGTCTTCCGGGCTGCGATGATGATGATGATGATGATAAACGTAAATTGTAATACGACACATATAGGGTATAAAGTGGAAATTGAGTATGTTTAACTGTATAATTTCTTGGTTTTTTTTTTTATCTAATCTGTGATGGAATATAGAAATAGAAATAGAAATAATCTTTATTCAAATAAACTCATTACAAGCACTTTTGTATAGTCATATTTTGATTCTACCACTCATTCGGAATGCAGATTCATCACAAGAAGAATGAGCAAGAAACTTGTGTGTTGCTCTTTTTAATAGATGTTTTTTTTATATAAATAATTACAGTGTAACAAGTAAGAGGCATGCGACAATCAACATAGAAATCGCTACGCACTCATTATTAGTGTAATCAGATAATATTGTCAGTGCTATGTATTTAAAATTTTTCTACAAAAACATTATTATCGTTAACGAATTCTTCAATTTTATAGTAAGCTTTTTTGCAAAGGAAGTGTTTTATTTGACATTTAAATCTTTTTTCTGGCAGATTTATAACAGACTCTGGTATTTTATTGTAAAACCTTACGCAATTGCCATAAAACGAATTACTAACTTTAGCCAAACGACATTTAGGTAAAATCAGTTTGTTATTGTTACGTAAGCTTTTATTAGTGCAATCACTAACTCTTTTAAAACTGTCTATATTCTTCCTGGCATACATGATATTTTCATAAATATATTGAGAAGCAACGGTGAGGATATTTGATTCCTTAAAGCACTGTCGCAAAGACTCCCTGGAACCCATGCTATAAATGTAGCGAATGGCCCTCTTTTGTAAAATAAAAATTGTATTTATATCAGCTGCTTTGCCCCATAACAAAATACCATACGACATAATGCTATGGAAATAGCTAAAGTACACAAGTTTAGCCGTTGCCACGTCTGTTAATTGTCTAATTCTTCTTACCGCATAAGCGGCAGAACTAAGTCGACTCGCTAATTTAGTAATATGAGCACCCCATTGCAACTTGGAATCTAATGTGATACCTAGAAATACAGTATCATCCACAAAATTAATAGGTTTATTGTCCAACGTGATTTTTGAATCTACCGGCCTTACATTGGGGAGAGTAAATTTGATACATTTAGTTTTATTTGCATTTAGTAACATATTATTAGCCGTAAACCATTTTAAAACATAAGAAAGAGCACCGTTTACTTCGTCCAAATCATCAATATGTCGATTGACTTTGAATACTAATTAAGTATCATCAGCAAACAGAACTATGTCAGCTATCTTTTCTACCATATAAGGAAGATCATTTATGTAAACTAAAAATAAGAAAGGACCTAAAATAGAGCCCTGAGGAATACCCATTTTAATACTAGTTCCCTCAGACTTTACACCATTTATTTCGACAACTTGCATTCTATTATTTAGATAGGATTTCATCATGCTTTGTGCTTCATATCTAATACCGTAATGTTCAAGTTTGAGCAAAAGTGTTTCATGTTCAACGCAATCAAATGCTTTTGAAAGATCACAAAATACACCGACTGCATCCTGAGACCTCTCCCAAGAATCAAATATATATTTAATGAGAGCTACACCGGCATCAGTAGTTGATTTACCGGCCGTGAAACCAAATTGTCGACTGTGAAGCAGTTTATTTACTTTAAAGTGTTGCAGCATTTGATTGAGCATAATTTTTTCAAACACTTTACTCAATACTGGTAAGATAGATATAGGCCTATAATTACCTACCACAGTTTTTTCTCCTGACTTAAAGAGTGTATATATTTTGTTGGTTCCGTTTATCTTTTAAAGGAAAGGAAAAGGGAACCATGTCTATACAGCTATGCTGTTTGTGCAAATTGACATTTACGTTTCGTGACTTTGACGTACTATTCCACCTATAGAAAATTAAAAAGTATTTTGTTTTAATACATATTATTTATTTATTCCTATTTTTATTATAACGTTTTCTTTACTTTCACATGTGTAAATTTACTAAGCAGAATAGTATGTTTTAGTGCAGTATGTTGTTTCCAAAATGTCTACTATAGAAATTATATTCTAATACATAATTACAATATTGTACAATATTGGGTCGTTTAAATTTGAACACTATATCAATATTATTGATGCCTTGGTGGCACACAAATCAAAAGACAATGGTAAGTAAAATTATATTCAACTTTAAGAATAGGTTTTTTTATGGCTTACTAGTGTCCTTTGTTGTCAATAACATTGGGTTGGTGGGAAGATCTGTTACTAAAATCAGTACAATAGGTTTTGAACTTAAATTTACCTAATCTATTTTAAATATACATTTCAATACTTTAGAATTAGGAAAATAAAGAAGGAAAAAAATATAGTAGACTAAATAAATGGCATTTGGAATTTAGAATAACATGCCTAATTAAAACATGATTGTAAGACTGTATAGTGAATGAATTAAATGGCTTGTGAAGTCTTCATGAACTGTAATATGTGAGCCTCACCACAAGCAACACAATGTAACCATGATTCATGTATATAATGTTGTTAGTATCAATCAGATGATCTATCACCTAGTTTATCATCACAATCATAAAAGAATTCAGAATGTCACGTCTACATTCTATTGTAGAAATATGTTGATCAAATTAACACAAAGTCTGTAAACAGAAAAAATATAGATACTCTAAATCTAAGTGACATGTAATTTTTTTATGAGCACCATGTTGGTTGACTGGTAACAAGGCTTTATATGAAATATATCCAGTTTATGGGTGTCATGTCTAAAATGACATTAACTGAAAACTCATTGTTTTTAATAACTATATATATATTTGTATAAATTGAATTTGTTTATTTTGTGTTTGAAATATTATATTAAATTCCATGTATTCTATTTATGCATTCTATATCCATTTTAGAATAGTAAAATTTTGAATACCATAGTTAATGCTATTGACAATAAAGAAGACGTTAAAAAAAGAATTGAAAATGGGAGACAATATCTTCAAGAATTGCAAAACTCTGTGCAAAATTCACAAAATCGTTTTGGAGGAAAATCAGAACTAGCTACTGAAGATGATATAAGGTAAAATTAATTTTTCAATATTTGCTACATATTTTAATTCTATAATTGATATTTCAGAAAGAGAAATTAAAATTTCTATTATTGTTATATTTCAATCCATAAAGGTGAAAACCTTAGTGTTACTTTTTCTGTCATTGTGCTAGTCCCTCTTAATACAATATACATATAAGATGAATTAATTCACATATAGCATTATGTGAATTAATTCATCTTATTTGTATCAAAATTAATTGACATTAACTAAGAATAAGTGTAATATATTGTCTTTTTACAGAATATCACTTCTGTGTGATAAGTGGGAAAGAGTGCTTAGTCATGGAATAAGAACTAATTTATCGAACTCTGCCATTCAAAATTTAGTCACAGCCGGATTAAATTTCACATTTAATATTGTTAATATTGGTAAGTGAATATATGATACTTATACCTTGTATAGTATTTTTTTTCTTTTCTAGCCTTAATTAGCCCTTCCAGCTATAATCAGATTCTGTGGTGTTATGGACAGTAGGAGATAAGGCATATCCAGTGAGGTGCCATCTTATTTAATTTTTTCAGAAGCATAGCATGCTTGCTAGACAAGCTTTTTTTGTATTTTTTTAGTTTAGATGAACTGTTATTTATATTCAGTAGCATACAAAAATATTCTATATGTGTATTTGGATAACTAACTAAAAAAACTATTTCCTAAGTCTTTAAGTCTACTTGCAATAAGAGTACAACTGTATGTAGTCAGATAGTTACGCCGCACTAAAGTATACAACATGACATATGGAGTTATGTTTTTATTTTTAGAGAAAATTAATATCACTAGTTATTAATGGTAATTACATATACTTTGAGATTAATGTTATAGCCTAATTTTCTGCTAATGTAAAAGAAATCAATATATTATAAAAACATTATTAAACTGTAAAAAATAATGCAAAAACTACATTAAAATAAAATTTAATAAAATGAGTATCTTTCATTTTCAGGAAATTCGTTATGGAGCTACACCTGTCTGCATCTGACAAAACATGAAAAAGAAAGATTTAAAATTCTAAATAACATTAACACCCCACTTGGATACTTTAGAGCCTTTCTTCGAGCTTCCTTAAATGAAAGATCACTAAACAGGTAACATATAATATACATATTTTCATAAAATTCTTGTACCTTGCAGAGTTTTAATCAAATTCTTTTTTTTTTTTTATTGCAATTGGCTTACCAAGCCATTAACAGATTGGTTGCAGTTATGGTATTCTGAAACCGTTGCAAAATCTCTATGTTGGAATTCTTTGCTGATCCCCATGATGCCTTATGTCCAGATTGGCTTTATTATGGTTTTATAAATGCGTATCTTGTTTTCCATGGTTTCAGGTTTGTGAGCCGTGCATTCAATTCATCGCGTTTTTTTTTTATGTGTGTTTTCCACGTTTGCTTCCTATCAAGATGTATGCCCAAATAAATTGCCGAGTCTTGATGGGGTAAAATGTCATCTCCAAGTTTAATCGGTGGGCAGTTGTCTCATCTCAGGGTAAAGGTGACATGTACTGATTTGCTGGAGCTCACTTTAATGCGCCACTTTTCCATCCATTCATGTACCTTATTCAGGTGACTCTGTAAAACCATGGACTCATGGAGCAGCTTTTAATTGGAAGAGATAATTGGGAGTCAGCCTTAAGATAGTCAAGTATCTTTTTTTCGGCTTCTTAATCACTGCCATTTGGAGTAAAGACAGGTGTTGTGAAACTTGTGGAGCCATTTTGCTACTTTTAACCATTTTCCAGAGTGAGTATTCGTTTTTACCTTGGGGATTCAGGTTAGCCAATTTATGCTGTAGGGTCTCTTTCTCAATCTTTTTAAGGTATTTTTTTAGGTCTGCAGCTGCTTTATTAAACGCTCTTTTGTCTTGGCTATGTCGACTACAATGCCACACCCTTCTAAGTCGTCTTTTTTCCAGGGTTTTATATTCCTGGTTATATTCTTACCACCATGTTCTAATGTGGTAGCTGGTGTGCTTTTCCATGCTGCTATTTGTATTAGGTTTGTTAATGTCATTGCGTAACCCTCTATGTCATCTTCCGTTTTAAGTGGTACTTTCATGTCGAGGTTTTCGTTTAGGTAGCCTCTGAATGCCTTCCAATCAGTTCTTTTAGTGTTAGTTAGCGCTCCTTAACTGGTCTTTCATAATGGTGGTACTTATTGTGGCAATTACAGGCGTGTGATCTGAGCTACTGTCAAGACAACTCTCCACCTTTAAATAGTTGCTTGATAATCCTTTTTACACAAAGAAGTCCAGAAGATCGGGTATTTTTTGTGGGTCTGTTGGCCAGTATGTGGGTTCACCTGTGCTTAGTACATGTAGATTATTTTTATCTATACTTTTTTTCATTTCCCAGCCCCTAGGTCCGGTCAGTCGTGATCCCCAGTGAACGTCTTTGGCGTTCCATTCGCCTCCACATAAAAACCTATCTCCAAGTGTTTTGAAGTAGTTAGTGAATGCTTCTTCTTTTAATTTATGTTTTGGTGGACAGTATACAGCTGATATAGCCATAGATCCTCTTTTATCCTGTAGCATTATTGTAGTTGCTTGTATTTGTTCCGTTTTATACTCCTGAAGGATATCGTGCTTGATGTGCTTCTTAATAATTATGGCTGTGCCCGCATGAGCTGTTCCATCGGGGTGGGATGTCGAATATATGCTATAATTTTTTAACCTTAGGTTGTGATTTGGTATTAAGTGTGCTTCAGATACAAGGAGTATATCAACATTCTCGTATTCCAATAGAGTTGTGCGTGACCAGCCCGTTTGTGTTCCAGGTTACTAATTTCAGAGTAGCCATCTCAATTAACAAGTTTGTTGATAACTGTTGTGAGAAGATTCATCATTGTTGACATTTGTTCTAATAGTTTATCTATTTAAGCTTGTTGTGTGAGTAGTATTTCTAAATTATTGTTATGTGTTGCGGGTGCATTATGCATTTCATCAATCGAATTCTGAATCAAATTTTTTAATTAGCTTCTATTGAATGTTTTATATTAAAATTTTACTTTGTGTAAGACTTGCTGTGGATAGGCACTTGTGATAATTGGTATAATAATAGGTTATATTTTATTATTTTGTGTTAAGATTGGAATGTATATACTAAAAATTACAGAAATTTCTGGCCCACAAGCCATAAATAAATTAGTCACCTTTACCTGTGACCATCTTTGAATTTGAATTTATATATTGGAGATAAAAAATAGTCGGCTGACTGCAATGTGGTGAGATAAATAAATAACTAAATAAGCCTGGACAATTAACACAGCGTCGAGACAACTGATTTAATTACTTAGATATCTTTTTTATAAATACATATATAATATACATAGAAAACACCCAGACCGGCACAAACAACTCATGAATACAAATTTTGTACCGTGTGAGAAATCGAACCCATGAGCATCTGAAGTCAAATGGTAAACCGCTAGCCCACCGAGGTTATCGACAAGATACCCGTCAGGTGAAGGTATTAGGTATAATAGAGACAATTTGCCTATTAATATCGAAATAATAATAGACTTTATACACCGTAAGCTTTAAAAGTCTTTGACAGGGAGGAAATTATTGGCAAAAAACGCCTCTGGCTCGGGGACTACAGCTGCAATAGATAGAGTGAATACTATATTAAAAGGGTTAAAACGGCTGAAATTTAAATGACTTAACTTATGTACACATGTACATACAGACTTCTTTTGCAAAAAATATTTTATATCTGACCACAGACAAGGCCTCGTTTACGATTTTATTATACGTATAACACTTCATTTCTGGTAACAGATATCTTCAAAGCTGGATATCTCATGGGTTAGTCATGGAATATTACGAAGATGGAGCATTGGTTAGAGACCCGGAGTCATCAAGTCTACTTCCTAAAATTGCAGCTGGTAATTTTATTATTTTAAATATTTATTTGAGTGAAAATAATATATTAATTTGATATCCAGACAGATTTCATTGTGTGGTGTTTTTCAACAGATCTTTGCATATGATGGTTTTGATATTTTGGCAAAAATACCAATTTATTAAATATTATTGTTAACAGGTCTATCCACAGTTTTGTTCGCATTATCTATAGACAGAGCCGAATTAAACGACACACAGCAAGCCAATCAAATTAAAACAGAACTTGTTATACCATTGCCGACTCCCGTTAAATCTAGCAATTTAAAAAAGAAACCATTACGACAAGTCATATCTTTCGATAAAAATGAACAGAAAAATAGTTTAAAAGAAATCCAAGAACCACTAGAGTCCACAGTGCCTGGGTTTGATTCAAGTTGGAGTAGTGCTCCAGCCACTTGTTTAAATTCACCAGATCCCAAAATGATACCACAAATAGCATGTAGTAGTGAACCAACCAGTTCAGAATATAAAAGCAGTATAAGACACTTTTTTCCAGACAGTGTTAAAGGTATAGATAGCCCATCACAAATACTTTCCAAGTTGTCAGAATGTGCGAAAGAAATATTTACATCTTCTAACAGTATTGATACAAATAATGCAATTAAAGATGATCTGTCAGAGTTGAGTATTAATAATTTGAAAATATCTGAAAGTGACAGTGAAGAGGTGGCAGGTAGCATTAATGGTAGCACGTCGTGTTTAGAGCTTTGTTTCACTGAGGACGAAAGTGTACCTGATGATAAAATATTGAATGCTATGTTGGAACGAAAGGAAAAGGAATATTTGAATATGCAATTAAGGTGCAGCCAGATAGAAATATCTAGTAAAGATAAGATTAACAAACTGGAGAAAGTCGTCTTGGACTTGAGCAAGTAAGTAGTAAGTGAGGTTTACATTTATTCATGACGTTATACCAATGGATACTATTTTTAAAAGATACCAGTTTTAATTTAATATGTTTGCCTTTTCTCTCACTTTTTATTTTGATATCGATGTTTTTTCTGCTCCGTCTAGATAGACAGAAATATTAATTGTATAAAGAGACTTTTTGGTGAAGGGCAGACTTGAATTCATTATCTATTGTATGTAAACTACCTAAGGCATATGAATAAATATGAATTGGGTATAATCTATATATATATCTATATATATATAGATATCTAATAATATTGTTTTAATTATTTTTAGAGAAAATGACAGGTTAAAAGATCAACTGCGCCATTATATGTCAGCTGTAGAACTTGGCAAAGCTTTAAAAACAGGTGAAAATGATAATGAAGAAGTTTTTCAATATGAGAAAAAATTGGTCCAAGTATGTCCTTTTTTAGAAATTTTACTTAAATATTTAAAAAATATTAGAAGGTAGTAATAATATTATTAGTTACTAGCGTTATAGAAAAATTTAAAAACATTTTTAGCCTAATC
This sequence comes from Achroia grisella, assembly GCF_030625045.1. Taxonomy (NCBI): domain Eukaryota; kingdom Metazoa; phylum Arthropoda; class Insecta; order Lepidoptera; family Pyralidae; genus Achroia; species Achroia grisella. The sequence continues at coordinate 1,449,406 of NW_026712938.1, forward strand.
CATTTCTAGTAGATTGTTACAGTCCATATTGGTAATCGTTAATATAAATGAAGTATAGTTTTTACTCAAAGAACCTTAATCTTATCTATTTATACTGGTTAGCAGTTTTTCTATAAGCTGTGTTGCAGTTTGACAAACGATATAATGTAGTTAAATAACAGATACCAATAACGGTCATCGGTAGTTATAATAAATATCGATTGCCAGAAGTTCAATGAGATGGTATAAAACTTTTTACCAGCCGTTTATTTTTATGCAGGTTGCGGAAATGCACGCTGAACTCATGGAATTTAATCAGTATCTACAACGGAGAGTACAAGAACTCGAGAGCACGTCCTGTGAAATTTTAGATTACCCGGAATCGAATGTGAAGGTGCACATTCCCAGTGCGTTTCTTGTTGGAAAAAAGACCCATTCGTACCATGTATATCAGGTATATAAATATTGTCATTGATTAATTCGATAGACAAATTAATTGAACTTAGAACTCGAAATTATATAATAAAGTACAAAAGACACTACAAATTATGTTTGTAATAATATTAGTTTTATGCTTAACATACTTACAATATTTAAAAAATGTAATTTAATATTACATGGTTGAATTTTATTCTATTCCTAGAAATAATAGAGTCACATTAACTAAGTACCTACCTAATGTAAATCGTTATAGCTTTATGATCGCCATTATCATTTTATCTGAAAAAGAGTATAGCATAATATGCTAGCTTTCTATACGAAGAGATTGACAATACATACCAAATATTTTTTTATATAAATGTTGTTTATTCTTTTTCATACAATAATACCATTATGTAGGTATATAATAATAAATAGTAAATTATCATTTTAGATATTCCTAAAGATTGGTCAAGACGAGTGGAATGTGTATCATAGATACGCAAAATTTCACGAGCTTCACACTCAATTGAAAAAATGTCATCCTGATATTGCAACCTATAAATTTCCGCCAAAGAAAACTCTACGAAAACGAGTAAGTCTTCCTGGGAAGTCACATAATTACATGTACTAATTTTAGGAGAAATGTACAGCTTGATGTGTGTACTCCTTGACAAATGCATTATTATTATTATTAAATGTATAATGTAAATATCGCGGTTTCTGTAAATTAACCTTTTAAAAAACTGTTGCCGTTTCAGTCAGAGGGATCACTAATTTGCTTTAATATGGAAATACCTATTTATGCATTCATATAAATTATAGTATGCAATGTATATTTATTTTTAAAGATCTAATATTTCAGTTTACTTGCTTTGATTGTGACTAACACTACGCCCTATAGTAGGAAAAGCTGACAATTTGTTAATACTTTATGTAATGTTATAGTGGGAAATATATATAATATATATCATACATGTTGTTCATGGCATAGGATGCCCGGGTAGTGGAGCAGCGACGAGTGTCACTGCAGGCGTATCTGCGGCACGTGGTACTGGTGTTGCCCGAGCTGCGGCACTGCACTACACGCGCTCATCTCATCACTTTACTGCCCTTTTTCGGGTATGTCTATTCAACTCAATACTCTATATTTGTTTTTGTGTTTAGGACGACGCATCGCAAATATTGACGTAAGTGATCTCAATTTTTGTTGGCAGTTACTTTACTTTAGTGATGTTCTATATCCCCTAATAATGACTAAAATCGGTTTTCTTCGTGCTCTGAACATGGTGTTATTATACAAATAATTTATTATTAAAATTCTTTGGACTGATCGATTATTATTATCATTAAAATAGAGTTAAAGCTAGCACTGAGCCTAGATATTGGATGTCGAAACATATTTTATTATTTTTAATTTTCCCATTAAAGTGTTGCATTATTTTCTACTATAACATATTATTATGTTCCCAGTACTTCTTCTACTGCGAGAGAGAATGGACTCAATCACACGCTAAATCGTCAGCAGTCTATTGATTCCATTTACGATGGAGTATGATAACCCGCGTCAGAATTATTCTGTTATTATTACATAATTAACATAAGTGACTATCATCCCTGCTGCGAAAGGGATAATTCACTGGTAAAAGCAAATATATTTGCAAATAAATCAAGAACACATGATTGGGATGCTTACAGACTAAAAAAGAATAGGAGAACTACTTACTTATTCTTTATCGGCGTCCCACCACACATAAATTGTTTACGTTACATTAAAAATATAATATGTAGGTACTGTAAATGTGTATAAAATGAGTAAATAAGGACCAGTTACACTAAAATACCAATGCAAACGCAAAATAATGGCTCCCAGAATTATCTTAAGAGTTTTATATCAATCGGTAGAGTACGATTTCATATAATAGTTTACGTTATACCACAGATAACATAATATTACATACAGATACCCCATCCCATACAAGAAAATGGTTCCTTCCTAACTCGGGCTATTCTTCGGGCTATTTTATTTCGCCACCGTAGCCGCTAGATGTCGCTAGATCTGAAGCAGTTCGGATTACTAGTGGGTGCTTAGTAACAAAGCATGAAAATAGATGGCAGTGAATTCAGTCTACATGACATCTGTTTTGCAAAGATATGTATATAATAGATATGTAGGTAACTGTATCGTGTACCTCATTAGGGACGATTCAAGATTCAATGTAAATGTGTAGGTATAATATCGTTAGCCGACACTCTGCAGATATGGCTTATGTGCCAATGTATATACCTATTGTGTTATGGTTTATTTTACATTCCATGCCTATTTTTTTTGATATGTTGTAACGCGTCTGCGCTATACGTATAGCCTGATTTTGATACATTTATACTCGTACGTATCAAAATCGGGCTATACGATTTTTTATTTCAATCATTATATGTATGAGACTGATTTTAGCTACAATTAATTTACTGGTATATACCTCATGTATTCTACGATGTACCCCTCTTTTACCTAATAAGAATTCCGCTATATCTTATATATAAATTTTGTATCACAGTGTTAGTTGCCATATTTCTCCCACATTTTGATGAAATTTGATATGTATACTTCCCAGGTCTGAGGTAGGGTTGTTATTTATTTTTTATACCCCTAAGTCATAGGGGTGGCCTACCCCGAATAAATATTTTTTTGTATTATGGACAATTTTTTATTTATTTATAATGTTACATTGAAAATACATACACGCCTAAATTTTCACCCGTCTTTCACCAACCCCTATTTTTAATAGCGATATTCTTACAAATATTATAAATGCTAAAGTAACTCAGTCTGTCTGTTTGTCTCGCTTTCACGCCAAAACTACTGAACTGATTTAATTGAAATTTGGTAGACAGATAATGTAGACCCTGAGAAAGGCTACTTTTTAATGCGAAAAAGTATTGAAAGGGGAAATGAAAGGCTATATGAGGATATCGTAATTTTTAAAGTCAGATCTTGTAAGATTAAGTGAACAGGGTCGGTCTAGGTTTTTCATTATTAGAAATGTGTAACGGGGTAACACGTTATTTAGTGCGAAATTGTGTATATTACAATAAAATTTAACGAGAAAATATTATAATGATATCACTGGGACACTCATTGCCTTACTACTATATCGTCCGTTAGGAGCGAACTTTCTGGAAACACGAGAGGCGCTATCCTATTGGTCGGTCGGCGCGGTTACCGCGCGTAGATGAGTAGATGAAGTACTTAGACGAGTCTCACGGCGCCGCAGCGTAAGTACTTACTATACATACGTAGTATACATATGGGTATTACAAATGTTTTTATTACTAGTAATATTACTCTGTTATCTAAGCAAGTAATGTGTGCTTATTTTGAACTTGATAACATTCTGAATTACTCGTATATCTTTCAATATCTTTAGCGGTATAAACCAGGTTATGTACTACTACTACTAGTCTGGTTAGTGAGGGATAAAGTTGATGAACAAAAATAAAACAATATTCGTATTAAAAATATATTCATCTAATATTTTTGGCATTATTTTTAAGTTTCTTCCAAATATAAGGGGTCTGACATGGGGTGTTATGTACCTACATTAAAAAATACTTTTTGAAATGTATGAAAGAAACGTATTGTATGAAATTTTTGAAATGTGTGAAATGTATGCACCTACATTAAAAGATAATTTTTGAAATGTATGAAAGAAATGTATTGTATGAAATTTTTGAAATGTATGAAATGTAAGGACCTACATTAAAAGATAATTTTTGACATGTATGAAATGTATGAAAGAAATGTATGTACCTACATAAAAAGTTCATTTTTGAAATGTATGAAATGTATGAAAGAAATGTATGTACCTACATTAAAATATAATTTTTGAAATGTATGAGATGTATGAAAACAATGTATGTACCTACATAAAAAGTTCATTTTTGAAATGTATGAAATGTATGAAAGAAATGTATGTACCTACATAAAAAGTTCATTTTTGAAATGTATGAAATGTATGAAAGAAATGTATGTACATTAAAATATAATTTTTGAAATGTATGAGATGTATGAAAACAATGTATGTACCTACATAAAAAGTTCATTTTTGAAATGTATGAAATGTATGAAATAAATGTATGTACCTACATTAAAAGATATTTTTGACATGTATGAAATGTATGAAAGAAATGTATGTACCTACATTAAAAGATAATTTTTGACATGTATGAAATGTATGAAAGAAATGTTTGTACCTACATTAAAATATAATTTTTGAAATGTATGCACCGTACAATAACAATACACGTTAAACATCATACCACAGAGTCATACGCAAGTTAAAAACAAACTGCTATGATATTAATGAGAAAGGAAAATAAACTTTATGGTATTCGAGTTAGGGTCGATTTCTCTCTTTTTTTTAAACTATTTTAATCTTACCAGTTGCCAGTATTCGAAGACAGCTACGATTCGTACTCGATATTTTAAATTATTATGTAATCGATTTTTCAGTACAAATGTAAATAACCAACGACACTAATAATGTACTACTATATTCCGTTCTTTGAAACGGAATACTGCTATACTTAATACAAAATAATGAAAATTTACTGTTCACAACGACTCATTAAAAGCATCATCGAATAATGCGCTGTAATAAAATCCTGTTATCGATTATTAAAAAAAATCGATAATACATGTATTTATTTTTAATATGACAACACTTCATACATAAGTATTATTGGAAATAGTATTATTTGCTTGTTCGGCTATTTTTAATTTATAAACTTTTTTTATATGTTTAATTTACAATAATAATGTATTAAGTGCTTATTATTGGAAAATATAAAAAAGACATTTAATTAGGCCGATACAAATGACAACAATGCCATCTATGAAAGCATTTTGAAAACATTGAGCCCCGTATTAGCACTGATTAAAGTGTAATTAAGTACTGGAAAATAACAAAATGAGTAAATATATGAAAATTACTTTTCTAAACGCATTATTTCATTTTAACATGTATATATATTTTTTTAAAAATGGATTAAACTATTTTGAAAACACAGTTTTGTTTTTTAAAACGTTTGCAAAACTATGAAGAATTCCATCGATACCAATCACGCCATCTATATGCAACTTTTAGCAATAATAATGGCTATTTCCTCATTGAGTGCCACTGGTTATACCTACGTAGTCATATGTAGTTTACGTTCTTTGAATCTGTCCCAATTTGTCAAACATACATTGTTAATAGAAGTAGAATAGAATTTGTTTTATGATTATCTTTTCCGATGTGTACATAACTTTTTATACAACTAGAATTAATAACTAAACGATGCAGTGATGCTGTGTGTGTATATGTACATACGCACTGCTCACAAACGTCATAACATACACTGTGATGCCTAGTTTTATTAACGTCCGCAAAATTATTGCAATAATATTGAAACAAAAATTATGTAGAAACATCATAGTTATATCTTATAAATATATAAAGTATTTGTATAGTTACTGTAATCAAATTAAAATAAATTATATATTTTGATGGATTGTTAAATGTAATCTTTAAGTACATAATTTATATGTGTGGACTATAAATATTATTATTATTGTAAGTTTTTCTAAGAGTAAGCGTATATCTGTACAATATATAAACAACGACATCTCTGTGTAAAAGTAGTATTTGTAATTTTGTTATTTAGGCAGTAAGTAGATATTATTATGCATATGAATCTGCTTTAGTTTTGTTTATTTTAATGCCTCACATAAACTGTGATATGAGTTTTAATTGAATATATTTGTATTTGTAACGTAAACAGCCGCATTTCAACAATAAGGAATAGGTCAATAAAAGTAAAATATTGTGATCAATTAAAACAATAGAGGAGACAAGCATGTCGTGGGTGTATGAAATCTGTTGGACCTATGATTCACTCTCATCATACATTAAATATCAATGAAATAGCTGTCTATTTTAATTTAAATCAAGTAAATAAACAAATAATTAAATTTAGTCAAAATGTACAAAAGCTTTCAATCATCCTTCGGCTAATGTAGTTTAAAAAGTACATGAAACATTTGTATTAAATTTTCCCGATTGATTTTGTGCCCTATAGAAAATAATTGGTTTTATGCAAATTAAGTGATAAAGGTATATATGTACAACACGTTTGAATTTACTCTCATATCAGGATGGCCTTATATTAAGAACAGAATATCAATATTTTCTGGACAATTAACATTCTCTGGGCAGAATGGACTTCTTTGACTTTAACTGATAAAGATCAGGTCATAATTTGTGTCTAGACTATTCCGTATTTTTTAATTACCAATATTTATAAGGCAATAAAATTTAAAATACAATATCCCCAAGCATTAAGCTGCTGTAGGAAGTCGAGTGTGCCTGGACAGTGCTGTCTTTACTTCAATGCAGTAAAATGATATATGTCATAATATTATAATTTTATTATACAAGATATAAATGCAAATTCGAAATTACTGTAACAACTGACAGGCTTATTGGATGTTATTACGAATAATTGGTCGAGTGAACGATGGTCGTTGATTCAATATCCAAACAAAATAATTATTTGTATTCATGCATGCTGGTTAAGATAAGACGGATACTTTACCTGTCTTAAGAAATTAAGCATTTCTGTCAGTTGTCTAGTACATGATAAGTTCGGGATTAGAGGGCGCTGTGACATGACCAGACCAGAGTTATTTATATATATATATATATACTAGCTGTTCCCGCGACTTCGTCCGCATAGAATTTAACTTTATTTTTCAAAAATAAAAGTAACCTAAGTTACTCCTTATTACATCAGACAAATATTGTAAAAATATATATTTTGGTGTATGTACCGTAAATATATTCATATGCATGTAGAAAAAAAAACGGTTATTTCAATATTACAAACAGTATGTACATATATATATATATATACACATACATATACATTTCATGCCAATTTTTAAATACTTATACTGCATTGAATTGAAAGTAAGGAAAATTTTAAAATATGATCTGTAGTACCATAATGTATTATTTATTCTTAGATCAAGTTTATTTAGAATTATAACCTTCCAATAATGTACCAAAAATTATAAATAAAAGACATTATTTCTCTAATATTTTTTCACTGTATATGAATCAACCCATTCATTGATGTAGAACATTTTAGTCAAGCTTTATGTATACAAGTAAAGGTTTTTTTATTTTGTATTAAATAGTTTAGGAATAGTGATCCCAATTTTCGTGCCTAGTAAATACATACTCACAATGTTACCTATGCTGATAAGGTCTAATCTAAGGAGCACTTTTCAAAATAGTAGAGTACATCATACATATTATTATGCTACATCTTAGATTATTGTACTATGATACTATTTAAAACGCATTTTCTAAGTAACGTCATCAAATAAAACCTTTTATTATATATAAAGCTTAATTGAAATATTGTTGTTGTTGCAACAACGCCATGTTACAGATTTTGGAACATTGGACTAACGAACGAAAAGTCCATTTGTTAATAAAATTTACAGATAAAACTATTTTAACTAACCCTGTATTAATCAGGTATGGTTTGAAATAAAAACACTATCTAGCAAATTAAATTCATAATTTTATTTTTATAATAAATAAAAATGAAGAAAACACTCTTTTTGAGAATTTTCCATATATTAAATACATCATACAAAAGATGTCAATACAAACTAAATCACTTGGTGCAAAGGCAAGCCTGCCGGTTTGGGGTTCACTTGACTACCGAGTAAGGGTCGCAATGCGTACCTCCGGTTCGAGTTATCTATGCAACAGGCGAGTGGAAACCGAGGATAGCCTCAAATTTACTTACATTTTAACAAAACAACTTAAATAAACACAAAGACACGATTGCTTTCCTCATGGAATGCGTCTTTGTAAACTCTAATTTTGAGTGAAAAAATATATATATATGCATTTGATCATGATTAAAAATTAATGTAAATAGAGGTATGTAAAAAAGCGCATTACACTTCTTAAGTAAAAATTGAGATAATTTAGTTTTATGAAATAAAATAAATAAAATATAATAAAATCAAGTTTCTAACTTAAAAGTGAAATAATTTACTACAACTTTACACCTAAACGTATAAATGTATTGCAACACACAAAGGAGTTTTGGAACCATTGAGTGATTAAGGGTTGTTTTTATTATGTTGGTAAATATTTTAATCTCGACTAATAAACCTAATAATTGTGATTTATCTTTGGTTTTCTGGATGTCTATTCAGCTATAGTTCCATAACCCCTTAGAAAAAGTGTATGGATATACTTTCCAGTACTTGTCTTAATTACATCTAGCCCACATCGGACTACTCCCAAAGTGATCAATTCATAAGTACTTATATAAGTTACAGATCTACTACGAAGCTGATGCATCTTAAAAGCAAATGTATAACTATAAAAAAAAAATATTTCATTTAATGGACTCTTTGCTGTGTAATAAATTTTCATCGTTATGACTACAGTGTCGATGTATTACAAGTGTGAATACATTTCATAAGCGTATGTACTGTGTAATGCTTATGACTAAAGTTACAACCGCAACAGGAATACAAATATGACAATACATTTGCTAGAAAACAAAAATCATCACAGCTCACAAGCAAATATGACGGTGATGCGCAATAACGTTAAATAGGAGCTAAGCAATAGGTGATATGAATGATAACCTACAATTATTATGCAAGAACTGTTTTGCAGAAAGTATTAATATCGTGTAAATTTATAGTTTTTAGTTACCAGAGCAAAAAATGTATTTAGTTGAAAGAGATTTTCATATTCCTAAATAAGAATACAAAAATCGCCCACTAATTTGTATTGCGAATCCTTCTGGCGCAGATTGTACCTAGCGGCAGTGAACTTGCTAGTTGCAGCAAGTCGCCCAGGCACACACGCACGTACCGACTTAGCTGACCGGCAACGACTAAACCTGAAGCTTAACGTATATCACCCACGAGACCTCCTGTTATCACCCATGACACCTTGTGAACATACCGAAAGTAGTTCGTTAACATAAATAAATGCTCACAAAATAGCATAACAACGCTTATCACAATATATAAAAATATATATATTAAAGAAGCTTAAACTACAACTACACACTGAAGATGCACACTGGTATGCATTTGCCACACGCGGAATACAGGACAATACGATTATGGTCATTTTTTTCAAATTTATGTCTATTTTATTTGTGCGGCATCCCATACTAGTCTGCAAATAACTCACTGCATATTCTTAAAGATAATGAAATATTGCATCTTGAAGTTATTATCATTCTATAGTAAATAAGAAAGAAACGCGACTGATTGCGTTTTGGTGTTTACACACACGTTATGGTAACTGGCTCGGTATATGTTTGTACTAGACAACTCCTAGATACCGTTCGTCGCGTCTCTTCCCACGGTATAGTGATCATAAGTTAGTATTTACGACAAAAAACTAAACGTAATACTTTTGTCATATCATAAAAATATATTTCATTTAATAAAAATAGCAACGTCAAAGACCATCGAAGCTTCGGGTCTGCTCATATCGTAATACTTTTTGCACCGGTACCTAACGATAACCGATATCGAATTTATATGAAACCTGACCTATTTATAATTAGCGAAAAGCTATTATACTTCTAAATCCATGTGCACTTATCGACATTAAGGTTATATAGCTCGAAATATTAAGCCTAAGAGAATTCTACGATATTTTTCTTTTTTTTTGTTGCAGTTTAATATTAGGCTTCTCATAAACACGTAGTATAATGGGTATATTTTAAAGAATTTCCGCCGCCCATGTTAGGTACATCTATGAAGTTTCATTTAAATTCTCTACGACGTAACGGCTAACTGTTCAACTCTCATCTGAAACAAGTGAAACGTAAGTAAGTACAAACTGTAACGAAATCATTGTGTATAACGTAATCAAAATAAGAATAGGAATTACTAACAGGAATATTATTAAGGTTTCTTTGTGTAAAAGAAACGAATATACACTTTCTGTATTATTTACAAGTACAAACAATTCTTGTAAGCAAAGCAGAGCATTTACCTTCCTATTCTTAATTCGATCTCCATAGGTATGCCAATACAGATATGTTTAAATTGAAAAATACATTTGATTTACTCAATGTTATTTAGGAACAAGTACCTCGAGCGCCGACGATGATGGACTTCCGCTTGATGTCCTGCGCGGGCGCGGCTCGCACCACGCCGGCCGCGCCGCCGCCCATGTGGCCGCCGCCGGCGCGGATCGGTTTCGCTGCAAACATTAAATGCAAATATGTATTAATACATTCCTATGGTGATATTCCCCTTGTCATGTAAAGCCATGACATCGCTCTTATATGACTACCGAAATCAACTTTATTTATAAGACTCGGTCGCATTAAGTACAGGAAATTGGCCAGAAACATTGTACGTATGTCGTCCCAAACGTCACGTCCAGTCTTCAGGCGGTTCTCCAGCTGTTGAGCGCCACATATTCTTATATATGATGATGAGGGTAAAAGCAGACGACCCAACTGATGGAATTCAGTAATAGTCACGTCTAAAGATCTGAACAGTATATTATATAGGTAATACGCCATTGTACCTAGTAATTTCGCTGCTATATATCTCTTTACAGTCACAGGTTGCAAATTAAACTGTTCAGCAGCTCTTTTTAATTTTTACATAGGAAGTTCATAAATTATTTCATTGTGGGTACACACTCCCATTTCATTACATGTGTGTAGCGTGCGCTAAGAAAGTACAAAAGTATAAGTTTCCAAGATCCTTTGTTTACTTAACAGTTTAAATGCAAACATGTCAATTATTCAATTTAGATGAATAATACTTATAATTCCCCCTCACCGATTTGTGCTTGTGGTCCTCTTCGCGCAAGATTCTTAGCGCGAACCGCCTCCTTGATCCTGTCCACCTCAAACTGATATCTCTTACGGTCGCGCATTGCGCCTTCTTTAGCTTCCTATGTAATAAAAAAAAAGGTTATAGAGCAACAAGTTAAATACAAATTAATAAAGGATGAACACATGTTTTATATACATAAAATACAAATACTACCTTGAGGGCCGTCTCTAATGCCTTGACGCGCTCCATAGTGGCTCGCAAGCGCTTCTCAAGCTTGGGCAGTTCGCAACGCAAATCGGCGTTGTCGCGGACTAACTGCTTGTGCACCTTTGTCAGTTGTTCTAGATTGTTCTCCAGGAATGAGATCTTCTGTTTTTGTGCGAGCGAGCCGCCTTCTTCTTCAGCGCCTTCTTCAGAGTTTGTGGATTTCTTTATCCTTGCCTGTTGTAATAAATGTACGAATACAATAAACTTACAAATTATATTTTTTGTTAACTGTGTTCACCATTTACACCACAATATACAGTATTAAGAACCTGACCTGTAAGTCCTGTACGAAGAGTTTGCGTAAGTTGTGCAGAGTTTGCAACTCCTTAGCCACAGTATCCTCCAAACCTTTGAGATCGGCGCGAGCTTGTTCACGCCGCTCCACGCTTTGACTGTGGAAAAGAGTAAAATTAATACAATAGAATCTTTAGTAAATCTACTTATACATATAAATTTTCATTTACCTGAAAATGGAGTGTCAGAGCTATCATATCTGTCAGCACGCACCCATCCATATACATTGATGCTCTGTACTCTTAGGCCGATACTTTGAGAATGCCAACCCCCGGCAGAATGAATATGAATGGGATACGTGCGGAATAAAATGACAACTCAAAATTAAAAAGCAGAAGGCGTTACAAGACCTCGCACTACGTCTACTTAGTACTTACATAGGCTACGTGTTCACGATTATATTCATTATTCGATATGTAACATCGTGTCAATAACAATTCCATCTAGAAATGATATTTTCTAAAATTTATAATAAGTAAATAACACAATTTTCTAGATTAAATTGTAACTAGAGACACATCACAGTGACAATTAACAACAACGTGCAAATAGTGTAAAACAGGCGTATTTGACTATTTGCACGCATCTATTAGGTCGAGGCGACAATCACTCTTCGGCATTTCGAGTGCACACAGACTAGAGGAAGTGAAGATGGATACTAGGAATCAATAAATACATATATAAATGCAATGGAACATTGTACACGTGTAAACATAATGCAGGAGTGATAACAAACATGCGGTGAACTTCAAATTACGAACTTAACAAAATAATGACGCGCTAACTTGAATAAATGCACCAAATGGAATTAAAATAAACAATAATTATGTTCCCGTTAATTAAATGCAATAAGTTCCAATATTAATAACATGGCTGTATCTACGAATAACAATATGTCAAGAAAAGTAAATCAAATTAATAACACTACACAAATGTAAAATTTTACCTTTGCTAAATGTTACATATTTAGTATAGGTAAAATTCACATATAATTTAGTCATTTTCGTTTTTATTATTTGTATAGTAGTATTATATAGTATTTATTATGGTAGTTTAGTAAAAGTCATAAAGAAAAATTGAAATTGTTTTCCTAAAGCATAGCGTAAATATTAAATACTCCTAAAATTAATTAAATATATTATTTTTGCTTTGCTCTATAAATTATGACTCATTTTATTAGTAGCAACATAGAAGCGATTAATCGCGTGCAAATATTTTGAACTGTTCACATCAACTATGATGTGTGTTTCTATTTAATATAGATATATGTGAGCAAAATTGATCACTATATGGGTTACATTTCTCGACATTTTTATTATTTGTAGATGCATAAATTATAGCTTAAATGTTTCTTATCATACTATTTGTAATTTAGTTTTATTACTAATTGCCTACTACCTACGTGTTTTTTGTACAATAGTTATTATCTGAATACGGTCAATATTTAAGTTCAGCCTAGTACTGACCTGATTATATCGCCAAGTAATTAATTTATGGTCGTTAAATCGATTAGAAAAATACGTAAGTAAAAATATGACTCGCTCTCTTCTCTATACAAACGTTGTTTTATATTTAAAATATTATTTACATATCGATATTCCAATATAATAAATTTGCTAAATGTTTTGATATATCAGGCAAAATTGCGTATATGTGCCCTAATTTATATATCTGTATTATTTAAATACTTGAACATTGCGTACGTATGGTACATTGTGACATCGTAACTAATGCTACTAACATTCTAACATTACTTCTAAGTCACAATAGTTATATAATAACAATTCAACCATTTACATTTCCTACTAACGCTCACAATATACTCAACATATTAAAACATAATATGGCAGTGAAATAATTTAAACACGATTTGCGATGTTTGCTTTAAGAAAGGGATTCTTAAAGAGAGAAAAAAATAATTACTAAAACAAGTTTCCATAAATCACGCCTCCCCGATAATATGATTAAATAACGCGATAACCTACTATCTTTAGAACTTGTTATTATTACTTACACATATCATTATATGTATACTTAATATTTGGGAGAAACATGCTTGTACATAAATGCATAACAATACTGAACATGCTGGATTGCAACATCTAATTAAATAGATATTTTCCTCATATAAGCAATATAAAATTCATAATAAAATAATTAACTATATACACATTTTCAATAATATAAATGCAATTTGGACTAGCATCAATCAATATCTGAAGCACAGGAGCGTAAAAAGCATAAAAAATATTAAGAAATAATTAAACAGTATGTAACAATATCGATGCATATACAGTTAGTTCATGGTATTATCGTTACATTACAAGTTTATTGCTGTCGATGAACAACATAAACATGCTGTATCTGATCACGGAAGCGTTAATGTATATAATACGATAACATAGCGGCATGGATCTCCTTAACACACTTGAACAAATATGTTTGGATTCCAAACAATACATGCACATAAAACAGTAAATTCAAAAGGCACTGAAACAACTATTGTCCAATGAAGTGAATGGAGACCCACATCGATTGGGATAACAATAGTTATGAAGCTCAAACTAAAACGACTATCTGTGGGTAGCGATGGGTGAGGAGGATCATGGTGACAGATATAATTAAATGCAACTGAAGGGGGTGGATGTTACAGGAGTGACGAGGAGCGGGTGATTTGGAAATTGCCGAGAGCGACTTTTCCTCTTTGGCCGCAATTTTATCTATGCCCACGTCATATTCGAAAGCTAACTTAGCTTTCTTAGGTGACATTATATAATCTTTAAAATGATCGCCTTCGTCTTTCATGAGCATTTGTTGGTTGGCGACCTCTTTCTCGGCCTTGTCTAGATTACGACGGGGCGATCGTGACACTAACATGAGCTCCTTGAGTTTCGCCGACTTGTCGGCCTCCTCGCGTTTCAGTTTCTCGTAGTCGTCCTGCAACTGCTGCCGAGCGAGTGTCAGCTCCTGGTATGTACTGTTAACAAAAACAATCATAATCAATAGTGCATAAGGCATATGTGTTTGAAATATTGTAGTACCAAGAACACCTATAATTTTATCTTGCTGAGAATAAACGTAAAAAAATCTTACAAAAATAGCTAGGCACCTATAGACAAGTTTGATATGGAAGATAGTATTAGTCAAACAGTATAAAGACTATAAATATAATATTGTCATCTACTGAAATAGTGTTACCAAATTTTGCAGCAATAGTGTTTCTGAACAAGTTGTAGCATCGCTAACTAGTCATACATCCAATTTTTTATGAACTATTAACTGGAAATGGCAAAGAAGCTAATAAGCGATAACAGTCGCCTATATACCTGAGCAGCACCACAGATATCATGTACTAACAATCTGTAGTACAGAAACAGTTTGCAACGGAATCTGATGACATTCTATAGTAAAGACACAGTTTACGAAGGAGGCTGCTTGACAGCTGTAATTGGTATTTAGTATTAAGAACGAGTGAGTGTGTACTAACTCCTTGAGCTCTTGGTGCTGGCGCTGCAGCGCGGCGAGCTCGTCCCGTAGGGCGGCGAGCTGCGTGGCGTGGGCGGCCCGCAGTTGTTCGAGCTGGGCCTCGAGCGCGCCGCGCACCTGCGTGTCCGCACGCTCCTCGGCCGCCGCCAGCTGCACGCGCTCCGCCGCCTACCACGTACATATACCACGCCATTATAATCACCGTCATTTATCACATACACGACAGACAGTCAAGACAAGAGTGTAGACATAGCAAATGTTAAAACGTAACACAGTGTATATGAAACATATGCATTACGTTTGTTATAATGCGAACGCATTTGAGACTAAAAAAACTCATTTTGAGAACCGATGCATTAATCAAAACTTAAATCTTGTTGCTATAAAAATTTATGAAATTACAAGAACAAATCTCAATTTCATTAAAAACATTGTAATATTATAATAATTTATTTTCCTGTAAACCTATGTTGATGGTTTTTCATGTTATTAAATAAAGGAGTTGCCATGTTAGAAATAGAAATAGAAATAGAAATAATCTTTATTCAAATAAATTGTTATATTTTAATTGAATATAATCATGTCACAATGACTGATTTTGTACTTTTTTATTAAAAAATACAAACATAGATATAGCTGAAACGCATGCATAATATATTATTAAATATATTGTTCAGTCTTGTGTTTTTTCTTGCTCTAGAAAGCGAAACATTTAGCTGGAAACTACCTGTAGTTAAATTTGATTATTGCATTACTTGGAATATATAAATACTTCAGCTTGCTTTATTTCCTTTGACCTTAATGCAATATTAATTGCAGCAATAGTTGAATTTGTATTTGGCAGGTAGTACAATATTTATTGTAAATACGATATTCGTTGCATCACATCAATTAAAAAATGTATTGTAAGAACTATTATATATATGTATAAATATAGATATATAACCTTAGTTAAGTCCCTTTTGTATTTGTTTTTTTGCACAATAAAGTTATTATTATTGTACAATGTTTGTGAGGAAAATAAATAAATAATAATAATTATTATTAATGGCATAATCACATTTGTTTTAAATTTTTCTACACTTGGTCTTTATTTATTACACCTATATTTATGGATTTATAAATTTTTATCTAACAAATGACGTCCTAATGATAATATACAATGTATTTAAATATACATAAAAAGCAAGCGCGGTAAAAATACAACGCAATTACTCATATAAAAAAACATATTATAATTTACATTTTTGATAATCAAATAGCAAGAGTATTAATATTGCCATTTTAGAATTTATAATTACGACAAAGAAAATAGTTGTACTCACTTGCAGTCGGGCACATTCTTCACGAAGAGCATCGGCCGCCTCTTCCAATTGTCGTTTCTTGTTCTCGGCTTCCCGCATGGACTCCGCGAGCGAGGCACACCGCGCCTCGTGCTGAGAAATCAGCAGGCGGCACTCTCCAAGCGACCGCTCGTATTCCTCAATCTAAATTAAGTTAAACAAATTATAAAATCCATGTGCAATAGGTAAATATGATCTGATAGTTGTTGTGATAAATTAATGGTTATATTGCTATAATCACTTACATACTATGGATTTCACAGTTTTTCATATCTGATGATCAAAAAGTTATAATGTTAAAACTTGTATATTCAACTAAATAAATAAAATATTTCATATCTCTTACTACAGTCGAAAACAACATTCTAAAAATATTTCACCTTTTGATTAGCATCAATATTGGCAGACTCAAGAGAGTGACAACGCTGTACAATGTTCTTGACTTCGCTCTTCATTTTGCTAATGTGTAAACGCGCGACTGTAAATTCTTCTTCGAGTTTGCCAACTGTGTCCACATTGAGTTTGAAGTCGAGTTCGGAGCCACCTACTGCGGAACCTATTTCCGCGAGATCTCTCAGCAAATTCGTAAGAAGTTCAGCGATACGCTTCCGTTGATGTGCCGATAAATCACGAAGTTGCTGCAGCTCGGCCGTTGCAGTTGTCAGTGCACTCTGTTAGGTAAAATTTAATACAATTATAATACAAAATTAAATATATTTGAAAGTATATTTAATTAACAATAATCAAAGACCAATAAGTAATTTACCTGTTTGGTCTGTAACTCTTCAGATAATTGGTCACACTCACGACTCTTGCTATCAACCTCCTGTGACTTCTGATCATAGTTGACGGCAAGCTCTTCGAGAGCTTGAAGAACCTCCTTGACCTCTTCCTTCGCCGCTTCATTCTCTTGTTGGATTCGGTTCATGTCACCTTGCAGTGCTTCATAGTCACGTCTAAACAAAATGTTAGAATGAGTTAAGCCAGTCTATTCTATAAGGCAAGCTATACACATCTAAATCCATCCAAACTCAATCTTTGTAACTTTCTTTTAATATTTCTAAATAGTCTACTACTATTGATCATGGAACATTATTTAGAAATATAAAGAGAAAGTTACAAAAACAAGTTCTAAATTCATCCCATAACATTCACCTGGTGCATGCAATGAGTTCTTCTTGTTCCATCATTTGCTCCTTAAGTTTTTCGACCAACTGTGACTGTTGATTGATCTCTTCATCTTTATCATCAAGTTGTTGATACAAGGTTTCCAATTTACCTTGCATGGCTGCATCTTCAACTACGCTCGAGACCGCCACTGGCACAGGCTAAAATATAAATAAATGTTTAGAATATAAAAAAGACACCCACACAAACAAACCACAGTAACCATACGTATTAAAACCAGTAATTAAATTGCTAAGTATGTCAGTATAAGTACTTAGTACAGTATATTAAATACTTATATAGTCACATTGTCCCTCCATTACTAGATTTTGTTTAAGCATATAATTAGAATATAAAAAGTAAAACGTTATTACATTTGTACTGACCGGTGCAGGTGGCTTTTCTTCAATGAATGATGTAATTGGAGTGACAGCATCAATCTCTTGTAAGTTAACCTGTTCTTCTGGTCGCACAGTTTCGCCAGAACGCCAGCGCGCCAGCTCGGCTTCCAACTTCTCAACCTATTGAAAAAAAATTGTTATCATATATACATGACAAAAATAGAATATAAACATTAATTTTATTGAAATTATAATTACCTTGCCCTTAAGCCTAGCCACCTTCTCCTTTTCTCTCTCATAACGACGTTTCCATTCTTCAGCAGTGAGTTCCTCGTTGACGCATACAACATTCTTAACCGTCTTAGCCCTTAAAATATATTTTTTCGTTACTAATGTATAAATTAGAAAAATATTTAACGTAAGTGAAAATTCTTTTAATTAATTAATGGTAACTTTATGAGTTACTGACATTGGCTGCATTATAATAAAAAATAATAAGAGTTCTCTACAATATTTGCACCCGTGAGAAGAGAAGACAGATAGCTAGTACATAGTAAGCATAGTGAATCAATTATACCTTTTACCAAAGTCGAGAGTACTTTTTGTTTCGCTTTCATTGAAAGAGGCTGGTGAACAGCAGATGACAATAGTTGTTCTGGCGTTACCTCCGAGCGACTCTTGCAATATACGAGTTAACTTTGAGTCTCTGTACGGGATGTGAGATTTGTTCCCATCCGCTAAGGCCGAAATTACGTTACCGAGGGCCGATAAAGATTTGTTAATATTCTTCGCTTCATCAAGCACAGTACCTTCAGCACCAGTTTTGGACACCTGATAAAAATTGTTTTTATTGTGGTATATCGATAATTTTTCGTTAAATAATATAATTTCATTATTCTAAATAGGTAGGTACCGCGACTTGATTCGCGTGGAAACTGTCATTTTTTATCAAAATAAATGAAATTTCTAAAGTAAAAGTAGCCAATGGTAAGTTACGCCTTATAACATTAGCTCTGCGAGTGAATGTCCCATCAAAATGAAAATAGACAGACAGACAGACAAAAAAAATTTCTAAAATGATATTTATATATATAGTACCCTATATTGTTTCATGAGCCTGTTAAGGTGTAATTTTTGACACATGTTAATATTTATTTACTTTATTACTACAAATTTTATACTATTATAGATTATTTAATGTTGTGTAAAAAATATAACAATTACCTTTTCAGAACCAGCCAAGTCCACTAGATACAATTTTCCAGAAAGTTTCTTTTGGTTTTCTAAGTTCTCTTGTTTCACATTTATGAGGAAGACAGAATGAGATCGAGATGAATGTTCGTTCATGTCTGCGGTCATGAATAAAATGTTAAAATGGAATTATTTTCTATAAAATTTTAAATTAATTTAATTACTATACATTCAACATGATACTACAACAATGTTATTGAAAACGGGATACTATTCTAACTAAAATAGATGATCATGATTATGCATGTCTAAATTATGTGATATATTATCAGTTCGTGAAGTAATTCTCATAGAAAAAAAACTGTATATATATAAATGTACCAAATACATACTTGTCACAGCAATGTGTCGATTTGATTTTCCTTCTTCTATAACTTCAAACACTTCTTCAGGACTTGACACAAATCGTTCAGTAGCACCCTTTACAAATGGAACTCTGTTTTTGTCTTCATGAACACTCAGATTGACTTTTGATACTGCAAATAATTTCTTATATAATTTACTAATTTCTAAATTAAAAATAAACAGCAATAATACAACAAAAATGAATACAGATATTTTTTACCATCTAACAAGTCTCTGATTTTGTCCATGTATATTTCAAAATATGACACTTTAATATGAAATTCAAGGTTCTCTTCCATTGCATAGATGTGATTGAAAATATCATTTACTATCCTTGGAATAATACCCTGTTTTCCTGGATCTCCTGCAATTTTAAAACAAAAACAATATTTAAATTTATTGATTGAGATAGACCTAATCTAAATAAATAAAATAAATGGAGTTGAAATAGGAACACAATTCTGAATATGGAATTTAGTACAGACACATACCACATTCATAATACAGAAGTTTATTCAGTTTAAAAAAAAAATTGGAATATTATATCCTTAGACACCATTTTTTATTAAATAATTAGTTTACTGTCAGCTTTAGCTTAGTTTACTGTATAAAATCATTTTATTAGCTGATATAAAGTCATATAGGTATAGGTTGGTCAGGGAAATAGTGTGAGTGTTGTACTGATTCTGTCTGTAGAAATGATAGTGTTATCTTTTCTTATTGATAAACCCATTGTTCTAATCCTGAATATGCGATTTTAGTCTTTGTATCATTAATTACTTGCAATTATTTACTTTCAATTATATAGTCTGTTATATATCATTTATGGCATAATGGTCCATGAACAGCTCTTTTCGTGGTTGTATAAACCAATATGAGAGTGGCATGGCCTACCACAGGCTCGACAAAGGTAATTATTGGCAGTAGTCAATTATAAAACATTATTATTATACTAGTGAAACTGGAAACCTACATTCCATACATGTCCATTCAAATCTGGCTGTTAAGGAGAATTAAAGTGACAAATAAATGTACTATGTAAAATAATTATACAGACCTATGACACCTTCCATAGTATGTGTTTTACCAGAACTGGTCTGACCATATGCAAATATGGTTCCATTGTAACCAGCCAGCACATCAGACACAATACTTTTTGCAGCTTCATTGTAGACCTTCTCTTGAGTAGCATTTGGTTTGAAAACTTTATCAAACAAATACACTTTACCCTGGAATATTATAAAAAATAAATTGTCTTGACCAAATCAATGCTACATTAATTTTACATCACACAAAACCAATAATAAAATTTGTGTTCATTGATTAGTATAAATTCATAATATATTTTGGTAAATACGTAAAATGAAATAATATATGCTAAATTTAGTGCATTAAGTAGTTTCATGAAGAGATAAAACCTTTACATTAATCATAAATGTTTAGGTTTTCAACTTATGTAGTCTCATTGAATTATTCATAATTATAGGCTGTTAGTACATATAATGTACATCTGTATAATACTGAAGTTGAAAAAAGAAAAGAATATATTTGTAAATTTTTTTAACATTTATTATTTTGTGCTTTCTGCATTGTAAACTCAAACATCAAAATTAGTAATTTTATGTTAATAATCAAGGTTCAATAATTAATGATTTGTCTAAATAAAGGTTTAATGAATTACTACCTTATTACTTGGTTACATAATTAGAGGACGTTTTTTATTTCTTATTACTTTATATGTTGCTGAGTACACATTATACATATGTGATCACCTGAATAATATTATAAATGTGAAAGTGGGTGTGTTTGTTACTCTTGTTCTTTAAGACCTTTATTAAAATATCATACAATGTGCACAAATATTGACTATCAGGAAGTATAAATATGTGACAGAATGGGGAATCATAATAATTAAGTATGTCTTAAATGGATGAAATATCTTCCATACAAACTCATGTTTCATTATTTTTGTCTACATAGAGTGACTAATCTCAATTTAAAGACATATAAAATGAAGTCATTTGTTTAATAAGGATGAACTATTAACAAAATATACATATAGTTACAAGGTTTGCTCACTATACAACATTTATTATAGATTTTCTAATAGATTGAACATTAAATCTAAGGTTTTAGATAAAATTATATTCCCCTATAATAAGAATATATTATGTTCTAAATGTTCATTTTTTAAGATAATATTACATCAATTGAAAAGGAATTCAAGCCCAAGTATTGCAATTTTAATTGTAATTTATATATTTGAATAAAAAGCCAAAAATATACCTACATTTTGTAATAAATAAAAAGATTTTGCAACAATGCAAGTTGGTCAAGAATGTGAGCATGTGCCAGATATGACTGGTTAAGCATTGTTGCAACATTTATCCCATTTATATCAAAGTAAAAGATAATCAATGCCACAGTAAAATGGAACTGATAAAGTGTGATTCAGATCAGACTAATGTAAACTACTTATTCTGAACATAAATCTACCAATTACATTTTATTATATTTGAGTATGTAAATATATCAACACAGTTTGCCAATGGGTAGCTATGTTAATATATTCCTCTTATGAGGAGAGTCCCCTGCAGGAGAATGTTAATGTAATTGTATGCTTACAGAGAATATACATATATACAGATTAACTATCTCTGGTCCAGTCAGATCACTTAAGTGAGTGTTATTAATAATAATTTTACAATTGTTCTATTTTTGAACCATTTGGTAAAAGTGGATTTTCAATAGTTATCAAATTGACAGTATTCATTTTGTACATATGGTAAGCAATATTACCATCAAAATTGAATATATGGATGTTTAGTTTTGTAGAAATTAATATATCTAGATAGGTAATAGTTTCTGTTTTAATTCATCAGTATCTTGCATTGTTATTTTACAGTTCTTGAACATTATGTTAAGATATATAATATTTGTTATGAAATAAGTACCCACCTACAAAAGTATATAAATTAATATTCTATAAATATGAGGCATATTTTAAATACGATCTCTACCGATAAATAAACTTATCAGAAGAATTGGCTAAACATAAACAAACAAATATATATAATTTAATATAACAAAAAATAAGAATGCTCAGGTCAAGGCCGTGAAGGTATTTGTATTGATTTTCGGCAAAACAAAGAAATTGGTTACGATTTCGTCAAAATACAGCATCAATCTTAAATTTACGCTATTGTAATCATAGTCAACGGAGCGGAATAGAAAAGAAAGGCCATTTCGTAGCAGGTGAACAAGTCGTAATGTATTAGTCATCATGATCTAATTTAGGGCGATGATACAGGAACACAGAATTACGTATTAAGTTTATAGAACTCACTCACCCCTATAGAAATGCAATTATCATCAGGTCCCGAAGGGAATTTCACAATAAATTTTGAACCAGCTTTTTCTTCAGAGTCATTGAGTGGCCGAAATCGACATACGACTCTAATGCTGTCTTCAGCAGCAATCTCCCGATCAGCTGCCATTATAACAACAAAACAGGATTACACTAAACACCAACAAGCGATTAAAAAATAAAATGTTCTGGGAACTTAAAACCGTGCATGAAGAACTACAAAGTTAAAAATTTTATGTCACTGAAAAATCTTCATGACAGCAACATCAAAATGTCGGCCATATTCTTCAAAGAAGAAAGGCCGTAATGCCTTTCTATTGGTTATTCTACCATCAAGTCACCAACATGGCAAAGAATATCGATTTGTTGCCAACATCTCAGACTTAATCAATAAAAAAAAATAGATTACTGACTTACCCATAGACTTGCTGTTCTATATGTCTTGTTTACACTAATCAATGTAGTATTTTTTAATCTGTATAATTAGCAGTAACTAGAGTTAAATTCGAAAATATTGTATTAAATGTCACTTTGAATTTTGGAACATTGTAAAGAGCAAACTCTCGTGAGAATATGTGTAGTAACTTTGAAGTAAATACTTATATATTAATATTATTATATACTTAATAAAACTTTAACGACAAATATTTATTTACTTGCAATTTAGTTCGTTTTACAAAGTCGAACAAAGTTGTAAATATTCATGTAAAGTCACTGACATTGATTTGGTTATCGATAGGAATGTCAGTAGCACAGAGTAATTTTGTAAAGCTAATTTAGTCTATGGTTGGTTGGGTTTGTTTTCTCAAGTTTTCTTACTTTCCTGTTGACTATTGTTTCATTTTTAGTGTATTTTTTACTATAAATTAAATTTACGTGAATATATTATAATACCAAACTATGTTTTATTCGTGATTGTTATTATTTATGTGAAACCATTGAAGACTGGTAAGTAATGCCGTAATGGCATCGAAAGTATGAAATCCTTTCAAGCCATGGCTCACAGCGACCTAATTTTCTGTAGTCTAAATGTAGGTGTATTACTTATTTAAGCTCTCGATTGATCTGAATCACCATTACATACATGTGTCAATTAAATACTTAGCAATATAGATTTAAACTTGAAAATACGACCAGAATAGAGTGCTTCCATGTTACTTGTTCAGTATATTGGTGTTGAATTTATACACAAGTACTTTTGAATGGTAAGTTTAAGTGTCAAAGTATCTTTTTTTAATGCTAATGAGATTTTCTGACTGCTGATCATTTTAATGAATTTATAACTCACAACTATAACTAACATTAAACCTCAATTGTTTTGTAACTAAAACTGAAAGTGAGTCACTAAACATTACTATTTAGAAGGTTCGTATAAAAATATCCTTCATGTAATTTAGCTTTAGAACATATGAGAATTGATGTTCACCTATCTGCTTATTATGACAACATGAGAAATAAACTGAAATTTTTATTTAGAGTTATTTTTTTATCTGAGGCATAAATATAAATGAGGCACATTATTCATGAGAATTAAGAAGTAAATCATTAATGTACTATATAACCTCTTATTGTATAAAGCTACATGAAGGCTATGGATTTATTTATTGAGAAGTTGCCTTCAATGTTGTACTGTTGTGTCGGTAAGATTTAAAATTGAGTCAAATGTCATTTAGTCATCACTAATTGGCAACAAACAGCTAACTTTGTTAAGGAGGTACAATTATCTATAACAGTCTAAACACATAACAATTATAATATAAATTTGCAACAAATCCACACTCAGTCCAATTCTTGGAATTAGTCTTGTGACAGTGAAGATAGACCAATATTGTTCACCAAAATGTATAATAAATTTTACACTTACCATATATTATGGTTATTTATGTATTAGGTAATGGAATGAGATGAGATTACTTTGTAATACCTTGATATATATTTTTGGATACATGTAGAAAATAGTCTCATAGGCAGTCTTAGATAAAAAAGAAATAATAGAAACATGTCTATTTGACAAAAACATTTCCTTCAGTTTTGTCCATATGTTAATATCTGTATGTACTATACTGCACAGACATATATAAATCTGTGAGTACTGTATATTGTTAACAATATAGACAGATGACTAACTCCTCAATATCAATTCATTGTTTTAAGTAGTCCATGAGAAAAAATTCTTGTTTAGTGACAGTGACATCTCCGATTCCACCCTTAATTCACCACTAGGGCCAAGATGGTTGCCTCTGCAGGGTAAACTAGTCACTTTAACCAAGTGGATGCATTTTTTTTTATTTATCCTGTTGAAAATCTTCAAAATACGATTCCCCATTAGAGGAAAAAAATGTAATGTAAAGGGGTGTGTAGAATTCTTATCCGGTTAAAAACCACATGATATACTTACGAGCATGTGCATTGCCAGAGTAGCGAGGTAGCGTTAGCGTTATGTTACCGCGACTCTGGCAGAACCAAGTCGAGACCTGAGCTGTAACAACTAAATGATAAGAGAATGACGCCAGAGCTGTATACATATACTGTCTAATAGTCTTTTGAATAGTTACCACACGTTAGGAAACTGGACCATATCATATATATAGTAGAGTGGATCTGAGGGTTAAGTTTGTCATAACTCAAATTCTACAAGTACAAAAAAGGTTTTCTACAACATCAACATTTAATTAGGATACTTTCAATTAAAGATATAATTGCATGCCATCATATCTGCCAGGTCAGCTCAGTAATATAATCGCATTAATGTTTTCATTATGTAAATCAATGTCAGAAGAATTCGCGCCTATTCATATAACAAAAGAAGCAAACAATAAGGCTCGCTAAAACATCGGGAATGGCTGTATGACCGCTGTTTTTATAAAAACGAGTGTCATTTTTGCAATTGGATATTACTGCACCGCGATGTCTGGGTTTTTGTTATAAGTAAAAGTAGTCATTTTTATTATGTAATATATTTGTACAGTAGAATAGAATAGAATAGAAAATCATTTATTCAAATAAACTTAATTTAAGCACTTTTGAATAGTCATAACAATTTGTTTTTTATATACCACTCGTTCGGAAAACTGTCTCATCATAAGAAGAACGAGCAAAAAACTTGTGTGTTGCTTTTTTAAATAATCCTTGTAAGTTTACATTTACAAGTCGAAACGTGTGAATACAAACTACCAACAAGCACAAATTTTTTGGGTCAAATATAAATATGCAATAAGATTAAATCAGTCGTAGTGATAAGAGCAGACCAGTCCCTACAAGCAGCACTCAATATTCCACATATGTTTATTAGAGAACGTAAGACAAAAAGGTCAACTATCTAAACTGGTCATAATATTAGGGTTTTATAACGCTGCTTTACACGAATTATAATGTTTTGCATAACCCGCCAAGCACTGTAGGCCTCTCTGGTTGAGAGAATACACAATAACATCAGAGTAAGGCATTGACGGATTCTAAAAAACATCCTGTAATAAATTCAAGTAAAGTGGTAATTCTAGACCCCCAAAGAGCTCCTATTTCATATGACCTATAGTAAAGTAAGTAAATGGGCATAAGGTATTTTTTTTATTATTAAGAATATAAATAACTGTACTAACAACTATTAATATTATGCATAGAATTAAAGAAACGAATTCTACTATAAACGAAAATACTGTATATTAGATCGGTAGTTTTTTGTTATATTTAGTAATAGCATACTACAGGTCAGGTATATTACGACCGTACTGCAAGCGGGAGATGTCATTGACCTCATCCACTGCACCCCATCACCGTTATTGTCGATATATGGAAACTGGCTACCAGGAACGAAGGATACAGTTCTGTTACTTATAGATAACAAATTAATAAGGGTCCATGAACATACTTATAAGAAATGTATATATTTACCGTTGCACAAGGAGCCTCGTATCACAGATAAGTACTCGCATGTAAAGTGGTCTTTTCCAAATACGGACTTCGGGCCTACTGGCCGATTTCAATGGTTGAATTGTGATTAAATCAAAATCGCATGTATTCGATATCGCATCTACATGTTAAGTACTTTGTTAAGTTGTTATCCCTCGCCACTCCGCAAATGGAAATAGTGATGATCCATTTTAGTTTTACATTCGCTATCCTCTGATTCATCCCTTCATGTTTTTTACAAGGTAGATTATGAATCTTTACGTACAACAATAATAATTAAATTTATAGAAAGTTATCAAATCGTTTAAACTGCACCCCAAAAAATTATAATGTCATATATGCGTTTCTATAATCTACATGAAACTACATACCCCAAAAATTATAAGTCTCGTTTCTATAAAAGTTAGATGAAGAGTTCTACAAAGATGGTACGTCAGGGCGCCTCTACGTATGTTACAGCATCACAAGTTGCATTCTAATTTAAACCGTTATGAAACCATAGGGATTACGAATCTGTATTACTGTAAACATTAAACATTCGCATGAAAAAAAATCCTTTGGTGAGCTACAAGTTTAAGGAATTCTTGATTAAAACTTCTTCATATATACCAGTTTTTTAAAGTCAATGTTTCACATGGGGATTTCAGTTTTAAGCAAGCGTTTAAATTACATCAGAATAACACATAGGATAAATTTTTCAGACGGGTGAAACAGCAGGCACAGCTAGTTTAGAATAAACTGTTTCGTTTGTCAGTTTTTGAAAGACAAATATACATATTGTGCGATCTAACGTGCTCTACTTGCCCCAAGTTCAGTAGTACTAAATGAATACTGCAAGCCCACGCCCCAAAATGTTTGCGAAACATGTCTGGCTATGCTTTTGTTTGTGCCCACATGTGGTAAAACAAATAAAGCTATGTTCAAAAGCCGGTGTAATTAAAGTTCTGTAAAGTCATCGAATATATTTCGTATAAGTACGAAATATATTTGATAATGACTTTTGGTATAATCCACATTGTTTACGGTGCACATGATTTCATTTTGGAATAGGAATAGAGACGTTGTTGATTTATAAATTATTAATTTCTGTGTCGTTCCGTAACATAGAAACCTAGGGCGTGGCTGATCCCATTCCGGTCATTTTAATATTAAAGTGTTACTTCTAAAAATTAGGAACTTAATGTTACTAACACTGGGATATAGTGGTCGGTCATCCGCTTTATGTGAGCATAATATACCTATTAATAATAGTGTAGTAAATAATAACTTGCTTACGATAGAATCATTGATCATGAAGGTTGGCCGTCAATGATGTCATTCGTCTGACCTACACAGGCATTTGTTTTGAGTCACATTGATTGGATTTATTCGTCAACAATTTTTAAGAATAGATATTTGAAATGCATGAATGTTATTTGTTAGTATTATTATTAGCACAAATTGTTGATTAAAACGTGCTCAAACAGATTTCAACCCCAATAGACTAGGTGCCGTTATTTATGTAGGTGGTCGCCCGCTGTAGATTCCCCGCCGTTATCTGTGGTATTATAAATATATAGGTTAGAACACTATTTTATTTCAATCATAACTTATGTCGTAAAGGCGTGAAAGGTGGAAAGTTAAGGTATACAGCCATGTTTTTGTTTCTATATTCATTACGTAAGTAATATTGTTTTTAGTTTTTTCTAAAATAGTGTTTTGTTTTTAGTTTATATGATATAATTTATTTAGTTTATTTATATTATATAAATGAAAAAAATAAATAATGTAATTATTAACATGTATAGGAATGTTTTTTTTTGTCATAATTCATTACTTAGTTCAATAATAATATATTATTTTTTTTTGTAAAAGTGCATGTATGTAATAGCATACATAACATGAGAAGTTTATGCACGACATAAAGAGGTCAACCGGTTATGAAAGATTTCGAGCTCGTACTGCAACAATACAGTACACCCGACATCATTTATGTGAATAAACTGGATTTAATCGACCTGCTTTATTGTAATGCATTATTTTTTTTGTACGATAAATTATAGTTTCCAATCGTGGCTTTGTAATAATTGTATTCAGTTTATATGTTCCAAGAAGAAACGGTGACGGCGGTTGCTGTATCACCGCTGACGAAGTTATTTTCTGACAATTAGTCACGCGTGTATCCGCCGCGGCCGCACTACGTGCGGGCTGAGCTGCACACACAAGCCACAAAAATTAACGTAACGTCAATTAAAAAATAAACACAGAAAATCTATGTGGAAAGAAAACCTTTTTGTGTGCTCGTTTTTATTTTACTTTTTAATATAGCAGGTATGTTATTTAATTGTTAAAAAATAATCATATCGTTAGATTTGGCGCGAGTGTCGAAATTATTATGGGTTATAAAAATAGTCTTGTATTGACAATTGATCATATTTCAGCTTAGTTTATTTAGTTGAGTTGAATCATTTATAAATCAAATGTTTTAAAGGATATGTGAAGTGCATCGCATGTCACTTATAAAGTTTGTTTGCAAAGTGTGAGTCAACATATGACAGTGGGTTGCGATAACAACACTCAGTCAGTATCGCTAGCGTCATGTGTATAAAAGTTAATTTTATTTAGATAAGCCAGAAATTTTTAAGGTAAGATCTTTAAGAATATCACTAGTATTAAGAAAACAAGCATCTAATGTTTGTGTAATAAAATATACTGTATGCGTTACAAATTATAAAATTTGTCACGTATATACTATATTTTATTTAATATATTTATATTAAAATAAATAAGTATCTTAAATATTTCTAAGGGGACTGATTAAGTAATAAAATACACTATAGAATGAAGAGCTAGTCGGACCGAGGATTTTATTTCTACAAATAATATAAACAATTTTTTTATTTTTTTTATTTATTTATTAGGATATAATACTATCACTACATAGTATAAAACAAAGTCGCTGTCGCTGTCTGTCCCTATGTATGCTTAAATCTTTAAAACTATACAACGGATTTTGAAGCTGTTTTTTTAATAGATAGTGTGATTTTAGAGGAAGGTTTATATATATATAATACTAGTACGCCCGTGCGAAGCCGGGGCGAGTAGCTAGTTTGTTATATTATAATTTAGGGACTAAAATAGACGCTCTAATTATTAGAATTTCCTTGGCTTAGACAAAATATAGTCGTAAAACGGATCGAATAACTATCTTTTATATCTTACATAAACTAGTTAGAAACATTATTGTATTTTTCCGCTAATGTTTTGTGTGTGTTGTGTGCATACCAAATACTACGATCGATTTTTTGTACGAATTGTGTAATATTTTCCTGTAGTAAAATTAGCAAAGTATTTCTTATATTTTAGATCATATGTAGAAAACTTATCAAGTAGGTTTTAAAAAATAAATTATATCTCTAAAAGCCTATTTTATAAAATAAGCTTTTAGAAATATAATTTTGTGTTCAACTTGGGTTCGGATCAATATCTGTCACGTAACTATTTATGAAGATATGTCTTTCGTTCTGCACCATCATTAGACCACAACTCCATGTTAATAACGTATTACCGAACAATTTAAAACTTTGCAAGGTCACTTTGAATAGACGAGAAATTACTGTGGATCGAGATTTTCTCATGATATTATGGCATGGGGTTTTCAAGATATACTCTATATTATAGTTTCTTAAGGGTGAGTCGTCGTCACTTTCCAAGTCTCTTTACAAGACAAATACAACAATTTCAAGTATGACTAAGTTATTGGTAATGAGTAATTTCTACGACTAAGTCCCGAATTCATCATGATACCACTTGTTAGATTTCATCAAATACTAGCCACGAAACTATGTATTTTTTATTTATTATTTCATACATGCAATATGCATTTCTAATAAAACAAATATCAGATCGAAACATGTTTTATGAGTAATATGGTTTAAACAATACTACAAAAAATGTGCTTTATATTTTGCATAGCGTACATAAAACTGGGTTATGCCGCTCTAAATTTAATGGAACATTTTGTATGTGCGTATAATATTTTTGTTGTGTTAAAATTTTGTGATCCATTTGTACTTAAAAATGTTAAAGTTGCTCATTGCTGGGTTTTCAGAGATGTGGGTAAATAAATTAAAAGAAAATTAAATTAATTACCTGCGATGTCATCTGCACACCTCCTACAGATTATTTATTTTGTATATAAAAGATAGTCTATGTCGATCTTCTTAATATCATCTGTATGATGACAGAACAGCCAGAACGAAAGACCGAAGAACGGATCTTAATAAAATCAAATTTTATTAAGATTCGTTCGTACTTTCGTATTTAAAATATTAGTATAGAAAAATAAAGTTACTACACGCATCTTAGATATGTGGTGGATGTAGGTACCGGAGTGCAGTAACGTTTATGCCCACTTGAAATCTGTTATCCACACGGTTTTCGAACGACGTATCCCACGGACGAACCTCGGTGGCGACGCTGTCGGCCTCGATATGAACGCGTGGGCGACGCCCTTTCTCGCCGGCCGCCCACAGGTGCGAGCTCTATATGTCCCGTATCCGTACTCCACGTGCGGTAGTTTACTACTCAAATTCATTGATCTACTTGTTACGTCACTGTTCACTAATTCAGATTTCATTATTTACTGTAAAGTTTCTATCTATTTAATTATAGAGAAACATAACGATATCTCGGTAGTATGAGCTACATATTTTGTACTTACGTAATCTCTACTTCCTTGTCCTTTTCCTTATCCTTATACACTATATAACGAGCACAATTTGACCATAATTCTTGTGTTAGGAACATATTATGGCAACGTGTATAACCAAGTGGTGAGATCGTAACTCCTGTATTGCGTTTTAGTATCTGTCTCGCCATGGCTTTTCATATAACTTTAAATAATCTTTTAGACTGTTACAACACAGAGCACAACACACGTATCTACCCACGTTAGAAAATTTTACTTAATATATAATCTGTGTGTAACTAAAATAATGATACTTTCAAATAATAAAATATATTTTAATAGTTGTTGTAGATTTCCATTTACATACGTTTATACAATTTGGAGTACAAAATAATTGTGCACCTTTTAAGTGATTATATGTAGGCATATCATGTCTATATAATGTTATTTATTGTTACAGATTTTTTGATCTGACAACCAAAACCGCAAAAATGTGCACACCATCTAATATATTACGTGCATGTGTGTTGGTGTGTGTATTGGCAACCAGTTGGGCGCAGTACGCTGAACAGATGCTAGCACAGAACCCGTGCTCCAGCAAGACCACATGTAGCGATTGTATTAGGACAGCCTCTTGTGCGTGGTGCTATGCTGCCGAATTCAACGGGCCCCGATGCTTCAACCCCTCCATGGAAGGTGGTACGGGAGGGTGCGATGAAGCTTACATATTCAACCCGGATAACGATCTAGCTACCACGTCGAGTAGGGAGCTCAGTAGAGGTGAGTATAATAAAAAAAGTTCTTTTAAAAACACTTCTGAAATAAGTACAACTAGGAATGTTTTTTTAACTGACTTCAAAAAAGAGGAGGTTCGATTCAACTGTATTGAGACTTTTTTATGTGTTGAAGTATACCTCAGAACTTTTCTAAATGAACAAAATTTTATTTTCTTTAAAACGAGTACCTTCTCGTGTAAATTTGAGTAACATCTAACCATTAGTTTTTAAGTCATCCTTAATAAAGGATATTTAACATGGTATTATTGTATGAATGTTTATGTATGTAACTAAACTGAAATGGGGCCGTTCAAGTATTACGTAAGCACAATAGGGGGGTCTTTGCTTTGCTTATTTTGGGTGACATAGGGGTAGGGGAGTCTAGATGATGATTACCTCTCGGTAGTTATTTACTTTTTTACACGAATGGCAACCTTTACACTGTCTTTGCTAAAAAAAATACATTAACCGAAAAATGTTTACGTAATCATGGGGGGATAAGAGTTTTGATTACTTTTGTTGACAAGGGTGAAGAGGGAATGGGGGAGGGGGGTAAATAATTGTAATAAATCTGCTTACGTAATACTTGATGGGCTCCAATGGTGGTGACATCGTATCGGGATATTTTCGTCAAAACTAAAGAAGGGTTTACTCCTATAATAAACTTGTCAAGGATTACGATTTTTATATTAATATATTATGTATTTTTTAAACCATTAAACTGTAGTTTATTCCCTTCATATGGAAGGGATTCACAATTCGACACGATTTTTTTAATGTATATGTTTTGATGTCTTATAATTTTTTTTCTGTGTTAAGAAGCGTTATGTGTTAATAAGCGTTATATGTGAGTAAAATTTATTTTCTTGTAATATATAAATATATGTTTTGACTTAACAATATGCTGTAATTTAATGTAGAAATTATTATGTCTTTAAAGCGAAAGGCCGTAGCGGAATGGGTTCGTCATTTTCTGGGAGTGCCCAAGGATCAAGTTTCGCAGCTGGAGGAAGCGCTGGAGCTGGTGGGGCCGCGGGCGCCGCCGGTCACGGCGAAAACTTGGTACAAATTAAACCCCAGAAGGTCGCTCTGAAGTTAAGAATGAGTAAGTTTATACTACACCTAGTTGTAAACGTACTGATGACCCGCTCGATGGTAATTGGTAACTGCCGTCTGATATCATGTTGATAGCATCATTATATATATTATTCAAAAAGGTGTGATTTTTTCATGTTTGAGCGGGTTTATTAGTGCTACACAACCATAACAAACGCATGCTCGTATAGCATGATCTACTACTTAAAAACTTAAACTCCATGTATGTTGCACCTCATGAGGTCTAAAGGTAAAACATTTTTAACACAAGGGCTTTGACTAAATTTGACGTTTTGTATAAGGGCATTCAAATTCAGCATTCTCTTTGTGGATATCGACTGAAACAACGAATGATTCATATTGTCTCAGAGACACTTATTTTTATAGGTTATATAGGTTTATCTGATTGCAATAAAATATTTATATTTCTAAATAATAAAATCCGCTAGATAGGCTCATTAACAACAAGTAACTAATATACTGTTTCTATTCAGAAATACTATAATTTTATGTACCTTATTTTACAGATCAAAAGCAAGTCCTATCCTTTGAGTATTCTCAAGCTCAAGATTATCCAGTAGATTTGTACTATCTTATGGATCTCAGTCGATCAATGAAAAACGACAAAGAAAAGCTTAGTACACTTGGCAGTTTGCTGTCGAGCACTATGAGTAACATTACATCAAATTTCAGAATTGGTTTTGGATCTTTCGTGGATAAACTTGTTATGCCTTATGTGTCAACAGTACCTAAAAGGTAGGTTCTCTTCATAAACTACAACTATATATATATATAGATCTTAATGATATTATAAACGCGAAAATTTGTGAGTATGGATGTTTGTTTCACGCAAAAACTACTGTGACGGATTTAGTTGAAATTTACAGTAGTATAGATTATGCATCAGAATAACACATAGTGTATATTTTATATTGAAATTTATATACTTAAAATTAACGCGGGTAAAACCGTGGCCATAGCTAGTGATAAATGAACTGACGATCCATTTGATGATTAGTGCCAATTTTCGCTTAAATACATGAATTTACAGTATAACAAACATCACGTGACACGTCGTCACGTAATGCCTCGTACTCTCTATTTACTGCCATGATTCATCCTTCAAACTAAAACACGTTTTAATAAGTTAGCGGCTCAAATAAAATAGGTAAGATCGGATTATTCACCAGAGGTTTTGTATAATGTCTACATCGGTAAGGTATATAACAACTGTATTAAAATATTGATTGAAGTATTTCCTTTCGCAGTTTGATATCTCCATGTGATGGTTGCGCTGCACCGTACGGCTTCAAGAATCAAATGTCACTTAGCAAGGACACATTCTATTTCGATGTAAGTCTCTTCTTTGAAAACATATTTTATATACATATTATCTCCTCTCAAAAGTATTTTTTTAATTATTTGTGATAATGGAACGGCACACCTGTCTGCTCTAACGGTATACGTTGGGGGATACCAGTGGAGGATGGTAGGATGAATTGTCATCATCCACAGGTGTCTCACACCCTGGTAGGTAGTTAGTCCATCGTGGCGCATTACACAAAAATTCACTCAGAAATAAAACCTACGATTGTTTCCAGAGGGAAGAAAGTGGAGGTGAACTCAAGGGGTGCCTATTCCCCATTATTAACAATCCCCGCCCTCCCGTCAACACTCATATTGTGGAGTGCAATAACAGCCATATTTGATAATGACTTTTAAAATGTAAAGCCAATTGCAATCTAAACAAATAAATAAAAATAAAGTGTGTATAATTTCAAATAATCAGCTCCTTACTAAAGGTATAATATACAAAAGTATATACCGTACATATACATAAAAAGATTGATTTAAAAATTTTTGTCTGTCTGCCTGTTTGTTCTTGTTAATCATTAAGACAACCGGACCGATTTTGATGGAACTTTTATTGGAGTTAGTTAATGTTATAAGAAGTATCTTGGATCACTTTTATTTTAGAATTATTTTTTATTATAATCCCACGCGGACGAATTTGCAGGTAACAGCTAGTTTGTAAATAAATATCCAACACTTGAATGATTATATAAAGTGTACTGAAATTCAGTTAAAGAAGGTCTATAAAGAGGTGAATATTGAATTTTATATATTGTATTTTATTTTTATAAATATGATTACATTAATAGACTAAATAAATTAAAAACAAAATTGGCTTATCAAATTGATGTTTGTATAAAATCAGAATTACTGTCTCTGTAATAAAGAGATAATTTATGTGGATCAGCATAATCCCCACTGCTAATTACTTCTATATTTGGTATGTCCCTAGAATATATATGATAAACGGATATATATTTTATATACCTACTTATATTTATTATTTTGCAAGTTCTTTTGTACTTTAATATTTGTCATTATAATATTATTGTGCTTGTCATATACATTTGGAATTGTACTAATGGCATAAATTAATTGACAAAGCAGGAAAATGCAAATATTGTGTACTAAAAATACAATATTTTATATATATTACCAATAGGTTTACTTCTTAATCATAATCAAATTATTACACATATAATTTACTTCTTTATGTGATCCATATAGTTATATAGACAAAATATATCGAAAATATTACTTACTTAATATATATTTATTGTTTATATATCTTTACAAATACAAATGTTTACTCTGTGTTATCGTAGCCTAGATCTATGTATGTATGTGTGTTATTAT
Source organism: Achroia grisella (assembly GCF_030625045.1). NCBI lineage: Eukaryota > Metazoa > Arthropoda > Insecta > Lepidoptera > Pyralidae > Achroia > Achroia grisella. The sequence goes on from NW_026712938.1 coordinate 1,485,721, forward strand.
TATTATTTTATTATATCTATTATATATGAAGGTATCCGCAGAATACTAGCGTCGTGGCATCCCGTCCCGGAGACCTATTTGGTACTATAAAATTAATATACACCGATAAAATGTAAATTAATATTTAATAATTATTTTCAGTATGCTATGTACCAAATAAACAATTTTCTTTCTTTTCTCTCAAATAATATAAAGAGAAACTACTGGACAGATTTGAAAATTTTCGTTTACCATTAGAATCTTACATTATCACTGATGCACATAGGCCATAGAATATTTTAAAAAATATTGGTGAATGATATGAAAACTTCGATACTGTATGTTCAGTTATGTTCAGTACATATTATCTTTTCACACCGAACATGTCTTTATATCGCAAATAATATATCGGAAATTATTAACAATAGAGAAAAGTAATGTACTATAGTTTTATGGAGGACATAAATATTCGTGGGTGTGTGTTAAAATCTATAATTACATTTTTTTTGTTAAATACTCTTGCAAAGCCGAGGAACACCGCAGTCTCTTATATTTGTGATAAGAGACAGCTTTACGACTGATAATGAAGTCGAACAGTGATTTAGATATCACCTCTCTAAAAGATCAACGCCAGAATTATAAAGTTTTTATGTACGTGTACTATGTAGGTAGTACCTAAATGTATAGACTAATGGATAAAATATTATAAGTAATAAAATGTATCATTGTGTATATCGCACCAGATTATCAAACAAATATATGTAGAGCATGAGTTCAATACAAACTGAAGTTATTTTCAAATAGTGGAGTTTTAAAATAGACGGAAACTACTTTACGAAACAATTATAGATTTTAAAACTTTCCCTTTAAATACTCATTTTTTATATTGTTTGTCGTGACTTACCTCTAATGCAGACTACATGCAAGAATTATAGTAACTCTGTAATTAATAAGTCTACTTAATTTGATTTAAGTTAATATTTGTTATAAAAATGTTGCCATCCGGTGATATTTTTCTACTGCTGCCTTGGCGTATGTGGGAAACGTTTTAAGATACAATGCATTAGAATTTTGTTATATTATACTATTTTGAAAATACTACTTTAAACTTGTTTCACGGCTGTATACAATTACCTATGTTATATATACACCGCAATAATATTATGAGTGCCCTATATTTTGAAATACAATAGTCACTGATCACGGTTCGAATGACGACGCATGACAGCGTCGAAATATTGGGAGTTTATAAATAATAAAATCACAGCAAATGGTTCGTTTATATAATGTGTAATTTGATTATTATTTTAATATAAATTTATTTTTAGCAAGCGGTAGCGAATGCTGACGTATCCGGTAACTTAGATGCCCCGGAAGGTGGCTTCGATGCCATTATGCAGGCTGTCGTATGCAAAAACGAGATCGGCTGGCGAGACCAAGCTCGTCGTCTGCTTGTATTCTCAACCGACGCTGGCTTCCATTACGCTGGTGACGGCAAGGTGCGCTTGTTCTTCTTATTGATTCTCTTCACTTCTTCAGCAGTTACAATCATAATTATAAGTGTAATATATATTTTAAATCCCTATTTAATGGAGTCTAGAAGTTTTATGATATGTTTCTCACGTTTGGTTTTATATTTCTTATACTTACAACTACTGAGTTTAACATATCAGCTTGTAAGTCTACATCAATCGCATGTGTTCACTTCATTGTTTAATCATTATCTATTGATTTTGAAATACTACAAGTTAGATTGTATGGAGTTTTATAATAAAAAAAATTATATAAGGTATTGTCCAGCAATATGTAATCACCGTGACAACTATTTTACGCGTTTATTATTAATCAATCAAATCACAATCATATTCAAATAAACTTAATATAAGCACTTTTGAATACTTTTATTCTAAGAATACGCTCATTTGAAAAATATACTCACATGAAGAAAGCGCAAGAAAATTTTGATTAAATGTTGTAAAATATAGTTATATTATAATTGTTAATATATTTTTATTTGATTTAGCTCGGTGGTATAGTGCAACCCAACGACGGCGAATGTCATATGGAAGACAACTCATACACGCACTCGACTCTCCAGGACTATCCTAGCATTTCACAGATCAATCTAAAGGTATTTTATTATTTACTATTAACACTTATAGTGAATAGGATCTTTGGTTCACAACTTGTAATTATTTGTACACACGGTTTAGCACATTGCTTTACTTCTGATGGTCCCGAGTTCGATTAAAAAATATTTAAGTATTTGTATCAGTTGTCTATAACACAAATTCTGCTTAGGTTGGGATTAGATGATTGTGAATTTTCCAGGGTTATTATTATAAGTATATGTTCATTCTGTGGCGCCAGGTGAAGGAGCATGCGATCAACGTCATATTTGCGGTGACAGCTGAGCAGATCAGCGTGTACGAACAATTAAGCAAACATATTGAGGGGTCCAGCAGTGGTGTACTCAGCAACGACTCGGGGAATGTCGTCGAATTAGTTCGTGAACAGTATAATGTTAGTATATTGTTCTCTAATTGTGTTTTCTGTTGAAAAAGTCTACTGTATATATAGTAGAATGCATGTGATTATGATACTATCTACTCTGATAGTAACATACATTCATAATAGACTATCTAACAGTAATCAAATATGATTCACATATTTTTTTAATAAAATAAAAAAACCCAAAACGAAATGTCAGTTTTCTATGAGGAACTACGGCTGAAATTTTTAACGGTTTTATATAGTAATTATCTGGTGAGTATATTGATATCTACTATTTATCTTAATATCATAATGATAGTGACCAACCGTAGATTTGTATATATTAATATAATATAGAGTCTAAGTCACTGTAAAGTAATGTACCCATTAAGCGGTGAAATAATTTCTCCCTGTAAGTGTTGTTTCCGGTTGACTTTTCTCTTACCAAAATACTTTCTTTTTGAAATATTAGTCATTGTGTGTAATAGATAAGTCTCCAGAAGTGTTCTACTGTTTTACTGTATGTATTTCGCCAGTTTTATTGAGATTAGCTCACACTTTTTAGAGAATAATTCTATATAGATTCGATATAGACAATAATTGTTTTAGGTTCTGTTACACTGATGAAGTATCTCTGATAATAGTTTTATATATTTTCCTTGTACAGACACTGATCAGTTATTCATCTTATTCACTGAACTATACAAAGCATACAATAATAATACAATATACTTTGGCACATTGTAGAAAATTACGTCAACTGTGGAGATGAAGGATACTGCAAGTGATGCCCTGCAAATAAACTATTATTCATCGTGTCTGGGAGGCAAGGAGGTCGTGCAAACAAACAAATGCGATGGCCTTAAGGTAAGATTACACCGACAAAAAACAAACACTTTTAATTAGTTTTAATTTAATAGTCTGCAATGATATTCTGTAAATATTCCTTTACTACAGGTTTAATCCCTTAATGCGTGGAAACATTTCAATTGTAATCAAACAATAGTTTTATTAATAATGGGATTGCGCTTTCTATAGTGCAAATACTCTGCTAATGTCAGGGCATAATTTTATTTGTTAATTATAATTATTCTTTCCTTTTGCTCTTTACTGTCATTGCAAATTAAAAAGACCTGTAGATTTATATGCCTTTGATTAATGTGTATTAAACTCTTATTTTTTCATATTTCATGGCTTACAGTTACTAGGCCAAACTGGGGTAATTACTAACATTTAATAAATATATTAGTACTAATTGATGTATGGTTTATAGATGAGAATATAAAATAAATAGTTATATGTTCATTACACCTAATACAAGCACTTTTAAAAAGTGACCTATATGTACCTGGTATAATCAGATGCATAATGCAGTTATAGTTACAAAGCATGGATATAGCTTTTTCTGTTTTCATATAATATACAACTGTAAAATGTTTAGGAGTTGTGTAAATACAATGTAACTGCTAAATAATATGTAATTTTGAGTCAAAATGTTATGTATATTTCTTAACATTATTTCATATAAACAGGTAGGAGATGTCGTTAAGTTCACCGCTGAAATAACACTGAAGGAATGTCCCAAGGATCCTAGCAAATGGAAACAGATGTTCAACATCTACCCAGTCGGAGTATCCGAAATGTTGAATGTAGAAGTAGAAATGGTCTGCGATTGTCCCTGCGAACATAAGAATCACTTTGTAAGTTAATTCATTATTGCATTCATAATTTTTTGCCAGCGTAAATTCGGATAACAAAAGGTTGTTGGACTTTGTTTTGAACTGTAGCATTAGCCATATTATATTTTTTCGCTGTCTGAGTGGATCTCACCTTCTCTGTCTGACAGCCCAAATGCTATAACTTACCTAATTAGCTGACGGTGACTGCGGGATTGAATTGTGACATGATTAATAAAAAAGTAAAAAATGTAAAAAAGAGAATGGTATAATTTTATTTTTGTATATTATAAAATATTAAACTATCTTAAAGAAATACTGTCATTTATAAAATATTACAATATACTTTGTAATGCCTGTTGTACGGGGTTGTATGTTTACAGGGGAATCATAGAAATATTAGTCCAAAATTTTATAATTCTGTTACTAGAAATCTATATCTCACAAGAATATATAAACCGAAGTAAATAAAAATGTTGTTTTCAAAATCCTTGAATATGCATAGAAAATACATGCAGTATAAAATCATGTAGGCCGTATTCGTGTTTGCCTCTCAAATTTCATTAACAAAAATGATACCTATATTGAATTTTGTCAACTGACTAATGTAGTTGTGTCTTTTTTTCTTATAATACTGTACCTTGTGTGTGTGTGCTTCTGTAACGCAAATAAAAGTTTTATCTATCTATAATATGTACTAATTTCTATGACGACAGGCGTACAACGACAGTCCGTTAGTGTGCAGCGGGCATGGAATCTCTGCGTGCGGCGTGTGTGTCTGCGAGCCGGGCCGCTTCGGCAAGGGCTGCGAGTGTTCCGCACACGGCGGCGTCTCCCTCGAACAAGAGCGCGGCTGTCGGCCCACCAACGCCTCCACTGGCCCGCTTTGCTCGAGCCGTGGAACCTGTATCTGCGGCGTCTGCGAGTGTGAGAAGATGGATGATCCAAACAAGGTTGGTCTATAGAAATAAAACTTCTACACTGTCAATTGATGTGAGTGATTGCACTTTACTATTTCTTGTGATCACTCTTACGCGCCTTAATCAATTTAAAAACTTTATTTTTTATTTTCCGTAAACACATTTAAGATTATTAATTATCAATGTCTGTAGCGGTTTAGCACATTGCTCTACTTCAGATGGTCGAGGATTAGATTCTTCGCACGGTACAAACATTTATATTTATGAGTATGGTTGTTTGTATATCGGTCTGACTGTTTTCTGTATATATTATCTATGTATTTACAAAAAAATATCCATGTATTAATATTAGTTTTGTAGTACTCATAACACAGACTCTACATAACTTGGGACTATATGGCGCTGTGATAATTGTCCAAGGATATTATTATTATTATCTTGATAGTTACAACATTAACATTTAGAAAAGTAGTAATAATGCGGATGTATATCACAGGTGATATCTGGTCCGTTCTGTGAGTGCGACAACTTTACCTGCGATATGAACCACGAGAAACTGTGCTCGGGCCAAGGAGAGTGCGTGTGCGGCCGCTGCAATTGTCGACCGGAGTACACGGGACCTGCCTGTCAGTGCTTGCTCGACCAGAAGCCCTGCATTTCGCCAGGTAAATTATATAACAATAAATATCAAACTCTCTTATTGTTTTACTACTTAAAGTTATATATAAAAAATATAAATTTCTTAAGAATTCCTTTGAACTAGATTTGAACAGTAGTAATTTTATTTATTTATTTATTAATGGCTCATATTATAAATATGTCTTAGATTAACATACATAATGAAATAAATATAAATCTATGTCTATGTATATGGTCACGGCACTGACGACGGCAATCTGCCACGGTAGCGCAGAAAGACCACCCCCTTGGGTCAGTAGTCCTTCCTTCATGAAGGTGGGCAGCATGTTAGTTGGGACCCGGGCTACAAACGCCTTGAAACTCGGTTTGTGATTCGACTCTGCGTCATCCTCAATGTCAGGTTACTCCTGGTCCGCAAATAGTCGACAATGTCCTGTATTGAAGAAGTATAGATTCATAGGTTAAAAGTTATTAAATATAGGTTTAACAAAGCCTTCTTTTGTTTTAGAAAACGGCGAGATTTGCAGCGGTAATGGAAAATGTGTATGTGGACAGTGTGTTTGCAATGTTAACGACAATCGCCACTATTCTGGAAAATATTGCGAGAAATGTCCGGTAAGAAACATTATTAATAATATAATACTTGAAGTCGCAATTTAAGATATATATATATATATATATATATATATATATATATATATAAATTTGAATAAAGTAATATATGTATTTATTATTAGAACAATACTAATATGAAATTAAATGACAGGTCTCAATAATTACAATTACGTATCTGCAGTACACAATTTTTAATTCTATTATAATAGTCATATTTCCCGGTGTAGATTTTGTACGAAACATGATATCTTAATCCTTCAGAATGGAAACTTAAAAGCGTTACAATGAATGTCACATGATGAGGTGATGTTTATGGTACTGTTCATGCATATAGACATCAGTTACACAGTGGGGGAAAGACATTGTTAGCAATGTATGTAATGGTACATTGACCTCTATTTGGCTTCCCCTGGAAATCGTTGTGATAAATTTCTGTTGAATTTATGATGGGCTAACTGACCTGACGTCATGTACATTTTATCATGCTCCACTAGTGTAAACCTTTACGCAGGCGGGAGCATCATTCCATTGTCATCAATAAAAAATAACACACAGCTGTGACAAGGACAAGGGAAAAATTATAAAATTAATTAAGTATGGTAAATGGATGATGTGCAGACTTGTCCGGGTCGCTGCGGCGAGTTCAAGGAGTGTGTACTCTGCGAGGTGCACAGACGCGGCCCGTTGTTCCAAGCCGACAAGCCCTATGACGAACAGTGCGGCAACTGCTCACTCTTCCCCATCGTGGAGGAGGGAAAACTCGTAGGTTAGTGTCAAATCAACATTAATATATGTTAGGGTACAGAGGTACATGTTTACATTAAAAAAATAGCCAAGTTTTAATAGCAAGAATTTTACATGTTTTGGAAATAGCGCTATTTTAAAAAATGTGTTGATTAAGTATACGTGTATATTTTACAAACGATGTTTTGTGCGCTAGTTCCGCTGAATTGTCTGATACTGAAATAACCGACTTTAGACTCGCTTGATCAATTTTATAAAATGTATATCTTGTTGTACCAATTGCTACAGCGTTTGTAGCTAATTTGTTGACTTAAAAAACCCACGTCAATATCACTTATACCTGCTTTCATCTATGCTGTGTCGTTACATGTAATGATTTATTTTTACAGCTAACGAAAATCAAAGCGAACACTTATGTAGTTTTTACGATGATGAAGACTGTCTCTACTTGTACGTGTATTCATACCCCGAGTCACACGAGGTGCATATCAGAGCACAGAAGGAACGAGATTGCCCCAAAAAGGTAGGATTTTATTTTCTGTAAATACATATTTAGCTGTAGAGCCCCTTAGCTTAGTTAATGAAGCGTCAGCGAATTGGAGTTAAATATTACGTACTGTAGCGGATCTTAAATAGTGGGCGGTGTCGAACGAAGACGACTGACTATTAGGATTTTTTATCGAATGGTAAACTGTTACCGTAGATTACGGGCGTCTGAAACAGCAGGGGTGTCACACGCGTGTTGCCGACCCTTGAGTAACCTTGAATGGGGTTTTTCAAGAAGGGTATATATACCTTCTTGAAAAACCCCATTCATTCAATCATTCCACAATCTAAGAGTACGCGAGATGAAGCCTCTCGTAAGGTGTCTGTCATTATTATTAACTACCATATTAAATAACACTGGACTTCTTCATCGGAAAAGGCGATTTAACAAAAAAAAAAACAATGTGACCTAGTAGATTAGTTGATCTATAGTAAATTGTTTATGATTCATATAACTATATGTTTTATGTATGTTTGTGTAGGTATTCATTTTAGGCATAGTATTGGGCGTGATTGCGGCCATAGTGCTAGTGGGGTTGGCGTTACTTATGTTGTGGAAGATGGTGACCACAATACACGACCGCAGAGAGTTTGCGCGATTCGAGAAGGAACGTATGATGGCTAAGTGGGACACGGTAAGTTTTTAATATAATAATTATCTATATCATTAAATACATTGAATTTCCTTTGTTCGAATAATTTAAATATATTTGAATAATTTAAAATACACATTAAGAATATATAAAACGAATGTTTTATACAGTATCGTTTGGAAAACAAAACAGATTTAAGATGTAAGTGAAGATGCTTGTGTTGTAATAAATGCTATTATGTTCTAATTTGTTTATTCACAGGGCGAGAATCCCATTTACAAGCAAGCGACATCGACGTTTAAAAATCCTACATATGCTGGGAAATAATGATGATGTAAGAAGTATTACTGTCACAAGTGTAGGGTCAAAGATGTTAGTTTAGGACGTAGATTCATGTATGTATTGTGAGTCAAGTATGAAAAGTAACATCGGAGAAACATGCAATTAAGGTGGAGATGCTTTTCCAATGATATATTTATAAAGTTGCCTTAACCTGTGCCTTTCATATTTATATAAAAGATGCACGAAAACAGATAGCATCCAAGGAAAATATTTTCAGTAAGACAATGTAATTAATAAGAATATTCTATCGTTCAACTAAACCAATAAACTATAAAATTATTATTGTAATTTTTTAACTGTAACCAGTTGCTGTGTCTATATGTTTATTAAAATTTGCATCGTAATATTATAATGCAAAATGGGCCTGTTAATCTCAACGATATTATATAGTTATAATATATTGTACGCTTTTTGTACTTATGTGTGTGAATGTTGTATGTACTTATTTGTTTTGTGTGGCTTGGATAGATGTTTGGCGTCTAGGAAGTCATGTTCAAATGTGTTAACTTAATAACATGAACCTACTATTATAATTTCTAATAAATTATATTTAACTGTTACACCTCTGCTTTGTTAGTAAAATTAATTTGATAATGTTTCTCTGTGTCTAATGAAGTGGACACCTATCTTTTTATGCATAATGACTGTAACCTCTACACACGTTGTTTCTATAATAGTGGTTGGTCTCTTTTGAGAAAAAAGAGAACAAAACAGTTATGTAGTTAAAATGTATTATATCTTTTTTTCGGGAATAAGGAGGTTAGTTTATTATACACTTCAAAAAGGTAGAGGCTCTTAATTCCAATATATTAATAAGTGTCTATGTTACGTTATGTATCCACCACTTGTGCACTGATTTTACTATGATTATTTTACAATTGAATATATTTGCTGTCATGATGATTTAATTCATTTTTATAAATTAATGTTTAATTAGGTAATATTTTATGTTAAAAATGCTTGTTAAGCACATACTTATGAAATCTTCGCCAAGGCGAGATTAGTATAGCAGTGGCACTGCATATATCTGTCTCGGTCTATTAAGCAACTCAAATCGACTCTATTCGACTGCAGTACTCACAAAATAAAGTGCTCAATGCGCTTAATTTTTTTTTATGACATGGTAGGTTGAATTTAATACACGTTTATATGTGTGAGTGTTCACTGCCAACAACTAGTGTTTTGTGCACGAATTAGAATAGAAATTTATATAGAAATAGGTTTAATATGGCTTCCTACTTTACTCGGTGCCTTATATAACAATAATATAAACAAAAATAGTGCCATCATTAATAATTCTCTAAGTTAATGTTTTATCGTATTTAATAATAATTTGTTTGTAATGTCTATTATTCTCCAAAATCATTGACACATTTTATATGCAAAACATTGCATTTTTTATTGTATGTTTTTTAACATTTTTTTATAATGATAATTAATATATTATTATACACAATAAATTTATTATTATTGTAATTATGTACGACAATAGTGAGCGAGATTATCTATTTTGTGATTAAATATAATATATTGCTTGCCAGAAGCTCAGACGAGCGACTTTTGCCCATCGAAGTCAAAAATCCTAGTATATCACGCGGACTCTTGTAAATTGTATACTCGTATATGCTTTGTGTTCCAAATATTTCGACGGTTCGTCTAGGACAGTCCCTCGTCAGTGCAATCCTTTGTATTAAACTTTAATGGACGCAGTAACATATGTCTTATCGACTTTCTTGAAATCATGTAAAATGAATATTATTATTTTTTTTTATAAGGCAACACTTTGTTGCCGACCTTTATGGAATATTGATTGAAGCTGTATTGTCGAAATATGTATCTCGTTTTTTTATCTCGTTCTAAGTCATCTCAATTATTTATATTGAAAATGTTTTTTGAAGTATTTTAAGCTTATTAATTTAATAAAATTTTATACATTTTATTGAACCAGATTTAAGTGAAAGTAACTAATATGAAAATCATCTATTTGTACATAATTATTCTAGTTTTAGTATAAAATTGTCTTCGAATAGCCATGGACTCTAATAGTAGCTAATAAAAAATAACTCTACATTGTCTATTATTTACATTATGTTCTATATATATTTAGAAATTATATTATATACTAATATTTTATCACTATATATAGGAAGAGATAATGGAATGACAAATACGATGAACAAATGAATAAGGAATGAAATTCCGATTAAAACAGACCTTTCTACATTCATCAAACTGGGGCAAAATGTACATAAGCATGTGGGCACAGTTTGATCTATTGGAATAAAACCTAAATAGAAAAAAAAGACCGTACCTTAGCTCCACTGCAGATTAAAAAAAGTAGTACAGTACTATACACTATACACTGTATACCTCCCCTTTTACGGTTGAAGGGGCCATCAAAGCTTCATTACATAGAAATAAACATTGAGTGGCAAAAAGTAAAACTTCTTACATCAATGTGTCTGTTCGTGTGTCTATTTCTAACATGTGTGGTAAAAAACTACTAGTTCCCCTATATTTGTTGCTTTACAAAGTCTTTAACCATTTGACTAATTTTATTTTTCATTCTATATTTACTAGGACATGGTTTGAATAATTGAAAGATGAAAGGAAATGTTTGAAAGATCGTACGTAAAAGTGAAAGAAGTGAAAAATTTGGCGTAAGGAATCGCAATTTTAAAAAATGACAGTAGTGATAGATGTTTGTATTGCAAGGGGAGATTGCGTCTCATTTTTTCTATATGACATACCCATGAGAAATCGAGTCAGGCATCAATTTATAATATAAAATGCACTATAAAACTATAAATAGAACAGATACCTATGAGTAGCGTCAATTTCGGCCACTTATCGAGGCCTAAATGATTTTTACGCTTTCCCGCGCACTAGGGATGCTTAGCTGGGCTACCCTTTAAGATCAATCTTATTAATTTTAGACTTGTTTTCTTCTAATATAGTGACATCATTTGAAGACAGGAAGCTATATAGTAAAATAGGTATATTTTCCGTTAAATCGTGACATAGCCTCGGGCAGCAGTAAAAATTAAAAATTATATTTTCTCAATGTTTTCCTTTTACGTCAATTACTGAGTGAATTCAAAATTTCTTTTGAACTCTGAATGCTCATAATGAATTAATTTGAATAATATTTATGGTATGTTTTCATTTCGCCCACATACTACTTATTTAACACAATTCCTAAAGTGCTGATATGAGTACTTCAAAACCTAAAAAGTACCTAGGTACAATGATGTTGGCAGCCTGGGTAGTCTAGTGGTGTAGCACTCTGCTTTACTTCCGATGGTCGCGGGATTGAATATTACACGGTACAAAAGTGTTTTCACGAGTATAATTGTTTGTATTGGTCTGAGTATTTATTATGTATATTTACTGAAAAAATGTATTTATGTATTTAATATCAGTTGTCTAGTAAGTACACGTAACACAAGCTCTTAGCCTGGGACTAGATGGTGCTATTAATGATGAATGCTCTCAACATAACTTCAAATGATTTACAAGGTCAAATCAACGTAAAAAGTAGGTATGTCTCTTGGTGCGAATACGAAAACACTTTGTTCCATTATATCGGTATACTTGAGGTACCTACTGTAAATTAGGATTTGTTCTCGCAACACGAGTTTGCGATACTAACATTAAGATACGTGTATGTTAAATAAGTATGTACTTATAGATATTTAATTTTGTTGAAATAAACGCAGCGTGGAAATGGGTTTTATATGTACCTAATTAGGTATGTATGTAGCATATTAATCGAGTTATAGTACATTTACATTAACATTTAGTTGAAGGTGTGTTCATTTAGTATAAATGTGGTAAGATAAAAGCATTAAATGTTATTTACATGCTGGACCAGTTTTGTTCTATTACTATTGTATTTTTTTCATATATAAATGTAAAGCGTTGGATATCGCCAGGCAACAAAAAATTAGATTTTCCGATACAGTTTAATTTTTATTTTGCATTAAATATTTCAAGACGATCAAATCCAATTCAAATTCAAAATTCAGCTCGGTATATAGATCCAATTGAGAAGAACTGGCAAGAAACTCAATTGAATTACTTTTTTTTTTAAATCCAGTTTATTTACAATGCATAGGTATTTATATAGGTGTCTATGTCTAACATTAAATGAAAATCCCGAACATGAAAACTATTGCCATGCACGCTCGTCATTCAAGTAATCGTTTAGTGAGTAATAGGCCTTGCTATATGATTTAACAGATGTTTTGAATTTATTTAAGGGTAATTCCAATATATCCTTTGGTATCTTATTGTACATTTTTATACCTATTCCCATAAAAGACCTATTGACTTTTTCTAAACAATATTATGAACATTGCTGTTTTTTGGAAATAAGTCACGATTTTTATGAACATATAGGATATTTGAATATATAAATTGAGAAGCAACGGTGACAATATTTACCTCTTTGAATTTCTCTCTTAATGAGTCACGACTCTTCATACAGTAGATCGCTCGAATGGCACGTTTTTGTAATATGAATATATTTTTAATATCTGCCGCTTTTCCCCATAATAATATTCCATAAGAGAGTAAACTATGAAAATAACTAAAATAGACCAATCTAGCAGTATCAATATCAGTGTACTGTCTAACCTTACGCACGGCAAAAGCTGCGGAACTCAGTTTCGCTGCAAGACTTTGAATTTGTGCACTCCATTGTGTTTTATTATCTAATGTGATTCCTAGAAAGACAGTAGATTGTATAAATTCGAGAGATTCGTCATCTAATTTTATGTTGCAATTAGTATTAAAACTTTTAGACAGAGAAAATTAACACATTTTGTTTTCTTAGCGTTTAAGATAAGATTGTTAGTTGTAAACCAGTGCAAGAGACGCCGCAAAGCACTATTTACATCGTCATAATTATTAGTCATTCTATTAACTTTAAAAATCAATGAAGTAACATCTGCAAATAACACTATCCCGCATCTATCCTGCATGGCATATGGGAGATCATTTATGTATACTAGGAATAAAAATGGACAAAAATAGATCCTTGAGGTACACCCATTTGCACAAGTGACCCGTCAGACGTAGCGATGCCAACTTTTACTTTCTGTATTCTATCAGATAAATAAGATTTTATTAAATTTAAAGCGTTGTCTTTGACGCCATAAAAAGCAAGTTTTTTCAATAATGTGTTATGATCAACGCAATCAAAAGCCTTAGAAAGGTCACAAAAAACACCTATCGCATCCATTTTATTTTCCCATGCAGCAAATACGTGGCTGAGCAACTCTGCACCTGGGTTTGTAGTTGAACGACTATTGGAAAAACCGAATGAGACTATTGTGAATTAAATTATTTAAATAAAATAACTGACAAGTTGCATAAGGATTATTTTTTCAAAAATTTTACTGAGCGCTGGGAGTATGGATATAGGTCTATAATTTATTGGGTCAGTCCTGTCTCCAAATTTAAAAAGTGGTATGATTTTACTAATTTTCATTATATTGGCGGCGCGGTGGGCCGGGTCATTGGGCTCCCTAAAATATGGTCGAGCGCAGTGATGGCTGGCTCATCCGTCATACTCGTGAACGAGTGCTGCTTGTAGGGACTGGTCTGCTCTTATCACTACGACTGATTTAATGTTATTGTGTTTTTATATTTGAGCCTAAATAAATTAGTGCTGGTTGGTAGTTTGTATTCACACGTTTCGACTTGTAAAATGTGAACTTACAAGGATTGTTTAAAAGAGCAACACACAAGTTTCTTGCTTATTCTTCTGTGTGATGAGACAGCTTTCCGAATAAGCGGTAGATTTAAAAAAAATGTTGACTATTCAAAACTGCTTAAATTAAGTTTATTTGAATAAATGATTTTCTATTCCATTCTATTAGGAAATTTACCATCATCTATACATTTATTAAAAATAAAAGCAAGAGACGGCGCAATAATTTCCATTATACTATCCAGTATTTTAACAGATATGCCCCATAGATCCTCTGTTTTTTTATTATTTAGCTGTTTAAATATTTTCATTATTTCTACTGATGTTGTGTGTCTAAAATTAAATACAGTTGATGACTTGCTAATATTGTCTGTTAGTAAAGTTTCAGCAGCAGACGGGGAAGATTTTAGAGCCTGTGTCGTAATTAATGGAACATTAGTAAAATAAGATTCGATATTTTGCTATTTTGAACATTAACTTTTCCATTGTCGCTATTTATTACTTTCCAAGTGGCTTTTATATTATCTTTAGATTTAGTTATTATTTTACACAAATAGAGATACTTAGTTGTCTGACAAACCCTTTTAAATATTTTCGAATAAGATTTTACATATTCATGAAATAGGGGATCGGTGGGCTAATTATGTAACTTCGTTCGCAACGATTTTCGTATGTAACGTAGTGAAAATGACGTCATCTGTCAATAATGCGATCATATAGACGCCATTTGACGCTGTCAACTAGCATTGCAACGTAAACGCAACTTTACATATCGATAAAAATTATTTCTATCGAATGTCGATTTAGTAACCTCGTTGCAACGTCACGTAATCGCTATTTTGCCGAAATGACAGCGTGGAATTGAAACGGTTTTTACATTATGAGAAACAATTTAGAAGGTGTTTCTTTTGGTTACAATCTTTAAAATATCAGCATTAGCAGCATTATTTATCTTGTTTTGGTAATTTTCAGTATTACATATATTTTTATTATATTAAATATTACGTAGAAAGTCGTGAAAAGGTTTTAAATTTATTAAAATGGGAAAATTGTCACGACTCACAACACGACATCAGTGTTGCCAATTCGATATTTTATTTTCGTCCCAAATCACATAGAATGTTGTATTAACTAGAGTAAATGTTTAATATAAAATTAGGGTTGATTATGATATTAATATAATTAAAAAACTATTTCAATGAATACGGTGCTCTGTGAACGGAATACAACGTTTATGATGCTCTGTGATTTGTTTAAAGTAAATAAATTTATTTGTTTAAAGTTTTTAGAATTATGTACAACTTTAAAAAGATGTGCCCATATCATTTTTTATATTATATGGATACCTACGTACTTACCTAGGTATCTATAGCAGAAAAGAAAATTTAATTTGTAGGTTAGATTAATATTATTAATGATTATAAATAGTTTGTATAAAATATGCTTTTATATTCAAAATTATTAACCTTATTTTTTCATTAGAATAGAATAGACTTTCTTTATTTTATTTTATTAAATGTCTATTAATAAAATTAAAATAAAAGAACAAGTGAACGCTGCAGTATATTTTGTAATTTTTGAACGCAATAATAATTGTTTCAAATCAACCAACTAGTGTAACAACCCAATAAATTAAAATGTATCCCTCTAAAGGTATAAGCTATCTAATGTACTGACTTTTTAAATTGGTCGGATTAACAATATTCCGCTGCAACTTCATAGTAGTGTTTTATCGATAGAAATGATTTATGTTGCGGTCATTCGACCTTACTTGATCGCATTTTTTAAATTGAAATGATTTCATATTGCATCACAACTTCAACAGAAACAATTTCATATCGTGTTACATAATTAGCCCACGGATATATAGCTTCATTTTTCGTAAAGTTCGTAAAGATTAGCCCTAGATTTATAAATACCAAACGTGGCCCAGTCACAAAACTTTGATTTTACATTAGTTGAAAATGTTTTTGTTTTAAATTCATTGCATTCATTTAACTTCTTGCTCAATTAAATTAAAAATATGTTCACATACAATGTCCGGGTCATATTGAGGTATTACGAGACTAGATATTTTATGTTCAATTTTATTTTTAAAACGTGCCAAATTCTTTTGTGTTATTTGTCTGCATGTAATTGTTTGAGTCCCTTTGGACCTCTTATTTTCAATTATAATTTTTTGTCCATAATGATCAGAGCCAAGACTGTCGAAATTCATTTTCACCTTTACTTCACAATTACAGAAAACATTATCTATACAAGTGGCAGAATTTCCTACAACCCTAGTGGGTTCTAAAAAAAGATTGTGCAAATCAAATGATTTAAATAAGTTAATCAATCTTAGGCTTATTGAGCATCCCGATAATAAATCAACATTAAAATCGCCACATACAAATAATGTTTTATTCCTCCGTGCGACTCGTCTCAATGCTTCCTCCATAGCCAGTTCAAAAGAATCAAAACAAGCCGATGGCGGACGATAAACATAAATTATTGTACAAGTAACTAATTCTACGCATGATAGTTCAATTGTTTGCTCAATGGAAATATTTACAATGTCTTGCCAGTTTTTAAGTTCTACATCATTTTTTAAAATAATAATTGAACCGCCATGAATGGCATTGTTCCTAGCAAAAAAACTAGCTATATTATAATGTTCAAAAAGACAAATTATTTCATATTGTTTAAGCCAATGTTCATGTCAGACATAACACCCGTACATTGTTAGATTCTAAGAAAAGACTTAATTCTAATTCTTTGCTGGAGAAGCCACGAATATTTTGATGAATAATGACCATATCCTGTGGCTTAACCAATGTCGTAGATGTAGGTTTAAATCAACACATGTCACATTATTAGTATAATTACTAATATTACTATTTAAATCCATTATACTACTTATAATGGGATCATAAATGTTATACGCTAGTAAACTATCAATTGTCTTTTTTGTTTTTTAGGAAGATAAAAATTACTTCCAGTCATATAATAATTTGAAACAAATTTGTTACTTTCAATATAAAATATATCATTACAATGATATGTCAACGAATAAATTAAATTATTTATACTATAAATGAACCTATTCTGTTCATTAGTCAGGGATTGAGAGTAGGGAAATGCGCATAATAAATTTTACCTATACCGAGCTGCACTATATTATATAATGATTTTATTAAATTAACTATATCAGATTTACGCATATGCAAGCAATTCCCTAACGCTATTACTAGGGTCGTGTGAATATCATATTTTTCAGTTACTATATTTTTTATAATCTTATATATACCTGACCCCGGAAAACAATTATTTATTACTTGTTGCGATAGGCAGTTCGATAATAAACTACCTAAATCCTGGCCAAATTCATCTGAATAGATAATGGTTCTCCGATGGGTTCATGTACAGTGCTGTATTTATTTACTTTTGTACTGTTTTGTATGGCTAAACATAAAACGTCTGGTTCCGTGACGGATGATATATCAATGTTCGACTGATTATGGTGGGACGGTTGGATATAGTTATAAGACTCTGGTGAATTACAGTGACATCTATCCGTAAGAGACGCAAACCGCTCCATGTTGTAGTTACCTAATTTTATTAAATTATCCAACTGATCAGAATATTCATGTATTTCGTTCTTAGCTGATTCGTATTTCAAAGATAAATTGGACAACGAGATCTCTAATAGTTTAATTTTTTGTGATAATTCTAATCTATTTCTATATCATTATTATATAATTTTTCTTTACAATTATTTAATTCTTTTGAAAAGGGATTTTTGCTTCCTAGTGATAATTGATTTTAAACATTTTTTGACTTTTCACTAAATTTTCTGATTTTCTAATAAATTTATTTAATTTTACATATTTTTTCAACTTTTTACTACTAATAATAGGTACTTTATTAGGACTATAGGAACTTGGTGTATTTGTTAAATCTATGGTCACAAGGGGCAGAGCAGATGTGTGATCACTAGTAGTATTTAACATTTCTGTATACAGATCCATGGTCTCGTTATAACTACTCAACCACCTGTGATCCAACACAGATCTATTTTGTGATTGAACTTCCTCAAGGTGCCGTTCTAGATGAGTGATTTTCTGCAATTATGTGTCTACACAGATCATACTCATCGTAATATTGGATGAAATAAACACATTTTTATATTTACGTTGATTATTGCAGTTAATATTAGATCCTTGTTATATAACGTACTTATACAAAATAATTATTGGTACCTGTAGATATACTGACTATCGTGTCGTTTGATCTTGACTATTTTCGTATGTACATAAATTACGATCATTCCCCAAATATCGCTAGAAATTCAATTTCCTCGTGACTCGTAAAAGTAGATGTATCTACGTTATCAGTTCGACAGCTCATAAGGCGGATTGTTTACCTTGTCAACGTACTTTATGCGTATCTTCCTACCTACCCACACGTCGAGGCGGCACATGAATTAGGGGTTTTTATTATATTCTGGCCATACAATATTGTAGAGAAAACAAACAAATTATAGGGTATTATTTTGGTTCTGCAGCCTATCTGAAACAGAACCTTGTAATTTGACGGGCTCGTTGGTATAGCAGTTGAGCACACCGCTTTATTTCCGATGGTCGCGGGTACGATTCGTCGCACGGTGCAAAACATTTGTATTCATGAGTACGACTATTTGTCTAGGTATTTTCTATGTATTATATATGATATTTCTATGTATTATATATCTAAGTATTTATATCAGTACCCATATCACACTCTGCTTACCGTGGCACTATGTTAATTGTCCAGGGAGAAAATAAAATTTTCTGTTCGTGTGTCATATTCGTAATCATCAATACAACTTAATCATGACGTCTCTTTTTATATATCGCAATGATTTTTTATTAATCAACTAAGAGTTCAATTACTACATTTTATTCTTCCATGAATTTAATGATTAGGAAACATCTCCTTGAAAAATAAACCTCCAAAGCATCGTAAAATGATAAGGAAAATTTAATGTTTCCTTTAAAAGTTACAAGCGTCCAATTATTACATTGTTTTGCTAAAAATACATTTCCTTTTGTAATGCTTTTTCCTAACAAAAAACTGTAATATTAGATTATTGATACATATTTGGAAGGTTTGCTTGACATCCTTCAATTTAAATCAAGCGTGACTGTTATATACATCCCTATTCGTTTTCTAAATGCTGTAATACAGCTTTTAGAAACCTGAAAACTCACTCAGTTCATACACGCCTAAATGGGACCAATATTATTTTTTTTCAATCTAGCTATGAAACCCAACTTACGGGTGCTCGTCGCACGCTTGGCCGGTTTTTTCATGACGTTATTACTTTTATACCGAATATTCCCCTTGGCTAGTCTGAGGTACGCTACACTGAACCTTTTTTAGCTCATAAAGACCTGTCTTATCTAAGAAACTATGTCGCCTTTGAAATATTCTACGGCATCAGACATGAGGCCAGAGCTGTGAACGTCAATATGACGTGATGTCACGCAACATAAAAAATATTATTTATAACCGAAAGTTTCACTGCGTTACCAATAAATTATGAGTTTGGGTGGAAAACTATACTTGATAAGTACATATATAAACGGGAGCGGTTTTATATTTATATCTACACTACACCTGTTGCTTACGTATAGTTGGCATAATAGGGTTTACATAATTTTCGTAATTAGGTACCAGGTGTGTCCATAAGCCTCTATTACGAAGCAACTACGAATATTAATAAGTTAGTCTTTTACTCGTATTATTCTATTACAAAGCTAGGAGAGGTTTTACTTTTTTGTTCGTGTATTAAAATTTGGTGAATTTAATTTATACTGCTAATGAATAAAATAAGATATTTATATCTTTCGTAATTTCTTTTTCTCATATTATGGCGACGGTATGTAATATTAGTGAGGAAAAAGTGTTTAGATTTGTATTTATCTCACTATGTTGGAAGTCTAAATAATTAAAGAACACGATAGTAACGTTCTAGATGTACAATATAGTAGTCGTATTTAGAATATATCCATTAATGGACTAAACACAACACGCTGCAGCAAAAGCGGAGTGAAATCCATTATAGCTTGTAGTTTGTACCTATAACAGAGATAATATTCGTTTTTAAGTTCTTTTTCCACATTAACCTGTGCTGTAGTTGTATAGCTAAATAATCTAATAATATTGTTATTATTATTTTTATAACACTATTCTGTCTATATTGTAAAATTATTGTTTGGTATTAAACATTGTGTTCTCGGTTAAGATGTACTACATTTAACATCGATAGTTTCTTTTTAAATAATTACTTATAACTTTTAATAGTTATGTAGGTACCTAACTACCTACATTATAGTAGTTACATAATTAAATAATAATACTATGTTTAAACATCTTATAATAAAAAACATAAATAATTTGTTATATATATAGATATATATATAATAAGAAAATGTACCAATAATATTACATACCGATAAACGTACATTTCAGAAATATGTCGAAGTAAAAGAGAAATAATTTAGTTAATTACTTCATATGATTATCTACATACAGTGGTTTTAGTGTGTATATATTGATAGAATGTGTAATACCTGTTTACCTGCTGTTTACTTACCTAGTAGTGGAAAAACCATAAACAGTATACATATCTATTCGAAAATGTAGTTCTTTGTCACGACAACATCTAAAGTTTGTATTGTAACCATTCGAATATTTTATAAGATATAATAAAAGTCTGCGCTAGTTTCAACAAACGACCACACATCAATTATATTCAAATCAGCTTATCTGTCCATAATTATTTAAAAACACTACTACATACAGCGGTTGAGCAAGAAACTAATAACTTGTAATTATGGGCTAACTGGCTTAACTTTATTCTCATCCTATAATGCTCCACTGCACTGGTGCCCCTCTTGCATATAACAATAACTCAGATGGATACCCCATTCCATACACAACAGTAAAAAAAATATTTTTTTTTTAAATTATTAAGCAAAGGAGTTATTAATAAGATGATTAAATATACATACATATATTGCTTAGTTTGGTAAGATGTAGCCATACAAAGCGTGTTATAGATATATTTAATGGATCATACTGGAATGACGCACCCGTCTGCGCTAACGATTCCCGTTGGCATGGCCCCCGTGGAGAATAAGATGAGCATGTGGCCAGGTCAGTTACCACATCATGACCAATTCACCAAGTATTTATCACGATGGTTTCCAGCGAGAACCACGTGGAGTTACTGAGAACCTGATATGACACTTTGCTAGCAATGGGGTCCCATTAATCAATCAATTCCCTTCACCCCAGTGTAATAGTGTACTATGAAACACGTATTTATATACGTAAGTATACAATAAGTATCATATTTATGTACGTTGTAGTAGGTAAAATTGATTTATAGCCCATTCCGAACCTTTTTCAAGGGCGGTCCCTTTGCGTACCCTTAATAATATCCACGGTTCCTTTAAGAACCCCTTATTTTGTTTTAACTACTCATTCCCGTCAAACGCGCCATATAGGCCAGGGATTTCCACCCAGGGATCCGTAGAAACCAGCTTGAGAAACGCTGACATTAATCATTATTGCAGTTAAATTAGCAGTATATATATCTACCTACAGCATAGATAATTATATACATATAGATGATCGGCCTTTCCTTCCGAGTAATTAAAATTGTTGGTCAACAGAAGAACAGATAAGATTGTATTACATAACAGAAGTATCAATAGAAATTATGTATTCTCCGTAGACAAAATGTATAGCTACCCAGTTTAATAAAAATTAGCCGGCATTAGTTACAGCAGCTATAGTATTGTATTAAACATGGACAAAAAGATATAAACTAGAATTATTATATTTCATTATTTATCTATATTTTATTTATAGTATATGTACCTACCTGTAATAGATTTAGGATGAATTTGAGTGCGGTTGATGGCACTTATGTTTTTATAGGAATATGAAAGGTATTAGGCGCCGATCACAAATAAATGGGATAAGGAAGAAGCAGATGATGATGATGATGATGATGAAAGATAATTTATGTGCGTTTAGTTTTGTAGTAATTTACAAACAAAAATCCAATTATCCAAGTAGGTAACACCTAATATTACAGAAATTCAAGAATTCAATCGCATTACACGTGATCCTTCTAGTTCATTTACCAGTTACTTTATATAATATTATAATATTGAGATCATACTTCTGTATTCAAAATAACGTTTGCTTTGTGGAAATGTAATCATGGGTTCTAATCTCGATCCAGCAAAATCAGTAAACGAACGTTTCTACATTAAAAGATCGGTTTGGGATGGCTAGATATTCGTAATTATATTGTTAAATGTTCAACACAGAGTATCTATGTTTATGTGTAATACAGATTAGTATGTAATGAGAAATTTGTAATTAGTAAAACAGCTTCTGTTTCCTCAAGAATCGTTTAAAATATCAAAGACAAAAATAAATGATACGCACAAAGTCACAGGTGGCAAAATTGGACGCTGCACGTTGTGATTGCCGAAATATAAGAGGCCGTTTGTTAAACGATGCGTATTGTTATTCAAAATGTTTGTATAAACAGAACACATTAGCGGTATAAAGGCTCCGCAGGTGGCTCGGCGATTAATCACAGCAAGGAATTCGTGGCGGCGTGGGGCGGGCGGCTGGGCGGCACGTCTCCGTGTTCAGTGCTGGGGCGGTGAGGGCGCGGTAGTGCAGCCGCGGAGGTACACTGCGCCGCACGCCCCTCCTACCGCCACCGCGCCACTGCCACGACGTGCCACGCGCCACGCGCCACGCGCAACGAGCCACGCGCCACGCGCCACGCGACTACACTTATGGGAAAACATTCTGACGCTGTTTGAACTTCTTCAAACTGTTACATCCAAAGGTAAGTAAACTTTACAAAAAGTTTAGTTTACAAATTCTTTGCAAATATTTAATAATGTACCGTTGTCACAACTTTTTAACTTTATATAGCGAGCAACCTGTTGCATTGTCGTTATTTTTCTTATTTCGTTATTCTGGGTTAGGCAAGCAACAATCGAGGCCAATTAGCTTACCTTATTTATATATCGTTATTTTTCACAGTAATCATTGCGTTCTTATAAGTATTAGAAGTTTTTTTTGACTCGTTTAAATATTTGACATTCAATTGAATTTATAATTCTTACAAAAATACATAATATATGTAGAACAAAACAAGCTTTTGTAAAGGTGAGGTTTTAAGTTGTCTGAACTTATTAGCTTATATAACTATTAGTAGACACAAATAATTATAAAGTATATTACACTACGAATACACTTTTATTGCAAGTACATAATGTTTTTACTTTATGAGTGCTTGCTACTTTATATTAGTAACAAGATACTAGAAACTGTAGAATAGAAAATCATTTATTCAAATAAACTTACATTGAAGCGCATTTGAATAGTCATCACATTTTTTTTAATCTACCGCTCATTCGGAAAGCCGTCATCACAAGAGGAACGAGCAAGAAACTTGCGTATTGCTCTTTTAATAATTTTATTATTACTTTACATTTTTAAGTTGAAGTGTGTGAATACAAACTACCAATTAGCACTAATTCAATTAAATACTCATGTATAAAAATAAGATGTTTGTGCTATCTAAAGGATTCGAGCCAATTAATTAGTTTTTTACGTTGGACCCGAGAATTGAACCCGGCCCTTCATTTATATAGAGCAACATGTTATGGGCATTGTTAATTAATGTATGGCATAGGTAGAGAATTACAAACTACCATCTATTTAGATGTATCGTGAAACAACAGTGTATTGCGTTGACGGTATATACCGAAAACCTTATAAAAAATGAACCTTATACAAAGTCATAAGCGTGGGGACCTCAGTCTTACCTATTTCAGACGATAAACAACTGCCTTTGTAAAGTGTGTTTTGGTTACATTAAGCAGTGAAATTACGGGATAAGACGCATGACATTTTAGTTGTTTGAAATGGCAACGCATGAGTATGATAACATGATATCTTTGGTGTTGTTCATCCATGTATAAGGTAGCGATATTGCCATCAGTTTGTTTGTCAAACCAGTTAAATAAAAAAAATTCTTAAATAAATATTTAGGTAAGTACTCTCTAAAGTGTGATACTAGATCTTTCGCACATAATCACTTTTAAACGGTTGAAGGAATATAATTGAAACTTGGTACACAGACGGACCTTTGTCTGAACATAGGATACTTGTAGTCCTTATTTACGGGGATATTTAGAAGTGTACATCTTAATAAAAAGTTTATTATTTATTGTATTTCATGTAAATTGGTCAAGTAAGTATGATTCTGCATCATACGATATGACGATAAGAAATTATTTTAAATATTTATTTCCGATAGTCGCGGGTTTGATGGCTGGCATTGTGAAAACATTTGTAATCATGAGTATATTTCTTATATTGGTCAGGGTGTTTTCTTTGTGTCTTCTTTCTTTTCTATGCATGCATTTACAAGAAGACTGTATCAAGTATTTATATCTGTTGTTTAGTACCCATCACTCCCGATGTGCTTAGCTTGGGACTAGGTGACGCTGTGTTAATTGTCTTTGGTTATACTATACTATTTGACGTAGGTGCCTACTTTTCGTGGAGAAACATAGTATAGTTACATAAAAAATATCACTTACGTTGGGTTGTAAAACGCTTTCGAGTAACCCTGTAATACAATATTTTAATACAGCTGTTTTTAGTTACTACTGCAACATTACCTACTTCTTAAAATTTAATACAATAATAAAGACCTGCAAGTAAAAGTGATAAAGAACATTGACATTACTGATGTAAGATTCTGCATATACCTATATGTTTACGTTAGAATTCTTACAGGGTCGGCAGCACAGAACAGAGTCTACTTATTCTGTGTTAGGCAAGCAACAATCGAGGCCAATTAGCTTACCTTACATACAACTCTTGTTTCATTTATACATATAATAATTCGTCTGATATATACCACGCTAGATACGAATACTCCCGACTCTTTAAATAATACACAGTTGTGACTAGTAAGTCTATGTCTCCACCGATCCTTGTCTGCCTCATTTTTCACTTCCATATATAGGATTTAGTAAATATTAATAATATAAAACGTTGCATAAATAACATTTTCAGTTTCCAGAAGTGTTTACCTCACGTCCTCAGTAAATGTAATTCAACATCAAAAGAAACATGACATTATGATGTAATTAATTATATATTCATATAATGTTACTTCTACTGGGTACTAAAATTATGTATACTTTAATTGAATGAAAATATACCTAAAGGGTCCGCCTACTGGTTACAGAAATAATATTGCCAGTTTACGGTACAAATCCGTAGAACCTTTAGATTTATACAATGAAAATGTTTCTATCAAAAAATATATCAACACATTCTCCTAGATATTTCATTACATTCATTACTAATAATATTGTCTGTCATATAAATATCGTCCTATCTAATATTAATAGTTTATTTAACATTAGAAGTATCAAATTAGGAAAAAGGTTATACGACTATTACGAAACATGACTTTTCTAAACTAATATGTAAGAAGAAGAATTTGCTATTTTGTTTGTAACGATTAAAGAAAAAAAAGATTCTAAATGCTAAATCTAAGCATAATTATTTTTTCATCGCGTAAGATGAGCAGTATTCTTACTCCATTAAAAGAAACTGACTTACCTATATATTCTACCATTGTAAATACGTGGTGGGGCGTTAGAATACGTATTAAACGGGGTAATATTAAAACCATATTTACATAAGTTTTCTGTTATCATTTTATTTATTTTTTATATTTTCAGTAATTTTTATTCTTTTAGTAATTCACAATTTTCATTATATTTAAGCGTACAATTAATGTGTAACATACACATAAATAAATTAAGGCAAAAAATCCATAGTATGCGAGAAAACGTATACAAAAGGCCGTACGTAACAATACTCAAGAATCAATTCTTACTATAGTATTTACTGCTCGAAACGTTTTCCAAAGAACATAATTGTAATAGAAAAACACTTTTGGAACCTTTCAAGCTAGTCAATCAAGATATTTTCACGTTTAATACGATATTCTTTACGTTTCTATGAAAGGTTCCGTAAGAATTTAGTTCAAATTTAGAATTGAATCTAAATTAGTGCAGTAAGATTGAAAACAGGAATATGTAAATGAGCATTCACAGAAAAGATAACTTTCTTTTTTGGTCCGTGGTAATAATCAACTTTAATTATGACAGTTCTTGATAAGCTAGGAATGAAGATGAGTCACTTGATCGTGGTTAATTTATCCGGAATAATCCAGGGGGGTGTAGTGGAGGCCGACTTAACATAGTACATTACTAGCAATAAGCCTACTAGTCCATATTACCAATCTTACGGGAGTATCCTCTTTTTATAGTAAAAGGATCGTAGATATGACCAGAAAATTTTGAATTTTTTTATACTACTATGGTGGCAAACAAGAATATATGTATAAATAACTTCTATCTTATTAACATTAGTAAAAAATCCTATACTGTTTTCCATAGGGAAAGTTATTCATTTTCGTGAACACCGTCACAGTATTTCAACTTTGTACCCTTTCTGTACCCTATATAAAAACCAACAAGGAGCGTGTCGAACACTCATTAAAAGTTCAGGAGGGGAGGGACATACTTTAACCTTACAACGATTACATCTCCCGAATGGAACAAAAAAAAAACATTATTCACAATTTTGATCTCGTATTAAAATAATATCATTAGAGAAATGTTTTTTGTACTACACACGAAATTTCTGTCTTTACTTATCTAATAGCAAAACCTTTGATGTTATCGGATTTAGCTAATAACGTTGATGTTTTTTGGATATATGTATTTAATAAAAAATAAAGCAGGTACTTTTTAAAGGTTATTTTCAGAGGGGAAAACAGATTATCAGCCTACAACATGCCTTGAGCCCCTTTTTCATGTGACAGTTATTTGCGATATACGTCATATTTATTGGTAAGGTTAGTAAAAAGTTACCTAGAGACTGCAAAACAATGACAATGAAGTTCTAATTGACTCTCCTTATCATTCTCCTCATGAATATTCGACGTACAATTACATATACCTATATTAATAAAATATTGGTTTTATGCATTCTTTCGTCCCAAATGTATCACTTTTCTGTATTAGATTATAGTATTAGATACATAATTAAGTAATTTTTGATTTTGTAATTGGAATTTTCAAATTTTTGATTTTATTTGATACCTATGCTTATTTTATTTATAAAAAAATCGAAATGCGAGTTCTTCACGGTTCAATTGATTCATGACCTGGATGGTGCAGATATAATATGTATAAAATTTGGACGTGCATATAAAAATATCCAATATGCTATGATGTTCATTAACACATCATAGCATATTTTATATTTTGTTCTTTAGAATATAAATAAAAAAACTCCTACACATTCGGGTTTAATTTACATACAAATAAAGGTGAAAAATCTGCAACAGTTTGGCAGGAAAAAGAAAAGACTACTCATCTGGAAATTTAGGACGTAATATAATTAATTTCGATTTAAAGGACTTTATTGTGGAAGGAATATGGTATACAACCTTTTAATAAAGCGTAAAGTAAGTAGTAAGCACAAAGTATTGTGTATTTAATATGCACGCATAATATTAGTAGATATAGTCGAATTGACATCATCTGGATCTCGGTCTTATTCGTAGATTTTTTAGCTGCCTACATGTGTCTCCTGCTTTGTTTTCTTTCTTGTTTATATAATCAGACATTGTGAAAATACTGTGGGCTACATAGTGTGCCTATCGACCTTCTACTTATCTGTTTCGAATTTCGACATTAAGTAGATATTCTTGTAGGTAATGTTTCTGTAACTCCACAGAATGTGTTCGTCTTTCTCAGTCTAGACCGTGATTCTTTCGTCGATAGCTATAAATTACTTTGGTGTAATGGTTACTTTAAGGTGACCAACCTACTTTATATATCTATATATTTTTAACTACAGTATGTTTTATCATGATTACTAGTAATTGGAATAGTGTGCTGTCCTGTAACAGATATTGAATAACATCAGTTTTTTCAGGAAAAGAAATACTATTAAGGTACTATTCATATTTAATGTTAAATCATAAAAAATTACAATATTTATCATAAAAATATATATATAATACATTAAATTAATGTCGACTACTTTTGAGTGGGAGCTAAGAATTTGGTAATGAAATAAATTACTGAGATTCACAAATAAATTTATACTCTCTTATCTGTGGCAACACTAATTAATATCCCACTTAATTTATATTTTACAATCTGGCATTTGGTGGAAACTGTAAGATATGTAAAATATTTGTGATGCTGAATTGTGTTTCTACAAAACAAGTAATACGATGTAGGTCATACATAGACCTATTATTGCATTGATGGATCGTTGATTCATGTCAGTACTTTTAGTTGGATATGGTTATTACAAGGCACCTCTTGTGCCATGTCTAATTACATCACAAGATTACATATTACAAATAACATTAGATATCAGTGAAAAAATATTTTTGATTCTTCGCATAAGAATGAATGTTATTTTTTATTACGGAATTTTCCATGTGTTAGACATGTTATACAGTAAAATGGCAAATTATCTTGTTATATCTAGTATGTAATATTATCTTATCTATGTCTCTAGATAAAAAGACTTAAATATCTATAAAGTGTATCAGATAATAATGAAAAACTTGGTAATATTTTCCCAAGTTCGCCAGTTATTTGACAACCCTGTTACAAGTCCCGGTCCTCGGCGGGTGCATTGTAGTGCGCTTTTACGAGCCCACTCGACTGGGCTTATATCGCGACCGCCCACCACCCCCCGCCCACCCCACCCCCGCGGGCCTCCGCGTCGCGCCGCACCGACCATTTATAAAATAAAAGGAAACCTCTTAGTTAATTGTTCAGATTTCAAAGTAATTAATGATCTGTTGTATTCATTTTACTCAGAACGAATCGTATCTCTGGTGAATAGAACAGCAGGCCAGATGTAGATTACTAAGATGACCGATTCATTAGAGCTTTGTTTATTATTTCGATATTTGAAGTTTTGAACACTTACAAACGTTATTCTAATGTAGAGTAAATATTTATGTTATTACTTCACGAATAGCGTCTTACCGAAATCAAATATAAGAATATCTTTGTTGAAATATTTATTCTGTTTGCATCTGTTTCAAACAATAAGCCGGGATTTGAAGTAACCTTCAGAGAATGTCGTTATGTACTGTAATAGAAACGTTGAGCATGCCTTTCAGAAGATCTATTAGTATGTAGTTGTTTAGATTTAGGAGCTTTTACTATTTACTAGTAGTTACCCGCAACGCCGTCCGCGCGAGAATTTACTTTCTTTTTCATCTAATAAATAAAATTTCTAATACAAAGTAAAGTAGCTTATTACTATTTATAATATTAGCTATCTGCTAGTGAAAGTCCCATCAAAATCGGCCAGAACCAAAAGACACAGACAATTTTCTTATAAATTGTATTTTTATGATTTTGATTACATACTTTCATATTACATACAAACACTTCAATTTAATTTATTTATGGATATAGAATAATAAAGGAATTATGATCTCGTCAGCACATTAGTGCATTACCATACCAAGTATACGCTGTTGGTGATTGTATTAAGCGGATACAAGTCCAAGTAACCTTAGTTTATATAATTATGTGGGTACTAGCTGTGCCCGCGGTTTCACCCGCGTCAAATTTATAGCCTATATCATTCTGATCATCATCATCATCATCAAGCTATATTTAAAGTTTTATCAAAATCCGTTCAGTAGTTTTTGCGAAAAAGTGTAACAAACATCCATCCATCAATACTCACATACTTTCGCGTTTATAATATCAGTAAGATATTTGTAGCGTGGATGCAGAATTTAGCTTATTTGTAATAAAACCTGTCAACATATTAAACTGGTGTAGATTTAGATAATTTGAAGCTTTCATTTACATTGATACCAACATGTTCAATTATAAGTAAAACAAATATGAATTAATGTACATACCATAAACCATCAATGTTAATGTAAATTAAAAAAGGATTAACGATTTTTAACGGTTACCTATGTGTTTCGTGTTTCGTCTGTTTTTCTTTTAATGTCTGGCAATTACAAGCCCCGTAATTGAACCCCGACAATGTACCTACTTCAATTGTTATAATGTAATATAAATAACAGCGATAGTTTAAGTAACAAAGTCTGAATATTTATATATTACTACTAGTTGTACCTGCGACTTCATCCGCGTGGAGTAGTGACTTTGGCCAAATAAATGAAATATATTTAGTTAGATTATGACCCAAATAGTTTCATCATTTTACTTAAAAAACGACGATATTTTTATACAACCTTTCATCTCCGCTTTCAACCCCTTACAACCCTTTTATCGTACTAAAAAGTGGCCTATGTTTTCTTGTTATCCTTTCCCAGAGACCAAATTTCATTTAAATCAGTTTAATAGTTTTGGCGTGAAATCGCGACAGACAGACAAACAGAGTTATTTTCGCATTTATAAATACTATAGTAGTAATTATTATTTCACCAATTTTTACCAATAAATCAGAAAATTTCTGTGTATTTATATTTCCTGCTGTTCTCGCCCTCATGTTCACTTAAATGCATCTGTGTGATGTGTAGGCAATAGATTGAGGTCTTTTAAGTATGCAATGATGGTTGGTTTGAATGTCTTTGCTTAAATAATATATGAAGCTCTTAAAATGGAAGTGTCGCTAATATTTACGACCTATTTTGTCTGTAGCGTTTGCTACGAAGTCTTCAAGTAGTATTATTTATTCGCCGTTATTATTTTCTGTCTGAAGCACTTACAAATACTTACCATAGGAAGTGTGGTATAGATTGAACACGTCTCTGTATTAAAATAAAACGTACGCCCTGTCCTACTTTGGTATTATATACTGTAGTAAATTTGACGCCGTCATTATTTATATGTACCATTAAGAAAAATCATTGGATTTTACCACGTTTTATTTATTGTTATTAAGTTCCTGATATTTCAGGTTTCAGCCGCCTTAATCACGCATCGATTTCAATAGTAGCAACAAACAAAGACGTGTGTATACACGAAGGTAGATGAATATGTCTGCCCATAAAATATTTTGTTTACTATCTACCCGCTGCTCTTAAGTTTTCCTGTTATCATGGGGTTTGAAACACCGCCGAAATATCGGAAACTCTAAAAATAAATAAAACGTGGTAAGTTCCAGTGATTTTTTCTTATTAGTTTGGATTATCAAAGAAATTGGTCATGAGCAAAGATAAATTCAAATAATGTTTGTATCACAATTGCGCATTTGTGGGGAATTACGGGACTGGACTGTTTACTCCTACTAAATTTATGAATGTAAAAGTTTGTACAGATGTTTAAATATTTTTAACAGATTATAGGGGATTTACATATAAGATCTGGATTTAGTCGGTTATTTAAATTTTTCATTATTTCAACTTCTGTGAACTAACTAATAAATAATGAATGGTATGTAATGATATAGCTTTTCTTTTTATTTTAACATTTTAAACATAAAAGATTATATTTAACCATTATAAATCAAATATCTATTTGCCTCGTGGTGGTAAAGACTTGTACACTGTTAGCCGTACACAGTTATGTGTATAAATTTTAATAATACTGGTAAATTTAATTAATGTGAACGAAGATTGTGTAGCAGCTAGCATAGCAGGGGGTAATTCTGTTATGTTAATATTAATTTTTGTGATAAAAATGTAAACAAAATAATATTTCGTTTATAGTAATTTTGATTTAAACTCATTAGATTATTATTTAATAGAATTTTATAAAAAAGAAGAAAATAAACGTTGATAAAATGTAGGTAGAGAACAGCGATTGGATTTCCATAGTGTTAATTAATTAAATTATAGAATGTTTGACATTTGAGACTTCCTTTTATTATCTAAATATCAGCTTACGCGACTAACGTATATGTATACTTATATACATACACGCCTACGTTGTGCAATCTCTCGGCGGGGCATTATAACTGCCGCTACGTTGATGCGATTACCGCCTACGCTAACCGATCATCAGTGTAGATATGCTGACTATAACTTTTACTTTATTATTACGAATTTTACTTATTTATATATTTAATTGAAAATATATCACTATATATGTTCATTGCCTTTATACATGAACTGTAACATGGTCGTCACGTCGTAATGTGACCATCAGAGCACATTTCGGAACACTTTGGTGTCATGCCTTCATACTCTTTCATGTCACTGCCATATCTCACCTTTCGATTAAGAAACACAAATTATAAATTAAGTGCTTGGTATGTGAAACATGTCAGACTGATATACCCATGCAGATGACTTTGTATGAAGTTTATATGTGAAAATCTGTCTATATCGGCTTTTGAAACAATACTGTCCATTTCCAACAATCTTTAAAACTATAGCAGTACCTAAAGGTACAGGAATGAAAAAGAATTTCAGCTGAAGATATAAATCTACTTACAACACTAGTGTAGCCAAGTGTTCTGCATGCTAGCTTCGGTTTTGGGGTCAACTTAGCTTGCTATCAGGCAGTCTACAGATCTAAATAACTTCTAAAGATATCTAAACCTTGGCGGTTTAAGTGATATAATGGTTTTTACACTGTACGTTTCTTGTTTGAATATGGGGATATGAGTATACTCGCGTATAACTTTATTTTATAACGATGGATTTGTATGTAAAATACGTACTTTTAAAGCTGATTTTGACTTTGTAAATCAGTAAAGTGTTTTTGTAGTTTATCCATTAGAGACGATGAAATTATGCCACTTATACTTTTATCCTTTTTAGTTTCAAATTAATGTGAATAATAGTAATTTACTTGCATTTTATAAACTATAATTTTAGATTCAATATGTTGAATTTCAGTAATAATAATTCTTATTATTATTTTATATTATATATAATTTATATAATAAATGATAATAATAATTTACTAGTAATAATTCAATAATATTATGACACATAACATTCCAAAATTTATATGTACATATGGCCTATATTTACATTTATTGTTGTGTATCATAAAAAGATTATTTATTTTACTTTAATTTTAAATAATTGTTTATATTTTTGAATATATTAAAATTCTACTATTAGTTGCGCTAGTGTTACTCACTCACTACCAGCTATGCAAGCATTGCAAATGCTATGCATTGTGTAGGGTGGATTAGTAGAGATCTCTTTTAGAGATAAGTCCACCCTTGTTCACATTGTCTAGATAGTTACTGTATTTCAAAGTGCAATAAAGATTTTTTTAACCTATCGGACCTCATACAAAGTTAAACCTTCTGAAACCAATCTCTGTGTCAATAAATTAGTGTTTGTTTCCAGTTTTAAATAATCGTAGTTATATATGTGTATACTCATATCACCAAAACGTTCAGATTAATAATCTCTCGATTTTTAAGTCGATTGATTTGAAGGAAGGATCGGGTAAGTCGGGTACAACAAGTAGATACTACTGTATCAACAGAATATACGTAAAATTACGTTTTACGTATATTTTGATTGACAATTTCTTTACTAAAGATCCATAAACCCAAATATATCTATGGATTAATGCAGTATTTTTTTGTAAGTAATTTCTACATAACATGATTTATTTGTTTTATTATTGAAGATGATAATGGTAAACGAATCGACAAATCAGCCAGTAATAATTGATTATATCATGAAATGCTATCATTTCACAAAATAGTCAACCACTTAAGAATATCTCTATATATTTTTTATTGTAACTTTCCCTTTATGATCAAATCTGTTCCTAGGCTACCTCAATCAAATAACGTAAAAGGACTAAGAAGAAATTCTCCAAATTCCCACAGGAACGGAAGACAATGACTTTTACCGTAATTATTATTTATTAAGAATAATTATATTTTGTCGGAATGCCTTCTTCTCTCAGAAAATTTTGTTTAATTTTAGGTACAGTTATGAAAGTAATTTTATATTTTAATGTATAACCATGTATAGTATTTTTATAATGTTTAAAATGGTCAATTACGTGAGCATCATAAATGATTTTAATACAAAGATTTCATACTATTATCATATTATGTTATCTGTGGTATTACTGAATACTACTTTATATTTACTGAGACTAAACGATAATAATAAATAAAGCATCTATTAATAAATTCAATAACTAATAAAAGATGACGTCAAATTTTTTTTTCAACTTTATTATAAGTAAAGAAATAAAGCAAAGAAGAGATATAGATCTTAAACAAGAAACTGAAAAGTTCCGTCCGTATTGCAATTAGGTATTTGTAGTTGCAAGCATTGTTAATTTATTACGACCTTGTAATATGATTCGTGATGGCAGCATTAAGGATTCGGAGAATACCAATAAAGCTATGCCACTCACTATCAAAAAGAAATTCTTATTTTAATTGACAAGTAATAATAAGAGGTTTCATGAGGTACATTCAAGAGGCGAATAGCGTAATATATTATATAATATTTTTAATCTTATTTAAACACAAATTAATAGAAATTTAAAACAATTCAAATGATTTGTTTTAAACACTTAGATAACGAATTGTAGAACAATGAACTCTTTTATTTTAATGATATTATTATGTTAATTCATTAAAAACGTAAAAACCTAACAGACGGCAGATATAAACACTATCACATTTATAATATCAGTATGAATTTTCAACAGATATTAAAAAAATAAGTATACAACAATATTCCTCTTCCTTAGTACGGATATCTATCACTGACTAGAAAATACTCAGGCAGACGTGATTTAAACGTAGCTTACGCTGCCTACGTTTTAAGCCTCCATTATGAACGGGGAGTAAATAGCTAAACATTTTATGACGAGCGATTTGTTGCTATCTTTTCCATTTCCAACACTAAATACGTACTTGCGTTATTAATTAAGGACTTTCTGTATTAAAAATTTATGACAGTGTATTATTTGTTAGCCTAACAATTTTAGATATTTATATAATACGTTTTTATTATATAAATATCTAAAGTTGTTATTTCAGTTGAATATATTGTAGAGATAGAGAGATATTCCATATGTATAATGCACAATGCACTTATGTTACTATATATAGATACAACAATAAAAAAATATTTTTAAGAAATCTAACCATAAAACATTTTTGGTGACAATTAAATTTGAGACAGATTTAAATGAAATTAGATACACAAATATATCATATAATATTAACACATAGATCCTAGTTTTCTTGGATTAACTTAACAGTTACTTAAGATTACAGTATCCTTATCTCTACATATAACAAAATCTTCTCGAGGTGTCCTCAGTCTGTGTGTTAAGCTTTCACGTAAAAATTACGATAATATTTTCTCAGAATATATTATTAAGTAC
Organism: Achroia grisella; assembly: GCF_030625045.1. NCBI lineage: Eukaryota > Metazoa > Arthropoda > Insecta > Lepidoptera > Pyralidae > Achroia > Achroia grisella. The sequence goes on from NW_026712938.1 coordinate 1,521,439, forward strand.
GGGTCAACATATAGGCTAAAAGTTGATATAAATACTCTCTAAGGGGATGAAATATAAGCCCACGGAGTCGCGGGCACTATTCTCATTTAAACAAAATTTCCGATATATTGTAGTTAAAGAAGCATAGATATAAAGTATCTAATAAAGTACCTCCTTTAACTCATAGATAGAGAGCCACTTAAGCTAAGAGACCCATTGAAAAAGGGATAAGAACAAGTTCAAGTATGCCGTATCCAAGTTATAAATGATAAAAGATATAATAGTTTTGTATCAGTATCGCTGTAGTTTATTTATGTCGTATTTACGTGAAAAGACAATTGACAAATTAATATTTTATCATTTGGAACATAAAAATGACGGCTGGCATAATGCTATATACCTATTGGTATTGAGACTACCATAAAAAAAAATCGTCTTCAAAATTGGTTTAGAATATTTAAAATATATTGTAAATATCATTTTATGTAATTGGAGAAGGGCAAACAAGCTGAAGGTCCACGATGGTAAATGACACATCCTCTTTTTTACATGATCGGCACTACAGACATTATATTAAGCCTTTGACTAAGCATGCTTTGCCATTCTGGAGGACTAAGATATCGTCTCTTATCTTGTAACTAGCTTTTGCCCGTGGCTTCGCTCGCGTAGTAGTAAGTATTATTATAAATTAGGTGAAATTTTTGCGGCTTTACTTTTGTTTATCGTGTGTAAAAAAATTAGGGCCTTCAAAATCTAAGAAGATTTATACAAACTATCATCCCCTATTTTATCCCCTTAGGGGTAGAAAATATCAAATTCCTTTCTTAGGGGATGCCTACGTCATAGTAGCTTTTTGCATGTAAACTCTCAGTCCGATCGGTTTAAAATTAACAAAGTTTCATATAAACTTTCATCCCCTATTTTATCCCCTTGGGGGTAGAATTAATCAAAATCCTTTCTTAGCGGATGCCTACGTCATAACATTTACCTGTATGCCAAATTTTAGCCCGATCCATCCAGTGGTTTGGGCTCTGCGTTGATAGATCACTATGTCAGTCACCTCTGAGTATATATTTAGATTTCAATGCGTTATCTTCGTACCCTCACTCCCTTTAACCGAAACTCATTTTCAAAACAAGCTCCTTTGCCGTTATAATACGTAAAATATATGAAGACAACTTTTTATAAAGTCTATCTCGGTATAATATTTACTAATTAATACATATCTTTGTAATTATAGTTTCAGATACTCTAACTGGGAGTATATTCATCTTTCGACAAATGGCGAAGTTTTGCGTGTAGTCGTGGACATGTCCACGTTTTTCTAGAATATTTGAATTTAATGTGATAGGAACTTATCAACTACTGTCAGATTAATATTCGTAATATTTTATAATAGTACCGTTTTATTTTGTTACTTGATTTCAAATCACTGTAAATCTGTATTAATCGTACAGAAAAATTTGTTCTGTGATAAATCGCATAATCCAGACGCAAGAAAATAATAATAATAATAATATGAAATAGGTTGGTACTATACGTATATACTATTTTGGAGTAATATTTCTTAATCTGTAAAAAAGAAATTACACAAAGGTAATATAATTTTGCGGCTAATCTCATTGCCGTAACTTTTCATCTATTCACGACCAAATTTTTAATTTGCCGTTGAATATAACGCTTTTAAATGAATTTTACAGAATTTTAATAGCCTCTCAATACTGCCTATTTATTTTTTGAAATTGATATTTTTGAAGCATGAGTATTTAAGATTATAGTTGCTTGAAAAAAGTGAGGACCTTACAAAATCCTTTAAATTTGTTGATTTTGAAAAAAAACTTAATTCTGATATTTATTATTTTAATACAACCTGTTACTCTCTCACATTACTTTTAATTAAGCAAATACTGGATGTTTGCTTAATTAAAAGTAAATTGAGAGAAAAGTTAGCCTACACATCAGTTCAGTGCATGTGATACAAGATATCTGTGTATATTTCATTCGAAAGCCAGGGCTAAACATATTAAACTGTACTGTATATTTGCGAATAAAAGTTTCTTTTATGTTTCATTACTTTTCTCTTCTTTTATCTGAGTTAAAAAATGGTGATACTCACTCACTATACTCACACACCCAAGTGTGGGAGAGGTTGCGCTATATGAAGATGTTATTATTGAGAAAGTAAAATAAATCTAGTAATGCAACAGATTTTCAGAGATTTTTAAGAGATATGTTTTACAAGGATGAATTTATTATTATTATTATTATTATATTATCTTTAATTAAGACGTGTTTAGCCGTTTAATGGCGACAATGTCAGTCAAATAGACCAAGAGACACGCTTTTTGATTTACAATAACTACTATAAAATACAATATGTAGTATCGATAGAAATACACATACATACATTAATATGTCTCTATTTCTTTTTAATATTCAGAAGTACAAGTACATACTTTGTAAATCAACTCCAGTGACTTGACTTCAGTGACTAACCTAACCTAACTCACTGTATCGTATCACAACTCCACTTTATGTTCAGACCTTGTAAGTGTTCCCGTTACATATTTATAAAGGGCGCAACATAGACAAATATCTAACATCTATTAAGGACAGACATATAAAATTTTATCAAAGAAACCTTGGTCGTAATTTGACCTGCATTAGGGCGGAAAACAAAATTCTTATAAATGTCGATTTTAGTTTTGACGTAATTATAAATAGCTTTTAGAAAACAAAAGTCAAAAGTTTATAATAATGTATTAAAATTATTACTATTTTAATATATTAAGTTTAGTCTAAAATTTAAAACAGGTAGGTAGGCATTCTGATACCCAAGACCTTCGTAAAGTTAAACAAACTTGCAGAGTAGTAATCTAGATATTGAACCAATTTAATGATATACCTACCTGTATAACTAAAAACAGAATGTTTTAAGTATATTGTAAGCTAACATTACTCATGCTTAGGAAAACGTATACTTTTCTACCCTTAAACGGTATTAACAGTTAGGTACATATTAGTACTTTTCATTTGGAAATTACATTTCTCCTTAAAGAAAATACACCCTGTCAAAAATATAAAGTTAACATACACCCAAGTCATTGTCACGTCAAATAAAAGTTAGCATATTTTTCTTTTAGGCAAATGACGAGCCATCTGTCTCCGTTCGGCTTCAATATTATTTTTTGTCAAGAATTTGAAAGCAGCCTCCTACTCCCTGTTCATATTATTAGGGTAGCTACAGCGAGGGAGAATGTGAAGATAATATTGTACGTGTTTATAAAATTAGAAATTAATTACTTAGCATAGGAGTTTGTGCGAAATTGGAAAGTGGTTTATATCTGTAATTAAATAAATAACACATTATTAAGGTAATGATGTTTTAAGTTTCTATTTATTATTCTTAGATGTTCTACAGTGAGGTTGCTAATAGTTTATTTGCATAAACATACGAGACGCAAATATAATAAACTAAATGTATAAATACTACCCTAAAACACTATTTTCTTTTATCAATTCTTTAACACGTCTCTACGAAATCCGAATCTTAACTACAGTTGAAGTCAATTACACTCTACTGAATGTTAATGGCCCAATGTATGTATATGCAGTTACGGCGTAGTAATTATCTACTGAGACTTGAAATCTGAAATTTTGAATATCGGCTTTATCGATTCGGCTCTATTCTTAGGGTAGTCATAAATGAGAATTAACGAGTTAACCAGAAAAGCTATACTGATAGTTAGTATGTACATTGTACATATTATGTTTGAGCAAATTACATTCTACTTATTGTAATCGATTTATGTTGAATAATTGAGTGATATCTAAATTAGTTTACATCTTAAGTAAGCATTTTATATAGTCACGCGAATTCAATTTAACACAGCAAAGTTACTATAAAAAACATGAATGAAAACTACAATTACTACAGTCCTACAAACCTCTATAAACATAATTACCATATTTTCAAAGTTATAACAAGCAGTTGTAGCACTCGTGTACTGTGCTTGTAACCAGATAAACTTAGGTAATATAGTTGCATGACAGCTTGGCTCATATTTATATAAGCTAGGCTATTTCACTGCGTTAACTCATGTCTCACTGTCGAGGTTACTTACAATTTCTGATTATAACAGTTTAAATACGTATACAACATACATTTTACATAGGTGCTTATTACACATTATCATACATAATGTTGATAGTTAAACCTTTGGTTAAACTAAGCTACTCTTACCCAGTTACGGACTTAAGAACGCCATTGGAGTTATTTGAAGTATCGTATTATCTCATAAGAGGATTATGGTCATTATCCTCTGCGATTTCCATTAAAGGTTTATAACTGCCTGTGAGACAACCTTTGCAAAATTTAGGAAAAGGACGTATATGGACGAGAGGAGGCTTTCAGTATGCGTTTACACTTGAAGTTAATATAGATCTCCAATAAAGTACTTAAAACTGCTTTTAAAATTGTTTGGCTACTCAATATATTTCTCGTTCTCATGAGACTTTTCAAAAATAAATTCGCACGAATGCTTTTTATTAAAAAAAATGTAAAACCGTGGGATACATTTTATTTATAATATTATTATACATACATGAATATGTGGTGGAAATAGGGGTGAATATAACAAATTGTCAATGATAAGTTGTTATTTTTCCTATTATACGTACTGTACGAGTATAATAGGAAAAACGTAAAGTACTCACATTATAGTAGGGGATTTGGTGTGTTTCATGGCAAGCGAAATTGTTGTATTTAAAAAAAATAGGCTTAAAATTAGGATTTCGCAACAAACTACAAAGTGATCATGGTAGCTGTTACTGAAGAACAATAAATAAAATGAATATTTTATTTATTACCTATACCTATACCTATATACCTACTTCACAATGTAACAGATATCTTTAATATAAAAAAACGTATGCACACTCTAATTCACTCAAGATATGGGTATATTACCCCACTGCAATGATCTATCTTAATGTATTTATATATGATAGAAATGAGCATTGTAGCACTAATGTCATAATCTGTCAAGGTATACGTAAATAGTAGGAAATATCTCAAGCAATCAATGATTTGTACTTTATAGAGACAATTATTATTTCTACGTTGCTTTTTCTGATTTTACTTTACCGTATTAGGTATAGCAAACTCGATTTATGTATATTTTGATGTAATGTTTTTTATTATGTAATAGGTTATGGCAAATAATCTGACGGTAAAGGGAACTTTTGCCAATATACATTAGTCGCACCACGAACATCAATGTATTAAGTGTCACCCATGATACCACTCATGAGTTGCCATTCCAGAGGACTAAGATGTTTTGCCTCCATATCTTACAATTTCTCAGCTTTATCTCACCGTTCAATCAAAACAAATCTTACAAAGTAAGCTTGGCTTTAATGGATAGACGAATTCCTGCAATGTATATTGGCAAATAGGCTTTAAATTATGTACACAAACATGTAAATGAATTCAAAGAAGAAAATATCATTAATTTATTTGTGTAACCTTTGATGTTACCAGTTTCAATTATACATTTTAAACTTAATATTTTTTAATGCTTTTGTGAATATATTTCAATTAAAATTACCATATTGATGTTTTTATGAATTTCGATACACAAGTATCTAAAATGTATTTCTTGATTTTATTGTTATATTTTTAATGTATTAAAATTGTACAATAATGGTAGTACCCTTCAATACTTAATGCATATTTATTTATGTTTGTACAAACAGATATAAGTGTGTATAAAATAAATATTAATAATTATATAAGTTTACTTTTTGTAAAACATGGAGGAACCATTAGCTTGATGTGTAAATTAAAAGAACATAAAATAATTATAGTTATATAAAGAGCGCATGTATGTATCGCATGTTGGCCTAAATTGCTTGCAAAAAGAAAATCGCCGCGACGTCGAGATGCTTTCCACGCTTATTTATGTCTACATACTTGCACGTTGTTCGTTGATAGCTGTAAAGTTAAGGTATTTGAAGAGTACAGTGGTAGGAAAAATAAAACATGATATTCTAATAGAATGTATTGTGAGAGGATATTGTTAACAATAGGGACTAGTTAACCAGATGTTATCTTCATTTTATAATCCTTTATTATATCTCTAGCCCATAGATATAGAGTAGGTGTGTGCAAAATACCATATTTAGCTACAAATAAAATTAAGAGAAACTCACGAGATGTTTTCACATTTTACTTGTTGTAGTGAGTAATGATGACAAATAAGGCGTGGTAAGGTTCCGTGACTTTCTCAATTTTACATATAAATAATAACCGCTTCAAATTTAAAAAGTCTATAATCATCCGTTATAAATAATAAAATCTGTATATAAACTACATTACATTTTACAAACTTAACAGGTTTCAATAACTTGCCTTATACAACTGCATTGTATGTATATAATTATATGCATTGTATCATAGGTTGTTGTATTATATACGTGAATGAGTAATGGAACATCACAAAAAGTAGGAGATTGTAGCCTTAAGATACGACGAAGGGGCTCCTTCACCGAGCCATTAGTATACAGCTGCATTTGCTACGCCGCGCCGCGCCGCAGCGCCCGTCGTAGGCCGAAGCTCGAATCGTAGTCTTTCCGTAGCTACATGCTTAAAATTGTAGTCCTTCTACACGTTACGTGCGTTATCGTTTTAACAGTGTTTTGTCCGTTTAGCGCTTGCGTGTCTTGCACTATTACTCCTGCCACGACTTACGATAATCATTTTATAATATCAGCTAAAACCACCCTTGACCTGATAGTGCACTTAAAAACACCCATTTAATATATAGTTGCAATGTTATTTCTCATGACTTATTTTATAGCATCTTTATAACGGGCAACAAATCGTTTTATGTACACGCCGGCTTGCCAACGAGACAATAGAAATATATAGGTCTATTTATTTATCGCGTCGTTAAACGCCATCGACGAAAGAAAACTAATAAAACCTACATCATACACACGTGGTTTTATTATTATTTAACTACTTATTACTATTTTTATGTTCTTTTAATATTAGAAATATTAGGTAGGCCTATAAATATCTACTTCTTATAAATTATTTTATTATTTAACATTTATTCATTTTTTATAGACGTAAAAATAAAATTTATTATACACATTTCCAGAGTGCGTGTAACTTCGTTCTCCTGGTAAATATTTGGAATAACAACAGTTTCTATAGTTTTTTTTACAGATTTGGTATAAAATAAACACAAAATAATAAGCTAACACAATACATTAGTGAAAACCACAGCCAAAGCTTTATTAAGCTTAGTCCATATAAAATCATATATAAAGAGACAAAAATTCTAATTAAATACAAACTTAGTACTTTATGTAATAATTTGCTTGGAGATTTATGTCATTTTAGTAAAATATTTCAAATAAATGTTGGCGGTAAAGAAAATGGATCGCAAGTAACAAGTTATAATTATTCAATAAATAGATAACAGTTTATTATTTGAAACAAAATCAATTAGGTACCTTCTACGACTCCTGGGTATACCTAAGATAAAAGGGATTTGGTAAAAGTTTTAAATGAGCGAATGTTTGAAAAGTTTTTATTACGTCGTGTCCGATCGCCGAAGGCCGCATCTCAAATTCTCTTATATTAATTACATGTAAGTATCAACTTTATTGCTCTATATTTCGTTTAGATTTATATATTATTATGTGTCATATATTAGTACATTTTTCGTCAAACACCTTTGGCCATTCGATATTACTTCTAGTATTTTTCAATTGCTTTGTTTTAATTTCATATTAATACATCGATCATATCTATCATATATATATATATATATATATATCATATTAATATATATCATATTTATTGCTGTTTTTTTAAATACTAATTCAGATTGCTTGCTGTTATTAGCCAGAAAGTATGTAATTACTAACAACAAATTATTAGAACAAAGCTAATGGATCATTAATGTAAATGTAATAAATATTATTTAATGAAACTATTATAATTCATTATGTAAACCTATATTCAAATTGCTATCTTCGAAACGATATAATGAAATAAAAAAATACAAAATCAATACTCGTAATTACTCGTATAGAAACTCAAAATTAAGTACACGCGTAGTGGTGAATAGTTTCTAACAGAAACCTGAGAATATTGATGTTGCTGTGATTAATGACGTGACAATAGAGTTCAATTGAGCGGGGCGAACAAAGCGAGCGGGGTGTCGCGCGCCGCCATCGCCATCGCCGTGCTATCCACCACTTGCTACTTGCTCGACACTAACAAAACACCGCGGCACCGATGCCTATAGCTTATCACTACAATACCTACCTACCTCCTGACTTTCTGTTGTACTCGGAAATAATGTCGAAAAGTTGTAAAGGTCTTTTAATAATAACTTCCCCGTTTCGCGTGTCGTCGAAAGCTGCTCATGTCGAGCTTAATATATTACAGAACAACAATTGCTCACTGAAAGCAATCGACGAAGGTATTTATTTATATTGTACGAATGGGTTGTAATTTACACTTACTGTACCTATTAAATCCTTAGTCCATCAATACGATATGGATTAAATTTACACAATTATGCAGAAAATATTGAATCGATTTGAGTAGGTACATAAAGTCACCTCCATAACAGTACACTTAATTTTTTTTTTATCTTTTATGTGGGATAATACTTAAACTTATGCCGCACTTAACAATATCATACGCCGGTCCCTTGCCACCGTCAACGTGCCAAGTCTGCTTGAGCCGACTGGTATTGCAAGAGACGATGGTAAGAGACCGGACGGTATGAGTTTGATTCCATGGAAGATGGGCCGGGTGCTGGTATGGGGTGCAACCTGTTCAGACACGCTGGCCCCATCCCATCTACATGGAACCAACAACAGAGCTGGTGCGGCATGTGAAGCGGCTGAAAAAGCCAAAACATGTAAATACAGGGGTCTAGGCTCCGAATATGATTTTGTCCCATTCGGTGTCGGGACCCTTGGTCCGTGGGGTCCTAGAGCTATAAGACTTTTCAAAGAAATAACGAAAAGGTTAGTCGACATCACAGAAGACCGAAGAGCTGGCAGCTACCTTGGACAAAGAATTAGTCTAGCTATTCAAAGAGGGAACGCTGCCAGTATCTTCGGAACGTTGCCTAAAGGGACCCCTTTTAATAATATATTTTAGTCATTACATTATATTTTTTAAGCTTTTTAATTTTAGCTTCTTAGTTATACAATTAGGTTATGTAAATAAATTGATAATACACTTAAACTTATATATACACGTTGCATATGTGTGCTATTATGTGATGATATAGCAGTTTAAACAATTATACATAGCATTATTTTGAAATCAATTAGTCGATTCCATTTTTCAATCGCGTCCAACTTTTAGTCGTACCTACCTTTTAGCATTACGGTACCTGTAATATACGATAATATAGAAATATATACCTGTAATATATAAATATGCTTATCTATAAAGAAAATATTGGTCCATTGTCCAATAGAGGATATTTAAGTTATTTGATTTCGGCGCAAAAATTATATAGGTAAGTATAATATTAAACATTTTTGCCCGGGGCTTTCATCCGCTCTGTCTCGAATTCACATGAGAATAAATTCATTGGATCATGTTGGTACGTGACCGAGCACAGAGGGTAAGGGACGAGTCGTTTCTCAATTATATACTATATATATATTTACAGTGTATCAAGTGGAATAATAGATGAACTACAATGAAATAAGAACTTTTACAAAATTAAGGTGTTCGCGAAATATTTTACTAGGAACGAATCATGAAAGATAATAGTGACTACACTTTTATGTGTAGGCAATGGTACCACCTCTCACCCTACCTAATTGTCTAATAGAGGCCAGGTTTTTTTACTCAAGTCAATTTAATAATCCATGAGAATGACTAGATTATTCTGTAACGTTTGTACGTTTGTTGTGTATATATATATATATATCTATTTTAAACTTGTATGTAACTATAATATATGTTCTATGATATAATATTTCAATACTTATGATATCCCTTACCCTATACCTATATAATTACTAATACGCCTACACTTTTGAAAACCACTCTCTGAAGATCGTCCCACTTCATGCAATGTGCCAAAAGTATGTACATTAAAATTAAGATAAGTAATAATCTATAACATATAATTACATCTACTCTATATCTCATAAATATGGATAAGTGTTGGTGTTGATATACTTACATGGACTTGACTATTTACTAGTTAAATAGTCAAGTCCATGTTCAGAATTTAAATAATAATGACTTGGTACTTTGACTACGTCAGCTTTACACAAGTAAAACTTAAAACTTTTTACCCCCTGTGTAGTTAATACTTCCTATCTAAAACCACAAATCCTCAGACGTCGGGTATCACAAAATGAAACAACACCACCAAACAGTATTTTATGTTTTAAGCGTAGGTATAAACAAAATGTACACGACAACATTTTGAACTATTATACTACTACATTTTCTGGTTGACTGGTAGAGAATGCCATTATTATGTAAAGTTTGCCGTACGTATTTTCAAACTATCTACATGTCTTATACTGAGTTTCTTTCTTGGAAATGGTAAATTTCTATCTAAACGGTAAATGAAAAATAAGTGTTGGATTAACGCTATTTACCTGTCAAGCTCAGCCTTGACTACAGATTACTTTTAACTCCGATAGTAAAAATATTAAAATACGTAACGGAAACTTAAGGGGTAATTATTCGCTACTCGTTCGCCATGTTTATTGTACCCACTTGCCACCAAGGCCGTACGCTATAGTGTAAAGGCGCCTACTTGCCTACCTAGTTGCTAGCCTTGGATTGTACCACCCTGTATACATTAACAATAACAATGAACTAAGTTGCTGTTCTAACAGGTAATTGCTTGAACATACCGTTAAAATCAACTTAGTTGAGCGTACAATTTATGTGCAAGGTACTTTATAATATAACAAACAGTAAGTATATTTATCGACGGATTAATTGTTGTATTGGTATTGAACTGCAATGTTGCTAAAAAATATTTATTTTGGAAAGTTAAATATTGTTGTTATTATCGTATTCATGTATGCATGTAAATATTCTTATTTCGCTCTAGGCTTGTCAACGTTTATGTAAGGATATTTAAATATATAACATATAATCGAAATAAAATATATATATATATATATTTTATTTCGATCTATAATACTCACAGTATTATAGTTCGTTGACAAGATAAAAAATAAAATCTTTATATATATATATATTATTATGTAGATTATCCGGCTATCAATTCGGAAGCAATTTACATAAAACCAACACAACATCGAATTCCGTTCAAGTTTGGTAAAGATATCGTATAACAAACACACAAATAACCACCGAATAGAAATATTGGGTGTAGCACAGTTAGTAGAATGAGGTTATAGAAACTCATCAAGTCTGAATCAATCAATAAGCATTGATTTAAGATGATCGTTATAATCGGACCCCATGTAAAATTTTAACATTATAGTTACTTGGCTGGTAGATATTTATAACAGATTTTTAAATATATTTTTTCTGCACTTGGAATGGTAAATACGTTACGTGTGAATGGAATGATACTAAGAACTAAAATGGCATGCCTCTTTATCCTGTCATTTCAGTGTTTAATCTTACCCTACAACCAAAATATAACTCGTAAAGCTACCTGTTTGGCAGCTAAAATAGGTGACACTGAGGTAACCACGCAGAAGATTATTTACAGTTTACCTCTGGTACGTATCATAGCTACAAATCAAAAGAATGGAACACCGAGCCTAAAAGCGATTAAATTATTTTATAACAGAGTTTCTATGGAAAACCCAAAAAGATAGGTACTGCATCACGAATGTGTAATTTCATCGGATACCAGCAATATTTGAAAATTGGATTCGATACAAAATAAACAAATGCTTGTACTTACCATGTTCAATATTCTACATATTAAGTTATTTGATTAAAAAAGTTACATTGTATTCGTCGAAAGTGATATAGGTATACAATTATGATATTGTACATGCCGGAAAAGTCGTGCTAGGTTCACTAAATATTATTTTACTGTATTTTAATTAATTATACAAAGCCTTTTTTAATTATCAAATTTTAAATTGGATTTCCTCGAATCATGAATCTGAACAATTGGCCAAGTTATTCAAACTTCAAAAGCGAAACGTGCGTCGGTTAATTCCAGCCAAATGCTGAAATTAGAAAAGCCGATTAAACATGTTGAATAGCTAATGCGTGGCAAAACCGCAGGTGTAAACCCTTCGTAGTGGTACCCTTTAACCCTGGCATCGGCACTTCAACGGACTGAGGGGATACTATTGAAATAGATCGCCCTATTTGTGTTCGGACCTCTCAAATGTTTCCTGAAGCTAGAAAGTTTTAGTACTGTTTCCACAACAACTTAGCTGTTTGTTCTTGTCGCTAACAGTATTACCACACTTGGGAGATGATTATGCATACATAATGGATGATGTATGTAGTACGTAAACATTCATATTAACAGCTAGTATCTCAGTTATCAGATAGGGGACACAATAATGTACTAATGTACGTATTCATGTACTCGATAATGACTATAGAAATAATATAGTAGAATTACCTATCAGGCTGTCATTATAATATAGGTATTTATAATTTCTCCTAATTTTTCATGACACGAGCATAACCTGTCAAGTATTACGTATAAATAAGAAAAAGTAATTCTATTTAAATACTGTTTTAATTCTGTTTGTATGATGTATTTGACAAAGTTTAAATTAAGCTTTTTTATGGTTATTATTCCTGAACGGAAACATTAAAATCAAAAGGGACGTACATTACCTATCATCGTGTTTGACACTATATAAACAGTTGCGTACAATATATGGCCCCTTATGATATAGCTAAACACATTATTTTTATACATCTTCATGGCGCATAAATTCTATTCTGCTCGAAACCGGAACCTAAATTAAAATAAAACAAAAGAATACGCAGACTTATTATATATTTACAGCTGCTAAGTTTAATATGAATTTTGCTATCTATTATTTAACATTGAGAGCAAGTGGTTCATATTACCTACTGGGGGAACCAGGGATCTCATTGTATATTTATACAGAGAGATATAATACCCATAAATATTATGGACCTTGTTCTCTATATTAGATAAACCATGTTAAAAGACCACCACCCTTATAGATTATCTATTCATTATGTTAATTTAAAAATGCTGTTGTTGTATGTGAGATATTAACTATTACTTAAAAAATAATTTAGATTATGCATATAAAACCTTGAACGTAAAATGTTTCAAACGATTCGTGAATTTCTAGCGGTCGACGGAATGCAATGAAATTACAGCTTATAAGGTGAAATATAAAATGTAGTTAGTTTAATTTTAGTAATTACAAATAGGTTGGTTATAATGGTATATTGTTGGTAAATATTCATAATTTCGATATTTTAACCCCGGTGTCAGACATAGCTTCATAATTATAAACACACAATTAAGATCCTAAAACATGGCATACATGTCGGAGCATTTTTTGTAAACATGTATTGACAGTACAGGGCGCAAGTGGAACACTCTGCGAATGCATTTGATCATTGAACGCTCCGTTGCGCTTTGGAAAGTCGGCACGATAGTAAAGTGCAAATGTTTGTGGAAATTTTAAACATGTGTTCAAATCTCAAACAAGCGTGATATGCCAGACTGCGATTTCTGTAACCAGTTCACTATTTAATGCTATATTTGTAACAGGCTTAACAATCTTCAGGGATGTCATTTAAAATAAATTTATTTGTCCCTTAAATTCATTATAATATTAACAGATTTATACATCTATAAAATCATCTTATGGTATCTACCTCTAGAGAGTTATTTGTATCTACTTTGTAAACTGTGTATGAGAAAATTTATATAGGTACAAGACTTTTTTTTATTGATAAGGAAGTGCACCTTATCACTAGTTATATTGTATTACCTGTATATATATATACTGCAATATATAAACTACCACTTGTTCATTCCGTGAAAACTCAATCAATGTCTAACACCAAAGCCATAAAGCATTAGTTCTTAGGAGGGAGAGTACTTAGTTATTTGGTAGTAGGTATCATTTACTACTACAGATAACGATAATCTCTCCCTCTACCTGACTACATTAAGCAAGTCGAAAGGACTGGAGATATTCAAGTACTACTCTTAAAAAACTACTCAAAAAACTACTCTTATTACGGGATTACAGTTATGACCATTATTATCTTATTAAATATATATTTAACCACTTTTATTTATTATACGTGTGCCGTAACAAAGTGCAAACCATGTTACGAGTAATGTGTGTATAGCCGAAGTATTAGTATAAACTAGTACTAATTTCCTTATCTGCAATATTACTAATATAATAACGAAGCGTAGGTATCTATAATTACCTAAATGGTCGTTCTTGCTTTCATTTAATTTTATTTTATTATTCACTAATGAAATCAGGTTCAAAGGTCTCTAAATTATTTCTAAGACAAACAACGAACATCGTTTCCAATGGAACTTGTATCATTGATCATCATAACAGTCAAAAGCTCGAGGGAAATAGGCAAAGTTGAACTTACAGAAAACGATCACGTGATGACGTCATTTGCTTATCGGCCATCTCGATCCACTCCGTTCGAGTTTCCGCTTCACATTTGTTACCTCTGTATAACTTGGGAAAACAAACTCACCTATAGTTCAAATCAAAAATGAATCGTGTTTGCATGTTGCATTAGATCTGAATTTCGGGACAAACTTACTCGGTTTCTGAATTCTAGGCTTCGTAAAGTGCTACCGCTCTAACAAAAATGATTGCTTTTTGATAACTGAAAAATGGCCAGCTGGATCGACTGAATTACAGTACTTACTTAGTTATTTTGCATGTTTCTTAAATTCATTCTTCAACCGTTTCTATGTCGTTCACTACAGTATCTTTTTTTAATTTATATGTAATCTATCTGTTACCACCAACTTGGTCTGGTTTTTATACTAAAAGTAAATATATGTCCGTCCTCCGGATACAATCTATCTTCATCATTTGTCGTCAAACTGTACAGCTGAACGGATACGTTCAGCTGTTCAATTGTGAAAAGGTTATAAACTGACAGATTTTATACCGCAATGGATAACTACGATTATGTATGGAATACAAGTGCCAGCCGTCAGAGTACTAACATTATTTGAGTAATACACATCTACTCTATCCACAATTTTATACTCCCATGCTAATCTTATAAAGGAAAAGAAAAGTTCGCCTTTTGTGAGCTTGTTGGTATGTGGAGTGTAATTTCCAGAACGGCTTCACTATTTGAAATATAGTGAAGCCCACTGTCTATCTCTACTAGAAATGTACGTTAATACAACTGAACATAGCCTAATAACACAGATAAGAGAATACCAATAATTATTAGGTACCTAAGTATTTCAACCCGAGCGGAAACGGAATCGACCGCTAATAATTTGTAATGTACGTTCCAGAAATATCAGAATTGCAATACCACATAATTGGCCTTAATTGGAGATTAAATTGATAATAATATTACGTAATTAATTATTGACACATATACAGCAATACGACGTTATTGCTAAAAGCAATTTATTAATTTTAAAGCCTTTGGGTAATGCAGTTCATTTAGGACAGGTAGATATGCAAAAAAATATAAAATTATATCAATGGCAAAATGTTATATAGTAGATATAAAATAATAAAGGATACTGACACGCACAATAATCTCATTGATTAAGATCACTTCGAAAGAAATTCTATTATATGAAAGGTCATATTGTTTTAGGTACGTACATAGGTATTCTTACAATATTAGAGCTATCATACTACCATAATATTAATAATTCAATAAAGTGCCAAAAAATGAATGTATCCTCACAAAGTGTATTAAATTTGGACTGTTCATAGCTGCCTGCGTGGGTACCTCTAACTTCTGTATTTAGTGTTTCGTTTGAAGTAATAGAAAGGGAGACTAAAATAATATTCACATACAATTGAATGAGAAATTATTATATACAGAGGCTTGACAGTTTAGTCTTCAGAAATGGTAACATATGAGCCTTAACACAGCTATCACACGATCGTGTTTCCGTGGTAACGTTTATGTAAATAAACCCGATATTACTTTACAAGAGGAGATAGTTAGAGTTACAGAGGGTTACAGTTTCATTACTCTTCCAGTTATATGAAAAAATAATGTTACGACGACTGTACTGGTGACGATATTGTTATGTTATTTTCTGAGTATCTTGTCTACATTTTATTCCCTCATCTCTTTGAACATCCTTGAGAATTAATGAATAGTGACATATTATATTCCTAGGCCCTCATTAAACAGAGCTCCGGCCTACTAAAGCTATAAAGCAACATAATTACAATTCATCATTTCAAACATTTGTCAGTTGGTTTCACTTACCGAAACAATGTTTATGACATGGCCCCAAAATTCAAACGTCAGATGCTCACAATTGTAACAATGTCTACAAATGAATTGGGTAGATATAGTAAAGTAATTTAGCAATAAGTCATCTTCATTGTATTGTTATTTGTTTCTAGTAGAAAGTTACTTACATGAATTTTATTACATAGTTGGTCACGTAGCTGTTTCTAATACTTAATATGTGACTAGCAACGAACAGATAAATAGCATACCTACTTAGAGGTAACTAACTATCTGTTTATTTTTACAATTCGCCTTTTATTGCAAACTAGCTGTACTCGCGACAACGTCCGCGTGGAATTTAACTTTATTTTTTCAAAAATAAAAGTAGCCTTAGTTACTCCTTATTACATCTGCTACCTGCCAATAAGAGTCTCGTCAAAATAGGTCCAGTCATTTCAGAGATTAGCCGATACAAACAGACGTTTGTCTGTTCGTTCCGGCTAATCAAGACAGACAGACAGAAATCGTAAAAAAAAATATTTTGGTGTGGAATGTACCTTATTTATATTCATATGCATGTAGTAAAACACGGTTATTTCAATATTACTATTAATAATAAAATAAATTAATATTGTGTAGAGATTTTTGATGATTTCAGACTGTTATGCTAAGATAGATATGTTATTCTATTCTTTGTAATATCTAGTTATTATATTTGTTTGGTAAACATACAGTTTGTCTTTTTAGATAAAGGAAGAAAAGAAATATTTATTCCCCATGACATTGGGTGTATACATACACTGGCAGTAGGTATTTAATTGCTTATTCCTAATATTAAATAAATTTTAAAATTGGGAAAAATATGCAGCACAAAATATATTTAACAACATTTAATTAAAATTTTTACTGCAAGCAGTCTCTTAAATATAAACTAGTGGACCACATATAACAGGGTTGTAGTTTGTCTCAGGATGCAATGTCATGGTTTCAATTTCCGATGAGTGCCGCGTTTTGCGGTTTGTTAGTGGGTACGAGTGTTATACCTACTCGTATACCGATGTATAACGAATTTCCTTTAAGTCTACATATATGGTTACTAAATCCATTTATTCATCCATTTTATCCACGCAATTTCGATTTCTCTATTTGTAAGCTGTTAGTCAATATACTGCTGACACTGTTTACTGTTTGTTATTAATTATCGATATAATATGCAAGGGTTATAAACATTCGCAAAAACATAACAAGAAATAAATTCTAAATAAACTAAACAGAAATAAATAAATACAATTCTTTGATTTGGTCTAGAATCATTGCTAGTAACTACCTTGTAATTAATTACTTCGCAAACACCAATTAGAAATTGAAACACTTGCTTTATTATTTTGAAGCGAAATAAGGACGAATAAAACATAATTACTTACAAATTCATAACTATATATGAAAAACGAAAATAAAATATTGTATTATAATAATATTATACTTGAAATATAGAAACACTTCATATGCAACGATAGCTGTCTTAGAATTTAAATATTTTTTTGATAATAGTGCCAATATTGACTAATATTATATTTTATACTAAAGATAGGTGTGTACTTTGTTTATCATTTCATGGCTAAACAGTTGAACACATTTTAATGAAAAGACAGATTACAGGCTTGTATCACGAGGACGAACGTAGGTTTTTATCTCAAAAAACAAGGGGATGAAAGTTTGCATAAACAACATATAAATAAATAAATTGAAGATGCGAAGTAATAGCTAGGTAGTAGGTATGTAATAGACAAATATAATTCTTTTAAATTCAATACTACTGTATAGGTTCACTGTATGTGGCAGTATGCCGATACAATTTCCGTTTGTATTTGTCTGGCTAAACACGAGGATTTGTTCTCACGAAATTGGTAATCATTTTTTTGTCACAGATACATGCCATATTTTATGTAGCAGTCAATCATGGCGGATATCCTTCACAATCCCTCGGGATTACGATGTGTATGGCTCTCGTCAATATTATTTCAGCATATAATAACAGAATCGTCCCTACCTGCACAGATAGGATTGTTCGATTTCGATTAAAATTTGATTGTATTCAAACAAAGTCATTGTATGGTGTCCAAAGAAGAAAGAAAATGATAAACTGAATTTAATTTATTTTCTACAGTCTTTTGAAAAATAATCACAATGGAACAACATAAAAATTTCGATCGAATATATCATGGTGAACCTTGCAGAAAAATTAAAATAAACAAATCATAAAAAAACAACTCTAAACCTAGTAGTTCGGTTTAATTAGGTAATGTATTATTTAATTGTATTGGCCATATATTGGTTTGGTAGTTTGTATTTATATCATCACATAATCTTAAATTTGTAATGCTTTATAAGAACATCAGCTGATGTTCTTGTTCATTCTTCGCGGACAAATTTGCTATCAGAATGTGGAGGTATATAAATATTTAAAAGTTTATTTAAATAAATATTATTCTTTTTATAGTATACTCTTTGTACCAAGTTCACAATAATAGCTTATAATGGCTTTAATCGAAATAACTCATCATGTATAACAGTTCGGTGACATAAAAACAAAGTTCCAACGTATTATAAGTATTTAATGTTACGTTCCTAAGCCGCTTGAAGATATTCAAGGTTGTTTTGCTTATGTAAAAGCAAGTGAGAGTGAGATTGTCGGGTGTCGGCGGTCTACAAACGGCATCACTGATGACGGTTGGCCCGAATATATTTTTAATACGAATATTGTTTTATCATCAACTTTATCCCTCACTAACAATACTAGTAGTAGTCATAACCTGGTTTAACCGCTATAGATATTGAAAGATATCCGAGTAATTCAGAAGCACACAACTTGCTAATAAAAAGATAACATAGTATATACGTACTAGTAATAAAAACATTTGTACTTACCCATGTAGCGCCTCTCGTGTTTCCAAGCCAAGTCGACCGCTTTTTCGTAGCTGACCTAGAGCTTTATAGCGATTACGGCCCACATAGAAAAGAACTTCGTGTAGTTTATTATGCGGACTAAAACGAAGAATATTAAGAAGAGAGAATACTGGAGTGCAAATACTGATTACTAATTAGACCTAAAAAAATTATATCGATGTCTATAAAAAATAGGCCGGCTAATAAAATATTATTATGTAATTTTTAAAACGATTCGAAAAAAGCAATTAACAGCCACCAGACCGATAATTGAACTAGATATGATGCCAATCATACCTACCTACGATTGAAATAATTCGCTATTCATTGTATACAATTGATATGATGTTGAAAAATAACACGACTATGCCTGGAGTAAAAACTACATATTTTTGACCACCTGTAATAAAGTTAGAAAGAGTTGTTGAAAGAGTTTTAAACAAAATTTATTGCTTCAGAAAGATATCCTTAACATACTTATCATCCTCACAAAAATTATTATAGAGATATTATCTATACATGTTACAAAAATATGTACGTATCTTTGCAGTGACTATATTTTATAAAAAAACATGTAGACAAAACAATATTTCATTGTAGTTTCAATTATATTGAATATAAAGTAAGGAAGATAGAAGAGGGAAGGGAGATCAACTTTTCCAATTTTACGACATTGGACATCCTGCGAAAGCGGCAGATAAGTATCTAATTAAACAAGGCGCTAGTTCAAGGGTCTACTTTTAAATTCCGGGCCCTCATTTCTAACCCTCTGGCAATGAAAGTAACATTTCAAATAATATTAACATTATGATTCAACTCTGACTATTCTGCTTTTTAAAATTGGATAGCATTATGTACATTTTCTTAGCATAGAATAGAAAATAATTTATTCGAATAAACTTAAATTAAGCTATTTGAAATGAAATGAAAATGAAATTGTGTGTTGCTTTTTTAAACAATCCTTGTAAGATCACATTTTACAAGTTGAAACGTATGAATACAAATTACCAACCAACACTAATTTATGTAGGCTCAAATATAAAAACACAATAAATATGGATGTAATAATAGAGGGAGAGACCAGAGGTTTGACAAAATTGTAATAAACAAATTTCGTTTTATAGTTTAGATATAGGATCCTGAGAATTAACTATTTGCCAAAAGGTATATTACTTATTACTTTTCGTAATGTATAATTTTCACACATTCTTCCCACTTCTTCTTGTAAATGATAAAGATCAGATTTCTCTCTGTAAAAATTAATATACGAGTATAATAGTTGAACAGATAGCCTTATATGCTCCGTAACGTAGTCATATGCTTTACGACTTATATTTATTATGTATATATATCATCTATGTTACTGTTTCGAAGATATTTTTTAATCAAGTCGTACAAACTTCCACACGTGCAGAAATTCAACTCTATGTCTCGCAGATGATGTTTAGTTGGTGATAAATCGTAAAAATTGATAACATAAAATAATAAAGCAGCTATTCACATTGTTTTTAAGATAATTTATAACACGTACACCATCGACTTTACTTAAAAAAATTATTATTGCTGAAAATAATACAATAACAAATACATTTTCTCGTTACGATGTTAACTACTTCGTTTTATGCCAGATCAGATAATATCTACTATTTTTACTTGAGGCTCAAGTAGCTATGTTAATTATCTGTTTACACAGGAAAATGGTTGAGTTTGGAACTTTGACGAAAGTTAAGGGTAAGGCAACACGTTCTAAATTAGTTTACCGTAATGGCAGAAAGATATTATTACGTAGATATATACATCAAGTTAGCTATATATATGTATTATATTATATATAAGATATATATCTAGAACCAAATATATATACTAGTATTTTTCTATTACTATGTAATAATCTATCTTTATACTGCATAATTATTTAACTTATTTGGTTTTCCACTACAGTTAATGTGGAAATTCTATATTTATGTAACTTAATAGTTTAGTATTTTTTTAATTTCTCGTATACTATGCAGATGCATTACTGCCAGAAAGAAACAAATAAGCATTCCGGTATAGAATCGTCATGTACAGATATTTTATATCTATAATAAAAAAATGTGTAAAATTACATTAAATCTATCAAGATGGTATTTTTAATTTCTTCTCACAAACAAATTCAATAAATGGTGTACCGTATACTTATCAAAGATAAAAACTTCTTTAATTTCCTTTCGTGGATTGAATGTTCTGTGGTGTAAAAGTTCCGGAAACACTCGGAGTAAGTTCTATCTGCAATTTATTAATTATTTTCATTTGTTAAAACGCAAAAAGAAACCATATAGCTATGCTCTTATTTTATCCAGGTGATGATCGGGTAGGTAAGAATAAAAATACGGTATTACAACTACTCGGTGCGAGAGATGAAAAACTTCAAATAAAAGTCTATACCAGATGTTACTGTTAGATTTGTGAACTACTTGTTCACTCTGTACGTAAGTTACATTTCATTTCTGCATTTTCGTTATTAATATTTACGTAATTAAACACAACTGTCGTCCAAATTTCAAGGGTTTGACGGCTCCAACGATTGGGGTGGATGTTGTGGATGGTTGTTTTCATTTAAATTATTTTAATTAAAATTGGCTAATTCCTAACTAAACCTTCATTGAGTATCTATTTAACACTGGAGTTATAGATGGTCCTGTTTCTAATTAGTGAGCAGGGCTTTGGAAACAAATATGAAATATACTTATTTATAACTAAAATACTAAATTTAATAATAGAATATTTGTATATTTAAAAGAATAATTTAATCTTTACACACATAATGAAATAATTACTTTTATGTAAATAAAACAAAATTTGTGTAGGTACCTTCGATTTGTTGCGATGCGCCTACGTGCTCAAAGCGTAAGCAATAAGAATTCGCTATTGACAAAAAATAGTATTGCGATGATGAAAAGTGGATTCAAACAGTAAATATAAAATTTCCTTTGATAAAGTCAGAAAGCTGTCTGTAGGTCGAAATTTGCAAACTTGCGGACGGATCAAGTCTTTTAATAGACAAGTTAAAATTTCTTCGACACAGCGAACAAAGTAACAACATGTAAGTAGGTATTTAATTTGGCACAAAATCAATATTATTTTACTAGTCTCAAGACTAATAATAAATCGGCTCTTTAAATATATACAGGACTGAGATATTCTAAAAATACGGACAGCGATTCCGAATATTAGCAAAAATATTATATAGAATTTATTGGTTTGTCGAATATTTTTTAATTTATAATTATATTGGATACAAAAACCTCAAGTGGGTGAACTGATCAAAGACTATGTCGATGAAATTTAATGATACCGACATTCAACCTTGATCTTATATATTACACTTACCTACACCACAGATAATATAATATTACATACCTACACTTAAATACGTATATACGTGCCTTAGAGAAATTCCGATACCTATCGATTGTATTTAAAGTTTCTCTTCTATCTTACATTAGCTTTCTCTTCTGTTGCATACATACTTACGTAATTATTTACTATGTATTTTATAAGTCTTAAATATAATATCACTTTCGTACTACGGAATCAACGCAAAATCAATATATCGGCACAACTAAACGCTTTACCATGACTTAATTTGGCACACCACCGTGCATTATGTCTTGTACGTTTGTTTGTCAGATTGTCCCTACATACATATAATAAAATTTGATTTCTTAGTACTAGGTACTACAATAGTAGTATGTTAATTACTATTGGCGGCCACGATGGTCGAGTGGTTTAGTACACCGCCTTACTTGGCGTTGTTTGTATCGATCTGGGTGTTTTCTATGTATAATATAATGTATATGTATGTATTTATGAAAAAAAATCTGTATATTTGTATCACTTATCTAGTACCTATCCATAACATAAGCTTTAGCTAACTAAACTTGGTCTAGATGGCGTTGTGTGAATTGTACTGGTATTATTATTATTACCAGAGGTATCAGCAAGCAGCTTTCTTTTTAAGTTGTGTTTTAGTTATATTAAAATTGCAAGATGATGATGATCTTAGTCCTCTAGAATAGCAACACTTGAGTATCATGGATTTTACATGATAATGTGATGTGTCTAGAACTGTTAATAATTATTAAGACCTTCCAGTGGACCGTCAGGTTGTTTGTTATTACAAATACATAAATAAAAATACTGTACAGAGTTCTATATATAATATATAATACGCGGACGAAATCGCGGACACAGCTAGTCAATAATAATTTAATTCCACAATAATTTCATTGACAGTTAATCGCGTATCTATCCCTTTTATTAAAGTATACGTTTAGTTGCAATATTCGTGTAATCCACCCATTTTATGCGATAAAATTGTGAGTGGTTTACTCATAAAAATTTCCATTTTAAATCCGCTATTGAAGCGTTTATAATATTATTGATTGATACTGATATACCTACTTTAAATTTCGAAGTCTTATAATAATGACTATTTTTAAATATCGAACATTACCTTGTTCTCTACACTTGTGTTTATTTACGCATGCACTAGACTTTTATTAATTCATTCATTGAAATAATATAAATAATATGTTATAATGAAAAACATTAAAAGCATATTATTGTTCGAGTGGCATCAAGACTGGGATTATATTAACGCATGTATATGGGTACGTTTATATTGTTCTTTGTAATATTTTATATAGCTCAATTTTTCTTATAAAATAACATTTAATATCTACATATCTCGTAACTTTAAGTGAACTATTAACTTAGGGTGACCTAGTATATTAATATTTAATTAAATCTAATGTTTGTTTATTTAATATGGAATTGGGCTATATTATTTAATTATTAAAATATAAATAATTTTAAGAGTAAGAATCTTTTAAAATTTGAATTTAGAATACGTATAGGTACGTCGGATATGCTATACTAGTACGTTGTCGTGTCTATTCTTTAATTAATAATTTAATTTCACACAGACACACAAATAATTCTTAAATATACATTTATATAATAATCAAATATTCCAGAAAAACTTTTATTTAATAAACACACAGGCTCGTGTCCTTTGTGTTTATTTACTTACTAAGCCAACATATAGCAATATGTAGTATATGTTGTAAAACTACCTAGGTACCAATTATTTTTTATATTAATTATTATAAGATTACAAAAGATAGAAAAATACGTATCTACAAACGTATAATTAGCATTTTCAAATCAAACAAACTTCGGTACCTACACGTGATTCGACTCACTGTAAGTTAAATTTTTCTTCAGAGAAATTATTAAGACTAACAAAAACTAAATCAGAAAACAATACAACGTAGGTGATGCATTCCTGATTTTTTTATCATTATCCATTATCCTACCCAACATCGCTCTACCATGCCGCAGGTCATCACTCTATTATGACGTATTTCCTATATGATTTTAACGTTTGCCGATTCACGATTACATTTAGGGTAGAATAAATATGCACCCACCTATATAGGGTATATTCTGTTCTATATCAATAACTTTTTATTGTATTATACCTACCTAGAAAAGCAAGTAAAGTGCCCACCTGATGGAAAATAATGACTCTCATGCATGTCACTACTGAGAACTAAAGTGGCATGATTTCGTATTCTATAATTCCACGATTATACTCGTCTCTGTTGTATTACCTGCGTAAGGTTTAAAAAAATACCACAGAAATACTCTTTTCATTATTCGCTAAGCGATTTTGAATTAGTGGACTAGTCGTATCGCATTATTACACGCTACCATGTGCGTATCAAATAAAAAATAACGTTGGCAGTAAACATTTTCTGATTGCCGCCATTCCTTACATTATAGAATAGGTAAAAAACTTAGGTCAGACTTTACACATCTAAAATCAGAGTCTTGTAAATTAATAGTAGACTTCGAGTAATATGTGGTCTAATGACGCGAGACTTACGTTAAATGAGTAATATACCTACTTATATTACCGATAATGGGTACACACAATTTAGTATAGAGCAGATATTTATTTTTAATTTAAGCGTATTAAAATAGGGTTCCTCGTAAACATTGAAACAGGGTTACCTTATCTCGATTCTCAAATTTAGGCATATTTCATTGAACCCTTACCCTATCAGCGGAACTGTATTCGTAACAAAACATGAAGTGAAAAGGAGCTCAATTGAAATCTATATATTTCACTCACCTCTGACAAGAATGCCAAGAAGCCATCCATTTACAAAATCTATTACGTAAAGTAAGTCGCTACATAAACATCTGGGACCTAGGGACGCGTTGGCGAAATCTATTGAATTACAACGACAATGAATAACGTTGGTTTATTTAATTATATAATTACATCAAACCAACACATTATATGTGGTTTCGGAACAGGAATACAATGAATTAACGTAATGTAATAAGGGACTTGGGGAACAAACCACCTTTATCAGTACAAGGAAGAGAAGCTCCAAGTAAAATAAATAAAAGTCTTGCACTCTTCATGTTTACTTTTTACTGGGATACCACATTGACAGAACCTCTGTAAGTAGGAAATGTGCGTTTTAAATTAAAAAATATTGTATTTGTATATAATATGTATGTGTATATATTAATATATAAATTGTATTATATATATGTAAGTAGTATATGTAAATTACTATTATTTAGTATTCCTATGCCTTTTTTATTTCTCCAGTCCATTCTTGCGCCATCTACCACTTTCTGTCTTCTTTCCTTTACACAAAGATTGTCTGGAAGAGTTTGCTTAAGCGATAAGACCGCCTCTTGTACCTTATTACTAATTATTTGTTTGTTCTTTGTTTAATTGTTTGTCTTTCTGGTGCAATAAAATATTAATAAATAAATAAATAAAATATATTCAGTAACATTTATTATATTGACACATGCCCATTGGCAGAAAACTTATAACTGGTCAACAGTTATAAGTTTTGTGCCAATAGCAATGGGCATGTGTCTTACTGTCTCCACATAGTGCTAGTAAGTTACTCTAGTAACCAATAATTATTTTTAAATGTAAACCGTTGTGATTATTCGTGAAGAATTTGGCACAATAGTCTTACTGAGCTGACTCCATCCTCATTTTATAACTTTCCACTGATGCTCGACCAGTTTATTATACATAAGTATAGCGTGCGTGCCCTGCCCTTAATGTAGGCGGTTACACGATTCCGTCTTCATCTACTACAAAGAAAAGCCCCTGGGTCATAATCTTCTTTATCACAATCATAAAAAAAATCAAGTATTGAGGGAGCCAGAGCATTATTGTACCCCGGCGCAGACAGTTTACGATAGGACGGTTCTGATGAAGATGAAGTCAACATAACGACATTTAGATTGTTCAGTTGGTGAGAATTTTAATCAATGTTGCAAAAGCGGGCAAAAATACGGATATTTACCAACGTTAAACGGGAGGCTTTTTACCCTTTTAATTATTTAAAAGAATTTAAAGCAATGTTTGTATTTAAATAATTGTTAAATAATAAATACGAAGCCACAGATAAGACAATATTACGTAACTAAGCCGTTTCACATTACCTGGTCCTTAGGTATGTTTAAAACAAGGTCTAAATACTCCAAATGGTTTTTATAATTCACATTATATCTCATATCTCAATATATTTTCCCTGAGATAATCAACCCAGTTAATATATTTTTATTCCATTCAACATATTACATAACATCACATAAATATTATTAAAAGTGTAGTATAAAATGGTTTCGGACTCTTTTATAATATAATTTTAATTTAAACCAAAGATAATTAACAGCCTAGCTTTTTTATAAATGTATAATTTATTTGAATCTGTTATTTATAGAGTTTTAGTCACCTACACTGGCATCTAGCGGAGATTTTGAAAACTATATGAACTGCATGCTCAGTTGTTCGGTTGAAGAAAACTAACTAAAAACACAATTCACATACCGTGTACACACTTAATAATAGATGGCGATACTTGAATTAGAAACGTGTTTGTAGCTAAATAAATGAACCTAGTATAATATGTTCAATTACATATTACATACATTACTAGTTTAATACGAGTATACTGACTGCAATCCTGTTGAGATGATAGCTTAATAGGGTTTCTAAAGTTTTTATTGTTTTTCCAAAAGTTTAGTTTGTTATCTTTTGAAGATGCACACATTTGTTTAATGTGTGCATCTTCAAAAGAAAACAAACTATGTCACTTACCTAAAGGAGAGTGTACTACAGTAACCAATACACAAAACAGGGTAAATGGGGACTATTTGATTAGGAACTGGTGACATTGCCATTGTTAGCAAAGAGTGCTAACAATGGCAATGTCAGGTTGACCTCCACGTGGATCCCCCTGGAAACCGTCATGATAAATTCTTCGTGATAGCCTAACTGACCTAGCTCTTTTTATGGTCCTCCACTGGTGCCCCGCCAGCGTAGACCGTTAGCGCAGGCGGGTGCACCATTTCATTATCTACCATAAAGAAGAATATCTACACAAAAACACAAACTGATATTCTTAATACAAATAAGCTGAAGATATGCTCTTTTGTTTGGTGAAAATCGAATTCTAAAAACAGGCTTAATAAAAATTACTTGTATGAGATGTTGATATTAATTGCCTTATCCCATGGACAAAATTTTCATAGTAACCCGTTTTATATGGATTAATGCCTCATCCATACCACCGGTCATCTTATTGCAACATTTTCTTGAGTTACACACTCTATTGTAGCAAAAGACCGAATGAATTATAGCGCCATCTAGCATGAAATAGCTGAACTATTGCACTCCTATCAGTATGATGCATTTTATGATTATTGTTGTATTGAGGTTTAGCATTCATTCTAAGTTCAGAGTGTTATTTTTACCGTGTTCGATTATATGTGAAATGTGAAACTAGCTACTTCACTAAATTGTTCTAGTCTTGATTTAGGTTATGTACGTAAATCGATTTAAATTTCATCGAAATCATTAGAATCGACCACGTGACATGACCTCACGCGTCCCAATCATTTAACTCAGCCATTTATAAAGCCATCCAGCACATGGTGATTTATCTGAGCATTGCACGCAGTAGGTACTTCATTTAGATGTCTTTCCATTACAATTCTATTATAACTTTATTGATAGATAATACGAGCAATAATTGTTTATTAGAGGCTGATGACATTAGCAGTCATATCAGTTATTAGGTATTTTGATTACTCACTAACAAAAATATTATTATTAAGGTAGTATTTAGGTACTAAGTATTATATATACAATAGAAAATAAATGCCTTTTTCGTTTGACAATAGATGGATATAATAGGTAGGTAAGAGTAAATGTGTTTTTTCGAACTATATTATGTTGACCACAGCTGGTGCAGCTGAAGAGAAAATCTTACCTGACGGATATGTCAGTCCCAGTGCGCCGCTAGAAATTCGAACCTTGGCATAGGCCTACATGATTTCGATTTTTGATTGGGACAGGGAATCGATCGGAGAGAAATCCTATTATAGTTATATATATGTAACATTATATTATCTTTGGTAAATAGACATAATATTCAGTTTTTGTTAATGATACGAGTAAATAAGTGTGATGCCATTATATGAACCAATGCAGATTTCAGTCCATGAGTAGCTATTAAATATACCCACGTTATATTTTAAGACAGAGGGTATGGAGATGGACGCTTCTACAGCTTGTCTATTATCAGTATTATTATTTATTCAGTAGTCTAGTCGGAACTGTATAGGAACGAAATAGAGTAGGTATTTCGGGAATCATCAGAATTTGACACTTCTCTGACATTGATTATTTTGAAGGGATATTTGCGGGCCAAATCACAAATAAGATCTAATATCTATAAACAGATATTGAGGGGTATTAAAACATGTTTAAACGAATTTTAATTATATTGAGAATGGGATCATCAAAAATACAACTTTATATGTAATTATTCCGCTTATTACAAACTATTATTGCCTTATACTTAGAAATTGGTTTGTTTATTTATTTAAAAAAAATAGACATACAAACAATTACTTTGCCATTACTATATATATAATTGAACTATGTAATTTCAATGAAATGTTATCAAATAGTAATGTAGGTACATCATATTCATAATAAAAAAGGGTGTAGGTAGCTCCTAGTTACATATATTTTCTCGGAATCAGTGGAGCGCATTACGAGATACATGATCCCTCTGTTACTCGTATCCGTCGAAGTCGTTTAAACAGAACATAGAGATAGGCCTAAAATATAAAATATCCCGCAATGCTGGGCAACATACAGGTTACACACAAAGATATACGCAATAATTTCCATGAAAATAAAATTAAATAATGTTTTAACAGAGGCAAAATCGAAAACGGCCAGTTTTGACAATAATATACCTATATTATTATAGCTACCTAGCTAAAAAGGTAGACTGTGTAGGCTGAGGTGACGACTTCAGTTACTACCTAAGTACATAAGAGAATAGGAGTAAACTCCAGCAATTGGTAAATGATAAAATAAAAATATTCTCGTAGGTCTTTAAGCTACATCCGGTTGATTTTTTTAAGTTAATATAACAAATTATTATGAACAGCCAACGAATTGGAATTTCACGTGAGTTAGATTGAAGCGCCATAGTGATCCCATGCGAGACTTGCAAGAGTAAGTAGGTAGGTAGATGCGAAATGAGAGGGAACGCAGATGGAGGTTGGGATGACGCTGGGATCGGGGGCCCGGGAACGATTCATTGATCCGAATCACTCTCGGCATCGCGACAGGGACGGATTGCTGGGGAGCCCAGCTACCGTGCAGCCTCTCACTCGCTCCACGTTTACATTGAATTATTGTTTGCGTACTATGTGGGCAGGTATTACAAATACAGACGTATAAAACTTCACAGCAAAATTACATTTATTCTTCAGTGTATTTTTTACTGTAAATAATAGGCAAGTTACTTACCTGCATACCTACGTATTTATACATATATAAAATTTAGTTCAGTTTGGAGTAAATGTCGTATATTATAACAAAAAATATATTTGGATGTTGTAAATATCTGCTTAACTGTTTTAATATACGTACATATTTGGAAAGAAAATATTTTTATTCTTATCATAGCTAATTGAAATTGATTGCAAATATTTAGTTGTATTTAGTAGATTCAATGTTTTTTAGATTTTATAGTTAAATTTTTTACAGAGTTGTAGATCTGATATAAGAAATATCTACAAGTTTAGAGTTAAGAGATAATTTCAAGATGTAATTTAGTACCAATTTATACTAATAAATCTACATGTATAGGTATATATATTCTTATAATTATCTTTCATTATGATAAAAGTTCGATCAATTATAAAAAATCCAGGAGGTTGTAAAAACTAGAAAACGTGAAAATAAATGCCGTTTCTTTCTTTCTTTCGTCTTGTTGTTGGTCACACCGTCACACCACCACCCCATTCTTCTTGTATGAATGTGTGTCATGAATGTGAAAAGGATAATGGTATTGTTATCTCTGTCGGAGCACCGAAGAAAACCGACTATATTTTATCCTTGTCGCACGGGCTGCGATTTGTATACTGACGACTCGGAGTAGCCACGCGTGCCCGTCCCGCCGTCCGTTGTTGCACATCGACATCAACCGCTTTCAGTGCTACAGCGCGTTCCTCCGCGCTATATCTACATAACCTAAAAAGTCAAACAACCCTGGTTATTTTTAGTACTAATCATTGTAATTGTTCAAAAATACTCATGATTACCTCGAATTTATAAGTTAGTGTTTGTGAAAGTTTACACTCAAGCAGGGGTGGACGTGGAGTGTATTTTTTGTGCAGTACAAAGTAAATACAAACGGCAAGCTGTGGGGATCAGGGGCCTTTTTTTTGCCGCCGCAGGGGATGTATTATCCTGTGAGTAATATTTGAATTATTTAAAACCAGTGACCAGACATGTTAAAGGTCAGCGAATCTCATCTTTAAGTTCACTAGCGGTACCTACATGATAGAGGATAACCCAGTATCATTACAATTTGTAAGTGGTACACAATTTATGGCGGCGTATATAGGTACTTGGACCACCTCCATTAATTTATTAGAATTAGAACAGTGATAAAAATATATAAAGTTAAAGTTCTCACCAATAGCAATGATGACAACTAAAATCTACATTTATCTGCTGGTTGTCAGGGTTACATCCTTTTCTGTGTCTGTTTCCTTGCACGGTGTTCAATAACACTAAAAAATCAATTAAAATAAATGTATATAATTGATGACGTTAACCAAGGAATTATAAAATTGTGAATGTCTAGGCGTGTAATAATTAAAAACAATCTCTAACCTAAAGAAACAAATTCATTGTTTGACATTGAAATAGCAACAAATGTAGTAACTCTATTTAGCCTATTCTCGCCTTTGTAAACTGCTGTATGTTGGAGTGGGATGTCCATATAACGTTGTTTGTCATCTCATGCGATGTTAACATTTGAGAAGACCATTAATTAAAATGTTATTATGTATGTACACATTAGTAGTATTTAATGTTTTATCGTCAGAGTTTATCATATTATTTGGACAATTAGTAATGTACACTGAATACATCAAACATATTTCCAATATGCATATTATATTATACTTTATTGATCTGTATTAACATTATTTTGTTATATTCATTCAATGAAACTTCATAAAATTTTCCTAATGCTCATTTCACACTTTAAAAGAATTAATTTATTATTATAGTTAATGTGATTTTGTATTTTCTTACATTGGTCCAAGTTTGTTCAATAAGTACTTACAGTGTATAATAAACTCACACGGATATTATAAAGTTTGTCAGTTACTTATTTACTTTTTCATTAAAAAAGTAATAAATATTAAAGAAATTTGAAGATACATAGATGGTGTTAGGGTTCACATCGAGATTGTCGAAAAATCTGATATTTTATATTAAAAGAAGGTAGTTTCATTACTATTTGGTATCGTTAAACTAGTTGCATATAACCCCCACTCATATCTTCTCTTTATAAAAGGGAGGGTTTTTTTTGTAAGCCGCAGCATTCAGTCTTTGAGCACAGGATGTGCTGGTTGTATTTTAATTGCTAAAGTGAATTGTGTTAGAGACATAGTTAAATTAATGTTATATAGTTGTTATTTTATTATAAAACATACTTTTACTAGTACATAGAGTTGATATATCTAACATAGGATATGGACATAAGTTGTCCTTTATCTAAAAAATTCAGATGAAGGTTTGCATATCAGATAGTCAATTGTAATTATCATATTTAATATTAAATTAATTTTATATGTAAATATTATATTACAGTATTTCTAAATCTGCCACCATGCAGTTAGCCTTATAAGTGTTATGGTAAAATATGGTATTGAAGTTACCAAGTAAGTGAGAATAATGTCTTATACCACTGTTATAGTAACATATTTCAATACTGCTTGTATTTCCTCTTGGAGATGATTATCACCACCTTCCATCGGTTGAGCTATTAGTGTTTTTTTAATACTACTATATGGTAGACGGTAAATGGTTACTATAGCCTATGGACACCTGAAACACCAGGGGTGTCATGTGCTCGGTGCCAACCATTAATAAGTGTATTTCCTTCTGAACTTAGAGAGTTACTATCTATATAAATTCATTCATGCATTCATAATTTGATAGCCACACTCTTGTTGATGGAGCTCTTGCTTCATCACAGGATCATGCATAATTCTTATTATATGTTAAATAATCTCAAAAAATGGTTACATTACTTAATTGATGGTAATGTAATAATTTTACACTTTATTACAAACAGTCACTTTCATTTGAAGAACTCTGACATCTTGGATATAATAAGAAAACTTGTTTGGACATTTATTGCCCTTGAATCTATGCAAATTTTTATTATAATATTATATTGGGTACCTACATACTCATGTTATATTGTGTAATCTATCACAAACTTATTACTTATTATGAAGAATAAATAGTAAATAAAAAAAATTGCTGTAACATTCTTGTCTTGCTAATTTGTTTTAATTCAAATAATAAACTAAATATTTATAAATAATGAATTTATAAATATTTAGTATATTTTACAATATAGAGTATTCAAAATGATGAAGTAACTCAAACAAAATGTGTATGTTTTTAATTTGGCGCCGCACTGAATTTATATCTATGAGTCTTCAGACAAAAATCGTATTTATTACGGGAAATTCCATTACTTTTAGTTAAAGGAAGTTTTATTATAGAACTGTGCCAAAAATGCCACCAAGATAAGGTATAATAGAAAATCATTCATAGAAATAATCAACCGTTTTTTTTATCATTGGTTTGCCAGGTACCCATTACGATCCACAAAATAAGCGTCTTCATTTAGGATCAAAGTAATAGTCCGACCAACCTAACGTGAAAAAACTCTGTCTAGTGCAAATTAATCATCAATCAATCGGTGGATAATATATTAAGGATCACAAGAGAAAAATATATTAAAATAGACTTATATATCGTGTTATATAAAGTTATACATCTTTACATAATATAAAATGAAGTCGTATGTGGCTTCCGTTGTCTGTTCGCTTAGATCTTTTAAACTAAGTAATGGATTTTAATGCAGTTTTGAGCAATAGATAGAGTGATTCAAGAAAAAGGTTCATATGTACATAATACATGTACACCCGTGCGAAGCCAGGGCGAGTTGCTAGTATATGAATAACTGATAACTAAGAACCTTATGTCAATTCTCCATAAGGAATCATTGATGGATTTGAGACCTCTCTATATTTTTAACTTATTTAAAAGATGACTAATGGTATATAATTATATTTACAATAACAAATTTATTTATTTATAAATTCGATTAAGTATTATTACTTGCAGTTTAATTCTGCGTTACTTAAGTTATCTTAAAACATTGTAGAGTATATGATGTTCATATTTACTGTGTGACGCAGTAGAATACATTATTCTTCTTTTGTGAACCGAACGAGGGTCCCTCTGTATTGCCCCCACGTTGTATTAGTGCGCTTGCCGCCAAAAGGGGAAATTACGGGTACCCGTTCATGCCTCAAGGTGAACGCGCATGCCGATCAGAGATGGTAAAAAGGACGAATAATTCGCATACCGCCCTTTGTTCACAAATCGAGTTCATGGATTTATTAACAGCCTTGGGTTCTTCTACCTGCTCTCGAGAGCGTGTGTATTTGTAAGTGCAGGTAGCCAAACATTGCTGCGTAATATATTTTTATGCATACACTTCATAACAATGTGAAGGTATAGTTTGCATGGGTGTAGAGACAATACTAATTTAGTACGAATTACAGAAAGAGGTAATTATATTCATAAGCGTTGCCCTATTTTTGATAACCGCGGTGGTCCAGCGGTTTAGAACACCGCTTTATTTCCAATGGCAGCAGGATCTATTTGTCTTAGTGGCAGTGGTACCCAATGGTCAAAATTCAGCATTAATATAAACTTGTGAATATAAACAAGAACTTAATAATAATAAAATATTATAATAATATTAACAAATAAAAATTATATTAAAGACATACAATATAAATCTATTTTCAATTTGACGACAGACTTTAATAATAAACAAAAGAGTATATATAGCGTATGTAATGTTCTTTTTATATTATGATTAATGTAGATATTAATTCTGCTATTTCAAACAAAATAGCACTTGCACTTTGTTTAACATATAAAATATATAGATGCTTCTTTGTATCGGTTTAGCTGTTCATTATTGTTTGTATTACAAAAAAATTAAGCAATTCTATTAGAATTCTAGTACCTACCCAGTTCTAGCTCTACTAAGATTGGCACTAACTGGCGCTGTGTGAATTGTACTGGGTTATTTTTATAAATTTTCTGTTGCCTATATGTACCATATAATGTAAGTGACATAATTTAATTATATTATGAGCATGAACATTTTACTTTCAATCAGTTGTTTTAATAAAATCACAATGAGTACCTAAACATCGGGTTGAGGCATGATGGTATGATTTGATATCTTCGGAAAGTTTGTGTAGGTTGTTAATGCACCGAAACTAAATCTTGAAAGAGGTCGATATAAGTACCTAACTCAACCGTGTAGTTTGTTTACGTAGTAAGGAATACTATAGTCGTCCCTTTGTGATTTTGTGTAGGTAGGTTTGATAACAAAAGCCTTCATTTTTATTGCAAGATTTTTTTTAAAATAAAGGCATCTCAAATAAGGATTCTTTAACAATATGCTTGTCACAAGGCCTCTTTATAACTTAGTGACGAGGTATTAATAATAGTTTCGATATCATATCATGTCGATCAATAAATTTGTACCCACCTATACTCGTATTAGATAGTCTACATTTTATATATAGTAATAATATGTATGTAAATATTTAATTAAATTAACATTAAATTAAATTAAGTGATGTTTTAAAATTATATTTTTAGATTACACTTATTATGTTTTATTAAAAAAAACGTAATTCAGAAATTAAGAAAAACACTAATATAAATTTTAGTCTCTCCTTTTGTAGTCGGTTGACAAATAACTAGGTACCACCTACATACTCGTAGAAACAAGTAGTGTCGACAGGGTTGGCGGCAGCTGCCGGCGGCTTTGTTGTTGCAATCTGTGATCTGCAGTCGGAATTGTACCACCTTTATGCTCAGACTTCGTACATTCAGTTGTGAGATTATAAACTTAGAACTAATACCTATCTAAGTTTTGCGGAGATCAAGTGATATATTTTATCTCAAATCAGTATTATAATTACATATTTATTTCATAATCGGTATTTAATCCATGTTGGCACTAATTTGGTCATGAATAGAAACATTTTCGTGTAACAAAATCTTTATTTTATAATAAAAAAATATTTTGTGACACAAAAATAGATATTTTTATTTTATTGGTCACTTAGTTACAGTTTTGTTTTTTTTTTAAGTTAATTCGTTTGAAAACGATTACCTTAACCTAACTGGTGCTTTCTGTTAATCACGAGTGATGAGGTATACTTGCTGAAGTAGCTATTATTAATTATTGTTATCATGAACACATTCTGTTGTTCGTTTTTCTCAAGAACATCTACAAATAAAATATCCTACGGTTCTGACTCAGAGTTTATCTACGCCGTGGCTTTCCTATTAAAATGCATACAAAATTAACTACAGCCCGAGCACTGCCTCTTATTTTTAAATCAACTATTTAATATAAACAAACGAAGAGTCCTACATGGTAGCTCTAGTTATCTTCTA
The DNA here is from genome assembly GCF_030625045.1 of Achroia grisella. Lineage (NCBI taxonomy): Eukaryota > Metazoa > Arthropoda > Insecta > Lepidoptera > Pyralidae > Achroia > Achroia grisella. Next base: position 1,558,020 of record NW_026712938.1, read on the forward strand.
CATATACCGCTTTTATTATTACATACCAGGCCGTAAATATGAAGAAAACTACGCGTACCTAACTTCTTAGTAAGTGGGTTGGTATTTTCTAGTGATCTTTTATTGTCGAACCGCGAGCCAGAAGAATCTCGTTGACAGAGTTGCGACATTTCTGTTTTTATTGGTATGTAGGTTGTGTAGTTTATTAACCACATAACTTGTTCTAATATTATAAATAAATTACCAATGCTGAATTAGCGATCATTGGTAGCAACTACTATAATTAACTCTTAGGTGAAAGTACAATGGTTGATATTGCAGCCTGTTATATATAATTTTATGAAAGAGCTGTTGTATATCGTCGAGTTTTAGTAGGCACTCTTGTAATGCTAAAATTAGTACGTCACGGCGTCTACCGTAGCGTTTATTTACTAAACACGTGTGAATCTTTCAATCGGCATGTTTCATGAATATCACAATTTCGGGTAAATATTCCTAGATAGACACATAGATGCGAAATATGATTACGGTTTTCTAAAGATGCTTTTAGACGACACACACTCGTATTAATTGAATACATGGGTCGTGTTTCGTTGATACTTGTTACGGTACGACGGACGGAACGTAATGTAATAATACCAACCTAAGAGAGCAGATTCCACAAATTAATTTGTTCGTCACTTAATGAAGAAAACGTGTAGCAACTGTAATGTACCCAAAAGGAAATATAATTTGTACAATCTTTTAAGTATTGTGGTTATTATAAGTATTAATATTACCGCATAATAACTAATTACTAAACTTATTAGTTGCATGGCCCACTTTAGTGCGACTGTTTACGTATAGTCTTCTACCTGGAATAAAAAAGTGAAATTAAACCCTTTTAGTGTTAAAAGAATTTGTCATGGGAATGAAAGAATTTTTCAAATGTTGTAATACCTACATATTATCACTTCACACACAACCTAAACAAAACTGTAGAAATAACATACAAATTCACTAAATTAGTAATTTTTGATTATTATATTAATGCTAATGAATCTTTAAATTTGTAATTTATATCTATTCATTATTTTTATAATTTGACGAAAGAATATCTTGAGTATAACTTGCTGTCGAATCGTCCTTTAAATATTGGATCTTCATTGTTAAATACGCTTCCAGAAAGTTAGTTACAAATTAATTTAATGTTTGCTGTATAGCGGGCCCTGTTGGATCTGTTAATGACTTACTTATTTCGCCCATTTGAAAGTTTGCTGTAGAAACAGGAAATTTATTTATCTACCCTTTTGTTGTACCCTTTCGGCTTGCGGCTTTACAGGCGACTGACACAGTGCCGTAGATGTGTTCATCATGTTAATTTTGTTCTAACTGTGAATTAAATATTATTCTATAGATCTTTTTTTTAACAATTCTGTAATAATATTGTTTTAATGAAATTTTTTTGCTAAGTGTGTCAGAATATCGTATTCTTTATATTGTAATTATTACCTATTTTCTTAGTTTTACCCGCGTTTTATTTCCTGTTACTGTGGGAATTTCCAAAAACTCCCTAAACTATGTTCATACAGTACGGTACAGGAACTCCTGTTCAATGTTTCATGACTCGACAGTTTACAATAAGTATTTAGTCGTAATTACGAGTATGTATACATAGTGAAGTCACATTATTAACATAGACTATTATAGTAGTTAAGTGAACATTCATCTATAATACATACGTCAATTTGAGTAGTATTAAGTATAATCAGTTACTTTTATTCAATGTTTTTTATTTCACCTATTCAATAACATTTAAACTAAAAACTTTATCAATAGTTTGAAGTCACTGATATCATTACTTAATATAATCATCTGCATACGTAAATACCTTATTACATTACAGTTTTATTATGACAAGGTAAAAAGTGTTTACATGTTAGTACACGCAACTGTACATAATATATCAGAACCATGTAACTATATATCTTGCGTTTTCCCCAGAGAATAGCGAGCGTTCTCAGTGATGGCAAATATGTTTCCGTACCCATCCCACCTGCTCAAATAAACAATGACAACAACTTCCGGTATTCGAACAGTATGAATACAGTGTCGAACAGAAAATTGCAGTCCCTATTAAAATTATGAGGTGATATGTGTTTACACAACACAGGCTTTTGACAATTATAAAGTGTCAAAACCTACATTATTTTATTAGTATTGGCTTGATAGTTCTGTTATAAAAAAACTGCGCTTTTATTTGAGAAGAGATAAAGATATAAAGTTACATTTTTTTACACTCGGAATAAGAAACAAATTAAAATAACATTATATAGAAATGTTAAATCTACTAATGTTCATTTCACTATGGAATTTGCAACAAAACTATTTAATAGTTACTTTCCTCAGTAATAAGTCACTATACCTAGTAATAGTTTATATCACATTTTCAACAGAGACAGTCATAAGTATTCGCAAATAAAGTATTCGTTGTAAAGAAAAATAGAAACACCATTATATTAAAAAAAACGAGAAAACAAGAAGAACTGCGTTTGTGAATAATTAGAGACGCATCACATACCTAGTTGCGACACAACTTGTAAACACGATTCAAACTATGCATTTAATTAACTATTCATTATTCTAATGTCACATTCGTGATTAAATATAAATATTACCGCATTTTTTAGAAGACCTTTGACTTAAATTTTTATTTTATTTATTATTTCTATTTTCGACTACCAGTCTACTATATCTAAGTATAAAATATTTACAGATTTCACCGACAATAATAATTTTATCCAAAATGTCGCCGCTTTGAAAATAAAAATTTGTATTAACTATGGACATCATAAATTGCAATAAATCATTAAATTTATTTATAAATATTGACTTTCAATCCAAGCATCTTTTAATACATTCTACTTATAGATATATCAATAAATTCTATACGAATGTATTCCACGCGCATTTATCACTTACTAATACTGCATAATTTAACGAGATTAGTTAGAGACAAACGCGAAACTGATCTTTTCTTAATCATCTACTTATCACGACTTTAGTAGAGTAGCAATTCCTTTGTGACGTAAAATGGTACAAAGTTAAATAACGTAGGTAATAAAATTTAGATCCGGAGCAACACATCAATGTAATCTAAATTAAATTATACATTCGCCTTTGTGCTTTTTAATTTTGTAAATACCTCTGAAATGATTAAGGTACGTGTGTTACATAGTAAATCATAATAAAGGTCCTCAATTTTGGAAAAAAATATAAACAAGGAAAATGGAGCCGGGCACCTTTTAGAATAATCAGCATATCGACTAAGACTGAGACTTTTAATTAAGTGAGCAGTTTATAAAAAGGCAATGTGAAAATAAATGGAAAAAGATAAACTTTGTTAACATAAACTCCCCAACTTTTGAGTCATTTTTAGATGCCTATAATGTTAGATATGTTGAAAGCGTAGCATGATCAATATTCCAATTAGGTAATATGTAGGTTCATATTCCCTCATAGGTATATAATCTCAGCTCAAACCTGCACCTTCGTCCAATTTGATGGAGCTGAATGTGGCATATCAGTCTAATTTACATACGCTTAAGCATATACAGTATAGACATTATTCCATATTGTGATATTTATGACACAAATGCTGACGATATGATACAGAAGCAAAGCTATTATATAAAATATAACATAAAAGTACTAATACCTACATGTGACAGCTTAAATAAATGAATAATCAATCGTATAGACTTACTAAATTTTTTTTTATAAGCTATGAGGACAAAAAGGATATAGAGAGAAATAAATGTATATTATCTCCATCAAATAAATATGTTTCTTAATACAAAATGTCCACTACTTGAAATTTTGACTGCTTTTTAAAGATAATTTGACTGTTTAATGTACAGAAAATATAAATGTAGTGCAGTTTTTGAAATTACTATTATGTCACTCGAAGTGCGGTTTTTTGTGGCATCAAAATTTTCATCATATTGTCTATTTAACTATATTTGTTTAAAATATAATGTCCCATTCTCTTCTTCAATCATGACTAAATAACGATTACTTTATTGTGATCATATTATGAGCTATCATTTAATATACGCTATAATAATTTAATCCATAGGTACTTTATTATAGTACTTCAAAATTATTTCTGTCCTTCGAATGCTTCATCAAAATCTTAAATATCTAAAGTATTAGTTTAACTCGTTCTTTAACAAATATAATTCAATTAATTTTGGACGACTGTTACGAAATTCGCTAATTCGTTAGCTATTCGTCCCTTGCCATTGAGTTAACAGAGTTAACCGTTAATTCTTAAAGCAAGTGGAATAATTCGTGAGGATGTTAGACTGCTTAACGTAAGACGCGGCTTGTGTTTCATATATTGGCATAAAGACATTTTATTATGATAGCTTTATTTATTCAGATCATTCTTAAATCAGTAGTTAGCCAGTAATGAAGTTACAAAATATTGATTTTAACCCCTCATAGCTAATATATATTTTATTTCTAACTATGGGGAGAACTTAGCTTGCAATTAGATAAAAGGTATAAATTTTTGACAGTAAAGATACCTAAAGATACTCACTAAAGATATTACCTAAAGATACTCACTGTGAAGGTGTTAGTTAATTTGTGCAGATTTAGTTATTTTCAAATATTTATCGCATATTAAATACGTTAAACTTTTCTACTTTCTTTATTAACAGAAAGTATTATTAATACTGGTAATTGACAAAAAATAACTAACCATATTGAATATTCTGATGCGAAAAGTGTATTTCTGCTTTGAATTTCTATAAAACTGTTTTTAACTCGCAATTTATATTCATGTAAAAATGTTATTTAATTTAAAATAAGAAAATCGTCGCGCTCTCATTTCCCTTTTCACTACCTAACCATAGTAGGTAGGTAAGTACTTACTCATTGTGTTTTAGCCGTTTATTTACAGCTACAGTGCTCGCATTGAAAAATGAGAACAGCTGTGACCGGTATAATTAATTTTGTAATTGAGTGAAATTCCTTTTCAGAATCTATTCAGGGATATTTTTCTATATTCAACAGGATTTAAATTAAAGAGTACTGTAGTTGGCGTGATTTGCTATTATTGTGGTAATACTGCCAGCATTTGACTGATTTTCAGTTGTCTAGTGTAGCGAGTGCTGTCGACGGACGCCAATCAGTATTGCCTCTCTCCACGATCTGAAATGTTTGAAACTAAACAATTATCTACGTGAAAATGTGAAATATGCCAATATTTGTTTATGAAAATAAAGAATAGATACTGTTGATTAGTATTAAATAAAGTACACAAATATTTAAACAGTTAGGAATCAACTAATTTATTTTCTCTATATGTGACTATTACCTATTCTAATAATTTAAACTCATCTGTATGTTATTGTAGATTTACTATGTAGGTAAACTTTTGATGTTAAAAAGTGAATTTATATTTGATTTTTTCCCACTTTTAAATTTTTAGACGTGTTTATTGCTTAAATCCAATAATTAAGTAAAAAAAAATATTGTATATTTTCGTAAAAATGAAACCGATTATCATCATTATTTTTGTGATCAGTACGATTTACCTCTACAACATTGCTGCCAAGATGTTAAGTAGTTTATTTTAGTACAGAATAGAAATGTGTTACTTATCTTTTAATACTTATACGGTAACAACACGACACGACGTAACAAATACAAAGGTACCGTGATTATAATAATTATTGCAGTTCATAAATAGCTGCAAAAATAATTATCATTGAGTTACGATTGCACTTCTGCCCACGATTTACAGTTTGTATTCCAGCTATCATGAATAAGTAAATAACCTGTATAAGAATTTGGTTTAAACCTCAACCCCAAATGCCAAATTTCGTCATGGTTGGTTTTAACATAACTTTGAAGCATAACAACAAACTTATCTTCGGATATTAGTATTGTTTTATTATATATCTTAAAAACGAATTTAATGTGCCAACCTTTTGTATTACTGACAATTTGAAATTAAGTATTTTATTAGCAGCGCAGATTAATTTAAAACATATATATGAGTTAGATTTTCTGTTAGGACAATTTATTAAACAAAGTTTTCTGGATTGTGTTGAAAGTTTCGAGTTGTTGTTCCATTTTGCTTTCCAACGATATTTCCTAATTTAATTAATTAAAATCAAATATAATATTGTCAATAAAATGAAATTGTGAATAAAAATAACAAATTATAAAACGAGCGATTTTGTCACACTTCACACTCACACACATGTACCTATGTGTGTTGTACTTCGTATTCAATTATTTTCATATAATTTTTCTTTAGCGTAATTCCAATAGAATACAGTGAATGATTATTCTGAAGGAATCCGTTATATTGTTCGTGTTCACGATATCCTTAAACACCTATAATACCACTGTCATTTCTGAATTCCGTCTGGGTAATGTTATTTGCGGTTTTATTCATCATATTATAGTTGTCGTTATGATTTGTGGTTTTATAATAGTGGGGTATACATTACACGAATTAACTATGTATTTATTCTTTTGTTTGTATATAGAACAAATAATATATTCGTAATGCGGGAATACAATTCAACCATGCATTTGTTTATAATCATGTTTGTAAGTGGATCCGTTCAGGACTATTGCGCGGGATTCAAACCCATGAGCATCAGGAAATAACTAAATCCATTTTGAAACCTATACTATAATTTCATTGTAGGTTGTCAATAGCGATAAAAATAAAACACGGCGACATCAGATGTTAAAAATAAAAATTTATAATCCGTTTTATAATATGATATTTTCTTATTTTTTATGAATTTCTTTAGTCTCAAAGGTACTTGTAGGTTTGTCTACAAAAATGTTTTTGGATAAATTGGCTACCATCCAAAAGCTGTAGCAGATACCCGGTTAAATGCTGTCCTATCATACAACAGTAACTGTCTGCGACTGAACACTATTACATATGATTTACAGTTCCTTTGACAATTTTGTATGGCGGTGCATATCATATTAACTATCCACTTTGGATTCAAGTATTATATTCTTTAATACAAAAGAATGTAGACCATGAAAACGTTTTATTTAATTATTAAATAGATTCCTTCTTATAAAATACGTATATACATGTAGGTATGTATTTCTACTGGCAACGAGAACGGCGCCAATTCTGACGTGTATACAAGTACGTCCACGACACAATAATAATGTGATTTGCACTTAAAAATATACGAGTATGTTCAATATACACGATATGTGCATATGAAGCAAACAATGTATCGATAACTGTATTATTTGGTACCATATATAATGGATATTTGAGAGTACTTAGAATGTTAGACACACATGAAATAACAGAGTATAAAAATAGCCCTAATATGGCTTGATATAGCTATTGTTACGAATCGAACTGTGTGTTGCTTGAAGAAGCATTGCGTGTTTATTGACAGATAACGAGGTCACAATTATCTATGTAGACTGGGTACTATTGCTTACTACGATAACAGTGCAGATTCCAATATATTTATAGTTAATAAAAACAAGTGTCAATATACTCTCATATTGATTGTGTAAATACTAGACGAAGCCCGCGACTTCGTATTCATGAAACAGTACCAAATAAGTATGTTTTACAATTATTTTAAAAAATAGCAAATTTTATCAAAACAATCGGTAATTCAAATTGAAAATATCTTTATTCATGTAGGTCTATTACAGACTTGTGATATGTCAATTCTACCGTCAGTTCGGAATGATTTCGAAATGAGAAGAACTGACAAGAAACTCAGCTCGTAATATCTTTGATTTCCTAGATGTGATCCCAAATAATTATTTTCCCCGGGAACAAACCGGTTTTCTAGTTAATCTCTTTGACTTATTGTTCATGGCGTTTGACGCTTCGAGCATTTATCGCCTTGTATGTAGTTAATATGGCATTTGATGTGAACAAATTTCGACTCGACAATTATGCAGAGGACGTAGCCAATTTGTGGAATAGAAATTTTGGTATTGTCATCATGCATTTGATTGCATGTATTTCAAAAATCTTTCGTATTAGTATGTGAAGTTGACTGATTCCGTATAATTATTGATCCAGTAGTAGATTGCTGGGCTGATGATGATGATGTATAATTTTTGATAAACAACTTGTTAATTTTTAAGTTTCCTGTTTATTAAATACTTATTGCAATAGATCGGGAGTTAAACGAGAAATTTTAGGCACTTATATATCTATGTTTAATTCGAAAATGTTTGTTATTTCAATTACGCTTATTCTGAATGTCTTAGTGTTACGTGTCTAGTTAAATATACGATAATGAGTATAATTAAGGATTATTGACTTAACTATCAATAATTGTAGCAACAGTGCTATTAACTTGTTACCTTCGATATATTGTAATATAGAGTCAATGTCTGACAGTTGAATAGATTGTGTACAAGAGAATTAAAGGACGGACTAATGTATGTGCACTTGTAGGAAATTGTAATTATCCATGCGACTTTGTAGTCGTAATCTGTTGTTTTGTATTTTGAATCGAATGCTACATATTGTTTTTAGTAATGAACATGAAATGGATATCCCATTTAAGCTAACGGTATTTACTGACGGGGCACCGGTGAAGGACGATAGGATATATTAGGATGAAGTCAGGTCACATAGCCTAAAGTGGCCCAAAGAAACAGGGATTGAGATCGATTTATTAAAGATGTTTAATGATTTTTATGACAATTTAGTAATTGCTAGTAGTCATTATAATCAGTATATACATGTCTACAAAAAGAGAAAGTATGTAAATAAAATTACAGAAATAGGATATCTATACTAATATTATAAAACTCAAGAGTTTGTTTGTTTGTTTGAACGCGCTAATCTCAGGAATTACTGGTTCGAATTGAAAAATTCTTATTGTGTCGCATAGTCCATTTGTCGAGGAAGGTTTTAAGCTATATGACATTTCTACGGAGTTGCAATGAAAAATATTGGAAAAAGTAGGGAAATGAAACGCAGACGAAGTTACGCGGGTCAGCTAGTTTTTTATAATAATGAGTTCAATCCCCATTTCCTCCGTACGCTTTGTACCTTGTTATCGGTATAGCAAGTAATAAATATCGTAGTTGAAAAAAAAATATTTTATATGTAGTTAAAAACATGTCATCATAATATCTTGTTGTGATATAAACACCTATCGCTCGACTGTCAATTATCACGTTGTTGGGTCATGGCGACATTTTGGACATAATTCATCAATGCTCCAGCTTTGATGTTATCGTGGAAAATCACATAAAATAAATTCAAATGAATCCATGTAGCGATCAATAACTTAATATTATAACTTTCAAAATTAAGTCTCCATTTCGCATTTATAATTTGTGCTATAAATTGAGAATCATCGAAATCGGATTAGTCTATGTGCGTCTTTATTCAACTGGACGGCGACCATTTGGGTGCCAATACCGGGCTTAAAAGATAACTGTGTATATCTTTACATAGCATAAAATCAAATCCGTTGTTTGTTCGCTTAGATCTTTTAAACTACGCAATTGATTTTAATGCAGTTTTTAGCAATTGATATAAAAGGAAGGTTCACTCGTGCGAAGCCGGGTAGCTAGTATATATAATAAATAACAAATACATACGTTGAAGGATCAATGGTTCTGGTACTTGTGGCATTTGAAGGCAAACCAGTACGCGTATAATAGTTGTATGTGGTCTGTGTTTGTAACGCCCGCGCTCGAGTTGACCGTGGTTTTGCTCTTGCTGCGTACGGAACGGCCAATGTGCGTGCAATGGGGCGGGTAATGGAAAGTTGCCTCCAATACAGTTGCACATGATGAACGTTAATCATAGTATATGTTATATATTCAAACTAGTTCAAATACTTTCACCGCCAACTTAACATAATTTATATTATCTTAACTATAATAATATTATGATCAATGGGATGTTGCTGATTATTTAGGAGTAACTGTTTATTTAATGAATTGGGAATTTCTTATATATTTGCTGCTTGCGACTTCATAGCTACGCGTGTAAAATTGTAGATGGTAAGCTATTGATGGTGGTCAAACGACAGATATAAAACAAAATTAAAAGAAAACATTTATACAACGCCTTCTAATAATTAATTCATAAAATAATTAATAAAATTGTAGTTGGCAAATTGAAAATTATTACGAAATTAATTGTTTTCTTCTTTTGTTGCGTTTATTCTCAAATCTCGTTTAACTTATATAGATCCGAGATATATAGTTAGAGATATATAGATAGAGAGAGAGAGATAGATAGATATATATATATATATATTTATAATTATCAGCATATTCTGTAAAAATATTTCTTTCGACACTATTTAAGATTTTTTTATATATAAAAATGATAAATAGTAACAAATCAGAAGAAGCAGCACGACAGACTTGTATAGAATAGTTAGTTCATGACAAGTATGGATAGATAAAGACATAGGTAGGGGAGACAGCACAATTAACAAAAATTGCATTTTTCATTGACGAAATTTTCCAACGTACCTGATCTTTAGGTCACATGTGCTGTAACTATTCAGGTATCATATTTTTAACTTAAATCAAACATAAAATAAACGGATAAGTCGTATGTTAAAACCCCGTGTTTGGGGCTAGAATTAACATAGTAAGTATTAACGTCATGTTATACTAACGAATATGAAAAAAACAAATATAATATTATTTTGTAATAATGAAAGTGAAATCAATATAATAGTATAGAACACATTTTTCATATGAATTGACATTACAAATTACAGAATATTTAAACATGAACAAAAACTTATAAATTCTTTAAAGTATTATAAATAATCAACAATATACTTTTATTAAAATCAAATAATAAAAAATTCGATTAAGAATATTGAGCATACAAATTATCTATTCATATTCATCATCGTCCGAAATACAATTCAGGCAAGTGAAATGTGATATCATCGTCTCTTTACAAGAGATACATCGATCCAATCAATAGAACTATATGAAATACCACAAACAATACAAAGAGAAGTATACTTTCTTTAATACTTTTCTCTTTGCCTTTTCTATTTTCTCGTCTTTATTTATTTTTCTATCTCCCTTTGCCTTGCTTTTATTCTTTACCCTTTCCTTCATCTTTTTTGTTCTCTTTGTTCTGTTTTTTTTTCTGCTATTTTCCTCTTTTTCAGTTCTTTAATATGGTGTTCGTCTTCCAGAGCTTTTTTTCGGGCATATCGGCGAGAATGGCAGATTTTTTGGCCCTTTTACGAGTAGATGGAAGTAAAGGTCTTACAGTTTCAACCGAGAAGTCACCAGCATCTCTCTATTCCTGATGTTTTAGACATGTTTGAAATCACTTACATATTATGTTTAGTTATTATTTCTAGTAGACCTTTAAGGATTTGGTTCCTCGAGTAGTTTTACGTTTGTATGTTCTCATTATGTAATAAAATGTAAGAAAAAAGAATATAAAACATAGGTATCATTTGTACAGTATATATTAACACGTTTATACTTACCCCGCCGATTTGTTAATTTTAGCCCCAAGGGTACATTTTTTGTTTTAAATAGCATAATAAAAATATTTTATAAAAATCTTGTCAATTGAGTTATATGGCATTATTAAGTATGAAATATACTGCTAGGAAAACAAAAAAACATAATATTATGCCACATATTGTGAGCATAAATCAAAAAATTGTAAAGTTAAAAATGTTCGTTACTTGCGTAATAAAGTGGTCCAATCCACAGCTCAGTCGCATAACGCGCGATGCACAACTGACCAATCCCGAGTCACGTGGCGTGATCTAGGCGACGACTTGAAAGGCGTTGTATAAGTATGTATAGTTTTAGAGGCTTGTTAATACTTGCCTCTGTTAATTGTTACATTGCAAAAATATTAAGTAATATACATGTCACTAACGTAAACGGTATAATAGTATAGATACAAAGATTGAAAGTATGTTTTTTATTATTAACAACAATAATAATCAAGTGGTAATTTCATAAGCAAGCAAATATCATCGTCTTGGATAAATAGAACGATAAATGTATATTACCTACTCAATTCTTTATTCTTTATAACGAATTGTTTTCGAACGATAATAAAAGAAAACATTGGTTATTAATGTTTTAGTTATTTTAGTATTATTTCTTATCTATACATCATTTGTACAGTTCGTACTTACTTTACTTTTATATTATCTTTGAATAAATGTTCTAAATTTTATGGAGAGCGATCTATCTGTCGAAATATAAATTAATGGGTCCGACTTTTTAAAGTTACAGACACAGTATTTAGTAGTCCCATCTTCGTTACTTGATGGGTGACGAAAATGCTAATATTAGAAGTATTTGTTAATATGTTTGCTCAACTACCTATTATTGAATAGGAAAACTACCGTAGAAATAGATCTGATCTTACAGATTAATTTTCATTCTACCTCATGTTCCTATTTCATTCTCGTTTTCTGGGCAGATGAAGATGGAAAACTTATTTATTCCCATTGCAATTTGCAACCTATATTACTTACTATTTCTTGAATTCACGTTAAAACTGGAAGTGCCTAAAGATATTAGGTAGGTACTTAACGTAATTCATATGGATCTAATTTCTATGTAGGATATTACGCATAAGTAATAGGTAATTTATCCGTCGATTGATACATCTACGTTAGCGTAGCTAGGTCGCTTTAATGTAAATTTGCATTTACACCAAGTTTGTCTATCTTAAAACTTATTCATAATTCGCATACCTACGCAGTAGCAATCCGGGTTTCATGTAAATTTATTTATATGTAACGAAGGACCATGATCCGATTTAACTGTCAAAACATCAGAATGAATATTTACAAAGTGAAAGATTGATAACGTGTGAATACGTATTATTAATGTTTCATTGGGATCTCTGCATCCCGATGAAACATTAATAATACATGTCTAACGATATTTTTTTTCGACATAAAATAATGCTATTAATTGAGAAACAACAATGTTTCCCTATACTTGTATGTCTGATGAGTTTGATATTCCTATTTGAAACAATTTAATTGTTATTATTGTATAAAAGTAGTCATTTTTGTCATATAAAATTCTTAATTAAGTTAACCAAATTTTTTTTTATCATAAATGACGGTACATTTTACCTAAAACCATTCAATATAATCATCATCGGTGAAGATAACAAAAATATTATTTTCTAGTTAAAGTTTTAAGGAAAAAGCGACTTGTGTACCTAAATGTATCAAACTAATGAGTATCCCTAAAAACGTACTTTACACAATAAAGTATATAATATATAAATAGTTATATCACAGTTGTTGGCATCACGCAGAATAATATTTTATGTAGATACCTATTAAAATGGAGGTGAATGGTATCACCTCCATTTTAATAATCCTCTTGGGAATGGCGCCCAAACGGTTGTTAATTTATTTCGTTGTGTCTGTTATTTAATACATTATATTATGTACCTATAGCTAAAGGAACTTCGTTCCAACGAAGTATCCCACCCACGGTAACTCTCGTATTTATGTAGGTACTTAAACTAGTCGCTTGTCGATCAATAGATACACGAGCTTAAAACCCTTATAGTTACTAAACCATGACTTTTAAAAATAAATTGATTATTGAGTAATACTTGCAATATTTTTCATTGCAGCTCGGTTTTTATTAGTCGTAGCTTGATTTTATTAAATCTTTCCTTCATAAATGTGCAATCCAACACTAAAATAATTTTAAAATCGTATCAGCAGTACCGGAGTTATCCGAACTGCCTCTTTACCTCGTATCCAAACTTTTTAGCTCTTTATAATAATAGTATAGAATAGAAGTATAGATTAATTATTATTCAAATATAACATGACTTGACGTGTCGATATTAATTAAAAACGAGCTGAGTCAGTTCCTGTAATCTCGAAATCACTCCGAACTGACAGTAGATTTGATTTATCATAAGATTCTGTAATAGAATAAAGGTATTTTGAATTATGAAATTTAAGACAATACTTTATAAAAATATTTGTTTGAAATTTCGAAAATAAACTTAACAATAGTAGTGACGTCTGTTGCATTCATAGAATCAACAGATTACACACACAAAAGTTGAACAGTTCGTTACTACTACTACTGGCTAGCTTTCAATTGCAGTTTGATTTAAATGTATTTGAATTCAGGTGAATAAGGCAACTTAGCCCGAAGCTGAGCGAGCTCATGAAAAATATTTGGGCGGGCGCCAAGTACTGACTGCTCGAATCGCGGCCGTCGCGACGTAGGTGCTGCGTCGCGACACTCGACTGACCGACACATATGCAATACTGACGTGTACAACCATATAACTAGAGTTCGTCGTTTATCGGTTAACAGACGTCTGCCCGATACTATTATAATTATAATGGTTATAGCTGAAAGTCATTTAACTTGATTAGAAACATAGATGGCGGATTATTCAGCTTATATACGTAAATGGAAAACTTTCAAATTAATCTTTTACTACCATCAACAAACTAATATATACACAACAAAATATGCATGAAATACCACTAAGTTTTCATGTAATTTTCATGAGTAAGTAATACTAAAAGGCATAAATATGAAACAGTCTATTTACAAAAGAATAGTTGAAGTTTTCTAGGATATACATAGATATAAATTAGTAGGTTTAAAAAACAACTTTATTTATTTATGTGATTATTAGATATAATTTTATGTCACACTTACAGCGCTTTATAGTTTAGTCACATGAGTGCGGAAAATATATATTGTACACATTTATTTAAAATATCAGTGTATTTTTCGCTTTTTATTAATTAATTAGGTAGAACGAAGTTGTTTTTATATTATTTACTGTTCGAATGTTGTTATGTCGACTAATACTAAAATATTAAAAAATACTTTTTAAATCTAAGGGATTAGTAATTTGAATTCATATTGTTGTTTTAATTGCAGGTGAGTAACGGCAATGTCATCGATACAGGAACACCTACCCTACTGGTATTTACCATTTATTTTCTTGGCACTTGTATATGGCAGCATGTCTTACTATAATAATAGCAATAATTAGAAATCATTGTTTCCTAATCACACACTTATGCCTGTTTCTTCTATCACGTACTTGCAAGATATGCCTGTTTTTGTGCTACAATTCGTATGTTGTTGTAGAATATCTCTGTAACACTATTTTTCACTTTATTGGGGATTAAGAACTACACATTATTTCAATCTGGGTGGCGGCCGTAGGCTCTCCCGTTGGTTTCAATTATATCAAGTATGCCAAGTGCTACGTTCCACACGACGTCGTCAGTTAATAACGCCTCAGACTACCCCATTTAGGACAATAGTCATGACTGTGTTTTATTAAGAATTATATTTAACAATACAATAAATATTTTTTACATGTGATGTACATGGTTAGTCTCACCGTTAATTTAATGAAAACTTTAATTACATTATTTTCATCTTGGCATGGCATTGATGCAGACAAGAAGCTGGCACGCAATATGGAACGCTTTGATCGAAAAGTAGGTTGTTTAGTTTGTAAATATTTAATTTCATAATTCGGACGTTATTTATTGTTTGCAATGTCACCCCATTGCATACATAAAATATGTCAGCATGAATGTTTGAAAAGAAAATCCACTTTCGTTATAGATATCCTTTTGTGGCCAACTTTTACAAGTGATTATTTTTGAAAATGTTACATTTTTCAAAGCATTGTTACAGCTGCATTCGTTTGTCGGGTCCACTTTGTTTTCCTACGCCCCAACATACATAAGTAATGCATATGCACATTCTACTCGATGTCTGTAATTTGGGCATGTTAGTTATAAAAACTATTTTAAGATTATTTATTTAAATATTTAAGAAATTAATATGTATTGATAAATTAAACTTCAAACCTCTGTCTTTAAATATTTCTAAATGGCAACCATGCTATTGACACCATTCTAGCGCGTGCTCTGCATACATACTATTTCTGATCAATTCATATTACGTACTCCAACTTGAACTCTGTGGAAAGTGTTCAAAGTTTAAATAGGTATACCAACAGCCTGTTCAACAGAATACATTACAAGGCCCCGCACAATCGTTGCATATTCAATCAAATCAGCCACCCAATTGTGTGTAACTAAGCATTAATTTCTTTTAATACTCAATATTATTTTTTGCAAATCGAATATCTAAGTACATATTTTTTAACACTGAATTTTAACGTACAAGTGGAACCTATTATATAAAATAATAACTAAAATAAACACAGATGTAAAAAAAAATATAATTAACAGATTAATATTGTATAATCTGGTACACTTTATATCGTATCTATATATGTAATATATATTTTTAGGCGAACTATAAAAACGTAGCAAGACTAGGAAGATATGTATATATAATGACTTTAGTTACAACTATGTTCTTATATAGTGAGAATAAACAGGTAGTAGTAATAATATCTACGTTAACAGTTCAATTGGGAATTATAAGTTTTTACAGCACAATTAGACTACTTTTTATACACTTGTTTGTCAGGCAATAAAAGAACTTTTGTCGGATAAGGAAAATTCTTTGTATGCCTGTTCCTGGCTAACCTTGTACTTAGTAAGGCATGTGCAACTTGTACCTACATTATGACATTATTATTTGACATGTGGCCTTCTTTTTATTTTGTCTTTTATGACATCATCTAGGTTAGTTTAATTACATGCATCCAAAGTTGTAAACAAATGGTATCTTACTTTTGAGAACATTAAAATCTCATAGATACTAATATGCATGCAATCTCGTCTGTGGTGAAATTACAGAGTACGGAGACTGCTTTTGGACCAATAACGGAAGACTATGATTTTTTATGTCATTGGCGCCACGAGCATCACATTATTATGTTATGCGGCATTGCCATTCCAGAGGCCTAAGGTCTAATAATATATAAGGTATAATAATAATAAAGTCTTATCCCATTTTAAAAAATTTGTCTCGAATTAAGACTACCACTTTCCATGACATTGTCCTCTAGATCTTTGTTATTTTAGTAACAAAAAAATATCTGTGTACTCCTGTATGAAGGCAGAAGCATGTTTTATGTGACGTGGTCTGCAGTTGCGTGCAAGGCTATTTCAGTTGCTGTCTAGAGGATGATATAGTCAATGCAAAGTCTGCCAAGTGCGTTCAATAATCTTAGTCGTCATAGGACTTACTAAGAAGAGTTGTCCTGAACATCACAGTATGATGTCTTTGTTGTTATTCCTGCTTACAAAAAGGATTTGTAATTCTTTGCTTATATGCATTGTCTTTAGCATTGGTAAATGTAATGTCTATGATTTAAATTGGTAGGTACTATTATGATGCGTAAACTGTAAGCAACCATAATCTTATGTTTATACACGACTAGATCAAATGAATAACGTATCCTTATTTCCGTAAAGATGCGGCTAACAATGATAAGAAATCTAATACGACGGGATTTACGTTTGAGAAGGGTTCACCAGATACTGTCTTTGAGGCTATGTCCCTGTCCCCTCATGTAGAATAAAATTATTAGATTTTACCAAACTGTGAGTCTACTTTTGTATCTACTGTACATTATTATTTCTAAGGCTTTGCCTACCAAAAGTAAAGCTAAAATGTTACCTTTATGGAATCACTTTGTTGTCCACCTGACTGTTTACCCGGCTATCTATCAAATCTCAACTCTGATCTCAATCATCTTTCGATATATTCAATGTTGATAAACCGAATTCTACGAATATTACTTTATTCAAAAATAGTCTTATATATACCTATGGCGGATGGTCGACTGTTAGGTCCATTATTATATATTTAAAATGAACTCAGGCTGGATATTATTACATATGTTATTTTATTTTTAGAACTAAGTAGATGACTCACGTAAATTCGTCTGCGTTCCTACACAATAGAGGAATAAGAGAGGAAGCTTTCAAAAGGAATAAATTTTGCGCGTTAATCCAAAATGTTTCATTAAATCTACGTTCTTATTGGTCGTAGCATTATGTTACAATATAGCCTATAGCCATCCAAAAATAAATAAAATTTACAATATTAAAAAAAAATCTATTCGAACTAGTTTCTGATATTAGAGAATTCCCATCAGGTTCCGAGCATTCAAAATAATACCTTTTTGAAAAAATAACCTGGTAAAATAAAGTAGCTCTATAATTATATGAATTGCGTAGTCTCGACGTAAACAATTGTGGACTGGTATCGACAGGAAAGTTCAAATGGGAACGTATATCATGTCACCTTTGTACGTTGTCGTGCATCGAAGTACCATTAAGGCCTCCACTGGACCAGTGCCAGACTTGATATATTATTAGCACGACGACATCATTCGAGTTAATCAAGCTCAAATACGATCAATATTTCGCGTAAGTAATGTTCTCAGGGCCGGCTGATCCCGCGCAACATGTTGACATATGTCGGATTCAATCCCTGCCAGCTCAGATCACTGCCGGCACTGACAATGAGCTACACATCCTGTCTTAAAAGTTTTGAAATATTACTACGGTAACCTAAAAACGAGTTTAAATAAACACATTAATTTGTTAGAAACGTAACGCAAAATATTTAGATGAGACTTAATAATGATTGTTTTGCATAAGTTCCCATTGCAGATCGTTTTCTCAATTTCTTGTAGGGATTTTCATAAACTATCTGAAAGATTATTTTATACAATAAATGTAAATTTATTTACGGTTTCGTTGTATGCAGAAGAGAGCCTTTGTAAAGGCTCTCTTCTGTATACAACTTCAAGTCTGTAAAATTTTTATGGTTCCGTACATAAATTAAATTGTTCATCCTAAAAGAAGGAACATTTCACTGAGTAAGTGGTATTATTTTATTTTCAATACTATGTAAATTGAAATTAAACGTTAAACAGTTTACTACTTACATACATTATAGTAAGCGAACCGGTCTCGAAATCGTCTCTTTTCATGGAACTTGTACTCAAAACAGGCCCACCAGCAGTACTAACTAGTAACGTGACCAAGTATGCTACTAACCTAACCAACAACGCTGTCCACATCAAGTGATGTTACATATTTTTTAATTTAAAATAATTATAGCAAACAGTTTTTGTTCAGCATATCTGATGTTGGGTCGAATTGTTTTCGTAAATAATTGAATTTATTAGTGTTCAATATTAATAGCTCTTACATGACAATATTCATAATTGTGAAAACTATCCTTACTACGGACAGTTATTTGGAAAGAATTTTGCCCCATTCTTCCTTTTGTATGTTAGCCATTGTGTTTAATTTTTTCATGCCGATACCTGTCTGTGGCTGATATAAAAGTTTCTGAATAGAATAATACCAGGTGAACATTATAATATTTTTAATTCAATTATTCCAATTTTAGATAATTTAGTTTAAATGCGGTACCCTAAAATACAATTTTGATATATCATAATCAATTTTAATCTGGATTTAATTAAATATAATTTAAAGTATTCAAATAAAAACAGTTAATTAACGTGATCGGTGACCCGTAAAATAGGGTGCAGTTTCAAAGAGTGGCTCGCGGTTCATGCATGGTTGGGGCAGAACACGTGTGCCTGGCCTAGCGCCCAACATCCACCACGCCGTGGTCGGATGCAATGAGATTTCTACCTTTGTCGTATTTTATTTTACATTAATAACTAAATTACTGTCGTATTTTGTATTTTAACAATTATCCTTTCCATAGTGTAAAAAATAACAGAGTACTTTTTTACTTATCCGGAATGGCAAACAATCTGACGGCTATAGGTACAAGGGACACTACGACTACGGACGTCACGTTATCATTTGACACTCGTGACCTATGCGTTGTCATTCCGGAGAACTAAGATGTGATTCTTCTTGCCCTGTAATTTTACTGTCTCAGTTATCTCACAATTTAACCGAAAAATGGCTTACAAACCTAGCTGTTTAGTGACTTTTTGTATAGTCTAGCTCGGTACGTCATAAATACTTAGTTATAGTGTCTTTAATGGAACGTTAATATAAAAAGTTAGTAACACCGAGTTACCTAAACGAGGACTGGAGTCAATTGGATCATTATAATGGAGTCGTGTATCCTAAGTATTACGAGTAGCGAGCGTTACGAATGTGACAAGTACTATAATGAAGCGGGGCGTTGACGCGGATATCGGCTTTGGGCCGAGTGTATGGGTTATACGGCGCGTGGAACCGCAGCGTCCGGAAGAGAGCTATTTCAGCTCTTTACGAGCGGCTTTTGATTGCCTGTCTACTATGACGGTTCGCTGATGAGTGGACGCCCTCTTCCTCCTACGCTTAATATGTGAATACGATCTTAAATATTACATACTCTCATAAATTACTACATTACATCAGCCAAGATATTTTACAGATGGGCCATAGTCCACGCGCTTTGTGACAAAATGAATCCAACATACAGAGCGTGTCGGTTGGTTGACTACACAACTACGGTTGTTAACCCGAGTGTCGTTGATGAATAATAAAGTGTCGTACATTATCCATAGTTATTGGAACATTACTCGATAATATTTTCTGAAAGCCGCGTTTAAGATAGAATTCAAACTTTCGTTATATATTTTGAAGTGGTCCAAGGATATAAGCGCACTGCTTCATACTTTTTTTGAACATATAAAACCTCTATGCAAAATTCCAGGGAACCGAGCCTCGCTCGTTTAGATCTAAATCGTTTTAATATTTCATATTTCAGATGATATATGAGAATAGACAGATTTATATCTTTGAAAATATCTATAAAAAGATTCATTGAAAGCTTTCGTAATGTTCAGAGATTTTTAAAAAGACATTTATTTGATTAGTTGTATTTTTGCAAATAAAATATTTGATTTTACTTTATAATGACAAGACAAACATATATGAAGAACTTCTTAGTAGTTTATCACTTCTATGATTATGTCAAGCCATACAAGTAGAAGCGAACTGAAGCATTGC
This sequence comes from Achroia grisella, assembly GCF_030625045.1. Lineage (NCBI taxonomy): Eukaryota > Metazoa > Arthropoda > Insecta > Lepidoptera > Pyralidae > Achroia > Achroia grisella. The sequence continues at coordinate 1,578,935 of NW_026712938.1, forward strand.
ACTATTCTTAATTCGTATTCAAAACGAATGTTAACATAAGCGCATGATCATAAACGTTTTTATATGTCGGAAACTAGTTTTAATGTAATATTTTAATATACTCGTACAGTAACTAATTAGAATGTGAACGATAAAGCATAATGAATCGTATTGTTTGCTATTCAGAAACCTCGATCTGGGGTTACAGGTGAGTAGCTGTATGCCCCTCGAGGATTAAGATCAAGAATATTGATTACAAATATTTTGTATGGTAATTTATTCTTAGGTAGTTGTGATTTATTGTTTGGCTATCGATGATGTGCTAAGGAGATGTTCCCTGGAGTGCTACCAAGTAATTACCCTAGGTAGACATGTGAAATTCTACGTGATTATCTCAGTCTCACCTATTTCAGTTGCCAAGCAGCTTCATTGTAACCTGTGTTTGGTTGTAAGACGATTAGACAGTGAAATTACTTCATAACATCTTAGTCGTATGGAATGGCAACAACGGGTTAACGTTATGTCCATGGTTTATGTATATAGGCTATGGTTACCACTTGCCACAAAGTGGAACAAGGTATAGAAAATCGTATTTGTGTGGGGCACAGCCCGAGGAACTTGACAGAACGAAAAATAATATCTCATATTATCAATATGAATGACTGCTTCGATGCGAACTTATATCGTAACAAACATCATAACAAACCTTAAAAAAGATTTTGTGACAAGACCAAAGAAAGTCGTCTCATTTGCGGTATCAGAAATGCAAGTAAGCAGCGCGAGGGTGGGTAACTGGGTACTGGGTGCCCGAGCGCTGAGGCCGCGCGCTTCGGTAAGCACTGTAAATACTGCCTTGGTCACGTAGCGGCGTTGCAAACTGTTGAATATTAATATTCCAAATATAATTCACCAAAAGAAATCCCACTGAAAACGAATCTCTATCTGTGTTTGAGTAAACGAATTTCAAATCCAATGCAAATACTTTTCAGACCAACCACAATCGAAGAATGAAATTAAAATAACTGTTTTTTTATTTCAGTATGTATGTATTTGCCTTCCTTGCCTGGGCGTATCCGATTTTTAACGAATTCTAATTCTTATTTGTATAATATATACAATAGATAACACTGGTTTCATTTTCTGTATACCTAACCAATTTTTATGTTCAATAATTATTTACTAGACTCTACTCTGCGGCAGCTAACTTGATATCTCCCATTGTTGTAAATATTTCAGGAAAATTTTCCTAATAAGGCTTGTTCGTAGTTTAGAGTGTGTTTCTACGATGACAAATCAACCAGCTACAAAATATCTAATGCATACCAGATGCACTTAGTATATGGATATGTGACGGCCTAGGTAACTATTAGAATAAGTTGGAAGTAAAGCAATGTGCTAATTGCTTTACTTCCAATGGTCGCGGGTTCAATTTCACGCGTGGTGCAATCATTTATATACATATGTTTGATTGTTTGTATTCGTCTAGGTGTTTTCTATATTTATTATATATGTATTTACAAAAAAGTTTATTTAAATATGTATATAAGTTATTTATAACGAATAATACAAGTTCTGTTTAACTTAGGACTAGACGATGTGTGGATTGTACAGGGTTAAAATATGTATAGACTTCGAATAATACTGTTTTTTTCTGCCTAGTCCACCCAGTTTATGGCTTAATTGTTACAATTGCCCCTTTGTTTTTATTCATTTATTTAAATAACTATTGATCATATGAACAGTGGTTCAAAGGCTGATTTAATACTGACGCATTGTCTATTAGCTAACTTTGTTAAAATTTTATGAATTAATTCTCTCAGTCGATATACGATCGTAATAGTCTATCTGACGTCTGCGACTTTATCTGTGTGGACATAATCGCACTAATGAGTTATGCCACCGGAATACAGATATAAATCTGAATTATTAATCTAGTGAATAGTCTTCCAATAGTTTTGTCTGTTATCTCAAACCTATCCATTTATTGGTAATTTTTGAACTTTGTTTATTGTAATTATTTTCATGTTATTTTCATGACAGGCCCATTACTAGGTCGGCAAATAGAATGCAAATAGTATAAAATTGAGTATCAAAAACTTGATCTCGATACATATATTTACCTAGGTATAGTTGACTGATTGTGTCCATTTGATAGGCCGTAAGTTTTATTATCAGCCTTAACAGGGACTATGTTTGTGTTTACAAGATCCAGCATCTGTTCAGTTGCGAGGGTAAGGGCGAGGGGGCGCTGGGTGCGTCTCACGAGTGAGGGGTGGGGCTGCATCCTCCTACACGCTCCGTCGGAGTCCCGTGTCATTAATCTATAGATATGTTTGAGGGCAGCACCCTATCTATTTATAGAACATCCTGGATGATTAAATATTTTACACGTTTTGTTTTTCATTATTTACTTGTATTTTCTAAAAGGTATACGTGTATTATCTTGGCCTTCGGCTGATGAAGGTGCACACATTTTTATCATTCAAAATGTATTCCACAATGTTGCCTGCTACTCGCGGTTCGCGGTTGGCGTTACATTTTGTCCTCCACATGTAAATTATACCTCACCTTCGCAGACTTTATTAATCAAAACCTTTCTATCGTAACATGAGCACACTAAAGTTAATATCATAATGTGTCCGATATGTAAATACCTTTTTAATTAGATAATTTCATGAATACTACGACCCCTGTATCCAATCTATTATATTACATATTTTTACAACAAACTTCTCTTTGATTATAGCGCAGCTGTTTCTTTCCCTATCGGGTAGACTTTGTTGACCCCACCTAAAGACCACACCTAAAATCTTTGTCCCATACACACATAGTCACCTTAGAAGGTCGTTTGGATGTAAACGCTATCTATTTATTAGCTATCGCTAAATGTTAGCTAATAAATAGACGTTGGATTAAAATGAAAATATATAAAATCATTGTAACACGAGTATTATTTCCACGTAGGAGCGGTGTTTCATTCAGATTCTATACAATATTTTAATGGGTGTTTTGTTGAAAATACACATTTCTGAACGTCTTAATTATCAGTTAATTAATGCAGTGTTGTTACTTATGAAATATTCGATGTTTTTCCTTTTTCTATCAATTATCATCAGTAGGTTTAATATATATATATTCCTGTTTCTCCAAGTATTAATCATGTTTAATGTGTTTGTATATGTAATCAGGCAAATTTTGCCCCAAGATAGATATGATATTTCAACCAATAATTCTATAAAGAACAGAAACCAAATTAACGTCCTTTCATATACCTATAGTTACCACCATGAATTAATAGAAAAATTAAATTTATAGACTTTGTTATTTTATTTGAAGTAGGTCACAGTAGTTTATTTATAAATTGAGTAACCACAGTAATATGATACTAGTGATTTGATATGTGAATTTACCCTGTGTTTAATATATTTAATACTGAGATGGCCGCTTGAATATGGTACGGGTTCTAAACCTAAATATAGAGGTATCTTGAACTCGGCGAACTCTTTCGCAACTTGCTCTTCGTATGAACGTATAAAATCAAACAGTAATACCTAATCCGATTTTAGTTAACTATAAATAGTAATACAAAAAATAGATTTACGTAGCAACTGTTGTAATAAATAATTATAAAGACATTTGATACTTTTGTTTCCAGCGGTATACATATTTACGGTAATTCATATCTTTGTAGATCTGTGCATACCTATATGATTTTTATAACAATATGTGTATATAATAGTTCAATTTTAGGAGAGCTTTTCTACAATGTAATTATAATAAGCTTCTCTGATCACAGTAACTACATAACTGAAGCACCTACCTATCTCTCTGTCTTCATTAGCCTAAGTAAACAAAATTGTCTTCAAGTCGCTTCTATTAGTTTAGGCCTACGAGATTAGAAACAACGATGATTTTATGTACATTTACATGCCTCGAAAATATAAAATGCTATTTATTATTTTTATACAATTTTTACGAGTTATAGCTATAGTATAACTTGTAAAAAATAAACTTGTAATAATATATATATATATATATATATATATATATATATAACAAGGGAATGAACTAAAAGATAATTTGTTATCCCTGGTGTAGTTAGGAATATTCCTAAATTTTCTCATTACATATAGATAAATGTATATATAATATATATATGTGAGTTTCATATGTCTGTTATTAAAATAGTGTTTCTATCATTTATAAATATAAATATATGTAAGTATAATATTAATTAAAATACGAAATTTTTCAATTATCGTCTACATCAGTTTATTTTTAATAAAATAATGATGCCTCATATTGTACAATGTTAGTCATACTCTTTGATAATATGTTGCCTGTTGGCCAAGTAAAGTTTTTGAAGATTATAAATGCAGAGATATGAAATATATGTAACCTACACTACATTTAATGATAGTTACTAGTACACTGTGTCCATATTAAGTAGAACTCGACTCACAGTGATTATAACCGTTAAGAAGTTATATCGTCTTCTTTGAAAAGTATAGATAGCGTCATGACGCTATCTATAGTTTTCCTGGTTTTTTTTAAATATATACTAAACGGTACATATCAGATTTATAACACATATCACTAAAGGAAACATTCATCTAAAAATTCTTGATGTTGAAGAATTTTTCATTAAACCATCTTCCGACCTCCACCCTAAAAGGAATTTCCCCGCCAAACCCTTTTAGTAGGAAAATCACATTTTAAAATCTGAATGCTAGCTAATAAAGTGGATTTTTTACGTCGAATAAAAATAAATTCATTCAGTAGTAAAATTGTAGCAATGTATATAGTATGCATGAAATGGAATAAAGTGACTTATTACATTTCGAATTCAGACTAAAATACCGAGCAAGTGGATAGAATTATCATATTTTAGTGACAGATGTCCAGTGCGGGCGGTATGACACATACTCGTACACACAGACGCGTGACCTCAGCGCGATCTCCGACGCTGTTCCCGCGTTTAATTACATTTAATTGTTCTTGTTATAATTACAACTGAGTTGGTCTACTCACACCATTGGTTAGGCCATTTTTCCACAGCTAGATATTTCAGAATATTACTTTTTTTGTTTTTTTTATACTACGATGGTGGCAATCAAGCTTACGGCCCATCTGATGGTAAATGGTTACCGTAGCCTATGAACGCCTGAAACACAAGGGGTATTACGCACTGTGCTATGTAAATTATAAAGTTTCATAATTAATTGGTTTGGTAATAATATTATTCTCGTGTCCAAGATATTATACAACTAGAGATAAATAATTCGGTTTCATAAACAATAGGAAAACCCATATTTGTATTGCATGTAACTATAGATAGGGTATGACACATTATAAAAATATGAATTTTGTGATTAATTTTTAAAGCATATTTTATTTAATGTATTGGATATCAAATGCTTAGGATATAATATTTATTTTATTTGTATTGAATATATGTACGAAGGATGTAACTATAAAATTTATTTTTTAGATTTTCGTTAACATTGGTACATCTTTAACATACTAAAGCTGTTCACAGTACCATAAGAAACAAATATACCTAAAGACCATGCAGTGAAAACAAATAAACATTACCCATTAATAAACGAATTAACGAAAAATGCATAAGTAGCTAATTTATATGCTGTCAAAATGGGAGCGCAAGGTATACCAGCGGAATCTCTCTGCGGTCTTCATCTTCTAAAACATCTTGGCTTTTGGGTCTAGAATTGCAGTGAGTTCTATACTGTACTACGTACACCCGGGTCACAAGTATCCGAAATTGCTCGGAGTTTCCCTCTCTGCCACACGATGGATTCGGCACACGCACGGTGAATCCATGGAATGCTAAGAAGTCTGTCTCTCTCACACAGAGAATTTAGCCTTAACTTTAAACTTATACATTAATATGCAATAAAAGTAGAAAAGTTTTTTTTTTTTGTTTAAATTTCCGACATCAATGTGGCATACAACGATAAAAAGCAATAGGTATGATTATTTGTATAGGGTTAATCGTATAGTTGCAGATTTTGCCAGGCTGAAGAGGAATCGCCACTACACATCTTATATTGTTGTAGCCCACTCGTGCATAAACAAAATATCTGCTTTGGAAAGTATGCGCTCTATGCTGAGGAGATGAAAACCATCGCTCCTAAGAATATCATTCACTTCTTGTCACTCACGGGTCTAGGTAGCGAATAAGGGTAAGCACAATAGATATATACTTGTCACAGTGTTACAGATCTTAACACCTGACAATAGGCCAATCTCCCAATAAAAAAATAACAGTATAGTCTACCAAGTTCAAATCTACATAGAAGTCACTCAAACCACTATCACCAAGAAACGAAGTGAGTATTTCAAAAAACTTTTTTAAATTTTCATACCTACTAACAAGTTAGTAGGTAGTGATCAAGATCACAGATCTGTTTGTATGAAGGTATAAAAATAATTTCTACTTTATTTCTGGGGGAAGTTTCCCCAGTTTCATGCATACTAAGGCTTTCGACTTACTTTTTTACTTTACAATTTTTGTGCTTAAAAGAAATACGAAATAAATAGTATAAAGAAAGAGGTACGTGCACCGTATTTCATAAATCCGTACTTTATGTTGTTATACCTGTACATACGAATATATGCTTCTTACCGAATAAATTATTATAAATTGTTGGCTTAGAAAATACGTGTAACATTTGTATAAAAAAACAGCGTAATAAAACTTCGTGAACTTGGTGTAGTAGGTCTACCTACGTCGCTTAGGCATAATAATAATGTTATACACGTTTGCTCCTTCTTTGTTACGTACGATACTGGCATTTGAATTGGTCAATCCCGTTCAATAGTTGTGTAGATAGACGCCGAGTAGGAGTGTGGGTAAGTGAATTTTATTCCCCCTAAAAGCTTCCGAACTAAATTGATCTCTCACGTAAAAAGTATAAAGTTTTTAACATCCTACAATATTACAAGATTTTACTTAATATAAAAACTAACGTAATCTTTACAAAATTAGTGCTACATTGTATATCATGTAATCATGAAAATAAGTTTATAATTGGTGAAGATATCGCATACCACTAATTGAAGATACTCTCCTATTTAAAGTTGGTTATTTTCAATATTGTACAATAAGTCCCTATAACATTGCCTGTAGCACATGTAACGTATATCATCTACGTCTTGTAAACACCGCGTTAATATAAACTATTGGACGATGGTTTTGGTGTGAACGAGATTAACCAGAGTGGCGCATGGCGTATGGTGCGGTGTGAGATGAGACGAATCGCAGGCAAGCTCTATAAAAAGTTGGATTTGTTTACGCGACCGCCGGATATGACTGGACTGCGGCGCGCCGCATGTGTGATGGTCATTGTAACTCTTTTCGAAGTATTAACCACCGTGCCTAATCAATACGATATTTCGATACAGTTCATAAATAAAATTCATATGTGCTACCACGGACAAAGTCGTAATGTCAAAACTATTGCACAAACGTGTAGGGCCATGGAAATAGGCTTGTTATTTAGAAATTTAAGTAATACATCGTACAAGCGAACTACAGTTTGCAATGATTGATAAAAATCTTTTTCATTTTGTTCTAGTTCTACTTTAAAAATGTTTTATTAAGACGAGTCATATAGACAGAATATGTATAACAAACAAACGTTACAGAATTATAAGGGAAACACTTATAATTGTAGTGTCATAAAACTTATTTTTTTTATGCTACTTATAACAAAAAATATTATATAAATATAACTGCATTAAACAATTCCAATTTACCTACTTACTTATAGTACAATTTACTTAAAGTAAAAATATAACTGATGATTAATCATAATCGTTAATCGGATATACCTAAGTCCTAGAACGGCGAAAGTATTTTCAAAAATAATGCATTCTCAAACATTAAAAGTCGAATTTTCATACTCATAAAACTTAAAAAACGACTACAAAACGGATTTTAAAAAATATTTCTTAGAAATAACCACACCATTCCAGGCAGATTGTACAAGTATATGTAAGCTAAATTTTAATTTGTCTCGTGCAAACGATTTTTATTTTATTTTTAATGCTAAAAATTACAATATTACAGGACAAATATTAAATTCGAAATGTAGATTGATTCTATAATTGTTTCAAACAAGACAATCTAATTTGTAATATAAATTCGTCAATTCGTTTGTCTTGTCCGCTGCTTGGTACCATCCGTATCAACTAATGAATTAAATTTATATGCATATATCAATTCGATTCGTATTGTTTTAATAAAGATTTTGTCGTGATTGTTTGCGACTAGAATATTTAAATGGCTACTTAGATGAACATTGCTTACATCGACTTAGTCCCTTGGTTATTAATAGAGTGAGTCATCACTATTGTGTCGTAGTGTTACCATAAATAACTCCAGATGAGGGTGCAGAGTTGCCGTCACACATGTAGTAGGTACTAAATTGTAGCTCAGTCTTACATCAAGTCTCGCGGTTGGACAATTACATCTCCAAAGCTGAGTGTTCTTAGTTTGCTTGTAGAGCCCCTACCACTCTCTACTGTCTCACTCGTACTGTATAATCTCTAGTACCCAGTTTATTTCTGTATATAATATAATATGCATGTCATGTGTATTATATCGCAATTTTCGTATTATTATTTTTACTTACTTTTTGCGAAATAACTGTTCCTTATTGAGTCGTGATCATATAATGTGAGCATCGTTATCATCGTTATGAGATATTACCATCTTTACGTCTCCTTAATATTTCGGAAGTTATTACGCTTTCCCCAATGAACCGCTTTTATAGCTGAGTTTCATTGACAATGATTTTGGCAATATAGCCTAATATTGGAACAGATGCTTTGTTGAATAGATCAGTTGTACAGAAAAGCGCATCTAAATCTTTAAATAACAGTAAGGGTACATTACATCACAATAAATTTCTACAGAACTTTTATATCAGAAACAGATAGATTTTAATCAGAATAGTAGTTTTTAATACTCCAATTCTGACGAGATCACTTCGGAATAATTCGCAATTTAGAAACTAAGATGGCAGAAAAATTTATACACATTTACTACAAGTGTGGATATATTGAAACGTGACTAAATCGTTGCATGAAGGCTGCGTACAAAGGAGGTGAGACGCACGGCCCTTCTGGGCTCTGTGTCTGAAAAGCAGAATAAGCACTCCGGAGCAATGAGAATGCCTGTAAAGGACGCAACCCAACTCCTTGCTCGTGATTAATAACATCTTCAACAAAACGACCCACCACTATTGACTGTAGCGGTATTAGTATCGGACCCTCTCGTCTTCAATAGAGGTCTCGTGACGTTTTTTCATAGCCGCCTATTGTTAATGGTACACAAAGTAGAGTATTCACGGAAAATTGTATTCATTTATAAAGAATAAATATATAGAGAAAATGAATCGTACCTATTTTAAAGATATTACAGTTTACTCACAATGTTTTATTGTGCTCCGTTGATGCTCTTTTATTAATATTCCTGTGAGGGCGCGACGGCTTTGTTGCGGGATACAGCGATGTAATAATAGCTACATTAAATGGATAATTGTGAATCGGACAGAGGAGTAGGATAATAAATTATTTCTTGTTGTGGCTGCGAACCAAACATGTAAAAATTGTTGTAGGAATTATTTAAGAAACAATATTGAATTTATTAATAAATTATATTGTTAGATGACTATTGTTACAATATTTGAATCTAAAAATTTGGATGACATTTATTTTCTTTGTCGATATGGATGCTAGTTTTAAAGTTTAGTTTAGGGCCTACTAAAGTGATTTTTCATAATAATTGCAGTTATGATAAATTTTATTTGTAAGTGCGTGTATATAAATATTACAGAAAGAAAGTAAGCATGATTTTATTTTGCAGTTACTGAGAAAACCTTGAGGAAATTATGAAACTACTAACAAACACCGTGTTATCCGGTCTGAATTTATAGTCTACCTACGTTTAACCTAAATTAAGTAATCTGAATAGTATTAATATTGATCAATTTATTTTTTAAGTTATATACCTGTTACCTACCTACCTACTTATTATGTGTGTACTAAGTCCGAGTCCGTAATATAACTTCGTCAAATTTTTACAACTTTTATTTTTTCAAAATTTAATAAGGAATAGGTACCACCTACGCCTACAATAATAGCTGAAATTGTGGATTAAAAGGACATAGCTACTATTTTCACATATCATTAATGAGTTCAAACACTGCGTAAGGTTATTTTAAGGCAATTTTTATATTTTGATACTAATTAAAATTAGCTGATTTAAAAATGTAGGATAAACTTTTTTAAATATTTTATGCAAATGTATGTACTTATGCTTCAAATGTTCACAAAACCTTAAATTTTTTTATTTCCTGAAAAATAAACATTTTCAGTTACACACTGTCAAAAGAATGATGGTATGTGGGCTGCATAATTTCCTTTTGCTAATAAGTTATTTTATATTTCCATTATACATTAACAGAAATCAAAGTTAATAAAAAATATTCTGAATGCCTAAGTATGAGTCTAATCACTTACAATAATTTAAAGAATTTGATCTTAAAACTAGAAGATGTATATAGTGAGAGGGTGGCTGCTAGGCGTTGTGGTAACAGAATAGGGCGGTTGGGCGGACGAAAATGTAATCTTGTGACCCCTCGTCGCTTGTCGACAGCGGCGAAGACGTAGAAGCTCGCTAATCCTTACTCCGCTATCTTCGTGGGACGGCTGCTTGTAAGCAAACAATCTAAACTAATTTTAAATTTAGTACTTCTGTACAAGGATTATTATACGGGATAACTTTTTTATGCCCTTCGGAGATAATAAGAGCATATTCCATATATAAAGTAGAAGCATCATACGTAATCTAATAAAGTACTGAGCGATGTATGTTCTACGAAAATTCAGAAGTTGCATTTGCCACATGGAGTACATACCCATACCAATTCCAGAATGTCTATGAAATATGTTAGATTAATCTAGAACTACCTAGACTAGCACGTAGCATTATTTGGTAAATTATTACTGTCTTTTACGTTGATAAGTTTGTACCTCTATATAAATTTACTGAGTAAACATACATGGACTACATTAATAATTTTATTTTTAAATATAAATATATTTGCATTTTATTGTGTATAAATTTTACAGTGCAATTTTATTGGCACATTTTACAATACAATAATAATACAAGTAAAATTTTAAGTATGTTGCGAGGAACGCGGGAGCACTTGTCGCAATTACGTCCAATAGCTACTTCCTAATTTTCTCGTTTCCGTCCTGCGCTTCTATTTGCGTTTATTTCGATGAATGGTGAACGTTTCTCTACATGTTATAAATATTTCAAGAGTTGATGATATACAATTTTAGTTGAAACATTATAATAACACATTGTGTACAATGATAGATATTTAAATCAATTTATTTTTATCCAGATATTGTATTTATCCATCCATTTGAGATAGACTTTAAAAAGTCGTCTGCGTGAGTACTTCAGTTTCACCTACTTTATTTTAGCCTCCAAGCAGCTCGTTTTGTATGCTATATGTCTATATATATATGTGTAGGGCCAGGTTAAGCAGTGAAATTACAGAATAAGAGGCACGACATCTTAGTTCTCTGGAATGGCAAGACATGACTGCTTGTGGGTTGTCACATGACAGCGCCATTTTAATTGTGCTGTTCATGTATATCGGCGACAATTACCACTTACCATTAAGTGGGTAATCAGCTTGATTGCCAATTTCATAAAAAAATCTAATATGATATTGCAGTTTTAAGTATATTGAATAGAAAACAAACTGACGACCCACCTAATGGTAAGCGTCACATAACAAAATAGATGAATAATATTTTAAAAAGTCCTCTATAGTGTCAGTTTATATCAACACTAAACTGACCAATACGAATACAAAAAAGAAGCTGGCGGCCCTTTCCTTAAAACAATGTTCGACATTTTGCATAGAGACAACTTTTGTTTACCCTACGGTTACAATTATATTATCAGACTCGTGGCTTTGACCATATTAAAATTTAATATGCTAGCTGTTATAGCATGTTTTTTACTTATTTGTAGACCATAAGTAAGTAAAAAACATGCACAATTAGACCAATTACTAAAGAATTAAAGAATATTCTATTATAATATCATATAGTAGAAAATCATACCATTGCTACATTTATCTATTTGTATAGTCCAATGTAGGTTAATCGCAAGACAGATCTTACCTTTTATAGGAACTAAACTTGGTAGATTGTATACAAAAGAGTAATAATTTTAAGTTCCATGTCTATTGACTGCTTTTTATTTTAAATTGTCTAATTTTTTTATCTGATTTAAAAACAAGATACTTTTTTTTGGGTTATATCTTCTGAGTTCTGAGCATTTTTTACAACGGCTATTCCTTTTTTGGCTGATAAGAAAAGTCTATTTTAGTCATGATACTAGTGCAGCAGGATAGGCATAGCTTTCACAAATTATAATTATACAAATCATAGACAATTTTATACTAGAAGCAGATTTTTCAAATATTTATTTACTGTTCTGTTATACGAAATTGAATATTGTAAATATTATAACTCTTAAGAAATACTATTCAAAGGAAAGTATGAATTGATATAACAAACAATATATAACAAAGTAAATATCGAAGGATGTTGTGATAGCGCCTAAGCACACACAACAACTGATATTACTGTACATAAAACACAGCCGAAATTAGCATTATTCTGAGCTCAGTTGTACTGCTTGTTATCATAATAAATTAGGTACCTATATAGTTGAATAATATAATTATATAATGAACTTGTTTAAATATCCATAATTGCCTTGTGCGCTCTGAGATTCTTGCTTCTTGTACCTGTAAATATGTAGGAAATACGTAGACAATTTCATACCCAACATTATGAAACCAGCAAGAGCTTTTGCATAGTTTTCAAAATATCTGAACTATTCACAAACAATGTCGGATTTGAAGGAGTAAAGTTTAACAAAACTATTCTGAGTATAGGATTATACTTAGAACCTGTGCTCAAAAGCACACCTTTAATAGCAGAATTAAGTCGAAAGACCAGTGTAGAAGTAGAATTAATTACTGAAATAGTGGGCTCTATATTTGATATTTGACTGCCAAGCAGCTTGTTGCTAATTGTAATCCGGTATGAAACGTTAGTCAAAAGAGAGAGATAAAGAAGGATATGGGAGCATATTACAGTAGTGCTCGTGGATGGGTAAGGCATAAGATCTACCTATCCGTGTAATAAATTCATGGTTTATTTGTTATCTCTACGGATGACGGTTGCTACTTTCCGCAGGGCCTTCAACTTGTTTACTATTTTAAGGAGATCTTTTTTTAAAAAGAATGTTTTCAATATTATTTTTATTAACTTCTATTTACTGTGACAAATAAATTTTGGTGTCAAGCTCATATAGAGGATCTCTAATGCCGCTGAAAAATAATAATAAATTGATTATATAAATACTTAAGATTATATTTTTTTATATTCTGTACTTATTTCTAGTGCTTGATGCATGATATATGTCTATGTAGAATTATTGAATAGAAGTTAAAACTTATTCTGTCGTGTTTCCAGTATCTCTGCGTATCGTGCACGTTTTGCAAGTAGTAAAGCTCGGTAAATGATTATTGTAGGTGAGAGTGCGGTGCGGTAGGAATCGTGTTTTGGCACTAGCACTCGCGTCAATATTTCGATCCGCAGCCTAGAACCGTCAACTATTATCGGCCGTATTTATTGCAACACATCTTATACCTAGTCCGGAGTCCTTGATCTAAAATTCACTTATATTTTTATTGTACCATAGTTATAATACAATATCTTTAACAGTTTTCGAAAAATGAATAGACCTAATTTATTTATAGTACATTATTATTAGTACCGTTATTCCACAGTCAGTATTTTTTCTTAATAGTTATGTTACTAATTGTTAATATTAGGGTTACTATATTGTCAGTTTGGAGTCCTTTCTCATTTAATATCTCGCAAGATCCAAAAAATTAGTTAACTTAGAGAATTTTATACTCAGCAATATTGCATGTGCGTTGTTCTCTATTTCGGCTTCTTAAATATGTATATATAAATGTATATCAATAGACAGCTGTGCACCGAAACAATAATCTTCGATCTTTGTTATGGACATAGGTCTCTTGCAAGACATATCACACTGCATCCTATTTCCCATATACATATGTGACGTGTTAATAAATAAATGGCATGTATCAATTCCAGCATATGGTGGGGACGGGTATGGCGGCCCCGTTCCCTGCGGCGGCGGCGGCTGCGGCGGCAGCTGCGCAATTTGCCGCCAACGGAGACGCTCTGGCCGGCGTGAAGGCTGAGGCTGGACCCGCGGCTCCCCCCCAACCGACCCTGGTTAAAAGTGAAGGTCCGCCGCAGCCGGCACCGTTACCACCTGCCAACTTCTCACCTCAGCCACCACCACAGACACATGCACCGAATTCAATAGAAAATCAAAATAATAGCTCAGTAAGTTGAATTATTTACTACTAGCAATAAAATTTAGCCTATGTGTTATTCTGATGCATAAGCTATATTACTGTAAAGTTTAATCAAAATCCGTTCAGTAGTTTTTGTGTGAAAGAGTAACAAACATCCATAATTATAGCTTTCGCGTTTTTAATATTATTATTATTATATAAGATTAAATATATATGCGTTTGTTTTGTTAACAAGTTCTTTTAGACATCCTAGGATTTCTAAATAGAGATCGCGTCTGGGCTAATACGGTCTTTTATTGTGCTTGATTGTTATTTTTTTATAATATGTTTACGGATCCGCTCTTACAGAAAATATGATATAATGATAGCTATTCCATGTATGCCCTAATTAAAGAATGTGGAACTCGAATACAATTTCCTTTTTATAAGAAGAATAATAAAAATATATAATCTTTTATCTTTTTCGTAACATTATTTATAATTGAAGAAATATTCTATTCTAAAATATTTAGTTTTAAAAACTGCAAAATGTATGGGTTATTTTACTACCATTCAGAAAACAGGTTATATCGATTCTGTAGCTGATCATAATATTTAACTCAAGAACCTACTAAATTAAAATAAAAAACCCTATGTCATTTTTAAAATTGCTGTTGAGTTCAGCTGGCAATTACATTCAGTGTTAAGGACTTATTACCACCGCATATTCCACACTGGACTTTGCTTCCAAATGCCTTTGACTATATCTAAGCATGTAGTATAAAAGATGATGCCACTAAACATACTACTGATTGGGGATCACAACTGCTTATGGACTCTAGTAATGACTAGAATGACTTGGCGATGTTGGCGCAATGTAAAATTAGGGATTTCCACAAACTACAATATAGTCTGTAAACTGTTTGGTGGTAAATTATACATAACTACACTTGCATATACTTGGTTAAAATCCCACTTTAAAATCTGTACTATTATGACGCCTCTAGTGCAAGACACAAAAAAGTCTATTAGATTAGACTTTTTTGTGTCTTGATAGAATGTATGGGTTGTAGGGATACATTTCAAATATGATCTATTATTTAATTCTATTCGAGTTTTATTTTATACTACGATGGTGGCAAAAGAGCATAATGCCCATTTGATTGTTATAGTAAACGTTTACCGTAGCCTATGGACGCCTAAAACACCAAAAGTGCATTGTCGACCCTTAAGAAACCTTAATAACCATACAAAAGACTTCAGCAGGTAGTTCATATGACAATCTAATCGTACGCGGAAGGAAACCCTTATGAAGCCGCTGTGAGTATCGTAGATCTGAGTTTAATGAGTACTGCGTGTGATATTTACAGCAAAGCGAAGGAGAATCAAACGAAGAGAGCACGCCGGTGAGCGTGGCGGCGGTGGTGGCGCAGCAGGCGGCGGCGGCGCACGCGGCGCATGCGGCCGCCGCACTCACCGCCGCCGCCGCCGGCGCGGCCGCCGCGGCCAGCGCCAACGTCGCCGCCACGGCCAACACAGAGAAGGCCCTCGTGCCCGTCTCACAAGCGTCACAACCCAAACGGTTACACGTCTCCAATATACCTTTCCGGTTTAGAGACCCCGATCTCAGAAACATGTTTGGGGTACGTATTTTCAAATTTATCTTCCCATATATTATTATATAAATAAAGCACGGCATGTTACTATTCGATGTTGTTCATTTTAGACTAAATTTTAATTTTCGACATTTTGCATTTCAGCAATATGGCACAATTCTTGATGTAGAAATTATCTTCAATGAACGTGGCTCTAAGGTAAGCAGTGTTCTTTATTAACTAAGACTATAGAATGGCTCTCTGAAATCTTATGATTTCATTGTGGCCATTACTACTTCACATTTTTATTTTGTAATAATTTCATGGTGATGAGGCAATAAACGAACACATACATGCTTTATGCAGGATAATTCATTAGATTAATTAATATCTTCTTTATAAGTGTAATATACAAATAGTATTATATATTTGTAAACATATAATTTTGCTTTAATTCAGAAAGATTGACAGTCTACTAATCCAATGAAATATAATCATCTAAATAAAAATAAATTCTATACTTCGATGTATTGTTTGAGATTGGATTAGTGGATTGCCTTATATGATGATTTGCTACTCGTTTATACGACCAACAATTTAGTCCATATCTTTGTAAAATAAATCCTGGAGCAGAACTATTTATAGTCATCTATATTAATGTTTTAAGACCTGCCCCACCACATTAATTTGTTCATTAAAATCGGTTACATAATAAAGTGATGCAGGCGCGAGCGGTTGGACTAGTGTTCATTAATATGTTATGTTTCTTGCTTCATTGACAACATAGGATTATTATAAATTATGGGAATTATTAATAACATATTGCCACGCCTTGCAGTCTCTGCATAAATTTATGATAACAATATAGAAGACATACTTGCTGTTCCCATAATTTTAAATAAACGATATATATATATTTAAAATTTCTCTTCATGGCTATTGCTATTAAATTTACATTTATTTATACTTTATTATATTACCGATAATTTATAGCAATAGCTGCGAAGTTCTACTAACATTTCTATTAGTACATTGCTGCCCAAACTACCAGACTAAAGTAACTAAATGGTTTAGTTAAATATATCCTTTCAATAATATTTTACAATCTTTCAATTCATGTGATTTGAATAATTAATCTGGTTTAACAAAAGTCTACAGGCAAATGGGCTTAGTTAAAATAATATTGATTGATTTAAACAGATTTTCTTCCTCATAGCATATTCTTGGTTTTAATGTTTGGTGCAGTATCTCTAATTGCATTGTATATTATCATTGAATAATATTGTTTATTATTCGGATTTGAAATGAATTTATCTTTATTATACCTTTGACATACTTTTGCTTTGAAACTTGCGCTACTAATTTTACAAAAATATATAAAGTATGTAGTATTATGTATTAAAATTAATAAAAGTAAGTCACTGGTATTAAAACTGTTAATAGTAACATTAATTAAAATATTCTTAATGATACTCAAAAAACAACTCACTGTAAATGACGTATCCCATAAGAGCGATGAACAAAGAGATATTATCGAAATGATTTTTAAATTGATTGGATTGACCGCTTTTTCGTGTTTACTGCTTTCCTTGTGTCAGTTTGGTGACTCCACCCCTCAAGTAGACCATGCTCGCTCATGTCAAATATAATATTTTACTCTTTTGGAATAATAAATAGCTCCAAGTTATTTTTTCTTCAGTGCCTCACATTGGGATATGCAGTATTAGAGAATGATGCATCGTCACTATAACAGCTGATTTCCTAAATCATATTTTCAGGACAGCTCTATTATTCATCACTAATAATACTTTTGTTGTCGTCTAAACTACTCCACTCTATGGTTCTTACTCCTCTATGTTTCCTAGTATTTTCATACATTTAGCTTTTGTACATGTTACAAGTATTTTTTTTTATTTCATTGTGTCGTGTGTGTAGTTTGGATGAACATCATTCTGAAATATTTATTTACTTAATACAATCTTTTATATCCGTAGTCTTTTTACTCCGATTAATATTAATAAACAGTTTGTTCGGTCATACGCTTCCTAACAGGGGAACATATTTTCATTTTTTTGGGCATGTATATTTCGCTGATTCTAAACAATGTGTTTAATCCGTATTAAAGTGTATTCGTAATAATTTCTATTTCATAGAAGTAACTAGGGCGCATCACATAGTTTGGCTTTATCGAATGTCACATGTGTTTACCTCGTCTGTTGGATAGAACTTTGTCTGTCGATCGCACTGATAGCTTGTTGCATTGCGTGCGCGTGCGTCCGCCCCGTAGCGCCCCGTGCCGTCGCGCCTCGTCCGCGATTTACAGTGGACTGGACGCCCGCCGGTCCCCGTCCCCACCGACCCCTACTTAGATAATTTAATAATTGCAAAGAATTCCGACCACCCTATCTCGATCTCTCTCTCTCTCTGCCCATATTATTGTTTAAAGTATTTGCACTCAGAATGGTAATAATAGAGCTGTCATTGCTTTTATAAGTGTAAGCGTTCGTACAATCAGCAACTTGTTTGCCACTTTCACAACTCGTCTCTTCCACTGTATTGTGTGCTGTGCTAGCTGCTTTTTGTATCTATGGATTATCACCATGTAATGATAATTGTAGTTTATACTTTTGTCTTAGCACGATCAATTGATACGAGTAATTTTTAATGACATCATGTCCTGTGTTTTGAATGCAATTTTACTCGAATAAATTGTTGAATTTTATTTGTAACCCACACCAGTAATAAAATTTAACAAAATTTGGGATATTTGGATAAGTAACTAAAGTTGCTTCAAAAGTAAGACGCTTAGAAAGTTTTAGCACTGTACAGTATATGCACAATACAAAAGCATTATTGATGTACAGTAGGTACACACTAGTGCTTATTTACAAATTTTTGCCCAGTTATGTAATGATGTACGTGTATTCATTAGTGTTAGGTTACATGCGACGCTCTTGATTGTTGGATGGTGATTATTTAGTTTACCTTACTTACTACTTTTCAACTGTAATGTTAAAGTGTAACGTTATGTTGAAGTCTGTATTATTATGGCCGTGTAAACATGTTCTACGTGTGTAAGTTCCATTGTAATATTACCATAGTTTCAATTAGTCTGTGATAGTTACTCTATGTGCATGACCGGTGATTTTTCTGTATAGATCAAATTGCAGCTAACATTCCACACAATAATGACTTGTCATTTTATTAATTCAAGTAGTGTCTATCAAAATAGCTTCGAAAAAACCCTCCGAGCCCGTACACAGTGATACGAATTCTCCTACCAATAGTACAGACTACTAGGTCGAGCGACATTATTAATTTACTGTAAATCCAAAAGCTTATGTGTACCCATTCAGCTAGTATACGCTCAAAGTATCAACGTAATCAAATAAATATAATCCTCTCGATATTTCACTAGACTATTTAAATAAAGAATATGCAATGCATAAATGTTAATTTTTGTTGCACGTTGTTTTTTGAGCGACGCTGTTTTTAATGCATGTTTTGTCTGTCTTGCATGCAGGGATTCGGTTTTGTAACATTCGCAAATAGTGGTGATGCGGAGCGAGCACGAGAGCGTCTTCACGGCACCGTGGTTGAGGGCAGAAAGATAGAGGTGTGCATGACTCAATGAATACCATCCGTAGCACTATGTAACTTATAACATCCCGCTCCTACGCCCACCGCCCACCGCAACCTGCGCTCGTCTGCTCTGTAGTTATGTCATGCTAGCGCCGCCCGCGCCGCCCGCGCCCGCGCCCCGCGCCCCGCGCCCGCCCGGCGTCCGGCGCCCGGAGCCCCGGCGCTCCGGCGCGGGTTTAGCACTAAGTATGCCGCAGTCTAATCCACAATCAAACCTTATTTATTTTGTCCCTTTACTCTCTAGACGGTCATTTAAAATGCCGATCGAAAGAGAGAGTGTCTCACAGAGAAATGTAGAACGAACCGTACCGTCACAATGCCGCAGAGGTAAGAAAGTTTACGAACACACTTTTTAGATCCATTCTATCTATTTATTCTCAAATATTATTTAAACCACTAACTAATACTAGACGACTGACTGGCATTCAAAATAATATTCTTTCTAATACAGACGTATTTCCTATAGATTCAATCACATTTAGTTTTCTATCCCTACACTCATTTCTAATGAAACATGTCAAATATCTAAAAATTAAAAAGTGAAATGTATTATTATTAAATAATAATTTTGATGAACTTTTATTACTAGCCCTTATTTAGCGTTATATGTATACATATTCATATTATATCAAAAATAGATATTTGACATGGGATTGGCCGACTTTTTTTATTGTACTTAAAATTTTGCTTAAGAAATATGAATTTGACATTAAACTAACCAATTCTTTAAAAGTGGTTGTAACGACATGAGTTCATGTTATCAATTTTTGTAGTCGGACAGAATGACTTTAGCCTATTGGGTTCGAATCCCATTGCGTTGAACATACTTATACAAAGAGATTAAGCATGCTGTTTAGAATATTTATTTTTTTCCATTCGATATAGTCATTTTTATAAAGTCGGCCAATACAAATTGATCTCGAGTTAGAGAATAGAAACTGATACAAAGTTTAATTCCGAATCAGGTTAATAATGCGACGGCGCGTGTGCAGACTAAGAAACCTCCGACCGTACCAAATGGTAAGCCTGCTTCACCTTCTTACAGACATGTCTATCAATCGCAACCATCCAATGTACTAAGTCTCTCCTCAACATTAATTATAGATTCACTTGCCCTATATCTACTTGTAACATATTTTATTAACACTCCCGCTATAATAATATTACACGTCTTCGTACAATCACAGCTATTTCAATTATAATGCATCTTGGATTTCTCTTTTAACCATCCAGTTATTCTGGCTAGAAATGGATCAGTTCCCACTTTGGGTGAGAGAGCTGGAATTATAAAGATCGGTGTTGTCCATGTTAATGTCCTTACATGTTAACTAGATCCGTGTTTGAATGCAAGTAGATGAATGCTACTTAGAGAATGATTTGCTGTCGGCGGCCGGAGACAGCCTGTGGGCGCACAGAAAACACGATGCGCACTCTTATGCCTTGATTACACTCAGTTCACTTGTACAGCAGCAAGTAGGTAAATGAGCATGATAATGGGCAGTTTTAGTGATATAAACTCAGCGCTGCTGTCGCCTCCTTGGCAATAGCCATGAGATGGTGACTGTCGAGAAGGTGGCAAAAGGGGTTGACAGCGCAAAACGAGTCAGTGTTTACACTCTGCCGTCTTTTTTATTTATCATAAGACAAAGTAATATATAAAACATCACCTTATTGGATCGAGTACAATTCTTTACAGTATTGTAGAAAATTGTACAGTCTAAACCAGAACTCCCGCAACAATTTTATGTTGTCCGATACAACAATATTGTCCGAGATTGTGACATTGTCACATGCACGGCAAGAATAACACGGTTATGTAAACACTTGCTACCTTTCATACTGCTAAAGAAATATCATAGGAAGCATTAACTGAATGTAAATGAGGAGTTAAGTGTTCAGCACTGGAGACGACATTAATCTGAATGTTAAATGATGTATTATAGATATCACTATTTACACATTAAAATTTTTCTTGTCTTTAATGAGGGTTAATAAAAATTAGCTGTGATTGGTCGATATTTACTTTGACAGACGGAAAGTTTTAAAAAATCTACGCCTCCTGTGTTGATGTCACTCGGATCTTATCACATTAAAAGCACTAATAAATTGGATCACACCTCACCTTGTTCAAACTTTGAAATTACACGTAAGGAGAATATGAAAGGGCTGTCTCCGGCGTCAGTGTTTGCCTGAATAATTAACACTTCTGTATGAACGGATAACACCAACCCTAGTCGGCTTGTTAGAACAATATACACTTTCTAATGCTATACAAGAATTGTTTATTCCTTTTTTTTATTGCTGGAATGAATGTCTTCATTAATGCACTATTAATATTTAAATTTGTAGTGGGGAATGTCTGTTAGGTATGTCTTATTTGTACTAGAAGCGATGTCTGCATTAGAAGCGAAAGGCTTTATATTACAATTTTGCTTATATTAATTTTCTATTTTCGTTTTGTTTCAGTCTGTGTCCAGTGGCCTGAAGGTGAGGCAATATATTTAAAATATTATACATATTTCGACTGAAATAAAAGCTTTTGCGTTTACATTATATATATAACATTTATACGAGCATGATTTTTTTCTTTACTCAATGTGATGGAGGACTGTGGTTGTTAGTTCTACTGCTCGATGAGATCTTGTATGTCACTGATTGACTCTACAGCATTTGTAAAGGTTTTCTGTCGGCCATGCTTCTTTAGAGCTGAAAGACAAGGGCTACTTACATATGCATACGTATTTTACTGGTATCTAACTATAAGTTTGGTAACAAGTTATGTAAATTAGCTACGTATGTCCTACGTGCTGTAATGTAGCATGGCCTTAATATCTGTAATCTGTAATAGCTAAGTAAATAATACTACGGAGTACGAGAGCGCTCGTGCTTCGATCTCACTAGTGCATACATAGCGATAACAAGCTGGAGGCCGGGCGCCCGGGAATGACAGTGCGAAACGTAAAGGGGTCTCCCGAATGGACCGCGAAGTCCGGGAGTCCGCCGGCCGCCGGCCGCCGCGTGGTATACGAGCGTGCGCAAGGTAGTGAGTGTAGAGGCGCGTGTGTGCGCAGGGCTGCGGGTGTCGGGCGTCACGTGGCCGTGGCTCGGCGCCGCGCCGGCGGCCGCGCCCGCGCCCCCGCTGGTGTTGGCGCCGCGCGCCGCGCAGCGACGCAGGTACGCGCATGCTAGTCTGTCCGTGTGTTGCATGTAGTCCCCGCGCCGGCGCTGCGCCCCCGGCCGCCGCGCGCCGCGCACGCCCCGCCCTCCGCGCACGCCCTCCCGCACGCTGTGTTGCCCCGCGCCGCCGCCTACGCGTCGCCGTTGCACGCATATGCACAGTGAGTACTCACCTCACACCTCCCCCCCCCCCCCCTGCACCGCCCACACCACACACCATTCACGCACCCCCTAAACTCCCAACACACGCCTCCCTCGAGCTGTGAATCGACAACTGAAATATCGGACATACGTTTTTCGTTCTAAACGTTAAAAACTCATTCTATACCTAAAACGAAACGAATATACGAATATACAAATAGATTTATTTATCTGTTATCTCGAACAAAAACATAAATCTAAGGGTCGGCAACGCGCACGTGTAACCCCTGGTGTTTCAGGCGTTCATAGGCTACGGTAACCGTTTACTATCAGATGGGCCGTATGCTTGATTGCCACCATCATAGTATAAAAAAATAATAAATGCCTCGTTTTGAACATTTAATTAGAAAACGATTTAAAACTATTGTATTCTCTTAGAAAATATGGCATGATATTTTTGTATTAACAATGGTCTAAATTTAATTATTTCATTATTAAGTAAGCGTTTTCACTGACTGTTCAATGGGTGTGCCTATTTATACCTAAATCTAGATCTATACATGACCCATTTCTATAATTAATTTTATGATATTTTTCATCCCATACTGAAAACAATGTCGCGCTCAAAACAGTAGACAGTCAGTTTAGTATTAAATAAACTTCGTACTTTCAAATATCGTAATATGAAGAATATCTAAGATAGAGATAATGTGAAGAAAGTGTTATATAATAATATCGGAGCATCCATATCAGATTCTAGTCCAAGTAGCTTTTGGGAAACTGTTTCAAGTTGTGTCGTCGCCTTTATTACAATGCAAAGGTATATAACCAATGCATCCTTTATGCCATACGATATGGTAACGTGGACGCCTACGAGACGTCTAAGCTTCGCCAGACATATTCTTCGACATACCTCAGCTATATTAGGACCTGAAGCGTCGCTGGGGTAAACGTGTTCAGAGTGACCATAAATAGGTAAACATAGTGTAAGTCCAGAGGTGGAAAGACGACATAGGTAGGGTTGCAAGTAAGGCTGATGATGATGACATACATATATTCTAAAAATATTATAAAGTGGTCACTGTATGTAATGTTAACAATATCTTCTCGAGTATAAAAAAAATAATAAAAATTACATCATATCTCTACATCTCAGGAGACAAGGCGCATCCTATTACCCTCCGAAACATTTTTCTCCTTAATCATCCTGTTTCGCTCCTACAACCCTAACCACATGGTATGAATTAATTTTTAATAGTGAATTAACCTACACAGTTTGTTCGTACCCTTAGATAGCACATTAATAATATATGTTAAACGTAACTAACTCGAGTAACATTTAATTGGATGGATTAGCTTGGCCGTTTAGTGCTTCTCACTTCCGTTCAACACACTAAAAGATTGTGCTCACTGTAAAATGCACACGTAGTTGTACCTACCTGTAGTGTCGCAATTTAATATTTCTTTATGATCCTTCTATTAGACTACGAATGTTTATTTCTATATTAGAGTAGTATTTGAGTCTCTTCTTTCATTACTTTGTAATTAGACTTTTCCTATATATTCATAAGTAGTTATGCTGCAGATATGTACCAATTATTTATTATTATATGTATTATTAATAAATTGAATATAATTTGCAATTTTACTATGTTATATAAACCTTAATTGTGTATCTTCGTCACTTACAGTGTATATTACGACCCATTCTTAGCGGCGGCTGCAACTGCTGACTCGAACTACAGATTACAGGTACATAATTTAATAAATGCATTTTTTTTTTAATTAATTACACTTAAGATAAGATATATTCTAATACGATCAGTTTTATTTATAATTTAATTAGCCACAAAATAAAGTACATTCTTTAATTAGAATTCCAAATATTAATGGTAGTATGGTACTTTGTTTATTTATTTATGTAAAATAGCAAATCAAGTAACAGCACACGTGATAGTATGTGGTATATAGGCGTATATATACATCAACAGCACTACGGATATTACGTTTTCGTGTGAAGCTCGTGGTCATCCCTCATTTGTTGCCATTCCGAAGGAATAAGATATGCCTCCGTATTTCAAAAATCCACCGCCATTTCTCACTTTTTAACCAAACACAACTTGCAAAGCAGGCTGCTTGGTGCAGAAATACATGATAGATGGTTTATATTCTGTTAAACATGTTAACTATTCTGCCTTTAGGCTGCAGTACATATTTCGATGAAACTGTTAAAAAAAATTGCGACTTCATTGCTTTAGTTTCATAATAATATTAGAAATCGAATACAGCCAATGGTAAATAGTGTCAGCCTATACCACCGGTAATATACCTATATTGTGATATTTCTATAAGTAACCACTTATATATAAATAACCTTTTTATAGGTAGAACTATTTTTTTTTTGTGAATTTCCGCTATTAAAATATATCCATAATCATATATTACATGTTAATTTTTATAGTACATGGTAATTTGACAATATTATAATAATATACTGGTTCTGTTTATATTGTAATGTGCTACCGATATATATGAACGGTACAATGCTGAGCCGAGGTGATATGCGTGTGTTGTTGCAGGCGGCGAAGCCCGCAGCCGAGGTAATACATCACGCCTCTAGAGCTCGGTTCCGATCGATATTCTATATATATGTATCCCAATCGCTTCCTGATTCATGTACTACCACGCTATATAGTATAAGTTGTATATCATTGCGGAGTGAGTGCTGGGATTTTGTTTGCTCCTTATTATACTCGTATGGTCTTTTGGTATCCACCGTAATGCAGGGTGCACATGTGTTTGTGGTAACCGTACAGAGCGGCACAGTGTTGCGCGCCGGCCGCGGCGATTGCTTTGTTGAGTTCATATCCTTGTTCGTTGGTATTGTGGTGGGTGATTTAGTTTTAGGCGTTTGCTCAAGTTATGAGTTGACTCGATCAGATGCTAATTTATATCATGCTCCGTGTAGAACATTGAGCCCACAAATAATTGCAACTTTTCTATATATACTAACAATCACAAGTATGTAGAACTAGTTTTATAGTTATTCTATCAATATTGTTACAGTCATAGTTTGTATCGTTTCCAACATCATTATTACTCTTTATATAGTGCATGCTCGTCGCTCCCATCATTTTACACATATTTTCTGCAACAAAACTAACACAGTACTATTCGACGATTGTGAAATCGTTATTTTGATGCAGAAACATGAATCATTTAAAACTGTAGGTGCGTGTGCCAAGAACGTTGCATGTTTTTATTGTAAATAAACTATATCACAGTTAAATGTTCACTGGTTCTTTTTCGTGTATTAATAAAATAGCTCAATGCGTTATACTCTGCATCGTCCTAGCTTTTGTGATTTAATATGTCCTCCAAGACTAAAGAAATCGTACCAGTACCGTCGGCACACGAGAGTTCACCCAGCATTATATCACTGCAGGTGTAAAATGGTAAGCTGTTAAGAAACATACTTTTTTCTACGCCTCATCAGAATTAAAATCAGAAATCATAATTTAAAGTGTTGGTGTTCATTATTGTCGAAATGCGATGTACTTGACGCGACGTCTATTTTTAGTTCCAAGCAATTTAGCCTTTGTGGGCTCACTGTTCGTGCAGATAGTATTTATGGTTTAAATAAAATTTTCAGTTATGGATTAAATAAAAGTTTTAAAAGTTGTATGGACAGATACTTTATACCATTGAATTTTTAAAAAAATCTTTGCCGGTGTTATGGGGTAATCAGAAGTTTAAAAGCAGTACAACAAATATGTAATCCCGTCGACAGGTATGGCACATGTGGTAAAAAAATTAAGATAAGTTTCCTCGAATAAAATGCCTGCTTTTTTTGCAATTAGACTTTACGCAAGCAGAGCAACCTACCGACACTATGACGTTCCAAAACGTAAAACGGAAATACTTTTTTCAAGCTTTGAATACAGATTCAAATACCAGTGTCGCCGCAACTTTTTGTATTAAAAATACGGTGTCTGCTGTAAATACAATTAAGTGTGTCGCGGTTTGTGTTTGCAGGCCGCGGCGGCAGCGGCAGCGGCGGCAGCGCCGCTACTGAAGTCCCCGCTGGCGACGGCGCAGCAGGCGGCGGCGGCGGCGGCGGCCGCCAACTACGGCGCCGCCGCACGCGCCGCCGCCGCCGCAGTCAGCGCCGCACCCGCGCCCGCAGCACTCGCGCCCCTCGCCGCCACGTCAGTACACATATTATTTTTTCTTATGAATCATAATAGAATGGTGCCCTCGCCTACGCTGGCGGGGCCTAGTGGAGTATTATAAGATGAGCATGATAGGATGAGGTCAGGTCAGGTGGTCAAATTCGCTAGGAATTTATCACGATAGTTTCCAGGTGGTTTTAGATTTGTTAGATTTCCAGGTGTGGCCTGATATGCTACATTGCTAGCAATAGGGTTATTAGTCCACATTACTGAGAATCCTCTTCCTCTAAGTATTCTCACGAACGAATCAGCTTTCACGCAAGAAATATTGTGCGTGATAAATCAGACAAAAAGAAATAGATAAAGTGCAAACGAATCGGCAGCGTGTTTTTAGAAAATAATATTTGTGTATTTAAAAGAAACTGAAATGACATGTGAAGACATACTTACGTACAAATTACAATCACACGCTGGCTTTCCCGCTCCTAATCGCGTGAAAAAATGTGTCGTGTAAATGTAGCTAAGGTCACGATTTGAACCGACTTCAAAAAAAAAGAACATACGCAATTCGACTTTGTCTTTATTGTCTTAAGAAATCTTTTTCTTGATCTTACCCAATTTGATAATTATTTTATAGTGTAGTTATT
Organism: Achroia grisella; assembly: GCF_030625045.1. Taxonomy (NCBI): domain Eukaryota; kingdom Metazoa; phylum Arthropoda; class Insecta; order Lepidoptera; family Pyralidae; genus Achroia; species Achroia grisella. The sequence goes on from NW_026712938.1 coordinate 1,606,753, forward strand.
TTATAAATTTGATCAATATAGTACTTCTGCTTTTGAACGATTGTTATACGTTTTACAATGTCAATGCATATTATGAAAAAGTTCGTATCCCAATCATATCCTAGTCAAAATTTTTTTATATATATATAATAACTATTCTTGTTTTTTTTCAGGTATGGTCGAGAATATGCAGACCCTTATTTAGGGCATGGTATAGGACCAGTCACAGGTTATGGGGTAAGTTAATCTGTATAAAACACGTTTTTAGCATATGCTTTTCTGATAAAATGATCAATTTTTTTTGTTTTAATTAATGCTAATGGACTTGATCGATTGCGTTGAATGCGGCAAGGGCAGTTTTAAATATTTTTACCCGTCTGCTCTATAGATAAGTTCCCTAATCTGTGTAGATTAGAGTAATCACAAAACTCGTTTTCTATCTTCTCTCACTTTGTAATATTCGTGTACAATTTATTATTTTGATATGCCGTTGTGTCTATATATTCTTTTTATTCTATACTTCCAGACTGCTGTCTACAGGAGCGGTTACAACAGATTTGCACCCTACTAAGCCAGTGGAACAAAAAAAGTTTTTACTCGAATATAGAACTGTCTTTCACATTTACCCTAACATGACAATGAACTCTCTTTGTAAACGTACAAAATTAATTCATAATTTAAGATAACCGTAATAGTGCTAGCCGATTGCTAAAGTTGGATAGCTTAACTATGTAACTAGTGGCGAATCGGCGCTGGCCTCTCGGATCGTCGTCAGCCGCCCGTCGGCTGTCACCCAAGTGTCCAATTCGTCCGCTCACGGCGGACGTGAGGAACTTATGATAATACCAAAGTCATTAAATTTTCTAACAGAAATAGTTTATTAAGTTAAACTGTATTGTAAATTATTTGTGTATCTAATGCTATACAAGTGCGAGCAGCTAAAGTAAGTGCTTTCGTTCTATTTAGATGTTTGTAAGAGTTATATTTTACTAATACACGAGAGTGAATGTGAATATCTACATTTAGTGAATGTTACGATGTGGTATAATGTAGATGTTACATTTGTAATAATTGACAATAGAAGAATATTTCATGTAAACGATATTTAGTGAGCTTTGCACTTGCATATCATAGAAAAATGTAAATATTGAATCCTGAATACATTTTACAGTTCGTTACATTTTAGTTTAGATATTGGAACACGTGTGTGTTTGCTAGATATATGTACTTCATGCTTTGTTGTTATCGGAATATCACATCGGACGTCATAAATTTTACAGTTGAACGCTAGTTCGTCTCATGTTGGATACATAGTTAGAAAAAGTAATATAGTCTTGTTGTTAGTGCAGGTGACACTTAACAAAAAGACATGAAATTTTCTATACAGTTTAATTCTATTCAATATAGTTTGGCAAAAATAGTCTTCGTGGTGCAGTTTTATATGGTGCCATTATTTACTTGGTTGTTATTTTACAAAGATAATTTTTGGGAAGTTATCTTCGACCCTACCTATATTTTGAAAGAACACTATTTTTACATAGTTTTAGAAACGTTCGACCGTTCAGTTCAGTCAGGTGCTGTTCGTTGCGTATATGCTACAGTCATGTGATTAAATTCAATAAGTTGTGCTTATATAGCCTTTAAAGTTCGCAACATGCCTATACCCACAAGCTGTGGAAAGCCAAATCCTGTTCGTGTTAAATTAGCAATTGTTTTAGTACTCGCTATGTACAATATGCTTTTTGTCTGTAGTACCTACATGTATCAAAAATGTTTACTTTCGTTTTCTATAAAATCGAATTATTGATCGCTAGGTAATATAATGTTTAATATTTTACTGAGACGTAGATATAACGCTTTAGATGTAGTGTTTAAGTAAAGAAGGGAACTCCATCGAGTTCTTACATATCATTGAGATTTCTCCTTGTAATTATGTTCGATACCGTAGATCTGAATGTGTACGGTGTGTATTTATACGCTATTTTAATACTTTTATCTGGTATACTTTCATTTGTGGAACAAATACGCGTACGGGTCCAACCCTTTAGACGTCGTCGTAACTTAGATCTAACATTTGCATTAGGATTGTAAAAATAACATAAAAATTGAATTCGCTCAACGTTTATACCAAAGCACAAAACCCATCGATTCATACGTAATCAGAGCGTTTGCATGTCATTCATCTATTCTCCATAGATTTCATAGTCTTTCATTCAGAAAAACTTACAAAATCTGTGAGTCTTTTATATATTCAAACAATATCTTCGTTTTAAGTGATTTCGTTATAGTAAAGTAATTTTCTGAACATATCTATTTGCCATCTAGAGTAGTTTTTTACATAGTTCAATGATATGATATATAAATATAGATCTGAAATGATTCGTTTCATGTTAACTATTGCTCTATTGATATTGTTGTAAATTTGTAGTGTTAAAAATCGCATTACAATGATGATTTTATGCTTCAGTACTATTCTCAGTTTGAATGTAATCATTCAAAATATGTATTTTTTAAATTTATTTACCAGGATCCCGCGTAACAGTTCTATGCTAACATATCAACAGAAATATTCCCCTGGTATATTAAAAAGCTACGTTTCGGCACGGTGACATCTACTATGATAGCTTTAATTACTTAAAAAGTTAAGATGATGGAGGCGTTCACCTGTTGTGCTAGTTGGGTAGCAAGTTCATAGGCACACAAGTTTAGCATACGTAGCTCGATAGCGAACCCATGACGTGAATATTTTTAACTTGCAGTTCTAGTCTTTTGCGCACAAACTAAGATAGTTAAAGGTGCTGGTTCGTAAATATGTGAATTTTACGAATTATATTTTCATACGCCTTTCCGAATTTGTTTTGATGTAGGTATATACTCTTTTCGTTCTGTAGGATCTATTTGTTAAGGTCTTCGTGTCATATTATTCATTTGGTAGATTACGATCGTTTCACTCACCTCTTAGTGCCACTGGCTTTATTATATTGATTATGCATAGGTTCTAGTTATATTTTATCGGACTGTAGTCAGTCCTGTTGCAGCTGCGAACAATAATTTGCGCTTTACCGCTGAATACTCATGCGTGAATGCATTATTTTAAGTGAATATCTTTAGTTTTTAGGCATTACCTGTTTTAATTTTTTTAATGCAAGTTTTGTATTTAAGTACATTATAAAAGTACATGTGATTTCTAAATGATTTTAATTTGGTAGTTTTTATATATATTTTGTCTAGAGACAATAGATGTCACAATTTTTTATAATTTTCTACAACTCGAACCACCAATGTTATACGTAAGTCATATAAATTGGGTGTGTTTTAGACTTGGGATGCGGACGGAAATAGTGTTTGGACCAAATGTTGGACTGATTGATTATCGACATTGAGTTTCAATTTACTCTTAATATAGCCCAAGTCTAAAAGTCGCCACAATTCAATTGATCGTCTCTCTAGATCATAATGATTGTTGCTTTTTTATTATATTCTGTTATGGCTCTAAGGACGATTTGTTTAAATCACAATAGCAATCTGATCATATGGAATATTCTTTTTTGAAAGACTCAAGATCAAAGTCAAATTGTTACTTGGGGAAAAATTGAATTTAAATGACATATCTGACAAAATGGTTAGTGTGCTACGTTAAGATTTGAAAAAATAATCATCAAGAACAATGTATTATAAATATGATAATCATTAAATTAAGGATATTGTGTATTTTGTAACGCGATTTGTTTCTCGGTTTTATGAGATGTTAAATTAAATTTTCATACTATTCTCGTTTCTTTATGCTGTGCACAAATTATACGATCGACGGCTTCGATTCTAATCATTAGATTTAAAACGAATTGTTATATTGTGCATAATAAAACGTCATATCAATAGTGTTGTTAGCGAAAATCGATATTTGCTGGCAACACCAAACCAACAATGACTACTGTTATAAGGGGCGTGTGAGTGTGTGAGGCCGCGGCCCGGGCGTCGCGGGTCTGCTGTGACCCAGTAGCTGCTACCCTCCTGGCAATTTTCACAATATTGGGTGCGACCTATTTTTGTATCGTTCGAGTCGCACCTACTCGCGTTCTGATACGGTGTGAACTGATTGACGTATAACTACACCTACTACGCAATAAAATTCGAGACTCTTACGCTACCAAAATTGACTCATAGGAATGGCGTGGGGTTAAAAACCTTCATTACGATACAGTAGTATTTACGTTGTATAATCCTCCCAGTTTAAGTGGCCTCTCGCGCTGAAGGCGTAGTATTAATGGACTAGTACATTTGCATCGGCGGGTTATACAAAGTAAATTCTATGGTTGCGTACCCTACGAAGCGGGGTTTTCAACCGCTGAGCAATCGATCTAAATGTTCACATTTAGGCAAAATATCATTACGACTATTGATATATCTGTCATAAAACATTTAGTGCCGGATAGGCTGGAGGTAGCAGAGTGGTGGCCGCGGCCTACTCGCGTTGCCAACTGTATATAGTGTTATCGCGGCGGAGTCGCCGCCGCATGTTGTGCGTATGATTTGTAACCTCGGGTTTATATTGTTAACGTAGCCGGAGTTGATAAGTATCACTTGTTCGTCAATTGCACTCGTCGACGCTGTTCAGTTAGTGTAGTAGTTGTACTCATATTAGCAGGGTTATTATAACATTTATGCCTGTATATCCAAGTGTCTAATATTATATTAAAGTCGTAGGCGTGCCACGTTACACATAATATGACACCTCATAATTAAAGGCATGTCTATGAATTTAATGATGATTTGTTATTTGTATAAAAAGAGGGAACATCGGTAGACGTAGCGCATACTGGTCGTCAATAGAGATTTGTAAATGAGCTGTTCATTGTCTTGTGACGTGCACAGGCACGATCGGTAACGATTCGGTAGAAGACGAACAAATGCTTATATATTAACTATGTATGTAGATATAATCATTAGTTTATTTAAAGTGTACATAAAATATCAAAATACAATTATTACATGTTAGATATTAATTGTTTGAAAGTGCATTCGGTCGTCTTCCGATCGATGTTCTGCCGTCGCAAAGCATATGGAAATAGTACAGTTCATCATTAGGTCCATGCACAGAAGAGTCCGAGATAAAAGTCCCAAAAATGCAAACATTGCAAGAATCACGCACTAGTCTTCCTTTGGTCCACGACTTTGCTATTCTTGCTAGTATGAAATAGTATAACTCCAATCGAAATTTATGTGAGCTAAAATGAATTTGTATATGCAAAATTGGTACAAAAATAAACATCATTATGTAGATTAACTCAGCACATTTTTTGTGACTTTTATTATTAGACCCTACGCTCTTTAATTATTACCTCAATGTTATATACACATATGTTAAATATCCAATAATACTAATATTGATGAGTACAGGACGGATAAAAAGCGTATGTTACAGAGTAGTAAGATTATTTTGTATAACCACCCGAGTATAACAGGCTTCTTCCGCTAAAGGTGCTGTTTTCTTGGCCGGTTATACTAATAAGATGTACGATGGTTTGTGTTATCCGGCCAAGAGTATGCGTTACGTTACGGAGCCGCAGATGGGCGCCGCGTAAGCCCCAGCTCGCGGCTCGGGCCGACATATATTTGGATACGATTACAATACCGTGCTCAATTTCCGTATGTGTATGTTGTACGTGTAATGTTAAAACTAAATGTTTTTTAAAATAATATTACCTACAATAGATTTGTTACATAATGAATGTCTTCCGTTTGGCACAGTTTATATAGATTCATCGCACATTTTATTGTTGCACGTCGATCCCGTTGCGGAGAGTGCGGTTTTAGTATGAACATTTATCGAGCCAAGTGCACAGCGAGCTCCCTCATACGATTTGTGATAAACTAATAATGGATGAATTTTTCCTTTTTCGTGTGGCAATTTTGTGATAAATTGCGAAGCTGATTTTTTTCTCTTTTATTGTAAATATATATTTTTTTCCAATGAGAATAATGAATGAAGTGAATCATTTAAAGCCTTTGGCGTTGTGTACTCATTTACGTTATTAATAAATTATAGTATGAACTTGCTTTTTCTTTGATGAACATCCCTTTTTTTATTATATTAGGAATATATCGACAGAGTAAAAATAATAGTATTTTATTGCATATTTATAATTAGTTTAAAAAAAATCATATCTAAACAAGACGGTACATACATAATTAAAGAATGGTAAAATATATTGCTTATATTCAGTACAAAACCAGAACAAGAATATAATTTTAAATTTTTCTCTACATAATTCGTTACGACCATTGGTTCCGATACGCTATCGACGTCAGGCTGCAACTGCCAATTCTGTGAGCAGTAATGCTAGCGATGACAATTTACAATACTGATAAGATCGCAAGGTTCCTTGATAAATATAATAACAAGGTAATGATAGAATTGAATAATTAAATCGGTATTGTAAGGTAATCTTAGTGGTCCTACTGATAAAATACGTTAGATTGTTAATCGCTCAGTGTGTATGCGCACCTAATCAGAGTTTGTCTTTAGTTGTGTTAAAATATGGAACAGTGTGTTTGGTTACAAATACAGTAGTTTTTTTTAAAATGGTGTTGTGTCCGCCATTCAGGTGGTCCAAGAAAGGCAGAATCAATATAACTAAACCAGTGGCCAATCCAGCTGGTAGATCCTCAGGTCAATCGACAGATGTAAGTAAAATAGCGTCATAATGACTTCTTGAATAGATATAAATTTTATAGGTATATATAGGTATACTTTTATTAGAATTAGAACTCAATTTTAACTTAAAATTCTACCTATGTATACGTTATATGGCGTTATGTATAGTATCTCGTTAACAGTGATAATGCTTAGATATGGTACAAATTAAAATTTCAGTATTATACTAATATGACGTGTACAAATAGGTAATGAATGTTTATAACAACATTTGGTTGTTTGTTTCTTAATCAAATTAGTTTTTTCATACATAAGTATGAAAAATTTTATTAAATCAAGAAGTTTATCCGGGATTAACACAACTATAGCTAATATTAAACGTGCATTATTATCCTCTCATTACCTTATTCTGACAAACTAGGTTCATATTTGATGGAAGTTAGAAAGACAAATTACTGTAAATATTAGAAGTAATAGATAGAGAGTAATGGCATAATGTGAGCACATATTCCTACAGGAATTAAAGATGTAGGAATATGTCCAGTTTATTTAACTAGGTATATTAGATTAATAGATTTTAATAAATTTACATTTACCATAGTAGTAATTAATTTCTGGTATAGCCATATCTACCTAGATATATAACATCCATCATAAAATAAACATAGGAGGCATATATTATCAATAACAATTAGTCAGGATTGTTATCACATTCACAATGAGATCAGTAAGGTTTTTGTAGGGTGTCAAGTAAAAGAAGTTCGTTTAAGTTCCTTTAAAAAAACCGTTTTTTTAAGCAAAGAAAACAACTGCAACCTCTTTTTTATCTCCGGACTTTAAATCATAAGTATGAAATCATTTTATTTGATATTTGAATATAAAAACATCACAACAAACAATGCACTGCTTAGTCCAAAGGAACACTCAGTTCATATAGTATAACATTAACTAAATAAATTATATTAAAAGTACATTGATTCCAATTTGTTAATCACTGATTATGTTATTTTTTATTATTCTTAATCTATTTTATCTAGAGATAAAGGAGATGCAACATATATAACTTTATCTATCTCCTTTCGACATTAATATTCATATTTGAAAATAGATAATTATTACAGTTAATAATATTGTAACTTGCTATAGACAGAAAACTGTATTTATTATGTTTACACGTACACAGTGAAACTAAGAAATGAAATAAGAAAAACTACCTACTTAGTGAAGGTACATTTTGTAAGTAATTTTAAACTTTCGTGTTTAATATACATTATTTAAATTATTAATACGAATAATTTTATGGCAAAATACCTTTATTTGCCATAAAATTATTCGTGTTAAGACCCGGTTAATAATTTAAATAATGTATTTTGTAAGTAGTTTTATATTTTACGTTTTTTACCAGACAAGCAAAAAGAAGGGTGAATCAATCTCTCAGGTACATACATATATATATACCTATGTTTATAACTTTTCCCTTGTAGGTAACTTGTAAACTACGTTTTCCTGTAGCTTTTTCTATTAATTAATATTTCAATTATAATAATAAATTCTTCCACAACTTTAGTGTCTCGTCACCCGTACCCAATTGCGAGGATGAGACGCCTTGATAATTGTACCTGTGAAACTCTTACAAATTGTATATGTCCTATCTGTCTAAGGTATGTATCATTAGAAAAATTTGAAACGTTCGTTATTTATAGGCTACATGACTTTTTTATTTTGGATAAATTGGATATGACATCCCGTGTAGCGTATAGTAATAAGTAAATAGAATTTATAATAATATAAAAAATAGTAATAAGTAAATTCTTTATGCATATATGTTGTAGCGTTATATACATAGTTCCCTCAGGATGGATAGATAAGGTTTCATATATATCTACATATACCTATATTATTTATATTTTATATATGTAGATATAATATATTCTTTTGTTTGTATTATATAACATTTGTTAACTCCTGGACTGCAGTGTAGCGTACGTATAAACTATACACTTGCCGCTTCAAATGAGGCAGCCTCTTAGCTCAGAATATGAGGTACTAGGTACTGTTTCGGTAAATTTATACGTAGTTGGAGAGGCTCATAACTTTATAGTTTTTTTCTTCTAAATAAACAATGGACGTATTCGAATTTATGTCGATGTGTCTTTTGTTCTGGCAATAAATAAATATATTATTATGGGTAGAATGGTGAATTCTGCTATGAATCTTAAAATCTCCATTGTCGGAACGTACCTAATAGATAGCTAGATATAGCATGATATTGGGAACAGGAAGCATTAATGAATTAATAATGATGTCATAAATACATCCCGGAAATAATACCAAGATAGCGCGAACGAATATATATTATATCTATCGACATACAATCGGCATTTATACAATACCTGGAAAACTATAAAACAATGATTTAATACAGTCAGTTCAACGAGTTGGTACCAGTTCACGCGCAAGAAATTGCAAGCATGACTTGTATATCAATATGGCAATTAAGTACAAATACCTACTCAGGAAGTGAGACTACATTTTCTTTTAAACTTACTTTTTGGTATACGTAGTTACTTTAGTTAACCTGTAGTCCTGTGGGGCTAAGCTAAGCTAGCCTGCAAGCTATGTTTTTCGCTGAACATTATAATATTTTAAAAAACATATATTTTTTGCACGTATGTAGATATTATTTTCCAAATATGACTAAAACTGGCAAATTTGATTGTTGTACTACCTACTTATTTTCCTCGCTATAATTCGTAATTATAGGTGAGTATAGTATTGTTAGTAGGTAAGAGGTTATTTGCTTATAACCTAAAATAGAAAACATACACGGCGACCTCATGGTGAATGGTAAGTGTAGTGTATGTGGAAATACTAGCAGTTTATTATCTATCGTCTCGAGCCGAGCGTATACGGACCGCCGTGCGCAAGAGGGAAGGGATTCCCTGCGCAAGCGCCGCGGAGTAAAGACGTGGAGCTATGGCTAACGAGCCGATATTATGTCTATAACAACTTACATACAAGAAGACATAAATAACAAATAAGTGAACACTATAGTAAGCATTCCTGACAGTACGTTACTATTTGATACCATTGATAACACTCATGCGTATTGCCATTCTGGAGAACTAAGATCTGTACCTAATTTAATCCCCTTATAGGGTATAAGGGGCTGAAATTAGGTACACGTATTAAACGTCTTACAAAACAAGTTACTTGGCCGCCAAAATAGATGATTATTTTTATCAAGTCTAGCTCAGTAAAACACGATACATAAACGAATTGACACGGCAACCATCATTCCATTATTATCCAAAAAAAGTTATGTAATATTATCATATCAGTGGTATAGGTAACTAACTTAGCCGGTTACTTCAGTTCCAGATAATAGAGATGTTCCTTGTCTAAAAATTCATAGAGGCCCATATTCTCACCGTTGCTTCTCAATTTATATATTCAAATATCCTATATGTTCATAAAAATCTTGACTTATTGCCAAAAAACAGCAATATTCATAATATTAATACTAGATTTAAAGATAAACTTGCTGTCCCCAAGTATCGTTTAGAAAAAGTCCAAAATACCTATACATTGTAAATAAACTGGCTTTTAAAAAAAAGTAATTCAATTGAGTTTCTTGCCAGTTCTTCTCAATTGGATCTACCTATATATACCGAACTGGACGGTAGGAAAAAAAAATATAATGTAAAACTTGACGTTCACAAGCGGCTAAAAGTCCTACATGAATAAATGATTTTTTAATTTGAATTTGAGTTAACTTGACTTTATTTATGGATAATATTGGAATGTTGCGCTACCGGTATAAGATAGCGGGTTATTAGTAGAAGATGATAATATAAACATGAAGTTAATTAGCCCATAGTGGTGAATATATTAGGAATTAACCACGATGATTTTTTAGGGTGACCGGGATTGTTGTAACTAACTCTAGAAGAGTTATCCCGTAGCTTAACCAATACTAAACCGATTTGGATGATTATTTGTGCAGTATTCTCATACATGTTTTATTATTTACACTAATATTAGGAAACTGGAAATTCATTAAGTCTAAAATATTTTAATTATGATAAAAACAACTGTGGAGTCTTATCATATTAGTACCTATTGTTATAAATCACTGCCTAATAGATCACAGCACTGATAAGGTATTCATTGACGTATCATTAGTTAAACATGGACATTGATCTATGAATATTATATGAAATTTATGCGTACTATAAACATATTTTACGAAATAGGATACCTTCCCTTTTTTAACTAAAGTATAAAGAAAATAATTAAATCTATTCATTTTCTAAAGATGACTGAATGACAAAGATAATATCTACTTAGGTATATATCATTGTAAAAGTATACCTACATCTTATTATCTTTGCAACGAATTACCATGCAGATCACACGATTACTCTAAATTACCCCACCCCCCAATTACAATGTGTTTTGTACATTTTAGTGTAGATATTTTTAAACATCTACGTCACAGTACTGTTACAACAAACAACAAATTTTTATTTACTAAAATCCGTACCGTAGCGCCCTAGAACCTTATATTTTACCTGAGAAAATTTACTCTTGTACCTAACCTACTAAAATCAAAATGTAACATAATGATAGCAATTGGTTTCTTAAGATATACATATGTTTGTACAGAAAATCGTTTTAAGAATTGGATACTAAATCGAAATACATAGATATGTTGTGTTATTACCTATTTTGATAAACATTTTAGTCGTTGCAATTTGAAACCAAAAATAATAAAATAAATGTTTGGAACGCCGACCAAATGAATGTTATGGTATCTCTACATCTTTTTATCGTAATTTCAATCACGGTGAAAACTTGTAGTAGGTAGTCAGTCATTTAGTTAGTAATTTTCGTAGTCAGTTAGTAGTAGGTCAGTATTTTATAGGTACTAATATAATATTAGCCGAAAGATTTTTTCACTAACATACAAAGCTGTAATTTATTGTGATTACAGTAAATAAAAACTAATTAGTTGTAATAACGTTAACTTACAGACCAGAAGTCGGAACCATGAACCACAAAAAGAAAATCCACACAATGATGTTAGTAGAAAATCGAGTAAAAAGCCAAGTCTTCTAAGTAAACAATCAAATCAAAGTTTAGATTCGGAAAATGAAATACACAGTAATCGTAGTAGCCACAACATGGCTCGAAAGACTATAGCGCAAATAGTACATGAAAACCCCGATATGCAGCACCGACAGAAACGCGAGGCAATTCCGCCCCCTATGCACGTTGACATTTCTGATCTGCAGTATGATAAATATGATAAAGACGAACGGTGAGTTTAAAGGTTGAAAGCATTTGTCAAAGGGAGTAAAATACCTATGTATAAAATCCTTCAACACCTATGTATATACTCAATATATAGATCCTCTATGTAAATATTTGTATACCTGGTATCAAAGCCTAATTGCGCCGCTCGATTTTTTTATAGGTCAGTCGAGTTGATCAAAAAAGCAATAATGGAAAATGACTTTTTGAAAAATTTAATGGACGATGTACGTCTTAATATGGTAACAGAAGCAATGAGTCCACAGGAATTCTCTGGTGGTAATTTAATAATTCGCGAAGGGGAGAGTGGAACTCATCTGTTTGTGTCGGCTAATGGGCAATTCGAAGTATTAAAAACCGGACAAGTTGTGAAAACATTTGAAGCAGGTGTGGCGTTCGGTGAACTAGCCATATTATACAGAGCTAAACGCTTCGCTTCAATTCGATGTAAGTAGCATACCTACGCATTAATATATTGTGTTAATTTATTGATATTTGGTTCTATTTAATAATAATGTTAAGAGAACTGCAGTCATATTTTAGTAGTGAACCCCCTTACCATACCATTAATTTAGAATTGCTTAGGTACCGCCTGTCACGCCTGTTTTAGCTGCAATATTACTAATTTTACAAACCGCCTATATACTTATTTAAAGGGTTATAGTATATATTATTATTACATAGTAAGGAAACCGAATTTTAGTTAAGTATTTAGAAAATTTTAACATTACACCATAACACATACAATAAACACAACAATGTAACAACTGACACAATATAAACACAATAACTAGATAGGTATATAGTGACTAAGAATAATATATTACTAAATTTGAAACCTTATACGCGAATAGTTATTGAGACTATTTAAGTAGAGGCATGGCGGCTTTAACCCTGAGTAGTTTATTAAAACTACGCTACGTTAATGAATCTGGGCGTTTTTACACTAATAATACAATTCAGTATCGTCTAAACATCGTAACTTGCTTCTATTATTAGACAAACAATGCACTAATGTACTGTTTCCTACTTTACACTTATCGAGGCGCTACCTCAAATAGTATTTGTATTATAGTTGTATGTATAATTATAGTGAATATTATATAGTTTATTTCTTTTCGGTTTTAATAGGTATTACTCAAGCGCAAGTATGGACTTTAGAACGACGAATATTTCAAAAGATTATGGTCCGCAGTGGACGACAAGAACAGGATGACAACATCCGTTTTCTGTCATCCGTACCGTTCCTACAAGGTATCCAAAATGAAGAGCTTGTAAAAATTTCGGAGTGTCTAAAACGGGTATGTCATGGCACGATATTGTACTTATAGGTATACTTAATTACTTGCTTATTAAGTTAAATGTTCATTAGCTATTTTTATTGTTACTTGCACTTATAATTACCTACCTGCTAGAGATTGAGAGAAGGCTGATAGTATTTCATTTGTTACAACTATGTATCACAGATGCTAAAATAATATAAACAGTACCTTTTTGTTTATAATTAATTACTAATATTTGTACTCCAATTTTTATATTTAGTGTTTGTTTTCCGCCATTTTTAAATAGGAATTCTTTTCGGCGGGCACAGTAGTAGTGAGACAAGGAGACTATGGTGACAAGTTTTACATAATCCGCGGTGGCATCGTAACTGTAACAAAGCGTGAAAATGACGGTAGTGAAAAACGTGTCGGGACCCTCTTCCGAGGTGACTATTTCGGCGAACAGGCGTTGCTGCATCAAGACCGACGTCTGGCTACTGTAACTGCATTGCCTCCAGGCGTTGAATGTCTAACACTCGATCGATTGTATGTATAATTTTAATCATTATCTTATACTCAAGTGTTACTTCTTTTTTTCTAAAGTAGTTTTCGAAGTGACAGTTAGCCGCATTCCAGATCGGGTTGGCGCTTTTTTTATTTTCTGTACAGAACGTACTGTATTCTGTATATCTATACCGAAATCTCTACAGATTCGAGACAGAAGCGCTGAACTGAATATAAAGTCTACGATTTATATTAAAGTTCACAGAGTAATATTAAAGTTTAATTAGAGTCAGATCAGTTTAACATTGTCTTGTTACTAAAGTGCAATTAAATTTATTTTTTAGACAATTCAATGAGCTGTTGGGTGGTTTAGATAAACTTAAAAATAAATCAATTACAAAAGAACCGGATGGTAGCGGTGTACAGCCTCAAATTAATACAGGTAGAGGTAAACATAATTTGATTGAATCCGTAGCTACTTGAGTGTCAATTTGTAATATTCTATAACTATTATCCGTACAAATATCATAAATGACAAAGTAATCTACAATTACTATATTTTCCCGACTAAAAGACTGAATAGGTCTTATTAAAATTTAATGTGAAAATAAATTGTATCCTGAGGTTATTTTGTATCTCAATAAATAATACGAAGTAGCAAGTAACATCTTATATTATTGATATAAATTAAAGTATCTAAGTTAAGTAAATCTCAACTCCGTGACCATGTATTACCACTGTATAAGAACCGACTAGGAAAATATAGCACATTACATTATTAGTAGAGTTCTAAAACTTCCTCTAAATAAAACCCTTGTCGTATCCCATGACCAACAATATGACTAATTTTTTTAATACCATAATCAAGAAATATCCAATCCATTTTTAATTAGTGTAATAAATTTCTTATACAGAACACCAAAACGTTGAGTTGAATGACCTGGAAATTTTGGGAACATTAGGTGTTGGTGGATTCGGTCGTGTGGAGTTGGTCCAATATAAACCTCAGCCATCGACCACTTTTGCGCTCAAATGCCTTAAGAAAATCGATATGGTTCAATTGCATCAACAAGAAAACGCTTACAATGAGAAACATATCATGATGTCATGCAACAGCCCTTTCATTTGCAAGTAAATATTTCAAGTGCATAGTACATGATTTTACTACTGTCATTTGTCATTTATTTGACGAAATAATAATATAAATAAATCATATTTCAGACTGTACCGAACGTTCAAGGATACTAAATACATCTACTTCTTGATGGAGCCCGTATTGGGCGGTGACGTGTGGACGATTCTTCAAAAACGGGGGTACTTCCCAGAAAACGTAGCGCGGTTCATGATGGCCTGTGTCGTGGAGGCCTTTCATTACTTGCATTCTAAAGATATCATATACCGAGATCTTAAGCCAGAGAATTTAATGATGGACAAAAATGGATACATCAAATTGGTAAATATGTAAATAGGTGTAACCATGATACCATCTACCTATATTTAACTTCATATCGGTGGTCCTTGAGCTCTCCACGAGTGGATATAAGTGTCTAGTTAAAATAAAAACATAAATATATCCGCTTCCGCTTATCTCCGCTTCTTTTTGCGCTTTTTATTAATTCTATTACTATGCAGCTTCATTCCTGCTACCACCTTTATGCTCCAATCTATTCGCAAGCCCCATTACATAATATTGACACTGCCATCCTTACAATTACTGCAGATCTAGATCTTATATCTAGTTGGTGTAAAAATTTTGGACTAACATTGAATGCCTCAAAAACTCAGACCATCGTTATTGGTAGCCCTCGGTATATAGCAAAAATTAATTGGAGCACTCTTCCTCGAATAGTGTTGGATGGAGTATGCATTGAGTACAGTGATAGCGTCAAGAACCTGGGCATCCACTTCGAGAGGACGCTGTCTTGGACAGTTCAGATCGCCGAAGTGAGTCGTAAGATTTTCCCTGCCGCAGGCTCACTCAGGAGACTAGGCAATTTCTTGCCAGTCGATACCAAAGTTTCGCTTGCACAACCCTACCCTACTTCTATTACGCCGACACCTGCTTAGGTAGCAGGTGTCGGCGTAATCAAGGATAGGAAGAAGTAGGGTATATAGGACCTCACCGAAGACCAATTAAACAAACTTGAGCGTCTTCAAAATATTTGTATCAGGTTTATATTTGGACTTCGCAAATATGACTCACATTATCGTGTACAGCTTAAGTGGCTTCCTATACGCCTTCGCCGTGACTGGCATATTCTTTCTCTTCTTTACTCCGTTCTCTTTAATCCTGTTACTCCTAACTACCTTACTTATTTCTCGGTGAGGCACAAAATCATGGCTTACGCAGTGCAACAAACCTCCGTCTTAAAATCCCTTCCCACACATCTTCATTCTACACCAAATCCTTTTCTGTACATGCCGTTCGACTATGGAACTCATTACCTTCCTCCATACGTAGCTCACGATCGCTACCCAGTTTTAAGAACTCGGTCAAATCACATTATCTTTCCTTATAATGTTTCTTTTCTGTCGTCACCCTTGTTATATTACTAGTAGGTATTATTCCTATGCGTGTATCACAGTTACTTGCTGCTTGCATTATTTTGTGTTATGTTGTATCTATTTATTGCATGTTGTTATGTATGTATATATATATAATATTTATATTGGTGTATACTGTTTATATATGTAATATGTTATATTATTCATTATTATTATTATGTTTTTTTTTTCTCTTCTATTCTAGTGCCACCACCCACCTTTTGTTTTTTCTCCTCTACCCAAAGGTTGCCTGGAAGAGATTGCATAGGCGATAAGGCCGCCTTTTGTACCCTTTAATTTTAATTACTCTATTACTGTAATTTTCCTGGTGCAAAAAAGAGTATATAAATAAATAAATAAATATAAGTTGTTATTATACACGTATATTACTTTTATATATCGTCATAAAGTTTTATTTTCACGGAATGTTTTATTTCTTGTGTGTTATCACTATATGATTCAGTTTATCGTAAATATTTGTATCATTATGTTGATTCAAATCATTTCAATGTTATCAACTTTCATATAATAATACAATATCATCATTAACATTATTTAAAAAAATAATTACGTCACTTCACCCTTGTTGTAGGTCGATTTTGGATTTGCTAAACAAGTAACATCAAATAATAAAACGTGGACTTTTGCTGGTACGCCTGAATATGTTGCACCAGAAATAGTATTAAATAAGGTAATTGTTACAACCAGGTATACCTACCTAATATATTTCTTTTTAGATTTCAATTTTATATACATTAGAATATTAATCGAGGAGGACTTTGTAGAAAGTTGTCTTTTCTATTATACTCTGTCTCACCTATTGTAGACGTCAGCTTGCTTTATAAGATACAAGTGTTTTTCAGTTGAGACCTGTGAGGTAGTGACCTGTGTAATTACAGGGCAGGTATTTACAGAGACGTGACAATGTAGTGCTTCCGGAATGGTAGCGCATGTGATGTATCATCGAACATCACATGATGACGACGTAGAGGTGGGCTAGTTTGATTCTCTATCTATCGAAATTGGTTTCAATGTTCAACGAGAAAACTTGACATTCACAAAACAGGAAATGTATGAACAACAATGTTTGTGTTAACGCTTCAACGTTATTCATTTGTGTTACTTTCCGCAAAGGCAGAAAGGTACGTTTATGGTTTATAAAATCTTTTTATTAATCTAGGGCCATGACCGCGCAGTGGACTGCTGGGCATTGGGTGTTTTAGTTCACGAATTGTTAGTGGGTAGACCACCGTTCCGGGCACCAGGCGGTGACCACATGAAGACGTACAATCTTATATTGAGAGGAATAGATGCTGTGGCATTTCACCCACGCATCCCTAACTCAGCCAAACAGCTTATACGTAAACTGTGTCGCCCTGTGCCTGCCGAACGACTTGGTTATCTGAAGAATGGTATAGCTGATATAAAAAGTCACAAGTACGTAGATATTTTTTTACAATGTATGTTGGAAACAAACAAATTGTAAACTACTTGAATAAAATAACACTACAAATATATAGTACAATAGCGTATTCAGTACCTACCAACTATAGGTACATATAGGTAATGAACATTGCACGGTAGACACTTTTGTGCTAAAATTTGTGATTATGCATATAATAAGATATTATTGTACTCAATTTATTTATTATTAGCGTTGTAGTATATCAGATTTTTTTGTAACTACCTATGCTATGAAATAATGATATTTTATTACCTACTATATTTTCTTTCAGGTGGTTCCTTGGGTTTGATTGGGAAGCTCTCCGACAGATGAAGCTAAAGCCAGCATTGATCCAACCTGTAGCCAGTAACTCGGATTTAAAGAACTTCGAAAAATACCCTAAAGACAAACTACCGCCCGATGAAAATTCTGGTTGGGATATAAACTTCTAATAAAGAAACAAATATATATTTAATAGAATATATGGAAAATGGTTGTTGTCAAGACAACTCTTCCACTTATCTTACACTGCAGTGTCTGCAGTATTTTGATTCGTATTGATACATGCAATATTAATTTTAACTTAGCAGTATTTTTGTGATTTTACTGTACACTCATATAACCTAACAATTACAAATATATTTGTTATGTAAATTATTAAATAAATAACATGTTAGAGAAAGTTTAATGAGGTGTTGTTACAAATTAAAAAAAAATATGGATAAGTACGTACACAAATAATATATATTTATTACGATTATTAATTATTATTCTTATTAATCGTTGTGCTCCCCCCATTTCTCTCTCCTGCGTCTACCTCTAACTCGCCCTTGCTGTATGAGTTTGGGTCTACACACGCGTCAAAATAATAGTAAATAATTAAAAAACCTAGACATTTAACCCAGCGCCATCTTGTCCCACGGTAAACAGAGGTTTACATCCAATAGCAAAATTTGTTACAACTTAATAGCGGGTTTAATACAACTTAAACCCGCTGTTTGGAATCTCCAAATCGTGTTAATCTATTCACGTATAGACTTACACATTCAACGCAGAACGTTGTTATCATGTTTTTATAAACGTAAACAGGTAAATGTTTCCTTAAAGAGCCTATGCGGCGTCTCGTTTCTCCTGTTTCCCGCTACACTGTGAAATTACATTTGAAAGTGTACTAGTAGGTGCTAGTAAAAACAACCTGTTTCAATACTTTCAATGAACTAAATTGAAATGCGGCAGGCGCAGGTCACCGCTCTTCCATTTCACATACGTACACGACTACGGGGCGACAGTGCGTCGACTCCGACATAGTACGCGAGTCGCCGGCGATATATGAATGCGTAAAGTGACCATTCGTTCCGCTTTGACGGGATAGTCACGCTCTCAGACTGTCTATCCTGCGGTCCCCAGTTAGAGGTAAAAGATCCTATTTCGCAAACAAACTTCATAAAATGTCTGTGATATATAAAAATATATGAATGGAATGCTAGGGGACTAAGAAAAAGAATAGAAAAACATACTAAAAATGTTATACCAGATAGTATAGCTGAAGGCTTATTCACAATCTACGTCATGGTGAACGTTAACAGTTAACAATGAAATTTTGCAGGATATATTGTTTATTATATGTATTGAATCTATATAATAAACGGGACTTGGGGCTGGCCTACAACCGTATCTCGGATTAGTTATCATTTTGATATCGGTGTTTCTTTCACGGGAGTAGACAAAGTAATTATTGTTGGTTAAATTTGAACTTACAATATTTTTTGTTGTAATTTAGGGTAGCGGACCTCTACCAGACCTCTAGACCAGGACACTTCCTACATATTAAAGTAAATTCATTTCATTGATGTATTGCATGTATTCATTGATTTATTATTTGTTATCCTCATATAATCCCACTTTGGTAAGAAAATAATGGTCACGTTAGGATGCGCTGCGCTCCGGTGGATTCCTAATCGTACGGTACAGCATGTCGTGATCCAGTCCAACAGTCCAACTTCAGTTTAGTCTCCAGTGCGGTTGCAGAGCGGCCTCACGCGCGTCTAAAAGGACTTGAGACATGAAGTTCGACTCGACAATAATCTCGTAAAATCAAAACAATCATCCTAACATCCCGCTCGTGATGTGCATGAACTGTTAACCGACATCGCCCGGTGAAATAGCAAACACTGCAGTTAGTGCTGAGTAATTGTAAAGTGTGCTATGTTGTGAATTGTGGCATGAATTGACACCGTAAATAAAATATCCTTTATATATATATATATATAAATAAAATATTTATTTATCTGAAATACTTATCCTCTTATTAACAGGTAAGTAAAGATTGTTAAATCTACAAGTGGGTAAATCGTAATTTCCGACGTACTTTTAATATATTGCATCGAATATAATTTCTAGGTACGTGTGTAAAATCAAAATATATCTCGTCTCACTAGACACTGACTATGTTACATGAAGTTGCCTAGTTACAAACAAAATATTCAGATAGGTAGTACACAATAACATGCAGCAGTGGATGACAAGCATCAACTAGGTACTAAAGAATCCAGTACTCTGCAAAACCAGTACTAACTTTAATATTTAGATTTCATTAATGTTAAAGGGTATATATGTATTTAGAATTTTGAATTCCAAAACTCTTATTAATACCACAGAGAACATAATATTACATATTAATATTGGGTTAACATTGGGTTTTTTTGTCAATAAATATTTAGAAACTTCAAAATATATGTGTAATGTTAATGTGTAGGTACGATGTAGACGTAAAATTTTATGTAATAAAACATTTATGTGCAAGCAATTTTATTATAGCTTATTTTAATGTATACATATAAATAAAATTTGAGTGTCTGTTTGTAATATTGAAATAACAGTTTTTTTTACTACATGCATATGAATATAAATACAGTACATACACAAAATTTTTTTTCACAAGTTTTGTCTGTCTATCAGTCTGTTTGTTCCGGCTAATCTCTGAAATGGCTGGACAGATTTTGACGGGACTTTTTTGGCAGGTAGCTGATGTACTAAGGAGTAACTTAGCCTACTTTTATTTTGGAAAAATAAAGTTATATACCACGCGGACGAAGTCGCGGGTACAGCTAGTACTCAATATGTACATATATTTTTCTCTATATAAAAATAAAAAGTTAAAATAATTTTGAAGGTGGACTTAAGTTCCTTTCTAAGCCGATAAATAAATGTATCTCGTTAACGCGTAAATACACAATAGTTGACGATGTCGTTTTGGGAAATTATTTTTAACCTACTTCAAAAAAGAAAAGGTGAATAGAACCTTCTGTTGAATGTTTATCTATTCTTTATAAGTATAAATTCAATCTCTGTGATCCATGATGTTGCGTTCAGCATGGATGCGGTGTGCGAGCGCGGCCAGGGCGTGTGCGAGGTCCGCGCGCTGGCGGCTGCACTTCATTCGCTGCACCTGTATTGCGCCTCCATATCCACTGCGCTCATTTGCTTCTGTGCGCCGGTACATCCGCATTGGTACGAACACGCATTCAACCATATCTAAATCAGATTTAGGGTTCCCTGGAAAGGAAATACAGAAGGAATTTCTGGTCCTTTTTTACCTTATATATTATTTCTTTGTATGTATTTGTTAATTTGATAATAGTACCTATAGTTGATCTTAAACCTCATTTAATCATTGTTATAAGTTACAATTATTAGGTAGGTATAGAACCAAGACAAAACACAAGCAGTTAGTTATACAATTTTTATATACACTCCAAATATAATAATTGGCGGTAGAGTCATAAAAAATTTCAATTTATATATATATACAAACAAAACAAATTGAGCTGTCTGTTTGTATTTTCAAATTAATAGCTTATCACTAAACGCATACGAAGGAATATACAATACCTACTCACATCAAAAAATTTAATTAAAAACTGTCTTTTTATTCTGGCTAATTTCTGAAATGGCTGCACTGATTTTAAAGAAAATTTCACTCGCAAATGGCTAATGCTATAAAGTGTAACTCGTATGTACTTTTATTTTAGAAATTTTATTTATTTTAATAAAACAACGTTCACGCGACGCAACACAAATTCCACGCGAATGAAGTGATGGAAGTTTATTCCCATACTCATATACATATATAATTTATATATACATTAATATAGGAACGTAACCAAACAAAGGTATGTTATGTAGCAATGTACATATTAATATTTTTTCTACAGGCATAGTAAGCATTGGAGAGGGCAAACAGCTCGAGGAGTGGCCAGTGTGCTCATAGGCGTAACTTGGTGCTGTGGTGCCTCTGCAGCATCACTGAGGCCTGCGGAGACGGTGTACCTGGTATCAGCAATTATAGCCCCACTGGCGTGGCTGGCCGCTGCTGCACTACACGCTACACTGTGGAGCCGTCGCTCGGCTGCACCTATCCTTTACCTCGCTGTATATTGGCTTTTATCAGCCATTTCCTCAGCAGCCATTCTGTGGAAGCACATCAAGACTGAAGTCAGCCTAAATCACATTGAAGTTTACATTCAGGCGATTTCTACAATATTAGCAGTATTTATAGCGGGAGTTGACAGTGTTTGTTTTTATGATGAGGTAATTATTTAAACTTTATTTTTATTTAGGTATTGTTGCGGGTGAATAAATACTATACCAAATTACATAAATAACACAGGTTAATGATGTGGTAACTAAAATCGAGAAGTACAGTCAGCTTCATATAATTATATCGTAGTTACAAGAATAGCTAATATTGCTATTGTTGCTACGAAGTCCATATCAAGTATACTTTATATTTTATAATTTTCCAAAATTGCATTGCCAACTGTACGCATCATAATACTCCCTGTAAAACTTCAAAGAAAATTATTTACTAGCCACTACCAGCATAAGCGTGCTCAAAAGTGGATCACCAAGCAATTTTGTTGACGAGTGTTAAACACGCATAACATGTTAATATGATATTGTGATGTACCGCAGAGGCGTGCATACCAGTAATTTTTATTAAACGGAACTACGACGCCGCTGAACGGAATCAGTATGTATGTAAATGAACGGCACCGCGACGCGCTTCACCCAGTAATACGCTATCGTTATATAAAACTAGGTATAAACGATAAATACGGTTTTGAGAATATACTATCTGCTTAAATAGTAGTGCTATGGCTTATAGCACAAAAGCATAGCTATATGTTATATTACGTTTGTGTTAAGTTACGCGGCCCTGAGCAATAACAACATAACATACTAATATTTAAAAATGCCAAAGAGTATTTGTTACGCTTTCAAAGTCGTATGTAATTACTACACAAGTCAAATTATTTTTTTCATAATTTTACATACCTACGAGTATATGTAAATGTTCATGGAATGAATGAACGGATGGATGAAATTATGTTGAGAGAAAGTTTCTCCATTTCTTGAATAGATAGATATTGTAATAATTGTTCTGTAATTGATGTAGTAACAATGTGTATTTTGGTTATGATGATAATAATACTCATGATAATATTAGAAAATATATTATTCTTCTACCCTCAACAATCATTATATTGAACATGTCTAAAAGTAGGGCCAGTACGAGTAACAGACAACTTGTTAAGTGACCTTTTATCATAAGCAAGATATACGAAGAAACAAAAGTCTTAACAAGAGAAGTAATGTTGTCACCACTAAACTACTCTTGATATTACAAATGAATATTTATTGATAATACCTAATACATACAAATTAATGTATATTTGCTTCTACATTGCTCTAACTACTTTTTGTCATAAATTTTATCTTGAATCGAAATAATTAATCTTCTGAAACGAAAATAAACTAAACTCATAATGGGCCGTGTATGTATGCACCTATTATTTATCAACGTCTGTATGAATCCAGTGATATTCCTTTTTGACTCATCTCCCCTATTACTAAAAATTATTCATAATTTCTGTCCTATGACGGTCCTTTATATTGGAATGAAAATCGTAAATAACCTTAGTTAATGCAATTAAAATATTACCCGCAAATTGGATCTTATAAAGAACTATAAATGTTAATCTAAACCCAATTATATAGATATTGAATTTACCTTGTACACTTGCAATGGCTATGGATATAAACAAAGAACAAATGACTCAGACTCTGATGACGATGCTAAGCTGATTATCGGCTAACTCGATGCATTTAGAAGTACGAGTAAATTCGTACTCTACAATACTTATCAAATTATACAACATACGTCATTTCAGATAAATAAAAAAGGAAAATGATATGCTTAATATATATATACTCTCCTGCATATATGAAACTAACCAAATAACTGTTCTGAAAGTGATATAAAGACTATAGATCCTTACCTATATGTTATGTTCTGGAACGTTGGTGCTGACATTACTAATAAGTGATAACCGCATTCAAATCGGTTAAACTTTTTCATATAACGTGCAAAAATGATAACTGGTTTTCTGCATCGTATACTTAATACATTACTAATATAAATAATAACTAATTTATATATAGATAATAATATATCATTTAGTTCAACTAGTTGTGCTTTTTGCTACGTTTTTATAATTATAAACATATTTTTTTTTTCGGACTACTCTAATGCTGTTGGCCGCAGCTGGCCTTTACAGCTTCACCTGACATTAGGGGGCGAGTGCAAATGGCACTCCAAACCCGCGGAAGGACTTATGGAGCGGCTGAAGGCCAATTCCTGCCTGACGGATACGACTTTAGTTCGAGGGCACCACTAGGGATTCGAACTCGGCTCAGGCCGTCGTAATATCGATCCCCGTTTGAATCGGACGGGGGATCGATCGGAGGGGTATATATATTGCTGATAAAATCAACTAAATGAATACAATAAGTAGGTAATACATATATAGCTTACTGTAAATATTTATTTTATCCCTTTGAGTTAATTATCTCCGTTCCCTATTTGACAATATGTTCTGCCTGATTTTAGGTCTTTTTTACGTGAAAATTTATCACAAAAAAAGACAATTTTCGCCTGGCCACCGTTTTGTTATATGTAAAGATTAATAAAGAAGATATTTTATACAATCAAAAGATCGAAGCAACCAGTTCTATATATATAATATAAAGTTCTAACACATAAGGTGTATTAGAACAGTGGCGCCAGATTGGAGAGGGCCCCGCCGCGACGGCGCGGGCGGCCGTCTGCTAAGTGAACTATGGGATATTAAAATAGGACATTTTACAATAAAACGAAGAAGGATTATAGTCAAGTTATCTACATTGATATTATAAAGAAACACAGCCGATATCGCATGGAGGAACACGAGCTTCAGAACCAACACTCCGATGTTGAAAAAATAATTATATGTTTCTATCACCTGAGAATCTGTCAAAAATTAAAGTAACACAAATTTTATCAAGTTGTCAATGTTAAATTATCCATAATAGATATATTAAGTTCCTATTTGCATAATAATATTAAATACGTACATATCTACCAAAATTAGATTTGTTAGTAGGTAATAGATAAGGAAATTTAGGTGTAGGTCATTATATCTATATTATTGTATTGTATGTACCTGACTAAAAAGACTAAAGTATCTATCTATATAATGTATATTTTTTAAGTTATGATAATACTACATGAGGCATTATTTAAAAATAATTCTTAAGGCATTTTTAAAATACTGTAGATATGTTAGATATTAATAATTAAGTAGGTATTTATAAAAATGGTGTCAGTGTCAATG
Source organism: Achroia grisella (assembly GCF_030625045.1). Taxonomy (NCBI): domain Eukaryota; kingdom Metazoa; phylum Arthropoda; class Insecta; order Lepidoptera; family Pyralidae; genus Achroia; species Achroia grisella. The sequence goes on from NW_026712938.1 coordinate 1,632,172, forward strand.
TCTTATAAATTAAATATTTAATACAGAAGTAGGAATATATATAAAATAGGAAGTATCACAAAAAATATACGTAACCGTGAACCTGAAGGAATAGTTTGATGAATAGAAATAGAAGCAATAGTTATGCAAACAAAATTTAATATAAGCACTTTTGAGTAATCATATATTTTTGTTCTACCGCTCAAAAGCAGACTTTGATTAATTATAAAAAGAACCAGCAAAAAATTTGCGTTTGCTATTAAAGAGATTTTGCATGAATACAAATTGCCAAAGGCAAATACGTAGATATAATATTTATTTGACTAACAAAATGGGTCAGTCATAGTCATCAGAGCAGACCAGTCCCTAAAAAACAGCACCCGTTCACGACTTTAACGGGCAAGCCAACCATCTCTGCGCTAAACCATATTTTAGGGACCTCAATGACGTGTCCCGCCACGTCAACACCTGTCTAGACATTTAATGATGATATCACTGACTCATGGCACTCGACCACTTCACGGCTAATTATTATTATAACTATTACTAATATATACATTATACAATGTATTCGTCAATAAGGCCTCCTCCTTATTAACGAACAATTAATATTATCAGTATGTATAAGTAACTTTTTTTACTAAAACGTTATTATCATTCCTAACCTCAAAATGTTGTAGTAAGCTTTTCTGCAAGGAATGTGTTTTATTACGACATTTGAATCTTATTTCAGGCAGATTTAGAACAGACTCTGGCAGTTTGTTGTAAAAGTTTATATAATATAAAACGAATTACTGACATTAGTTACACATCATTTGGGTATAACCATTTTGTTTTTATTAGTGTAATCGCTAACTTACAGTAACAAAATATCCATCTACAATATAGAATAATATTATATGGCATAATAATTATGTGGATGTTTTATAGGTTGCAAGACGACACAGAAATCAACAAAAGCATACTACTGGTGACATTAATCAAAATATACCATACAAATACAATGATACATACTTTTATTCAAAGATAGCATTCTTATGGCTAAACCCACTGCTTTATAGAGGATACCTTTCACCTCTGGACCAAGAAGGACTTGGTGATTTACCACAAGATGAAAAATCAAATATGTATTATGAAAAATTTAAAAGGATTTATAATGACTTAAAGGTAAAAACTATTGTTACGTAAATTTACATAAAAACAATATCATATTAAATAATTTAGTTGCTCCAAATAAACTCTTTAATTGTTTACATTTTAGAATAAAAAAGTGGACGAAGGAACCCCTAATATATGGCATTGCTACTTTTACACAGTGTGGCCAAATTTTTATATTGCGGGTATCTTGAAATTATTAGGTGACTTAATAAGTGTGGTACCGGCATTAGGTTTAGCAGTTATTATAAGATTTATCGAGGAACCTCTTGACAGTTACGATCAGAAATCACAAGTTACCATACAGGAATATTTCTACAATGGATATATTATGTTATTTATAGTAACAATAGCACTGATAATACAAGCGTTGCTATCTCAAAATTCTACTCATTTAGTAACTGTAGAGGGCACAAGACTGAAAATAAGTTTACAGGTACGTCTTTTTCAGTATTATTATTTTGACCTGAATTATGAACATATATATATTTACTTATATATCCTATTATATATTCTGAATAAGTCTGCCCTCAGAACAATCTACTATTTTTACAGTGTGCCACACAGATTCGATCTATCCTATTTAGAAAGTTAATAATTGAATTGTTCAAAGTTCTACATCTATTTTTTATTTTCAGAGTATGTTATACGATAAATGCATGCGACTGGCGCCATGGTCCTCGGCTAGTCCAGAAGAAAATGAAGAATCCCCATTGCTGCATGTGCCGAATGTTGCGGCCACAACTCCGACTGGTCTCCTTACTAATCTCATTTCACAAGACACTTACAATGTAATGTCATGTGTTTGGATTTGTCATTATTTATGGGCTATACCATTAAAGGTAGAATAGAATAAGTATATAAAAAAGTAAATTTGAAATATTGATATCTAATAATAAATACTAATCTAATATTTCAGGTAACAGTAATTCTGTACTTATTGTATACAAAATTAGGTATAAGTGCTATAATAGGCACCGCAGTCAGTGTTATGTTTATCACCCCACTACAATTCTTCATTGGCAAAAAGTTGTCTGATAATTCTAAAGATATAGCAAAATGCACAGACCACAGAATATCCAAAATGACTGAAATACTAAAAGGTATTAACGTCATAAAACTTTATGTATGGGAAGATCTGTTTAATGAAAAAATATTGCATTTAAGAGAAGTGGAGCTAAGGCTGTTAAATAAAGACTCTATATATTGGAGTTTCTTAAGTATGTATGACCTTCTGAATTTGTATGCTATCGCAGGACCTAAGCTAATCAAAATATACAATATTTTAAATATTATTATTATTATTATTTCCAGCATTTACTACTCAAGTATCAACAATTTTGGTGACAATGATTACATTCATAGCATATTATTTCATGGAAAATAGTAATACTTTAACTGCATATAATGTTTTTGCCGGGTTGGCTTTATTTAACCAATTATCAGTACCATTACTTATTTTACCAGTGACCGTTCTAATGGTCATTCAAGCTATGGTAAGTTAAAAACAAGTATTATATTACACTCTTAATTATATTTTTTGACGTATTGCTACCAATAAATGAAGAATAAAATCTCTTCAGGTTAGTACAAGAAGAATCAGAGATTTTTTAGATCTTCCGGAATCTAATAATATTAAAGAAGTTAACGATACAGAATTGATGAAACCAACAGACATCTTGAACAATGCTTTTATTAATTGTTCTACTGACGACACGCTTCCCATAGATAATGTCGCTACTAAAGAAGAAATAGGAGATGATGACCAATTTTCAGATGATGAAAATACAAAACTAGCTCAAGAAAATAAATTTGTAGTTAGTTTTCAAAATGCAGTATTTTCTTGGGGAATGAAAAATGGCACATTATTAGAAATTGATGATTTAGATATTCCAACAGGTTAGTAATTTGAGAAACCCTTGAAATATAAGAAAAATTCGAGGATTTTTTATAAGTTTTTCATAAATTGGTTATCTCATTAGATGCTTGAAAATACTGAACAACTGGCGATATTGCAGTGAACCCAACACTTATGATGTTCACATAAATTTAAATTCAATGCTTTTCCATAAATTGACTCAGTACTTTTGTTTTGTGGTACTGATTCGAACTCAAGCTATTAGTATGATCAAGTTAAGGTAGGTCTTATTATATTAGTCGTTTCATTTGTTTATACATCTTTATTGTTATACATATACCTATATTGTACATGATAAACCGTAAAATTAATATCTGAAGAATAAAGCTACGAAATATAACAGTTTAACGTGTCAGAAATATTAATGGGTACATAGGTACGACATTTTCAATTCAATTTATATTTATTGCCTGTCTGAAGTATACAAACTATTATATACTGTGTATCAATTATCATTTTTAATAATATATTTTATTAATCAGGAAAACTAATAATGGTGGTTGGTTCAACTGGATCCGGTAAAACGTCGTTGTTATCTGCAATACTCGGCGAAATGTATTTAGAGCGAGGCGAAGTTAATTACAATGGGTAAGTTATATTTGATTATCATATTTGCATAACAATAGTAGGTATCTATATCTATATATTCACTTATTCGTGTTATATATATTTATATACCTAATATTATAGGAATGAGTGGGCATGTCGTTCTCATAATAATTAGGTATGGGTTAATACCGAAACTACATACAACAATGAGGTCGAAGACAAGCTGTTTTAAAAACCAATAGACCCCAGAAAATGAGAACGGATTAGAAAGGTTATCTGCAAGAAATTTCTACATTTATTTCAGACTACAGATAAGACCTGGTTTGTCATGTGTATTTTAGTTATGTATATAGTGTTAGGGATATATTTTGTATGTAACTGGAACAGCAAACAAGCTGCCTGCCAGGCCATTTCGATAGACATATAAATAAATAAATCACAGGACATTTGTCTCGCCCTTTAACCGAAACACGAACGAATAGGGATCTATCACTAACTTTTATGAAAATGCATTTCTGCCTTTAATTTGAAACAATGTTCAAAGTTTATAAATTTATTTTAGTTTATCCATTTCAAATTAAAAATCTTATCTGTTCTCTATATACTTACATAGATAAGCCTACAACTGTTACTGGTATGTATATATATTAAATTAATTGTTAGACATTCTTATGTAGACATTGCAGTAAATGGTATGCAGGACAACCACCATGGTTACTAGAGGCATCGGTACGAGACAATATAGTGATGAACAATGCTTGGTGTCAACGAAAATACGCGCGAGTGTTACGTGCGACTAGTTTGCGACCCGATTTACAACTCTTGCCTGGTAAGAAACTAGTTAACTATGTTCTTACCGTTATTTCTGACGGCCTTGGTGATCTAACGCTGCTACACCACATTACTTCCGATGGTTGCGGGTTCTATTCTTCGCAGGATGTGCACATTTGTTTGTTTATACAATAACATTTGTATAGTATAATGCATAATAATAACATCTCAGGAAATTCACACAACGCCATCTATCCCAATCTTATCAAAATATACAAAGATACAATGAACTTAGGAAATAAATTTGGACATTATTGTTTGTATTGGCTTGTTTGTTTTCTATGTATATTATGTATTTACGAAAAAGTATTTCTATCAGATGCCTAGTGCTATAACAGAAGCTGTCCTTAGCTTGGGACTAGATGGCTCTGTGTGAATTGTCCAGGACTTTTTGTTAGGTACTATTCTATAAATTAATTTTATATTCAATTTATTACTCATTTTACGCTACTATTTCTACTTCGCTTATATCCGTAATGGGAATATTCCTACTCTTCCGTATAGCTGTAGGTATACAAACACCACCCAAAATTATATAAAAACTAAATGCTAATTTAATTGTCAGTTTTAACGCATAAACCTTGAGAATATGAATATAGATACCCTACATCGTTCATTTAAACAGAAGGAGATGCGACTCGCCTTGGCAGCCATGGCACGCCACTTTCCGGTGGGCAGCGAGTGCGTGTGTGTGTTGCACGAGCTATCTACTCTAATGCGCATCTGCTGGCGTTGGACGAGCCGCTCGCAGCATTAGATGCGGGGCTGGCGCAGCACGTCGTAGCGCGCGCGATGGTCACGGCTGCCCGAGCCGGCCATACAGTGATAATCGCTACTAACAGATTGGAACTGTTACATTATGCTGACGTGGTAAGATCGTACTCAAAAACTATTGTTGTCAACTAACAAAAATCATAAGGTACTAGTGAAAAGATCATTCTGAATTATCGTTAAAAAAAATAAGCTGAATGTTTCTAATTTTTATCAGTCAACATGTATTTGATACTAATTCCATATTACTGGAATAGGAATCAAGCTGATCCTCCTGATGGACAGTATTAACTTATGAATATCACTACGGATACCGCGTCATTATGCAACCCCCATAATACCTATCACACCAAGGAATCAAGACTCCGTACCTCGTAACTGCCCGTCTCTCCTTTCAAATCGAAAGCTTACAAAGCTCGTAGATGACTTTTTACAAAGTCTGTCTCTGTAGAATCAGCTAATGACTGTACTGAATGTCAGGTAATAGCCATGGAGGACGGTCGAGTGTGTGGGGTTGGACGTCCGAGCGCAGGTGGACCATCGCCGCTGTCGCGTTGGGCACAACTAGCTGGCTCTGCACGCGCGGCTGCAGCTCGTTCTGGTGTAGGCCCGCCTGGAGGCTCTGCTCGCGAACGTGACCGTCTGCGTCGAGCTCTCAACCGCACCAGGTTCCAAAGGTGTCATTCCGACAATACTATGGTAGGTAAATTAAATTTATATAAAAGGTCTGCCCGATTAAGCATATGAAATCTTTACTCGCGTCTATTGATGAAGCTTGTTTTTGTTCTTGTTTCTCTAAAACAACCATATGATTTTTTTTACTTGGGGAAAATCCCTATCAAGGGAGTAAGCTCGTGCTATTATTTCTTCATGAGTTCATGGCTAAACATTATATTTGTCCTAGCCATATTAAAAGATCTCGATCTTTTGCCGAAATTAGATTGATTCTGATATCTGAACGATAAATACGGATACGTTGTGATTTCAATCAAATATTTATTTTATCAATTCATAAATTCCTATGTACTACGTATTGCAATATGCCCTGATATTTTTATAGCATGATCACTTTAAATAAAAGTTAAAATATAGTCGTATTGCTAGATCGGCATCAATGAAGCGGCGGGAGCACACTTGCTGACGGAAGTGCCAACGTGCGCGGGTGGCAGTTGGCGGCAAACCACGACTCGTACCAGGCGCCCGCTCTGTAGACAATTATCTTCACCACCACCCTCATTGCAGAATTACAAGTAAATACTAGGATCTCAATGGTGAAATTAACCATGTTTATATTTATATACCTATATATATATATATTTATATACACATACAGTAAGAGAGATATAACCGAGTCGATAAGCCACGTTTACTTTCCATTAAGAATGATGATTGAATTTCTATGGATTACCCTACTTCTAAAAACTGTGATGATCCGCCTTAAATCTATCAGCCAACTTATCATTCGTACAAATGATAAGAGTCTCAAATTGCTGGCAATTTGTTTCATCACAACACCAGCTGACATAAATGTAATAGATATTCAATTGTCGACGAATTAAATTAATGTCAACTACTCTTACTAATTACAGCATTTATTTGAAATTTTAGATCAGAAAGACTGAAAGGAGATATATTAAAATTTGTAACAAATTTATAAGAATAAACGAAAAATAGGATTATTTTTGTAGATGGAGACATGAGGTGCGACGCGCAGTTAGCGCGGACGCATCAAATACAGCGCTGCAAAGAGAGGCAAGTCTGCTGCGGAGGCTGCTGCGACCTAGAACACATCGTACTCTTGCCAGGTTAAAAATATACATTATTTCAGATTTATTATGTCAAGTTTGAAAATGTTAGAAGAAGACAGTAATTAAAAATGCTGTCCAAGATCGCTATTCCACAACAACGAAATCGTGGGCACAGCTAGTCTATTTATATTATGCGAGTTGTGATAGAAATTCACTTGAATCGTATTTTATAATATTCCAGATGGACACCGAGAACGCTACGTCGCCTATTAAGTTCAGAAGCAAACACACACAATGAAGACAATTTAAATAATGGTAATTATTTGTAACTATCATCATATCCACGTATGCGTTGTTATGTGATTACTCGTAAGTTTAATGTTAAGTTACTATTTTATGTTAAAAATAACACACTTTCTATTTACTTTCTTGCCATGTTAATAATGTTTTAATTTGCAATGTTAGAATAACTGGATATAATTTAGCTAAATGCTGCTGCGCTGCGCCAAATGTAAGATTGAAAAGATGATTGAAGAGAATGAGATATAAAATTAAATATATAGTAAATAAATTGTCGTGTTTAATAAGTTTGAAGTCGAATTTGTATATTCAAAAATATGTATTTTATTTTCCTGTTCATTCATAATCCTACAATATTCTATTTCATTACAGATGTAGCTAACGAAACTGGAGTTGACTCGACATACACGTCATTGACTTCCAATGGCGCTGAGACCAGCAACGTGATGGTTTCAAATTCATTTTCTAGAAAAGAAAATGACACCAGTGCCAGTGAGGTAACCAATTAACTTAATATATCATACATATTTTTTAATCTATTATAGTGTTCACTTATTTGTTATTTATGTCTTTTTGTATGTAAGTTGTTATCGACATAATATCGGCTCGTTAGCCACAGCTCCACGTCTTTACTCCGCGGCGCTTGCGCAGGGAATCCCTCCCCTCTTGCGCACGGCAGCCCGTGTACGCTCGGCTCGAGACGATAGATAATAAACTGCTAGTGTTTCCACATACACTACATCTCTCTCCTTTTTAAGTTTCTTTTCTTTTGTAGCATGAATCAATCCAACCTATTAGGTATTTGTTCCTTGGAGGCATGTGTGCTACGTTACAACGATGGTGGACTCATTTTGACACTATACTGCCGCACATAAGCCGAATCCCTCTAGTGCGATTGGCCTTTCCAGCGTAACCAGCACCGTGATAAAAAATCACTCCTCCTCTTTTGAATATACATTACATTTATATATTAACTCCAATTTACTCTGTGTTTCACATACTTCACCTTTCTTCTTTTATATTTGTTTTCATATAATCGTTATTCCACTTTGTTATTGTGTAATATTATGTAAGATTAGTACAAAGCACTTCTGAAAAAATGTTGTATGTTTATGACCAGAATATCTCTATCATAGTAGTCACTACTTTATGTTTTGTAGGTTTAAGGTAAATACTTATATTTTTTCCATTCTATCTGTCTCATGCAATGTGTTATTTACATGTAGTATTTTTGTTTATCATGTACATTTGAAAAGTGATTATCTAAAAGATAATCTGGAATTTCTTCAAAACTCCCCACTATTTATTATTATCATTCCATAAAATATGATGGGTCCTATGGTGGTATATAAGAATATTACTATATTATCAAGACATTGCATCAACAATTGCAATCGACTTTCCACTATATTCTGTCTACACATCTGATATCAGTCCATGTAGTATTAATTGGGTATAACTATAACCATTCTTCATCGTACCAAAATTATCTCTCTTATCACCTGCATTAATTCAGTGGTAAAATATTAGGAAAGGTTGTCAGACCAGTCTTTGAACGATCGACATATACAACATATATCACCAAGGAGACTCTACGTAGGTACTCCAGCAATCTTCAATTATATTATTTATAGAAATTATATTTTCAACCAAAATTAATTTGTGTCGTATGACTTTTGATTTATTATATTTTACTGAATCCGCTTCATTTCACTCCGATTATTAATACACATTAACACTGGCAATTTTTTATTACTTATATTCAACCGCAATTTAATGCAACATTCTATCAATTTACACTTTAATGAATGGTGTCCATCAATACACAATACACTGCTTGATGACCCCGCCAAAGACAATTTAACACAAACTGGACGTTAATACGCAATTTAATGCTTAACGAGCCAGCCAACACAATTTAATGCAACCTGTCCGCCAATACGCAATTTAATGCTTGACGACCCAGTCCAACGCAATTTAATGCAATCTGTCCATCAGTTCGCAATTTAATGCCTGATGGCCCAGCCAACGCAATTTAATGCAATCTGTCCATCAGTACGCAATTTAATGCCTGATGGCCCAGCCAACGCAATTTAATGCAATCTGTCCATCAGTACGCAATTTAATGCCTGATGGCCCAGCCAACGCAATTTAATGGAACCTGTCCGTCAATACGCAATTTAATGCTTGACGGCCCAGTCTACCTTACCTCTGTAGCTACTTTTTTAGAATATCAATGCCATTGTCACCATCATTATAACTCCATTGAACTTCTTAATTCATCCTCTTTAAGTATTGGTTATTAGTATTATGCTCATGGTTTTTCTTCCTTTGCTAATTTCTTTAAGGTCATCCGAGCCAATAGTCACTTTATAAGCAAATCATGAACTCTTGCAAAACACCAAATATTATAATTATAGCACATTTAAACGCCACTCTTATCCATTTAATTTTCACAATATATACATTTATGACTGATATTAAACATATTTCAGATTTATGTACTCCACAAGGATGTCCAGTAAATAAGTCTAATCTAAAGTATAGGAATACTAATAGTATCCTCAGAACTATTTTTTCCAATAATGTATCGTTAGTAATTGTTACTATCATGCATCTAGTAATAATAATAATCGTCCAGCTATAGTATAACGCACCTCATTCACAATAATATACCACGTATATAACGACTTCCTTGATTTAACTAATTCTTTGTAATCCCCTTGGACTTTCCATAAGAATCGATGTAAAATATACATTTACATAGCGACATTATTATTATTTTTAATTTGGAAAAACACCTCTTTATAAGGAATTTTCTCAACCCAAAACCTTTATATATAATGTTCCCACCAATGGTATGACTCTAACTCTACTTATCTCTTATCTCATAGAATGTGATTCATGTCAGGACATGTTTCGACGTACTTTTTTTCGTAGAACAATAATTGTTGTTCGATGGAAAGTAATGTAAAGTTTTGTAAACACTGCTGCTCGTCACTATTGTTAAAGATTCAAGTTGAAATGGCTCAGACAGGTTTTTTACCTTTTTATAAAGTTTAGACCAACGTACCTTCAACATAATAAATCTCAGTTCAACGAATTACTTGATATACTATATATTTTTTTTTACTTGCTTCCTTTGTTTCGATTTGTTTTATCGAGGTTGCACTGTAGTACGTATGTAAAAGTTAAAACACGCTAATTTGTCTAAGCTACCCTGCAATGCGGCCAAAGTATTTATAGAGAGCGACCAAACACCATGACGATAAACAAATACATGTATATATTTTACAACTACTACAATAAAGCAGGTATCATTTCCTATTAGCTGTCTCAAAACTCAAAACCACATTAATATACTTATTTTCGCGACACTACACAACTCCAGCCGCAAGTGGATTAACTGTCAATTAAAAATGACTCCCCATCGCTCCAACATCCCTGTCACATTCATAAAAAACAGCTGTCAGCGCTGTCTGCATGTGATCACAAAACAAATTCTAACTCCATTCCACAGCTACTAAATGCTGTACATTCATGCAATTATGGCTATTATTCCTATTATTTATTCAAGCTTCTTTGAATAAAGAATATTCATATTCTATTCCATGTTCCCGAAACTTCAAAGAAATAAAAATCATTTTTTCACTCTAATAACCCCATCACTCATCCGCATAATGCATTAGGCGAGTAGGTACAATAATTCAGAACTTAATAGTAGTTCTACTTCATATAACCATTATTGTGAAATTTCTAATTTACTGGTATTTTTAAAATAGAGATAATCTTAAATATGATTCCATAAAGACATACTCACCACCACTGTACTATACTATAGCTTATTATTAAAAGTTAATCACTGTCATTGCTGTAAAAATAATAGAATAATTCTATATATATAATTAGATATCCTTTTTCTCGTTCCAATATTATAGAAACCATACACCGCATACAGAAAAAGCACTCCTGTACCTTACATCCAACCATAACTAGCGACACACTACCCGCAATATAATAGTCGGCAGCTCAACCTCTTGACTACGTTGCTTTTTTTTTTTCTTCAACAAATTCATTAGACACTAAATTCACCAAACCAAAAGATTGCCTTCTAGGTCGCAAGTGTAGATGCGCACTTCATTTTAAGACAAAGCACAAATGTTAAAAATATGCCAGACAAGTAGATAAGCACCTTGCACTACATAACATGTATAGTAGACCCCAACATAATATATCAAACAAATAATTAATCTACATTTAAAACCTTCCTATGCAAAACAATTGCAATTCCCACCGGCATCCATTGGAACGCTCACTAATAATTATTATTTATAAATTATATAATCCAAAAGCATCAGATCTATGCCCAAATAAATAAAAACATTTTAACCACACTACTTCGCGGCTCTCCTCGAATACCAAAATAAAATAGTCTGCAGGTATTCCGAACAACTCATCTGCATCGAAATGTATGGGACACTGTTACCAGATACTTCAACACTTGCAATCAATTAAGGCAAATATAAATATTGTCCACCAAGCACTGCTCAAACCGTGTGTGTCACCCCACCTTAGATTTTACTATTGTTGTTTTGTATATAATACCCAACATCAGTACTATAATGCAGGTCAGCTCACCATCATTTGTAATAATATCGTATCACCCGACAACATTGTAATATTATCCCGTACAAAATGTAATATTAGGTTATCATGTGATCATTACAGTTAGAAAGAGGAACTTTAGACCACTTCTATTTGCAGCAATACCCTAAAACCGACCCCACATGAAACTAACATGCAGCGGCAACTGCAATGATTACCGATTTTTATTTCAACACGTAAATACGGAAGGGGGAATGGCATTGTTAAAATAATCCTGTGATGACAGGATGGGATGGGAGGACAGGTCAGGAGGGGTGGTGAGAGTAAACACACACAGTAGGGTGTAACTTGTATATTAACTGTTACATCTTGAATTACTCTAGCTTACACTAATTACATAAACTATATATATGAGGTACTGCGTGACCTACGTGTCGTTTGATAAAACGTACACTGGCACAATCTACTATCGAACGTGCTGATTTGCATCACTATATCACACCTCCCTGAAAAGTAGGGTGTCTATGGTGAAGGTGACCCCTCCCTCTGAAAGTCAAGGACAATTTTATTATTTAAACATACAAAAAGACAAAAAAAACAGCACTAGGATTAATTTAACTCAACAATTTCTCAAGGTATATCATACCTGAGTACATATAAATTAAAAACTGTTAAAATTACATTGTATTGTTGATACATATTTGTCAGATCTTGTTTTCTACGAAACAGTAGTAACTAAAATTTAAAATTAAGCCTTTTACTCTATAACAATTTTAAGAAATTTTATGCTTTACATTATTGGCCAATGTGACAATGCTCACTTCATTCTCTGTAGTTATTGACTTACTACACTTATCTATATATCTTACAGTATACCTACATAATCGTAAAAACTCATCATACTTCTGTATATACCGACAGAACTTATTAACTTGAGACTTATTGTACATATTTTTAATAATTATAACTTCCATAATATTATGATCCTTGCATATCTCTACAAGTTCTCTTAATGATTCATCTACGCCCACCATTGTTAATAGAGACGTTTGATTTAAATATATTATAGATCCGGATAGAACTACATTGCACGCATTATCATGCATATTATGCATACATAACACTTTTCCTAATGTCTCCTTATTACAAATATTTAATTTCACACGAAACTGTGACTTTCTTGTAATTTTTTAATTTTTTAATTGGACCTTGCTTAATAACGCCTGAACAGCATTAGTTTAATTTTTTAACTCATCGGACGTTACAATTATTTTCGATAATTCGTCCGCTGTTCTATTTTTTAAACAATTTACATTTTTCTCCATATAGCCAGTTTTCCTTTTATTAGAAAAAGTAACACATTTTATACCATTTTACCTTTTTTGAAAAGGTATACGTACCCTATCAAGTAATCCGTGGGGCTTTACACTTAAACAGCCTAATTCAAAATCTATAATACCTTTAAATTGTATTAAAAAATCTTCTTCTAATATACCATGGGAACTGCACTGTAATTCTTTAAATACATAAAACTTTTGTCTAAATTGCAGTTTCTGAAATTCAAGATTCAGGTAAACAAATCCCATTGCCTCTAGATTACCACAAACGCCTTTTATTATAGCGTTATCTTTATGGATCTTAATTGAAGGCAAATTTTTTAACCAATCATACTTTAAAACTGACATTGATGCTCCTGAGTCTGCTATTAAAAACATATCATTATTAAAACAATTAAGTTTAACTACATTATTTGTGTTTAAAGCTAAAATTTCGGTATTCTTATTTCCATGAACAAAATCTAACGACGTCTTTCTATCGCTATTCCTACTATCAGCTGACGCTTTGACGTAATTCATATGCTTACTATAACAAACTGCGCCACCTTCTTTACTATGCATTATTGTATTTTGCTGACTTCGCGCCTTAGTATTATTACGCTTCGCTTGACATTCATTTGATCTGCGATCAAATTCTCGTGCGTCATAATTTATTTTATTTATTAAACACGTTTGGAAGTTCTTAGGAATGAATTCCTCCTCTTCTATTGCTGTTTTGACAGCTTCTTGTATATTTGATATTTTTCGACATATTATGTACATTGTCAACCTACTATCGTTTAGCCCGTATGCAAATTGCCTAATTAGGCAATTGCAATATTCTCATTTATGGGCAATAGAATATCATACGCGGTGTTCAAACCCCCCGCTTGGGCAATTGTTAATTCAACAAACAACCTTTCAATTTCATCCCCAAACTCTAAAATTGTTCTATTACCCTGCCTACATTTTTGTAGTTGTGTTAAAATGAATGTACGATTTAAAAAATTTTTCTTATATCCTCTGTTAAATTATTAATATTATCGTAGTTTGATTTTAATTTTAATTTGGCACAACTAGAAAGTCACGTCTTTAATATAAATTTATTAGTAAGGGATGGTCATCAGGCCTGAGGATGGTTTTGTAAAATTCAATGCCATCTAAAAGGCTTTTTATAATTTTCTCATCTCGATTCACTATATGTACCTAATAGTAATAAAGCTATATTTAAATCAAATGCGGCCATTTTTTAAAAATATATAGACTAATATAAAATTCTTTCAAAAATTGTGTAATTGGTCTGTCACAGTTTGCCTACTTCCTGTTCAAAATAAGTGACTTAAATTTAAATACACAATCAAATATTATATACCACTTAATATGTCCCTTAATTATATTTTCACTACACCAAACACGTATAAAAATGTCTTCAGAAATGACACTAATCGCGGCACAATAATCACTACAACATTTGTAGACCGCTAGCACACTTTTATTCAATCTTTATACTTCCATCTATGGATGCTTCAATTAATTTTAGGCACAGGTATGCGGTGAACCTCAATTTGAGGATATTGGACACCGATGGCCTAGGAACATTAATTTCCACCGTACATTGTACCGTACATTTCCATAGTATATTGAGTATAAATAATTTATACCTCTTTGCTGCCCGAAGATCTTCAGAGTATATATCTTGATCCATTTATGCAGCTTCTTTGTCACGGTCGCCATGTGATGACAGGAGGGGTGGTGAGAGTAAACACACACAGTAGGGTGTAACTTGTATATTAACTGCTAAATCTTGAATTACTCTAGCTTACAGTATACGTAAACATATTACTACAAATATATATATTGTCAAGGTCACTACTACACGCAGACGAAGTCGCGGATACATTTAGTAGTTTATTAGTTGTTTTCTAACATAATATGGATGCGATTGGTCCGAATTAGAAAATGAATAAATTTCACGAGAGTGAAACAACGAGCACAGCTAGTTACTAATTATCACGCTCTGATGGCATTGATTTTCACAATATAAGCGATTTTTTTGTTATGATTATTTTTGCACCGCCAACAATTTTTCTCTATACTACCTATGGTTGACTGGTAGAAAATACCGCATGGTGTTTTTTTTTTTTTAATTGAGAATCTGTTTGTTTTACTCAATGCTTTAGCGTTTGCGCCTGCGGTTTACGCTCGCTTCAGCAAAGTTTATTATGATTTAGCAAGTTATGATTTTAATAGAGGTGTAATTAGAATATAATTATTGAAATATATACATTTTTATAAATATATACAATTGTTTATATAAGATGTTAAGTCCGCCAAATATACTGTTACTTTGGTACTGTGTGCATTAAAGTTATATAAATTATTTTATAAATATTTGTTTATATAAGATGTTAAGTCCGCCAAATATACTGTTACTTTGGTACTGTGTGCATTAAAGTTATATAAATTAATTAAGACATAGGCTTTATTTGGGTCACCCACCTTATATATACTTAAATAAATAAAATCGTTGGTTTTATGGATGTTTCCAGGAAGCAGCGTGGTGCGAGTACGGGCGGGCGTGCGGATGGTGGGGCGCCCTGTACTGGGTGGCGGCGGCGGCGGCGCAGGCTCTCTCGATCGCTGCTGACTACTGGCTCATGCGTACGACAACCGACACCAAAGTGCCACTCACAGAGGAACAGGTTACTATTAAAGTGCCACCTATTATTTAAACTAACATTATAAAATAATAAAAAAATATTTATCTATGAAAAGTTACGTCATCAGTGTGTAACATATTTATTTTTAAAAAGTTTCTTTCTTCGTTTATTATAATTGTGGATGAAAAGGTTGATCTATCAAATCGCTTGTAAACATTCTGTTGTGTTAAGGCGGATAAGCAGGAAGAAGACGTTAATCTAAATAAGAAGATTTCTCGGCCAAAACCCTAAACAAATGCCACGATATACGAAAATTGTCATTTAATAATAATAAAAAAATAATGTACCGACTCACTGCTTCCTCGCAGATTTTTTCTAATTTCAACCGATGTATTGTTATTTTTATTTATTTTAATGATATTAATTACAGGTATTCTTAGTATTTATTCAATATGCATAAATATTTTTAGAGCGTGTGTGGATCTTTACAATTTTGTCTTTTTGACCCATCAAGAATAAAACACAATTTATAGAAAATCTTATTAATGTTAGATGTGGAGTGGCGTCCAAATCTACGCCTTGTGGTGTGTGTGCGGTGCGAGTATGGGCGGACTTGCACAAGCGGCGAACGCATGCGCGGGAGCGAGGGCGAGACGTAAACTCCACGAACGCCTCTTGCATTCATCTCTGCACGCTCCACTACATTACCACCACGCAATGCCACACGGATCACAATTACATCGCTTCTCTGCTGATGTACAAGTTATTGATAAGGTTATTTACAATTCTTACATAATTAATAAAAAATATGATGATTATTATTATTATAACTATATTTGCGAACTTATTCAAATGTATGACAGTATTATAATGTTAAATTTCTATTTTGTTGTGAATAAACCTGAGAAGTTAAATTTTTGCCAAATAACTACTTATAAATATAATTATAAGTAGTTACAGGTAGGAATGTAAGGGCTATGAAACCATATAACTAACTGAAGCAACTAAGTCCTTTCTATTCTTACTATTACATAACTGTCATTGGGAGTACTAACAAGCAGCTCTAATATTCTGAAACTAATATAATGTATTGCATAATATGTGTTAATGTTCTAATAATGTGCTTTATTATTATTTTACAGAAACTGCCGATAGCTACCAGTCGTTGGGCACAGCTAGCACTTCTTTGTGGAGCTGCGATGTTAGTTAATGCAGTCTTAGCACCGTGGAGTCTCCTTGCCCTTATTCCAGCCGTTATATTTTATTTCACTCTGCAATCAGTTTACCTTTATAATGCCAGGTACATTTAGTAGTAAATAGTTATATTAAATTGTAAAAAGATCGTAAAGTTACCGAAAATTAATATAACAAACTAGTATGTGTTTACGCATGTATTACCTGTGTCATTTATTTTTGGCGCCAATATAACTTTGATGTCATGCATGTTGGTTCCGGTGGAGGAAATGTTTATTTTTCTGAAGTAAAAATAAATTTTAGTTGTAAATTGTAATCATCATACTTTCCCCGACTGTTTACCATATTGGGTAGTCACAGAAATTGTCGACTGTCTACGTAGTAGTGAACGAAATAAGTGTTCATTTTGCTTAGTAGGTATATTAATTTAAATCCAACGTGTCAGGAGACTAATACGTTGGTTTGTTATGGGTGTTTCCATCACCAGTGTCGTTCAGAAATATTATTTGACAAAGTTTTTTTTTTGTTGGCTAGATTCGATGTCACGACCATGACTGATGATAAGTAAATGCTAATAGTGTAATAATAACGATCAAGAACGTCGACAATTAACTTCTAATTTGAGGAGAGATCAGATTAAATATAAGATGATGTTTAAAAATAAATTTATGCAAATGGCCTGAATATACGGCTGCAATACTTTAGTTATATACATAATATATACATAATATACCTGTATATTATCATTAGTTAGAAAATATATGTAAAATAGGAAATACCCATTGTCATATAACAGGGAGCTTCAGCGCGAAGAGGCACAGAGCGCAGCCAGTGTGGTGTCACTGGCAGCGGAGACGAGCACAGGCGGCGCCACCGTGCGCGTAGGTCGGCTCCAACCTTACATGCGCGCCGCTTTTCAGCGTCGGTTAGATCGCAATCAAAATGCGCTACTGCTTCTAAACTCGGCCAACCGCTGGCTTGGACTTAGTTTGGTAAGATATTTATGTATACTTTTCTTTATTAGTGTTATGTGAAAAAACTTAAGTTTAAAACTAAACTAGCAATAGTCCTCTTATATAACTTATCTATTTATCGTTACTACTTGTAAACATCGCTCATAAGCAGCTAATTAAATCTGACTTTATGACATCCTTCACTCATGCCTCGCCACCACCGTTGCGTGTCATTCATATATAATTTAAGAGACACGCTCTTGTCGGTAGAGCTCTTGCAACTTCCCACAACCTTCCATCATCCTCTTTACATATTCTTCTTCTTCTTCTCATTCGCTTCGTTCTTGTCAGAACGGTCGTGGTCATTACGTAGTGGGATGTGAGGCTGATGTAATCCACCGCACGACAGCTCTGTTATTTTTCGGTTCCTCCATATTTTTTTCAACTTATCCATAACGCTTCTTGCCATGGCCATACGTCTCTTGACATCTTCCATGCAACCTCCTCCATTCGAAACTAATGAGCCCAGGTAAATGTAGGATGCGACCACTTCACAGTTCGCCAATTGAGTGACTTCGGGCGAATTATTATTGGTCAACAATCATGATCTTAGTCTTTTTACGATTGATTTTTCACCCAAACTCTTTACTTACTCGCTCCATTTTCTGGAGTAACGTTTCCAAACGTTCAGCACTAGTCGCAAACAAGGTCGTGTCATCTGCATAGCGTAAGTTTGTAATTTTGTAACCACCGATGTTAATGCCGGTAGTCCAGTCCTCTAAAGTAATGCGCATGGCAAGTTCCGTGTACACATTAAACAGTAGCGGTGATATTATACATCCGAACACCAGCACTGGGGTGAAAACGTTTAGACAGTATTTCGTCAGTGCGTATTGAAGCTGTTCCGCTCTGGTATAGACACTGAAGGAGATATACCAGGTGTGACGGTGTTCCCATTTCCAGTAACGTTTTCCACAGAACTGGCCATTTCACAGAGTCAAACGCCTTTGAGAAGTCAACAAACAAATATAAGTCGGCCTATTGAATTCACGGGCCTTTTCTATTATCTGTCGCACGATGAAAATTTGCTCTCGGGTCCCTTTTCCTTTAACAAATCCTGCCTGTTCAGGCGTGATTTCCTTAGATAGGCAGGATTTTAGGCGTTCATTTAGCACATGCAACATGATTTTACTGGCATATGAGATTAGGGCTATGAGTCGGTAATTGCTACACTTCTTTGTAGAGCCTTTTTTGTGTAAGGGTACAAAGATAGTATGTGCCCAGTCTGTTGGCCAAACTCCAGTCTGCCATATCCTGTTGCATATTCCATGAAACATTATGACCGCTCTCTCGTCCAAGGCTTTGATGGTCTCAATTGGAATAAAATCAGTACAGACTGCTTTTCCGTTTTTAATATGTTTAATTGCTGCTCTTATTTCCGAATTAAGAATATTCGGTTCTAAATTCTTGTTTTCGGATTTTATGTTTTCGGAGAGGTGAGACTGTGGATCTGCAAAGAGTGATTGACAGTAAGATTGCCATATTTCGGAGACTTTATCAATTTCTGTAGCGACTGTGCCCTGGCTATCTTCTATAGCCCAAGTTCTAGAAGACAATGTTCTTGTGATTAAACGAATCTTCCGAAATAGGTCGCTGGACTCAAGTCTATCTGCGTGATTTTCGGCTTCTTCACAGATTTTTTGAAGATAGGCGTTATGATCACTCCTGCATCTTGTCTGGATTTTTGCAGATAATATATTTATGGCAGTGATATTTACACCAGCAACCTTTATCTCACGTCTCTTTTCAATCAGAGCCAGGGTGTCATCAGTGATCCAATGTTGGCGTTTTTTTTGTTACAGTTGTTGGTGTGGACTGTACCACAGCTTGAGTAATTGCAGCTTTCGTTTTAGTCCATGGCAGCTCTGATGTTATGTCAGCGCAATTATTCTCCACTATTTCAACAAACTTTGTCAAATCTTTTATTTCTAACTTTACTTGTTTGCTAGTGTTCCTTGTAGCTTTTAGTTTCAATTTTAATTTTGTAACAAGTAATTGGTGATCTGACCCACAGCCGACACCAGGTAAAGTGTGGGAATTCTGAATTGAAGTTCTCCATCGTGAGTTAATTAGAATATAGGCAATCTGGTTACGATAACTGCCGTCGGGCGATGTCCAGGTATAAAGTCTGCGTACATGATGTTAGAAGAGACTGTTTTGTTATAACAAAATTATTTTCAGTGGCAAACTGTATGAGACGTTCACCTCTTTCATAACGTATACCGAGTCCAAATTTTCCAATGCAACTGCTGATTTGATGAGAGTTATTTCCGATTTTTGAATTAAAATCGCCCAAGATTAAAAGTATCTCTCTCTTTGGGACTTTTGAAATAGTGTGTTCTAATTTAGCATAAAAATTTTCTATGATATCATCACTAGCTGTACTGGTGGGAGCATAAATCTGAATGAAGTTTAAGTTAACTGGACATGCTTTAAGTTTGATACTTAGTATGCCATTGTTAATTCCAAAACACCTTAGGAATTATGTAATTCGTAGCCAATTACATAATTCCTAAGGTGTTTCTGAATTACAAATGCCACTCGATTTACACTAGAATTATAATTGCCAGAGTGGTATACGGCGTGGTTTTCGGTAAGAAAATGTCCACTATTTCTCCAGTGTGTTTCGCTAAGGCCGCAGATGTCAAGTCGTTTCTAGTAATTTCCTTTTCTAGTATAGTAAGCTTTCCAGGACAGAGTAAACCCCGTACATTCCATGTACATATCTTCTGGATATGTCGCAATTTAATGGAGGTTCCAGTGGCAGAGTTTCCATGAGTGGCCTGGTTCCCTACCACAACATGACCGGTAGTCCAATTATCACCGCGCGCCCCGGTCACATCACGGCGCCGGTTGCTAATTGGTTCGCATGTCATTCGTCGTATATCTGATTGCACTTCCATAATAAATTTCTTGGGAGATTTGTAGCAGTGGTTTCCCTTTGTCTTCTGCTCCAAACATTTTTGAGATCATTTAATTCCCAAGACTGCTGTAGCCTCTCCTATCCAGTTGCCTGGTAGGGTTAGTAGTTATACCGCCACTTCCTCGGTCGCCAGAGCCCCGTCTGTTATCTAGCAGGAAGCACCGTGACAACTTGGTTGTCACCGCCGTTTATCGCGTGCAGGAGGGGTTGACAGTTGGGCTGAACAAGATGTTGTTGTCATTCTCCCCTTACCCCCCTACATTTACGCTATACATATACGCTACTGCAATTTTGTCTTTTTTCTTTTTGTTCCTTGATGTAACTGTGTTTTCATGTTCCCAACCTGCTCTTTCCTTCTATTTTTCCATCAATAATAGGTAATTTTCATGTATTTATCGTGAAGAATCAATCTCATGTTTACCCGATACAATAGTATTAAATATCTGTCTTTTTTACCCTGTGTTAGCACTTCTTCAATTTGTACTTTCTTTCCAGCTAATACTTTCCATTCTTGGTGTCCATACAAAAAAATAAATATTGTCGTATATTGTGTGTACAGGACATAGTGGGCGCGGGCAGCGTGTGCGCGTCTCTATGCGTGGCGTTGAGCGGTGGCGGCGGCGGCGGAGGAGCGGCGGCGGGCGGGCTGGCTGGCGCGTACGCGCTTTTGCTGCCTGCGTACCTGGCACACCTGGCCAAGTGCCGCGCAGACCTGCACCTACAACTCGCCGCCGTTGAGCGCCTCTCTCACGATACGCACGTGCCTCAAGAGGATTACAAGGACGATTGTAAGTATTATGCTACTTACGATGAATATTGATGTTGCTGGCAGCTTGTCCACCGTTCTTTTTATAAATATACCTATGTATTGTTTTGTTTTTTATATATCACTTCATATTTCCTTGTGAGCCCTTCTTGGAATATTTTAACTCATTAGCTGACCCGCGCAACTTACCTACCTGAATATATTGTAAATCTATGTAACATATACTTTTTAATCTATATTTGTAGGCCCTATACCATCGGGCTGGCAACGAGATGGAAAAATAGAATTTGACAATGTAACAATACAACCTGAGCCGGGAGCGCAACCTATCCTCCACAACATAAACCTGTCAATCAGTCCTGGGCAGAAGGTAGATAACTAGATCTAAATATATTATGCGTTCATTAATAAAAAAAGTCAGTTGTTTTATATTGTTTTACATACTTTACATTGATTAAATCTTTGCATTAAAATATGGTCGAGCGCAGTGATGGCTGGCTCATCCGTCATACTCGTGAACGGGTGCTGCTCGTAGGGACTGGTCTGCTCTAATCACTATGACTGATTCCTCTTATTAATTGTTTAACCAGTTGGTTATATATCCAATATTTTTTCTATTTGAGTATTTAATTGAATTAGTGCTAATTGGTGGTTTGTATTCACACACTTAAATTTAAAAATGAAAAGTAATAATAAAATTATTTAAAAGAGCAACACGCAAGTTTCTTGCTCGTTCTTCTTGTGATGAGACAGCTTTCCGAATGAGCGGTAGATTAAAAAAATGTAATGACTATTCAAAAGTGCTTCAATGTAAGTTTATTTGAATAAATTATTTTCTATTCTATTCTATTCATTTATTTGTTACGTTTTTACGATATTAGGCTTATTTTATATCATTAGGTACAGATAGTAAAGTAAAGTAAAGTAAAACATTTTACACCACTAAATATAATATACATATACTGTTTTAAACTTGACGCGGTCATTATTTATACGTATAATTAATAAAAATAACGGGATCTTACCACGTTTTATATTTATTTGCTGAGTTCCCGATATTTCGGTAGTGTTTCAACCACCATGATCACGGGTAAACTGAAGAGCAGCGGGTAGATGAAAAATGAAATCTTTTTATGGGCAGACAGATGCGTCTACCTTCACACATCTTCGTTTGTTGCTACTACTGGAACTCGCCCGATATTCATCTCGACGTAAAGATACTGTGAGTACAGTTTGCCGAGATGAATATCGTGCGAGTTCCAGTAGTAGCAACAAACGAAGATGTGTGAAGGTAGACGCATATGTCTTTATTTTTACGCATTTACCCGTGATCATGGTGGTTGAAACACTACCGAAATATCGGGAACTCAGCAAATAAATATAAAACGTGTTAAGATCCCGTGATTTTTACTGATTATACGTATATATAATATACATTTTGAAAAATAAGTTTTATTTAAACTAATACGGATGGTTACGAACCAAATTGATATTACTATTAATGAAAACTAAATGGATTTAATGAAACGTGATGTCTGTGATGTACTAAAATTTTAAATAAATCTCAAACTGACTCGGAAAGTGGAAGTTTAATGCTTGGTTAATAAAATAGTTAAATTTTTTGGGGCTATGTAACCAATTAATTATTATATGTATTGAACAACACGATGAATCATTGTTTCTATTTACTCCTCGGTTTTTTTTGTTTAAATACACTGTTTACACAGATTGCAATTTGCGGCCGTAGCGGTAGTGGTAAATCATCACTCTTGTTAACGTGTGCGGGCGCAACGACTATACGCAGCGGTCAAGTGTTCATCGACAAACAGGACGCCACGCGGGTTCCACTGCGGGCGCTGCGGCACCGTGTCGTGCTGATGCCACAGGAGCCGGTACTGTTCTCAGGCACTCTGCGAGAAAACCTGGACCCGCTCGCCATGCACACCGACGAGGAGATATGGCACAGTTTGAAAGTTGTGGGCCTGTTTGATTTCGTTACGGCTCAACCGGCCGGACTAGGTGAGTTTATTATCGTAGACTGTGATATTATTATTTGATCTGTTTATTTAGTAAAAAAATTAAACAACCAATCCATTGGCGTCTAAAGTATTTTAAATACGACAGTGAGTCTGTTTATTTATTTATTACGTTTCCGGGGCTAACCTAATATGACGAGCTATTGCTATAGCATAATATACCTACGTAGTATTTGAAATAGAGAAGAATTTAGACTATTTTTTTATCACACGCGAAACAGGTAGTATTTTAAACTGATCTCCAGACATCATACTAAATTTAGATCTCTGCGAGCTCTGCTTACTTTGTTCAAATGCATCTTCACCTTCTTTATCCCATTCAATATTTGTTGCGTATTCTATAAATATGCGGTCAAAATTGTAGATATTTAGGTATGTAAATTTCAGATTTTCATTCAACATATTCCAGAATGCAGCGTGAGCGCGTCAGCCGGTTCAGGCGAGGGCGGGTGGAGCGCGGGGTGGGCTGCGCGCGCGTGTGCGGCGCGTGCGGCGCTGCACGCGCGGACCGCGGGCGCGCTGCTGCTGGACGAGCCGG
Source organism: Achroia grisella (assembly GCF_030625045.1). Classification (NCBI taxonomy): domain Eukaryota; kingdom Metazoa; phylum Arthropoda; class Insecta; order Lepidoptera; family Pyralidae; genus Achroia; species Achroia grisella. The sequence continues at coordinate 1,656,474 of NW_026712938.1, forward strand.
CCGCCGCGCTCCACGCGCCCGCCGACCGCGCCCTGCTGCGAGCGCTCGCCGCCGCCGCGCCGCACACCACCCTCCTCACCGTCACGGTAACCTCCCACAGTATGCTCCACTTAGTGCGCGCTGCTGCTGGACGAGCCGGCCGCCGCGCTCCACGCGCCCGCCGACCGCGCCCTGCTGCGAGCGCTCGCCGCCGCCGCGCCGCACACCACCCTCCTCACCGTCACGGTAACCTCCCACAGTATGCTCCACTCAGTGCGCGCTGCTGCACGTAAATTAATATCTAGTATTTTTTTCAAATTGTATCCAAAAATGTCTCAAACTTCTGGTTTTGAAGAAAAGAACGCCCTAATAAAGAAGTATTCTGACGAGCTTTTTTAATTAATCAATCTATAGGACTAGCACGAGTGTCGAAGACGAAGGAGAAATAATTTCATAGTAGTTGACCACCCATTTAATTGAGAATTTTTAATGGAACTTCAAAAACAGAAACCAGTTTTGTAATAGTAGAATAAAAAAGATTTCCAAATTCTATAGAAGAAAGCAGAGAATTTGACATTTACTTTATTTTTTTAAAGATACTTCTTTCTTCTCTATAGTTTCAACATATTTTGTCTACTCACAAATAAGTTTAAAAAAAAATTACAGCATCGTATTTCGTCTGTGCGTGGCTACGACCGAGCCATTGTCCTAGAGGATGGCCACATAGTGGAACAAGGAGAAGTATCCGAGCTCCTCGGGCAACCTACCTCACGACTCGCGCGCATGTTAGCCACCGTGAACAGAGAAAGATAATCTCGACTTGCTAATGACACAATTAGAAGCATATGAAGTTGACCAGTGCGGGACCAACTTTGTACGTATGTATAACTAATTAACTAATAAATTAATAAAGCGACGGCCTCGGTGGTCTAGCAGTTTAACACACCGTTTTACTACGGATGGTCGGCGGGTTTGATTACTCGCAAAATGCAAAGATTTGTATTCATGAGTATGATTGTTTGTATCGATCCGGATGTTTTCTATGTATAATATGTATATATTGACGTAATATGTATAATTATAAATATCCAAGTATATATATAATTTGTCTAGTATCCATAACACAAGCTCTGTGTATCGGGAGCTAGATGACGCTGTATTAATTAACCAGGGTTATTTATTATTTAATTATGATGTACACTTATTAATTAGCAAAGAAAATAACCGAATGTTAATAAATATGATATTAAACGCGGAAGCTTTTTGTCCTTAATACTCAGTATTCAGTAATTGTTCTTTCTTCCAAATGATATATAATGAAAATATAAATGTTTACTTATTTCAAGGCTGGAGCCCGATGACACTCGATACTCTCACACCAGCCACCACCGACAGTTACCCAAAGAGACAACACTACCATACAAGATAAAACTACAATACCTACTACCAAGAAAATCTTAAGGATTACGAAAAATATGACTTATGAGAAAAACGATGTTACATCCGACATTGATGTATATTATGTATGTACGTTATTTGGTGCGTCTATAGATAACGCATAAAAGACAAAATTATGTATATCTGATACAGGTATAATTCTATATTTGTATATTTTATAATACTTACTTTAGCCTACTGCCTACTGTAAGTTATATTAAACTCATATATTTATTTATATTGAGTATCGTAATTATCTATTTATTAATCATTATAGATATAGCTATTCCATGAAAATCAATTGACATTAAATATTTTTTTCTTGTTTGAACACAAGACATCCATTATTACTACAAAATTAAATATAATAAAAAAATATATTGTGTAAATATATAACAATTGAATTATTTTTGGGACAATGAGACAGAGGCCATTATTTATTTATAAATCTATTAGCAATTTCCAAACTTACTGACTTTTGAATTTGGCAATATTGAGAATGATTGACAGGAGTATCGTATATTTTATACTTTATAAGCAGTAAATTTAAATTGTATTTATGAATTACTTAATAATACTTTTCCACGACCACTAAAGTCGAATACTTTTAATACTTATTTTTTAAATATAAAACTTATGCTTGCAGATTTTCTATATAAAAACTTCATCAAAATAAGGTTAAAAATTTATTATCCAATGGTATTTACGATCAATACGTACTTTTAAACTCTATCCTCAGTTGGTGATGGTGATGTTGATGAAACTGAACGTTAGAGAATTCCGTAATAATAACGTTACCTAGTCACGTTTGTCAAGTTTTATATCAATAATAAAATACTGAAATAAACTTAATGTATAACATTTATATTTCAACGAAGTTCCTGTGTATGTACATATTCTGTTCGGTGTATTTAGTAAACAACCATGGCATGTCTTTTTATCGAAATTGGTAATTAAGAATTGGGATAATAATATACTAATTATTTACCCCAAAAACCTGCAATATTACATATTTATTTTCATCACTATACCTAGACACGCCAATATTATTTACAGAATGTACGTACTATATTTGTAAATGAACAGAGTATTGTTAAATATGTACAATTACCGAGTTATGAAAACTTAGTAAACAATTACAAAGATTTTTCACTGCCGTTTAACATATTATTATTATACATGTAAAGGTGTTTATTGAAAAATAAATAATATAAACAATGTAATTTAGTTTCAAATTGTATTATCAATAGATTAACAATTGCACATAATTCGTTTAAAGCTCACATTGAGCGCAGCGACGTCCGCGCGCTTACAACAAACACAACGTGCTACCAGAGTCAACGTTACATCATAAAATTATATCACTACATAACAAATTACAACAATATTTACGTTGGCACCGATTTATATATAATTATATAAAAACATTTGTGTCACCACACAAATCATATAAAAATATTTACTTATACAACTTACGTAAATATCCTTACAGTAATGCTAAATTAAAATCTCGACATGTTCATTAAATTCTTTTTTCTTTTACTTATCACACTTAGTTATTGGAGAGGACGGGCAGGCAACATTTCCAATGCTTCACACATAATATCACATTCAGTGTTATTATATTACAGTGAACATTCAGGTAGAATAACCATGTCACAATTCTTTGGTAATTTCATGAGTTGACATATATTTTGTCTTATATATTAACATGACAATATTATCAATGTGTATGAACATAGTCTATAAAGGCACTAATTTAGGCCACACTTCATTCAAACAAGTATATAACAGGCATTTTTTTTTAGTTAGCTTTATATATATTACAGTTTAGGCGCTGCGTAATATACAGACAGTTATAGTGGACAATTTTATATTTATTGTATAAAAATAAGACAATATGTCCAATACGATAACATCCAATATATTAAGCGGTGCACATTTGCGCAGTGCCATAATCATTGACTGTTTTTGTACTTGGAACTGTCCGATTTTATATTATTTGACATAAATATTTGTATGATGCTATATCTGACAGTAAGCATTGGTATAATCAATTTACACAAGCGCTAATTTGAGTCATTGAATGAATAAATAAGAAAAACAAATAACTTGTGCGTTTTATAAAATACTTCATAAAAAGATATCGACCAAAATATATTAAAAAAATCACTTCGGCTTACGAAACAAAATTTTAGTACTTCTTATGACAATCTATGCTATTCGTTTTCATGTTCAATCATGTTTTTATCAACCAGGCTGACAGAGGGATGTGACAACTCCACTACTAAAAGCTTTAACTGAATATTGGCATTTAATATTATTATATATATTACAAGGTACAAATGGGTAGGCTGCTCAGGCTTCGACTCATATAATTCTTAGAATATAATCTGTATATATTTACAAGACTTACTATATACATATTACATTAAACTCAAATTGGTTTAATTAAAATATGTGATGTTTTTTATATATTATATGAACAATATAACTTCAATATAAGTTACATACCCGTTTAATAAAGTATATAATTGAATTAAACATACAAATGAAATATTCTTTCAATTGCTTTTACCAGAGTCATATTCAGTGTTAATATTGTTAAGTACTGACTAATATGAGCGTCTAGATTTGTACATTAATACGTTATACATAAGTATAAGAAAATATAATCAAATACAAGCAAAATTACACGCATGAAATAAATTCGGTTCTCTTAAAATAATTACCAAACATCGTGCATCTTTCAAGACTGGTACAAAATTTACCAATTTAACTTTTTGAGGTATTTTTGTTGTATGAATTAAAACTGACCAATATAATCAGAACTGACGTTAAACAATAGATTATATGATAAAAATTAACAGTGAAATCAAATTCTGGTCAGATTCTTGTACTAAATGACCTATTAACAACGCTCGATTTTCGTCAATTCTGATAACATTTAATATAAATTAACAATTACCTATATCTGACAACTTAATACTAAACTCCCGCGTCTACGTTCCTTTACCGGCATATATGCAATTGTGTTTACACGTATTATAATTAGTAGTTTTTTCTATAACACGATTGTGGTAAAGAATCATACGGTCGATCTGATGGTAAACGTTTACGGTAGCCTATGGCCGCCTGAAACTCCAGTGGTGCGCGTTGCCGGCCCTTAAGAATCCTTAATAGTACTTATAATGGCAAAAAAATTATAAAACAATTTTCACTATTGTATACTCTTTATAGCAGTACGTGCATTTATTAGTGTCAATTGTACAGTCAGTTTAATTACATTTAATATATCATCAATTCAATCAATTCCATGTTGTTTTCAAGGTACATTTTATAAATTTGTTGATATACAATTTAACGATACAACAGATCATATAATAATAGTTGCTATAGTGAACAATTACAATTTTAACTTCAACATAATAACTTCTCTAAAGCAACAGCGTAACAGTCTGATGTTACTAGGGATATTGTAATGTTGCGGTTAATAATACATTTGCTGACTTCACAATAGACTGGAGCTTTCAAAAAGTATTATTAATGAAATGGCTAAAACCTGTAATATACATATTTTAACTACTGACATATAGTGTCACTTTCCATCACATTAAAAATGTATATTGAAAGATAGAGATCACAAATCAAAATGATATTTGATATTTTCCGGTAAAGGCACGTAATCCGATACGGTGGCTGTGTGTGTAGTGTTAGGTGGGCTCGGTCTTGACGCCAGCGCTGGAGGCGACGGCCTGCCGCGCCTCCTCTGGCAGCCTCTCGGGGTTCGACAGGATCTCTGTCTTCGTGCATAGCACTCGCAATGAATTCAATACGGCTGCAATTCAAATATAAGTATCAATTAAGGGAGTGGTGTACCGCCGCTACTGTGGCAGAAAATAATATTTTTTACATATGTAAATAAATATATAAAATTAGTATTATCTGAATTTTACTTCAACGGACTACAAAATTCACAGTTCTTTTTATCTCTATATTATAAAGTTATAAAGCTACTATATACTATTATAATACTATTATAAAGCTTTCAAACATCTCAATTAAAACATATATTGGTTATTTATAAACAAGTTATCGTATTAATCAGTGGCGTTTTAATACTACATACAAATACAACTATTGTACGTTAGAGTTAGTTTGACACTGACCGGGTCGCATCTCAACCAGCGAGCAGTGCTGCTCGGCCCAGAGGAGCGTGGTCCGCACGAGGTCTGCGCCGCTGCCGCACGACACGCACGCGCTGAACGACTCCACCAGCGCCGCCGCCACCACGCTGAACTGAACGCACTCTTAAGGAAATCTTTATTTGACCCAACATCGCACTACCCGCCAGAAACTAAAATACCACCCTGATCATCTGGATGAACGGCGATCCTCCGCTATGCATTTTTCTGGAAACATTTTGCCACTCACAACCACAGGGAATCAATTCCAGTAATGGTATTTCCGAACCGACACGATATTGAAACCTTCAAGTATGGAGCTTATCCTTTTTAAAAAGCCGGCAACGCAACTGGAATTCCCCTGGTTTTGCGGGTGCTCATACGGGACATACATAGAGGGAAAATGAGCAAAATATATTTTTAAATTAATTACTTATTGTTATTTAAATAATTATTATTTTACTTTTGAAGAGCAAATAATTTCGAAATTCCATGTAGTACTCAAGTTATCATACAAATGAAGGTATGTTCTTGTAATTGTAAAAAATATACAACATTTTACTAGACGATGAACTGAATAGATATTTCAGAAAAGGATACGAGCCAATACTTCCAATTGTGCATGGTGCGGTTGGCGACGTGTCTCGCGAACATCTCCCGCAGGCGGCCGGCGCGCGCCCGGGACACCGGGGCCCCCGTCGCCGGCAGCAGCGAGTGGCAGTTACTGCGACACACGCCACTCGTATCGATATTACATCTCTATTGTTACTTAAACTATCACACCTAGTACCTACACGCTATTTTTATATGAAATGTTAAGCAGCGAAACAGTACAGATTGTGGAATGAAATACCTGTCGAGGTTTTCTCAAGAAGGGTATAGTAAGGTTTCTTAAGGGTCTACAACGCGCACGTAACACCCCAAGTATTTTATGTGTGCATAGCCTACGGTAACCACTTACCATCTTAAGGGCTGTATATTTATTTGCCAACATCGAATATAAAAAAACCTACGGTCCATCTGATAATCGCCGTCACCGATATACGTAATGTTATGTACGTCATTATGTTGCCTGTCGTACCTCGCTGCGTTAAGCTTATGATTTACGATTTACTGCTATTGGATGAAATATGTGAATTAGAAGTACCGTATACCAGTACTGAATATGTGAATTAGAAGTACCGAATACCGGTACTCGGCGACGGCGATTATCAGATGGACCGTAGGTTTTTTTTATATTCGTGAACCATTTTATTAAAATCTATCTCTGACAATAATATCGCAATACTGTAACCTGCTCGTGATAACAACTAGCCCAACCTTGTCAAAAAGCCTAGAAAAAAAACTATAATGACTTAAATTTTAATTATGGTAAATAATTACCATAATTTACTTACGAAATAGAGTTATTCAAGCATTCAATCTGCTGCCTTAAACTATCCATTTCTTCTTTTATTTGATTTCGTTCCGCCTTCAACTGTTTAATGTATTCTGCTCCCTTTTGCAACATGGCAGCTTTACTTATCTGATGACAAAGAAAGTTTTTATTAATCGTATGCATTTACGTAATAAATATACAATAAATTGCAATAAGTTTTCCGTTACATTGAAGGTTCGATTCGTTCCAAACAGTTCACAAAAAAAAAATGAAGTTAGCCTTATATAACTTGGAACCACCGCTTTTAAGTGCAACTAGTGAAATTATGAGTATCTCTATAGTGAGAAAAGAACAAAGTGGTCATCCGAGCAGGTGCGGTTTCGGGTGCGATGATGACGTACCTTGGCCGCGGGGTTGGCATTGAGTTGGGGTATGAGCGCCTGCAGCGTGTCGAAGCCGTTCTTGATGTTGTAGCGCCGCTTCTGCTCGGCGTGCAGGTGCGTGCGGCGCGGCTCGCGCGGACTGCCGGCGCGCGGCGACGCCGGCGACGTCGGCGGCGACAGCGACTGTCTCCCACCACACGCCACCACACACGCAGTTATACACACAACAATTTCAACGATTACATGTACACAGTTCAAGATTTTCTGCCAGTAAGTCGTAAGTAATGGTCATGTTAACGTTTTTTTGGAATTACTTTGATTGATTACTTTCTTAGATTGAGCTAGTGTGTATATTAATATAGGTGTACCACACTCACTACGTGGAGTACGACTCGACCCGTCGTTAAATTAATTAAAATGATCATACTGATAAGTTTCGAACCGATACCCAAAAGAACAGTATTTTCTTATGTATGCTCTATACCAAAACCAAAATTATGTAGGTTCCGTTTACAATCGAGACTCAGATTGATGAAATAAATTGCAAGTTATTTTAAAAGTTTTGCAATGGTTCCTTAAAACCGTGTATAAAATAAACGTGATATCGATCATATTATTAAAATAAAAGTATATCACTCTTATTTGTATCTACGCGTTGGCTACATACAGTGCCGTATTTATGATTAAATATTTACCCTGTGGCGAAATTCTTCGTAAATTTTAATATTCAACATTCATAACATTATCGCTATCGTAATTTTTATTTCGGTGTTGTAAAATGTATATGTGTGTATCTGTTCATGTGAATAAAGTAAATATCTATTAGTAATTTTCTCTCCGTATCTTCCCACATTACCTTCGTTTTATCCCTAATATCAGACTCAGTCATTTACTTGACTGGTTAGAATAACAAATTTTATTAAGACAATTTAAGATTCACTGATTTATGAATAAAAATATGTATTTTGATGTAACTGGAATGACAAGACAACGGCCCACTCGATGGTATATGGAAACACCGGCAGACATGTGAACAATACCACAAATGTTATTACACAACGCCCGCATCATGAATTACCATTCCGGAAGACTAAAATATGCATTCATAATCTGCAATTTTTTGCCATATCTTACCCTTCAACCGAAACACAACTTAGAAATTAGCTGCTTTGACGCAGAATTTGTACAAAATCGATCTAGGGCAAATGAAAACATGACAAAAGTATCAGCTCTGTGTAACAGCAATTTAATATTAACATGCGCAAAGACCAGTAATTACTTTGGATGACACAAAATTCAATAACAAGTTTGTATCTAATATAGGTTGTATGATAAAGTTAACAGCACTATTACGACTTATTTACGACATTGTCAGAGGTCATTGTTAGATTGACCGGTATAAACCAGAAATTAGTCGTCAATATATTATTTAGTTTGATTTTAAATGTAAACCATAATGATAAGATAATTGGAAGTCTTGTCAAGTGTTTAATTTGACTGACAACCTGATTAGTTTACTATTACTACCCAGATAATGCTATAACTCACTGAGCTTTTGTGCAATTTATGAAATTAGTAACAATACTCCGGTTAAAATTAATATGCAATAATCAGTCGTTAATAATGATTATAAACCAGTAATAAAACAGTTAAAGTGTGAGTCATTTTCCCACGATGACAGTATTATTTTACGACCACAGTCACGTAGTTATAAATGTCATTTACAGGAACTGGATCATATATTTTTATATAATGTACTCTAGTAGCAGATCGTAAATAACTTTCAATAAAATAACTAATAGACAGTTGCGTAATGTAGAAGTAATAACTAATAGACAGATAAAAACATACGTAATCTAGAAGCGCAGAAGCAGATAGATATAATATCGGAAATTACAAACTCTCATTTGTACATACGATCTTTTCTAACTAATTGATATCTCCGTGTGTCAATTTAAAATTAAAGTTGAAACATATAAAAATGAGTATTCTTCTCAATCTTTCAAATTGCGAATTGGATATAATAATATGACGATCTAAGTTACGATTTAATTATACAAACAAGACTGACTAAGACTAAACAATATTAATAGACTATCTATTAGACTAACTATTAGATACAGGGCCGTAGTAGAAACTGACTGAATTGACTGTATATCAACAAGTTTAAACAAGTCAGAAATACCTACATAACCCCTCTCTCCTATAAATTTAATATTCAACAAAAAAAAAATCAAAAACAAAATTTCGACATGTATGAGCGATGTATGAAAATCGATAAGAGATTAGATTACAGATAGTCAATTGTAATCTTAGTTTTTATTTTAAAAAATATATTTGGAAACTTATGATCCCGTTTTTGATACGAATGGATGTCGCAATGATAAATTGAAGGCCTTTTTTCAACGATATCAAATCTAGACGTTCAAGAATTAGCGAATTCAATAATAATACCTATTGGCGATTAAACATACCTAATAAAAAAACGACGACTTGTCTGTCTCATTTGTAAAGTCTTTTCGCATGTGTATAATTCGTGTCAGTTACAATGCAGTATTATAGATTTTGTAAAATTAAGAATTTACAAGTTTGATTATAATACTACTACTTTGGCATCCTAATTTGTTACGTCTGTTATTAGGGATTTATTTATTTACCATTGTTGTAATCATTTCATATTTTATTGAAATTGGAGGTAGTTACAATTGCAAACAACACAATAAAAACGGCTCACGTCCTTCCTAAACAATTCGTCTCTATCTATTAAATCTTTTATAAATTGTAGTATAAAAGACTGCTGATTGTTTTCTTTTAATTATGTCTCAAGAGTATATATTTTTTTTATATAATTATAAAAAGCAGAATAACAGGTAGAAGTAGAAGTCCGAATATTGTACCTATAGATTACGTATGTATAAAATTGGGGTTTAGTACCTATCCACCGAATAAGCGAAAATGAACGCTCACGTGATGTGGTGACATGACGTCGCTGCCAATGGGCGAGGATTGGAGTCTTGGCACCGGCGATCTGGTCGGGTCGCCACCGGCCAACGCCTCCTCACTGTTACTGTTCACTTTGTATAAACTTTGAGCTGAAAATAAATGGAACACAATTACCATTTATAATACAACATAGGCGTAGTCACAAACAATCTTCTTCAGAAATTTTAATTCTAATTTGTATAGATGACTATTAAGAAACAAAAATCATTATAATAATACGTGAAACAGAACATGAGAAGACAGAAGTTGAGCAAACTTCACGCTTCCTTGAGGCAGACTGGGTTCAGTGTGATCTGATTTTAAAAATGAGTTAATAATCATCTGTTGCTTTAATGTTGACGCAGTAAGGTAACTTACAAGATTGTGAAGACAGGAATTGAGCAAGCACCACTCTTTTTTGAGCCAGACTAGGTTCAGAATGTTCTGATTTTAAAAGAGAGATAACTTTCTGATGCTTTTATGATGACGCAGAGGGTAACTTACAGTGTTGGGAAGACAGAAGTTGAGCTAGCATAACGCTTTCTTGAGGCAGACTAGGTTCAGATGCAACGCTGTTGAGCGGCGGCGGTCGACGGGCCGGCCCGGAAGAGTTGCCGCCTCCGCTCTCCATCATCAAGCCACTCGACGTCGAACGGGACCGCATACGCAGTGCACTCGGATTCGTTTCACGTGCCTACATTTATTTACTTGTTAAATGATTTTCACACCAGAATATTAGATGTTACACCTTATATTTATATATACATATATAAAAGAGAATTGTTTATAATATAATATATAGACAGAAATAATACTTAAATAAACATTGTAGTTCATATATCTAAACAAACATACATGCCGCAAATTGTCTCGGCTTCTGATGCGTCTATCTATACACGTTTGAATACACGAGTACAATAGCATTTTTTTATATACTACAATTAAGGTCTGTATGCTACGGTTACCATCAGATACATTGATAGTAAATAAGCCTTCAGACGCCTGAAATACTGGTACAGGCTTTACTTACATATTAACTGGTGATGTATACGTTCAGATTATTAGTATTAAATAAGTAATAGATTCATAATAATCGAGTAAGAAAGTTACCCTGGCGGTATGCCTCACAGAGCCGGTGGCGGACGCGAGGACGGTGGCGGGCGGCCGGGCGGGGTCGGGGGGCGCGGGGGGCGCGGAGGCGGCGGCGGAGGGGGCGCCGGTGGTCACGGACCAGTCGGCGTTGAGCTGCGCGCCCAGCGGCAGGCTCTGCGACCGGAACTGCTCCTGCTTGCCGCCGCGCCCGCCCGCACTCGCCGAGCTCACACTCGACATCTGCGTCGACAATGCTAAGGGTACCATCTCGATACATGTGGTGCGGTATTTCACTGATTTACTTAATGCTATATAAAAGTGTATAAGTATGTAGCTATGTTAAAGGCAGACTACCAAACATATTATTCTAACCCAATTGGCTAATACAGTAGCCAAATTCCTTACCTGCTGGGAGATCGGTGGTGCAAGAGACGACGAGGGAATTTTGAAAGATCGGGCGGCGACTCCAGCCTGTATAGACTTCGGTTTATACGGCTCCACGGGATTCGGTTGCAGATACTGCATTTGTGTAGGGTTTTGCCGTACCGCCCCTGGTCGGGATTCGTAACCCTGAGTGACCACCGGCGCAGCGCTCTGTGCATGCTGCTGGCCATAACCTTGGTACTGATTATTTGGGAGCTGATTCGCATAGTGCGTCAAACGCGGTCTCGGCTTCTCGCGGTTGTACCCGCTTCGCCCCGGCAATACTATTGTCGACGTATATTTTGGACTCGACGGCGGTTGCTGGAGCAATGAAACCGTTTCCGGCGCTGTTTGCGATGGCGGTATGACTGTTGAGAAATAAGATATTATTAATAATTTAATTATTTACTAAGTACCTGTTTTTATGACTATGAACGTACAAGGCACTCGCCCTAAGAGGCAAGACGCTGTAACGATAAAATCAAAATTAAAAATAGTACAAACCTGAATTGTTATATTTAGAATAGCATACTTCTGATTGCGATACGATTTTAGGCGTATTTACATACGGTAATCGTGTTTTACCCATGTAAACACTATTCATTTGCGGGCCAGAATGAGTAGTGCCTTGCTGATCATACGACGGAGGGGCGAATGCCAGTATCTCTTGAGCATTAATCATATTATCCTGTAAGTTTCCTTGTATAAACTGTCTTCCATTATCATACATTCGCATTTGTTCACTTTTAATCGTCTGATCAGACATCGTCATCATTTGAGTATTGGTACTGGTACCTAAAAATAAGGAAAATACTAAGTGTAATAAACCACACATATCACAGAAAGATCGCCATTAATTATTTGAAAAGTGAGAAGATGATCAGGAACCGCGTAACATTTGTTTTGCATTGAACACGCAATTTCTAAGGCGAAAGGGATTTTTGATCATCGATACGGGGATATTTTCATCTTAGTAGAAGTTTGTATGTGATATTGAAGTACGGAAATTGATAATAATAAGAACAATGATATACGAGGTTGTTGAGTAAGTATACAAGACTTCTAAGTCCGGATTAACCTGCAGCTTTAATGTTTGTGTGGCAATTTCTATCGAGATGGTCAATTTTCCATAATTAAATTTGATTATATCTGTATTGAAATATAATACGACCCGGATGATTTTAAAGGTTCTGAAAAAAAACTTTACCTGTTTTAAGATGCTAAAAAAACTTAACAACATTGATGAAGGACTCTAAACATGAATGGATAATCAAAATATTAACAATACATAACATAATACTATTACAAGCGTACCATGAATGGACATTTGACTCGTAGGCATTGTGACTGGGCTCGACGTCTGATTTCCTGCTATGTAACCTTGTGAGCTATACGAGTCCACGGACATACCACTCCGGTACAGGTTATCCTCGGGAGCGAGAGTGCTTTCTTCGGGTACGGGCGGCAAGCGAGGCGTTGACAATAGTTCTGTAAAAACTTAATTCGTGTAAGAAATTGAATACAAAATAAAAGCAGCAGACACTTATAAAGATTTTAAAATGAACCCCAAAAATAACTATGAATCTATGTACTTGCACTTAATTCCAAAATAATTAATGTAATATAAAAATAAGTATACAATGGTATATAATTTTGCACAATACAAGGTAAATTCAGTAATATCGTTCTCTGTACAACTATTTAATAGCATAACAAAATTATATTAATTTTGACATAAAGATATATAGCTACACGAGGCTATCTTTTAGAATAAAAGATAAAAGTAAAGACACGGGTACATCAGCCGCTAATCAAAAATACGTCTGAGATGAAATTACTATATATAATATTTCTACCGTCAATGTACAAACAATCAATGTTCACACTATGAATGTAAGAGACATTTCGTATATGTCAAAGATAATTTAATTTACTAATTATATTCACCTTGTATAGGTTCCAATTCCATAAAATCATCAAGATTAGGTTGCAAGGGGCCTAAACTTGGTTGAATGAAGTCTGCTAAACTCGTGCCTCTAGCTGCAATGTAAAACAAGTTCGTATCACCTCTATATCACGTCAAACGCCGATTACTACTCTGAGCTGAGCTGAGCTGAGCATCGGTCCCAACTATGGACTGATGGAGTAAAATACACGATTTATTAACTTTGTATTGTTTTTTATACGCTTGAATTATACGTAGGAAGTAGTGACGTATTCATTGTATATTTCATATTTAATGGAAGAACTAACTGATAGTATCGATTTAGTCTTGATTAAGTTTTAGAAGACAGTACAAGTATTTCAATCTTTTATAGAAACTCCAATGTAGACAAGTAGTCTAATGAACAAGTCAATTTTTAATGTAGAGTTCGTAATAAGATTCAACTAGAGAAACAGTATAAGAAAAGATTCTAAATACATTTGTGTCCTCAATATTATTAGAAAAGTATTACTTTCTCGTACAAATTAATGCTATGAAGGCTAATATTGATGATTTACCAATTTCTCTACAATCTGGAAAAGCGAACGGCTGATTGCTGGTGATGGTGGAAAACAATGTGTCACTCATGAAGTTGAGATAGTCCTCGTCTGTAAGCATATTGCCTGCGAAGTCGCTGCATTGTGAGAATGACTCCACTGTGTCCATTTCCGATATCTGCACAAATAAAAATTTTAATGTAGATATCTGAAATAGCGGCGTAAATATAAAATCACGTGATGATCATGTACCAAGCACAAGCAAGAACACAGAGATTCTTATATACATCGGCGTAATTAAAATCCTCCAAAGGCGGGAGAGAGTCATCATCGTGATTCATTCTTGGTGAATTTGGCACGAAGGGCTAACTGCTCCTCATCCTCCACTGGTACACGTTAGCAGAACACGAACACTTATTTTACCTAAATGCCGTCTGCACAAAATCAGTAATTCAATCTATGGTAATTGCATAAGATTTTATAATAAACTGCCAGAATCTGCATTAAATCTGACAGAGAGGTAATTAAAATTTTATATTAATCAATTTTTATGTAAGAAAGCCTATTACAGGATAGACGAATTCATAGATGACAACATATCAAGTAAATAATTAGTTTATTAGCATACAACGTTATAATTTAATTTTCTCATTGCTTTCTTGATTTAATTGATTGATTTTAGAAATATGAAAGCGTAGCGGTTTCTGTATTGATTGCCGCATGCATTCTTATGTAAAATGTGAATACTATAACTATCAGATGGCAATTGTAAGTAGCTTTGAAGTGGCCTAGTGTTTTGAGTAGTCATGCTCACTAAAATGTCCAGACTTGTGGCGGCGTGGTGGGCCGGGTCATTGGGCTCCCTAAAATATGGTCGAGCGCAGTGATGGCTGGCTCATCCGTCATACTCGTGAACGGGTGCTGCTTGTAGGGACTAGTCTGCTCTAATCACTATGACTGATTTCCTCTTATTAATTGTTTAACCAGTTGGTTATATTTTCAATATTTTTTCTATTTGAGTATTTAATTGAATTAGTGCTAATTGGTGGTTTGTATTCACACACTTAAACTTAAAAATGTAAAGTAATAATAAAATTATTTAAAAGAGCAACACGCAAGTTTCTTGCTCGTTCTTCTTGTGATGAGACAGCTTTCCGAACGAGCGGTAGATTAAAAAAAATGTAATGACTATTCAAAAGTGCTTCAATGTAAGTTTATTTGAATAAATGATTTTCTATTCTATTCTATTTTATTCTATGGAAGATCTCGTATCGTTTCGATACAAATAAATTACATTAACAATATGGTAATGCTACATTAGCCTTATGAAGTTGACGCCTTTAAACAAAGAAATCCAATGGTCATAATATGCTTACCGAATCGTGGACAGTCGAGTCCCCCTTGCCAAAAAGACGCATAATATGAAACATACGCCATTTTTTATATTCTGCTATTACTGCTTCGGCTCTTCTTTTCCAATATTTACCTTCTAATATTGTTGTCTGCAATAATACATAGATGTGTCTAATTTACTTATGTAAATAAAATTGTGCAATAATCGGTGTTCAAAAACATTTCACTAAGTGCTTAAATTATACTCTAAATTTACCTCTGGTTTTACGTGCGTATCGACATCCAACGGGGAAGCGAACTGGCAAACTAATGTATTTTGTTTCTTTATGACTGAAAAATACAAAAATTGACGATTGTTTTGTGTTGGGAAAATTGCTGATATTTGAGTAAAAATAAATTAGTAGGTATCAGTATACCTACTAATTTATTTTTATACATTTATGGTTTTAATTCAGTAATTAAAACCATAAATGTATAAACACACAAAATAACATCTATAGGTATTTTTTTATCAGAAATGGATAAATGTGTTACAGCTGAGCAATCTGAACTATACGTAAAATTTTATCAAGCACCAATACCTAGAAATAGCATCTCCAAGATTATATGCCATTGAGAAAACTAAAAATAATAAATAAACTTTAGCTTGTATAATTAATATTTTCTGTCATTGCAATGTAGCCATTTGTGCTGCTTGCCTGACAACTGTAATAGTTGAATATTCTATTAAATATTCTCTTTAAACATGTCTAATGCCTAGTGGAAGAGACTATGCGGATGATTTGGGCCCAGGGGCATTGAAATATATTTTCTTAGCCTTTTCTTGTATTTTAATATGTAGTATTAATTTTCCTATAATAAAGTTACATTTTTTATAACATAGGGGACAACTTTTTTGTTTGTTATTAACATAACACATTTATGTTCATTCATAAACTGCAACACGCAAACTCCAAAAGGAGGCGTGTGCAGAAAGGACGCCCGCCACGCCCGTGCATATGCGTCTCTAATCTAACATGTAACATGACATGACACTTATCACCTTTTATTGTATTATCTACATTTTTTCAATAATTATGTGTAAAAAAAATACGATAAAGCCGTCTATACCTGTTCATGTGACGTCAGCGTGTCACGGCGATGACGCGTGACAGGTTCTTATCATTTACTTACACGTCCCAAAAATATTAATATATATCTACATGGTTGCCACCTGTACTATTCACAGACATAATGTACACGTATGATTCTCGTGTATGCTATGAACCGAAAATAGTTGACTAAACCTAAACGCAACTATACTACGATAGTAAGTCCGGTAAGTATCTACATACTTGACAGGTATCGCAGTGGAATAAGAAAAGTTATTTTCAAATAATTTAATATAATCGTGTATGACATACCTTTTTATATTTATATTGTATTTTATATAGGTATAGATATTTCTGCGGTATTCCGTATATCTATTATTGTATTAAATATAGTAGCTATTGATCTACAGCAACCGGATTTTTTTTAAGAAATAAAAATATACAGTAATCATAACCTCAGCCGTCAAATAATTCTGATTTTATATATTATTATGCATTGAAGAGATAAGTACGAAAATTGGGAATATATACTGTAAATGTAGTTATAGCTCGTCATAAAGACAATTTATGAATACTAATTCTAAGCAATATAAACCTATATAAAATGACCTCATCTACATATAGGATTCTGTTTAAAAACGATTATTTATTATTATTATTTGAAGGAAATTAAAACATTTATTTTATATGATGTGCATTTCCAGTGTTACTTTGTTGCTGTTATAATTTCGTTCTTATTAATGTAATGTGTATTTGATTCTATATATACCGAATTTAATACAAACAATTACAAAAAACAATCATTGTAATCCATAATAATAATAATAATATATACCGGACAACTTTGTTTATGGTGGTACATAATAGCGTTTAGATCAATATTAAAATAATGTTTTTTTTTGCAGATACATGTATTTTTCCGCTATATTAGTTAATTATACAATGTTATCTTTAGTAGTTGAAGAAATGGAGTGTGGATCAAGTGCGGAGTACTTTATTTTTAGAGAAATTTAAATTAATGTAATGCTTATAAATAAAATTGGAGTGTCTGTTTGTAATATTGAATAACCGTTTTTTACTACATGCATATGAATATAAATATGCTACATACACCAAAATAACATTTTTTTTCAATTTTTGTATATGTCTGTTTGTTACGGCTATTCTCTGAAATGGCTGGACCGACTTTGACGGGACTTTTTTTGGCAGGTAGCTGATGTAATAATAAGCAACTTAGGAGACTTTTATTTCAAAAAATTCTTTTATTTTACAATAAATAAAGTTAAATTCCACGCGGACGAAATCGCGTGTACAGCTAGTATATAATAAAATAGTTTAACTACATATGTAGAGTACTTCTATTGTACATAGCATGTATGCACTAATTTAATTCAATCGGCAAACTTAGTCATACCTGAGTATATAATAGTTACAGGGGGAGTCGACAATGTTTTCCCTAAATATGATTTTGCCGGAGTCGCAGTAATAAGGCAATGGCGCTCGTATGTACACCGTATCATTTTTTATGGTTAATATCCCACCACACCTCCATGCTACTGCTTCGGCGGGTGGACGGTCTTTTGAAGAATTTTCCACGTGACGAAAAAGCTAATTTCATCATTTAAGTTGGCAAAAGTTAGTTAGTTAAGACAGTTAAGGTAAATTAAGGAATAAGATTGATTGATTGAACAATGACTTCTTATTTATTCTTAATCGTTCTTGTTCTCTTATATTGTATTTTATTTTTTTAATTTCATATCACAATTTTTTTTTACTATTAACATTAATATCATATATTCATTTATCACAGAAATAATATCAAAGTTAAGAATTACCAAACAGCAACGATGTTTTGAATGATTTTTAATTAAACCCTATCATTAAAAAATCTACCAAGTCAAGTATATAGACTTCCTAACAAATGTAATTGAAATGGTCAACCAGTTAACGGTCTAACTTATGGTAGCGCTAACAGCACTTTATCAGGTGACACCCGTGATTCCACTCATGTGTTGCCATTCCAGAGGGCTAACACTGTAATTTCACTGGCTGCACCCTGCACACAGCTTACAAAGCAATTTCATGGAATAAAACAGCAAATAGAGGTTCACACGCAGACAACTTTTTACAGTCTACCTTTTAAAAAACAAGTCGTCAAACAATGTCGCTGGTGTGACAAGAACTAACTACGAGTGAAATTCCTGTAAAAATATGTCCAGTCGTTTCAGAGATTAGCAAAAACAATACAGACAGAGAATCTGACAACATTTTTTTAATATATATCTTTGATGTACATAAATAGTGTATATACATAATTTCATATGCCTTTAGTGAAAAGCTAATAATTGTATATTACAAAAAAACACTACACGTTTATATTGGTATAGATTAAGTAATCATAATTTTTTTTGTCAATTTAATTGAAATCAGATATCCCTAATATATCACATCTCAGAAATGTATCAGATAATGTTAGGATAATTTGTTTATAAACTCACATTGCATGTGCCAGCATCTCCATATAACATTGTTTAGTCTGATCTTGTCCTTCCACCGAAGTTTTATACCTTTGAAACGATTCCATTTTGGTGATGTTAGTTTTTGTCTGAGAATTCCAAATATACAACAAAAAAGAAAACAAATATATTACAATGCTGACTTACCATGCTTCCAATTATCAATCACACAATATCAATTCACAGTCACAAACAAATATTGGATAAAAGTACTTTTATTATTAAATTAACTATGAAAGTCCTTGAATTCATAAGAAACATTTTCACTCGAAAATAATTTAAAATAGACATTATTAAAAGATAAAAAGTAAATGTATACTTTTCTAGTAAATGTACAGGCTTCGTGGTGAGACTGTACTGTAGAAATAAAAAGTCAGCAGACAATCAAATGTTAAGCTATTTATCTGTATCACTATCAAAGGGATCTGGAGCTTAATGTAAATAACAGGCTGATAAGAAATAGACTGTTATCTTATCTAATTTGTAGTCTTCAACTGTAAATATAGGACTTAGAAAGCAAACTAAAAACATAACATTTACACCATCATTTATATATTAATTCTTATTATTAGTATAGTATAGAATATTAAAGAATTTAATTAAATAAGTATTATACTGATTTTTTTTATTTAGTTATTAGTTTCAATGTATGTATCTGTTTAAAAATAAATTATCAAGCATTATAATAAAATGATAAAGAATCTATCTATTACATTTAATATAAAACAGTATAACATATATTGTTTTAAATTAATTGTAATAATAGTTGTAGAGGATTTTTTAATACAACTCTAATTTTGTTACCCTATCTCTACTGTCCAGATAATTAAACAATTTTTACATAATCTGGACTATTATCTTTATAAATAAATTAAAAATGTATGTTTATATACTTGTTTTCTATGGGTCCATTAACCATTCAATTTCTTTCAAGTATTCTGGATAATAATAAGGACTTGACAAACTATAGTAAAATTACATGTATATGTTGTACATGATGAGGCAATGGATGAAAACTACTATTTATATAGTAAATGAAGATGCTGTATAAAATATGTACTTACTTATTACTTACAGTACAAAGTATGAAACTATTAATTATTTTGTAGTATATACCTAAATATTATATTAATTTCTATTAGTCATTTACTAATGCTTTATTATGTAAATATAATGATTACAAAATTTGGTAGGATCAATGTCCATGACATAAGTTGTTTTGCAGCATGACACACAACTCAGCAAGTTTAAAATTGAAAAGCACAAATTGTAAACCTTTTTGTTTTGAACTCTAAGGATATTTAGTTAAGTTAGTTAAGATAGTATTTATTTTATACAAGTAAAGATATAGTTCAAAATACTTTGAAGTATTAGTTTGATTACACAAATATTTAAACTGTACTTATATCTAAATGGTAACTGATTGTTGTCACTGCTTGTAAGATAAGGTATTAATAGTTTGAACTTTTGATTTATCCATGATCATACTCATACTCATACATCAATTGGTAACAACTTATTGTTGAGATAGCAACTACTCATTTTAAACTATACCAATTAACTATATAATTATTAACTAAATATATATATATATATATATAATAGCTTTATTCTTATGGAGCAATTTCAGATACTGCATGTCAATTATCAGAATAAATTATTAAAAATCTTATTCATTACCATGATTTTTTATTTATTCTGCATGTTGGATTCCTAAATAGCAATACTCCTCTATAATACAAATACCCAGAATTAAATTCATTGGATAAACTTTTAACTGTATTAAATGCTCAATGTAATTGAGCATTAAATGCAGAGCATTAAATTATATTATTAGAATAATTTGGCTCAAAGACATTATCTCCAATAACTTTGATAATATATGGCCATAGTAATATTTGGGTTAGTAGTCTACTCAACTATTTTATCTCCTAATGAGACAATTACTATTTGTCCTCAAGTAACCATATTAATTATGTATAACAAATCTATGAAAGTAACCTAATACTTTACGAGATATTTTCACTTTCAGTAAATTTATAATATATACTTATAATTTAAAAAATAATTGAAATATAAGTATTTCAGATATTTTTTTATGAAATTGTCAATCATCTATCTTTAAATATTTTATTTAGCTATGATAAAAACATATCTGCCTAGATGCAAATATACTTGATAAAATACAGAAGTAGTACCCAGTGTGATAGGCAAACATTGATAATGTGAATAAAAATGTTAATAACAATAAAAGTATTAAAAATTATAATCAGTTATAAATAACAATTATTTGTAGACACTGTGTTATCTGTGCAAATGACCTGTCTTATTGGACTATGATGACCTCCTCTTATCTTTGCATGTTTCCATTGATTTAGCAATGGAAACATACTGTTTCCTACATTTTAGATTCACACATGGCTGATAATCTCAGCACATTGTACTTCTTAATATAATTACACCATCACTGACATTCTAAAACATTTATTTTTATTATTCATGTCTAAAATGTCTATAAATAATACATGACGAAAAACAAATTACAGATACAGAACAATAGATATATTATGCTAAATAAATAAAGCATAGTAATTAAAATTTTAAAATGAGGATAGATTACTAATAGAATTAAACAATTTAAAATAATAAAAATAGAATAGTGTCCAATACAAACCTGTAGGCCAAAGTCATGCATTTAAATAATTTTGTAAGAGATATTTCTATTGAAACTTGTTGATGTTGTTTATTTTCATGTTTGTCTGAAGGCGGAAATACTTCTCTCGACCGGGCCACTGTGTATGTAGTGATTCCAGAAACTTTTTGCACGTTTTGCTCCTCTTCAGGAACAGGAACAGCCAAGTCATCAAATTCATCTTGAGCCTCAGCTTCAAAATGCGACACCATGAAGTGCCCAGAATGTATCGTCTCTTTTCCTGGTCGAGATGGCCGTTTCTCTACGTGAGTCATTTTTATTTATAAGTATACTAATTATTTAAAAAAACACTTTATTATTATTATAAGTATTAGTTTAGTATTAAATCAACTTTTGGACTTAGCCATATTTTTCATATTATCTATCAATAGATTCACATTGTTTTTTCCATTCCATTTTATGACACTACGACAAATGACATTTAACAGTGACTGATTAAACCACAGAGCAGACAGACTTAAATGACAATTATGTAAGAGTACGAATTACAGACACTGTGTCTTGTCTATTTTGGCATTACAAAGTATCTTCCTTTATATTTACATAGTTTTATATGAAAACGCTATTATAATGGCAATAAAAATCTCTGTTTTTGTCTCTGATATGATCAATAAAATTAATAAAAAAAACGTTTCTACCATTAAAATCTGTATAGTTTTGCCATGATTTATACTCTAGTCATAATTACAGCATTGTGTCTGTTGCTATTATGTTAAAAGTGACATTATTAGTGGTTTGAATGTATTAAATTTTCCTTGGTATTTCTACCTCCAGAAATGTATAAATAGTTACATATATGAACTACTATCTACCTACCTATTTAAAACAGTATGTTCACTGTAATGACTCAAATGACTTGATTAATGTGTACGATTATTTCTTTTTTATGAGGCATAAACATTTAATATTGGCAACCCTGACTGTGTGTGACTTCCAAATCCATAAAAGTTTTTGTACTATTTTTTTATTTTTAGACATGTACTAACTCGTAATAAACATGACTCGAGTTAACTCGTTGTTGGTCGTTAACTTCGTTAATTCAGGTAACTCCGGTTAACTCGAGTTACCAGGAAAAAACAGTTTTATTTTAATATTTTTAATAATTCTAATATTTTTGGCCGCAGCTGGCCTTGAAAACTTCACCGAACCATAGGGGGCGAGTAGTAATGGCACTTTAAAGCCACGGAAGGACTTATGGAGCGCATGCATGGCTGCAGGTCAACTTCTCCTATTTGAGTGCTATTTTTTAACATGATTCAATAACGAACTCGTGTTTCTTACATATTTAAAATAAATCCGAGTATGTTTTACACTTTCGACATCTACTCACTGGCGATTCAAAAAAACAAGAAATTTCCTCTTAAGTCCCGGCAAATATAAAAATATACTACGGTATAATAAGCTAACGTTACTACTAGATGGGTCGTATGCTTATTTGCCACATACGTGGTATAAAAATTACAAAGTATTTAAAAATACCAAACAAATGACAACTGACAACCGCTAATTTAATCATTTTAAAGATGACTTAACCGGACAAATACAGGGAAAAATTATAACAATGAAATGATCGGAATACTTCATGATATACCGAAACACTCTTTCACTTGATTCGTTCATTTACCAGTTGAATTCTTCCAACTCAAGTTGGCAGAATTCAACTCGAGTTAACTCGAATTCAGCGTAAATCAAGGTAACTCGAATTGACACATCTCTAATTTTTTTATACTTGTCAAATTAAAAATAATTTCTTTTCGCATACTCATTTTTTATTCTTTATCTTTTATAATCCTATATAAATTATATTTGATGATTGAATGTATCACTATTAAAAATTAATAAAGTTTAAGCTACAGGCTAAGCTTTATTAAAGCCATGAATTCGCCAACACTTACTGCATCGCCAAAATTTAAAAATTTGAAATGCAATCTTACAAAACGTTCGCCCATAGAATTGAAAGAGAAAATGAGAAAGGTATGTAATTCAATTCCACCTGTCGATTATTTTGGATTTCCAACTGTTAACAAACCCACAGTTTTAATAATACTGCTTGCTTGGTTAGCCATATTTAGTGCCCAGAAGCCAAAACTTGGCATTTGAAATTTAATAAGAAATTAACATAAAATTGATATAATGCAAACAATTTCCTTACCTTTTCAATATACATCTTATAGATTAAAAGCATTACTGCCGTTAGCTTTTTATAGAGTAATTGTGGATGCTTTTATATTGCTTGAGGGTAGTGAAAATATACTTTTGATGCTATTAAATTAGAATAAAATATAAATATATGTTGGATAGATAATATTTTACAAGTATTTATATTCTACAAATACTTATAAAATTTACATTATTACATTAAAAGTGTTATTTGGTCATTATTAAGGGTATATTTTACAAAAACAATTTATGTACATTTGTTTTTTTACCAGTTGAGCAATAATACATGTATAAAAATATTATTACAGAATTATAGAGACAAAATACAAAATTGCCGCAACATGCTATTGACTAAGT
Source organism: Achroia grisella (assembly GCF_030625045.1). Taxonomy (NCBI): domain Eukaryota; kingdom Metazoa; phylum Arthropoda; class Insecta; order Lepidoptera; family Pyralidae; genus Achroia; species Achroia grisella. The sequence goes on from NW_026712938.1 coordinate 1,681,003, forward strand.
TCCGTGGTGTACATATACATACTGAAATTCAGGACACTTTAGATAACATTTATAAAACTATGTTCAATTTTTCGGACACACATACAATTGAAGATGAAGAAATTGAAGTTCATGAAGAAGTGAAAAAAGAATTGATTCAAGAAGAATTCCAATGGTTTGTGTCTCGTCTCTAAACCCACTCACTTCAAGACCTTGTATACATTGGTATTATAGCAGATTAACATGCTCCAGGTTGTCTGTAAGAGATCGCTTTGAGCGATAAAGTTTCCTTTTGTTTTTATATTATTTATTTATTATTATTATCTTAATATAGATGTTCAGTCTGTCCTCCACATTATTAATGTTTTAATTCAAGAGTATGACTGTATATATGGGTGTTTTTATATAATATTTATAATGTATGTAATAACAAAGTAAATGTAATGCATTTGAACACTATGTGAATAATTTCTTTAGTATTGTTTATATTTTAAAGTTGTAAGCTTTTTATTATTTACAGGCTGTTGGAAGAATATGAGAAGGCACAAGCTGATACTGTGGACTGGTCCTTAGAACAGGAAAACAATGATCTGATTTGTCCAGTATGTCAAAAGTTCAACTGTACTCTACAGAATAAAATTCTGGCATGTTCAAACTGTCAAAGTACCATTAAAACAGAGAAATCTCTTGAGCAAATAAAATATCAAATCTTCAATATGCTAGAAAATCATAGTACAGCATGCAGTAATGAATTTCAATTTACTTTAGTTCCTGATTTAAATGAATCTCATAATATTTATCTTATTTGTGATAATTGTATGGAAATGCAAATGGTAGTATAATTCTAGAAATTATTTATGAATATCTAGCTGCTAATGTTCATAAAATAATGTGTGTGTGTGTTACTTAATTGTTAATTTAACTTAATATAGTTAATTTTGCATAGCAGAAGATTACATTACAAAATTAATAATATCTGGATTAAGATTTAAATTATAAATGTTTGAAAGTTTTACTGTTCATGTAACGTTATATTTCTGTAAACATTACTTATTGATAAAAAATGTGTATTAGGTAAAAAGTAGTAAACAAATGATTGAAATTATTATAGACAGATTATGAGCACTATACTACAAATTATTGCATTATGGTTGTAACTATTTGTAGTATTTTAGTCACATAACACTCTGTGTCAAACTGTACACAATTGCAGATTAACATGACTGTGATGTTGATTTTAATGTTAAGCCAAACTCTGTACAAAAATATCTGCACTGTACCAATAAATAATATAATAATTTATTTTTTATTCCTTTTCCCTATAGTGCATATTATAGAGGTACAACCAATTGCAATATAATAAATCTAGATAATAGTAGGTGCCATATTAATTCATAGCTTTATCTGTTGTCGTTTATAAATAAGAAATATACAAAGTCAGCAACTTACATTTATGTAAAATATAAATGGTAGGAACACCATTTATGTTTTACATAAGTCAAATGCATGTATGTAGTAAAAACCTACAAATTCGTGCCAAATGTTCGTGTTTTTCCCTCTATAGTTTTCACACTCGAACTCTTACCAGCTACCACCAATGAGTTATGCTATATATTAAAAGAAACGGCTTCAAAATCCGTTTCGTAAATTTAAAGATTTAAGCATACATAGGGACAGACAGCGACAGCGACTTTATTTTATACTATGTAATGATAATTATGCCTACTAGTAAATTAAATAGAAAGTATAGCTTTTATTATAAAGGCTGTACATTCCTGTTGTGTTTGAATATGCACTTTACTGTTATTTATTTATAATGATCTCGTTTGTAGGGGACACATGAGGAATAAATACTGTGAATTGAAACTCCAGTATACAAAATAAAAAATGACCTTTTAATTCAATTCATCAAGCATGGTAACAAGGTACATAATATATGTAAATTTATTATTTTGTCTGTGCAGACGAGGGACAGTCCTCGAGGTAATTTTAAAGCGGACTTTTTATTATTTCTAGAATATACGCGATACATATTTTAGTCCGTATCTGTTCGAGTAAGAAATATAAATAGAAAACAATACGACACACTATGGTAGACTGGAATTATTGTATACCAGCCTGAGATGTACAAAGCAATGAAAGTCCAAATTATATAACACTATACTACACACTACCGCACAAAGTAAAGTCACAAGCATATGTAAACACGTTGGTACATTGTCACAGTGGCAATAATGATACTACAAAGTTTTTACATATTAAGTAGCAATATTTTTAAATAAGGTACGAAACATCTTTACATACCATTATTATTATATGTATTACTCCCCTGACTGTACAATCCATGCTCTAATTTGCCATGTACTTATTCTACATAAATAGCAACTAACTAGAAAAACATAAATTACTAATAGTGTAACTGTTGTCAATCCAAAGGATTTCTATAGTGGATATCAATGGCGAAAAGTTGTGATGCTCTTCAATAGGTTAAATAGTGGGTTATCATATTGAATCAGTCGCAAGGCACCCGAAAATGAGCAATAACGGGGTACTACTTAACTTCAATCTATTCTCTAATGAACATGATGTCTCACATCTACCATTAGTTTCTATTCGTGTATGATACTCATTCAAATAGTGTAAGTAGATATTTTCATAATTTTTCTTCCATCATATATCAGAGTTATTATTGGTTTAATTGCCGAGTAATAATAATTATTAATAGCCATTTCAATTCATCCTCAGGATGTCGTAACATAGGACTAGAGGAAGAAGCACATCACACCACTGCAAGAGTAGAAAATCAAAAACACAACCCATATCAGACTGCTTTGACCAGCGTTGTAAACTAAGCCCTCTTATAGTGAGTGGATTTAATGGGTTGTTATGGTGTATTAGTGAGCGTTATAAATTATAATTCTAAGTATATAATTATGGTAAATTTATCCTAATTCGTGCTCTAATGCGACGGGCAGCTAAAGTACTTCGAGGACTAACCCTCGTCTGCGCAGGCCCTTATAGTCGGGGTTAGAACATTTTCTGTTACTGCGATTAATCCTACAAAAGATTAGACTAAACGGTAACTCGTATAAAATGTACATTAGTTATACGTAAGCAGTATAAAATAGTTTCATATTTCACAGACATTCATTTGAGAAAACTTTTATGTAGGTTTTATATGTAATTGCCAATGACAATTATACCATTACTCAGTCGATTAAGTATTTGTATCTGTATTTCAGAAAAGAAAACTACAACAATGTCTTAAATAATAATAAAGAAGACAAATCATTCCGTCGTAATGATTATAATTATTTTAAATTTATTACAATATATATTGATGTCTCATATTCCTTAATCCTGGCCACAAATTGATATATCCGTGTAAATTATTGCCTTTAATCATACATTTATCAATAGCATCATCTATCGTACTCAAGTGTTGACGTTATAATGTAACCAATAGGTCTCATACCCATTTCAATTGTACATATGGTTACTGAACAAGTTTGCTTGATAGCGAGCGCGGAACTCCTAAATTATCAACATGTTTTTTTCTTTGATTCATATAAATAGGTACCAGTAATTGCACCTATCATTCATATGCCTGATATTTAAATTTACCTATTTTATTTATATAAATATTTATATCAATTACTGATATATAACTTGCAGTATAGTTTTGTATAGGAAGAACGGAGATTTAATAAGTTAACATATAATAATGTATTCGATATATATCACTAAAACACATTAAATTGAATCTAAAAAAATATGTTATTGTCTGTGTGATTATCGCTCTAACTGCACCGGATACAATAGGTAAGTAGTCAATACGACTTGCGATAATAGAGTACATGTTATTCTTATGACTCTTGGTCGGTTCTTCAAGGCCATACATTAAGAATAGTTACCTGTTTACTAATTTATTATAACAATAATACAGTGCAAGCTAGGTGTTACTTAGAAAAAAATATTATAACAATATTTCATTAAGTATTATTAAACATCAAACTGGTTATGAATATTATCTAAAAAAAAAATATAACAATTATTTAGAAATATATTATTTTATTAGATTTAAAATTGTTATTGACATCAGAACGTTAGGAACAGGAGCTAAAGTTAGCTACTATTTGCCATAGTTTGTAATTAAGAACTATTTTAACATTATTCATTAGCTACAAATATAATGTTAGAACGATGCATTGATATTACAATGAAATTGATAATACAATGTAATTATTATTATCGAATAATATAATAATTATAACAGTAACTTAATTCAGATTTCTACCAGTATTTTTTTTCCATGTGTACTTATTGTTGTTGTACTTATTTAATTGAACTTAATTATTGACAGCATTGTGTCAGCTATAATTCTATTAAAAAATCTCAACGTTCTCATACCAATACTATTTTATGTAATAAATAATATAGAATCGTTTCATCATTATATTTCAATATTATATACATATATGTACCCAAATACATGAAAATTAATAAATATATTTGTATATTTGTGTTGGGATTAATTAGAAATAATTACATTTGTATACAAGTTTTGTCACTGCATATATATCATAAACCCGTTCTAGCAGTATTTTGGTGAACAAATATTAATCAAGGTTCATTCCATTGTATATATTTTAAAAATTATATGAAAAATCTATAAGTAACAAAAGAGAAACAAATGTATAATGAAAGAATTTTGGAAAACATTAATTTCATATAAGTTATACCCGGCCGGGCAAAATGTATTTCTGTCATATTATCTCTTTTATTCTTACACATCAGTGACGCAAAATACATTTTCACTAAACATTCAACAAAGGTCAGTCTTTCAATAAAATTATAAAGGAAATTCTGACGAAAATCTTACTGCAATGGAGGAGGGTTTCTCTCAACATGGATGTCAATCAAGATGTATTACTTTAGAGAGCCAAATTCAGCTAATATACGACATTTTTCGGATTATATAGGTCTTCGTATAATGCTAAGTGTTTAAAGGTTGGCAACCCTGTTTCTCAACACACCACTACCATGACGTTGTATAGGAGGCGGGAACTGCAAAATATGGTAGACTTGCACCAAAATCTCGCAATCATACATTAACTACAAATATCGCGACACTTTTGTGTTGAACGCCCGCCCTTAAGGCACACCTTAACGTATTATATTAGTTTGCGAGTCCTCGTTACGGATAAGAATCGTGAAAGTGCAACTTAAAAAAACAGAACATTTTCTCTTATTTGTTATATAGTACTGATATTGTCCCTGCATAAGCCAAGGAAATATCCCGGTAGATCCTACGCAATATTTATGTAATGCTCATCTACGTATTGTGGAATAAGTTAATGTCCACTTTAACTAAAAAAAAAGAAGAGCTGTAATCTAAGACTGCACCACAAATTAACAGCCGTCATACATTTACTGAAGCCATTTTCTTGTTGTGGTATTTTCTTTATATATATTTGTGATAGGTTGTATATATGAAGAGAGTATATTAATATAAACAAAAAAAAACATAATATCCTTATATTGGCAATGAAATCACAAGACAATTTAATAGAACATAAAGTAAAATTATGTGAAAACCCACAAAAATAAGAGAACATATAATATATATTGTTAGAATGAGATAAGCTAACTGCTATTTATCAAAGTTAAATCAACATGGACGAATTTTATATATAATTAGATATCACCATGGCATAATACTACTATGTTGAACTTACACTGCAACACATGTAAACAAACCAGAAAAATAACCATCTCTATATTTTCAACTTCTTACTTAAATGTGACATTCATTGCAATTCAATTAGTTTGTTTATATTATTCCGTTAATTTTGTTAAACATGACCATCGCGCTCTCCGTCAACTATCACATTCACGAAAATACAAAATTTGGAGTACTTATATTTTTTGTGGGAGCTATATGACGTAAAGTGCACATATTTAGAGCCATTGTCTATTAGTTTACATTGCGTTTCAGTGAAACTTAACACAGTATTGCTCTGATAAACTAGGTGTAGTCGAGCTTAAGCACATATACATATATTGCTTGTTCATATTCTTTACTTAAAACTGGTAACAAATAGTGTCAGCAGTTCCCACTCATTCCTGTTGTAAGATTACATAGTTTTCTATTATTCAATATCATCATAGTAAAACAGTAAAATTAACATTTACATAGGTAAACATTTATCTAAACTTTATAGATAGATTGGACAAATGATTTATACAATACAGTTTAATTCCTGATTTTTATGAACCACAACACTTATATTTTATGCGGATTATGTCGCGATATATTTAGAAACTGCATTTTAAAATTATAATTACAATATAAAATTATCGATTCATCATCACTAGTACAAATATAATTATTAAAACATATAATAGATAATTTTCAACAACCAAATAAGATCCGACATAAATATTACATATAATAACAGTAATTATGAATTAAACTAAAATATTAATATCAGATATAGCTCTGCACTGCATCTTCAATTAATTAGCACACAATACTCATCAATTTCTCAGTTTGGTACGGAGTACTAGTTACAATATTATAAGTATATACTATACTAGAAAGAGCGCAGCCGCACACTAAAAACAGTCCTTAATAATATAATATAAGGTATAATATACTATTACATAACGAGTGCATATAGTTATATATGTTATCAAATATTTACAGTATATTTCCATTAGTCTGTTAACAATGGAAGAATACTATAACTATATAAAAAAATAATATGCAATTTATAGACATTTAGTTTGTTTTTTTTATAGGAATAGACATCTCTGTCTCCGCTAGTGTGCGGCTGTATGCTATTAATGGATGAGGCTCACTGGATCAACGGTTTCATGGTACAACACCAATAATTAAAATGCAGTCGGATTTTCCAATAGACCTTCGTAACACAAATCCTCCAGCTCTAGTATTCACTAAGTTTAATAACATCATCATTAAACAAGGTTACTTGATTCTCCTATAGACTACATCTATCATTATTATATGTTACAAACAACTAACATTAATATGTTAGCAAATCTTTGATAAATATTTACGGATAAGTTAAACATAAAGCCGCTGACCCGGTCACCAAGTTAATTAACAATAATTATCCTAGATACGGTACTTACTATATAGGTAGACCTTGAACGTCCATAAGGTCTTCCTGTTGAGCATGCGAGTGCTGGTTGGCGGTGGATGGGGGCGGTCCCCCAAAAGTATGGTGGTGGTGAGGCCGCGGGCGTCGCGGTGACCGGGCTGTGATAACGCGAGGCTTATGGATTTCGTCCATCACAGAGGGCGCCACGTATGTGAAACCCTGCGCAATCATATGCATATGTTAAACTAAATGAAAACTTTTGTATACTGTAATGTAATTAGTATTGTAAATAATATAATATCTACGTATTATTTAGAATCGAAATAATACGTAGAATCGAAAATAAATAGAATCGACGGGCTTTTTTTACTACAGATTGCATGTTTTATTGAAATATGTATCTTTTTCGTCGTGCAAAGTATGCAGCATTGAACAAAGCCGAATCTTCTGGTTGTAGATAATTTTTTGTATGAGAACATTAATTAAGGTTATAGGTATACAAACATAGTAAAATTAAAATAAAAAAACCTCTTAGCAATGGAACCGCAATTGTCCAATAGAGAAAATATTGTACTTTATTTATTAAGAACCTATTCAAATTTATCAGAGTCCAAACCATAAGTTAGTTTAATGATATATGGTTTAAAATAGTATTATTTAACATTTGCAAGTAATTAATTACTTTAATTGAAATGAAATAATATATTACCTGAAACATTAAATTGGCACTTTCGCTAAGAGTATATTCATCTGGTGAATCAATGGGCGTTTGTAGCGTGAATCTCGTATCAAACTGTGAAACATCATCTTCACTTGCCTGGAATTTATAAATATTACAAGTGAGTGAATATGACTTCCGAAAAGCTGACTTCCGTACGATGTGTATCTTATAATACACAACCTAATTACAAAACCGCATGATAAAGAATTCTTTATACTTCATCATATTTTTATCCCACACTTTATTTCTGTATGCTCATGAATTATTTTAACTTTACATATGCGTACAATAATCCGATTAAGTTTTGTGATAACTATAGGATTACACGATATTATTGAATGTTAATATAATCAATAATAAATAAGTAAATATCCACCGTCCAGTGTCAGCGCCATTGAATCTCATATGAGGAACTTGTATTATAAGTACTAGATAATGGATAGACATTAAACATACTTAATTCATTTTTAACACATATACACAAATAATATAAACCAATACAACATAATCATGAATGTTTAAATATTGCGCGGGGTTGTTAAAGTTTCAAATCTGCAACCTTGGGTTGTTCAGTACCTATGCTTATCCTTTAAGGCACATTTACACGGACAGCCCATTATTTATTATTCAAAATGGATTCAAATATTTTATTATATAAATAAAAGAACAGTAATAATTTCATCACAAATAAGCTGTTATGTTTTGACAAAATTAATGTGAGACCCACTCGAGAGCAAGCATGAGTAATTTCAAAATTGATCTCACGCGCCACGTTGAAATTACTAAAACTATCATGAATGATATTTATTATTTTAGAATTCAGTTTAGGCAACTATCGCATAAAACATACAGGCATAAAAATACAGTAGAATTAAGAATCAACTCTTGATTATTTTTTGTCCTTATTTATAAATCGTAATTTAATTGAACAAATCAGCAATACCGATCTGATATACAAAAGACTCAGATTACTATTACATATTTACTACACTTACCAATCTGGGTTTTATTGGTGGTTCTAATCTGCGTGCAAACACATCATCCCACTGAACATGTTTGAAAAATGCATGATTTCGTACTGCAGTTGCACCAGCTGCTCCTAGACGCTGAGTCTCAGACCGCTTCATAAGACGGCGTATCAAATCGCGGGCATCTTGTGTGAGGTAAGCAGGCAGCATTAATTTTCCCTTAAGTATTTTTTCTATAGTTTTTGTACGATTATCACCAGTGAACGGGGGCTGAAAGACGAAACGTTTTTTTATGTAATTACAATAGCAAGCTGACGCTGAGCTGACATATCTAATGGAAAGTGGAAGCCATCGCCTGTATGGCCATCACCACGAACATCTTGTCATGACCGTGCATGCTGGCTCATGTTTTACCATCTCTGCGAACTAAGATGTCTTGCGCCCGTACCCTGGAATTTCACTGGCAAAACCCTCACACTAACCGAATCACAGCTTACAAAGCCAGCTAATATCTTAAATAAATCAACAGAAAAACCCTGCGTGAGTTTAGAGTTTAGACTTATACAAACGATTTTATACAAAGTCTGGTGATGTGAATGTATACTTTTTAAGTACCTAACCATAAAGTACTATAAGTTACTCATTAAATTTTATTAACTTATTCATAAATATATAAAAAATCACATACTTGACCAATAAGCATGTCGTACATCAAGGCACCCAAACTCCACCAATCAACAGCTTTTCCATGGCCACTTCTTGTTAATATTTCCGGTGCCCTACAATAATAAAAATATATTATTAAGTAAGGATTATTAAAGTAAATTTGACCATAACAGTCCATTAGTTGATCCTTCAATGGTCGCTAATTCGAACTTTTCTCAACACAAACATTTGTATACATGAACACCACTTTTTACTGGATATATATAAATAACCAGTCTGCGTAACATCGTCGGCGTCACCTAACAGAGAGAGAAAGATAATATAATAAGAGAAGAAAAAAATTTTTTTACTACTTTTTGCATCATGTTTTTTTTATTGATGCTCTTATTGATCGTGGCGTGATATGTTGTAGCCTACAGCTTTCTTAGATAAATGGGCTATAATATGGTTAAAACCAAAAAAACTCAACTCAACATAGTAGCTTTTAAGGTTAGTGTGTTTAATCAAATAAACAAGCCCTTCACCATTACAATATTACTAGATTTAGATTTCAGTGGTCAACACCATTGAATACGTCACTTATTTAAATATAAAATATTATTATATAGTTATGGCCACTTACATATATTCAATTGTACCGCAGAATGTGTGTGTTACAATTCCTTCTTGAATGTGTTCCTTACATAAACCAAAGTCTGTGAGTTTAACATGCCCTTGTGCATCCAATAACACATTTTCTGGTTTCAAATCGCGATAAATTATACCTAGGCTATGTAAGTGTTCAAGTGCTAGAATAATTTCAGACAAATAGAAGCTGCAACAAAAAATACACATATTAAACATATATATAACACACATTACAGCTATTTTTAATACTAATAAATTTCAGGATGTACAATTAATGATGAATGACCTAAATTATAATTTTACCAATGACTTCAAAAATATTTGCTTGAATTTGTTACCCTCAGGGGTACCACTTCTCTTTTAAATTATTTATAACATGTCGACAGTATTGACAATATGCTACCATATATTTTTATTTGAGTACTTACCACGCAGTATCTTCAAGGAATATGCCTTCTCTTTCAAGATGCATGAACAGTTCCCCACCACTCAAATATTCTAATATTAAGTATAATTTACCACCAGTTTGGAAAGCATAAACCAATTCCACTATGAAAGGGTGCTGGAAACAAAAAAGTGTAGAGATTGTAATACATATTACTATTGTAAATATTGGCCCAATCAGAAACAATATTTTATTTACAAGTCATTAAAAATTATGAGTAATTTGATATTTTTAGATATTAGCTTATATCTAAGGTTAAGTGGCATGTCATGTTAAAGAAATTTGTTTGTACATTTCAGATAATCATTTTATTTTGATACAGCATAGATTTCAATTTATATTTGGTATATCAAATAATTAATGAACAAATCACCTTAACAGCTTCTAATATATTTCTTTCAGCCTTAGTATGTGCAGTATCTTTCTGATTACGAACTATTGATGCCTTTTTAAGAACTTTCATAGCAAAGTGAGCTCCAGCATCTGCTCCTGTAATCTTGCGAACTTGAAATACTTTCCCATAACCACCTTTTCCTAAAACTTTCCTTAATTCAAAATCTTGTGGGCCGAGACGTTTGCACTGTCCCGGATTAACTGTGTCCTCCGACAGCTGTATGGTTTCAGAACCTTCTAATCTGAAAAGTTAAGGATAATATAAGTGATAGTATAGTCAAATTCTTTTCAAAACTCTATGCATTTAGATAAAAATATAAGGTACACTTACTCAACAATACTATTAACATGTAACTCTGGGTCACAATCCACCTGCAAAATAATATAATTATAATAAGTTTGTTAAAAACAAACAACAAAACAGTATGCATATACAGTTCCTGGTAACTTAAATGTTTAATTAAAAAATTTGAAGTCACAAACACAACACTTATCCTTTGTCATTTTAAATGTTAATACTAAATTGACTATAAAAAATATAGTTATGTTTCACTTTGTAAAATATAATTTGGATTTTACTCCTATTATTTTTAGAAATTATGTGTTATTAATCTACAATATACAAACACAAAACTATGCAATTTAAACATTACAATATAACTACAACTGGTGGATGATTCCCAGTACCAGTATAAATAATGTAATTATAACATTACTAAAATTTCTAGTATGTGTAGTATGTAATATATTATACATATATTTATTAAAAAAAAAAACAATTATTAATTTATTTATTGTTTTATTATGGAATGTTACAAATACTAGTATAATATTAGAATTATTAACAATTTGAACATAGTTCCGATTTTCACATGGATCACCAAATTTTTCAATTTATTTCTAAATTATTGACTTTCCTATACTCATAATTCTGATTGTGTATATATATGGAATGGAATCTTAACTTGAAAAACCAAAGTTTATTTGAGATGCTTCTAATTCAAAAATTCATAATCTTATGAATTCATAACAGTTATAAAATAGTTTTTTGGTAATAATTCTGCTTTCTTCCGTTGTATATTCTCAGATTAGTTCTTTCTAGGGCTTTCTTTATTTTTCATGTTTTATACCGAAAATCACAATTGTGCACATATTTTGGTTACTTTTCTAACATATGACCAACTTGTCTTTTCAACAGATACAATTTAACTGAAAATTTTGCTTTTACAATATAGTCTTACTTAGTCATGTCAATTCTTTTCTTTTAATGATTAGAATTCTTCAAAATGAATGCACCTAATTTGCTCTGAAGTTCCATGTTATCTAAATTTTACAGAATATTTTTCTGAAATTAGTTTCCTGAAATTTCAACAGAATACTAGAATTTCAAGTCTTGAGTAAAGTTGGATCCCGTAACTAACGCTGGTCACACACACCCTTGTCATTTGATTGTCAAATATATCTACTCTTGTTGCTAGTTTGTTTCATAACAAACTGTTCATATTAAGTAAGGATAGGTCTATGTAGAATAATTTAAATATTTGTGTTTAATTTTAAGAAATCAAATTTCTATGTGTGTGAAAATTTCTAAAATCAATATTCTTATTTTTGTTCCCAAATTCAATATCATTCGAAATCAGAATGGTTTCAGATTTCGCAATTAGTCTTTTGAAAAAAATATATGATATACAGTTTAATAATCAGTTCAAACCACTGTTTACTCTATTCAGAACCACACTAGAGAATTCTTTGCACATATAACAGTAAGAAATCTGTAGTATTTGTCTTTCGTTCTATATACCATCCATCAGATTCAACATTGGTTCTGATGATCTTTCTTTCATTTCTGATGATTGTTTCTGAATCTTGCCTTGTCTTCTTCAACACCAACAAAAGTAAATTTCACATCAGTTACAGCCAAATCTATGGACAACATTCTAAAACAATAATTTTAGATTATAAAAAAGGTTTCACAACAAAAGCATTAATAAATATAATGAAAAAATTGTATTATCTAATACTGAAACAAATACAGTAATTCCCCCTATAACAGGTACTCTTATAATGCATTTTCATATTATGTGGATTAATAATGCGAGGATTTCTCATATTACATTTCTGTACTGTAAAATGTATAATGATAGGTTCATGCTGATTTGTATTATACAGTTCATAATTAGTTTCTTTACTTTATATACATAAGGTTTTTATTTAGAATGTTCATAGTTTAGTTTTGATTTTAATAAAACTTAAATATTTTGTTCGTATATATATTGTATCCTATATATACAATTTAATTCCCCTTTAGCTTCTTGAAAAATTAAATGTGAATAATTTATATGTAAAATGTTATATGGGGTCGTAAAAACAAGTTATACAGAAATACTACTGCAACATGTTTTCCTATAAAAACTATGTACATATAAAACAAAAGTACTTACAATATCTACACACTAGGGATACTTTGGTACCTCATATTACTCCTAGATAAACAGGCGATTGATGAAATACAAAAGCTTGATCAAACATTATGATGAATCTGTATTCATAACACAGAATTCCACAAACAATAAACCGTGTTGGGATGGATATGCTGCACCCCATGTACGATACAAAAGTTCCAAAATAAATTCCAATTTATATTTATGGTAATTACATATAAAACGAAAATTACCATACAAATTCATTATAACTTCCAATAAAAATACCATTATATTTATCAGGTTTTAGGTTAGAATTAACAACATAATTTAACTTTTCATTACTTTAAATAAAAATACCTCATCTATTTCGATAATGTCGTCTTCGTCTGAATCTCCAACTGTAACACTATCCACATCTAAATCTAAATCGAAAACACCTGCCATATACGATGACATTTCAAGAATATCACATCAGCAAATGCACTCAGTTAGGTACGGAGTCTCAAAATGTGTATTAATACGATAATTAATGTTGTGTCAGTTAGACTTTGTATTCCAAAATGAAAAAATATTAAAATCAACAATTGAACTGAGGCATGCGATTATGTCACGAAACACATAAAAATATTCAGGAACGACAGTGTGGTGATAAAAATTCGAAAATTGTAATTAAAATTTGGATATGGTAGAAATAATACAGTTAGGGTTGCCATATCAAATATTTAATTTCAACTCTGAAACAATCCTGAAGATTCCATGGATGTTTCTCTGTAATTTTTTTATTTAATTGACTCAATTAGTAATAGTCGCTTAACATTGTACATGCACAAATTGTTTCTGTAATTAATGGAAATATGTCTTGCCGTCTTCCTCCAATAGAATTAATGTCAAGGTCAAATCAAGTCTCAATTATTTGTTTGGTTTATAAAATGTAGTGTATGCCACACTTATAGCATATTACTATTTTGATCATTTATCTTCTTGAATTCAACAATTAATAGTTTGATAATTTGTAGTAATATCCCTGTGTGATTTGTAAAGGAGTTTCAAAATAAAAACTGAAAGTAAATTCATGCCTACCTAAACATATTTAATAAGTAAATAATATAATATTTTTTTTTAATCAATATATTTATAAAATTTATAATTAAAACGAATATCATCTACATATTCAACTCTCCTTAGAATTATTTTCAACCATTGAAATTTTATTAATATAATGGCAAACTTAATTAATGAAAGAGAATGCCTTATAGTAATGTCACATTCCCGAATTACCTTTTATGATAAGTATATATACTTGAAACTAAAACTTTATATCGTAGAGATAAGAATCATATTTAAGCCTGTACAGAACTGCAAGCTTCTAATTCATGTACTTCATCTACTGTATTGTAGAATGGATGACAACTTTTGAGTAGTATATTCTTTGGATGACAATTTAACAATAATAAATATTGTTGATCTGTGCCAGTCTGTGCACTATTACGATGGAAAGGGTGTAAACATGAATTACTAATAGTTATAATATATACTTTCGTTACTTTTATACTTTTGAAGTGTGACTGAGAGTATAATAATTAATACAGGTTTATAGTAAATTAAGCCTTATATATAAAATGTGATAATAGTATTCCTTGTAGTAGTAATTTTATAGTTTTCGAAACCTTTCAATGGCTAGTGACAGCGAAAAAAGTTCTTGTAATATCTCCGATGATTCCTTGAAGAGTAATATGAAACATGGAAATGCAAGAAATATCGGTAAGCATTCTTCTATATACTAACCAGTATAATTATTGTATAATATAACTCATAACCTAGCTTTGTTTTGTTGTAATAATCAGTTTATTAAAAATTGTTTACTCCCTTGCATTACAGTATAATCAACCACAACGGTAAACAATTTAATCTAAATTTTTTTTTGCTTTCATGTTTAATGTTCTCATTTTCAATGTTTCCTCTGTTACATTGCTTATTTGTAGGTAATACCATGAAGATATAATAAAATATACATTTTAATTTACTAACTTATCTTCTGAGAAATCTTACTGTTGACTTACAATTTGCCTTAATTGTAAGTTGTAAGTAAAAAAGTGTTTTTTGATCACAAAGTAATTGTTGAAAATAAATATTGACATTTATTCTGCATGAATTTTTATACTAAACAGTGCCATAATGATGGACACTAAGATTAAACAAAAAAGTGCTAGTAATTAAAATATGTTTTTTATAGAGATGAACTAGCAGATTGGTTGGATACCGGATACAGGATATTCAGCCAACCATGTGACTGAATAGCCAGATATCCGGCGGAACTTAGCTAACTAATAAATTAATTTTCTTTCTATGACAGTCATTTACTATTGAGTGATTAAAATTTTAAACTAACTAATTTTTATCCTTAAGTAATACTAAGACTAACTAAATAAAGCAAATAATTATTAAAAAAAAATATTTTTATTACCCAGATTTTTTTTTTAATATGGCCGATGCCTATCCAGCCAAATAATAATTATCCAGTATTTGGTCGGTTAGTATTAAGGCCGTTGGATAGGCCGGATACCAGATAGTTACTGGATATCAATTTCATCTCTAGTCTTTTGCCTCTAATTTGTAGAGAACTTACTTTAATAAAATCAACATTTTAGCAAATGGGTTTAATAGTTAGTAGGTAGTTAAAAACCTAAAAATATATTATTTTTAGTATTTTTTTAACTAAGCAATTAGTTAGTAACAGTCAGTTAGTAATTGTCTATTACTAACTTGACTGTTACCAAACTCTGACATTAACATAGTTATCAATTTTTGTTTCTTAATTAATTTAAAGGGATATTGGAATATTAAGAAATACCAAAAAAGAATATGAAGCAATTTTTTTCTTTATTGGCAATGGGCTTGTGTTGCCTTATATGCAAATATTGCAAATTTTTATTAAATTAGGAATTTCATATGAAATTAAGCATACATTCTAAAACAGATGGGTTAAATGACAAATTTCCCATCCTTAGAATATATTTAAAAATATCATAAGCGGCAGTCACATATTTAAGCTTGTAGTTAAAATAAATTGAATTTACATAAGTATTGGAAAAGTTCAAAAAGAAAACAGCATTTTCTTTTAAATATAATTAACTGAACCTACAATCATAAAGCATCACTGAAACCTAATGTATAAAATCTTATTTTTTGTCAATTCTCAGAAGGAATAAAATTTATGACATTTATAAATTGCTCTTTAGGGATAAAATATTCATTAACCTTATGATGATTATGAGTTAATGAGCATTTTATACCTGAAAAACCTTACAGGAAAAACAGTGCCTTGTAGAAAGTACATGGTCTAGTGGTTTATTATCCCAAAGTACCTGATTTTGATTCTAACTGACAGTAATAACTTATTCTCTCCATTTATATTTCCAGTATTAGAAATATTAATAACAATCCAAATATCCTATCCAATCTAATAATCCTACCATGCATAGTGTGTGTGCCATGTAGATATGGTGGTAGGGTGAGCTTATGTTGGTTTCATTATGACATTAATAATTAGGAGTCTCTTACTACCCATATAATAGATGTAAAGGTATATTTGTGTGGAGAGTTAATGATATTGGTTTTGTACTTATATTAGTTTTTCTTTAGTGTATGGATGTTTTTTTTGTTTTGGGTTAAGGACTTTAAAATATAATGTTACCATGAGACGGGCCATACAATTGTTATGATATATAAATAAAATATTCTTGCTTACAAAATATCTCCCTCTACTTGTAATTGAGATGATAGATATGTCTATGTCTGTCCCCATGACACAACTTCCCTCATCAAATTTTATTATGATTCATTCAGTAGTTTAATTGTAAAAAGTAAGAACAGACTGACAGGTTTTTACTTTTTTGGAATTTATAATATTTATAATATGTATGTATAACCTATGGACTCCAAAAGTTTAATAGACAAATGAGAGCCTGCTTAAAGGACCGTCATCGAAATAGAACAATAATTGATAAGACTATTCTACAATTTTAACTATATATCCATGGTATTCAGACCTTGGATTGTTTGCTTGCCTGTCCCGAACAATATACTGTGAGAGTGGTATAGTCTGGGTATATATTTTGAGTAAGATTGTTCTGTCTGCTGCTTTTTCCTTATGTTGTAATATAGTGGCGCCACCTGTGTCAAAGTTTACGCCAATTTATTATACATTATGCATAGGAAAGTATGTAAAGCCTTTCTATTTACGATAAAAGTGGAAAAACGAAAAAAAATAGTTCTTAATATATAATTAAATATAATTTTCTTTTTATAATTAATATATCAATCTCATCTATGTCTTTTATGTCACTCGGTGTCAGACATGTCAATCGTGACATAAGCAAAATGACGCACCACATATTTCTGTTTACAATTGATATATAATATCATTTTGAGTTTTAACTTAAATATCTTTTTTATAATTTTCAATATACTGCTAATTCCACATGTTTTACTTAAATTAGATACCTTAAATGTTTAGACATGAATTTTGCTTTAGAAGAATGTACTACCGAAAAAATACCACTTGTGTTGGAGAATATCATCAAAACACTTATTGGTCGATCACAACCAAATGATTTATCACAAAAGGATTTATTTTTCATATTAATTATTACTCTTATGGTCGAAAATGGATTTATGCCTATCACAGATGAGTTTAAATGTATGGATATCAAGTCATACTTGGAGATGTTTTCTGGCCAAGAAGCTAAGTTCGTTCTGATGGGATTTCAGAATATTCCAGTAAAACTGATAATGTCGCCTTTGGGTGCTATGGTTCTGTTGAATGTAGTGATAAATGAGTTAAAAATAGATACATATTCCATTTGCTTGCCTGTGAGTCGCTATATCGTATCTGTACAGGCTTCTTCAATTCCAATGATGTTCAGAGATCTAAAACATCTCACATTTAATTTCAAGAATAAAATTATAGTTCCAGTAAAAAGTAAAATTATAAGCCACAGTGGGTATCCTAGTGCAAGTTTAATTGGACTACCTCAAGAAGTTTACTATAAGATTTTACTTTATTTACCTTTGAATGATATAATAAATGTTAGTAAAACATGTGGTAGATTACATATGTTGGGTACCAATGAATCTTTATGGCATGATATGATTAAAAGGGATTTCAATGAGCTCCAATCGGATAGACAGGACTGGAGAGCACTCTATAAAGATATTTTTATTTCAAAGGAAAATGATAAATTGAGACAATATAGACAAAATTATGAAAACAATTATTTAGATTTCACATTTAATAATAACATGTGGCATTTAACTTGACAATAATTATATTTAAAATAATATTTAATTACTTAGTGATATGTGCTTTAGTCACTAAGCAATTAGGAACAAAAATGGTTGTTACTAGTTAAAACTGCCACATTTTTAATAGATCCCTATTTGTACTTATTTGTATGCCTCTGAAATATATATATTTGAAATGCATAGATAATGTCAACTATTCCTCTTCAAACTGCACTTTATTCCTCTCAATGTATGGTTTTTGAGTGGGTTGAGGAATAGCACCCTTGCATATATGTATATATATATATATATAAAACAGTTGTTTCATCTGTTTCAAAAGAAATTATTGTTAAACCTATATCTAGAAGTATAAAGAATAGTCTTACTCATTGGGAAATTCATGGTAACAAAGTAGTAAAAAAATGTGGCAGCTGCACACATCTTATATTTCTAATTCACGAAGAAAGTAGCAAGTCATATGTAAATTATATAGAAAAAACATGTTTGTGTAGACTACACAAACATTTACACACAACTACACAAAAGTTTTTTCTATGTTTCTATGTTTTTTATATGTATGTATTTTTTATATGGTAGTGAGGAGTGGATCAAATATACAATACAATGTTGTAATAAAGAATATTTTGTATAGTTACAAAATGTTGGAATAGGTTTTAAAAAATCTATATGCATACTCTGTGATATTTATTATATTGACTAATAAATAATTATCCACTTGTAACTCAATGTTTCATTGCCAATTTTGAAAAGTTTCAAACCATTTATTAGGAAAACTTAATTATGGCGTAAAAATATCATGAATAAGATAGATTACATAGATAAACAAAAGTCCAGTAAGACTGGAAAATGTAATTATATTATGGATTAATCCATCAGGACATTTCAACCCAATATGAATAGGAATACTTGTTCTTTGTTATATTATTATGTTTATAAGATTTTTTTTTTACAAAACATGTGTATTCATCTAGATTGAACATTAAATTACAACATAGAAAGTCTTAAATGTTTTATGTTATGTAATATACATGTGTTGTAGTGCAGTAAAGCAAACTTTTAAATTTTCTTGTCTATGTATCTGTGCTAGCTGCATTATATTAGCTGAGTTGTCATAGTTTTTGACAAGTAAAGACAAAGAAAAGGTTCATACATTGTTATTTCCTTCATTGCTTTGACTATTCAAACTCTAACTCTAGGTTGAAAAGTAATGCTTTGACAAAATACTGACTTTCGATAATTTCATAAGGACTTTTAACATTGAAGCTATATATTTTTTATGTTCTTATGAAAATGCATCGTCATTGATTTTTTTCTTGTACAATAATAATCTACAGCTAAAGGCTATAACAGAATAACAGATAGGATTCAGATTTACTGCCCATACTGAGTTGTAAATCATTGTGTATTTATTACTATATCTATATTATTATTATATATATATATATATATATATATATATATATATATATATATATATATATATATATATATATATATATATATATCTATATATATATATATATATTATATTTTATTTATATTCATGTTATACCTAGAAATTGTTGCTTAGCATTATTACTTACGGATAAATAAAAAAATATTTCAATAGTAAAATTATTTAATTTTGTATTAGTTTTAGATTTACAAAAAATAATAAGATTGTTCGAATAATTATAATGTTAATATTTAGCAACCTTTTGTCCATTAATACATTGAAATATGTGGTTTTCATATAGGTAACAGTGCGGAAAAATTGAATACGGCTGTCGGCAAAGGAGGTCGTCACTTATCTATTCCATTTGATTCTACAACTGCTAACGGTGATTTAAGTGAGTATATTTCTAGTCACAAAGACTTACACTTGATATTATTATGAGACAACGTAATAGGAGTGTGTTAAAGTAATATGGTGTTTACTGTTTTCTAAAAAGTAGCCAAGATTTCCTTATTTATCTCTTCATGAACACAAGTATGGCAAATTCATCAAGAATTAACCACGATGGTTAAGGATAAGGAGGTTGATGGAAGCTCCGTTTGGAGGTCTATCTTATAAAATAAATTGTGAGCAATAGGTCAACTAGCACCATTAGTAAAAATTCTTTTCCTCCGTTATGTTAAGTTGCATTTTATATTTTTGTATTTTTTTTTTATATATAACAGTCCGACAACCCAATTTGCCGTCAAATAACATATTGTAGGATAGGTGGATGACTTGTTATACTCCACGTGCTTAAGACGATAATAACATACCTAAAGATTATAAAGCCTATGATAATCACAAATATTATTTGACTACTCTATCACCACCCGTATAATTCTACTCATTCAAAAGTTGATTCGAGGAAATGCCCATTTATGTAGTTTAATAGTTACTATTAACTGTTAAGGGAATAGGCACATTCGATACTGATGGTGCTAATCGGTAACCGTCGCATCTATATATATATATATTTTTTTTTTATTTCTCTATCTATATATATATCACGACGGACATCACCTTATCACCATGCACTATCACGATATCGTGATGCCCGTGTTACCAAACATGCGTTGCCATTCCGTAGGACAATGGTGTCATGCAACTTATGCTGTAATTTCACTCCAGCAATCGACACAGCTTACAAAGTAAAAACGCTGAAATAAGTGAAACTGATTTAACAACACAGGCGACTTTCTACAAAGTCTAACTCGGTATAAATCAAAATGTAAATTAATAGATATCCATGGATTGATTCTGATTAGAGTAGCTGTGGCTTGATTATCTGGAAAGGATGAATTACAAAAGAGTGATGCAAGATTTATGGAACAATACTATATGAACGGTTGTTCGAAAAAAAAACTACGTCTAAATTCAACGACGATATGTAGGAGTAATTGGGTACCTTAGATCTCTACCTGGATCGTAAGTAGGCAAGTAGTAATTATTAATATTATTATTCTACCTAACTACTTGTCTATGGACGAGGCACAATGTGAGAATCGATTCATTGCAAATCGTCTCGAAAATTAATTAACAGGTGCTTGATAGTGTATAGCATTGTTCTGTTATCATAAAGTTAATAATTAGAGCTTCATGTAACTGATTTTCGTTATTATTATTATGAATACTTAATTAGTTGTGTATTACAATATTAATAAATAAAGATCTACAACAGTCTACAGAAAGGTCATCTAGATATAGTGTGGCGATAATTTTCCCGTAAACGTTTGATTATTTATTAGTTATTGTTATAACTGCATTTAACGCGCATCGGTTACCCTCATAGGTTACATGTAATGCTTGTATTACGTCCAACCGCATAACATTACATTAACACCACGTTACACATATCGCAACGCAGCACAATAGATAGATAAGTGAAATGGTGATTACTCTAGTGCATGTATTTTTAATTTTAATTGTGTACGTATTTGTTTAGAGTTTTATTTCTGATTCTCTACATTTTAATACAACAATTATGAATGCTGGCTAGTAAGAATGACTCGTGTAGGAAACGGAATACGTATATTATCGTACGTAGGGGGAAAGAGCGTTGTGTCGGGCGTAACGCTGAATACAGGGGATCGGAGGGCACCGAGCTCGAATTAGGATGGGCGAGGGGTGCGCGCGTGAGATGCGCCGCGCAGCCTCTGTTCATTTTCCCGACATTGTGGCGCCACGCCGCCATCGCCGAGTTGATGCTAGTTTTGTGAGGTGGACGCCACGCTAACTGTGCTACGTAGATGTAGGCCCCGTGCCGAGAGCTTATGTGCTAATGGCCTGGTGTAGGTGAGCGGCCGTGGAGGGCCCTCGGGCGCCGCGTGACAGACCGCCGTGGCGGTGCTACGGACCCATGCTTACCCACAGCCGATCTGACGGCGATTTTCCCATTTACGCTAGAGGTGAGAGCATCCTCTTTCTGTGTTGTCGTTGTGAATTAGTGACCCCAAGCATGATTTATTGAAATAGGTGTGTATATGGTATTTATGTATAGCGATACATAATGTTGGTAGGCACCTATTAGACGCCAGTTAACAACAGCACACTGATTGATTAATCTCAGAGTTAATGTGATGCTGTCATACGGCCTCTTTATTTAATTAGACTGAAGTGTTCATATTGTAATATGTAATCTAAACTTTAGCGTAGTTTACTGTATCATAAAACATAAATGTTCTAACTAAAGTACGTACTAAATTCTTAACACAATATTATATTAGAATTACACAAATTAGTATATCATAGATTCGTTTTTTTCAATGTTTAAATTAATGAAATTCTAATACAAGCTTTTTAAATTATCTCGTCTTACTTTTAATGTAAAATTATAAAGGTAGGTGATACTTTTGACTTCAGGCTTCGCTGCATGCATTTAACGGTACGTAGGTTTCAGGCATAAAAACATGGTCCGTTTATTTTCTAGGGCAATAGGTATCTATTAATAAGTACAAGCTCCACGGTTAATCTCACAGCGGCCGCTTCATCCACATAAAATCATATCGGAGCACTGTGATCATTCAAGCAGGCACTATATAATATTTTTTATTTCACTTTGACATTCAATAAACCGGTCAAGTGTACTTACTTTTTCCACGTGTATTATATTTTACTAGTTTATGTTGTATTTTCTTTACGTGCCAGGCAACAATCGTTGTATAGCATCTGTACTTGTGTTTTTATTATTGCAACAGAATAAAGATACCAATTTAACATTATTAGTTGTAGTCTTCTAAAGTAGCATTTATTTCGTTGCTATCGTATATACATATCTGAAATATACTGTTTTGTTAATTGTTGCTAAAAGTATGCCTTTTAATAACCTTGTGTATGGTGATTACTTAACATATTCAAGGATCAGGCGTAGTACAAAAATAATTTGATAAGCTATATTGTTATTATCAGTCGCGTGGTATCTTATCTCTTTAAAGTTTATATGTAATGAAATGTCTTAGTTATAAATCGCGTTGAATTCAATGTGGACATAAAATTTGTTCAAATAATGTGAAATTCACGGAATTGTAATGCCAAAGTGTTCGTGTAG
Source organism: Achroia grisella (assembly GCF_030625045.1). Lineage (NCBI taxonomy): Eukaryota > Metazoa > Arthropoda > Insecta > Lepidoptera > Pyralidae > Achroia > Achroia grisella. Next base: position 1,704,677 of record NW_026712938.1, read on the forward strand.
TGAGAAAATGGATGGTTTATTTCAAAATAGAAAAAATAAACGTAGGCCTATAGACGATGATACTAGGAGCGAAAGTGGAGCATTAGATGCTGGTGAAGAATTCTGTAAGTTATCTAATTTTATGCGTCACCGTTTCAGATATATACCAATATCTTAGTTAATTGTATTAAAAGTATATCAAGTGATTTTAGAATTATTTAGGGAATTAAGCAATAGTAAGAAACTTGTGTCCTAGGATTTATGTACCGCAAATAAATTATGGAATAATCCATTAAAAATGTTAATATATATTAGCATCCATATTGTTTCACAACAGTTGTACCTACAGGTATATACAAATAGTTCCGGCTCAACGTTAGTTATGTACTAAAACTAAAAATATACTCTTGTTGTACATTGCATAACATAATGTAAACTATGCTACACAAAAATGTCATTTTCAATTTTTAAATGAACCCCGTCATGTAGTTTCTGCCTCGTTAACTAGGACTATGAAAAAATGTAGAGTAGGTTATACTAGGACTATTAAAAAACCGACTACATCGGCCATTTTGTAGGAAAGTAAGCTATATTTTCATTGAATATGAAAAAAAAAAACTATTCCATATTTATAATAAGACAGTATTAGTGGTTACTGAGTGTAAAGGTTTAATTTTTCATGTCATAGTGGTCGAAAATTTGATCGCATTTGTACTAGGAATTGGGAGATTTGTTCTTGGACAATATTTTGTGCATCGAGGGTCATCAGATGTTAAATCGATATAAGTTGATTTCACGAGTCCGGCGCGGTCCACTGTTATGCTTTTGCTGCGCCATGTTCGCTCTTGCGTGTCTTTTAAGGAGTTATATGTATATTAGATACAGCAATAGAAATTGAGAAGGTTCCTTCAGTTTCATATTTCATCGCATTTAAAGAAAAGATTTGATGGTTTTAAACACAGATTAATTATATACTATCTGGGTTATCACATTTTTCATAATCAATGAGTACAAAAACGTTATGAGTCGTAGGCTAATGATAAGTATTACGATTGTATTTTAAAATAATGTTATATATACTTAATTGATTTTAAATAGTTTTAATCCCTTTGTATTGGGATTTACAAATAAAATTATTACAAAGCAACACAAGGAATATCAGGAATTAAGGACAGTACTTATATTTTTATAGCAATCTGTAACTATTTTAATTTCATAATTTCAATATTAGACTACGAATGATTCACTTTTTTTTTCGATTATACGCGTGTGTATAAAAAAAAGTAATATTGTACATTGCGGTTAACTAAAACTATTAAACTATATATAATATACCACTTTTGTATTATAGAAAGATTTGTTAAGTTTAGATAAAACGTCTCTAATTGCAGAACATTTATAAAGAAGTATTCTTCTTTATAAAATTTCTGCTTTTCTTACCAGGGAAAAGTAATATGTTTATAAGATACTAAATATTCAAAATTTTTTGGTTAACCATATAATATATGAAAGAAAGTCATTTTATATTGTTTTTACCATCCTAATTTTATTTAATACTACATAAATATCTATATTGCAGCTAAATCTCTCTCTTCTTCTTTATATTATATATCTCAATTTGTATCTTCTATCTAATAAAGACTATATTGCAGGATAATGTAATTGCGCATAATTTAGTTTATATAGTTAAATAATTATATATATTATATCTCATCTGACTACACCACGTAGAATACAATTTATGTTACTTGCTTATCTTGATTTTATTTATAGGTGTATGAATTTTTAAAATCAGTAAAATCTTTGAGGATGGCGATTAATATTTTTATAATAAATAACATACTTATAGACAATAAATTTAGTGACGTTTTCACGTTTAACCTATAATTATACAATTGTATAATTATAATAATTATACTGATAAGATTAGATTAAATATTTTTTTCTCAGTAATATATTTTATCGTATCGTATTTGAACTGATTTGTTATATATGGGATATCTGTTGGAAACTATTTTATATACATTTTTATTGTCTATATTTTTTATAATATTATATTGTTTTTATATGACATAAGTCAATTTAATACAAAAATATTCTACAACTACAACGGTGCCGTTTTACTTTTTGCTCGTCATCTTGATCTCCATCCTTCACAATATCTATAAAGTATACTCGTACCAATGAATTAGATGCATATAGAAAATTGAAAATTTGTTATCAGAAACTCGTTACAATATTTTAATTTTATAGTCAACGCCACATATGCAATGCACTAAGATTGATTGTTGTAAACTAAAAATTAAAAGTGGTCTGAAAATAGATTTTTTCCGGTACCCTTTTGGGCAAGGGGTCGTCAGATATAACTCTGTTTAGTTATTCTTTTACCTAAGGAGAACTTACCTAATTTTCTTGACGTAATTACCAGTACGCACAAGAAGCCCGTTAGATATAATTGCGTTTACTTCTACATTAAGATTATCATGATCTACATAATCGAAAGTGGTATGTCACTGGAAACTATTCATACTTATTTAAAAACACAAACAGGACCCCAGATTGGAAAACAAAAAATAAACAGTGAATCTCTACAGGTAGTATTTTTAATCTGTATGCATCGCGATGGCGTGGTATCTCACATTTAATCGTTTAGGGTCTTATAGTTATTTGTTATTAGTTATTTGTAGAAGTGGCCATTGTATGTTCATATACACTATTGGCTTCGGTCGTTGCAGTAGTGCACCTGCTCAGAAGGTGCAGGTTTTATGTCACCGATGGATCGATCGCACGTTTAAAAATACTGGACATAGGTAAAACCCGTATCTTACATAGTTACCCATACTATATGTAAAATCGATTTTAGTTTGCAGCAGGCTTGTATATTTCCATAAAACATTGACATCTGACTTGACATTGATATTGTAATATACTAGCGAAGCGACACAAATTAACAAAAATTAACTTATGTGTATCAATATCAACATCATATATCATAATAATTATTAATTTCTAACCTAATCTATTCACCGGCCCTTTATAGCGCCTTCAGAATAAAACAAAATATTTAGTGAGAATATACATTATTAAAATTGGCTCTACTCTATTCCAATAGGCACTAATAATAAAAAAAAAAAAACAAATTCTTATTAAAAATATTTGTGCTTACATGAATAAGCACTCACTAAATGGAAATACGTGTTACGTTTATTCAAATGTTTTAACTACAGATAACTCCACATTTTATATTCATTTGAACTCCTCGTTTAAAATAATTCATTCAATCGTAATAATCGATTCATCATTATATGTTATTAATAATAAGTAATGATAACGAATAAAGGCACATTTTTTAAATAATAAATAATACATTATTATATATATTTTGTGCTATATAAAGTAATAAAAATTATTTTAATTTTAATACAATTAATGTTATATTTTATTGTTACCTTTGCCATCACTAGACTTTTTGTTTATTATTACTCTTTTTTTTTAATTTGTATTGGAGCCTACTCTGTTTTTAGTATTGCATTTACGTTTTTAATATTTTACAAGTCTTAAAATTTTACAAACTATATAGGTAGTACCCGCTTCTCAGTATTATTTGTTATTTTACCCAAAAAGGACATTCTGAATTAAATCTGTGTTTCTTTGGGTGCAGTAAGTTTATGACGGGAGACGGCGATATATGAGTAGGTACATCAGTATTCATCAGCTTCAATTCTGAACAAATATTAATAATTCTTTAGCGAACAAACATCTTTCTGTTATTGCTATAAGGCAATCAAGAGTATAAACTTTGAGTGATTCCATGAAAATATCGTACATAAACTAAACTTGAGTGTCAAACATCAATATTAATTAAAATTCTTAAAAGGTAATAATAATGGTACAACCTTGCCACTGTCATTAACTATTGCCTTCGTGATCTCGTGACTACAAAACAAATCAAGTAAAACAATTGATAGAATCCAGTTTGGCGCCGCTTGCTCGGTTGTTGTGTCGGAACTCGGACGCGTTGACGAGACATGGGATACTCGCCAGTCGGCTCGCCACGGTTCGACGAGGCGAGTCGAGTGCATTTCAACATGCAAGAGGGACAAAGGCAGGCGGGCCCCCACCCAGCCCCGCGCAGACGTCAGCCCGCACGCCACCAGTCCACCGCTGTGCGTCTGTCGCGGCGCAGGCACTTTGATATGAATATTTCGTAGTGTATTTTCTCGTGTCGGCATCGCGTGTGCCTTTTACTGGTGTAAATTGTCAGTGTTTTTGTGGTGATTATATACCAAAGATGATGTGCATGCAACATGGCGTTGCGTAGTTGACATGTCGTTGAGCGCGCCCGTCCAGGCGGTGCGCGGGACTAGGACCGGTAGCCTCGACCAACTGGATTTCCAGGAGCGCAGGCAGCTCATTGCGAGCTCGTTGTCTCTTACAGACTTCTTGCATGTTGGGGCTAAGGAGGTTGCAGCTGTTGCCGGTCAGTACCCTATAGCTTAGCTATAACTCTTTTCAGTCTCGTCACACGCCTAGCCACATTCCTAACAATAGGTTTGCGAAATGAGGCTTTGTTCACGCCGTTCGACATTTAAAACTTCTCTACTAATGATTATCAGGCCTGGTTAGAATCTAATTGCGTTTTAAAAATATTACGTTTAGTGACAGAAATATTATCATTAATCTTCATCTTGTATATCATGATTATAATAATTGTCAATGTAAACATGATTTGGGCTATCATCGAGATAATAATAAAGCCTTGTTACTTAGATGTGTTATCGAACTTTATGTCCTTTTCTTAACTGGATAAGTAGATAATACTGAATTACATATATCTGAACTTACTTTTTAAATTTACAATGATACACTAAAGTACATGATATAAACGTGTGACGAGGTGGCTTGTGATTCCATATTACTTACTACACGTGACCGGAAACGGTAAACGATTATTATAGGTACGTACAGGGTTAGTCGGGTAAGCTGCCCACATAAACGAAGTCGCAGGAAAAGTTTATTTTGTAAATGCCTCCAACGGTATTTCTTTATTAATTCTAACACGGTTAATAAAATGACCTTATAGTTAAAGTTGAACTCAAAGTAACCTTCGACGAGGCCAGCAACCAACGTGTTTGAATTGAATATACAATTATTACCGTATCTTTCTCAGGTATAATCTTAATTGTCAGTACAAATTAAAACCAGTACAATAAAAAAATCTTTAGTTTAGTAAAAAATCTCAAAATAGGTTTATTTTGAGATTTTTTACTAAACATTGTACTGGTTTTAATTTGTCATAGTCTAATGACGGTTGTCATTAGACTATAAATTCACATTTTGTGTCTTTCTGTATAACTTTTCATTTTACGATTGTGATATGATATGACTAAAAAGTCTTTCAAAAGTTTACAAAGAAAAAAATCAAAAATATTTATTGCTGCAGTGTTAGTTTTACCTCTTAAATTGTTCACGATATTATAAAATACTGTATGTATTGCTTATTGTAATTTCGTGAAAAGAAACATGTTTTTTTTATCTCCGAACAAAGGAATAAATAGACCATGATTTTCCCCACGTTTTCACTTAATTATATCACTACTGAAAGCGAAAAGTCTATTGACGAAGACAATGGTCTGCTTATCTCATCATACTTCATATTTCCACATTAATATAGCACCATGGTTGAACCCGTAAGACATCAACAAGATTAATTTGTATATATTTCTTTTGATTTCTATTTGCATTATACAGTAGTAGTTACTTTACATTAGTTAGTACAAACATTAACCGCTGTGTAAGATTTTTTGGCAATGGACGCATTTATTTCCATAGTTACTGAGCACCAGAACGAGACAAACAATACTTTCGTATGCGTGATATTATCTCCCGCATATTATTCATGGCCTGATGATGTCATTCGCTCTGTTTTTGCTGACACAGCCATTTATGAATATAACTGTAAAATATTGTCACAACACAACATTAAAGCTTTTATTTTCATTCATTCCAAGTCATAGAGTCTCATATTCTACGGTAGGCCGTTAGGCAGAACTTAGTGGTATTGTGGTGACTAATGTTCAGTTAAATGTCAATTTATGATTTTCATCACTAAAATATTTTTTTATTTTATCATTGTAAATTATAAGATGAAGGACTTGGTACCTCAAACAGGATTATACTTAGGTATATTATGTACCAGAGAACGGTGTATAACGTAAAAATGCAATAAATAGAAATTAATTATTTTTTTATTTTTAGAGCTGTAAGTTCACTATACTTACTGAAATACATTATTTAAATTGTTTACTTCGTTGTTCTTATGTTTTAATTCATCGGAAAATTTTGTACTACGGAATAAATCTTAACGGTTCTAAATTATTACTATGATTTCATCTATTGAAGTTGCTTTTATAAATAATTGCCTGTTGCATGGGCCTACGTAAAATTAGCTATATTGCTTCCTCGACGTGAATCTTGATTGTAAATTACTATATAGGAAATTATTGCCAGGAGTAAATCGATATAGAGATTATTGATCTTAGGCAGTCTAAGTGCAAAAAATATTCATTTCGTAGCGTATTCCTTGCATTCTGATCTCCGATCTCTCGTTGGCTTATTTTTTTTTAAATGCTTATATATGTTTATCAAACAGTAATTAACAGCACGCCTGCTGAGGTATAATGTAAATTGTAAAATTAAATCTATCTTTAAACTTCATTAAATATGAAGTCATATGAATCGGTTATCGAAATTTGATAGTAATAATTAAAAAAGTACATAACAATTCATCTTTTCAAGCCGGTTCATCTAACACTCCATAAAGCTATTACATTTGAGACTCAGGGATATCACAAGGACAACATAGAAAAATCTTCACGAATGCAGTCGAGCAACGAAAAATTCTCTAGAAAAGTTATTTAAATGCTTATAAAAACATTAAAATAATTAAATATGTATAAGCACAACATAACAATTTAACAAACAGGGAAAGAATCAAAATATGCAGAATTAGTATAACTGCATTTTTTGATTCTTCAAATTTGTTCGATTAAGGATTAACCGCAACGTTCGCGGTAAATATGCTACGCTCTCTTGATAGATTGTCATCTTCATTTTTTATAATGACCTTGATAACGAATGTTATTTTATAGTGCGTCAGATAAGCAGTAAATGTTCTATTTATACTTACTTCTACTACTAATGAAATATTCGGGTTTTAGAATCGGTCCCGTCACGCCCGTGCTACTATTGGCCCGCTTTAATTGAAGTCAACAATGGTAGGTACTATATGTCGAATGCGTTGTAATTGTGTCTTGTAATTTCATTGTAAGTAGTTGCAGTTAGTTCAATAATTATATTTATTTATTGTTGTATTCCTAGTGCAATCTTTATTATCAGTACTTAGTTTATTCTATTAGCTTGTAAATAGATTGTTTATGTCAACCTTAAACTCTTCTAATCTTCTCTGCAGTGCGACGTTAGTAGGTACTCATATGGTGTGCATGAGGAGCATAGTAATAATATTTGTTGCGCAATGATGTTTATGACAATGATTCATCAAGGATTAACATTCATTCATTGCATTCCTAGGTGCGCAGGCCCTTGTATTTAGTTACGAGGTACATAAATGTTTAATCACTTTTGTATTTTAGAGACGTAAGCGCATTTAGTAATCAAGTTTTTTTATTTGGGCGTCTATGTATATATATTTACATGGTATTTAGATTTTTTCGTTCTTCACCAAATCTGCGTGTTTAGGATTTGATAGTATTGATTGATGTTTGTACATACTTAAATTATAATGTTGAATGTTAATTTTTAAGATATAAAAAATCCCTCACGTCATAAATTCTCAATATCTACTTACATATAGGTATTGAGAATTTATGACACTGTTACTCATCGAGACTGAATTTTAGAGAAACAAATATCCTCCCACAGCTTCTCCTAGTTTCAGAATAAAGCGGAATTAGCTTCAGATACGGCAGAATTGTAAAGCTCGATGCTTTTTAACAGAATTTGTGACAAATATTTTGTAAAAAATAGTATTTTAGGTTTTGTGAAATAATTAAGTATGATTTTATACACAATTCTGGGAGTTCTGTTCGTATTATGTATCCCTAATAAAATTTATTATGTTGAATATACTTTCTTAGTTGAATTGAAAATGAGCGATTTTTACTATCTCTGGAGGAAACGCATAATTTTGTTTTTACAAAATATTCATATCTTAAAACGACGCACAAAGCAAAGATTATTTTATTTTTATCCCACAAAACTGGCCATATTCAGTGTTGACAATCGTATTTTTAAGTCAAGCAGGACTTCATATAAAATACAGAGGTCGCCTTCTTCAATACATGTATCAGCATATTTTCAAATTAAGAATACATGTCAAATACAAGTACTTGGAATAAAATACATGTAGTAAGTGAAAGAATAATCTTTAAATAACGGTCATGGTCTTGTGTGTTCTTAGTTCTTAGTGTGTTGGTGGGCTCCATTGATAATAGTGAACTCACCGTCTATGAATCATCTTTCATTTAATATTTTTTGACTGTTTCCATTTGATGTTTTGTTCTTCTAATTCATTGACTGCAACAACACATCTGTAATTAGTAGATATCAAATACGCCAACACGAGCGATTATTTTGAATTATGTACACCGAATCATGTATCACGCCTACTTGCTAACTACGAATAAGAATTCCAATTATGAATAGTAAATTGCAAAATTATCACGCTAATGTGCAAGATATGTGTTAAGAAATCATTAATAGTATTTGTTTTGTTTTGTTTGTCATGTAGGGTACTTACTAGTGCGTCTTATCTTGTCGACTTGTTTTCTGTCTGAATCAGTCTTCTTGATTACATACCTATTTTATCTCTAATATTTGGACACCTTAAAATGCACATAGATAACGTAATGGTTGAGTGGATGTGCGTAATGTGGTTCGTCTTGGTGGAAATACGTCAATAAATATTTTGTTTAAAATAAGTCACCTTTGAAAAATGTTGCGATCATTTTAGACATTACACTGCTTAATATACTCGTACATTGTTCTATCTAATATAGGGTATACGTTCACTAGGTACGTACATATATGTATAGACATGACTACATACGTAATTGAGGCTTTTCATCGAAACATGGAAACTTTAGATTTTGAAATATGTATTGTCTATGGGCAGAATAGTTTTTGATGTATGTACCCGAGGCTTCCGTGATTTATTTCATACGTGATGTTTATGTAGTATGTTTTCGTATTCCACTGTATACTTATTTTGTACTATATTTAATATGATAACATCTAGCTGTTTAGTACCATAATCTACAACTATAATTACTTAATATAACCAAATTACGTTCGAACACTAAAAATTCAGGGATACATAAAAATAGATCATATGTATAGACATTGAGATGAGAAAGTCTTCTGTTTCGTAGGTATGTATGTAGGTAGTTTCCTGCTGGTATTGTGATAGTCACGGACAGTTCTTCACAATAGACTCTCGACGTAATGGGGCCATTGATTGTGTGTATGTATGACACATGTGTGAGTGCAATAGGGTACCGATTTCTGTCACCATTATCTGTATTGATGTAGAGCTGTCTTTCATCGCATTCTTTGTGCCAATAGCCAACCTTCTTATTTTTTTTCGATATTGATAACTTTGAGTAAGCTTCTACACTACAACTACAAATAATAATTGTGAAATAATTTTGAGTGTAATTCATTCATTTAATTATTACATGGACTTTAAAAAATCTGTGAAAACAGTGTGCGTATATTGCCTGTAAGAAAAATAATAAGAATAATTATTTAATAAGAGGCTGTCTTTGCCTAATCATTAAAATGTAGATAGGTCTATTAAAAATCTTGTCTCCAGATAAAAGGCAAACAGTAAGAAGTGCGAAGTTTTACACGTTTAATCTTGAAACGACATTGGAACGTGACGTTTACTTTTGTTTGCGTTTAAAAATACAGTAAAACGGACTATTTTTAAAACAAGGATTGAAATGTTTGATTTAAATTAATGTTGAAATTATATTCAAGAGTATATGTATTGTAAGACAGGATCTTTCATAAGGTTATAAACTAGAATGAATGAATTTAAACAACATTCATATATTTTTTATTGTGATTTGATATGTAACAACTTATTTTTTGTGTTGGTTACAGCAAAAAAACAAAATGGCTCAACAGTGCGCACGAACAGCCTGGGCTCTGGCGCGCGGACACCACCCGCAGAACGGACGAAATCCAAGTTCTCGGCGTTCGGTAGACTTTTTAAACCATGGAAGTGGAAACGGAAAAAGAAATCTGAAAAATTTGAAGCTGCATCTAGAAGTAAGTACTATATATCAAAACTGTTATACAAACCTATTACACCTACAAGATAACGAACCACGGAATAATGAATTAGACATTTTAATAACGTATATCATTCTTTGATCTTTAATGTAGTGGAGTTGAAATATTTTGAGGAATAATCTTAACATAGTATGTATCGATTAGAATATTCACAGTGTAAACATAACACATATGCTGAGAATAGCTGTCACAGAAATTTAAACATGTTATTGAATTAATTTTCTTTCTTTTAATTCGAATTATGTTATATGTTACCTATACCGTAAAGTGTTATATGTTTTAATGATTCTGTATATTTTTTGCAATACATTCAAAATTTACATAATATTATGTACATACGTACCTAAATTATTCGTATATATTTGTTTGTGTACCACTATGGTACCATCTTTATTTCTAAAGAATATCACATAAGAATTTAATACTCATTACTTTTAAAGAATATTTATGCTTGTTATGCGGGATATGCAAATACTACATATTACTGTACTACATTTCAAAGACATTAAATAAATATTATTTTACTTTTTGTTATGTTTGAGAGAAATTTTATGTTTATCTCTTTAGTGATTTCTTAAAGTACATATGTCGACATTAAGTATTGGTGATACAAATGTTAAAGATTTAAGTTAAATTTGTTTCTTTTCTACCAAGAGATTGAGAAACAGATCATGTACTAAATGTATGTTTTTTTATTATTTGCAGCCCTAGAAAGAAAGATATCCGTCCGGGCAAATAGAGATGAGTTGGTGCAGAAGGGAATCCTGCTGCCCGAGAGTCCAGTTACGCCTGTCCCTGAAGCCAGTAAGATTTGTTGGGCACCTACACGCCGTCTGTCTTTATCGTATCGACTTACATTCGTAACCACAGCGCAACATAATTAATATATATAATGACATGAGTTATTGACTGTTATAATATAACATGTCAATGGCCTCATCATACTATTTATAATTTATAAATAATAGTACATTTATTATTTTATCTCTTATATATATTCGAAACAATATATATTGTTTCGAAGTACATAAGTTAGGTTGAGAGTGAAAATAACAAATAAATTTTATTGTCTAGTTTGTAAAGTTAATGGTTAAATGTAGTAACTAGTATTTATGAAATATATTAAATTAATTAAAATAATAATAATTGATCGTTCAAAATTAGAATAATCATGCTAATATTATAAATGTGACAGTGTCTGCTTGTTACCTTTTCATGTATTCAAACAGTTGAACGATTTTAGTGTAATATTTACGAAGGTTTCTCTTTTTAAAAACATATTAATACGCTAAGTTCTATACGTTTTTAAATGTTTTTTATGTTTATTTATATTAAATGTAAATTATTTTATAATAATTATATGGAGATACGAAAGAAAGAGCCCAAAAATTGAGGGGGAGCTCTGCATAAAATCTAGAACTACGCTGCTGAGGATTCCTAGTGAATTAATTAGTAGAAAAATATTCGGAGGTCGTTTCTTATTAGAATATTTTTTATTGTACGGAACGGAAACGTTTGTCTGTTCACTCAACTTGTAGACTCTAGACTATAGAATCATTAATTTCTGCCCGTGACATCATTTGAGAGACCATGTTTACCAATATAATAATTACCCATTATTCCTAACTTTCTTGCAATCTCAGAAACTGTGTACATGCCAAATTTCATATTTCTTTACGATTTTAATCTCTTATTAATTTTTCAAAAACTCTAATACCTGTAGTTTTAGACAATACGACCACTTACCAACCCTGACTACTAACACTGACACTACGCAAATACTAAGGCTCAATCTATTCAATCACTATCTTCATCATTCTCCTTCTAGTCTTCTACTTCAATCCTTTTGAAGGATAAATAGAGTTTTCCAAAATCTAAATTCACATATTTGAATTATAATTATTACTCATTATCTCCCTACTCTTGACATATAGTATTTTAGATTGGTACAATTTATTTTAGTCCTCGCATTACTTACATACTCAACATACATATTATGTTTATTTTCGTTTAATGACAGATCTACTGTGTCATACTTAACATTAACCGTGGTATCTTACTAGTGGTATAGTAATTTCGTTACACTTCTTTCTTAGAGGTTGTTGACGCCCGTCCCTATGGTCCGGGACTATATCATTGGGGTTCCACAATTTAAATCTGGATCACTCAACTACCTATACTGATATTATATATCCAAGTTTGTTTATTTGTGTCAGTCTGTTTGTTACATTTTCACGCCTAAACGGATTTTATTGGGATTAGAGATAAAAATATAGAAGGGGTTAAAATAAGGCATGAAAGTTTTATCAGACGAAGTAGCAGCTAGTAATCAATAAATGCTACTCAGTTCCTTTTTTTGAGGCGTCGTTGAGAATTTTATAATATGTTAGGAGTCTAGGATGAAAATGTTATGAAACCCTGCTCTACAAAATTATGTATATCGAGCATTAGAGAACTGAGCCAAGAAATAGTACCTTAAAAAGTCTTCATAACGCCATAACCTAACCATGTGTAAAACGTCAGATATTTACAGCGCTCATTAAATTTCGATTAATACAATATGTAATTCTTGACTTACATATATAATCTTGTTGAGTATAAAAAGTAACGAAAATGTATGTATATAAAATATAATATAGAAAAGCCATAAAACTGGCTTTTCTATATTATATTTTATATGTGTACTAGCTACTCGCCCCGGATTCGCCCGAGTGTACATGTTTTATATACACTCGGGCGAATATAAATCTTCCTCTTGAATCACTCTATCTATTAAAAAAAAAAACCTGATCAAAATCCGTTGCGTAGTTTTAAAGATTTAAGCATACATAGGGACAATTAGACAGCGTCAGCGACTTTGTTTTGTACTATGTAGTAATGATATAATTAATAAACATATAAAATACTTTATTCTATAACATATCCTAGTACAAAAATGTAGTCAGAGTCCAAACAGAATTAGTCAGATTTATACTAGGAAACGAAACAACACATTGACTAATCAGAAATTTTACAGGAAGGTACATGAATACGAAAGTGAGTTTATTTGTCGCTTATGGCACTTCCAAGGCTAATTAACTAAGTCATTAAAATTTTTCCCTATACGGAATTTATTTGTATGTACCATAACACTTTTAGCATAATTATAATATAATACATACCAAAATAATAGTGTAACTGGTGAATCAATATGCTCTACACTTATGTAAATATATATTTTTAGAGTTCTGTTATTGTATAATTTTGTTAAACTTCTTGACTGCTTCTATTGGAATTCTTGATGGTACCATATTTATTATTATTACATATTATATAAACATACATTAAAATACAACAACAATACATTATTTTATTCACACCTTAATACAATGCATTAACTCAAAATGTAAAAGTTTTGGTAAAATTACTTTAAAAGTTTTATTTATAAGGTCTTCTTTCTACAATTTGTATTTCTGAGTTTATACAGCATTGTATTAACCGTGCGAATATATTGTAGATACTTATTATAGAGTTATCTTTGAAAGGATTTTTTCCGGTAAATTACTTTTTGTATTTATGTTTATATTTTTTCCTTTATGTAATTCACTTTGTGATGAATCACAAAGTGAATTACACCTTCAATAGTGGATTTGATTGGATTATTTCCTTTATTTCTTTTGTAGTTTTTATTAGTGGTTTCTAATAGTATTTTTTTTACGAATTAATATATAATACAATAATGTCATTAGATAACACAAAGATTCGATGCAAAGTAGAGTTAACTTATTTATGATCTGTATTTTATATTCACTTTAGGATATTATTCATGCACAATTTTGTTCAGCATGCCGTTACTTGTCGACGGCGATTTAAAAGCGTCTTCATACATCTGCATACTTTTTGCTTCGCTATGCTTTCGCGGTCACGGTATACGTGACGGTAAAATCGTAATATCGTGCCGTTCGACAGTATAAATGTGACCAATAAAGTAATTTCATTCCGTGCATGATTTATTACTGTAAATGCATTTGGTTTCGTTTGTCTTAACAATAAATCAATAACTCTGGAATACCCAAAACTGTCTAATTTGCAACTGAGCAGAGCCTTTACTAGACATCTTATAGGCATATCTACTAGACATCTGATAGACTATTTCGTTTTATGAGTACTCTTTAGTGTTTCTCTCACAAATGCCATAGTTATTCGCCCAAACCAATATAAATAGAGATACTCGTGATTTTTATACTGTACGGGGATTGAGACCGTATCCATCGGAAGTAAGGCAGTGTGCTAAACCGCTAGACCACCCAGATCGTCGTTGCTAATAAAAGCTATATATTGTGCAGATGAAGAGCTGTCTCCGACGTACGGCGATGACGGCCGAGGCGACACGGTGAGCGGCGGCATCAGTGGCCCGGATCGCACGATTGCGGGCATGCACGCCGCCGTCCAGGCGCAGCTGGCTTCGCAGCTTGCTCATCAGCAAGCTATGCTCGCAGCAGCCGTCGCTGCTGCCGCGCAACACCAGCATCAAAATAACAACGTCATTGGTGAGTGCAGTTCTATCTATTTTTTTTTCGTAGACAATTCACATAACGCCATTTAGTACCAAGGTAAGCAGAGCCCGAGTTATGGGTATTAGACAGCTGATGTAAATACTTACATATATTTTTAAAATATATATATAGAAAACAACCAAACTGATACAAATAATCATATTCATGGATACAAATGTTTGTACTGCGCGAGGAATCGTACCCGCGACTATCGGAAGCAAAGCCGCATGTTTAACCGTTAGACCATCGCGGTCGTCAAATCTATTTATACAATAGACAATCGTCTGTCTCTTAGACGCGCAGCGGTGTCAAATTATCAATTTGGATGTTAATTGTAATGCAGGAGTGCCAACCGTACTAGAATCCTCGTATAAGGTGAAATTTGGTCTTCGGTGCCAGGACATTTTCCTCCTCGTACAAGTTTATACCAGATTTTATCAAGTTTCTTATTTCTTTGTACGGGATTAAATGTTTAAAGATTGGCAACCCTATTGTAATGAATAATAACTATATTTACTTCAACGGAAGTCAACTATCTCGCGCTTGACTTTAGTTACGGACAGTCTAGAGTAAGTGATGTAAATTACTTTCTTCGATGTCGTTACTGGATTACTTAACGAAAGAGTATTTTTATCTATTTAGTCAATAGACGAAACATAGTTAGCGCGTCTCGTACAGACATAGTACATTGACACCGCATTATCAGTATAGTATGTCGTGTCTTAACACCAATTTACGCAAATATTATGTAGAGGGAGTGGTGCGCCACTAGTATATATTTAGAATTAACTTGCGTCATTTGAACCTTTAAAATATTATGGCAGATGAACACAGGCTGATGACAGGATGTATATTATGCTAAACTATTGAATTTGAATTATTCGTTATTTAATTAATTATTAAAAGATGTCATTCCATTCGATGTATGTAGTACATTACATGGATGTAGTCATGCTCACGAGCAGATTGGAGCAAAATGATGTAATTGTTAGTAGGTATTTTTTTTACTGCCATAGAGATCGCGGTACAACAATCACTGCAAGCATACCTATAATTTTAAAAGTGTGCACTCGCCTGCACTAACTACCACTAACTTTATGCTGACGGGGCAACAGTGGAGGATCTTTGTGGCGATATTCAGAAATTGACGACAATAGACATGGTCACCTGGACAGGAACAATTTTTGCAATAGCCACGTTGGTCCTTATTATTAACAAACTTCTCATCTTATACGTAATTTAGACATGTGACGTACAAAATATCTATTAAACACGAAAGTTTAAAACCAATACTGCACGGTAAATAGAAATACGAATGAGTTCTGGTTTGTAGAAGTGTAGCATAATCGCGCGCCTACATAATCGTCAGCATTGATTGCTCTACAAAGAAAATGGTGGAACAGAGTTTTTATTCGGTACAAATGAGATTGCGTATTCTGGATATCTTATTATTATTTTTATGGATATATATAATATCATGAGACGAGTTAGGACAGTGGATAAAGTGAGTTTTGTGTGTAGATAGAAGGCGCATCTCTAGTCTAGTCTAGTCTCTGTCTAGAAAATATATATAATATCAGACGTTTTACTTTTAACTCATTATATTGTGTTAATTAATAACATTTAAACACAGTAAATGTTATATTTATGTTTTTTTTGTGCTCTAACTGTAATAGTTATCTCCAAAATGGTAATAACACGTGAAAAGTATGTTAATATATATATAATTAATGAGTTTTAATTAATTTGTGTGTAATTAAAAATTTGTGTAATTAAAAAGCACCTGTTGTCCGTACACGATTGGATTGGAGTGGAGGGCGCGTGCCTGGAATTAGTAGTATCCTGCCAGTACCTACTGCCGTCGAACATTGACCCTCCCCTCCCCGCCCCGCCCCGCCCCGCCCCGTCCCTGCTCGTCACGAACATGTAGTCGGTTCAAACATTTACATCGTACATATGTTGTGAATGTTAAATCAGGATCCCTATATTAAAAATATTATATTTTAAATACTAGTGGTCGTCCAATGCTCGAAATTCGATCATAATTAATTTAAACTCTAAGTTTGTACATAATTAAGGTCCTATCAAAAAGTCATATACAGGGTAGTGTGTAATTTTTTTTTATTTATTTAAAATAGTTTTTTATATAGAAATATCCTTTTCTATATTTATTTTTAATAAATATAGAAAAGGATATATAAACTATAACTGCGATTTCATACTCCTCCGTCCGTGCAATTTTCGTAGAAAGGAAAATAAAGATTTTATTTTTTATAAATTTATTGAATAATCGTAATGAATATATGTAATCGTAGTAGTCACGAAACTGAATAACTCTCTCCAGGGAAAATAATTTAGTTAGTGAAATATTATTAACT
The DNA here is from genome assembly GCF_030625045.1 of Achroia grisella. Lineage (NCBI taxonomy): Eukaryota > Metazoa > Arthropoda > Insecta > Lepidoptera > Pyralidae > Achroia > Achroia grisella. The sequence goes on from NW_026712938.1 coordinate 1,721,946, forward strand.
TCAACTTCGAACCAACTTCTTTAATATTATAAAGCGATAGTGCTAATTTCCTGACTACTTTATTTATTGCTGCATATTATTTTACGATCACGATACCAAAACTACTATATAGCAAGTGGACAGCGGCTATTATGACGTACATTGTAGTACCCGGGGGACGCCGGGAGAAGCTACTAGTTCATATATGAATTAAATTAACGGTTTTAGTATGAGTGATGAATTAAGTGTGTGAGTCGGCCGCACAAAGTGCTACATATACATTGTGCGTGCATTCTCTGATCTGCCCAAGTGCCCAGTACTTGTGAAAGATAAAGTTACGTCGTTTACCAAGTTATGAAATATATAATATCATGTAAAATAAAAAAAGTTTTTGATTCTGTCTAAGGTCAAAATTCATGTACTTTTAATGAAATAGGATTTATTTTATAGTCATGATATCAAGCTTGAAACTAGAATCCAGAAGAATCCTAGAACTATATAAAAAATATTATTTATGAAATATAAGTACTTATGTATTTTTGTTACAAGAAATTAATGCAAAATAAAATATAGTATTGGAGGAAAATAAAGTATAATATAGGAGAAAAAATTAAAAAGCTTTCAAGACTAGTAAGATTAATTGATGATACTTAGTTTTTGCAGTAGTATTCTTACCAAGTAAGGATTAACCAGACGCCAAAATCGCTTTATTGCCTGATTGTAATTAAAATGGCATTATATGAAACCACAGTTATATTTATCTCAACACTAGATTTTCTGTAAAAATCCAGCCAACAAGCTAGATTTGAAAACATGTATAGTTAGAAAGTAGGGTCGTAGGGGTAACTGTGGGGGCTAGATTGGGGGCTGCGGTGCGGGTTGCGCGGGGCGCGGGTCCTCGGCGCGCGCCTCAGTGTCGGCCCGCCCGCGCCGCCGCCGGCCCGCGACCTGCCGCAAACCTGCCGACCCTCGCGCCTTCCCTAACCTCACTCGATCACCGGCCCACACACTAATTCTACCTGTCATATTATTCCTTCAACGATATTCTCTCATTACGTGCCGTCTCTATACCCCCTCCAAATTATGAACTGAATTCTTGCACTGCAATATGGACTTGAAAATGATATCAGCTGCCCCGTAACATACTTGTGAAGTGTTTAGTTTAACCAATTCTGAGTTTTGTTTAGAGTTAATGAGTACTTAAATTGCTATTGGATATAAATATAATGCATTATTTAAAGCTAAGGACACCAAAGAGAAATGCATTAAATTTATTGTATTGTACATCTTGTGAAGTAACCATGTTACCTAGAATGCATGTTAATAAAGTCAAATGTGTCTCATAAGTACACTTATTACATAATTTAAATTTTATGCGTTTTCAAAACTTTTCTATGTTCAGTTCAGTCTCTAATGACAACATTATTTTGATGAATTTGAAAAAGAAACCAATTTGTAGGTTACCCAAGAATTGTTAGTCATATCTTATTTCACTTATGTATGGTAGCAAGTCGGTCGGTGGCAAGACGTGAACCTGCGGGCGCTATCGATCCACATCGGCCGCCAGCACGCGATCGCGGCCGCTGCACCGGCTGTGGTCCCCAGGCATTCGAACACTTCCAACCCAACTACACATCCATTACATTATAGTGGCGTATATTATAAACTTATACCACTGTCAATTGAAATAATTGTGATCCATTCCGGTGCCTTTTCGTTAAACAGTACAACCGCAAAACAAAATAAATACATCCTTGTAAGTTCATTTCCGGCAAAAGTTCCATTATTGATGCCATGCAATTAAAGTAAATTCGCCTGTCTATTAGATGACGAAATCAGCTGTTCGTAATTGGGTTTTGACTATACGTGGTGAATCAAGGTGGTTAGATCAGGATGTGCGGGCGTCATCAAGTTAAGGGTGGTGGATAACTGTGGGCGCGGTGTCGCGAGCGCCACACCGCGGCAGGCGCGTGCCGCCGCTACCGCCGCCACCGCCACCACCTGCGCCGCGTCTGTCTATGATGGGCTACATCATGGGCTGCGCCTGTTTGAGAGGTGCGTAGCACGCAGTCAACGCTTCAGCACAAATCGCAAGCAAGCCCGACTATGACGCATCACAAGTGTGACCATTGCTTATGACTCACAAGATCATGTATTCTGTTATTTTGTGGTATTTTTTTAATGGCAGATGATGGAAAGGTATTCCCATCTGCATTGATAGTATACTGGGTCACCAGGGTCGGCGAAGAATGAGAGAATGAGAAAGTAGTTAGATCAGTAAGGGTACCATAGCGAATTCACCATTAACCACGATGGATTCCATTTACCGTCACCGAGAAAGAGTAGATTGATTAGTATTTTACCAATACTATAGGGGGGTTAATAGCATTGGCAAAATACTATAAGTTCTTCTTTCATGCACCATTATGTAACCTTGTATACAATTAAACTTGTGCAGAAATTAGCATTTCAATTAAAAATGTACAAGTATTCAGGTAATATATAAGATATATATTATATAAGATATGTATGTCAATTATAATGTATTCATAATAGAAATGGTTTTTATAGTTTTAGTTCCTTTTTTAATTATCACATTTTTCCATATTAGCAAACCGTAAATAAAATTTTATAACTTTAATGGATTAATTTGTAGATTTTATGTCAAAGGACATACCTCTGTACTACGTTTTCACGTACGTCATACTTTGAATAGTACCTAAGGTAATACCTTCGAAGGGAATGTGGAGAATTCACTACGAATTAACCATTACGAAACGCGAGCGGCGAAACATATTTATTAAACTAACACAAGAATAGGCGTCAATTCTAGTACTATATCATCCTGCCTGTCTGACTAACTGTCCCCGCTGTTGACACATTACATTTCAAAGGTATACCCGTATACTTATGCTGTCCCGATCCATATTTCCCCGTAAAGAGTAAAATGTACAACTGCAGCTCGCTTTGATTATACCTCCAAATAATAGCGGAAATTGTGATTTCTTATTTCTGTTTTCTTCTTCATAACTGGACAACTTTGAATGATTTTTAGTAGAGTAGTACAGCAGTCTTTGACTCTATATTTTCCTTTTTTTAATTTGTCAATTTTGTTTAGAAACTTACTGATTATGTCTGTTTGAAATGAATGAATTTTGTGATAATTGTTTATTAAAAAAAAATACACGTAAAAAAATACAGTATGAGAAGAAACATTCACTTTAATGTCCTTATGGCGAAGAAACGGAAAAGGAAATATACAAATACGGATGTATGGAAAAATTCTGTTTCACTCTTAATGATACCAGTTTCTAGGGAACCGCGTTGACCTTAGTTACAGAGGTTACTAGCAATGAGGCCAATAGTCCTCATTACTAACAATCTCCTTCTATTATGTTGTTTGGTATTCCTTCCGAGGAGTAATTGGCAGTTTTTCAATTTTCAAGAGTACTGTTAATACTAGCCGACCCGTGCAACTTCTTCTGCATCACACTTACTTGACATTATCATTATATTTCGCCCAATTTACTTAATATCTATTTAAATTATAGCCTATATGTTAGGTAAAGGTTCATCAAAATCCGTTCAGTAGTTTTTTTATGAACGAGTAACAAATCCATCCATACTCACAAATCGAGTTTATAATATTAATAAGATGTTTCAGGAAGTTCGCATTTAAGCTGCAAAATATGTGATATAAGATTATACTTTGACATTTAGATCTGCAAAGTAACTGATGCCATATTATTGAATGAACAGTAGGTAACTAACGCCTTACTTTTGCTTGGCGCGTCAATTTCCTGTCTGTTTTTATATAGCAATAAATATATTATGAAAGGCCAATTAAATATTATAAATTTGTTATATAATCTAATAAAATAATATAAAACGGAGTTGCTGTTTTCATCTATCTGTTTCTCCGCTTACTAGATACTAAATGACGTATCGTTTTTTTTACGGAATTATATATATATTATACTTACATATAATTATTTGACCTTCACATACACTGCACAAACCAGTGTACAGAGCGGGCTATTTTATGTTAATATTTTTTTTGATAGAATAGAATAGAATAGAAAATCATTTATTCAAATAAACTTACATTGAAGCACTTTTGAATAGTCATTACATTTTTTAATCTACCGCTCGTTCGGAAAGCTGTCTCATCACAAGAAGAACGAGCAAGAAACTTGCGTGTTGCTCTTTTAAATAATTTTATTATTACTTTACATTTTTAAGTTTAAGTGTGTGAATACAAACCACCAATTAGCACTAATTCTATTAAATACTCAAATAGAAATAATATTGAATATATAACCAACTGGTTAAACAATTAATAAGAGGAAATCAGTCATAGTGATTAGAGCAGACCAGTCCCTACAAGCAGCACCCGTTCACGAGTATGACGGATGAGCCAGCCATCACTGCGCTCGACCATATTTTAGGGAGCCCAATGACCCGGCCCACCACGCCGCCACAAGTCTGGACATTTTAGTGAGCATGACTACTCAAAACACTAGACTACGTCAAAGCTACTTACAATTGCTATCTGATAGTTATAGTATTCACATTTTACATAAGAATGCATGCGGCAATCAATACAAAAACCGCTACGCTTTCATATTTCTAAAATCAATCAATTAAATCAAGAAAGCAATGAGAAAATTAAATTATAACGTTGTATGCTAATAAACTAGTTATTTACTTGATATGTTGTCGTCTATGAAATGATGTAACAAAGGAATAGAGCGCCGGCCAGCGCCAACAGTATACGCTGGCGGGGCATCAGTGGAGGGTCATAAGATGATATGAGGTCAGGTCAGTTAACATATCGTGATGATATCATTTGGTTTCTAGGAGGAATCCCGCGATCGACCTGACATGATACAATGCTAGCGATCTACTTCACCTCCAGGCTAATATTATAAATACGAATTATTATTATTATATAAGTCTGTCTGTTTGTTAGCTTTATATAACTAAGTGAGGAATCGGTTTCTAATAAATTTAACGTGAATGGTACATTGTATCACAGACAAACCCGTCTGTTTGTCTTAAAAATCATGAGAAAGTCGCCGGTAATAACTAGTTGTTTTATAACTAAGCTCTGGAGCGCTCTAAACATAATTTTAATAATATATACTTATTTGTAATATCCTAACCATTCTTATCTATTGTTAATAGTTTTGCATTTATAAAATATTTCTAATTGTCACGTGTCAAAATATTACGCAGCTGTAGTTATACACTTTGATTTACATACCCATAGAAAGTAGGTTATGGGCATGTGGAATATTCATTTTTATGAATTAGTTTTACACCTTAATAGCTATAAAACATGCAATTAATTAAATCATTTCGTAAAAAGACAATTTGAACTGGTATAATCAATAAATGTAATAACAATTTAACTGATCGCTATCTGTATATGAAAGAAATACGAGATAAATATTATATGCCGTAATTATAAACGTAATAGAATCCTAGTTATAACTAATACTTTGTTAGAAGCTTCACTTCAAAATGAGTTTTTGGGTTATTCCAATACAAAATTTCGTCTTCATTGTGGTATTAAAATTATTTTTAAATGTTCTCGAATATATATATTTATTTAATACCCCACCTGATACCACTCATGCGTTACCATTTCAGAGGACTAAAATGTCATGCTACTTATTCTTAATTATCCTGTAATTTCAATGTATTTAGCCAATATTATTCGTAATGCGTATTCTTTTTATATGACGTCAAACAAAGAGTGTAAACTGCTATTTGGCTGCACATGGCGACAAATACTGTTTTGCGTGGGAGGATGGCGTTCTTCGAACTTACATACAGTCGTACGCAACGAAATTAGCGCAATTCTTTATAATATATGTACGTCTTCACGAGTAAAGTACGGAAACTCATTAGTTGAAAGTCGGTTGTGAGGCTTCAGACTAAGATGATTCTTCAAGTCCAAATACAGAAAATCTCACGGTGAATTTTGTTATTAAAACATCTAATAGGTTATCTGTAAATGGGCAAAAGTTAAGAAAACTTCAGATTATGCACGGTTTAATAAATAATCTTTAGGTACTATAAATGGTTTAACCTTTGACTATAGCTATACCGCTTATACCTACACTTTTATATCGTAGGCCCATTGACTTATCTATACCTTAAAATACATTGAAGTTGCACAGATGCTAAATACCTATTACCATGTTCCCCATCCACGATATAAATTACCCAAAATCTTACGCCTTATGCATTGTGTTAATTGTGAACATACATTGTGATTTTTCGAAATTTTAACATAATTGCACTGTGTAACTATTTGATTCTGTAAGAAAAAAAAAATTAAAGCTTTGTTGGGGAAACTAAACTATTGGGTAGTCTTAAACTCTTTAAGGACAACTTCGACAGGAAATTAATTCCAATAAAGTTGGTGTTTAATAAAATTAAACTTATCAAAACAGTTTCAAGTCATGACATCTCAAACCGAACTCTATGAACTTGAAAACTTCAACTACAAGGACATAGTCAAGGGTAAACGTTTGTTAGATTTTCTAGTCCTCAACTTGGGATACTCTGTGTTATCTGAAATTAAACAACGAACTTCTGGGTACGTAACCTAAAACACCTCTATACCAAAGCCATGATAACTTTGTAAAATTAGTTTCATTATCATAGACTGATTGCGAATCGAGCATTTTGTTATGCTACGAATGACCTCTGTATCTACATATAAGTTGGGGATTATGTATACCATACTCGTATATATATATATATATATAATATAATAAAATATAGTTGGGCATCAAGTATGTGAATTATACTATTATTAAATTAGTTAGAATTGATATATTGTGATTATACTATATATTATAAACAGCAGGTTGTAAATACTATCTATTATTAAATACCAACTGATCAATGCGAATGATTAAAAAATAATCAATTCGTGTTTTATATTATATATTTGGTTAGCTATATGACCACTTATATCAAGTTGCAGTTGGTAGGTCACCGAACTCATTCACGTTAGTGCTGTTCGTTTTCTCGTTATGTTGCACTAGTGCTACATGAATGACGATAAATTAAAAATTCAAAACAAAGCGAGGCGGCGCGTGGGCGGGCGGATGGCAAACGCGGAGGGCGGGCGGCGATCGAAGAGCGCGCGCGGAGTCGGGTCCGGGGGGCGGCGTAACGATCGTGCGGCCGGCCGCAGTCTTCCAGCCGCGAGCGCGCCGCGAGCATGAGCGACGTCGGCACGCTCGCCGCGATGGACGCGTTCGCGGGCGGTGCGAGGCGGAGGCCTGCTCGTCTACCGCCACCACCGCCCTTCGTGCCGCCACCACCGCCGCAGCGCCACGACCATTACTACGTGCGCCGCAAGTCACCTATCCCGAGACAGGCCGCAAACCTGACACTGTTCGCGCGTAACAATGGTATCCACCAGGATTCTCGCATGCACTTGCACTCGACTACAGCTGGCTGCTCGCCCGCAACGCCGCTCACCATATGCTTTACGCATCCGCAATGTCAATGTCACGCTCTTATCATTCCATACAGCATCATTCGTAGCATAGGATATATAACAGAATCTGTTATGAGACAACGATTGTATAGTCCTAAAAACATTATTGCCTTCATTATTTTTATTTTAGTTTAATGGAATACTTTAAGACCCACTCAGTTCTAACTTAGTAGGTGTTGATTTACTATTCACATTGTATCTTCACGTTATATTCTTATTTTAAGAGTACTTGTCTTTTTACTCACGTATGATGATATACAGTTTCTGCGTTCTCCGCATTATTATTGCGCTATCGTCCATATATGAACATTGAAGTATTTCTAGGTACAGTTGTTATAGGCAATTTATATTTCCTTTTCGGGATAATAAATCTCTTAAAATGCTAATTTTCCGATCAATAAATATAAACTTAATATATAATAAATATGCAAATCAGTTTCAGGGAGAAACCTTATCTTGAATAGATTAGGTTTCTCCCTGAAATTGATTTGTCAAATTGTGTACCAAACAGACGTAAACTTAGCGTAATCTCTTTCCTATATTTCTATTATGAAAGAAGGTATACTAGTATTACTAAGAAAGAAAATTAAACAAGATTATGAATATATATAATCAATAAAATTTAAGTTTAGTGAGTTAAAGTAAATTACTTACGAGTGAATTATTAAATTCTTATTTCTTAATATTATAGTTTACGTAGTGAGTATGGGGTCAATTAAATGTCAGTGAGTGGGGTTAACCAGAATAGTTCACTCCATCAGTTGAAATATGAAATTGTTGCTAGAAAACGTAATTGGCCCGTAAACCTGATTTACGCAGAAACAAATTAGAAAACTTTCTAAAATATGTAGTTACGTTCTTGTCTCCATAATTTTTTCAGTTTCTTTTTATGTATTAAACTAATTAATGAATCTGGTTAATCTAATCTAGATAAGTATTTGCGATAAAAATGGTGCTACGATATACGAATTATTAGTCAGTAACAAGTGGCCTTGTTTCATAAAAACTTCCTGATAAAAAGGATCTTAAAAGTTTTTTGATTATCAAACATACAGACCAATGCATCGGGGGGCTTGTTTTTAATATGTATAGATTCTGATCATTTTTCATTTCAATCATCGCATAAATTTTTACTCATTTTTAGGTGATAATGACGAAATATCAACATCCTTTGACTACTTCAAAGAATGTTGATATTTTCTACATTTTTAATCATAATTAATTGAAAATTAATATCGAATTGTAATTGCAAATAAGTGGTGAATAGAAATTGAACGTTACTTGATCTACAAAGATCTTTTTGTAAGTAAATATCGATCGCATATTCTTTATTATAAAGTCAATGGGTATACATTTTTTAGTATTGTTAGTACATTCAACGAGGTCGTCTTCATTACAAAGATATACAATTTTAAATTAAATTATTAAAGAATAATAAAATATCTTGACTACCACTTTTAAATAGAAATATAATTCTAGTTATGATCATGCAAATGATAATACATTATTCTGTTACATTCAGAGTTAGTTTCGTTTCGGGTAAATAACAAAATATTCATGGTTAGCGCACCCTAAGGTACGGGCCAGTATTAACCGCCCACGCGCCACTCCCGTTTTCATAACTTCAGCATAATGTGCTTGCTATCTTGTTTGTTTAGCTTCACTGTATTCTAGTAAACCCTGTGTACGTTAGCGAATTATTCACAGTCACCTCGTACACTCCCTGAGGGGCCTTGACTTGTTAAGTTGATCTTATTTTAACAAGTGTACCCACACTTGTTAAAATAATTACAACTTCGTGATTAATTTTAAATGTACACAATTTTATTGAGAAACATATGAAGCAGAAATTATATGAAATTAACTTGAACTTTGTTCTGAATATTACGTTTCGAGAAAATTTGCGCATTTAATTCAAATAATCTTGTACACATAACCAGTAAGTCTGCTACATCAAGAAATATTAATTAAGCTTTTTAAATTTATAACGTATATATGTTGTACACATAACATTATAAGTAAAACAATAATAACAAGTTTCACCCGACCAATATTAGTTGAGCCTAAGTCTGAAATTGTGGCTCATATGTATGGTAGTGAGAGTTGGGGATGTAAGAAAGAGAATGAAAGTAGCATGAATGAATAATGCGGTCGAAATGCGAGCATTGCGTAGAATCTGCGGATTAAGGTTGACGGACCGCATTAGTAATACAAAAGTTCGTGAGCGAGACGGTTTGTAAGAACTGTCGCGATCTTGGTGTAAAAGTGGGAGAGGGCATGCTTGTTAGTTCGGCCTACGAAAAAGATGGCTGAGGAAAGATTTGAAAAAAAAACATACGTAAAATACGTATTACGTAGAGGATATGACAATTAAAAATATCTAAATAACAGCGTAGACCCCTAAAAGTATTTTGGGTCTCATCTCACCTTCGTCTCACCTATAATGGGTGTAGGGATGTAGGGTGCAGATTAAGCAGTGAAATAACAGTATAAGAGACATGACATCTTAGTTCTCTGTAATAGCAACTATGAGTGGTATTACAAGTGTCTAATAATAACGTGATATCCGCGGTGATGTTCATGTATACGATGGTTACCGCATACCATCAGGTGGGGCGTCAGCTTGTTTCCAATTCCAATTAAAAAAAAAAATTAAAACTTCTACCAAAGTCCACGGCGTACTTTTGAAATTACCTACGCATTTTTGATATCCTATATCTGTGCCATAATGTTCCACTATATTTACAAATGAAAATTGACATAGAAATAATTTTATTATTATTATGCTATTAGGATATGTTGTAATGCAGTGTTACGAGTATATCTGTGATATATCTGGTGTATGGTATGGTATGGTATGGTATGCAAAGATTGCTTATCATCACTAGCGTGGATAACACGAAACAACATCAAAGAAAAAGTAATTGCTAGGCCCGTTTGTATAAATATTACCACATTTGCAAAATGGTCCGGCCATTAGACGTCAGGTTTGTAGAAAGAGCTAGGAAAATTAACGACGAGCACTTTATTCTCTCAGCATTTTTTTTATTAATATGTGTGTAAAATGTAATGTTTATTCAAATTTCAAACAAGTTAGACTTATGGTTGTTCTAAATTTTGATGTGGTACTATTTGTTAATCACAAGAATACAATATTTTGGGGAATATTTCGCGTGATCTGTGTGACCATTTAATCGATTAATTATTATTAACACTATCTATGTACATATACATACAAGTACTGTATTATTGTAAACAAAACATTGTGATGAACACAATGGGCTTTTCCAACAATATGGGTCATTTCACTCGCATAAAAGTACATTTCCACTTGACTGACAAATCGGATTGGGCTGCGTCAATCGGAAGGCAGATGTTTGTTAGGAAATAACGTGGTGTGGCGCCGGCGATGCCGCTGCCGATAAATTGCGAGAAAACGTCGCCGCGTGGCCTTGTGCAACTATTTGCGGCATGTTGTGCTCAGCCGGTGGCGCAGTCGTCGATGCAGACTAAATACGAATTTTTAATTGCTTTCACGAACGTCAATCACTACATTCCGAAAGTGTTTACACGCAGAATGCTTAGTAGCTTAAAAGATGTATTTTTACTTCTATGTCGCCAGTCACCTCATTGCTAAGAAATGTGAGCACTCTTCCTCTGATTGATCCATGCAGGATCAATTTCCATAAAATACAAACTAAATACTATGCGGTGCCTCAAGGTTACACGACAAGGTAGAGCTAAACTCCATAACGTGGTGACGAATAGAATTGAGATGATACAATTCACACTGTTCTAATATATATAATGATTTATACTAGTAGGAGGTATATTGATTTATACTAGGAGGTTAGTTATTGATTTGGTACAACAATAAATATTTACATGACTTAGTTATTTACGAACAGATCAATGGGAAATACGTCAATATAACATTAGCGTATAGCGTACTGAAATGTCTACATACCAAAGTCAATAATCATCACAATATATTAGGTACTGTAGCTTTCGTTTCAATAGAATAATTATGTAGGTATTTATATTGTTCAGCACTCAAATAAAAATTGGAAGACCTTTGATGTATATAGATCTGTCTGTACAAGCACTTTCTCTACTTTTGTACCATTTCTGTTAGATCAGATAAGAGTGACATTTGTGATTATTGTTTATTCAACTTATAAATTAAGAATATGTCCACTCAAAAAGTATGTGAATATTGAATGATGACAGGAAAATAATTTGTAAAGCTATGTTGAAAACATGTTTAAATATTGATGAGTATATCAACTATAATTATCTTAAACCAAGTGTCGCTGATGGAACTGTAAAAAACATTTGATGTCTACACTTTGAATATAAGCCGAAAATTGGCAGTTTGACAAGTTTTAGGTTTTTAAAGCTGGTTTAATCAAGTATGTTTTTATTCAGAATGATGGAGATCGGTTCAATTGTTTACAGATCATCAGACTTTGTAACATTACTGATGGAATGAGTACTACCTACTTACATTTGTGAATTTGCTATTTTTGTTAGGGAATCACATTATAAGAACATAGATAAAATAGAACTAACGCGGTAGTAGGGTATATCAAATATTTGATCATCGTGTTCTGAAAGAAACGTTAAATGACACTATTCCATAAATAAATTGAGATCGCACTGAAGTATACATATAAGTAATATACTTGACGGCCAGAGAAGATTGCCTACTTTCTAAACGTAAAAAAATAGAATTAGTAGTTATTAAAACCTTAATATCACTTATTTAATTACACTGAGTAGTCAGGTTTTTTTTTTGTTCTCATCCGGAATGCGCATTCAGCACAAGTTGAATGATCATGAAACTTGTTTTTCCTTTTGTTTAAGGCGTTCAACTTCATATTTTACAATATTTTGTGAATACTAAATGAAACCTATTCAAAAGAGTAAAACACATAGTAAGAGTAAAAAAACATGCCACTGTAATACTCATTTAACCCTCGTTACCAATTTGACTAAATATGTGGTGTATCGACCCTCGTTCCATTCCGATATTTGTGGCGTTGTAATATCATGACACGGTTGATTAAACTTTTTGTTCAGCTTTATTTTTTAACCCTTTGTAAAAATAATGATCCCCAAAATAAATGTTATATTGATACCAGAGCGACTCGACCGATGACCTTCTAAGCTTTTATGTTGCTCACTTATAAAATTCACGTATTAAATTATGTTTATTCTGAGTATAGAGGCATTTTATGTTGTTGACGATGTAATTTTCATATGGTCGGGTGTATAGGTATATCTTAGGTAGATAATTTAATATTATGAATTATTTTCTTTGATTTTATGTAGAAATGAAAGTTTTTTCGTTCATTTTATAAGTATTTACTGAGATCCTATTATCTTGATGAATACTTAGCTGACAATCAGCATCAAATCATGGCGTCTGAAGGCCATTTAAAATTAAATAGATACATATGATATGTTTACAAATTAAAATATTTTTATCGTTTTACTACGTTTACTATTAAACTTACAAAAATGTTTTCATTTATTATTTGGAATTAATGAATAAGTATATTATATATTGCAACATATAGCAGTCCTAACAAAAATCTGTGATTTCTTCATAATTCTTGTAGAATGTTATTAGGTTATTTGTTATCACTGGCTTTATTATAATTTCATTCACTAAACCTACTGTTCAAATAAAACTATACATACATATATGTATATTATGATAACACAATTATGATGATAGATTGAAGCGGTATGTGAATTCATTACAGAGGTAGGCATAAACTTTCCATAATTTATTTCAATATACATATATCCATCTGTCCGTCGTCTAACCGACCGAATTGTATTTGTCTCTTTAAAATAACTGAGTATTAAATGTAAAATGCCTTTAACTGTTATCTTAGAACATTGTATACTCTCTCATATATTAATCAGTTATTAATCTGGTGTGATATCTATACCTACTTCCTTCACCAAAGAGACATTCAGGGTTATATTTATTTGCATGATGATAGTAGATAGAAACTGAGGAAAGAACATACTTTCCTCAGTTTCTATCTACCATCATCCCTATAATCAGATTATTATTAAATAGCTGTGTTACTGGTTTCAACAGCATGATATTTATATGTGTTATTCTGATGTATAGCTTACTGTAAAGTTTTATCAAATATGTTTAGTAGTTTTTACGTGAAAGAGTAACAATAGCTATATCATGGTCCAATCGGACTAGTAAAAAAAACTAGAAGAACAGTGATAAAAATCCTAAAATTATAAGCGCTGTCTAAATAAATAATTATCTTTAATAAATTATGTTGAACAATACCAAATTATCTCCGTCTAAACTGATTCAACATCAGTGTGAACGTTAACAGCTGTGACCGAATGATTAATGTGCCTACCACTGCGAGACCGAATCTTATTTCATGCAAATGTGTAAAATTAATATCTACGTTACAAAAATATTTCCCTTAATATGGCTGTTATTAAACCCAAAACTGACGGTGTGACTTGTAAATATGAGTAATTAATATATATTGTCATAATTACCTACCTTAGCCCCCGACTTCGTATTTCGTACTTAGAATAAAACAAAATTTTATATTAAATGACTTACCACATATGTTTGTAAAAACCGCAACTGTAAATTGATAAGCTATTACTGAGATTAGTTCGCAAAAATGTATACTATGTCTATACATTTTTGCGAACTAATCAAAAATCATAAGTAAAAATCCATGTTTTGAAATACATCTTTTGTTGACATTGAAATCAGCTAATATTTTTTTAATATATTAACAGTTATTATTTTCTTGTATTTATACATACATATAGTATGACGGTTGGTAGCTATTAAGTGAGTAATTATAGAATATATTTTACCTACTAGTGTTCGAGGACACATATCAATCGTACTGAAATATCTCATATTGTTTTTATTGTAATAGGTTTAATAAACGTTATTATTTAGTGAATTAATGCTATATTTAAACAACATTTAAATACAGTTTTCCTATGTCTATGTTCTTATTTAATAATTACTATTATACAGAGCCATTCTGATACATAAATTTATTCTCTTGATAGAAATCATACTCATCTTAGGTCCACCCACATGCCTCTCATCACTGTCGTTTCTCGCCGCGTTTAGCAAATAAATTTATACTTAATTTATTTACACTCTGGCCTAATTTGTAAATTGTTTCATTAATTTTATGATCTTTGTATTTTGGTATTCTCTTACATGTCAGTATTTGTGACCGCGATTCAAATATATTTACTAGTGATAGAGTTTATCTTTTACAAACCCTGGTCTCTCGGCATCAAATGCATCTCTTAAGGCCCCTTATTGCCTTAACGGCTTCTTAATGCCACTGGCTTATGTAAGGATAGCACAGTATTTAATGTTTCTGAACATAATTGTTTCAGCTGTGTGTGTGTAATCAATCACCTCTTTTCATAACATTATTTTATAAAAAATATAAACTATACAAAATCAGGTATACTACTAATCTCCGCTTCAATCCTTATAATAATTCCTAATATAACAATAATAAATTTGTTACTAAATTAAATATTTTTAGGAATGGGATTTATAACTATGTTAAGTGTCGTGCCGATTTTGTCCAGGGTTGAATAGGTAAGTACATAAATACCTATAGCTGACATACATCTAGAATCAAGCAACACGACCATCAAAGGAATATTTCAAATGGTGGTTACAAAATCATAAACACCAAGTCAGAAAATGTCATCACTATATTTATAATATTAACGCGAATTGTAGTGTTACATACTCGATGTCAGACGAAGGCCTTTCCGAGAGGCAAGATTTTCACTATTTTTCTTCGTGTTTATTAAGGTAAATATCAATGAACATACACGCTAAAAAACTATATCCAAAAAAATTTAAATTACCTGTCGCGTAACGCATCTAGTATTTTGATTTTTAATATAAAAATTTGATTAGTAAATCCTCTAATAATAGTAAGTTCTAAAATGTATATATTATATATTCGGATCCGATTACAATGTTTAAAATTTATGTCAAAAATAAATGAACAAATTTTTGACCTTACTTTTTTAAAATGTCGACAGTGAAATGCCCGTAACAAACTGCCTACTTGTAAAGTATTTGTTGAAAATGTGTAAACAGGCCAAATACCTAACGTACCGACCGAAATGTTTTCTTTTTTCAAACCACAAAATTTATTTATAACGAGCTCGTGGTTAGTGGATTTGGGTACACAGCAGGGATGCCAACCGTTTGAGGATCCTCGAACAAATACTCGATTCGGCCTTTGTACATGGGTATTTTCAAGCCCATACAAATTTGTACGAGATTCTGACCTCCAAGTATTGTTCAAAATACTACGATGTACGAGGTTATAGAGGAATTAAGCTAATTTACGAGTTTTTGTCAGAGTTTTTACTTCTTCGTACCAGGCTGTTTTAAAGTTGGCAACCCTGATACCCAGTCGACCCGCGTCGGCGTCGCGCTTCGTCGCCATCAGCCGCGTCGTTTTACGCGACATGACGAGGAATCCAACGCTCGGCGCGTCCATCTCGTACTCTTGACATTGCGTGATGCTATTACTGGTGGTATCCTTCTCTCTATTGGCATAACTCGACCGTTACGTCACCACCTCTCGATCGCCACGGCCTTCTACCAACATCACACGCGATGATTGACGTCTAAAAAGTAATTACTGTTAAACTACGCCCTATACCTATCTATAGTTTATCTATACATTGGAATCTTCCTTGTGTATTCCATTTGTTTACAATGTATTATCACTTTTTATATATTTTATTGTTAAGGAATATTTAACAAAAATAGGTTTATCCGCTTGAGATCTCCATATGTTAACTTCTTATTTAAATTTTAACTTTAAAGTATTTTTATTGTCCTCCATTAAAAAAGCATATTTAATTAAAATAGTGTTAATTAAGTCGATCACAAAATTTCTTCTTATTTATAACCTATATACATATTTGAGATAGGATAAAAACTGACGTTTTGGAGGGTTATAACCATTGTTGTGACATTAAAAAGCACCAACATAATTATTATGATATAATTAATGTTGAAAGAACAACATTTAAAATAACTTAAATTTAGCTTACCAATTTTTACGTAAGTATTAACAATTATTACGGGATATTTTATCGATTACAAATAGTATCAGGGCACTGGCTAGCGATTGGTTTCCTCTCCCACGTGTCTGAAGGCTGTATGTTACGTAACGCTGCAGCGAGGCCGAACGACGTCCTCGCGGCGGCCAAGGGCGGCTGCATCGATCCATTACCACCCGACCACCCCGACCCGCGGGCAGAGCGCGCTCGCGCACCCCGCGCTCTAGTCCGCCTGTTGAATAAACATTTCTTGAGGTGAAGTTAAAACTAAAAGAACAAATAACTTTTTGGATACAATAACTGGAACATAAAACCAAGTATTAGGATGACTTTAAGAACAATGCCAGAATAACATACGGGGATTGTTTTGTGTTATTAGAGTGCCAATTTATTAAACGCCCGCTAGATTACTTTGATACTAATAGATAAACATTACATTGGTGAATTGTGTGTTTGTCATATCAATGATTTTACAATAAAAATATTTTAACATCTTAACCATTCAATCATTCATCCAATCATAGTATTTTCTTTTATTGTATAAATTTAATTTAACTAAGTTTTCACATATTACCGAGGTAGACTTTCTAAAGATTCGTCAGCGTAATAAAGATTTACCTTAGGTCTCCCCTATTTGGGCCGCTTACTTTATAAGTTGTGCATCGCTTGAACGGTGAGATAAGGCAGACACAGAGTATAAAAGGCAACTTAGTTCTCTATGTACTGTGATATATTTTGCAGGTGTATTATATAATGTAATGTAATTTAGCACTGAGATAGTTGAGGAGTTGTTTCGTTCTTAGTATTGGTACTTACATATGGCTGATTAAATGCCACATGACGCAAAAGGTAAATTTAACAGGAGAGCTCATTAAAATTTTTGCTGTGATAATTTTACTTTTTTTACGAATCTATAAGTGGTATATCTATGTGTTAGCTCTAGATTCAAGGGTGTCTTTTTTTAATATAAAAATTATAACGATTTAGATACCATTTTTGGAAATAAAAACAGTTTAAGTCAGTTTTTTTTGCGTATTGGCCCTTTGACATTTAATCAGCGATATGTTGATTCTTAATTTGTCGTTGACGAGTTTAAAATTCATTTCTGTTTTCATTCATTTTAGATTTGGCCGAATTTCAAAAAGCACAGCTTTAGTATGTAAGTGTATAAATCTTCAAATGTAACCCTGAAATTGGTATGTCGCAATTCTAGTTGAGCAACAAGACCTTAGTGGGTCATGAAATGTATAGACGGTGACGCTGGCAGGTGCTCGCTTATGAATGTTGCTAAATAGATTGCAGGACATTTTTAAAACGCAATAATGCTAGATATCATATTAGCGACTTCTTTATTGTTTTATTTATCTAAGCCCTATTACAGCCAAATTACAAATTCGCATCCTTCAAAATATGCAATTTTGTATTAAGGCTTAGGATCTCATCGTTTGACACTATCGACTGCTATCTATGTTTACTTCTGTATGAAAAATAACTAGACCCTATGCTTAACCTAACCTCGTTGGACTTGTCAATGGATAAATATTATTAGGTAGATTGTCATTGTGATTGTATTATTATATGAAATACTCGAAGAACAAAATAAAATGCAAGAAAGTACCTAAGTTTCTAACTAATGATAAATACTATAATTTGACTTTGCTAATGTTATAAGTTAAAACTGACTGAATACGCGCGCGGGATCACAGTATTGGGCTCGGTTGAATTTGAATAGTCTGCTCCCTGCTTTATTGCAGCGGAGATACGAAGTTAAAACTATCCAGATATAAAATAGTTGTAGTAAACGAGGATGCTAATAATAGATCATAGAGCAGTCACGAGCGCGTGGCACGCGTATCCATTCACTCCTACAACGACCTTGGCCGCCCATCCATGGAGCAGTTCGAACGCATCCCACACTACACCATATATTTTATACTACAATATACAGCTTGCACACAATACCGTTGTGTCAATAATGCGCATTAAACTATTGTAGAACTTAAATTTAATTTGATTGCATAAACATTGATATTCAATTATATATCCATATGTTCATACTTAGGTAGTAGTTGTTATTTCACGACTATACTGCATAGCAAGATTTAATGAAAAATGTGAAGATAGATTGTATCATGAGGACGAACATAGATTATCTTTTATCTAAAAAAGAATCCAGTTTGTTAAGAAAGATATTAGTAATTTTTTTTTAATTATGTATTGTAAAATATGTTTGAATGAAATAAAGCCAACGTAACATCGTACTACTACTACAATGCTACGTTGCCTTATAAAAAATCATGACAAATAGTACTAGATATACTTGGCAAGAATATTTTAACCCACGTTTTTGTTACTTAATAATTTGACAGATACGATTTTTGTTTGAAAAGATTTCTCTTTGAGTAAAAATGAAAAGATTTTTTCTTTCTTTTCAGAACCAAAGAAAGATAAATTGGAAAATGGTGGAGAGTTAATGAGGCCTGAAAGACCCAACTCGTTGACGGCAGGCAAACTACCACGGCGGATATGTTATCAAGGAGACGTTGGTATGTAATTTTTGCTACTGCATAGATATTTTATTTCGTTTAAAGATATACGTAATAATTTTCGTTGATACTTCATGCAGCAATAAAATTAGGAGTATATATGCAGTATATAAACATTGGTAAATAGTTTAATAAAAAGTATTGGAACGAAAAAATTATAATATATATTTTCTAAAATAAAAATAATACTTTTATAAAACAAGAAACGATGCATTAAATAGTGGATGACGAATCTAATGAATATTCGAGACATTAATTGGTCTTATCGTCATAGGTTCATAACGATTTTAATTGATAAAAAGAACAAAATCTTTAAAACGAAGAGGAATAATTAGGGAAAAAGGGAATATATTAATAATAACCCAGAACAAGCACTCATCACGCTATCTAGTTCCAGTGAAGCAGAGCATGTATTCAACCACAACTATAACAACTAATATAACACCCAAACCAGGCCACACCACCCAAAATTGTATTCATGAATAGAAATGTTGAAATCGTGCGAATAACTTATAGTTATCCCTGTTTGTTACGAGTTCTATATAATAGGATAGGTCTGATATTGCTTGAAAGTATTGGAGCATAACGATTCACTCATGATGCCAAGGATCCAACTCACGGTGACCTGCTTGTTCAATTTAATTTAATGTAATGTAATATGAAAGGCGACCTAAAAATTGTAGGGTTGTAGGAATGGGGATTGTTCCAAATAGGCCGATTGTGATGTGTGTGATATGAATAATGACATACATAACAATACGTCATGGTATATACCCCATATATATAAATATGTAAAAGACTTTTGTAATAAATAGTAATCATTGGTTTCACAATTACAAAAAACTACACTCCATTAGAGAAAAATACAATACACCCAGTATTGTATATTTTTTCCTGAAATATATTTAAGAAACTAGTTAATTTTACTTAAAAAGGCGATCAGTGAGATTTCGTGAGTAATATTATCGATTTATCTGAACAGAACTTCAAAAGTATTTTCGTGCATAACGCAGAAAGTTAGTTTCGTAATGTAGGCAATTAGGCTTCAGTAATGGTCGTATCCCGTGATCGTGTATGAAGTTATTCATTAATTCAACATTTATGCTTCTATATGTGTCTGTCTAAACTACTGAAAAGATCTTAATGAATTTTTGCATGAAAATAGATTATATCACAAAGAGACTATTTTTTTATATTAATAAAAGCGGTCGAAGTCGCTGGTTACAGGTATTATTAAAATATATAATTATTGCCTGTAGAAAATAAACACTAGTATCAAATTATTTATTTACAGTGGGCGGGTATGGACCATCTGGCGGCGAAAACGGCGGCGACAGCGAAGAACAACTTGTGCTGTCGGAGCTACCGGAGCCTCCGATCGCGGTCTCGGAAATTGGACCTATTCCGCCCCCGCCCATGTTCAGCTCACCAAGCCCCACCCGTCACCACCATCAACATACCATTCCACAGCATCCTCTTTCTGACTGTAAGTATTTATCTATACCAATATTATAAACTTGTTTCTTCAGTTTATAAAATTGTAGTCGTTCTTCATCGTACAAGTATGCTTGGGTGATCAAATTAACATGCTATCCTATAACATGTTCTAGGTTTTCTGGAAGAAATTTCTTTTTAGAG
Organism: Achroia grisella; assembly: GCF_030625045.1. Taxonomy (NCBI): domain Eukaryota; kingdom Metazoa; phylum Arthropoda; class Insecta; order Lepidoptera; family Pyralidae; genus Achroia; species Achroia grisella. Next base: position 1,742,772 of record NW_026712938.1, read on the forward strand.
ATAAGCTCGCACTTGTACTTTACAATTATTGTATCACTGTTCTTTTCCTATGTGTGTGTACAATAAAGAATAAAGTAACAAACAAACTTGTTACTTCGTTCATTGCCTTGCCTATATTCCATTATTTGGAGTCGGTGCAGTATATCCTCTTCTTCCATTGATCCCTATGAGCCGTCATATCTGGGATTATTCTTCTTTTATACCTATCATGTTTCACACAATCCATCTTTTTTTAATCGTCCTCTCCCTTTCCATCCATCTAAGTTCATATTAAATACTTTCTTTAAGACATAAGACTCGTTACTCCGCATAACAAGCCCATGTTTTTTACTTAACTAAATTAAATCAAAATATGAGTTCCAGTTTTGTATTCTTGAACACTAATTATGTTATTAAATGTAATCACGATGATAAGTTTAGTATTTTTTTAAAATAAATGGAATGGCAAATAAGCTGATATCACAGCTAATGGTAAGCAGTAACCATCACCTATTTACGTAACAGTACCATGGTCATCTTGCCTGTGGTGCACTTTTGCGTTGCCATTCTGCGAGACTAGAATATACTGCCCAATTTTTCGCTTTATCTCACTTTTCAACCGAAAGGCATCTTACAAAGCAAACGGTTTGGCGGCTGAAATGACTATAGCGTGCAGATGATTTTGGACAGTCTGTGCAGTGTTCCATTTTAGATACGGTAGTCAGAGATATTGTCAATTAACAATCTGTTATTAATTGACAATATCTCTGCCTATATATAATCTCGGATATTTTAACAAATGTACGTAGGGGTATAGGTTCATATTCTTGGAAATTATATATTCTATATTGGCTTTACATTTTAGATTGTATCCCCTGAAGGGTTATCGGTCGATTCTTGTTTATCTTTCGTACGTATTGCCGCAACTATTTTCATTACTACTACCGGTTTTACCGTCATACGAGCGCTTTTTATACGTGTTCATCAGCATGTTGTGTTTGTGTACATCGTGATATGTTTATATAGAAGAGATACAGTAATACATATAATTTGTAACAGCTATATAAAAAGTATCAAACTGTAATTAACATGTAGTGTGTAAAGAACACACTACTTACAGTACCGTGATTTATAGGTCAGCACATTACATATTAATTATATTACACATTTTACGTACATACGTAATACGAAAAGGAATAATGAAAGATTGATCCTCCTGAAGTTCATATTGCCTTTTCTAACTGTATGTTAAGATCTAATTTCATATAATGCTCAATTATTGTAATGTTTTCAAATGTAATGAATGGAACAGTTTGTTAATATAAAACAGTGTACCGTACATATATCTTTATATAATACTTAGTTGGTTTGTGGACTGAGTCCCCACTAATATGTTGTCCACCTTGATAAGGGGGACTACAAGCCGAGGAGGTGGTGTAGCGATGATATGGTGGCCGACAGCCGCCGTCAGTGTCGAGACCACAGAAAATGTGTACATTTTCTTTCTTCCTATATAACATTAATGTATATGTATGTTAAAAGAATAAATAATATTTATTCTTTTAACTTGCACAAGTATGTTACAATAAACTCTACACACATAAAAAGCACCATTGTTAGGTATATCAATGTGGAAGTAAGGACGACGTTTTAATATAATTCATCTCCATTCATAAGGATCTTGCAAATATTTATAAATACCGCAATATGGGCCTTTATTATTACATAAATATTATTCAGTTGCTTAATATTAAATTATCATCTGTTACCAGCCGAAGAGGAGGACGAACACGAGGACGAAGATGTCGAACCTCACACAGTCAGCGCGGACACGAACCGCGTCGAGGAGATCCCACCTAAGGAGCCAATATTCAACGCGATGCCTCTCAAATCGGCCCTGAAGAAGCGACCGGCGCCTTCCGCCTCCCCGGCAGCCACGCCGCTCGCCACCCCTCTAGCGCCGCGTCAGGACCATCACCACACGAGCTTCAAGTCAGTATACCGTGATGTTGCATCCATACAATATAATTGCATAAAGTCTAAGACCCCAACAGTGTAATTAAAACATCCGTTTGTTTTTAAATTAATGCTATTTTTTATACATAACTAAAAACAGAGGAATATTTTTCATATGTCTAAAATTGTGCTGTAGCCACAGGTAACATTTAGTAGAAATAGTCTTTTCAATGTCAATTGTAGGGTACGACTTGTTAAGTTAGTGGGGCTTTTGATAAATACAGAATATATTATTAGTAACAGTAAGTAACCCATTCCGCTAATCATATATTATGTATATAAAAATTGCATTTTAGTTTAAACAGATGGATGATAATAGGTTGTAGTAAACTAAAACTATCAAACAATTCATGATTTTTCATAGTAACGTTCAGTTCATAAACAGACTATGTAAAGTTTGCTAACTATAACACTCATTAAAATATTGACTTACCTATTTAGATACATACAGAAAATTGGTGTGACATTCATAGCTATAAACACGTCTAACATACATAGTGTGTGAACGTTGTAATATTGTGGGCGTAATTGTGAATACATTTATTTCCATAATGTGGTGGCGAGCAGACGTCCGCCGCCAAAACCGAGGATCCGTATATGGTAACTGTCCCACTCGTTATGCCAATGTTGTCGAGCCACACCATTTCGCTCAGAGGCCTCCCGACGGCCCGCTTTGCCTTTAGACCATGCATCGTGCATTGCACGCTTCCGACTATCATCTATATCTTGAACAATTACTTTTGATGTTACTATCGCTGTGTCCACCCCATTGTTATTATAGATGTAAACACTTACTAAAACTTGACTATCAGATGCTACATATTAGTAACATACCACACTGATTACAAATCTGTGTAGTGAATACATTTATACACTTACTTTCCTTTACTAATCTTAATAAATTTCATAATCCATACTTTCGTGTTGTTGAATGATGAATGAAATGTGTCATGCAAGCATATTAATTGTTTTAATCTATAATATAATGTTGTTCTGTGTTGCATGTAAATGTATTCTTAATTTTACGATATGACTGTATTCAGTTACAAGTAAAATTATACGTATAAGTTTGTTTTATTGTACTTGGTTATAAATACTAATTAAAGCATTTAGTTGTACTACACGATTACAATTATTTTCATTATTATTTAAATAAGTCATCGTTTAATTTTGTTTACTATTATAGTTTCAATTTAGATGTTATGTATCAACTAGATCTTTGTTATGACTACAATTTATTATTTGATTAAAAAATAAATGTATTCTTAAGGCAAATATTGACTGTTTAAGTTATATTACTAATTTCTTTCTTCTGTTGAGGATACACTATAAAATCATCGTTATTAATATAATAGCAATATATAAGTTTAAAATGACTTCAGTATAATCATATCCACAGTATTGAACAGAGCTCAGAGGGGAAAGTCACGCCATAAACAATCAACATTATTATCTGTATGAGTATAAAGTATATATCTTGCTTCTGTAAAACAATCCTGATGATTTTATATTCTAATAATTATAAAAAAAGAGTATTAATTATATTTGTCGTATTTATTACTATTAGAATAAATAAATCCTTAATATATTTCAATTAATTTATGTTACTTCTCGTACAGCACTCGACCGGTGAGAATGGGTAACGCTTTGGAAAATAAGGAGAACGCACGGCCGTGGGAGGGAGCCACGGAGTACCGCGACGATTACGCCACTGAGTCAGAGCGTGTCGCCGCGAAACTGGCGCGCAAAGAAAGCTTGAACATCAAGCTGGCGTTGCGACCCGACCGGCAGGAGCTCATCAACAGGTATACTGCTTCTTCTATAAGTCTCTAACTCCACTGGTTACATTGACTAGCGCATACACACGTGTAGTTTACATGAGTCGTAGTTCTAGTCTATTTTATCTACTTACGAATTCAGTCAGGAAGGATTGGTACAAAGTCATTGGCATTTCATTGGTTGGCATTGGCATTGGTTGTCTCACTTATTTCTATCGTAAAATAGTTTGCTTTGTAAGTTATGATCCTGTACATAAGGAGCGATATGGTAGTAATTAAAGGGAGAGACTAAGCTATAACACTATACTCCTCATAAATGACAACGCTTAAGCCGTACTACGGGAGTCACAAATTAAATTTCTGATGTCTATAGACGACTGTTACCATTTCAACTGGCAATTCACAGCTTCTTTGCCAAAACTGTAATAAAAAGGACCTTGTGTTTCATTCCTATTTTATTGTGTAGTTAAAGTATTCTTATTTATTTTGGTTTCTCCAAATGTTGGAGTCTTTTCGTTGTTTAGTTTTATATATGCGTTTTTATTTTATTTAATAGCAATTCTCAGGATAATTTGGTTATAACTGTATTGATGTTATAACTATTTTGTTCTCTATACAAAATTTTAATTGTGTTATTTAAAAAAAAAAACAAGTGTCATAAATGTAATAACTCGCATACATGTCCTACTTAAATATAACAAAAATATATAAGGAGACTGCAGCGTTGATAGAGGTAATTTCTAAATTTTTAAAAGATGTTTTTTTTAAATGTTCTTCATATATGTATATTCGTGCAATTTCTATTCAATCTACATTTAATGCAGACACAAGTTACGATAAATTTAAGCCCGTTTTAAAAACAGCAAAGTGTATTTACAATTGAGTACTCCATCCTAAACTTAAGTTTTATAACCAACTGTTATATCATATTTTAGTTAATTAGTTACTTTCACACATTTTAACAGTTTTCATAACACTCACATGTACATGCAGTAAGAGAGGCTTGCTCTGATCAAAAAGAAAATATTAATATTAACAGCCACTGAAATTAAAATACAGAGTGCATTGGCGCTGTGTGCATTAGTAATTTTGCATGATTTGTAAAATATATAACATCCTACAAATAAATTTTAATAATACCCCCATTACTACTCTCCTTTAAATTAAGAAAATAGTTTAATATCAAGATAACTAAATCTGCAATGCAGACATTTGACGTTTTTATAAATAAATGTATGTGTAAATAAACACTACAATAAAAGTTTTAAATGTACTACTAAAGGCTAAGCTTTTATCTTTAGATTTTAGATAAAACAAGCAGCAGAACGTAACCACTTGTAAGGTCCAAAGATTGCACTGTCTTTAGACAGAGCTAAGAATAGAACTGTAGCAAACTTTCTTAAGATGAGATAGAAAAATGTAATGCTAAATAGAATTCTAATTCAATAAGATACTGTTTCAGCACGCTCTGTATGTAGTTAAATTACGTCCTATATTGCGAAATGTGTATCGCGGCAGTGTAAATAGTTGTTGACTTTGACGCTGCTGAAAATTATTTCGAGAAGTAAATACTACAAGGAGTAGTAGCATTGGCTAAATATAAACGAGGTATTACGTTGACCACATAGTAAGCAACATTCGACGAGACGCCTGTATTTACCTCATCCGGCATTACACATCATGAGCATATTTATTTAAGTTTATTTGAATGAACGTTGGAATATTGTGTAGGTGTGTTAGGATAGTTGGCTAGTAACGGATGCGGCCGAAAGAGTCGCACTGACAGCTTCGACGAAACACTGATCTTCCCACTAATAACGGAATGACTCAGTTATCATAAGATTGAAAATCTTTCTAGTTTATCAGTTTCGGCGATGCACGGCTACTGTAATCATTTGGCATACCTTTAGCATTAAATTGTGCAGTGATATTTCTGAATATTTAGTTCTATAAAAATATTGTCATAAATATTCGTAAATCATGAAAGCTTTAAGGTCAGTTTAATAGAACACTAACCGGGTTTTCTCAAAACACGTGGTGCTATTTAGTGCTCTCACAGTATAGTATTAATTAATAGTAGTTGTCATAGAACGTGTACCGGCTACGTTCGCCTGGGAGGGTTATTTTTGTATACATCGTCAAGCAAAGTCATTGTTATTGATGTATTATTCCTTCCTGTTAGTGCGAGCCCAGTCTTGGCACTGGCATTGATTCTTTTTTTAAATGGCCCAATTATGTTTATAAAATTCGATGAATATTAAAACCGTTGTCAATAAATTTTGTGTACTTATAACAAATTGCAATGTGAATAATGGGTGACCTTAATTATTTAATTAGAGGCTGTTGGGGTGTAGCCAAGTGTGTGTAAATTGGATATTATGAACACATTTTCAGTAGGTATCATGTGCGCTTTGACAAATTTTATATTACCAGTCGGTGCGAGAGCTCATGCAAGTGTAGTGAGTGATTAGATTTTATTGTTAGTTCCAACGCAGTGTGTTATATAGAGAGTTACGTCAGTGCGAATTAGATAATGAACTACATAATAGTGTTGTTGAGATTACAGTCAATAAACGTTGTTTATTGTTTATCGCAGAAATATTCTGGTGGTCCAGAGCGAACACGAGAGACAAGAGTCGTGGGAGGCGATTGGCGCTCGTCTGATACGTCGACTGTCAATGCGACCCACCGCCGAGGAACTCGTTGAAAGAAACATACTCAAGAGTAAGTTATTTTTCATCAGAGTATCAAATAATATTGTAAAATGTTTGTCAATCTTTACTAACATTATCTTTGCGAAAATTAGAGTTTATTTCTTTGTTAACACTTCGAGTCTTGAAGGCTCATACAATCGTCATGAACTGTAATCAACAATCAAGCCATTCTGGTCACTCATACGAAGTTTTAGGTTGTTAGTATATATAAATTATGTAGGTATGTATAAAATTGTGTAAAATTTTGTAGGTCAGTCACCAGCTGAGGAGAAAAAACAAAAAGAGGAAAAGAAACGGTACCTGCTTCGTAAACTTAGTTTCCGGCCCACGGTAGATGAACTGAAGGAAAAGAAAATTATTAGGTTCAGCGATTATATTGAAGTTACTCAGGTATGTATGATTTTTACTTTTTAATGCTCTGTAGGTTTTAATAATGTATATATTGTAAAATCTGTTATTGTTTTTGTCGGTAGTAACATATTATAAGAGATCACAACGATATTGTAGACACATTAAATCCACCAGTTATATTCATTAATATATATTGTCACAGGCGCATGATTACGACCGGCGCGCTGATAAGCCTTGGACACGCCTCACGCCACGGGACAAAGCTGCTATTCGACGGGAACTCAACGAATTTAAGAGTTCTGAAATGGCGGTTCACGAGGAAAGCAAGCACCTCACAAGGTATGTACCATTATTAGAGCAAGAGAACAGAAGAAGAAGTAAAGAAACTACGACGCCCTCAGTGGTCTAGCGATTTAGCACACTGCTATGCTACTGATAGTTGTTTGTTTAATTCCTCGTACGGTACAAACATTTGTGTTCATGATTATGATTGTTTGTAACAAAAATACCTCTTACCTATCGTGAAGTAAGAATTCCTTTATCCCAATGTGGTCATTTTGTTAGGGTTTACAATGGGGGACAGTGTACAGGTACACCTTACTCGCATAGGGTCAAGTAAGTCTGAATCCATTAGGGGGAAGTGCATTGTTAGTAATGGGAACCAGTGACTCCATTGCTAGCAATTTACTATTTCAGGTCGGCATTCACGCGGTCCTCTCTAAAATCCATCGTGATTAATTCCTCATAAATTTGTCACCGACTTCACCTCTTGCTTGTTCTATCATCCTCCACTGGTGTCCCACCAGCATACAATTAGCGCAGGCGACCACACCATTCCATTGTCGTCCATTAAAATAAATAGACAGGTCAATTACAAGGCCTCACGCCACTAAAACATTGATATATATTACACTAACTGTCTGCTCAGAGTCGAACAAGAGAATATGGATTTTGGTTCACGTCTGAAATAGTCAAAACGGCAGTACGTAGTAACGTACGTAACCTCTGGTATAGTTTAAAAATTGAAGTAATAATTCAGTAATATATCATATTCCATTTTATTGGTCGTTATAAAGCGATTTACGATCGTTTTATACATAACGTTCGTGACTTTTAGCAATAATGTTACATAAGAAAAAGATAAGTAGTATTTTTGAAGCAATAGAGAAAGTTACAATGGATGAAAATTGCGAAGTAATGGCTTTTGTATTTGATCCATATTTTTTTCCACCACTTGATTACAACTACGTTAAATTAGGTTTTCATGCAAATTTTGAGTTCAATATGCAGTGCCACTGCACACACTGCTAACAAACAGTGTTTACACTATAGGAACTAGGAAACAGATAGACTAAATAAACACAATAATAACAGTGGTTATAATTTAATAGGTTACATATATAGGATATAATTATAAAATATTAATTATTGTTGAAAAGTTATGTATATACTAGTCCATTTTCAGGTGATCTACCTGAAAATGGACTAGTATATATGTATAATGTCGTATGGTAGCTGTTTATATGGCTTGGGGATATTAGAGTGGGCACTGATGCGAATTTGTTGTTTGTCACAGGTTCCACAGACCATGACGGCTGACACGGCTGTGCCTTAGAGCCGGACGGCAGCGCGCCGAGCGGCAGTGTGGCGCTTGAGTCGACAGGGCCACCCGTCGTCTCAGCGGCGGATCTACATCTTCCTTTGACCACCTGAACGTGGCTGCACCTGTGATTTTTAACGTTATTTATACATTGACTACTTCCGACCCCCGGGAGATTTGTATGCAATAACTTATCAGAACGCATCGGTAAAGTGTTGAATATTCTAAAGTTGCGTTGTACTGCTGTTTTAAATGTTACGCATATGTTTTGTAAATGCGTGCCGTGAGTGCAATCTTGTTTTTTCAATTACCTATTCTAATATCGTAGTTATTGCCGAGTACAATTTATTATTATTATTATTATGGTATCGTTTTATGTTAGTTGACGTATTTTAAGCGTACCTATACATTCTTGAATTGACCTTCGAGAAAGGTTAGTGATACTGAGTATTGTGGGGAGATTAGGAGCCTTCGAGCTCGGTGAACTGTGACATTTACGAGTGAATTATTTTGATATGTCAGACGTATCCAACATAGAAAGTTCGTAGTCTTGTGATTATTTTTCTTATATTGCTAGCTTTTAGCTTTGTAGTCATTAAGCTAGATTTGACAGATTAATTTACACATAACTCATTGTGTTAAGTTGTCACAATTTAATTTTTACATTAATTAAATTTTGGAGTATAGTTGACCTGTTGGAGCGTACAGCGAGCTTAAATTTCTCTTATTTATCTTCCTAATTTATAATCAAACAAACCTTGAAAGTAACGAATACTATTTTTTTATAATATTTGTACTACCACAGTTTTTCATTATTTTTTCGACGAGGTAATATGTCAAAATGTCAAAAAAAGCCCTTTAAATATAATATGTATTATTTTTTCAGGTAAGGAAATAGGTGTTATATTGGAAAATAGATAAGTCAATTTGGAAGTTTTGGAATGCATAAAATATATGTACTATTAATAATATAATCGTCAGCTACGACGAAGTAATGATACTGACGCGGAGACACTATAGTAGTATTATCAGAAGTATTAGGTACAAATAAAAAATATCTTATTTGAATTGTATTAATAGCTTATACAGCAATATTTTTGCTCAACATCGATTAGTATACTATCCTATAATAAGTTCATTCGATATCGGTTAGTACTAGTATACCACCTATGTCTTATCAGTGTACCAACACCGCAGTTTCTATTATCGTCTTGGTATCATAAGTTTTTAGATCTATACGCTCCAAGTTTATTAACAAAATTCGTTATTTATAAAATACAATATGATATTTAGGAAGGCATGTTCGTGATGGGTATGTATGTCTAGTATTACGATGGTCCAGTAAAGCGATTCTTGAGTACAGGGAGAGATGCGGTGATCTGTAAACTCACAAATAGATCGCTGTTGTTGTTATATATAAAAAAAAAAGTTCACTGATTGTGCGCTCAATGTATCAATGAGACGAAATTGTTTATAAATTGTCCATCCTGTACGACATGAGCAACCTCGGCGGGAACAACTTGTTAATCACCTTGTCGCTCTAGCTTAGCTCTAGCGTAAGTTATTCAAAGTTGAACGAACTATTGAATTAAATTAATAAATTAACGATGATGATAACTCTGTAATAAACATGTAGGTGTTAATGAATAAATATACGCCTTCTGAGATTATAATGGTGATCATTTAGTGTGTGCATTGAGTATTTATTTCTCATCGAGGTGATTATGTACTGTATTTTGAATTTACTCTATAGAATAATGAGCAATAATACCACTGTCGGTTTGTTTAAATTAATTGTACGATGGTTTGATGTTGAGAACATTTTTTACATTAGGTAATTTCTTCGTAGTATAAAGTCATAGATAGGAATCAGTATAACATAATTTTTATAACAGCGTTCAGTAGCGGTGCCATTATGAGTTTCCGGAAACCAAACGTTACATAGCTTTTTGTGTCCGAAATGGACACCAAGCTGATATATTAGTGTATATACGTGTACACGCAGCAATTGGCGCCATGTTTACTTTGGTTGGTGATAACTTACTACTGTGACAATGTTGTTAGAAGTGCATAACAGCATTTTAGTATTGACACGCCAGTGACTCGTCGGGCGCCAAGTGCAGTGGCAGTTTCAGTCGGCCATGATATCACTACTATAAACAATAAGTAGTCGAAACCTAAGGTCAATTTGGTAACGCAAATTTGCATATAGTTTTATACTATGTATATGTCAATATTTAATTCGCGTAAAACTTCATTTTATATCGATGTACAGTATATTTTGCAAAAGCAGGATCGCAACACCTTACTACAAGGTGTTACAAAATGGTTAGTTTGAGACCATTCCATTATATATTAAAGTGGAAGCCAAAAATGACGACTTATTTTTCTAAACGATTTTGTTAGATTTGAAATTAAAAATATTAAGATAAAATGTAGATGTTTATCGGTATATTAAAAATATTATAAGACATTCAGATTTCCAAAGATCTAAGGCTCAACTAAATTCTTTTAGCTAGCTTACTTATTGCCATTGTCAATATTATATATCAATTTCATTTTTGATTAGTATGCGTATGACGCATATACGCTGTTGGATTCCTACCAGACATCACACGATATGTAGTTTTATACTTTGTTTTACCAATTGAATGTGATACAACATTTTATTTTATAGTGTTTTATGTTATGTATTTCAAGTAGATGATGCTATGGTTGATTTTTCAATGCTAAATGGTGCTATCAGTTAGCATTATACATATATAAAATATAAATTCGTCATGGAAAAGGCTGGAAATGTGTAATTAATGAATTCTATATCTTGTTCACAATACGAACAAATGCTTACAAATGCGTTAATACGTAAATATTTTTTTCTTTTACTACTTATAAAATATTTAATTTGTTAATAATGATGTACTTCATTTCTAATTCGTATCGTCTTAAGTATATATAGGAAATATATTTAACATGTTCAATATACCTATTGTTAGGATGTTTCTACAACAATTATATCGATAAACATTCTTTTTTTATAACGTTTGTATATAATTTTATTATGATGTAAATTATGGAATCTCTTTAATTTCCATTGATATCGTGCGTATCCTTTGTGCTATTATTACAGTTTATTATTGCTATCTTCAGTAAACTATATACTGTTGCTTTTATTTTTTTAATATTGTGTAAATTATTAATGACATGTTGTAATAAGTATATTTAATGATAGCCATAAAACTACTTGTTTTATATAAAATAAGTCTGTAAATACCATGATTATACATTAAGTTTTATACTCGATTGTTTTTGTTTTATCTCCAGTCTTTACCCAACTATCATGCATGCCAAGTATGCATTAATTAATTTATACATGAATTTATACTTACTATATCTAATCTGTTTAAATATTGTTGTAATATACAGACAAGTACGACTACTATATCAGAATTTTGATTGAATCGGATTGCTAAATTTGGGCAATGTAGGTTTGGTTGTTGATGAGTTCCGATACAAGATCCTATTGGTCGGTAAAGAAAAGATTTCAAACCAATCACGTATACGCGAAATTCATTCAGGTCTGTTTTAGATCTGAGCGGGATTATTGACAAATCATAGTTCCCCTAGCCTCGCCAGCCAGAAGCTGAGAGGTATACCATCAGGTTATTAACTGGTAGGAGTCCGGCAGTACCCATTCGTACCCTATGGTGAATGCGACTCTATGATGGATTTTCCAGGTGTAACAAAAGGTGAGTTTTAGTTATGCATATTAACTTACAGAAACCACGTGGCAGGTGGGCCATATTTTGTATCAAAAATAAATTTTTGTGGTCTTCAACATAACCGAAAAAAGCAACACATCCTGTACGAATATTATATAAATTATATGGATCTGTACGTACGACATACGACACAATTTTGTTTGTTTGCAAAATTAAATTGTTAATTTAATCATTTACTGCTCGGAGTAGAGATAATGCAGTTATAAGCGATTATTTAATATTGTAATTACAATGTCAATAAAACAGATACAATATTTGTATATCGGTGAGGGTTTAACCGATGATCTGTCATCAAATCACAATAGAAAAGAACTGGACCAGGACACTAAATAAGATTAGGAAGTAGGTAATAACACAAATATAGTCACCAGTCCGAATAGTGTGTCGTTTTTTATTTTTATTACAAAATGAACAATATTTCCATATTGGTAATTAAAATGGTAATAAACATGAATGAAGGCTTTGACCCGTGAGTCTATGGTGGAGACTTTCGATGTTGTTTTAAGTTATAGTGCGACTGGGTTGAGAGAAAGTTAACTGTAGTGCGTGCCCGTTACTGCGCGCCGACGACGTCGCTCCGCGCTTGCCGTCAGTACGCGCCGACTTCTGACCCGCGCGATCGCACGCTCTACGGACTCATATCCACGACCGTTGTGCGCACAATGTTTACAATCTGCCTAGCGTTCCGGCGAAAAGATAACAGAAAGCGACAGTGCTAAAATAAAAGTGCCTAATTAAATTGTGATCTGTGAAAAGTGAAGCGCATTACTGTCGCGTATGAGCATTTTATCTCCAGTCGTAGTGTAAAAGTGCAACGGCCGAAATAAAGGACACGCCGTGATGACGTTCTCTGGAAACATGAAGGAGAGCAAGTCTCGGACCGTCAAAGACACATGGGAGTCAGAGGTGAGGGGAATACATATGTTGTCGTTATTGTATCGTTCTTTCTAATTAACGATGTATTTAGTACGTACCTACCGATCTGAATCGTGCATTGTTATTATTGTATGCAATCAGATTTGAAAGTTTCCTCAATAGAGTTTTCTCATCTTGCGCGACATTTATGTAGGTATATTGTATTTTTATGTTTCGCTTTCTCTAATTTATTAATTTTTATTTTCCTCTTCGTTTAATACTAGGTACATTAAATTCATAGGGACCTATAGTAAGTTGGTTAATTCTGTTGTAGCATTTATTAGTTTACCTATATTAATATATTTTTATAAAATGTTAAGACAAGAACTAATTTAATTTCTATTAATTAGAGTTTAGAATTTATCATAATTGGCGTGGATGTATCGAAACAATCAGTATTCAATATAGGTAACAACTTATTTGAGAAATTAATAATGTATTCATTTATTAGCTATTTTTCAGAGGTATAAGTTTCTCTCAACCTTATAAACTTAACATAACCACTAGACCTAATGAACCATTTAATTCTTGCAAATCGTAATGTTTCGACTCCATAATATGTAAGTACATGCCTAATCCGACAATAAAACTCGTGACACCATATCATTTCGAATCAATTTCTATTAAAAATTCCTTCCCTCACGGGGTCTCTAGTATTCTTAGAAATAAGTAGGTACAATTTGATATATTAAAATATACTCGAAATAGTGAAATTAATGTGTTCATTGAAGTTCCATAGTAAAATACTTTGAGTAACTTTAGCAGTAACTAAATTCCCAAGCTTCACACACATTTATTGTCTAAAGTGGTTGAATAAACATTTTCTATTCTGAAATTTGAAAGTTATTTCAAACATTGCCATTATTACGATGTCTCAGGTAAATTAAGGCAAAGCCGCGGTTTTTGTAATCCACTTAGAGATTTCGTGGTTAGGTAGTTTTTTAAGAAATAGTTGTATGTATAATTTCAAATATACCTACTCGTAGGTTTAATTTATAACGTGTACAGTTACTGTATTAATTAATTAACAGGTAGATATTTAACATTCTTAAGTTACTTAAATACAGATCTCTATAATATCTAATAATCATCTTTATTTGCCTCAAAATATAGAACATGTTAAATAAGTTTACCGTAGTAATATGTAATAAATAATTAAAACTAGTAGCAGACTAAATCTTCATAAATTAATGAAGAGACCCTAATAGATGAATGAAGTGGACATGATATATAGATGTAATAGACAGGAAGTCAGGTGCAGTTACAAACGGGTAGTAAAATTAACTATATTATCTAAAACTAATAAACTATTTAGTGTACTTGATTGAAGATACAATTCTAAGACCAAAGATGATAAACAAGAGTCATATGTGCGATGACTCAAATAAATATCAAGTAAAACGATCTACATACCTATTTCTCATATCCAAATAATAGGTAATTTTCTTTTGATTTTGATTGATTGTTAATAGACCTAATCTAAGAGTAGCAGGAAATAGAACCGCAATAAGTATATATGTCCTTGCTAATTTTGTGTTTGCCTCTCACTAACAACATTAGGTAGGGACAGTATGAGTACGGTGCTATAGTTAGGTAGCTTAGTTGCCTTTAAATCAATACAGTTTGGTATCTACACTGGCAGTACAACCTGTTTCACCTTTTGAACAGGAAATGTCGAGTTGAACTGACATGTACAGGTACTGCATATAATACATTCATAAGAACGGCTTTGGATTAAAGAATGTTAGTAAGTTTCTTGATGGCTGATGGCACCCATTTAATCTTTCTGAAAATCTGATTATATTATAGGTGATTGTTGCTATCTAATTATGAATAGGAAATACCTAAACTCCAAAAATTATGATATCTTTTAACGAACATAGGCATACAACCCCACGTAAAGTAATTTAATCTAAGTTACAAGGGGTAAGTATACTTTTATGTGCATGACCCAATTTTTTTAACAAGAGCTACAGAACAGTACTATGTAACTGTTTTATGGATTATCTAAAACTTTTTCTTTCCAAAGGTAACGGGAAAATGGATTTTGTGTGCAATTGATTTCGGTAGTTAAACTTATTATTTTTGGTCACGGAACGTAAATCCTCAATAGGATTTCAAATTATTTTCAATCACCCAAGAATGGAAGTGTGTCAGTGGATTTAACGGGCGCGCAACACTGATAGAGTCGGAGTAGAGTGATCTGTAATCCGGGTCGTCAGTCGACACTGGTTGCTTACCGGAGTTTTAATTCTACTGTTATTGACAAACAAAAACATGACCCATGTGATTTTAACCAGCAACTATTATATGATTTTACTAGAAGATATCTATAACTATGCACATAATAATGTTTAATTTCAATAGTCGGCCGAAGCACATTTATTTATATTGATAAATGAATGATGAAAGATGTGCGCAGTAAATGACCTCTTGCTCTCAGTAGTTGAATTTTATAGGAGGCCATGAACTTTTCAATTGTAGGTATCTATTTTGTCGTTGAGTTTTTAATAACTCCACATTGAAATGTCAACGTAGGTACATCTAAACCTAATTAAACATTGTCACTCTATATGATTTATACAAGTGAAGGTTTATATATTTTTTAAATTGTCCACAATAGTTTTATACCTACTTGTAGATTTCTCTCGTTACATAGATAGGTATAATATTCTCCATCAATCAAAAGCTCTCCTTTTATAAAATAATTATATTAGATTCTTCTTCTATTCCCATTTCAAGAAGTTCTTTAAAGTATTATACATACATAATTATTTATAAATATTTGTAAAAAAGTATTGTAACAAATATTTATTATAATCGTCCGTGTACTAAATATAAATAACCTATTTATAAATAATGCCAGTCACCATATATTTTTGTCTAGGTGTATGTTTGACGTACTTGTTGCTCACTCTTATGCGTCCGACTCTTATGCGTCTGTTCATTTATTATACGTATGAAGATAAGTAAGATTAGATCCTAGATCTAATCATACGTACAACTAAATTATTTTCAGTGTAAATCTCGAGTATATAAATACCACAGCTAGTATTTTATACGTATATCTTATATAAGTATAAAATTCTAATATATTTAAAATACAATCTGTATATGTCCCACATATACAGATTGAGAGATTGTAACGTTGGTAAACATGTATGCATTTGTCAACATACATAAAGATGACAAAGTAAACGCAATAGTAGGTTATGTATTAAATTTTCTAACTGAATTGAAATACATACCATATCGTATATTTTGAAAATTTCTTATTTAATCTGAATCTTTTATAATACAATATTTTTAAATTTGATCATTATTAACCGATGATTCAAAATAGTAAAAATAATAACTGTATATATATAAATATATCTGGATAAAAAACTCTTCAACAATATTTATTAATTTATTAAATAAATCACTAAACGCTGAACCCGTAGCGAAATACCTGAAGTATAAAATTTAATTTGATTGTATCTGTCCTAATCTAATAAAATGGTTATTTTAACCATTTTGATTAGATTAGGTTCGTTCAAATTAAATTAATGCTTTAGTTATTTTGCTAGAGATGAATTTCATAATATTTTTCTTTAAATATTGAAACGTCATATTAAGAAATATGGTCTTTTTCCTATGGTATGGTCTATGTCTATTGTAATGGAATGTTGCCTTTTTTGCTCTAATAATATTCGCTGTGGCACCAGTGGAAGATTATAATATTCGTGACAAATTCAGTAGGAACGAACCATGATGATTTCAAGGAGGACTCCGTGGAAGTCTCCGTTTAACTCGCATACATTGCCACAACTTAGTGTTTTGTTGTTTTAAAAAGAGATACAATTTATTTTGTTCTCATCTACGAAGATAGAGATATACCTATATAATTTAACATGGAAACAAACGACATGTAATATGTGTTTCTTATAACAAGTCCAACAACATTATAACGAGAGTCATGCTCCTCAACCCATCCTCGGAACTACAGCTGAATTTCACTAGGCTTCGTAATACAACTATCTTAACTATTTTAGAAGTCTCTGCCTTTTTGGCACATTGGATTTGTTTGGAAATGATTGACTAAATTAGGCTCTGGCTTGGGGACTATAGGACTATAACCGAAACTAATAACTATACTAACGAAATATGTATTTGCTTCCGCTATGTTTATTTTCAAATTCTTATACGTGTACAACGTCTCATGAATGAATGTTAGTATTGTGCTAGAATCGAACTTGCGACCATAAGAAAGTATAATATTAAGTAATGCTCTTATCTGTGTATTACTAAAACTATATGTACCACTGAGATCGAATCTATTTATCGAACGATCGATTGAGCGACGAATTACTGGATTTGTGCGGTACCGTTACTAACGACAAAGCTTTTCGTGATCAAAACACTACAGCAGTTATTATTGGAAAGTATGTATAACGGTGCAATTAAATAATGCTAATTGTCTAATCTCAATAAAGAAAAGTGTGTTACCATGCAGGAAATTGTTATGCTAGTCACAAAGTCGTTACTTTTGTAATTTGAGGTCGGTTAATCTACAAAAATGTAGTCGTTATAGATAACATCATCACAATCGACTCGCTGGCGGCAATGTTTACATAAAATTAGCAAGTGAAGCAAACAACTATTATTTGTAAATGAGCACGTTCAGAATGAAAGTGAGGGCGTCCGCATTGTGACTTAGAGATCTTAATAGAAACCAGCGAAAAGGCAGCGCCATCGGCCGCCTTTGTTGCAGCACTCCGATCGCAGCAAAAACGTGAGACGATATCTGGGTCGCGGCAAGTGCACGCTGCACGTGCCCATTCTGCTTTATATTTTATATTACAAAATAATATATAAAGACTAACACACTAATAATAAAATTAATAACCCAGAGAAATGCGTTAACTCACAAATTAAGCAGAATTTGTACTATGGGTAAGAAAAAAGTGATAGAAATACTTAAATACTTTATAATACATTAATATATGTATGTAATATTATGTTATCTGTGATATAAGCAAAGCAGTTCAATTATCAGTCGAGTTAGAATGTCGTATCCTATACAACCGTTCACTACCCCTAAGTTATCAATTCGACTTGGAGGACAATAAGAAATCTTGTATGTTCTTTTTGGCTGACTTTTCGTTCATTGAAATCCGATTGATAAACCAACATTGTGCAAAAACACAGCGATAAATCAAATAAATATACAGTGATTTTTGGGCACGTCAAGTGTTGCATTCACCTCGTCGTCTGCAGTTAACAATGCCCCTGAGATAACTGTCATAAAGGTATATCTTTTATTATCAGTTACCAATTACCTATCGTTAGAAATATATACAGAAGTGTATAATTTTTTTAATTATTGTTTATTCCCATTGTTCCAATTAATAACTAAGAACATAGAAGTAACTAGAGACACAGGTAGGACAAGAAAATATTACCTAGAAGTAATATATGAATATCATGGTTTTGCTGTATATTGTATTAGAAATATATTCTTTTATACGATATGTTTTATAATCTCCAGAATACTATTGCGTTATGTAAGGTAAAAAATTACATAATAAAGTAGGTAATTACTGTTTTTCTTATTATGTCTCTTCTACTATTGGCATAATAAAGAGTTTATTATTATTATTAATTAATTAAAAGTAATTGACTTATAATAACGAAGTAAAAGCACGTTGGCCTCTAAATAGACATTCAAAAGAAACTCTAAGATTAATATCATAAAGAGAGTACCTAACTAAATAGTAGATATTATTTGAAACAAAATTATGTAAAACAAATCTATGTTGATAATAATTCATAAAAGAAACATACCTGGTATCGAAAACAATATTTGATTATTTTTTTCATACTTTTTGTTCAATTTAATTCTCTGTAAAAATTAATCATACCTGACCGACTGAAACTTGAAATATCCATATATTTCTTTTTTTTTATCTCCGTTTTTCTCGTCACGCAATTAGCGAAACAATTTCCAAGTAGGTACATATATTTATTCCCCGATAAAGTTGTATCGATTTCATGTCCATGTCATGACCACAGTGCTAATGATGATAAACTAAAGATGGGACTGCTTTACGACATCGACAGCATCTATTCGTAATTGGCATGCCATTATTCAACCTTGTCCGTACATCTACTGCCAATCCAATGAAAAGGAACGTGCTCGAAAATATTGTAAAATATACTCTTTGTTTGACTCGTGTTTCTGTTCAAATACCATTTGTATGTCAGACGTGCCACGATTGTTATATCTACGTGTTGTAGATTATGAACCTAGTACCATTAGCATGGTGGAATATGGCGTCTCGTGCTATAATTTCACGATTGAATTGGTAACAATGTTGGTAAGGATCGAGTGTTTGTTATATTCGTCGCGTGTGCATATGAAATATAAATAGATTATGAAAAAAACTAATATTATTTTAAATTTAGAACGATTTTAATATTTGAAAAAATCCTTTTCTTCATTTGATTGTTCCATCCAAGTGTCCTAAAATAGGTACCAAGGAAATAAATCAAGCCACTCACAGGTCAAGTGGACAAAAATAAGGATTTTGCGAAAATAATTGATTTTTTTAATAAAAACTGCTAGCAATCAGTTCTTATTAAAATTTAAAAAATCGATGGGTTTTGTAACAAAAATAGTCGATTAATTAATAATCTTTTGTTTCTGCAGTTAGTCATATCGATACTTGTACTTATACTACTACTACTACATACAGTAAAGCTTTCCATAAATACTCTGTAAGTGGATTTTCATTCCTACCCAGATTTCTATGCTAAAATGTTGCAAGCTCACCATGAACTTTATCTGTACTTTAGCTAGAGTTGTGAGAATGTTGCAACTTTCAACTTAGTAGGTAGGTACTATCTATACCTAAATATTATATTTTTCATCTAAACGATATTACAAATAATACAATGTAAATAACTATTTACAATAATTGAAAACCATAACTACTAGATATAATAAGCTTAATACTTACTATGTACTGATTGTATAGAATTTGGCATGGCATCCATTAAGTACAATTATCAATCGTTTTTTAAATAAAATTTAAAAAAACGATTCGACAATGATTGATGCCTTTTTTAAGTTTTTGATACATATTTATCTTCAGCTCGATATTATACATAACAATATTATGTCTGTGCTAGTGACATAACAAAATAAATTATATATTTTAAAATAAACAACGGAAGGAACACATTTATATGGATGAAAGTTTTAAAGATGTTGTTCGTAAACATATCTACTTAAATTGTTATTACGTTAGTACCTAAGACATAAATGATGCTTGTGTTTGCGCAACAAATGTACGGAAGAGACATAGTTATAATATTAGAGATCTGGTATATTATTATGTATTGTTTGTATAGCATGCTTTCCGTATAAACTCACCAGTGTGGAACCAAACGTTTTATACGACACATATGTATTATTAAAATAGCAAATGCTAATAAACAGTAAAATTTTTACTTCACTCATAATTATAGTTATAGTACAGATAACATAATATTACAGTTATAGTAATGTCGGTTCAGTTTCTACACAACAGCTTGTATTTCTATAATGTACTTCATAAGATAACTTATTCACATATTTATTTTGGTATTTCTTTACGGTTAATGATAAATATTTATAAATACTTGGAATTGGAAAAAAACCTTAATTATTTTTGATATGTACTCGCAATACATATATAAGCAATTACCTTAATTTTTAACTTAAAATTAGGAATCTTAATAATTAGTTTAAAAAACAAACACATCAATTTTTTTTAATTATTACGCTGGTAGTCTTGCCAGGATTTTGGAGGATGCTAAGGTGAGCATGAGGTCGGGTCCGTAAGCCCATCGTGACAAATTCTCCAGGAATTTATCATGATGGTTTCCAGTGAGAACTGCGTGGAGATCAACCTAACAGAGTACATTGCTAGTAATGCGATAATAATTCCACATTACTACAATCCTTTTTCCGCATCGGTACACACTTTCCAACACATGAGACCATCAGTTTATTTGCCACTCCAATTAAAAAAAAAACCGATTCTATATTCGATATTATACTAACAGTGTTATTTTATAGCTAGGCTATGGGTGGTCTCGGAGTGGACAACGACGATGCGCGCGTCACCGAGCACCGGAGTCAACGATGTCGGTGGGTAGCGACATCCGCTTCACAAGACGCAAGCTAAGCCGTTCATGCCGGGGATGCTGCGCTGCTATCGCCTCGCTGTTGGTGTTACTTCTCCTGGCTGCAGTTGCTACCTACCTTGGACGTAAGTTGATATTTTATAAACGCGAAAGTTTGTGAGTATGGATGGATGGATTGATGTTTGTTACTCTTTTACGCAAAAAGCACTGAACTGCTTTTGATGCAGCTTTACAGTAAATTAGCGTATGTATACGCTAATTTACAGAATAACATGTTAAATGTTCACCAGAACGCGAATTAAACTGTATATACCATACTGCTATGACACGCTCGTCATGCCGCCGTGAATACGCTCCCTGTGATTTAAGAGTCTGTGGAGCTTTTGATTTGCGAGAGAAAATAATACTAGTCTATATTATTTTCCCGCTGAGTAATCCCTATGTTAAAATAATGAATTCTATATTTATTTATTATTATTATACACATTTATATCCATTATTAAGTTTTGCAATAATAATTAAATTTGTGCAATTATATTATTCAATCAATATGTGCCGGTCACGCAGACGATATCGTGGATAAAAACTAGAAGAAAATAATATGTTAAATGTCTGTATCACAAACAGCAAAATATATATACTGCCGTATATTGAATTACATACATTATATTATATTATACGTCGACATGATATAATAATAATATCTCAGGATTGCCGTCTAGTCCCAAGCTAAGCAGAGGTAGTATTCTGGGTACAGGACAACTAATGTAAATACCGACATAGATATTTTTTTCTTTAATAAATTTATACATAATATACATAGAAAATACCCAGGCCGATGCAAACAATTATATTCATGATTACAAATATTTGTAGCGTGCGAGGACTCCTACACTACCGAGGCCGTCGTATAATTAGTTGGTATAAGAAGGTATTTTCGAATGAAGGTAAGTTGTGTCAGTGGATTCCATAACTCTTTCAGTATGTTCTGGATAATCGGCTCATTTTGCAAATTATGTTTGTAGAATTGGGTAGTTATTAATACATAGAAAATAAAACCATATATAGTATTATTGTTTTTACAAATTTCTGTGGAATTGCTACAGTGTCGTATTACGTGGAGGAATAATGTAACATGAATAACATGTCGCAACATAGACTATTCAATATATGCACTCTCAATTAATTTACAATTTCCAGTTAGTAAGCATCTGTTTATAGTGTTTTATATGGACTTGAATTTATAGGTAGGTCCTTAGGTATATCTTATAGTTTGCGAAAGTCACTCTGTTTACCTTCACCTAAACATAGCTGTAGTAAATTATTTTCCAACTTGACTGTTTTATGTTCAACATGAGCTAAATGTTATGTTAGTGTAGAAACACACCCAGCGAGGATTGCATAGATACAATGTATGTATATACATTTTTTTATTAAATGGGCTGTATGTTTGTTTGCTATGGTCGCAGTATAAAAAAAATAAACGAGAACAATTTACATGGCATCATCTAGTCCTAAGCTAAGCAGAGCTCGTGTTATGGGTATTAGACAACTAACAGAAATAATTAAATCCATTATTTTGAAAATGGATATAGAAACCACACGGACCAGGGGGGAAAGGTGATTGTTAGTAATGTCGACTGATGATCTCATTGCTAGCAATGTACCATGTCAGGTCGACCTCTACGCGGTTCCCCCTGGAAACCA
Organism: Achroia grisella; assembly: GCF_030625045.1. Classification (NCBI taxonomy): domain Eukaryota; kingdom Metazoa; phylum Arthropoda; class Insecta; order Lepidoptera; family Pyralidae; genus Achroia; species Achroia grisella. The sequence goes on from NW_026712938.1 coordinate 1,765,783, forward strand.
TCGTGATAAATTCTTGATGAATTTGTCTCGATGAGCTAACTGACCTGACCTCATGCTCATCTTATCATCGTCCACTGGTGCCCCGCCAGCGTAAACCGTTAGCGCAGGCGGGTGCACCATTCCATTATCATCCGTAAAAAAAAAACCACACGGACCAATACAAACTATCATACTAATTAATAAAGATATTTTTAGCGTTTGAGGAATCGACCATCCGAAGTTAAGTAGTATTATAAACAGCAACACCACGGAGGCAATCAAATAAAAAAAATCTGTAAGAATTGTACATTTTTAAAAAAATCATTACACAGAATTTAATATAAGCAAAACTAAGCGCAGGTGTATCCTAATTTTCCAATCAAGTTACTTTCAAATTCGTGAAACTAGGTTTCTAATAAAAAAAATGATCAAGATAGGCATTTCAATGCATACAACAAAGAACAACAAATTGATATAGAACTTTGAACTTCTATAGTTGGTATCCATTGTTAGTAAACAGTATGTTATAGAGGCGTGAGCGAACGATATTTGCCCGTCACCACCAAAGGCCGTCGAGCCCATCGGCCTTGCTATATCGCTGGTCGACTAAGCTCGACCACCGCGACAAGTGTATCACGGACTTATATCGTAAAGAGATCTGGCTGTTATGACAAATAATATCATTTATCTGCCTACCTACTAGTTATACTGGTAACTTATAATAGGTAATTTATATGAAGGATAGATGCGAAACCGGCGGAAAAGAGATCGTGTTATAAGATGAAAACCTATATTTACCAACCAGTACCTATAGGTAACTATAGGAATTACATTGAAAGCTACAGATTTAATGCCATAGATATTTTCTGTAGCTTTATTGAGAGAGATGAAATACCCATATTTCCATCGAATTCGTTTTACTTATTAAATCCATATAATTTTGAGTTACATAATTAGTTATGTGCTAAATAATTATTGATCCTCTACTTTATTTCACATTCTACAGTTTACTTACAGTATAATGATTAATAAACTATAAAAATGATTACATGGAATTAATTATATACCTATGTTAAAAATTACTTTCGTAATAATTTATTTATTTTGTTTTATTTACTAAGTTATAAAATTTAACATTACATATTTGCCTTCTTTGTTTAACTATTACTCCTATTTTCGTGAGTTGCATACTTAACTTATAACATACATTCCTTAAAAATACTGCTTTCACCTACGAGTACTATAAACATATATAGCATACTATGTAGTAAGCTATATAAATAATAGATTTCGTTCGGTTATCTGATGCAAATAAAGTATCTTTATTATCCATAATTATATGTATATCTACTTGTTATATTTCATTATTTTAATAAGATTTATACTTTATATTACAAAGTAATGAAGTTATATTTGTTTCAGATCTATATTTGTTCGGAGACCCATTAAACCGACAAACATTCCGAGGATCATTCATTGTGAACTTTGGGGCAGAGAACGAGAGAGTCAAAGACCTCGAACCAAAGAGCAATAACACCAGGGAACGATACCTGCGACAAGCACTCTTCAATTTATATCAAAACTCAGAACTCAGATCTTGTTTTGTGAGCGATGAAATTCTTGCATTGGACAGGTAAAGTATACCTAATAATACTTATATTATAGTCTGTTTTTTTTTATCTCGGAGACAAGTACGCCAGCTTATTTGCGTTTCTTATATAGTTTTAAAGCAATTCGTCTAAAATACAATAATTGCTATTAAAAAATCGGTATCCCAGATTCAGCACTACCCCGCTATAGCTAGTAGCATTAATTGAAAATCTGATATTTACACCCGTCAATTTAGTCTCCGATATTAAAAACAGACTATAGATGTCACGATCTACTTAAGTGAATAAAATAAAGATACCTACTTACTATTTAAACAGATATACCTACATATAGAAATGATAAAATGAACGAGGTTTTCTCTAGACCCTACAGCATGGAGTTTTTCAAGAAGGGCATTACTAAAGGGCTATGATATCACGGGACACCCCTGGTGTTTCAAGCCATTGGGCCATTTGCTTGATTTAACCATAGTCTACTAAATTAATATTTTCTAGATGGATATGTATTACCTACACAAAGCACGCTTATTAAGGTACAGTCTGTCTGCAATTCTAAGGGTGCATAATTATAAGGATTACTGAAAAAAATGTATTCAATACTTTACAAAAAAAGTATTAAGTATGTATATCAGTTGTTAATATCCATAACATAAGCTCTGCTTAGCGTGATACTACATGGCGCTATATGAATTGCCCGAGCTTATATTTATTGGGTTCACATAGTACAAAGCTATGAAAAGAAATAACACACAAATGTTAACGTTAAATCATTCTTTCTGAGAGAACTGCTACAGTGGTCAAAAACTAAACTATATGTAACTACATATACTATGAAGTACTTTATTTATAATGTACCTACATCTAATTCACATAATTATATATTTTGTTTATTGTAAAATAATACTAATATATATCCGGCCCTCAATGCTGTATACCATTAAATATAAATAATATAGTATACCATTAAATTTAATTTTACATTTTTGCTCATAAATAATATACCTATTTAAAATTCTTACTATGAAAGTAAATGGCTATATTTATCACTTAAGTTGTTGTAAGCATAAATGAAAGGAAAAGAAAAATCTCTTAAAAACATAATCGTGTTTTTTGTTTTCTTTTGTAATGAACAAAGTATTTGTGTATAGGTTGAAACGCTATCCGTTATTGAACTGGTACGAGTATTCTTTGTTAAACTCTCAAGAGCTCTGTAACAGGTGATTACGTTATGTGTAACAGTCAACTTTAGTAACATTTGAGTGTTACAAAAAGTGACTGTTATGTATATTTTTGTTTCGAGTCAAAAATTGTAACAATCGATTTCGTTAGTATCCAGTGGTGTAATTTATCATACTTTTGTTTATAACTTATCAAGAATAGAATGAATCAAATGTATATTGGAACTATATTCCATTTATGTACAAATACTTGGTATTAACGACACAGGCATAGATAAATAAAAGACATATTTTGTAATCGATAGAAAAAAATACCTTTAGTATATGACAGAAACAATGACAATATATCAAATGATTGACTATTAACCTAAATCTAAACTATAACATACCTAATAACATGAAGAAATAAATCAATAATGTATATTCCCGTTATTTAATACTAGCTGTGCCCGGGACTTTGTTCGCGCAGCGCACGCATCGGAAGCCGTCAAATATCAATAATGTTTTGCCACATTTTTTACTGATGCTTCGCTTGTATTGGTCTTAGCGTAATGTTATATAGCTGTAAACCTTCTTAAAGAAATAGACTATTCAGAATAAAAATATTTTTTCAGTTGGAACTAGTAGTTCCTGAGATTAGCACGCTGAAACAAATAAACATGCTCTTCAGCTTTATAATATTACTACAGATACACAATGAACTAATACATAGATACATATCGACAAGTTTTGTCCACAAATGCGGTGAATCATATCAATGTAGGCTATACAGATACACCACAAACCTAGAGAAAGTTAACTTTCACAAAATCTCGGCACCTTATCATTGAACCCGGGCCTTACATTTAGAGGAAATACGAATATTGTAAATACTGTAGAGTTGTTTTACTATCAATTATATTATATAATTTAAATTGAATAATTATGTAACAAATTTTTTATTTCGGACCCGATTACTTTCCGACATAGGTACATGATACATAATACATGCCTACATAATAAATAATACTAATATTATTTATTATTATTATAATTTATTATGTAGGCACAACCTAATAAACATATTAAATAGAATTAGTAAATTCAACAGAAATAAACTATAACATTATATAATACCGAATATATATATTATTTATATTAACATATCCGTCACACTTATGAGTGTGCCACTAATACAGAAAGTTGTTATTATATAATTGCTTCTCTTCATCACTGATTCTATATGCTTTTTTAGATAAAAGATAGGCTTATTTCAACGAGTTGGAAATATAACACGTGTATGTGCAAAGACGAAGGTTTCTCCTATTCAATTCTGCTTACCCCATAAATGTTATTAGAATTAATCAAAGTACGATAATTTTGCATAATTAATCACTGCAACATATGTACCTACTAGAATTTATATTGAATTAAAGTAAAATGAGAAAAAGTAGTTTTGCATAATTATTTAAAGTTACACATGGACCCAAATACTTCTTACGATATTTGCGAAGCCTTTATATACCAATAACAAAATACAACCTAGACATTCCATAAATATTAAAAACCTTTCTACTTGCTTAGAATTCACGAGTTGTGTGGATGAAACAAAAGATTTCAACGGGTGTCACTCGTAATTTAGACAACACACAACCTAACATACCTGCCGTCACGACTGTCATCCCGGACGGGGCATTGTCAATTATCGACGTCATGGTAAACGCAATGTTTAACATGCCTACATTTCGCTGAGTATATTATCATCTAACGTGGTACTAGCCACGGGACTAGCCCTCGAAATAATGTCTGTTTTTGTTATCGGTGTTTACTTCATCGGAGAGACAGTATATTATTTTCTGGTCTCAGCCTGTAAACCACTAGACTACTACACGACGCTCTCTCGTAATTTATATTTTAAATTATCCCCTTTCCATTTAAATTATACGCTAGGAGACAATTATTTTACGTCGTCATACTTCCAGAGTTCTAGGCTGTGGGTAATAAAAAAAAAGTATGCCCTTGGAACTCACTGAATTGTTTATAAAATCTATATGAGTATTTTTAGAATGACGCAGCAAGAAACAAACGATTACTTTACAATTTCTAATACTAACTAAGTACCTATTAAAAGCCACAAAGTAGTTAGTTCAGAAACGGTCGCATAATTCAATCATACAGATTTATTGGATTTTAGAATGACTTTCAACATTCTTTTTAGTAGAAACCTGCACATAGCATACCGCGCCTATTTGTCGATCATGAAATCCGTCATTACGTGAAAATACTCTAAAGCTGAATAGAATTCGTAACTAACTATTAGACTAATCATATGCATGTTACATGCAGCACTTTATCGAATTACATAGAGATTCAATTAGTAAAAAGATAGTATTAACTTTAATGATTTATGTATGAAGTAGACCATTCACTATTTCATATAATTTTATAGTCGTCCATTAATTGAGATTCGGCCATAATTTTTTGTTTTATTTGGAATAAAGTTTTTATTCTCAAAGACTTATACGTGTGTTTGTTATGCGTACTTTTATACATGTTTATACATATATTAATATAGTGTATTTCTAGGTATTATTATAAAAATAATTATGTAAAAATTGTGTACAAAATTTCGTACTCGTCCGTCTGCTTATTTTAAAAGTTTTAAAATATATACGATTTTATTTGAATCCGTTAATTCTATTTAAATTTAGATTTAATACCTAATCGATAATCTTATATCACATATTGTGTTATTGAGAACAATATCAACAATGAAATAGTTCGACATTAAGCCCTGTAACACGAAGTTATTATAACCATGTATTGATTCCTGTGTGATACCGACATGAGAAAGTTACAATACGTGCTCTGTTTGTAAGTTAATATCTGAACTTTCTATGGCCGATGCGTCAATTGTAGGTACATGCAGTTGTCGGAAGGTTCCGGCCATGTTCCGAACCTCTCCATTCATGAGCGATGAATTTAAATAGGAAACCTAAATGCATAATTTGTTGTGAGAAATTTCTTCTACCTACTTAGTGTCGGATGTATCCTGTTTACATTTCATACTATAGGTACTTTTTAAGATGTGTATCTAAATGTTTATTGTAAAAAATAATAAGTTTATTTAATCAATAAAAAAAAGTACTATTTTTTGTGACCGCAATATTATATTATTATAGATGATGATAGATATTATTTTTAGATTACTGTAGTGGTTTATAATTATTGTTTGCTAGCTAATCTGCGCAATTTTGTTTCCTCACTTTTACATCGTTTTTGGCTATAAATTTCATAGCACCTCCGCTCCCATATTATTGCTAACTTGCCTCCTATACACTCGCGGTCGTAGTGTGATTTTATATATACCTACCTACAGATTGCATAATAAAAAGGCTACCTAAAAGAATTTTCAAAATCAGTTCAGTAGATTCATAGATCCGACAAACTCACAAACTATCAAATTTTACCTCTTTATACTAATATACATTACTTCTAAAACAACAGTTAATAATCGAATGATAATAAATCCCTACTTATTTCTTATCCATGCATTAACGGGGCTAAAATTATTAATAACTCAACTTTTGTTGTTGTGCCGTCAGTTTCAACTGTGACCTTTCTAATTTCAAAAAACACCAACCAACCTGAGGCTTTAAATTGACAGAAATGAAATCATACTCTTAATTTGTATTTACGAATATTTTGTCCTACTTTTTGTTGAAAGCTACAGTAATTTCTATATTACAATTATTTATTGCAAGTTGTTACTTAAAAAAAGGTAGGTATCTATTATTTGTTGCGTTGTAGCAAAGTTTATTTATTGTTTGTCTACCTTGCCTGATTATACTATATTTATATGTATACTCTACTATAAGATGATGGGATGAGCATGACATCAGGTCAGTTAGACCACACGATTGTTTCCAGGGAGAACTGCCTAGTGTTAGGCTTCATTGTTAACATTGGTAAATAAGCTCCCATTACTAACAATAACTTCATCTCGTTCATTTAAGGTGTTGCAATTGCAATTGTACACTAAATGCTACAGTGATGTGTTACTAATGGTTTATTTTTATTGTTTCCGTTACAGTACTGAGGACGGAATGCGAGTGCACTTTGAAGTGTCTTTCGAGCCGATCTTTACAGCAGTAAGCACAAGCGAGGTGAAGGCGGTGCTTGCTCGAGAGATCAACGCTCCTGCTGGTCATTTAAATGTCACTGTGATGCCAGACACCCTACACATTGAGGTATAGAAACGAATACATTATGTAAATACTTGTATCTCTTTATAGATTTAATTTTTTCTATTTCTTATTGTATCTAGTGTATTTAGTATAGTTAAATAAAGAATAATACACAGATAACATAAAATTACATAGTACAATAAATTTCGTCTTTAATATGACAATATATTTTACTTACAAACTATAAGGGGAAACGAAATTAGCAACTTGCATATAAATACGAAAGCCTAGTAAAAATACTTGTTACCACAGGCTTATAATTTTTTTTGTTAGCGAAAAGTATTATATAAATAAAATAGATTATCTATCTTGTTCATATTTTATATACTTTCATAATAATAATTTTATATGCAGGCATAATAGCATGATAGCATAATAGCATGTAGGCAACTAAAATTCACTGCCAATTAGAGAAACTTGACGGATAAGTACAGTTATCTGATATCTATATCTATTTATACAAGGCAATGTGCAGTTAATTAATTAGCAGAGATTGTGTTACTCGAAAGTAAAGGCAAATATTGCGGAACTTGTTGAATTGAAATCACCTGACTATAATGTCAGGTAGATTAGAATTTGAAATTCAATTTTAATTTTCCATTTTCGGCTTAATACCTATTGTGGTTATTTTAGCAATATCTCTGATATAGTCAATGCGATTTCAAAAATTGCGGTTTAGTAACACGATTACACTAACTAAATACAACTAAATATAGTAACTTGAATCACGAACAGAACAACAGTTTGTTATTTAGATTGTTCGTATGTCGTAATATAAATATTTCACAGAATACTTATTTTTTATGAAATATTTTCACAATAGGTTGGTATCCAAATGCATTTTGTTATACTTAAATATTTCATCTAATTATATTAGTTAATATATACCTGCCCAATTACTTTTATTACATTCGTAATTGTATACATATTTAGTATTATTAATTAGACGTGAGAATACGCTCCTCAAACAGAAAATAAAGACGCAATAGGCCTAGAAATATAAATCTTAATGTAAATACGTGTGAATATTCACTCAAATTTGAAGGTGATTATTTTTTTCATCCAAGATATAGGTATATCAGCAATGTATTAAGATGAGGTATCGGTAACGTCTTGCTTCAAGATTATCAATATTATTGGTTGATTTAGTCTGTTTATGAAGTCTATTTTTAATTAAAGAAAATAATAAATTAATTATACTAAATATTTTCAAACAGGTGTTTGCCTTGGATTAAAAGAACTTAGAAATATTTCTTCTTTCGTATTTGTGTAGATATGTATTGTTAAATGGATTTGAATGACAATTCGCATACATAATCGTGTTAACTCATTCTATTCATTTAACATATTAATTAACTCTCGTAAAATCGAGGAAAACGCTAGTATGAGTAGGTATCTACTACTATAAATGAATTAATTTTGATGCATTTTTTTATATACTTTACATTTAGTTCAAGAAAATATTTGACACATACCTATTTCAATACTAAATCTATTTTTTTAGGAAAACTCGGCAATATCGTCTCTAGAGCTAAAAGAAAGTGAAATAACTATAGTGGATGTTACAACAACGGAAGAGACAGTGGCAGAAGTACAGGAGGAATTACGCGAATGTTTGGCAGTCAGTTTGCCATTGTGTTCCTATCTGCCATATAATTTGACTTCTTATCCAAATCTTGTGGGACACGCAAACAAAGAGGCACTATTGAGGGATCTGGTCGCCTTCAGAGAACTCCTTGATGCGGAATGCTCACATCTAGCGCAGGTAACCTCGAATTCAAATCGAATAGACGAAATAAAAAATATGTTTATGTACAAACCTGTTATCGGTGTAGGTAGAGCCGACCGTTTTTTTTATTTAGAAAGTAATAATGCATACGTCTAGAGATCTATTAGACATATTACAAGTTCCTGTATGAGATATATAATTATATTTTCATATTCATAGGTTACGTCATGACTTGATTCACGAATTACCAAAGATTTTTATAGCACTATAATGGTAAACAAGCGGACGGCCCATCTTAATGGACCGTTGATAGGTAACAGCGCTATTAACATCACGTGATCATATAAATAATTGGTTATAAAAGCAATCTCAATAGATAATTAATATAGGTATAGTATAACAAATTACTACTCATCCACTACTACTACTATTTGCAATACACCATGCAACATAGACAACTCATAAAATGTGATAGTAATTAAATAAAATGTTGCTATTTAGTAATTTATATATTCTGGTTAAATTAATAGCCTGAGTATTTTATATATCTGTAAGCTAAAACGCACACCTGATTAAAATCGGCTTATAGGCATAGTTGCGTAGGCGACGATGTGCTGATATAACATATATGCACAGTCGCCTACGCAACATAGACAACTCATAAAATGTGATAGTAATTCTTAAATTAATACCTGAGAAACTAGAAAACGGCGCTATAGTTTCGTAGGCGACTGTGCTGATATGCATATATGCACAGTCGCCTACGCAAATATAGCGCCGTTTAGATTGAATTAAGCACTTATGAAATTAAATTAAATTTAAAAAACTCTTTATTGTTCCTCTCACAGAAAAAAACAGTTACTTACATAAATTAAAAAATAAAAAAAATAATGGGCGGAATCGCTAAATAGCGATTTCTTCCAGGTAACCTTAGGTTGGAGAGAAGTGATGACAGAATCTGTTCGAGGCATAACAGTTATTAATTACTATAAGTATTATTAAATAAATATAAATTACATATTATGTACAACTACATAATAATTCTTACATACACACACCTACATAGATACATATACATATATATAAATAAATAAAAATATCTATTATGATTAGCGATCTACGTAAGTAGTATATGTTTTATATATTTTCTCATACGTCTGTATTTCCCATGTACAGGATTTCGTTTGTCAAATGTTACAACCGCGATGCGTTGATGATCGCCTGGTGCGGCCGTGTCGCGCTTATTGCCGAGCTTTCCACGCGGGCTGCGGCGCCCGCTTGCCTGACAGACTACGTCCACATTTCGATTGCACGCGGTTTCCTAATTATTTTGGACCCGGCTCCTGTGCACCAGAACCAGGTAATTCTTAATAACTTCTAATTACTACTAATTGATGTAGCTAATAGGTTTTATTCAATAAGTTTATATCTAAATAAAATTTGTGAACTTATTAACGGTACCATACTATAGTTGTCATAGTATAGATATAATGTAGAGTAAATTATAGATATAATGTCCATTCCCATAGAAACGAAAACCCATCAAAGACATTAACTTTATGTAAACGAAATTTGATGTCTCTAATAACAAGTTTTATATCGGTTTTCTCGTAGCCTTTACTCAGTATTATCTATACTGCCTATACTAATATTATGAAGAGCTAAAGTTTGTATGTTTAATTGTTAGGAGTAGGTAATCTCCTAACAATTCTGCTGTATCCATTTTAAATATTATTTTACTGTTAGAAAGGTATATTATGTTATAGGCTATATACATCACGCTACGACGAATAGGGGCTAGGCAGCATAAAAAATGTAGTAAAAAACAAATGGAATGCTTTCGCTGCGTGAATTCGAGTGTTTACGGTTAAAGTTACCTAAAAAATATGTACAACGGAATTGTTTTTCTCTAAAAGTTCTAATAAGAAGTCCGTAACTATATATGTCTGTCTATTTTAAGGTTAACTCACTATAACCATAGATAAGATAATATTGCATACTGTAAAAGAAATATATAACCTTTTTAATAGTAACCTTTTATGTGAACGCATTATTTGCGAAGGTGTTTTTATAAACATGATATTAATCCTTATCCAAATAAATACGTTATTTATTATAAATATTTCATTTTGAACAAAATCCCTCACATACTTTTACATACGAACACTTTAGGATATATCTTAGTTTTAATAAAAGAAAAACCTCAAATATTGGGCCAGTTCGAAACCGCCCCTGGTTAACAGTATTACAATAATATGTTTAAGTCGTTAACTTCTCTTATATTAAAAAATACTTATTTCATGTAACAGTAAACATCACTATTAGGGTATATTTACAATTAGATTGCAACCGCCGAGGATCGTTAATATGTTTGAGCGATCATACCTTTTATATTAAATATACTTATTGTATGTAACAGTAAACATCATTATATTGCGCATATTAACAACAGATTGTAGCGGAGGTCTTCAGCGTTTGGCATTATCGCGTCGAGCATGTGACGGCGTGCCGGACTGCGCGGGCGCGGAGGACGAGCGCGGCTGTTCGCACTGCGGGGGCGGTGGTGGCGGCCTGCGGTGCGCACTACACGCCCGCTGCCTGCCCGCACACCTCAGATGTGACGGCACCCCGGACTGTCCCGACGGCAGCGACGAAACTGGATGTTGTAAGTTATCGCAGCATATGCAATTCCCCTGGTGTTGCGGGTGCTCATGGGCGGCGGTAATCACTTACCATCAGGTGAGCCGCATGCTCGTTTGTCCCCTGTGTTATAAAAAAATGTATCATCATCGCAGCCCGAAAGACGTCCACTACTGGACATAGGCCTCCCCCAAAGATCTCCACGACGATCGGTCCTGCGCTGCTCGCATCCAATGCCTTTCAGCGATCTTGACCAGATCGTCGGTCCACCTTGCTGGAGGCCTTCCCACGCTGCGTCTTCCGGTCCGTGGTCGCCACTCGAGGACTTTACTGCCCCAACGGCCATCTGTCCTGCGAGCTATGTGTCCTGCCCATTGCCACTTCAGAGTCGCAATTCTTCGGGCTATGTCGGTCACTCTGGTTTTTCTGCGGATCTCCTCATTTCTGATTCGATCACGCAGAGTAACTCCAAGCATAGCTCTCCATTGCCCTCTGAGTGACTCTGAGCTTGTTGATGGGGCCCAGAGTTAGCGACCACGTCTCTGTTCCGTAAGTCATCACTGGCAACACACATTGGTCGTAAACCTTCGTCTTGAGACACTGCGGAAATTTGGACGAAAAGATATATTGGAGTTTCCCGAACGCTGCTCATCCGAGTTGGATTCGACGATTGACCTCTTTCTCGAAATTGGATCTACCTAGCTGGATAGTTTGCCCTAAGTATACGTAGTGATCGACAATTTCGAGTGTAGAATCTCCGATTTTTACGGGAGCAGGTACGACATGGACGTTTGACATAATTTTCGTCTTATCCATGTTCATTTTAAGACCTACTCCTTGTGAGACTCTACTGAGGTCTTTGAGCATTTTGCTAAGGTCTTCCAAGGTCTCAGCCATGACCACGATATCGTCGGCAAATCGAAGGTGATTGATGTACTCGCCGTTAATGTTGATGCCCAGCCCGCTCCAGTCCAGAAGCTTGAAGACATCTTCCAACGCAGCGGTAAACAGCTTTGGCGATATGACATCGCCTTGTCTGACACCTCGCTGCAGTTGGATAGGCTTCGAATTCTGGTCGTGGAGGCGAACTGACATAGTGGCGTTTTCATACAAACATTTCAACGCTTCGATATATCGATAGTCAATTTGGCACCGCTGGAGAGACTGTAGCACTGCCTACGTCTCGATCGAATCAAAGGCTTTTTCATAGTCCACAAACGCCAAGCAAAGTGGCAGGTTGTATTCTTCGGTCTTCTGAATTACCTGCCGCAGCGTATGAATGTGGTCTATGGTACTGAAGCCTTATCGGAACCCGGCTTGTTCGGGAGGCTGGAAGTCGTCAAACCTGCGCGCGAGACGATTTGTGATGACTCTCGAAAACAACTTATAAACATGGCTCAGCAGTGTCACGGGTCTGAAATTCTTCAGAAGCGATTTGTCTCCCTTCTTGAAGAACAGAACCACCACACCCCTTTGCCATGCTTGAGGCGTTCTGCCCTCGAGGATGACGGAGTTGAATAGCTTCTGGAGGATTCGTAAAACAGGTCTACCTCAGAAGCTCAGCAGTAACTCCATCATCGCCCGGCGCCTTGTTGTTTTTAAGTTGTTTAAGAGCCATACCAATCTCGTACAGGCTGACGTCCGGGATATCTTCGGTATAGTGTCGGGTTAATTTGGCTTTAGAGTCTTTCGCCGTGTTGTTAACAGGTGCCCGTGTTGTCGTATGTAACTGTAGAACTTCTCAATTTCCCTTAAAAGTTCGGGTTTAGACGATACGATCCTGCCTGTCTTAAGTCGCGTCAGCTGGCTCTGTCCGGCAGCCAGATCCCTGTTGAAGACTTTTGAGTCCCCCTTGTTTCTCTCAATAGCCTCCTTTACACAATTTGTGTTAAAGTGGCGTAAGTCACGAGACAAGGACTTAGAGATCTGCCTGCTAAGTTGCCGATACGGGGAAGCGTCAGTCGGAGACTGCAGGACCATACTTCGCCTTTCATCCATCAGTTTGAGGATAGATAGATATTTTTCCGGTTCTTTCTGCGCGGCGGGTTTTGAAGTGCTTAGACCCAGCCGCACGGACAGTTTCTACGAACCTGTTGTTGTAATCGTCCACGTCAACGCAGTCACCAAGGCATTCGAAACGGTTTTGCAAATCTAGCTGAAAGCTTTCGGGGTTTTGGATCTGTATAGGTGTAGGGCGGAGCGTAGATTTCATTTCATTTCAGATTCAGATTCAGATTCAATGTGCCTCTTACAATCCGGTGATCACTTCCAATTTTGACGGCATTGATCACAGAGACATCATTGAAAATCTGTCTTCTCGTTGACAAGATGAAATCTATCTCGTTTTTTGTGGCACCATCGGGACTAATCCACGTCCATTTCCGGTGTTCCGGCTTCCTGAAGAAGGAGTTCATCATAAAGAGGCTCTCCTTCTCCATGAAGTCGGCCAGCATTTGACCTCGGAAATTCCGATCACCGATAACAAATTGCCCCACTCTCAGCTCATCACCGCTTCGTTTGCCCAATTTTGCGTTAAAGTCCCCCATGATAACGTTATAATGAGTCTTTGTACTATGTATGGCTCTGGAGATATCCTCATACATAGCCTCAACCTCATCGTCGGAGTGCGTCGAAGTTGGAGCGTACACTTGGATGACCTTCAACGAATACCGTTTGGTAATTCTGTATGAGGTACGCTACCCTAGTCGACACGCTCTCGACCTTGATAACATTATTCACAAGGGACTTGTGGACGAGGAACCCGACACCGCCTTGGGACAGTTGATCGCCCTCCCGGAAGTAAAGCAGATTGCCGGATTTCAGGACTATCGAGTCCTCCCCCTTTCTTCGGACTTCAGATAATCCCACGACATGCCAGTGCAATCTGCTCAACTCTTCCTCCAGTTCAGTTAACTTTTCGTCGGTCCGCAGTGTTTGAACGTTGTACGTTGCCAGGGCCAGTAGTCGTCGTGTGTGGTAGCCTGGTCTTACCCGGAGATTCTTCGCACCCCCTGCCCGGCCGTTTCCATGACCGCTACCATAGTCAAGACTAGCGGGGCCGCCGGGGACTGGGGGCCGGAGCCTTGGGTGTAAATCCATTTGGGGGGATATTGCCATAATCGCCACGCTTGGCATGCGGGTTGGCGATCGCAGTATGATGGTAGCTACTCAGTAGGACTCTGCTGCCCGTCCACTGGTCGATGAATCCCTTAGTCGCCTTTTACGACACCCACGGGAAGAGAGGGGGTGGTGCTATTCTTACAGCGACACCACACGCATAAAAAAATGTATATCAGTTACTAATTACGAGTATATGTCAGAATAATACACACATCGCCAGCTAGACCTAAAGTAAGCGGAGCTTGAGTTATGGGGACTAGCCAACTGATACATAGATACTATATTCCGTAAACATGTACAAGCTCATTTGAAAATAATAAAATGTCGTGAGTACCGTGTAAATATCAACATGATATGGAAATGGCATTAATTAAATGATTAATATTCCTCTCCTCCCCGGGTACCATAAAAGTAAAAATCTGCTTCGGTGCTTGTATCTTAATTACCTGTTTCTGCCACAAAATAACTTGCTTAAGTATTGTGTTTCGGGTCCATTCTATTTTAGATATCTGGCCGGAAATGTCTAATTACTAGAAAGATGAGTTTTAATGAGGTCCGACCCTATTCTCTATGCGTCAGAGGTTAATAAGGTGATCGCAAGTCTACAATTCAGCAATTTTATCGCCATTTGTTACCTTAACATGTTAGGGAAGATGTCAGGGCGATGCAGACGGTTCCAGATCCTAAGCATATCAGGTTCTGGCACGAAATATGATAACGACATCGCTCTAAATATGTATTACCATACATTTTATCTAGCTTAACAGTCTAGACTTGAGATTTATGGGGCTAGGCTCAAAACTTGCCACTTCGGATTTAAATACACTCTACGTAATAGTTGACGAATTACGATTATGTTAAGTGTTGCGTTCATTACAACATCCGCAGTTGACAGTGCCTCTGATTACCCTATCTGAGATAACAATCATGAATTATATATTGATTAAATTATCTATTTTTAGTGTGGATTTCTCGCTCATTAGCATCATGGAGACGAGAAAATGCAGAAACTACATTAGGTGCGGTCCGCAGCCGTGCTGGTTATGCGGTTTGGGCCGAACGTGGTCGTGACGGAAAAATATGCGCCGCCCCCTACGAGAACGACAAGCGAGCCCTCGCCAGCGTCGCCACATCACTCTGTAGGGCGCTAACATTTAGGTAAGAAAACGTCAAAGCATAATTTGTTTGAGGCCTTCATTCATTACAGTTAATTGATAAGTATAATCATTATTATGATACTTATCAATTAACTATACTAGGTATGTAAAAAAAATATTGTATGGACGACAAAGTAAGATAAAACAGTAAAATGTGTTTTCACAAAATTTTTATAGCGTAGTTTAGCAATTTTTTTTTATTTAGATTAATTTTTTTATTCATTCATTTGCGTATTCAATTTTTACTGTTAGTTTCGCGATTGTGGAACCTACTTAGATATAAATAAGTAGGTATACGTATAGTAATACGCTATATATCATTCTGCTTATTATAGGGCAGCATCAAGCGCAGAGGCCGTACTTGATAGTGAAGAAGAAATTGAAAACGAGACCACGACTGAAAATATTGTGAATAAAAAGGAGACGCCGGAGTATGTTGAAGTAGTAGATCCCTTCGCACCTGAAATATCGTTCGTCAAAAGCGAATGCCCACAGCGTAAAGTCATTCGAGTAACTTGTGATCAGTTAGGTAAGATATTGTCCTCGTAATATTATTACTATTCTGTATATAATTTACTAAAGAAAAAAAAATGATGACAGGTGGTAAAAATATCTGGAACGTAAGACGGTAGGTATATTAATTTGTTCCAATTGAACACGTTTAAGGTGTTATGATGACTTCAAGTGTGTAAGGTACATGTAGCGTATTAGGTAACCTGTGTCCTCTTTCTAGTCTACTATAATTGTTTATATTTTGTATATTATTTTTACGTTAAATATCTAATACGACGAACCAGACAGACAAACTATATGATACTTATTATGAAACATTTATCAGATTCCTCGTATGGTGACAAGTCATCATATGCAAATTTAAGATACAACTTTACCACCGGTGTGTCGATTATATTTGTATTATCTACATATATTTTTGGTAGATTGTGGAATTGCATCAGCGCGAGGTGATCGTGCTAGGAAGGGCGTGGAAGGTCTGTCTCGGTCAGCACTGCCCGGCGACTGGCCGTGGCATGCGGCTCTATTAAGATCTCACATTCATGCGTGTGACGCTACACTTATTCATCCGTCGTGGCTTATTACTACTGCGTCTTGTTTTCAAGTAAGTGTTCGTTTAAAGTAGGTAGGGTATTGCCAAATTTAGCTAATTCGATCTCTCATTATTTTTCCCATTTTCTTATTATTTTTCAACATTTTTATTTATTTTCAACTCAAGAATATCGCTAGACGTAACTAAAAGAAAAGACATGGTGCAAGAGAATAAAAAATGAAAAACTACTGATCAGATCTTGTTTTAAATTATATGGTCCCATATCAATTCATAAAAAATCAAGAGAAGCGCCAGCACATACAAAATACAGTGGAAAAAGGAGCAGTAGCACAAAAGCTCCATCTTTTTTTAAGTTTGTAGACAACAAAACGTTATATCAAGCCTCCAGGCCAGTGTGGTAACTATAGCCTGAACCATCTTATGAGATTTCTTCCGAACAGTAGGAACATAGTCAGTTGATATACTTATGATATTTTTTCCTACTTATATCTGATTTTTATATTTATAGGGTCAGCCCAAAGCTGAATGGACGGCTAGACTAGGAACTGTGAGAATACAGAGCACTACACCATGGCAACAAGAGCAACGTATTGTGGGCATGGTACGGTCGCCTGTAGAAGGAAGTATGTTAGCGTTGCTTCGACTTGAAGAGTCCGTTGAAATGACCGATTTCGTACGACCACTGTGTCTGCCGGAAGATGACTCCAGTAGCAGTAACAGTAGTGTATGTAATACGCTTGGTTGGACGAGGAACCGAGACCAATTACAAAGAGTACATGTTGTTTCTAGTCCTATGAACACGTGTGAAAATGTTAGTATAGCTACCGTCAATGGTATCTGTGCTGAGCCTCTATATGACGAAGATGACTGTGATGTAAGTATTAAATAAGTCTAATACCAAATCTTCTTAAACAAATCATATATTTTAACTGTAGGTGGCAGGTGTGTTGTGATCTCCTACAATGATTGGTTTAATAATAATTATAATCATAATATTACATAACTATGTAAATTACAATTACTTAATAAATATGTCCTTAATTTCTTATGCAGGAAGAAGAATATGCAGGCAGTTCAATGATGTGCTTCGATCAGAAAAACAAACGATGGTCATTGACAGGTGTTAGTGGTTGGCGGATAGCATGTTCGAAAATAGGACTCGGAAGACCCCGCATCTATGACGCCGTCGCCTCGCATGTTGACTGGATTCGACGAACAATTTCTAACTCCGCAAGGTGACTGAATTTTCAAGTCACTTGAATTTCAACAAAGACTGCAATGGATAGACACCATTATTTCGATCGTGTAACAGTTGTACATGATAAAAATTTGTTATTGATGCAAATAATGTACTTATTTAATAAAATTTTATTATACTGCTATTAATAATTTGTTAAAATAACAAGATGTGGGGATGATCATAAAATATAATTAGTTTTTTCAGCCACATCAAAAAGTAAATCAACTATGATATTGTGTAACAGACTTTATTGTTTGGTTTTTATCAACATAGTTAGTTCTTTAGACAGTTGCTGGCTATTTCTACTAACTTTATATAACATGAGCCAGAAATTAAGTTCACACAATTGCTTAGTCTTGTCAACAAAATACTAAGTGTTCAAGTTAAATGTTAGGGAAACAATATTACTGTATTTACATAGCTAAAAAAACCTAAATTAAAAAGTATGAATATACAACATACAGATACACGAATGATTAAGTATATGTACAATATATACTTCTTTATGCTTGTCATATGCCTAGTTATTTTTCTATAAATGTTAATTAATGTTCTGATTATTTATTTATTCAATCATTCAGTCATTGGAATAATAACATCTTTCACAAATTTCACAGACTAAATATAAGCTTACAACACATTAGTTTAGACATAAGATAATTTATTGTAAACTGAATGTACAATGTAATTGGATAAATATATTTGTAAATAATAATAAGTTTAAGAATGCTACCAAATTATGAAATAAATTTTATTACAATGTTGTATTGTATTTTTAATTATTTGTTGTTGATTTCATGTTTTCAGACTTGCACAAACTTATTTGTTCCATGTTGCATCACTGCCGGGACTCTTACTGTGCTGGAGAATTAAAATAAATAAAGACAAATGAATTAGGCTAATTGCATATTTATTAAACTTGATTTCTACTATGATCAACAGTAAATAAATATGAAAAGAACTATTTTAAAACACCTTCCTCCTTCAATTCCTCCTTAATTTTTATCTGTATATTATCTGGAAAGTTCTTCAGTTCCTTGTCAATGTACTTATTTAAATCCTGTAGTGGTTTATAATATAAATGTACAACTTGTGAACCCATAAGCATTGACACCATCGCTGCTACTGAAAATGAAATATACTGTCCCCAGGTGACTCCCGCTGGCATCTTAAGAGGCTGCGTACTTTTTGATCTTATCTTCTACAATATCGTGAGCTTGACGTTTCTTAAACGTGTTATAAAAATTTACTTCTCCAACTTTCCAATTAATCATAGAAAATTCTAAAGCAGCTCCCAATACAAAGAACATTGGAAGAAATCTATATATACCGAATGTTTTTTTTCCAGGCCATCTATTAACAAGTCTATGAATCCAGCCGATCCTCATTGCATTATTCCTATTTATATAAAATAGAAACGAACAAATATTGAAATATATTCTATTTACATAATCAGGTAATAGTTATATAAATAGAAATTAAGTTGCATTCGTAAAAAATAAAAAATAAAATTACAATTATACAACAATATAACAATAGATTATATTTTGTACTGTCAGTCAATCAATCTATATGCCGCGTCAGTAAATCATATACTGATTGATCCTAACCAACTGTCAATGTCACTATATGATTTACTGACATAGATTGATTGACTAACAGTAC
This sequence comes from Achroia grisella, assembly GCF_030625045.1. Lineage (NCBI taxonomy): Eukaryota > Metazoa > Arthropoda > Insecta > Lepidoptera > Pyralidae > Achroia > Achroia grisella. The sequence continues at coordinate 1,785,393 of NW_026712938.1, forward strand.
AAGATAGAATCTTTTGTCACGAAAACTTTTTCAACTTACATATATTATTATTCCCTAAAAAATCGATTACTAAATTATTTTCAGATACTGTTTTTGTCAACAAACAACGACAATACAAGCTGGTGATGCGAACGGAAAGAAAACTAAAAAATTGTGAAATTCTATTGTGAAACTGTGTTTATTTATTATTATTAACTGACATTTTATATAACGATTTTGCTTGTTGTCACTGATCGATAGACTCTACTCGCCATTTTTTACTTGACAATGTGAATTTATTGTTAATAAGTGACAAGTTGTTACTTGTCAATGTCAACAAGACAACTAACAGAATTCTACTTAGGCGCGAGAATTATTATATTATTTGGAGTAAATATACAATATAAATATTATATTTGTAAATATACAATTCTGTAATATAAATTACCTACAAGACTCAGTTATCAATTTGTTAGGCTACTACAGTTTCTGAAAATATTAGTGAATTTGTGAGTATAAAATTTCTTGAATTTACAAGAATTTGTACCTAATTTTATGAAGAACATATTTCGCCCTACATTTATTTATGACTGCAAATATAATGTTATGAAAACCTTGAGAGTAATTTATAGTGATTTTTTCAAAACTATAAAGCCTATAAAATTAACTGAAAGCGGAAAACTAAACCTGCATCTAAAAAGTTGGGGATTACTATCGGATTATTATTTAGAGTCGGTTAAAATCAATTGTTCCAAAAATGGAATAGCATCGACAGTTGCGACATTGAAAATTGGCGATGTATCAGGTCAAGTGGTGTGCATTGTGAGAGGACCAACCGTTGGTTTATTGTTTGGTTTATCTGCTGAAGAATGGCTTCATGTTGAAAAATTATGCAACAATGACCAACAATTGTTTTATAGATATTTTAAAGATGGTATAAATGAAAAATTCAGCTATGAAGAAAAGTTGTTCTATAATTTCTGTCTTTGCAATCAAAAGAAAGAAGTTTTTGTAGCGGTATTTCAAAGATGTAGAAATATAAGAAGCAAAGACAAGAGTCATCCTGTACTAGAAATTATGGAACTAAGGAAGTGTAACACATACATTTTAGATATATATATAGATCATCTAAAAAGGTCTTATTGACATTATTAGATTTATTAGTACTAATATTTTCATATCAAAAATACTATTATATAAAATGCAATTTAAAATACATGGCACTTTATGACAGTTCAATTGCAATCAATTTCTATTAAGATTTCTCATTTTGATAAGAATTTACTATGTTTAATTACAATAAAAAACAGGCTATTATAATTAACTGCTGATATTAAATGAATTAAAATTGTATGTAAGAATATTTTGATCATAAAAATCAGTTTGACTATCACAAACTTAATTTTTTATTAAATGTGCATATATTCATTGCTAATTTGTTTTCTTAATATAGGTGATGTATAGTATTAGTAGTATTCAATTATTGTTTAATGTTATGTATCAAATTACCAAATAAATTTTAAATAATAAAATGATATAATTGTTTTTATCTGATCTATGCAATTATTCTTTATTACCAAATAAAAATAATTGCATATCCATATATTAAATAATTGAAAATTTAACCAACCAAGTGTAAGCTTGAAGATTTTATTTTTATTTTAAAATATCAATTCATATTGTGTTAATAATAAGGTAAACAAGGGTGTGGAGTGAATATACAAACAATTGGGCAATTCATTCTAGAAATGAGCAACCTTTAATAAATACATTGATTATTTGTTTATACACTATAACCCTGAATGTTTTCAGTAGGTAGCATATTGCACTAAGCTAAACTAATCACCATTTGGTTCTTGATGCAATCGTCACGTATAGCGTGGGCCGCGAACACATGCGTCTGGGTGGCAGGATAAGTAATAGGTACCTTAAAATCGAGAGTGGGCGTTGACATCAAGTATAGTTTTTTGCCAACGGAAGGCAATAACGATATTCAAATTTGTTTTGTGGCCTAAAAGACAAGTGGGTGGGGTGAGTTGCGCTCGCGCATTAGTAAGCTTCGAGCCGGCACACTGTATTGACGTGACCGCGCGCGACGGCGACCGAACACCGGCGAACCCGAGTGTAGCTGCAGCGATCGCACGACCGACACCACTCACTGAAATGGAAGTAGCAGGTCAATGGCGGCGGGAGTGGGCTGGAACTGCCGAATATGGAAAGGTGAGGACATCCACCGGCTACCCCTCCGAGCAGCACAGCACACCTTACCGAATAATAAATCAAAAAATATTTTGTACACAAAATCAATTATTGTAATATAATAATTTTTATTTAATAATGTACAAAATATTTCTATTCAAATTAATTTATTTATGTGTATTCAGTTATAAATACGTACCCACCTACTTACAATGAACAAGACATATACAAGAGCTTTCTACGTTATGACTATTGCATAAAAATTGCCGTTGTTGCATTTATGTGATTTAGTAGGTACCTACAGTAAGTTCTTAGTATATATATAGCTGTCGATTTTTGTGTGTAGCTATCGCGAACTATTCCTGGTATTACGGTCTTCCGATTAAACAAGCGGTCATTGCCAAAAGAATGAACTTGTCGTTTCCTTATACGGTGTTAAAACTTAAGCGTCATGCCTTCTTTTGCTGTAGGTTTAAATTTATTTATGAATGTCGAAAATAGCACTTGTGCATCCCAGAAGTAAAGTTCAATGTGGAAAGGAACCTTCTTACCAAAACCAGTCTAGTCCGGTTCACCAGTTTTTTCTTTGTTCTTCATTTTTTTCGGGGATTTGCAGTTATATGCGATCGCCATTGATACTTTTATAATTTTCACAACATGTCGTAAATTCATTAAATAGGGACTACATTCAGCATTTAAAAATACCTATGTCTACTTTATAATTTGGGTAAAAATATCATCGACTAACACATTACTTAATACATAAAATAAATTAGGTATTTATTCGCGCTAATAACTTACTAAACTGTGTACTCTTCTGATGATATGAGAGAAACAGAATGGATTAATATTGAAATCTTAAAATTTGTTTTGGACCATTGCTAAATGAAATATATCGATGTGTTTATGAAAATCTATGTCCCCTTGCTCACCATTTATTTCCTCTGTTTCATAATTATATTAATTTATTATGGTATTTAATCTATTATCAATATAAATTGTATGACACTACTTTTTACTCTTTTACTATCACAAGTTATCCCGCCGTGACGGTATAACAAAAGTCTGAAAATCTTACTAAACATTTACATTTACTATATATAGATAAATATGTACCAAACAAAGGTTTTTCATAAAATAAAAAGATTTATAGTGTTCGCATATTGCCATACGCTACTGTTTACATAGGGAAATTCAACAAATTTCTTTGGAGAATTATTACAAACATTATCTAAGCTTACACGTTTATAATAAAATTACTTTTTATTATGTAATTATGTGTTCTATACGTTGTACTGAATGTAGGTAGTATAAACAAACAAACAAATCCATTCATGAAGCTATCCCATTATCCTTGTTGCACGTTGATGTCTTTTATAGCATCGTTTCTAATATAATCTACAATAATATAATTAAAGTTATACGTATCTAGTTACTGCAAACTTACATATTGCAAGATTTCAGTGTTGTTAGATAGTGTATTAGTAATACCAAATTTTTCAGTCTGTATGCATTTTTGGAATCACAACATTACGATATACATATCTAATAATTGTAAGATAACGATAATCTTCTACCATCAGACGTGCCACATTAGTGTTAGCCACTATTCTGGTATAAGATATAAATCGTAGGTATTTATTTTATATTATATTAACTGTCAGTACCTACTCACAATATAACAAAACCGTTATTTTACATATTAAAACAAATATATTACCAGACGTGAGACGAATTAGCTTGTAAAATGTACTATGAGGTAACATTTATAAGTAGATTTTAGTACCTGGTGGTATTATTGTCAGGAAGGAAATATACTGATTCTGTCTGTAGACACAATAGCAATCTCAATTACCTTAACGAGCGGTGAAAGCCGTGAGACGTGAGGAAGCTACCGATATGTACCTACATATTTATTTGTTCCTGTTTGGTTGAATGTAGAATTACATCACAGTAACTTCTGTAATACTATCTTTATATACTACAAACCTTAATTACCACTTTTCTGTCACTTTCGGCATATGATATCTATGTAGTGAGTGTAGATCCAGAATACCGATAGTTAGAAATCCCGTCTTTGCTATTTCTTACTGCTAATAAAAATTAACTTTTTGAGGATAGACGTCTGTGATATTCTTTCACGTAAACACTGCTGGTTGTCATCTCTCCGCGCATCATCTCTCTGTAATTGAGGTAAAACTATAGGTACTATTGTGGCATCTAGAATATGATCTATATGTGTACCAAATTTAATCCAACCAAGTTGGCGGTGTTGTGACACAGAATACTTGTTAATTTAATCTCAATCAACAGCGCCGTGAAGTTAAACTTTTACTAAGTTTACAATAATTTAATTAATACATGGGATTCTATGCTAAATTAATTTCAACTCATTTATTTAAGATATCCATTCATATTATATTAGTAAACAACATATAAACTATGTTAGGAAATTACAATATAAATGTGCCAACAACAGAGGTAATCAATTTTAACCTAGTTTAGGTATTCTAGCGTGCACTTCGTCTAGTATTATAAAGTGTGTATAAATGTAAATTAAATATTTGTAACACGCAATATGTGTGTATATTTGTTATTCAATCACACGTTAACGACTAAACGTTTCAAATACGTTGTTTGGTACCTACACTACTGGACCATTCAGCCTTGATGACATAAGATACTCTAAAACTAAATTCACGTGGGCATAGCCACGGGATGCAGGTAGAATTATATTATCTGCCTGCTGATTATATGTGTAAATAAATAATAAATACATTATAGGTATGTAGGTTTCAAATTGAAATGAAGCTTCGTAATAATAAGTCTCTTCGTAAATTTCTAAATTCAATCGATTTACACAAAGATAACAGTAGTGTAAATAATATTAGAGTGATTAGAATCCTACAGATATTCTTATGTAGTTGGTATCTAATTTACGTTTCTGAAATAGATTTATAGAAACTGGCATTTATTTGTTTCTTTTGTTTATGCAATTTTGGCAGACCGTAGGTGCTATTATTTTCTTTTTATATTTCAGCCTTGATCAACATAGGTTTGTTTAATGTATATCCACATAGAAGTTATTACACACACATTTATATAGATACGTAGATATATACATGTCTACATCACATATTCGAAGTATATCGTCACTAAGATTGTTATTAGGTATCTTACGTTTTGGTCTTTGTCAAAATGAAATATACTGTATAATGAATTATATTGTGAAACCACTTCCTATAACGTTGCAATGAATTCAATTACAAAGCTTGCCGAACTACAACTTTAATATCTATCGTCTATTAATGTATAACTTTATATTATTTTTTATATGACTGCCAAGTTTAAACAAGATAATCGACAGCTTAATTAGAAGTTATAATTTACCGGTAACAGTAGATATAAAGTAGTATACATACAGGTACTCAAACTAGATCATTTTAGTAGATAGATATATCTTTTTATCAAAATAGTAGATTTTTTTTGTGACTGTCATTTGGCACTTTTATTTAGATATATGTAGGTGTGGTAATCAATATCTTCGTGAAATGTAAACAGAGTTCGAATGTATTTTCAAATGGAGGATGGATTTTTTAATGGAAATACTTTCAACTAGATTTGGTCTCATATACGTTACGGTTTCGGCACCAGGCCAATTCAAGATTTCGTGATAAATTCACAAGCGATGGTAATTAAGGGTGGAAGCGTGGGGGTCGATTATTACTAAGAATCCCTGCTCTAAGTAGATAGGTTCAACCTACATATAAAAAAGTAAATAACACCGACCGTGACAAAAAGTCATGATCAGTGCTTTTTGTTTAAGTGCGAAGGTGTTACTTAAAAGTATGTAGGTACAGTCGTGTATAATATATCCCATCAAAAACATAAATGTGAAATGATAGCCGAGTTTAATATTATGATATATGCCTTGATTGTTGACTTCTACGACAAAAGAGATGAGATCTAAATGGGTGCCAAGTTCAATGGTCTGTCCTGAAATGTATTTATAACAATATAAAATATCATTTCTTCTTATAACTTAGGATAATATACTGTAGCCTTCGCAAGTTCTAAACATGTTACTTGTCGGTTCCTATTTTAATATTAGTAGTAACTAGCAATAGAAAGTAATAATTGGTATATGAGAACTGGCCAAGTTAGACCTTAGGCTACAGTATATTATCCTAAGTTATAAGAAGAAATGATATTTTATATTGTTATAAATACATTTCAGGACAGACCATTGAACTTGGCACCCATTTAGATCTCATCTCTTTTGTCGTAGAAGTCAACAATCAAGGCATATATCATAATATTAAACTCGGCTATCATTTCACATTTATGTTTTTGATGGGATATCATTACTTTTTGTACATAAATTATACGAGGTACTTATTTATAACTAAATTAATACCAAATTATTTTTGATAAATTACTGTATTTTCGTATATTTACGGGGTATAATTGTCTTTTTTTTGTGTTATTTTCTATATTTTCTTGTAACTTTTAAATGTTCAAGTGCAATGCCAATTCAGTATCAGGAATTTTTGGGCAAATCGGGGCGGTATAACGTCCACAGATGGTTGTACTCTACAATAGAGCTCTCGTGACTTGGATCAAAATTGTTAAGACGTACCCCATCTAAGGTTTTAACTCTGAAGAGTCCAACGTAAACCTGCCTTTTATAAAATATAGAGGAGGCTATGTTGAGAAGAGGACTGCCAAAACTAAGGCCTTGTGATTTGTGGATAGTAATAGCATATGTTAAGCAAATACGGAATTGTTCCCTGTCAACATATACATTATTTAATATCTGAAACTTGTTATTGACACGTTATAGTTCGTAAAGATGATTATGTAACATATTGACTGTTATCTATTGAATTCTCAAGAAAACAATTTGTTACCAATAAGTTCTCATTCTCGAGTTAACTGTACATTCCTACTTATAACTATACTAAAATTGTTATTAATTTTTGGTTTAAACTATTGTCTATACCATACGTATTTACTAAAATAATGTAATAATAATATAATCACAAATATATAAGTATAATTTAAGAAAGCTATAAATTTCGTAGCATAAATCGCAACCTTATAGGTTAGATATCCAGAAACAAAACATTGAGTTTTATCGCACCGCCCCCACACGGCGCCGCCGCGGCGCCCTATACCGAAATGCCTATTATTTAATAATTATTTATAAAAATAATGATTTTACACTATCGATGTGCGCTAAATATTGAAACAATAATTAATACCAAATCTCAGTTAATAACATAATAAATACGAAATTCGACTATACTCCTAGTTATAAGTACGAGTATATTTTAGACAGAATCTTAATTATAGCAACTAGTGTTTACCGCTCAATGCAATATTTGAAGTTTGCTAGTTATCGACACTGATGTGAAGGGGTCAACGTAAATTGGTAATGATCGACGTTTTCATACAATATTACTTTCGGTCCAGTACAAGATGAGATTTTTCGCCAGGGATCAATGTCAATTGGTGGCTATCGACGTTTTCATAGAATTTTAGTATTCGTCCAGTATAAGTTGAAATAGAATCAATTAAAGTGAAAAATTGTAGTAAAATGATAACAATTTACCAGTTTCAGATTTTTTCCTTTATATTCACCTAATTACCTATCTGCATACCAAATTTGAACTTCCTAGGTCATCTGGAAGTGGGTTATAATTTTGATCTATAGTTGATCAGTGATAAAAATGACGATTTTTGGACATTAATATCTAAATAACCGTTTGAGATATGTTTATGAAATTTGGAACACATATTTATCTCGCAAGTCTCAATATATGAACCAAATTTGATAGGTTTGTGTGAAAGAGTTTTTGAGTTATGAGGGGGTCAAAAGTGGCTCCAAATGGTTCGTGTAAATATACACACGGTGCTGCAGGCCAGTTTACTTGAAACTCGGCTTGACACGCTGCCGCGTGTCTAGATGTATTTATAGTCTTTTTTCTTCCATTATGATAGTTGTTGTTGATATTTATACATTACGATAGTTTTCGTTGTACCTATCTTCACAGTATGTAGGTACATATGTAATGTAAGTATAAACTAACATACAACTAGAGAAGAGCTACTCCTAAACTGCTTGCTACGTTCTTATTATGATAAGTACCCATGAAGTAATTAATTTAGTTAAAGGCATAGAATAACCTAGGATTTCCTTATCCTATCAATATAATCAAATACAGCTTCGAATCCAAAAGCAAAACTAAATTTGATTGAGGAAAGATTTTGACGATTTCTCACAACTTGTGCTAGTTAGAACATACCTTTAACGGTACAATTATTTTATATTCTTATATTTAGTTAGGATTTACGGCGGAATTCTGTATAGATAATGCGGTAGTATTTGACATATATGTAGATAACTAAACTACGCAGGTGACATTAGCTATACTTAGTTACTTCGTAATGCAACGGCACGACTTATGAATTTATTAAATAATCTGATTGTGCAAAAAATACACATTCATTCCCCCTGATATTTAGAAACCAGTTGTTCAATGTCGCGATAACGCGGAATAGAGAAAATATAGCGCTAAAAATTTACTCAAGACTGCATAAACTAACTGATTATCGACACTATTCTACATCGAACATAAACATGTGCCTACATCACAGTAAATGTTCAAATTCATGAATAGTACGGATAACTACTCAGTAAATCATGTGATCTGTAACATAAATTCAGGAGAGTGTTCTTATCTCCTTAAAAGTAGATCCTCCACTACAAGTAGCCATTGCAACATAGTACCGACGTACATTAGATTTTAACTAATTGTGACATATACATTAATCTATAACCTGAGTTGCTTATCGCAGCAAAAACACTACAGTGATAGTATTTTCTTGTTAGTAGAGCTGTATCTACTGTATAGATACAGAACATTGAAACTATTATTCGGCTATTCATTAAATTCATATCAAGTTGGTTTAGTACAGTAGGTACTAGTCATGTTGTACAATAAAAAAATAGTGCAGAGAACCTTCTGTCATATCATCTATCTACTAAATTATCTTCATTTAATTTCCTGTTAGTTGCAAATTACTTAAATTCGGAGAGCTCCAAACAAGAATTTCAGATAGCTAGTTCCGTCACCGGCAACGGGGTAATCATACTGTTATTAAATTAACGAAGCGTGATACTTCACTATTCGCGAGAGGTTGTTGGCTCGGCTTTGCTGTTTGGATTCGCGGTTCATGTGCAAGTTGCCGGAAATCCTGTGCTAAGGCCGTACTGCCACGCCGCGCCGCGAGGTTGCCCGCGCCTGCGCCCTACCTTCAGCGCATTTTCCGTTGCGCTGTATCTCTTATTTGTGTTACCTACTATGAACTCATCACTATGAAGTTTCTATTATTATACTACTAGTGCTCGAAATTTAACATTCAGTAAGACTGTGGTCAAATTGAGATTAGATTATTATTGTTTGTCTGTACAATATTAATCTAATCTCAATTTGATCACTAATTAACAATAACAATAAAGTAGCTATATGCGTATGTGTGTCAAATACATGGTAGCGTGTTTTGTTTTTATTATCGTATTTTTATGCATAATGTTTAAAAAATACTAGCATTTTCCTTGAAAATTCCTGAAATTTCATACTCCTGAGTCGGTGCAATTTTCGTAAAAAGGGGTAGGTATAACCATAAAATTAACATACTAGGATTGAAAATAAAAGAACATTTACCTACCTACTCTAAAAATTAAGATACCCAGTGAATATAATTACAGCAAATGATTCATAATGCTAACAATTTTTTCATTGCTTGCAATATTTCATGTTAATTGTGCAATATACCCATTGCGATTCCTAATCAATCAATGTAAATAAATATTTGGTAGTACATACAACTTTCTTATGCTAATAAATAGTTACTTTTATTGTTATTTCACTAAGCAACATATTTAGTAAGAGCCTAAGAGGGAAAACTTTTCAATCAACATAAAAAGCAATCACAAATCAACACTATATTTGTGTCTTTCGCGTGCAATTGAAAATTTAGATAATGGGTTTTTGTTCTTACCATGATAACTGAAGTATGTTTTTTGTTTCATGGTTTTGTTATAACAGTAGATACTGTGTGACACCCATGACCATTCTTGTGGATTACCCACCTCGTTATGAATTTTTTTTATTTCTGAAGTATTATATATACTTCAGAAACCTAAATTAATAGATTCTCGCATATCCGCTCATTTGCAGGTTTAATGGAAAGAAAACTTTTTGAAAAAACATTTTAGATATCTTTTGCACTTTTCTGTGTAATTACCTATAGCATCTATCGATCTATCTATCTGTATAGGTAGTATCTATACGAACCAATGCAAATCTCTATGTAGAAATTTCCTGTTAAATCCACAAAATATACACATAGCATCCGTCATTTAAGTGATTGAATTGGAAGACAGAACCCTTAATCTACGTTCTTATCGATTTTTTTCAGAAACATATCTCTCTTTTGACGTCGGTTACTTAAATTGGTCATGACACCTACGATTACCTCCGCTGTATTGTTTTAAGCTTAATTGCGTGCCGTAACGAAATCTTAATTTCACATTGCAAAATAAGTAACTTTGAGTAAGTGACAACTGCCCATCTACTAAATTCACACTGAAAAGTCACTACGTTGCAATGGATAACAGGTTTTTATTATGGATTATTATGAAATGGTGCTCCCACCTGCGCTAACGGTATATGCTAGCGGGTACCAGAGAATAATGATGAAGTTAAGAAATTATCACTGTAGTTTTCAGAGGATTTGGTTATTTATTTAACTTTAATGCTAACAGTACAAAAAGTAATAGTACCTACATTTGATTAACTTAACATCATGCGTTATTTTCTACAAATCAACCATAGGTGGTACAGAGAATAGTCTTTGGATTCGAATTGATCCAACACTCCCGACAAGACCAATATTCTTCTTGAATATATGGTAGATCTGAGAATAGGTCGCAGATTATTTTGTACCCCTAAATGACAAGGGTGATATGATATATATAATTCTCTAACCCCTCCAAAGATATACCTAACTAATAAAACAAGTATAAATATAAATGAAACTAGCATATCCCGCCATTTATTTCTATGAATTGGGATCCATTGTAATATAATAATTGGTAAAAACTTTTGCGGTCCAGTCTCTGATCAACACAAAAGGTACGAGTTAAGCTATATGTCTTATGTAACAAAGATTCTTTTATAATTCTTAAGTCTTTATTAACTTCTACACTTCCTCGCCAATAAATTATGTGCTGAGGAAAAAACGCTGAGTCGGTGTTGATTATACTAAGAACGCAAGAAAACCTGGTCTTTTGATGAATCGTAACAAGTCTTGTACGTCTTCGTATACGTCATAAACCAGTGCGATGAATCAATACCGTTGATTCTATTGATTATCCTTATCTATGCTTAAATAAAACATATTTATTACTAACTGTTTATGCGACATATATAGTACGACTATGACTAAAAGGATTACAATTACATATATTCGGGAATTCATGCAATTCAGCATTCAAACTGTATCACAGGAATACAGATTTCAATACTTACACAATTATAAAATTGCATTGAATTTCAAAATTTGATTTTCTGTTGGTCATGAGGTAATAGAGATCAATGCTCTATAATTGAAAAATCATTGCCAAACAATTAACAAAACCCCGAAAATTTTACAATTTCGTAGTTTTAGATTTTATTATTTTATTTCTAGCAATTTAGATGCTTTTTTGTTAAAAAGTATTATTTATTTTTATGGCTATAATAGCCAAACTTCTTTTGAAATCTCCAGTTATTAAAATTTCGAACTGGTATAATTATTATCTACATATATGCCGTATTCGAATAGTAGGTAATCTCATTTATTCAAAAGTTAAGAGTTACCTACTTATTGACTCCCACTAAACAAATAATTACTATCTTTATTTGTTTAGTTTCATCATAGAAATGATGATGATAAGTTAAGTATTAACGTTAAAAATTTTTTCTATGGTTCCATTAAATATCTGTCTACTTATATCAAATCAAGGTAAATAAATTATAGCCATATAGGTACTTTGATGAATCATGTTTAATCAGAGTATACGTAGGCACCTAATTAGTATTTTCCCGTGGAGTTTCTAATGAAAAATCAGTAGGCATGATAGCTTTGCTCTCGAACTCTCGAAGGTTGTATGTACGTGTCGACGACCGCATATATACGCCACGTCATAGGCCCCCACTCCATGTACAATACGTGTCATAACATGCTATTTTAAATTTCAATTTACATATTGTAATTTAATCGATTATATGCCGACAACGGCCTAGTTTAAAACTTTATTGTCAAATATTAAAGTACATTTAAATATTTTCTAATTTTATTCTAGAATAAAAGACATCTTTCATTATATAATTATTTAGTTCGGAATCGACATTAGACAATATTTTTTACTGTTATCAAGAATCCGTTAAAATTTGTACAGAATTGTCGAAACTATTGTGCAGGTATTAATATGATCTACACACTAAAGAACAGTCAATATGATTTTATATTTTTTTGTAACTTATTGAAAACTAATTTATTTATACATATTATTGATAGTCATTTATCGCATCAACTATTTATTATATTATTAGTGCCTATTATGCCTAAACGAGGAGGTCAAAACGTCTATTACCATCAACTTCTGAAGTGAGATCTTGAGGCAGTAGGTTGCGGTAGCGACCTTACTTCTGGTCTTGGTCGGCGTTCGATAATACGGCTGACGTCATTTTATATATCTACTAAAATAATTCGCCTTGATCCAATATTATAGTTGGTAAAAGGCTGCCGGTAGTAGCTACAATTAATATTGTAGTGCACCAATAAATAAACAATAACACTAAAAAGAAGGAATGTATTGTATGTCACTAAAACCATATGTAGTAGATACCTACATATGATTAGTAGTAGTAGTATCAACCCTCTCATTATCTTACACATATACTAAATCTTCCTTATATAAGGATATTTGTATGTGTGTAAGATTTTACTTGACCTTACCTTTAGAACGATTAACCGATTTCATTCAACTTTATCACATTTCTAAAGGTATAGATAAAACGAAAGGATAATAAAATTGCACAACTAACTTAACTTTCCACGTTTGACAGTTCGCACTAAAACAGGATAACGTAATATTATTTAAATATGTAATTAGTTATTTAAATATTATTCAGTCAACACTAATTTTTTTCACCACCCTACTTTTAGAGAGAGAGAGGTAGTGTCAATGGTATCGATCGCTTAAATCTTTACCTGTACAGTTATATCTGTAACAATAGTCGTTAATCTGTGTTTCATTTACAAATGATACTAGTTATTTTGTTCAACATCTTACATTGTTCAATTTCATTATTTGCATCGGGTATACGTATACCTATACCTCACTAACAACATATTTATTTAATAGAAACCTCTCAAAATGTCATAAATATTACATTGATATATGTTCGACACCCACTCAAAACCACAAAAGTGAGACGTTCATTGGAAAGATTACAATCTCCACATTGCAATTTCATTTCGCCCCCACATCTGAGATCACGTCACTGTAACAAATAAATACAATAGCTAATACGAAGGCCGCGACTAGTGCAGATCAGATATACATACGTACGTACACTGTTATATTATTACGGATATATACGTATTCTTGCTACATTTACTTTGTAAATCCGTTTTTATAATCACTAAATAACGTTCGACCTTAAGAGAATTACTTCTCGTTTCCTTAAAATGCCTGTAATTATATAAATGCCTACTGCAAAGTACATACCGTTAACGCTAAAGAGGTTATTATCCCTGGATCAGTTTTTACGTAAAGAGCATTGCATGTATATGCCTATAAAATGCTAAGTGAGGACTATATGAAGCCGAAATTCAGTGATAATATCCATAAAAATGAGCAATATAATCTATTCACTTAAACGTACAAAAATATGATTAGATATTTTATATATAACACTTACTGTTGATAAAGTAGGCGTAATATAGAAATATTACCTACAGAAAGTAGACCATTTCTAACTACCACAGTTTTTGAGAAATAATAAACTTTCTACAAACTTAGATTATTTATTATATTATTTATTAGATTATATTTATAGTCATATTTGGTCTAAATCAAGGAAATTTTAATAATTGGCGTTAATTCCAAGCATCTATTTGTAATAGATAAGTACATAAAATAAAAATAAATTTTATTATTGTACCATATATACATATATATGGTACAATAATAAAATTTGTTTTTGTAGGTAACATTATTACCCATTACATATTCATACCTGCATCATTTTTGTTCGGAACCATCGATGTGAGAGATCGGCTCGCACTTTAGCGGTTCTGTTTTTTTTTTAATAATTAATGTCAACATACCAATTATAAAAAATTGGCTACTGTGTCATTCTCCTGCTTTAGTAGATATAATAAGTGTACTTACACATAACTGTACATTTCAATAATGACAACCTAGAAACATCAGTCAAATATTTAAGAAATGTATAAATTATGAATGAGTTTGTTTTTATTACAATAGGTAGGTACATAGGTAATGTATATCGCATAATGAAATATTCATGACGGTGAGTTTTTGATGGTCACACTCACAGAAAACTGTTATTATAACTGTCCAGTACTCTGGTACAGTATTTTATCTACACTTAACATGCGGTAAAAATGCTGTCCTCGTTTTAACTGTAGCATTATGTCATATAAATAGCTGGTAGTTACAGTTTGTATATCCTTAGGGTATACTTAACTTTTTATAAAATGGCATATACCACAATCAAACATTTACTGAACCATGAGTATTACATAAGAATATCAGTGGGATAACTGTAGCGACTTTAAATGGCGGTAAACACGTTAGTAGGTAGACAGGGTTTCTGAGCGATGGTAGTGTCAATGAATGAATTTACATGAAATTAGGTCACTTGGGCTGATGATGCATGATGGTTTCCAGGGACATGAAGGTCGATACAGTCGGGCATAGATCACAGCGTTTATATTATTGTAAATTAATATTATCTATTAATTTGGTAGATATTTAAATATTATGTTAGGTAAAATTATAGGTTAGTCCTTTCCCACTATTGCCGTCAAGCACCATCAACCGCTTTCTGTTCTTACCTAATGGTTAGCTGGTAGAGAATGCCATATGGCATTAAGCTCGCCAAATTGTACAATTTTTAAAAGTGCAATAAAGAATAAATAAAAAAATATTTACAATATATGAAACAGCTCAAGTAACGCGGTATTAAAATATGGGTAGAAAAATTCACCTACTCCCTATCCTATTATCCTCCTAATCCTACGTTTAATTTTTTTAGATAGGTACGACCTACACCGATTTTCAAAATATTTAGAAAATATTACATAAACATAGAATGAAATAAAAATAGATTCTAAAATTTAAAAATCGTTTAAAGTTGCTTTGAGTTTTCTCAAGATATGCAATAGATGTAGCAACCATCATTATGGTGAAACAAGTTATGTGTTGACTGACCAAGTCAGAACTACTTTTTATCACGGAATATTCAGAGGCATTGCTATAAACGAAACCAAGGCAAGTAAGACCAAGGAACGTAAATAATTTTTGATGGATGAATACTATTTGATGCACCCGTCAGTGCTAAGAATATACTCCGACGGGGCACCAATGGAGGATGACAGAATTAGCATGAAGTCAGATCAATTAGCAATCGTGTCTATTCAATCACGATCGTTTCCACGGAGGAGCGTGTGTGGTTGACCTGATGTGGTATATTATTAATTAAGGTATATATTAGACTCCTTTATCGAGATAGGTAGTCATAATGATACATAGAATGATCTTAATTATTCTCTTTATAGGTGACAGAAGGTGGCGTGACACGTAGAGTAGCTCGTGCAATGGAGGTTCTCCAGGCGAACGGACCCGGTTCTCACGTCCGGGTTATGCGCGCCGCCTACCACTCCTCCGCCGGGCCGGGCATACCAGCCTCCTCTTACATGCTTCACTCCTCTCGGAGGGTATGATTTTTATTTTTTTTTTATTTTCTGAGTACTTAGTGTTTAATATTGGGTTAAGAATAATCAAGTTGACAAAAAACATTTTTACATAGTATATAATAAAGTCGCTCTTGCTCTCTGCACATTTTGATCTTTTAATCTAAGCAACACATTTTAGCAATATGTAGAAAAAGTGATACGTGAGGAACGTTTATATGTAAGTATATTACATGTCCTTACATCTGTCGGAAGGCGGGGCGGGCAGTTCGTTCATAATAATATTAAACATAGATATATATTCCCTGATGTGACTATATAATAAGTAATTTGTGATATTTTTTTCAGGTACTTTCTTCCGGGTTCAATTTCTTAGATTCACAATCATTTCCCACAATTACCAAACCTTTAGAATTATCATCAACTCCACTAGAATTAGCGGCTGATTCAAATTTAGAAACTACAAATTATAAAGTCACAGAGCCAGATGATTCAGAAATATCTGAACCGTCTAAGTGGAAAGGAGCAGCTAGTGGCAGCTCAATACGGTTACCAAGTGAAGAATCCTCATCTACAGACAATGCCAGTATAATAGATCTTGATGTTCAATCACCGCATAAGAATATTAATAGAAAATATTCTTACGATTCAGAAAGCAGTGATATTCAATATCACAAGACTAATAAGTCCAGAGCATCACCGCTATTAGATCCCCCGGTAACATTAAGTACTCTCAAATACAAATCTCTTTTGAATGGAAGTAATGATTGGAATAATAGAAGAAAGAGTTACAGTTTTGAAGACACATGTCCATTAAATGAAACCATTTTGCATGAAAACGATACGTTAGCTATGGAATCTTCTACAGATAGCGGTATTTGTAAATCATCAGAAAGAGTTAACGACCACGCAGATGAAATCAATACATATTCGGCATTTATGGAAAGAAAAGATAAAAAACAAAATAATCAAGATGAAACATTTAAAGACTGGCTCTCTAAAAATAGACCTAGCATGTTGTATAAAGGTACACAGTTAAAGCCATGCAAAGAATATGACACAGTGATGGATGAAAACATGGGAAATAATATTACATTACAATCATCAGGAAAGGTATCAATAACAGTACCTATAACTATTGAAAAAGAAGACAATGTAAGCAGTAACGACGACGGTGAAAGAAAAGTAAAAAGGGTTGAGTTTTGTAAGACCGAATTACATTTTGCTGCTGAATCAGGAAAAGTAAATATAATAGCGACAGATGAAAAACCTCCGCCTTCAAATGATTTTCGGAAAAGAAGGAGCGCTTTTGTGCCCATAAAAAGTACATTTGAAAAGCCAATTACACTTTTTGGCGAAAAGCCTGATGTTTCTGCGACAATAAATCCAGATTTTTTGATATGTAATAATAGTGAGATCGGTGAATTTGAAGAACTTGAGAATACAGCAGCTACAAAAAGTATTCTCAAAAACAAAATTCCCAAACCCAAACCATATCTTTTAGGAGAGAATATGCCATTTGGGATCACGGATAATCTTTCAAATAAGGATAGATTAAGTAGTAATGTAAGTGTTCCCACGGGTGTTTCATTGATAAATAGGCAATTGCAATCAGAAAAAATATATAACAACCAAACAAACGTAGATTTTTCTCGAGAAGTTAATACGAGCTATACAAGCAATTCATTTAGAGCTATCAATAAAGGTATGTAGCATAGATTTAAGCATTTTTAAAATTACTTACTCAAAATTAAATAGGTACTATAGTGATAAATTATTTTTTAACATTTACATTAATTATTTTATACCCATTTACGTTTATGATTTTTATGATAATGTTACATTTTGTTTTTAACTCAAATATTATTCAGAAAATACGTATCGTAATATATCATGTCACAAATCAATATCTAATAGATGTCTTTATAACCATAATATGGTACCGTCTGTTATATTTACTAATTGTTACTATTTCAGGTTCATCGAGATACAATAGCTCGACTATATCAAAAAATACTTCAGAGTACGAGACGAGTGAGCCTGTACTTAAAAGAGAACCACCTATTAGCAGCCCAGGTAGTTCTATGAACAACAAATTGCATATATTGCAAATGTCACCGATTCCAAAACCTAAGACAAGACAACTTCGAGACAGTGACCTGACATACTTTGGAATTGATGATAAGACTAGAAATAAAAGTAGACCGAAGTTTACAGAAAATTCATTGACTACACAAATTGATGAAATTAATAATATATTCAAATCTGTTAAGTTAATAAAACAAATATCGAGTAGTGCTTGTAACAGCGAAGCAGAGTCTGATGATATGGCTGAATACCAAAACATTCCCTTCAAAACAAACTTGGCTCCTGTTCCCACCCCAAGACCAAGATCAAAATACGACAAATCTAAAGAAACCGAATCCATAACGGTACTACAGCCCATAATAGAAAAATCTGATCCTCCATTAAATGTTCATCATGAATCACGGCGTTCAAAGATCAGAAAACAGGTAGATTTAAACTCCGATAAAAATCGAAGTCGCTCGGAACCAGCAAAGAGTCATAGACATGAACCTTTAGCACGAAATAAGCAAGAATATTACTCGCACAGTACAAGAAAAAATTCTCCTCCACCAAGGTATTTCATTAAATAATACATATATACATTTTTTCTATGATCTATTAATTATAATAGTCTGATCAAGCCAGTAGTAGCGCTATTTATATATTTTGAATGGACGATCGGATTTCGACTCGATTTTATGCTGCGTCAACAACAGTAATATAAAAATAGAAAACAGCAACTATACATATTACAATGAGAATAATAATCTAAATACGAATACCACTCTAATACTGTGCTCTACAAAATTTGTTACCGCTTTCTGTGGCATTACATCGAAATATATGAAGTGGAAAAATTACAGATACTTATTATGCAAACGAAATATTCTTGGCAGTGTTGCATGGTCATAATGTAAGGTCCTGCACCTTACATGCTGATCATGCACCACTTCCAAGAGCAAAGAGCAAATATATGTAGTAGAATCTATGTACTAAACTTCCTTAAAAGTTTTTTATCGATTAAGCTTGGGTATCAAACGACCAAAAATTTCACATGCAAGTGGAAGAGTCCTTGAAGATTAAATACTATGCGATCAGATTTTCTTGAAATTAAAGATTAACCTTTTATATTGCAGGTTGAAACAAAATCGAGAAATTGGGCGAAAACGAAACGAATCACCAGGGAATAAACCTACGCCTAAAACCAGCACGTCAGAAGATGAGATACCACATTATGTTAATATAAAAATTAAAGCTGAAACAAACAATTGCACTCAAGATTCAGAACGACAGGTACAGTTAGAACAACGACGAAATACATCTAAAATAAATGTTACTACACATAGGAAACAACATAAATTAGATGAAACAAATTTGCAATGCGCTCAGAAATCCAATGAAAAATATATTGCAAAAATACCGAAATCTGTAACAGAAAATCAAACTCACAGTCTGCAAAAAAAACAAGAAGAATCTTCAATTAAGAAACATCAACCACGCCGAACAAAAAAACTTGTCACGCCAGAGCATTCACTTAATTATCAAACTGACAATCAAAATGGAAACAACCACGACTCTAATAAAATTCTAACAGAAACCGAATGCAAAAGTGACTCTGTAAGTTCAACGAAAATGAGACAACAAAATCGAAGCCGGCCTTCTCATGATCAACCATCTAAGCCTGAAAAAACACATGCAGAAATAAAAAATGATATTACAAATAACATTAACACAAATAATGAAACAAAGAAAGATACCTCCAAATATCGTACAAGACAATCATCACAAGATAAAGTCAATAAAGAATCGTCTAGAGCTAATCATAAATCTGATGTAAAATCATCCAACGTGTATAATACGAAACTAATTAATAACACAGAAGGAAATAGCCCAGACAAAAATCTTAGTCCAAAAAAAGGCAGCCATAAAACGCCCAAACGCAGCGAATACGTAATTAATTACGATGATAAAAAAGGAACTGTATCTTCCATATGTAAAATCAAATCTGGACATAACTCATCAAAAAGAAAGATAGTTTCAAGTGAAAATAATAAAGAAACTCCGAAAGAATATAAAACAATAAATAAACATTTAGATAAAACTCCACTGCGTAAGTAAGTCGTCTGCATGCATGTTTTATTAAACATTGTAACAAAAGCCTTCAAATATTACTTGATTAAAAATGAACATAATTTCAGTGCAGCTTCCAGATCGACAATGGAACCGAAATGGACTGAATTACGAAAATAAGAAATGGAAGAAAAAAATACATATACAAAGATCTTGCCAACTATTGTAACGTAATAAGGTTACTAGTCTTAGCAAATTATGAATCTTTGTATTCATCGGAATCCTGTATACTGTGTAGAACGCATTGTATTATGTTTAGTGTGGTTAGTTAACAATGATCTCACATTGAGTTAGTTTCTAAAAGTCAAATAATCTTAACCAATTTTAACAATATAACATTCCGTATATTTATAAATATGTAATAGAAATAATAAACAAACTACAACATTATAAATGTTTATAATTTTATTTTCCATAATTTAATGAGTAATTTTTACACTGTTACTAAGGGGTCCTTATCGCAGTTGCTCACGAGCACTTGTACTTTCTTATCTAATCTATTTTGTAGATCTGACGAAAATATGCGTAGGAAACCTCTTTCGGAATCTGAATGGTTTGTTAAAATAACAGATATTCCCTTTTGAGAAGCATCGAGGACATCGTGATGGAGCATTTCACCTAAAAATAGCAATATACATTCTTGTCATTTATCTCGACAATTTAATGATAATTACAAATATCAAACAAACTATATTTTTCGGGATTTTATCTAGACAAGATATATAGTTTATTTTTAATCCATCGGTAAACTTGCTCTTGTTGTTTGGACCAGTATCTTTGGTTTAACTCGGCAGATTATATTTCTGTGCCTTTTCTTACTTTCTCTACTGAACAATATTTTTTTATTTCATATTAAATAACAAAAATTAATTAGATATAGGAAGTTCAATGTGCCAATTATATTTTTATCAATCATTTAAGTAATTTATGCTTGTTGTTAAGAAGACATAGTCTTCCGAGCCTTAGGTACTTATTACAGGAACATTTACTTATAACATAGAGATTGATCAGTATATCAGTAGAAGTAAACAAAAACAAATCCATAGATTCCGTCTGATATAAACTTACTTAACATTAAGTTGCATTTCTTACCTGTTAAATAAAGATCAGCAACAACTCCCTTTAAAACGGAACTGCCCGAGCCAGCGCAAAGTGCTACGGTTCGAACTTCATCAGATAACAATTTATTTCTGCCTATAGCAAAACGCACGTACTGCAGACCAGTGACTTCCTTCACTTTCGAAATAGCTTCAGATAACGATATGCCTGTTTGTAGTTTCAATATCCTAAAAATAAATTAATTCTTTCAAATTTGCTAGTTAATAAGTAAGTTTTTTTTTATGTTTTCTATATCGTCCAGGAATTGAAGAGTTAACATCTGACTGATGTCTCTGGACTCTCTGTAACTCAGGATAATCAAGACAACGTGAACTAGTTACAAGCTAAGCAGAATTTGTGTTATGGATAACTGATAGAAGTATTTAAATTATTTTGTTTGTAAATAAATACATAATATAGTAAATAACCAGGCCAAACAATCATACTCATGAATACGAATGTTTGCACCATGGGAGGAATCAAACCCACTATGCGGTACATGTACAGTGGTGTGGTGAACCGCTTTACACGTTTTCCTTTACTTCTCCAAAAAAAGCCTCATTTTATTTTGTTTTCAATAAAAGCTGTCGGCATAATAAATTTAAAAATGCTTCAATGTGTTGCAAAAATACGTGACAGTTGTATTAAAGTATCAGATAAGAAACCTTTATAACAAGATACATAATGTCATAGACTTAAGGAGCAGGAATTCATACCATAGACTTAAGATGCACCTGATCAATCTTAGCTATATAAGAATTGTTGCTGCTTTTTGAGGGTTTTTGGCTATTGTCAGGTGTTAAGACCTGTACCTGTACCTGTGGGTGTTAAGCACAGTGATCTATTGTACATAAATTGTTAGTTCATTCTAAGATTTAAGGGATTTTTACAATTTATCAAGAAATGACATTTGCAAGTACTTATTAACGTTAAAATAACGTTTTCGCGCGGCCTTTTTTACTTGTACTCTATTTTTAGAAGAATAAAAAAATGCTGGAGACATAATAAATATAATTTAGGCCTTCGATAATACTATAATATAATCAAATATAAATATATATATAATAAAATCACTACATACCTTCCGGCACCCACAGAGGGGTCAGTCCTTGTTATGATTGGTGCAGACTCTGCAACCAAGAAAGGACTAGCCAGCCAATCATTTACACCTCCTTTAACACAGTCCCAACTAGTATGCGGTGAGTATAACGATATCCGCTTTTCTAACAGTAAAGACAATACGCGTTCTTTCCATGACCTAAAAGAATATTAAACATTTATACATAATGCACTAAAATTAACTGAATGTGAATAATTCTTCAGTACTTTTTTTTTATTCTATTCACAAATTAAAAATGTATACTAGGAATAGCTTAGTGAATTTTGAATACCTGTATAAATTTTTGTAGAATAGACAGAAATTTGTATCTGTAAATAATTAATGTAGTACTTACTGGTTTGTAAAATTTTAAGTTAATACTACTCACTTTTGTACAACAGATTTAAGAGGCGCGAATATTGGAGGATGATATGAGATAATCATTTCACATTCTTTACCATCTGCTTCCAGAGCCACATCTTCAGTCAAGTCATTTGTCAATAAAATTTTGGTTACCGGTCTGGAATAAGTAGTGTATTATTAATTTATTTCAAGAATTCAAATAAATAATATAATGACTAAACAAATAGAAATAAATAAATAACCCTGGATAATTAATACAGCGTCAGCAAGCAGAGCTTGTGTTATGGGTACTAGACAACGATATAAATACGATATTTTTTCTTGTAAATACATACAAACACCCAGTCTGATACAAACAATCATAATGAATACAAATGTTTGCGCCATATGAGGAAGCGAAACTGCGACCATCGAAAGTGAAGTATGCTAAACCGTTAGACTACCGGGGCCGTCATAATAAAGGTTTACTTTATTAACCTTAAACTTTAAATATGATAATGATAAGCCCATCCCAATAATAATACAGCACCATCTAGTCACAAGATAAGCTGAACGATTTATTTTATGTACACAAAAACTGTTAGAAGTTCTTAATTTAGGATGTGTTTTTTCCAAATACATATATAATTTCATATAGTACCTACCTAGGAGAATATGGTTCTACCAACAAGCCCGTATTATCCCAACTCTCTGACAGCTCCTTGGGTGCGAACTTTTCAAGAACCGATACAACATCCACCAGTGACACTCCAGGGAATTTGCCGTTTGACATTTTTGATGTAACAATAGATGAAAAGTTACTTAATAGTAATAGTTTCTTTGAACTAACTGATCTTCCTAATTTGAAAAGCATCAGATATGAACTGAAATTTAAGAGATTACTTTCACGGTTTTCATGTTTTGTACTGAGATAGCAATTTTAATCATTGTGATCATAGAAAAACAATATTTTAAATAACTTTGCATAAATAAAATACATGGACTATAACATTTTGTTTATTTCTAAAATATCTGTTCCCTTATATATATTCAAGGAATCAAAAACCTTATTTACAAACAACTAAATTTAGTTATACAATTATTTGTTACATAATTTTTATCACATAATTCTTAACCACATTAGTCCTACTCAGAAAATTTCCATATTCTAATTTCACCATCATCACTGCAAGATAACAGTTCTTGACTTCCTGTAGGATTCCAAGTGACACAATTGACATCTTGTGAATGAGAATTTAATTTTGTACATATTAGTTCAAAAGTTGGTGCATTAGGATCAGAGTCTTCAGACTCTTTGAAGATCCTTATAATATCATCCCCACATGCTGTAGCTATTAATCCTGTTTTGTGACACCAAGCAACATCATACACACATCTTGTGTGATACCCTGATAATGTACACACACATTTCCATACGGATTCTTTGTCTGCGACCACTACACCTTCCTGGTTATCAGGCTTATATTCTTTCCAAATCTTAACAGTTTTATCATCACTGCAAGTAACTAGGCGCTCCCCTGTCTTATCAAAAGCTAAACTCCATACAGTAGACTCATGGGAGATAAGTGTAGCTACACAAGTCCAATCATTGTTTAGGAGATCTTCTTTGTACAATTTAATAGTATTGTCATATGAAGCCGATGCCAAGATATCTAGTGAAGGATGCCAAGCAACCTATAAATACAATATATCTTATCAATTGAAATTCCATTTAAATTTAAATTGTATAACATACAAATATAGAGATCAACAAACTTTTTTAACATCTTGATTGTGGGCATTGAGAACTGATTCACACTCATATTCATCTTCTCCTGCAACTTCCCACACCCAGACTGATTTGTCTCGACCACATGTCGCTAACAGTTGTCCAGATGGGGACCATGCCACACTTTTAACTTCATTTTCATGGCCTTCCAGTGTAGCATTACATTCAAATTGACCTATTAAAGTAGAGTGCAAGTAATAATAAACAACTTATATCATTATGTTATTGATTGGTTATTTAATTTGTTATACACACCACTTTTCTTGTCCCAAATTGCAGTAGTAGCATCAAAGCTTGCCGATGCCAAAAAATTACCACATGGAGACCAAGCTACTTCTCTGATAGTGCGTTGATGGCCATCCACAAGAACTGTTTTTACAGTCCATTCCAGTCCTTCTTTGCTCCATAATTTTATTGTTTTGTCTTCACCACAAGATGCAAATATATTTCCTAATGGATGCCATGCTACATTCCAAACGATGCCTTTATGGCCATGTAATGTTTGCAACAAATCTAAATTTGCCATGGTATTCTGTTCATCAAAATATTAAATAGTTTTTAAGTAATTATTGCTTAAGTCGACAAATCTTCTTAATTTATTATTGATATAGTATAAACATCTATTTATAGATATTCTTTAAAGATAAGTTATAATTTTAAATCTTCTATGGTACAAAATATATTGTAATTAAATATAATACTTACCAAATATATGTTTATATTAGACTTAGAGGTTAATTTAATGAAATATAGTAGACTTATTTAAACTTAGTCAATGTTACTGACTAATACTGACTGTCGTCTGCAAAGTACGGTTAAGTCAATCAATATGTCATGTAATATTGTTTTAAATTATCTTCATCTTTTCAGAAAGGCAATGTATATATTCATACAGCCAAGTCAATTTAGTAATGTAATAAATAATAATAAAATGACATTGACAATCGATGGTAATGGAATGCACCAATCCTAGATTAGGGGTTTACTCCCTAAATTTGTAGGAATGTGGATAAATTTAAGGGGGTCTTCCTATGTGATGGGTTGAAAAAATCGATTTTTTTCATTTTTTTTTGGACAGTATAAATATAAAATTTCAGCTAAAAATATTCAGTCAAACTAGAGTTAACATGTCTCCACGAGATCGGCTTATCTGAAAAAAAAAAAAACGGCGTTTTAATTTGTAGGCTTAAGCACGGAATGACCTATAATCAAATGAATATAAAAAAAATTGGATTTTTGATAGACATTTGAAATAAAAGTTGCAAATTAGGCGTTTTGTTTTTTGTTTTAAAAAAAGATGAAAATTTTCAGCATGCGTTTACATATAACACAATAGCCGTTTCTGAGATACAATGGAGGAAAGTTTGAAAAACACAGTTTTGAGAAAAACGCGTTTAAAGTTTCAAGTCGTTAAAAACTATTAAAATATCAAACTCTCAATCGGCGATGCCTGGTCCATAGAGTCGTGAAACTCTTTTAAAGCAGATTGTTCAGCTCTTGAGTCAATCCTGGCTTGTTTAACGACAACTCACCGCTCCGAACCGCTCTTTCTTTATACCTGAAAACCTTCATTGTATCTTTAAAACGACTTCAGAATGAATTTTCTAAAAATAAATCTTCGAAAACCGGTTTGCTTGGACTTGCGGAATTAGAGGTGGTTTATGATGAAATTGGTCCGTATTCTTAGCCATTTACACCAATGACAAAATTGATGCTGAGGGTTTTCATCAGAAGAACATTTGTGATAGTACGTTGCCCAAACTTCCTTTCTCATATCTTCAAGCGAATCTAGATGGCGTCGAATTGCTAATCCGTAGAATTTTGCAATTTCTTGGATAACTTTATCAGTAAGTTTACCTGCTCCTTTTCCTGTTTAAGTCTTAGAAACGTGTCTAAACTTGTATAAACAAATATAAAAAAAAATCGATTTTTTCAACCCATCACATCTTTAAAACGGAAGCTTTACTACCGTATTCTAGACATGTTAAGGGAGCAATTTATGAAAAAAAAAATCGATTTTTTCAACCCATCACATAGGAAGACCCCCTTAATAATCGAAGCTTAAAATATAACTATATAGTTTGCTTACAAGAATCAACAACATCAGTGGTAACCCCATGGCACCATAAAATATGAAATTAATTAAAAAATTGTACCACAATGTTTAATAAAAATTGTTTCTATCGCTATGTAATATTATGTTATCTGTGCTATCGCTTTGTGGTTACTTTAGTGGGCAAATATTAAATGGGTAACCAGAATATGGTTTATAAACACGCAAAAATTATACTATTTGTTATAAGTACAAATAAAAGAATAATTACAATGACAAACTTAAGATGATTGCATTGAAATGCTCTGTCTAGTGGGCCTGGTTAAACATAGTTGGCAACACTAATCACAAAATAAAAAAAAACTACAACCTCTAATGCCATAACCAAACATGTAGTTTTTTTCAAACTGTAAATATTACCAAATTAATATAAAATTTATTAGTTCTAATTACTGTTTTTGAATATAAATTGTGATATTCAAAGTGGTGTCCTTAATATGGAGAATAGCAATAAAATTGTTCCACCGCATCTCAATGCAGAAGTTTACAGAACAGACACTACCGGTACCACCACAGTCTCTTATTTAGATTATATTCTTATTCAGAAAGGTATGTACACACAGTTTTAACTTATTTTAATATTAATACTTGATGATAAATGGTATGAAACATTTTAGGTATTATTTTTTATTGCAGATAGCAGTGTGCTTATAGGTTGCTCAGAGTTAACTGGACGTTACTGGAACGGGGGTGCTAGCGTTTACACAGACATTCAAGATGCCCTGAAATGTCACAATGGTACAAAAAGTAGTATATATTTGACAAGTGGTACTGCAGATGGATGTTTTATCGGTAATTCTAGTAAGGTGAGGTTGTAATTTCAGAGATTAGTCCACACTTGCATGTATCATACATTTATCTATATCCACATGGTACTTATTTTCTTTAAAAGAATTATTGTAAGTATTATTAGATTCAGTAGTAAGCAATTGCTATAGGTTTATAGAGAAATTAGATACATATATATAAATATCTTTATTCTTGTAGGTCTATCAGACTTATGATATATCAAATCTACTGTCAGTATGGCATTCTTTTTACATTATGTAAAATTTGTCAATTCATATAAATTCTCTGTGTTCTGACAGAGTGGAAAAATATGTGACCTCTCCTTTTCATTCCTAGGGTGACATAACAGAAATGGGAAATCAAAGGACACATCAACATGAGTAAGAGAAAATATAGTATGCTATAGTGGTCAATAAAATAATTATTATACTTATACTAGCGAAGAAATTTATAAAATTATTTTCTTAGGTAGCTTGGTGACAAACTATATTTATCGGATGCTTATATTTGCATGATGGTAAATGGTAACTACATACATGAACAGAACTATGGACATGATAATATCATATGACACCTGTGCTTCCATTCATGAGTTTCCATTCCCCATGACTTAGATATTATGCCTCTTATCATGTAATTCCTGCTTAATCTGACCCTACAACCAAAATAGCTTATAAAGCAAACTGCTTGGCAGCTAAGATAGGAAAGACTTAGAGACCTACTCATACAACTTTTTACACTCTACCTCTGGTATTTGAGTAGTTTTACATTGGACTTTATTACTTCTTTTATAGGGAAAATATTTGTGTTATTTATTATGTTCACATTAATTTTAATTAAGTACTTACTATTACTTATATACTGAATGTAATAAATAAGATAATAGAAATATCTTTTTCATATTTTTTAGGTATTATTATGTGAAGACAGCGGTGCAGTGAGTATATGGTCAACTACATGTGATGCATGGAAACTCTGGAATGAAGATATATCTGCAGCTGAACATGATGATGCTGCATTGGCTGTTGGGTGTTTAGTTCCAGAAAAAGAATATATAACAGTAGGAGGTGATGGAAATGTAAAGGTACTACATGTACACATGCATAGACGCTGTATTATATACATTACTTCTTTTTATGCTTTCTACTTTTTTATCTATAAATAAAATAACAATATAGAAATTGAAGTTTTGTGATTATGAATATGTAAATCTTATTATTAATATTATAGACACTAAAGTTTGTGAGTATGGATGGATATAACAATAATAATTGTTAAATCATAAATATATTTGGTGTAAATATATTCTTTCCTGTAAAATACAGTACAGTACAGTAGTCGTCTACAGTAGTGTCAAGGCCATTAATATTTTCTGAAATTTAGTGTTGTAACAAACAGACAAACATATTTTTTGTTGTACTTATATTATGGACTCTAATCTCCACATTTAACCCTCATCTGAGCCATTGTGTTTATGCTGTACTTATGAAATCCATAAATGTTCTAAATATTGCACAATATAGATGTCAAATATAAAATGTAAATTTAGTACATTATTTTATTATCATTGATTTCAATGTTACAGATATGGGATATAAATGAAATGATATGTATGACAAATTATAACGCTGCTCACAGCAGAGCCATATACAGTGTGTCAGTGAAGTCCAATTCCAACACTATTTTTGCAACTGGTTCATTAGACGAATTTATAACTTTGTGGGATCAAAATGTTTCCAAACCAGTCCTGGGTAAGTTATTTGTTTTGCTATAGAATAGAATAGAAAAACCTTTATTCTAATAAATTAATTTAAGCATTTTTGAATAGTCATAGTTTTTTTAATCATCCAGGAATCTGTCTCATCACAAGAAGAATGAGAAAGAAACCTGTGTGTCACTCTTTTAAATAATCGTTGTAACTTTACATTTTTAAGTCAAAATGTGTGAATACAAACTACTAACTAGCATTAATTTATTAGGGCTAAAATACTAAATAGATTAGAACAGACGAATCCCTATAAACAGCACTTGTTCACAAGTGCTTGTTCCGCCATCAGTGCACTCAACCATATTGTAAAGAGCATTGATCTGGCTTATTTTCTCCAGGTGGAATGTCACTTTGATTTCTACTCTAGTTACAGAGAAAAAATATTTTTGTATATTTGTCAAAACTATAATAGTATAACTCTCTCACTATATAATGCTATGTGTTAGTATTATTTATATATATTATTAGTATTATTGGTATATTTATATTTGTTTATGTATAGGTATATTTGTTTTTCTCAGATTTAGTACAAAATAACTGTGGCATCCGTTGCTTACAATGGATAGATGAAAATAGACTAGTATTTGGCGATGAGGCTGGGGTGTTAAGTTTAGTAGATGCTAGAAATCCTCAAGAAGTTACAAAATTAACAGAATTTCCCGCTGCTGTTCATAAGTTGGTTGCTCATAGAGAGTAAGTATATTCGTTTTGTAAGTATTTAAGTTAAGAAAAATATCTGTCTCAGTTTAATTGGTTTTTATTTTTGGGTCATTAATATGAATGAAATGTGCAGTCAGAAATATTAATTGACTCACAAAGTATATTTTTGGTCTCATCCTGAAATGAACACAGGATCTCACAGTAAATACACCCAGTATTTCAGAGTCGTAAATAATATATATATATATATATTACTTCTATACTACTTATATATATATATGTATATATATAATACTTCAGGATGCTGTTAAATATTTTTAGTAGTCGTACCTTTGTAAGACATTTTAATGGTACTAATATTTATTTCCTATTTTCATTTGCAGATCTCATAAAATGGGAGTATGTTGTGATAATAATATAGTATCAGTGTGTTCAGTAAGTGAAGATTGTATAGCTAATGTTGTGTACCATGACAGGCACATGCACAAGAATTATGTAAGAGGAATGGCATGGGATATTAAGGAAGACAATGTATTACACACATTAGGATGGGATGGAACAATACAAACACACAATATAGTATGGGAATAATAGCACCTTTTTGGGGAATATATATTTTCATAGTAATAAATGAAGTATCCCACCATTCTATTTGTTTCAATCATGATTCCGATAGATTGGATCAAACACCGGATCCTTTCTCAATTGTCTTACATTATTCTTTATTATTTATAATACACAGGAAAAAATACATAATATATTGATGAGTTGTTGAATTTATTCCCAAATTACAGAAAAAATCTGAAATTAAATGCATCACGTTTGTTTTGTTTGTGCGCAAATAATTTTTTTTTTTTTTTCTCTTTTCTTATCTGCAATCAGTCCCGGAACTATGAGCAGATTTTTTGGGTGTGGGATCTAAGAATGGAGTGTCCACCCCAGCGGGCGAATCTACTCCTTAAGCATGCTGCAAACATTACACAATGTCGCTTCTTTTTAGTCGCTTGGGGTAAAGTATTTGTAGTAATTGAGCAGCCAGTTGATTCGGGTGGTCACATAGTCGCTTTTTATATTTTTCTTTACAATTGAGGATCTCCTCCTTTACTGTCAGTACGCCAAGTTCCTTGTGAATTTCGTTGTTGGTGATGTACCAAGGGACACCCGATATTGTTCTCAGTATAATATTTTGGGCCCTTTGAATGATGTTAACATTTGACTTTGACGCACTTCCCCAAAGTTGTAAGCCGTATGTCCATACAGGTTTTAGAATGGACTTATAAATCAGTAGTTTATTGTCAATAGACAGTTTTGTATTTCGACCCATAAGCCAGTAAAGGTTTTTAAAGCGAATCATTAAGCATTCTCTCTTGGTTTTAATATGTTCCCTCCAATTCAAACGGCGGTCAAGGTGTACTCCAAGATACTTAACATTGTCCTTATGTGGTAGAGCATAATCTCCCAATCTTACTGGTGGACAATTTCCACGTTTTAGAGTAAAGGTGACTTGGACAGATTTTGTAATGCTGGTCTTGACTTTCCATCTTTGCAACCACCTATAGATGTGATCCAGGCCATTCTGGAGAATGGTTGAAGCCATGTCAGGTGTTTTATTACTAGCTAGCAATGCAGTATCATCCGCAAAGGTGGCTATAGTGACACCTTTCACTTCCGGAATGTCCGCTGTATATATGAGGTATAACATAGGACCGAGAATTGACCCCTGTGGCACTCCAGCTTTGATCTCATAGAATGATGATGTTTCTCCAGATCCCTTACCTGAAAGAGTCTTTGTAGCAGGTAAGATCGTAGTAGGAGGTAATAACTGTGTGACAGGTTATTCCTGATTTTATATAGTAGTCCCTCATGCCATACCCGATCGAACGCTTGCTGTATGTCAAGAAAAGCAGCCGAACAGTATTCTTTGTTTTCGAGAGTCATTCGAATTCTATCACAGACCCTGTGAACCTGTTCCACAGTTGAGTGTTGATGCCGGAAACCGAACTGGTGATCAGGAATAATTTTTTTTTGTGCAAGTTGAGAATGGATTCTTCGCAGAAGTATCTTCTCAAAAAGCTTGGACAAGATTGGAAGGAAAAATATAAAAAAATGTGCGCAAATAATAAAAAAAATGAAACTAATCATCTAATAGCCAAAATAAAAATAAAAAATCTTGCAGCTCTATCCAATAGGATTTAATCTCATCTCTTAGACTGGAAAATATTTCCAATTATATTTTAAATCTAGCATGTATTATTTTAGTTATATGAATAAAACATGTTCAATGCTTAAAGGAGGTATTTATTATTTTATTTGGCAGAACATATTATGAATATTGGAGTTGTATTAGCATTTGAGTATCAGTGTGCGGAGGGGGAAGGCGCGCGACGTTCTGGCGACGCGCATGGCGACGAACTACGGCGACTGGATGTCCCCGGACTTTTCAG
Source organism: Achroia grisella (assembly GCF_030625045.1). Classification (NCBI taxonomy): domain Eukaryota; kingdom Metazoa; phylum Arthropoda; class Insecta; order Lepidoptera; family Pyralidae; genus Achroia; species Achroia grisella. The sequence continues at coordinate 1,817,928 of NW_026712938.1, forward strand.
ACGCACCATCGTATCCAAATGACGGAATCTGTACATAGAAGCTGAAGTTATAATTCGTTGTAATATTACTAATACTAGTAAGCGGATGGCGCCCTTCGATGTTCGAAGTACATAAAGTGGCAATAGTTTAGTACAAACTGACAAGTTCACTTTTTGTGTCATAAGTTTTTTGTGGTTTACCAATGAATCTATACTAATAATATAAGTATGAATTTTCTGTCCTGTTCGTTTGCATTTTCACGGCTAAATAACTGACATTGATCTTAATAAAGTTAGATAGGTATATAGATAGCTATCTTAAAAAGATCACGTCGCGGATAACAGCCAGTAATAAATAGATTTAAAATTTAGTAGCCCGTAATAAATTCTGATGGGCTTTACGGTCTATATTACTATTTTCATGCTTTAGAATATCTGTTTGAAAGTATATGACATATCTATGACTTAATACAGTAATGAAATTAATGACGTTAGATAATATGTATATAGTGTATATACCCTACATATAATCACCTCCCTTACTCAAAGCTCACTGGAATTCTGAATTCTGAACTCCCACCTGCTAGTACGCAGGTAACAATAAGTGCGCGTAGTTGTATATCCATATCACTAAAGACTTATTAGTATTTAATAGAAACTTACCTCAATGGTAAATCGTTCGGATCATGATCAACGCTCTGGAAGAAGAACGCTAGTGGCCAGCTGATCCAAGAAGATTGTTTTCTGAAAATGATATTAAGAGATAAGTTAAATTAAGTATTATAGCATTTCCCTGCTTGAACAATAAAAATTGGGGGAAAAATACAGCACTCTATAATAGAGCTAAAAAGACAAACTAATAGTTTGAAAAAAAAAACCTTCAAGTTGACAAAATTGACCGCTTACTTTTAAGTTGGAAGTTATTTGAAGAATGAAGAAATTAAAATAGGTGCGGCTAGAACTTTCTACTTCTTTTTATGAAAATTGCGCGGACAGTGGGTATTAAATTTCAAACAAGTATAGTTTATATAGAGAAGAAGCAGCAAATGCTAATATTTTTTTAATTTATGAAAATTTCATAAAATTCTATTGTATTATTAAAAAAAAATTACACTATCATGTATTTTACACACACACCACGGACTAACAATAAAAAGAGTATATGCATACTCTTTTTATTGTTAGTCCAACAATCCAACAATAAAAAGAGTATATGCATACTCTTTTTATTGTTAGTCCGTGGTCAAATTGAGAATAGATTAATATTATTTGTCTTCAATATTAATAGTCTTACTGTGTGGTCGAACGGTATCGGTAAATTGTGGTCGAACTTCGACCACTGTGCTAAGAATAGTATGAAGAAATGAGGAACTGATAACCACAGTCCGAGTAGAATAGAATACATATAACAACACTAACGGTGTCGTTGGCTGCAATTCCGTTTCAGATGGTGTATCAGGCGTGGTGGGCACGACGGGCGGAGGGGAACAGGGCGACGTAGGAGCCGGTGGTGGTGTCTTGTTTATAGCTGGGTTGTAGATTTTGGGGTCGCTCACCATACGCACGAAGAATGAACGCTTGTGAGCCAACGCCGCGCGGTGTCTTCGAGTGCGCTCTTCGTTCAAATCCTGCAAATTAAAAACAAAAAAGGAGTGTTGGTAACGGTAGACATGTAAACTATGGTATAAAGGTAATCCTACAAGTAAGTATTGTTATTAGGGAACCAATTTGCGATACCCGCATTTGGCCGTTATGCCGACAGTCTCCCGAAAAGGATTTTATCGCTGTCTCTCTGATTATTTTTGGATAGTCAATGGTGTTTCTATCAACGGACAGTTAGGTAGATTATAAAACTGACATGCAAAGGGTTTTGGTTCGGCAACATTTGAATTCTAGAGCTATATGTCTAAGACCGAGTATCTAAGCACTTGACCACACCTCGTCCACTATATATACCTATAATTTAATTAAAATACAACTGATATTGATAAATAACAATATCCCTGGACAGACTACGCAGAGCCATTAGTCCCAAGTTAAGCCGAGATTGTGTTATGGGTAGCTACTAGACACCTGATATAAATAGTGTTATACTGATATAACATACATAATATAAATAGAAAAAATGCAGAACAATACAAACTATCCTACTCATGAATACAAATATTTGTACCGTGCGAGGAATCGAATTCGCCATTCGAAAAACCATCGGAAGTAAGACGATATGCGAGGCCGTCGTGAATCTAAGTCAGTCATTAAAGTATAGTAGTAAAACAGATATTACCTAATTACGGAAGCGACTATGCGATCTTGGAATAAGTTTATAGACTTACCCGTTCCTTATCTGGACCCTCTAAAAGCTCTGTAGCAAAGTCCGTTATGATATCCCATGCTATTTCTATTAAAAAAAAAACTCTAGTTAACAAATGATTTCAATAACATGTTAATATTAATTGTATTATAAGTTTTATTTGTATAACATTTTCATTATATATATTGCCTATGTAATTTAAAAATCATATATTACCAATGTCTTCCCGCGTAGCATGTTGTTGAACCACACAAAAACGAATCACAAATCGGTCACGTACCGATGCCGGGACCATATGGATCTTTCCCGACGCATTGATATTTGTAAGCAGCTTTTTGTTCATCTCATCAATCTGCTCATTCGTCTCATCTGGTCCTCCAACCAAACGGAAACACACCAAACCCAACTGGATAACGTAACAGAAGAAAATATTTTTTACTTAGAGTGGACTGCAATAACATTATATAATTGAATTATATATTAAATAAATACCTTTACTTGATTACAGACTTCGAAGCGATCGTCCTTTTTGACGAGTTGCTCGAAATATTTTGCCAATTCGCAATGCCGACGCACGTATTTCTGCAAACCACTAATTCCATAACTTCTCAGCATAAACCAAAGCTTCAATGATCGAAAACGGCGACTCAGTGGCACACCCCAGTGTCGGTAGTCAATTGCTGTGTGGTCATAACAATGTTGGAGATAGAGGGGGTCTACGACTAGTGCGGATGTTAATAGATACCGATTATTAACCCACAATAGTGAACAGTCAAAACTAGTAAGCATCAGTTTATTCGGATTAGTGTTGAAAGAATCAGCATACTCGATTCCTGCTAAATGGTGTTTATGTTCTGGACATAGAAAGGAGCTACCGGCATAGGCGGCGTCTACGTGGAGCCATACGGACGGGAATTTTCTTACAACAGGCCCTATTTCCGGTAAGTTGTCAAAAGAACAACATGAAGTCGTGCCTAACGTAATTGAAACAAAGAATGGCACGTGTCCGGCCTCCTCGTCCTCTTCCATGGCCTGCAAAAGAAATCGTAATATAATTATGTTCTGAAGTTCAAACCGATTGGAATAAAACAAACTGAAAACCGTACCGTAGTGCGCAGAGACAAACAAACAAACATTCTAACAATCATTGTTTCGGATGCTATTACATGAATAGTCTCCAAATTACATTTTTTCTTATATATCTTTCACACACAGCTAATAGTTACCTACGTTTAATTACACTGTATTTATATGTAGGTTTAAATGTATATATTGTAACTATGAAAGCATATCTGCCGATCTATTTATCAATTATTACTCCCTAATTATCTCAAAATTACTGTGTGAATGACGTCCAGTTTCCAGTCCATATATAGGTAGATGCCTACTTACGTATAAAAACACTCTACCCAATATAAACAGCCATACCCAATTAATACATATGTTTGTAGACATTGTGTAGGAATCGACCCTGCAATACCGAAAGTTGAGGCTGCGTATTAAACTACCAGGAGAGTAAAATTTCGGATAACAACATGCTTAGATAAATAAATACAAAAAGAATGTGTACGCTACGGTCTTTTATAATTTGTATTAAATTTTTCTAATTCATTTCGAGTTTGTAATTAAAGATTTCTCATAAGAGGGTCGTGTCGCGAATTTCAATATTTGAAGCATAGAAATGGCACACAATGCCGGTCCATTACCGCTCGGCTCGCCACGTATTTCCGGCATCCAAGCCCGAGTCATTAAACGGAGGATGGCGGCGCCCGACGCGCGCCGGCGTAGCTGGATGACTTTAGGCTTTAGCACCACCTAGCAGCTAACCATTCAATTACCGTCTAATTATCTACACCCCATGTTACGCTATCTTATTTTCTAATATCAATTACAAAATACGAAACATAAATAAATAATCGATAATAACTTAGATTTATGCAATACCGCAAAAATATCTTTAGAGTAGGTAAATGTTTTATTTGTTCGCCGTTATTATTTATTATTTACCCTATTTAAAAAAGAACCTTCTTCTTTCTTTAGTACCTACATGAATGACACATAATGATTTTGTATAGTTTTATCTATTTTTATTATATATTAGGTATAGTATTTTTTTCTTTTTATTAAATTTAAGTACCACATACTTCCTTTAATGTTTCTCCCCTGAGCGATCCATTTTCATCAGGCTGCAGAATTCGCAATTTTACGAAGCATATCATCGCAGCCTTCTCGACACACGAATGGGCTTCTTTAGAACAGTATGCTATAAGTTTTGAGAGCAGCAACCCCTCGTCCACAGTTGGAAATTGATGTTTTAATCTTTTGATGCCGTTTGCTCTAGCTGCCAGCATTGAGACAAGAACACATTCACTCGCTGATCCCTATAAATAATATTAATTATTGCGGTAGGTATCCTAAATATTAACTTTAATTAAAATAGTTTTTTTACAAATTATGCCTATTAGTATATCTTGAGGCCTATTAAGACGGGTGGGTATATTTATCCTATTAATCCACGTCGCTAGGTAGAGCATTGGGGATTATGAATGACGATTACATACTTAATGGTCAATCTTATGTAATTCTTCTGTACGTGTGTTTGTCACCTAAGTAATTAGTAGTAGTAATTAGTAAGTAATATATTTCTATGGATTGGTTGTAAAATATAATTGGATCCGGAATGGCAGCGCTGGTTTTCTGGGTGGGATGACGTTTACGGGTCGGATGTATGTAGTTGCAGATCACACATGATACATGATAATACATGATCGCTAATAGTAAACCAATGTTGGTGATTAACATTACAATTCGTAGGTTTTGTACTGCCGTGTGTTTGTATGTTAAGTAGATCATAAGTATAAGTCTAGTCCATTGAAGTCAGTTTTCTTATGAATTATCAGTAGGTACACACACTCTAGAAATATATTAAAAACGAAGCAAATAAGCAATCATACCAATCTGCGCGGTCAATGCGTGAAAAATGACCATTCTTACCGCTAGATCAACGAGTTCGTTTACACATAAAATTATAAATAAATTCAATAATTGTGTTTATAAAACTATACCGCAAATACTCCATCAAGTTAACGTTTACGTATTGGTTTCAAGAGTGAGAATATGGCAGACAAATTACGCAGGGGCACATATAGATATGATTTCTTCGGCGATGCTCATATAGGTGTCTATCTGCATAATCGAAGAATTATAAAAAAAGCAATGGAAAAACTTTGAGTATTAGATAAATACAATTTCTAATCTGATTTTGCATTGCCAAAATAAGTTTTAGTCTAATAACACTATGAGGTACGCACCTCTATTACTCCGCCACCTTTACTGCCTTCTTCAAGTGCTAAAAATGCCGGAGGAAGGCCAATTGCTTTGCCTGCAAAACAAAATACTAACTATTCATAATTAATAAGGTTATGTGTACAATTATGCTACTCTGTAGTATCTAGTACAATCTTTAATTAATGGAGTAATAGCCAAAATACACTGACTATTAGATATTACAATATAATCAGTATAACAACGGTACCAATTGAATTAGTATATCGCTATTATGAGAAAAACATCCATCGATTGCAAATCGGCGAAGAAAATGAGAGAATAAAAAAAGAGGACACATAAAAAGTAATCAAATGAAAAGCCTCTTTTGTTGAAAATTGCAAAAATTACTAACCCATCCAATCCAACATAATAATTTCCAACTCTGTGCATGCAGGACTCGCTGCCTGTAAATATACGAAAAGATTTAGTACACGTATCTTACAGTAAACAGTACCTAAGTAGGTAAGACTAAATAGTAACGTCTGCGTTTATACATACAGGCATTTCTTTATGTGTGACTAAGAATATATACTATTCGTAGAAAAAATCACTCATTTTGTAACTTTGGAATATTATTCCAACATGCACGTCATAATCTGGCTAATGCTTTCTTTATTTATTTGAAACTAACAAAAATACCGTACATGTAATGTAAAGAATCTACATCTTATACCACCCTGGGGGTGAACAGGGCTTTCAGTTTGACGAGTTATGTATAATTAAAAGAAAATATAATATACTAATATTAAAATAAACATCATGTCCCTAAAATATGCAGATGATGTTTTATGTAGGTACTTGATAATATCATATAAAAATATTTATAAATATAGTAATTTTACGTCATAATTTTAGCCAAGTATATTCCATGTCTCAACCGGGATTTACCTTTATTTACCTATTTGAGTTATCGCAGCGCCTGTTACCACTACACCTCTTTGAAATATTCTTTTATTAATTCATATGTACATTATTCTAAACGAGCATAGATTACTGAATATACTTCAGTACTTAATATTTACATTACTTCGGATGAAGAATAGAGCCGATATCTTATGAATACACTCATACTTAGTGACCGATCCATCAATGCCTGTCAAATACGAGTAAGTTCCTAGGTAGTCAATAATAGACTAACATAGATAAATATCAAAGCAAAATTGTAGTAGACAGTCGACTAATCTATGAATGTCGATTTACTTGAAATGTAAATGTTTATCAATATACACTATCCGATTTATACAATTACTACAGATACCTACGTAAAATAGTTATAATTACGTATGCCAACCAATTAGCAGTGTATTAAATAAAAAACGATGAAGTGAATCTATAAATTATAAATATACATACAGTGTATTTAAAAGTGCATAAATTTAAATTTATTTGAATAAGTAAGGAAGTAAGGAATTTTTTAATTTATCCTTTCTTTAAAGAGGAATGTTGTATAGCCACGATTGATTTCTCTGAAGTGTGTTACAAATCCCAAAAAGTTCACTGTGAACTTTGGTTTTATGGCACTTTAATATAACATAGTTTTACTTTTTTTTTATAACACAGGGGACAAACGAGCATGCGGCTCACCTGATGGTAAGTGATTACCGCCGCCCATGAGCACCCACAACACCAGGGGAATTGCAAGTACGTTGTCGGCCTTTTAAAAAGGAATAAGATCTTTTCTTGAAGGTTTCAATATCGTATCGGTTCGGAAATACCATTGCTGGAAGGTGATGCCACAATGTGGTTGTGCGGGGCAAAAAGTTTCTAGAAAACTGTACTGTGGAAGACCGCCATTCATCCAGATGAACAGGATGGTATTTCAGTTTCTGGCGGGTGGTACGGTGTTGAAACTCAGCAGCTGGTATTAATCCGAACAATTCCTCAGAACACTCCCCGTGATATATGCGGTAGAAAATGCACAGAGATGCAATATCTCGCCGCAAAGCCAATGGGTCGAGTCTGCCACATAGACGTTGATTACCAATGATTCTGGCTGCTCGGTTCTGAATGTGGTCAAATGGAAGTAGCTGGTATTGTGGTGCTCCCGCCCAGAGATGAGAACAGTATTCCATATGCGGCCGGATCTGCGCCATGTATAATTGCAAGCGATGTGCCGCCGTGAAATACCGTCTCACTCTACTGAGCACACCAAGCTTTTTTGAGGCTATTTAGCCTTGTCCTCCAAATGACCGCAAAACTGAACGTCACTGGATATATCAACGCCAAGGACCTCGAGATTTGGCTTCACATCAAGGAGAGTGTCTTGAAACTGAGGAGATACGATAAATGGAATCTTTTTAGCGGTAAACGCGCAAACTTGTGTCTTCTTGGGGTTGAATTGAACACAATTTTTCAGACCCCAAACCGAAACTTGATGGAGTGAAGTTTCGATTTCAGACACAAGTTTGTTCCGGTACTTTATAACTTTTGCCTGCGACATATTAGCATGGCCGCTGTACAAGGCATCTCCGGTACTGTCATCCGCATAGCAATGAATGTTGTTGACTTGTAACATGTCCTTGATATGCAGAAGGAACAGAGTCGGAGATAGCACACAGCCTTGTGGAACACCAGCATTCACAGAGTGTGGGTCGGAGCAAGCACCATCGACAACGATCTTGATGCTCCGATCAGCGAGAAAGCTGGCGACCCATTTGCATAACTTCGCAGGCAACCCAAGGTAGCTTTGAAAGAAGAGCCTTGTGCCAAACCCGATCAAAGGCCTTCGCAATATCCAGACTAACAGATAGGGCCTCCCCCTTACTCTCAATAGCCTCTGCAATAGCGGTTCACTTCTAGGTATCGTAGGAGTTGACGGTTGACAATCGACTGCATGATCTTTGAGAATAAGGAGGTGATGGCTATGGGCCTATAGTTAGCTGGATCTGAGCGTCCTCCCTTCTTAGGGATCGGATGAACCAAAGCCGTCTTCCAAAGTTTCGGGACTACACCTGTAGAGTAGCAGTACCGGCAAAGACGCGGACTTGTGGATATCTAGGGAGAAAAGCGACTTACGTACCACGTTACGTTACGTACTTCTTATTCACTTAAGCAATCATCATGAAATTAAGGAAAAAGTACCACTTTTTTTAAGTTAATCGTATGCATAGGCACGTCGATGAAGTTACTGGAATAATAATAATAATAATAATAATATATTTATTTGTCAGAATATGGTATGTACAATGGTGGTAAGTATATATAATATATGTTTCATCATATTCTGCTGTTTCCAGCGTACAAATATTAAATCAATCAAGTCATTATAAATTCTAAATATTACTCATTCACCATAACTTCTTACTTTAAAAACATTATGGAATATAATAGAGTGTCAATATTTCATTAATTGTCAACATTTTATTTTAATTCTAAATAATTCAATACATTGATACTATTTCGAAATACATCACAATCACATTACTAGCCGTTACTTGTCATTAAGAAATTCATCAATTGAATAATAACATTTTTCCAGTATCCATGAATATACACGTTTTTTAAAGAATGTGGTATTGAGACTTTTAAAATTGTCTGGTAATTTATTATAAATACGGATCGCCATGCAATATACATTGTTTGAATAAACGGTCAATTTCTGTCTAGGATTTTGATTAGTGCTCCTTTTGCTCAGTGTCGTGCTTTTCTGAAATGAATTTGTATTAGTATGAACAAATACACATATGTGATAAATATATAGACTGGGTAATGGTAATATCTTATTTGCTATGCATAATGGCTTGCAACTATCCCGCGTCTTGGCACAACAAAGAGATCTGAGCTGCTTTGTGCATTTCTTTTGTGTCTTAAATGCCCTATGCATTTCTACTGAGTTGCCCCATAAAATTATTCCATATCGCAGGTTAGATTCAACGTAGCCTCGATATGCTGAAAGTGCTGCTGAAAGTGTTACTGTCTTTGTAATACGATTTTGAACGTATACAAATTTGTCTAACTTTTTGCATATGGCATTAATATGTTCATTCCAACTACAGTATTTATCCATTACTATTCCTAAAAATCCTGTGGAGCCTACTGATTCAATTTTGTTTTTTTTATAGGATATATTCAAATCTATATCAGTTTTTTTTTTAGTTTGGAATTGAATTATCTTTGTTTTATTCATATTGATGTTCAAATTGTTTGTTACTAACCAGTCTATTACCGATATTAGTTGATTGTTTATTTTTGTTTCATAAGATATTTCGTTTTTATTCTGAATAAGTAAAGTAATGTCATCTGCATACAATACACACTCACAGTTAACAATGTCAGGCAAATCATTAATATATGGAAGAAAGGAGTATATAAATAAATAGTTAAAATGTAGACCTCAGACCAGAGAAATTTTATTTAACAAATACCTAGTAGTACCTACTATACTTACATATCGTACTGTAATATGTTCAGCTTGTTGTAAGCAAGTTACTTAATTCATTATATATATCTAATGTACCTAACATCTAATATCTATACAATTTACATAATAGAGATCTATCTCTATGCGTTAGTGACAAATTCCCCGTGTTAGAATTTCGGAAAGACATTAAGGACACAAACCTATTTGAAATTTTATTATCATATCACCCCACTACCTATTCCTAATGTGTCCATAATATTTTATGTATCTGTAATGTCTATCCATCATATCCGTGACACAATCCAGCTATAAGTAAAGTAGATCGTTAATATCCAGCGAATCAAGTACGGTACAGTGTAGAGTAACAACTAACAAGAAAAGTCCTGCTGAATTCGTATGATGTGCATTAGCGAATCATCATGTATTTACCATGGTAGGTTTATAGCGAAGTTACCATATCAGGTACAATGAATGTCAAGTCAATCTATCTCCTCCTCTTTTATTAGGTATCATTTTCCACTGATACCCGCTAGCCTACTTCTACCGTTAGCGCAGGCTTGTTATATTATTGTATCATGCTCAATGATTTTTAAAGATAAACATAACAATTAGTAATGCGTTTATTAGCTTATAGGAAAAATTCTAATTTTGTTGAATACCTTATTTACATAATAAATAGGGTTTAATTTTGATAATCGAATATGTAGGTATCCTATGGTCTTATTTTATGCTAATTAGAGGTGGGTTTTTAAACGAAATATATCTATATATCACAGCGTGTATCACAGTGATATGTTCGTCATTAAACCGTAATTTATATATATATGAAAATAATAATTAAAAATCAAAGATTGTGAAGTGTAGATAAAGTATAAGTATTCTTTATTCAAATAAATATAATATATTTTTATTCATGATTAGGATATTTATATGCTAAATTAGACAAAATCATGAAAATTGAGACTTAACAAAATTAGTTAAATTAAGTAAACATTTAGATACAAATAGAATACAACGTCTCTTATCAGACTTTTCTTTGAGAATCTTAGAAGTTGAACTCTTTGAGAACAATGAACTATTTTGCTGAATTAATAAATTCCTCTAGCTTTACAGATTTGTAATAATTCGTGAGGCAATGAGAAATGCAAAGAGAACATTCAAAGCAGCTATGTATTTGGAATGTAACTTTTATATCAAACAGTAAAACATTTCAGATTCAAAAATTTCCTACACAAATACTCAGGGGCGACTAAGCTTTACACTTCGTGCCTTTATTTGTTTTATAAACTCTTGGCAAAAAATAAAGTTTTGTCTTTTTGATATGAAGTTGATATGAAAAAAAATGTTCATATTATTTAAAATTCTATATAGGTTTAAAAATTTGGCGATTGAGATATTGTTAAAAAAAATCTATATATAACTATGTAATTTTATATTATCTGTGATATAACGAACATGAAATGAATTAAATTTATATAAATTATCAACATTGAATTACATACATCGAACGAAAACTACATTTATTCCTAGTTTCCCTCTCTGTCAATTATTAATAAAAAAATAAAGAAAATACGACGACATAATAAACAATTAGGTATATACAAAAATTATGATTAAATATCAACAATGTTGGTATACATACTAATATACATACTAATATACATATTTGCCATTTTATAATTCTTTATGAAGAGCATTTTTAATTTGTCGCAGTTTTTGGGGCTGGGGCTTACGTCGCCTATACCTTAAGCCGTTTGCGCCTCTGCAAAACAATGTCTTGAATTCCATCTATCACTACAACAAAATTCATCATAATCATTTTAACGATTTGTTTATGTAAACAAACAAATTTTGTTTTACATTAAAACAGACAAATGTGCTTTAAATTTTGAGAAACTAATATTCTAAATGCGAATGGATACGCATTTATTATATAATATTAGTTCACCAAAATTTATGATTTGTTGTCTAAATAAGAATTCTATGCAAAGCAAACAACAACTTGATAGAGTGATCTATATTTTGTATGGCTTCATTTGGTGGTTCCTGAACAAAGTTACTTGTTAAAATAAATTGCCTAAAGACGAACTGAAATGGACTAAAAACTTATGGCTTATAAGGTTATCAAACGTCAAATTGTTATATTAAAACCAATAAATTACATTTCCCACCTTTTCAAAATATAAATATAGTTTTAAACTCTCCTTTAACTCCATACTTCTTAGTTTTTTCTCAAGTTTAATATATGTCTTCCCGCTTGTTTCAATCGCTATAAAGATCTTTTGAACAAAGAAGTATCACATCCAGAAGCTATTTTTTTGTTACGTTTATGACTTAACAACCTCAGCTGGTAGAGATTCCACTACGTTTATGCCAGCTGATAATTTTTTTATTCAATAAAATAATATCGGACGAATTTTGGAGTGACAGGAAATCATAGAATATTTTTTTACATGTTCATGCTAACAGCTAACATATAATCCACGCCATAGCCAGCTGACTATATTTTATATTCAATATAAGATTTCACAGCATTCTGAACCGGGAGTAAACGGCAGAATTTTTTTAGATGTTTGCGAGGGTGCTGCCCTTAAACCCACCCTGGAGCACCCTTCTTCACCTTCACATATTTCGATTAGGAAGAAATAAATGACTAAATTAGCTTCTGACTCGGGAGCTATAAAAAAAAATTTTACCATATCAATTTGTACCTTCCTATATTTCTATGGAAACATTTTATCTCATCTGAAAATCTGTATAAGTTTAAGCCATGTTTGTACGAACGAACAAGAGTTGTTAGATGCCTTATTAATATTGATAGCTTATTTGTTTTTGTTGTTCCTATATTTAAACCCTAAAACATAACAAGCCAGTTCTAATAATGAAAATTAATAAGTAATTACGTAAATATTTTTGATTATACTGATACATTTTAAAAAGATAAGCCGGTAAAATGGAATACATGGAATAATGATTTTATTTGATTTAATTTGATCAGGTATAACTATTAAAATCTACAGGTAATGCAGGTATTCTGTAACCTACTACAAATGACTTGTAGCTACGAGCATCCGCTATTAACATAGTATATACCTAAGTAGTATCGAATATTTCTGTAAAATAAACCTTCACTGATATTATATATTTGGAAGAGTGAGTCTGTATACTACTAAACTTCTGGAATAATTTAAATAAGGCAGATAACATATATTTATTATATTCATGGGCATTAGCCCATGAATATAATAAAATACAAGTACACCATCGTAGCGCAAGTTATCGTAGGTTATCCTCGTAGCGGTATTAAAATAAAGTAACAATAACAAAAAAATAACTTTTAATACGTCTCATTATTGCTAAAGTTAAGTGCAGCAATCTAAATTAAATTATATTACGATTAAATAAAATTTACCCATGAGAATCCAATGCATCCGATACCCGCTGACAGCATATCCCCAAGAATGGACGGATAGCCGTTACCCGAGGGGAAATACGCATGAAAACGTGGGTGCTGCCAGTGCGTGACTCCTGGCATGATTTTATTCTCTACATCATTCATCACGTCATCCCAATTTTCGGGATGATGAGGCGCCTCAGCCGGCAGTGCTGTCCGCAGATATCCCGGTTCCACAGATGGGGTGACTCGCCGCGTACGCAACGTAGTCATGTACGTGCAAATATAGTCCACCATTTCCTTCCCTCTTACTCGAAACTCTTCTACGTCCATCGTATAGTTTGATCGTTACAAGTGATATTAGGAATTAACTTTGTCGTGTAGCTACGGTAGCTGCAGTGTCAGCGCCGCGACGGCCTCCGGCTGACTCGACGGCAACGTAACCACCATCCCGGTTGGTCGAGTCAAGAGGGCGGGTGGTGAGACGCGCGGCGGCGCGGATGAAGGCGGGCGTGAAGGCATCGCGAACGGCCGCGAATGGCGAATCATAAAGGTATCACTTTATTGCATGCGATAAGCGATTAATACGTAAATGGTCAAATCATTGGCTTAGGTGTATGCAGTTTAAATCCTCGCTTTTGATATGTGAAAGTGAGATTGCTTGTTTTTATTGCTACTTTATACCATCATACATAAAAGAAAGTAATAATATGCTCAATAGGTTCTTATAAGTAAATAAAATAAAATCTTATTATTTTACTTATTTAATACTACTTATACAAAAATTATAACTCGCCTATGAAATACGGGTGCTCTAGGTTTATTATCCCGTCTTACAGACAATAGGTCGAGAGTTCAAAACTGGTTGACACTAAAAATTATTTGACAGTTTTATGTTTATGATTGATTTTGTAGTAAAGGATACACAGAATAGAATAATATAAAAAATATCTCACCAAAATTTTTTGTGAATATCTAACAAATAGTTAGGGGAAGTCCGGGAGAGTTGAACCGCCTTTAGTTTAAAGTATCGTATTTTCTTATAAATGAGGCTTAGTGATTCAATTATAATAATAAACAGTAGCTTATTTATTAAGCATAATTACGTTTTCTATATTATAATACTGAAACATGTTACATACATTTTAATGAAAAATGGGATATGAGTCAACTCTCTCCACCCCAAGGAACACTTGAACCGGGGTCTGGGGAGAGTTAAACATTGCTTTTTAAAGGGGAAAAACATTTTGCAGCATAAGTTACAGATATATTAAACAAAACATCCCAAAATGATGTTAAAATTATAAAGAAACACAGTTATAAAGAAAAAAAAATTGCGTGTTACTTCAGAAGGCTAATATCAAAAAGGCTAAAATTAACCTGTGAGATAAAATAAGATTAAACATTAAAAAAAAGAAACAAAATACAAATAGGACTCGCCTGTTAAGGTTTCCGAATAGTCAATATATTTTAATTTTCTACATCTATAAAATAAAACTATAACTGTATGTAATACTGTTAATACCACTGAGCATATCTCCCGCACCCGCCATGGTGCAAGCCTCCCGCATATACTACTTTGATATTAAATTTTACTCCCAGTAAAAACAATCAGTCTTAGCAGAAAAACACTTAGCACACGTCTAACTTCAATAATCAGGCAGTACAATAGTAATAACACACAATACATACCTCTAAAAATAGGGTCGAAAACTCAAAATTACATAAATTAATAAAACTTACTCCGCTGTGACAAAAACTTACTACTAACTTTTCGAACCTGAGAGTCAAACAAACCGGCTTTAAAAAAATGGCGGTATGACCAACATACCGCCATTTTTTTAAATCGCCTCTCAGGTTCGAAAATGTGTTTGGCCTCCCGTGCCCCAACAATGACCGTCTTGACGTTTCATTAGAGCTTAATTTAAGTTGAGTTTTAAAAGATGGTTCAACTCTCCCACCTGAGCAAATCTCCCGGATTTCCCTTACTAATTATGGTTGGCTCGCCCCTTGCCATATTCGATTTAATTATAACAATCGAAATGTGGGCATGGCAAGTATTGTACTCAACATAATATCGACAGTTGACAGTTCTGACTACCTCGTCTGACATAACAGGCATGACGGTATATTATTATTATTATTTCTAAACTTCAAAAAAAAATCTCATCTCCCCTCTTAAGGAGAGGAGATGGCAACTTACCCCCGGCAGAAGCACAGTCGGCCGGGGTTCAGGGCTGGAGCCCTGAGGAGAGCACCGCTTTCTGCATCTTTCCCGGGAGTGAGCCGCCTCGGAATCCCAACCGTCTGAGATGTCAACCAGTCTGGAGCAACAGCTCCAGATATGGTTGAGATAAGACCGTTCACCGATATAACGATTGGAATGATTTCGGTGGACACCACCCCCACATTTCGGTCACCTCGCGAGCCAGGTCGAGATATTTTCTCTTTTCCTCAGTTTCGGCTTTCATGAGGTTCTCGTCATGCGGCATCGTGATGTCCACCAAAAACACCCTCGAGAGTGCCCGATCCATCACCACGATATCAGCTTTGTTCGCAAGAACGGTCCTGTCCGTGATGATGGATCGGTCCCAGTAGAGCCTGACGCTGTCGCTTTCGAGGACCGGATGGGGCTCGTACTTATAGTACGGTATTATTATTGTAATAAGGTGGTACAAAAACTGAAGCTGTGACTTGTCTATTTTTGTCAACAACGCTGCGTTCGCTACTATATGCAATACCTACATAATATATCTGTGGTATGCATCTTCATAGCAGTCGGTCGTCATCGTCGGCCGCAGGGTCAATGGTACCTACATGTACATCGCCCGCCCTCGATGCCACTTAATTATGTCAGCTGAATGCGTCTCATCATTTATGTCATGAAAAATTTTACAGGTTCAAATTTTAATTTATACCGTGCTGTGCAAAAGTGAATAGAAAATCAATAATTTTAAGATGTAGTGTAAATAATAATCGACTTCGTTCAGTTTTCAAAAGAAAATAGAATAGAAAATTATAGGTTACGACGAGAATAAACTGCAACCATCATTAAAGTCAGTACAGTAGTTAACTTACGAAAAATGGAAATAATTATTTGGATTTAGTGCAATACGTTATTTTGGTGTAGGTAATATCAACCAGATACCAGAACTACCTTTTAATCTTCATAAAATGTAAGTCTTAATATATAGACACCTTACTGCTTTTGATACACGTAAAAGACAATTTTGCTAAAAGAATATCACAATCCTTGTACAAGTCACAAAGATATAACATAAACTGTAGGTCCTCGAAAAAGAGCATTAAGGATTTTTTTAAGTCGGTTAGAAAAAGCATACCTAGTCAAATGAGGAATTCTCGCCAAATATCTACCTATTTTTAGTTAGGTATTGAATACCTCGATCATTTTATATATTTAACCATTGCTGAAAGTGAAGGAGGTACCCTGTTCTTTAGACAGTTCATGAATATTCAACCTGGAGCTATGGACATGAATTGCCCTTTTAACTTAAAATGAACACTTGACATAATACCTCCACAGACAATTTATTTAATTGTGTTTATAAAAGATGGCTTGGTAGATTTGAACAAACATTTTTTATTTCAGTACATTTAATTTCAACGTGAGCTACTATGTTTAAATAATATTTGTCACATTTTTACTATAGGTATGTATATACCTACATATAATAAAAATGTAACAGATCGCTGTCTATACATGAAGATGTAAGAAAAACTATAATTGTGAGATTATGTTAACGTAATTAATAGAACCCATTGGTGAAGCAATGGTTCTTAAAATATTTCTAATATTTAATATTTCGCTAATCTCAGAAACAGCTTAACAGTATGCAGTTTTCTCTAATATATTGTCATAAAACTTTCTGTTTGTTAAATTCCAATCGATTTATTAACAAACACAAGTCGCAGGCTCAACTAGCTCGGTCACATTTACCTACATTTTTATTTAAAACTCTCATTGTTTTGGAAGTTAAGAAATTTACTAGTTTTCAAACGAAAATACACCCCTACCAAATTAATTATTGGTCTCATTATTTTAAATTACAGATTATTCAATGCTGATCATATTTATATGTCTCACATATTGTAAATGAGTACGATCCTGATCCAACATTGCTCTTGAATATAAAGAGACCCACTCGAGAAACCCTCTTCCCATTTCTTTATCGTTTATTTGAGTTATATGGCCTGTCAATTTTCATTGGTATGATCATCCATAGATTAACATTTTACTAAGTATGTAAAGTCAGTCCTAAACGATTATTATAATTGTTTTGTAAGTACTTTTCTGATACAAAGTGGTAATCGATGCCTATGTGAATAATTAATATTGTATTCATTATCCGAAATCTAATTCCTTAAATGAATTGAATAACTTTTGGAAAGAAGTTTCAAGTCTAACAAATATATTTTTTTGAATAGTAGATTGAACATTCCTCAAAAAATATATAATAATCTAGAATTAAAATCCGTATTCTTCAAATCTAGACCAACAATTTACCACCAAATCTTGGACCTTTCGCTGTATATAATTGAAATACCTAGCATATAATGACCATATGCGATCTAGGCACTTGGTTATATATTTCTTTGAAGTATCGTGTATTATACTTACTTATATATATAACATATATATATATATACATGAATCAACTCAACAATCTGTTATCTTGTAGGTACATTTATCAAATAAATTGCAGTCAATACTGTAATAAAAACCCTTTCACATCGAATAAACATGATGCTATTAAACAGGCAATAAATATTTAAAGCAGCTTTTATGCTTATTTCAGTTTAGTTTATGTGTATGATAAAAATAAATTAAGCAGCATAATTTCATGAATTAGGTTATAATTATATTTTTTCAAAGTAATTTTTCTTTATCTAGGATAATTTCTATCAATAATTTTGGCTACTGGTTACTGCTAAAATGAATGTAACTAAAAGTAACGAATATATCGTATTTTCTGAACTTTCTTAATATTATACTTATATTTTACTATTTCCTATTTACCAATTTATCTTAGGTACAGCAATATATGTATACAATATTTTTGAGAACAAGTAGGAGAGCCAGGCAGTGTTAGTCGATTCAGTCTATATCTAATATTTACGTAATTACTAAATTCAAATCTAACATTTTTAATTAAAACTTTGTATATAAACTATAAAATTTATTATATAAAGTCCTTACTTGAGACTATTTTACAAAAGATAAGACCAAAATACAAAAGATATCGCATTACTAGCAGACGAAGCCGCGTACGTGTCTGTGTACTTTAAATTATGTCAAATATTGTAAAAATGATATGAATACTGAAAAATCAACTGTCTAATAGAAAATACTGTGTTCAGTGAAGCGGGCAATGTGAGACGTAATAGCTAAGGCGTAGAGTTGGGTCCTACGCTCCGGGCAATACGGTGCGCCGGCACGCCAGGCAGTCGCCATCCGCAACGGAACGCACATTCTTCCGCACTCCAGAATGCCAATGCCATATTATTATGTCTGATATCCACCCCTATTGTTGGATATATATCTATGAAACTCCTCTATTGACATCTTTATTCAGACCTTGCGATGCAGCCCACGTACGTAAGAATTATTCAATAGTATTTAAATTTTTATATACCTAGACGCTAGTATAATTTTAGTATAGTTTTTAAACATCGAATTATGTTCTATATATATGTTTTATAAAATAATAATTTGAATTCGTATTGAGAATTGATTATTTTTTGTGTTTCTTCTTCGCAAGATTTGTTTCTAGCCGTAATTATCTATTCATTTTCCAGTGAAGTTAACTCAGACCACTTTTTATCTGAAGAGAAAAAAAATGTATATATGTGTATTCTATTACCTTATCTATGACAGTAGACTTGTCCAATAGGTATTTTGAAAACTAAACAGTTCTTGTACATGTACAAAACCACAGATACAATAACTTTCTTAAAAACCTAACGTGAATATATAGTTAGTATAAAAAAACTTAACAATTGGTATAAACGTACGTCTTTTTTGCAAGTAATATATTCTGTGCACATTTTTTAAATGCGGCATTTGTGGGGGAAGGCCTTGCTTACCTCGTCAACACTAAAACAATTTAGGTGCTCTTTCCATAATTTAATTCTTTGCTTCTGCTCCCGAGGCGACATTTCGCTACAATTATTGGACGCAAATTGACTTACTGTGCAGTATTTTTTATTTAGATAAATGTTATTTGAATTATAAAAGTACCAAAATGTATTTTTAGAGCACAATTCCGACTTTGCTTTGTTGGGATTGCTATAAGATTATTTGGTACTCATAGATTTAACCTAAGAATAATAATAACTTCAATTATTTGGTTACTTGCTCATTAAGTCAAACTTGAGTAGGTATAATAAGGCGGAGAGCGGTAAAATGAAAAAGTTTACAACATTACTTTGTAAGTTATAATTTTATACTAACAGGTAGGTATTTAAGTAATTAAATTCACTCAATTAGAAACATAAACTATACCTAATTAATCGTTATTTCTAGTATGTATGGATATATCTAAAAATTAATTAATTATTCTCATTTATTCGGTTAACATAATTTTCTAAAGAAATTGAATAATCTTCTTCTAAATCATACTTTCAATGAATTTATCTATGTCTATTTGTAAAATAATCAGTAAAGATAGCCTAAGGACAGGCAGAGACTACAAACTAGTTATAGATAATGTTGTAATGGTTATATACTACATATAACATAGCAATTAAGCGCATAATGAAGATGTAAGTATGTAATATTACTTAGTTTTTGTAATGAGGTGATATTATAAAAAAAATAGGAGAATAAAGTCGCGGATTTTACGTACCTACTAGTACATGTTAATACTCATCAAGAACTGTTATATTTTCCATAACTTAAGTCTTTTTTTGTTGTTAAATTATACATACATTAAAGGTCGATCTTTATTGGTCCAATAGTAAAAAGCAAACAGCATCGCCCACTCACGACATCCGCAATCGATTACGACATGATAGCGTGGATTGAAGTAGATGTTCTCGATGGATCTTGAAGGAAATAAAAGGTGAAGCTGTGAAGAAAATAGACTCGTTGAAATCTAATTTCGCGTAACCATAACGGGCAGACACTTGAGAGCGATGAGCCATCCGCGGCAGACGCCCAGCTTATATCAATTCCTTAATTGAGGCATGGCTCCTTCGCTCGAGCGAGCTTTCTGAAAACATACAGTTCTACCAATCTTTAAGAATTCTTTATCGCTCACTGTTGAAAGCGACCTACCCTAGACTTGAGATTTATTTTTATTATTAATTAAAGAAAGGATTTATATTTAGGACTGGTTATGAACATCGTGAGGTAAATACCTAGACGTGGAAATATTTAAATATTTCTAGTTTTTCTTCATTATTCAAAGAATATAACTATTGCTGAAAATGGTAAGTATTTATATTTTCTGTATTTCGTTTTTAAATACTGTATTTTTTATTATTTTTGGAATAGTAAAATCTGCCTACGCTAACTGCATACGCTGGCCAGCCAGTAGTAGAACATGACGGACGAAGATAAAATGATAAATGGTTAGTACCCCATTGTGATAAATTCATTATAAACAGGACAGTTTAACAGTGTACCGCGTGATCTGCCAGAGTAGGTACAAGAATAGAATCGCTGCATACTTATTACTAAAAACAGTTTTATACGTAAATGTACGCGTAGGGCAAAAGCTTCATAAGTATTAATGGTATTAGCTATGACTGCTTACATTATAGCACAAATATTGTAGTAATTTCATAACGTAATTATTTATTTCATCTTCATTGCATGTGATCCAAATATGTTCAGATAGTTTTACATTTACCTATAAATCACACCAATACTGTATATATCTGTCTAACTAAATCTTAACCTTTATTTTAAACCAAGATTAATAATTTCATACTATTTAACCTATTGCTCGTTGGTCGTTTCCTCGTCAAATTCGATGTCTGCACCAACTTCAGGAATATCATCGTCGTCAATCCCTGATTGTACCAGTGAATAAGGACCTTCGTTACACTTGGGCCCATCGCAAGAGAAATTGTCGAATTCACAATATTCTCCTAACACCATCTGAAATAAAAACAAATGTATACCCATATGTACTTATTGTAATAAACAGATATATTTTGTCGCAGTGGAAATGCCATGTATCTCAAGTCCTATAATTTTTTTCGGAAATACACAATACTCATTAGTGGTTACCTACGTAGTTTCGTAGTATTTTTTAAATCATTGGTTTGACAAACAAGGGGAAGACGTACCTGGTGGTAAGTAGTAACTGGTGCCCATATATGTAACTACACGTATAACCATATAACCTTAACCTGTAGCACCTGGCATATCGCTCGCATTTTGCCATTCGGGAGGACTGAGATTCCATGCCTCTTATCCTGCAATATCACTGCCTTCAACCGAAACATATCTTACAAAGCAACCTGCATGGTAGCTGAAATTTGTGTCTTACTGAATGAGGTGTAGATACCCCACATCTATGTATCTCTACACGATTTTTTACAATACTACACTTTAGTAGTTTAGTACAAATTAGTAGTAGTTTGGACAATACTATAGTTTGACAGAAAGTAATGTGTAATTCGTAACAACACTTTGCAATTTGTATAGTTAAACAGCGACATTATTGTTTTTCTTCTAATTGGGTATTATTTTGTGGAAGTTCATTTCATTTCGGTCGCAGTTTGGTCGCCGAAATATCAACAATATTCAATGCCTGATGATGTCTCGTTTAGAGGCAAACAGATGTCGTAGACATAAGAATATGGCTTTAGACTTAATAACGATCGGAATTTAATCACCAATAACGTCGTTATGCTTCAGTAGCGGTAGTCAAGTTTCCGCTCTGAATAAGTGTGGTCACACACATGCTAATGGTAACCGAATTAAACAAACTAATATAAAGCCATTAAGTAACGACAATTTTGTTAAACACACGGTTTCTAATTTCACCGCACTTCTTATTTTTTAGTAATTATCTAGTGCCTAATATTATTTATTCATTATATAAAAACAGAGTAAATTTCATTAAAAATGGCAAGACAATTGTGACATAAAATACTATAGGATGAGAACAACAAGAAATTGCTATCTCTAAGTATAAGTGATAATTTTAATTGGAGAAGATTGACTAATATCGATATACTCTTGATGAAGATGAAGATCAAATGAAACTGTATAGACCAATAGGAATACTGCGAAATAATGCATAATTAGTAGTTAATATACCTTTGTGGGATTTTCAACATCAGGAGTATGGTCACAAAGGCAGCGTCCACATACACACTGTCCGCGTCCAGAACATTGTTCGCCTTCAGATACTCCCGGCGGGTGGCAATTCTGATGTACTTCTAACTCAGTTTCATTAGAATTAGAGCACGCGCATACTGCATTCTCTTCCAAGCTAACTGGAAATATTATTCTATCAGAATATTATGTGTCAATCTTCGAAAAATAGGCGATTTGATCTATATTTCAAGCTAGTAAGTCTAAGTAAGCACTTCAGCCAATATTACTGAAGGTTTAGAATATATAAGTAAGTATATGCAAATATTTTTTTTAAGTAGTTACCTAGGCTTATACTTATATCTAAACTGATCTATAAAAAAAACTAATGTACAACTGATGATACCTGCAAGTGTAGGTCGCAATTTTTGTATTAGTAATTATTAATTATTGTTAAATTCAAATTCAAATTCAAAATATCTTTATTCATGTAGGTCTATTACAGACTCTTATGATATGTCAAATCTACCGTCAGTTCGGAATGATATTGAGATGAGAAGAACTGACAAGAAACTCAGCTCGTATTTTTTTTCAAATAATAATGGAACATGTTTATGATAAATACAGTTATTAAAATTCAAATTTGGGAGAATAGAGTGACCACCAGCATATGCTATCGCAAAGAACAAAAAATTTAATCAGTGTTCACAACCTGAACAGACCAGTCCCCACAAGCAGCACCCGTTCACGAGTATGACGTATGAGCCAGCCATCATTGTACTCAACCATATTTGAGGGAGCACATCGACCCGGCTCACCACGCCGCCACAAGTTTGAACTTTATAGCGAGCATGACTGTTTCAGGTTACTCCACTACATCAATTATATTATTTACAGCATAGGCTGTACCGATCACAGTTTTCACCCATTACAATATTAAATTTACATTATTTAATTTACAATATGTCATTACAAAATTTATAATAAGTTTCTTTAATGTTATTACATTATCCATGTCAATGGGAAAAATTATATCATAACAAAAGTTAAAATTGTAATTAAGTCCACACATTGTATAGTCATTTAAGTAGTTGTTAGAGCAAAGTGTTTTTTTTACATGTATCTTAAATTTGGCTTCACTTAAATTTAAAATACTATCTGGCAATTTATTATAAAAACGTATACAATGTCCCATGAAAGTTGTACTTACTTTTTTGAGACGATAACTAGGCATATTTAATTTATTTTTATTCCTTGTATTAAAAGCGTGTAAGTGACTATTTTTTGGAAATAAATTTAAGTTTTTGCGTACATACATAATATTTTCATATATATATTGAGAGGGAACAGTAAGGATACCTGTTTCTTTAAAGCGTTCTCTAAGAGATTCGCGACACGGTAAATTATATATTGAACGAATTGCTCTTTTTTGTAATATAAAAAATGATTCTACATCAGCCGCTCTTCCCCACAATATAATACCATACGACATTATACTATGGAAGTAACTAAAATACACTAGTTTTGCTGTTGCAGTATCAGTCAACTGCCTAATTTTTCTGATAGCAAAAGCAGCCGAGCTTAGTCTTTTGGCTAGTGTGAATATATGTGGACCCCACTGCAATTTATTATCTATTACAATACCAAGAAACGAAGTCTCATCAACAAAGTCCAAAACATGATGATTCATACTAACAGTTGTCGTTACTTGTTTTACGTTTGGTAAAGAGAATTTAACACATTTTGTTTTCATTGAATTAAGCGCTAGATTATTTGATGTAAACCAGTTTAGAACATCCTCAAGAGCAATATTTATATTATTAAAATCCTTTGTATTTCTTTTCACTTTGAAAATAAGTGATGTGTCATCAGCAAACAATACTATGTCAAGTATGTTTTGAAACTAAATTGTTAAAATATAATGTTCAATTTCAATTCACAATATTTCAAGTTTAAGGGACTACCCGCTTCGGCCGTGCTGTGCATTTATAGATCATTTATTCAGTCAGGACTTTTATGTAAAGTTAAATTAAATTAAAATTGAGATAGTTTTCAGTAGATCTGCTTACAAACATATAAAAATGTTTGTATCCTACGGTAACTTCGCAATTCTGAATTAATTTTAATGGTGCTATAATTGATTTTTATACTGATTTTTTATATTTATAGGTGAATGTATTTTAATTTATATTTTGTTTTAATTTATATTTTAACTTAATTTAATATTAATTTTTGATATTATTTGTATTTTATTTTTGTGTGTGTATTTTGTGTCTGTAGTCTGTACGTACTAACATTAATTATAAGAAATCTGTAATACTAACAAAGTGGGCAATTAAGCCTGATATTAAATACATTATTATTATATAATATATTATCTAATGGTTAGAGACAACTCTACGGTAGAGAGTTAGCCTACGCTAAATCCATTCTAATTAAATTAAAACTGGGAATTCTATAGAAAATGTGTTTTCTATGATTATTCATCTAGTTAGTGCAAAATTAGGGACAATAATAACTCACATCCGAAGTCATTGTGTTCTATAGCATCGTTAATGCAAAAAGCATCGAAATTAGGTAGTTTCTTTGAAAAGCATTTGTTATCTGTGGGGCACCAAGAACACTGACTTAAACGTAAACAGTCCACGCATGATTTCTTTACGTTGCACACCCAACTTTCATCGATAGCGAACGCATTGCGAGTCCAACTTGGCGTTACGTATAAAGACATTAACCAAATTTTAAAGATAATTAAGAACATTTTCATAATTATTTGATATTTAACCAAACGGGCACTTTACTAATGGATATGTGTATATTCACTGTACTACTGATTTGTAACCGATACAAGTAACCATGACATATTTATATCGCAATAGATAACCCCTATGCTGTACTTTAGCAATAATGTAAATAAAATGTCCTCATTTTAAATCAGCTCTATAAATCGATAGAAAATAAACCTCACATACCTCTAGGTAAGTACAATATTTTAGACACGTTAAATGTGTATCAGAGTAGATAGTTTAAACGAAAAATTTTATTCCGAGGAAGAAACCTGATAGCAAAATTGATACGAAATTTATACATCTTTATTTATACCGAATCATAAATATAAACATCTACAGCACTAACAACAATATTTCGAACCTACTACATAATTAGAATCTCATAAATTGTGTATTACGTATATATTTATAAAAAAAGTTATCTAACTATTTATATCAGTTGTCTAGTACCCAAGTATCCATAACACAAGCTCTGCTTAGCTTGGGACTAGATGGCGTTGTGTGAATTGTCCAGGGTAATTATTACAATAAATAAATTCATATAAAAAATTACATCAATATCGAGAATTTCTTACTGATGTAATATTTTCTTCGCACCATACTGTGTTGTATTTACTAGTCAATGGCACAGTTTGAATCAGTTTGTTAATTTAAGAGTCTATTCCTGTCATTAAAATTTCTAAAAGAGGAGATATAACCAAAACAATTGCTCTCAAGTTTGGGCTATAAGAAAATCTAGTTGCGCATGTTTGAGTATATTTGCAGAGGCATCTAAGATATGCCATTATTTTCATTAGCATACTAAATGTTTTCTCCTGCATTGCTTGGAATATGTGAACTCGTACCTAAACGGTTCGTCTTGCAGCATCGTAGAGATATTTTTACTTCTATAGTACGACATACCTACCAGGAAATCGCCAGAAGACTCGACATTGCCGCAACGTCTCCATAGCAGATAAACTTTCTGTAGAGTCAGTGATCTTTCTCATAGTCAACCTAGGCACACAGGTTAACAGCGATTACTTGGTTTTCTGCACACCAAGTAAAATTATTGTGTATATTCACTTCAAAATATGACCCGTGGTAGGATATTATTTAATGGGTAACACTTGAATGGAAGTGCAGGCGGGGGTACCGTCTGCACTACCGGTATACGCTGGCGGGGCACATTTGAAGGATGATTGGATGAGCATTAAGTCAGGACAGTTATAAGCGTGATAAACAGCGTGGTTAACTCAGCAGAATTCCCAGTTTCCTGGAGGTACCGTGTGAAGGTCTACCTGATGTGGAATATATCTACAACCACTTCCTTCCGTGCTGAGGGTTGAACTCATTAAATCTACGTGGGACGTTGTGGTGACTTTTAAAACTTTTGCATTTTAAACTTCAAATAAGAAGCGTTGATAGTTATTTAATAGATTATATATCTTATTCTGAAAAGAAATACCTTACCTACAAATAACCAAACTGTACAAAGGCCTGTAAAGTTCTTCCAGTGAAGAAGACTGAATTGAAAATATTGTAAAACTTCAGGTATAATATTCAAGATTCACGAATCTCTAAGTGAACACGGGATATTCCTTATTCACTTAGTGATTCCTAATGTTTAAATTATTTTAAAGCCATCAATATGTACACAGATGGTGAATGATGGAGGTACTAGAAGAGTTTAGACATTTTAAAAAATATATAGGTTGCAATGCGAAGGATGCATATACTTGGCTAGTCTTCAATCTCCGAAAGAATAGACGCTATAGTGTTTCAATTTTTATAACTTAGCTTCATCCTAATGATTGTCCCAGGAATTTTTATTCAAATAAACGAATATTTTCCCACGACCACTTTAACGTTTTTTTTTTAATCCAGCACGCTGTTTCCGTCAAGAAAAAAGAGTCGCGAAGTCTATAGATTCGGATTCTTCGCAATTTTAAAGCATGTATAAATAATACTACGAGATTACGTTGCAATATTTATTTAAGCAGCCGGTGTCATATTAAATAGATTGCCCACTTTAATATAACATCGGACTTATTACTTACAATAGAAAGACATACATACTACAATAGAAATTAATTTAAAGTACCCACTCAAAAACACTGTAATATAAAACATATTCATAAAATTAAATATATATTTCTTATTAAAATAGATAATTTACACAAAAAAATTATTGTATTTTTTTAAAAGAATTGTATATATTTGGATGTAACGAAACATAAATTTATATTTACTCCACTCAATAAAACTATAACGATATTTACAAGGGTTGCTGTCTGAAATGTTAAACATCTATCGTATGACAGCTTTTTGATAGTTTCTTAGCTGTCATAGATAGACAGATTTTAGTATTTTATTCAGAAACAAACAATCGTTCATGCATCTGCAATGGCAGATTAGTCTGTGCTGTAAGTTTAGAGCCTGTCCTGTAACGACGAAAAATAATACAAAGAATGAAATACTGTAATAACTTAACTTTTTAATAGTTGTTAATTATATATAACTAAAATGGAAAATTATTATAAAGGGAAAAATGTTGAGGAGGACTTAGAGAGAGACAAGATACCAATTAAAGATTTGCCGGTAAACTTTCTTTGGATGCAAGTAAGATATTAAGGTGTTTTCTGGGACTATCTGTACTTTTTTTTTGTTATTAATTTGATACTAATGTAAACTAAATATTATTTAACAGGTTAAAGGTGGAAGTAAAATGGGAAATTTGCTTGCACATGCATCCGGTATATTGGAGGATAAAACGACAACAGCGATTGTTTGGAGTGCTGCAGGAGTGGGAATCCCAAAGGCTATTTCTTGTGCAGAAATTTTAAAACGACAGTTTTCAATCGGATATCAAATTACCAAATTGACACATAAAAAGTAAACAAAGTGTAATAATCATAATTTTATCGTTATGGCTCTGTAGTTTGATAATTCCTTTAAAAATAATTTCTAGATCCTATAATTAAAAGTTGAAGAATGTCAATAATGGGAACCCAGTTCCTAGCCTTGGACATTATCAGGTTAATTCCATGTTTTTCTTTCTGGACTGTTATGGATAGATCATTCAATATTCCTCCATTAATTAAAAAAAACTATGTATTTTTACCAGTCTCATGCCAACCTCCTAAAACCTAATTACTTTATTTAAAAAAATTTAGGCACTCTAAATGTCATTAACTTTGAATTAAATTATTATTTATTAACATAAAATTATTCAATGTTCATTTGAACTTGTATATGAAATAACTATGATGATTCTTAGCCAAAAGTTCTTTACCTATTTTTGTTGTACTTGTATGCTTGTAATTGTAAAATTGCACCTTTAAACAAAAAAGTTATTTCTTCAAAAGTAATATGCAGATTAGAAATGGTTTAAAATGCTTTCAGTGTAGAAGAATATTGGGAACCTAAATTAGATGGACTTGAAACAATTATAGTCAAACGGAAAATACCTGTAATACACATATTACTGTCTGTCACTCCAATCACTGATACTACTGAACTTGGGTAAGTATATGTCATTTGAGGTATATCATTTATAACATGATTAAAATAATCTTTATGTGATATAACTTCTATGACATGCAGATGTATCTAAATATTAGTCTTAATATTTGATATTTTAGAATGCCTTTGTTAAAATTTCATGAAGGTTAATACTGAAATATTATTCCTTAAAATATGAGGCTATTAGAAATGATGCTCATGATCATTTAAATTGAAAAGTAATTTGTTTTATTAATTGATGTACAAATTAGATTCCACTCCAATTCTGTCAGAGGAAGTTGTATTATGCAACTTTGTTAATTTATTTCTATATAATTATGTTTCAGATATCAAACTATAGAAGGAAAGAAATTTTGGCATAAAGAGGTTACTACTAGTAATACAAAGCCAAATCAATCATATAAATCTAAAAAACCTTTTAAATACAAGAAAGCTGTTATGAATTCATAGAATGTAAATAAACAATACTTTTAGTTTGACTTTATTTTTATATTATTCAATATATTTTGTTATTTTTATATATATATATATATCAATAAATATGAAATAAAACCATTTGTGGGACTACAATTATATATTTTTGTAAATGTAATATACATTGTAAATCTACCAGTTTCAAACAACAATCAGCATTACTCAATGAGTTATTACAGTGCAAGGTTTATTACAAGTTTTATATAACAGTGAGTCCTGATTATCCATAAGTTTCAAATGCCTTGATAGTTATTAAATGCTATGATTATTTGAATTCTCAAGTCAGTAGTATGCAAAATATTAGTACTTTAGGATGCATATAATAGACATACTATGTCAATACTCAAATAACACACTATTCAGACACACACTGATATAGAAATATAATTACTACTAGGTACATCTATATTCATTACCTAACAGTAAGGGTAAGATTCTATGAGCTTAGTGGATACTATGACTATAAATAGTACGAATAAATTCTATAAATAAGAATATTATGTAGACAAAAAATAAATTATTTCTTTAAATCTCAGGCTTCTGATTCACCAACAGGTGGTGCTATTGGTGTCTCATCATCAAGTTTAGGTAGAATCAATATTTCTTTCGAAATTATAGAGTATTTTGTAACAAAGTAAGTAAATCGCTTGCACAAATGTGTTTCTTTTTCAAAGGCATCAAATATAGCCCGATGATGAAAATAAGCATGCGAAAATATTCTATATACTCTTCTGCATACTGATCCCAGTTTCGCCACTGAAGATTCTTTGATGCTGACCCTGAAATAAAAAATATATTGAAATAAACTCACAAATATCAACAAATACTATGATTTTATCAATTTGATGTGATATTTCACTAATCACATCTAATACACCATTATCAGCCACACACTAAATTTTGTAAGAAAACAAATAACTTTCTTACAGTCATAATGTACATATATGGTTGCTTGAAAGATGTCACTTTTGAAATGTTAATTTAATGTTCTATATATCACCATATTTATATATAGAACATGCTTAACATTCAATACCTGCTCGGAAAATATTTATTGCTGTTCAGCAGGCAAGCTGCACCATCAAGAGTGTGTCTGGTGTAGTCAATAGCGGGACATTCCTTGGGAGTCTTGTGAGCAGCACACAGAAATATCCATTGTTCTGTGGCAGTCATCTGTGTACATGTCTCAGGCTTACATTCACTTTGTAACCTGACAGCCAATCCATTCAACTCCATGCAGAATTGTCTGAAAGTAAAAATATACAGAATATTCAGTTGCTACTAAATGCTAAGTTTTTGAACTTTCTTTTAAGCATCATAATGTCATTTCAAATGTATCTGTAAAATATCATCTATATTTTTCAGTGGCCAAATTTATGGTAATGTAATTGTGCGATTTTTTTATGAGAAGAAAACATTGGAGTTGTAGTTATTTTCAATTAGTGATGATATAAATCTAAATGAAGCTTATTCTGACTTCCAAGTTGAACAAAGATATAGTACATAAAATCTCCAGAAACATGTAAGTAACTATGTAGAAACTCGCCTACCTTCTCTTCTTAAAATGTAATCTACTTTTTCGAAAGCATACCATGGTGCTTCCATAAAAGTAGGTATGTACAAAAATAATCAGACATGGGATATAAATAAGTTTAAACTATATATAAGTAGCAATGTTTGTTAATATCAATATTTCAAACCTTACCTCAAATGTTCATATTTCCAAACTCCTTCATCCTGTGCTTCAGGCATTTTCAGTATAGCTTCCAGATTGGATGGATCACGTCGAATAGTTTGTTGTATAAATTGTTGTACTGCCAATGTGCTGTCCATCTCTTCAAAGGGCTCATCTGGCCAGCGACAAAAATCCTAAAACAAATGTATAATGTATACAGCAGTCCATGTATTAATTATATACTTCAACAACATTCTTATGTTCAATATATCTTTAGTTCTAAAGGCCCCTACCTTAAATTATTATCTTTGACTATCTGATAATAGTAACATATAACAAGAGAATGAGATATTCTGTTCATTCATATATGCAATATAAGTTACTGCTGGCAATTAGGTATAAACCTAATTGTAATCTATTTGCCATTGTTGGCTAAGTAACCCGATTTTATCTTCATTTCACAAAGGCAGGATAAATGTTATATCATTATCAACCACACAACTACTAATACTTATGCCAATATATTTATATTTATTTTACCTACTTAGTCTATTTCATGCGTATGATCGCAGATAACAACCAGTAAACGGATTAATAAATAAATAATAATAAAAGAAGACCATTCTACAATGGTCATGTTTTTACAATTTACATTGACAAATGGAGTGTACTATTTAGATATTGGACTATTGGGACATTGTTTAGTTTACTGTAATCTTTATAATATATTAACACATCTGGCTATAATATGTTCATACATAATTTTACTGAACCAGAATTAAAAATAAATAAAATACCCGTTACCTTTGCTTTCGATCCTGGGCGATTGCGCCTTAGTATTTGTACAGTTTCAGTCATTTTGATAGTAATTTATATATAAACACTGAATGTTAAGTTTGTATTCTTAAATTCTAGTATATATATTAATAATTTACGAATCAGAAAAACATGAATACTGTAAAGAAAAGTAAGTAAATCAAAGAAGCAGATATTACAACAAATTTTAGCGTAAATCAACTAAATGACAAACTGTAAGTAATAAAACTGTCACATTACAATGACAAACTCAAAAGACTGACGTCGAATCTTAGTACAGACTACAGTTCTCGCCTTCAGTCTTAGTTTCACAGACTGAGTTTTCAGTAAGAATGTCATTGTTTTGTTATTATAGCTTTTGTATGTTAATGTTTTTGTGAAGTTTATAGATTAATTTAAATATTAATTGATCTGAGATTCAATTAACAGATACTTTTAATGATTTCCAACACTTTTATTTTGTTTCGTTACCGTTTCGGACAAAATAAAACATAATGCATATAAAAATATGTTTTGTTATTCTGAGTGTCTTCTTTGCATATGTTTGGTCGTCAAGTGACATGACAGAGAGCTCTTTTGGTAAATTTAAACAGGGAGTCATAGCTGCATTTGGTGATTTTAACTCGGATGAATTAACAGATGCCTTTGTTATCACTAATAGTTCAGACATAGTGGTCTTTTTAGCTTATGATAAAGAACCCTTTTTAAGGCCATCGTCATTTGCATGTAATTTTAGCAATATTGTAATAACAAGCGTTGTGCCTGGGGACTATGATGGCGATGCATACATGGATATTCTTTTGACCACTCAGATACAAAATAAGACTTCTAATTTACATGAAGTGAGAGTAATATGGGGTGGCATGCCTAGTTTGAACTGCACTGATGCCCTCCTTGTCAAAGCTACAAGTGTGGGACAACCACTAGTAATGGATTATAATCGTGATATGACATTAGATTTGTTTGGTATTAACACTAATAATGAACGTGTGTTTTGGATATTTGATGAATCAAGATCTCTACCCAAAGAGATTAAAATGGGTGATGGAATACAAAAAGAAATAAAACTTCCACATTCACACTCATTTTTAGATGTTAATTTTGATGATGCTGCTGATTTGTTACTGACCACAACACTAGATATTGAAGTGTGGCTGAATGATGAAATTACTGGGTTCAAGTACAACAATAGCATAGAACTATTAGTTGGTCATCCTGTGATATATGGGCAAGCCCTTTTTATTGATGTTGCACTGTCCGGTCAATTCTTTTTAGTTATACCTGTGTGTTATGATCCTGAATGTTTGAATAGTACTGTATTTATTTATGACAATAATCAATGGCATGACTTGCAAATAGACTTCAATGATGGCGAAGGAACATTATGGAGATTCACACCTCCACGAAATGAAATATACTTAGATACTATAACTATGCGTAGTGGTGATTATAATATGGATGGATATCCTGATATATTGATGACGTTAAGTCCTGTAAATAATAATGATACTAGAGTTTTCTTACTTCACAATATCCCATGTGATCAATCATGGTGTAAATTTTACAGAACATTTGAAGTTCAATGGCATAACTTTGATACTTTTGGTAAAGATGTAGTTATGGCTACATTTTATGATTTCTATATGGATGGAGTTCTTGATGTGATATATGTTAAAAAAAATAGCACATCACAAGATTATACTATGCACGGTTTTAAGAATGAGCTAGAATATGATACAAACTTTATAAAAGTAATTGTTGTAACTGGATTGACTAATGCTAGAGTACCAGTTATAAATGGTACCCTATACAACAGAAAAGTTACATTCGGTAAGACTATATAAAGTAATTATGATGGATGTAGTGATTATCATGATTCCACTAAATTATTTTATAAAAATTTTGTTTTTTTCAGGGACCAATTTGCCAGGACCCAAAATTGGCTACAATACTTGGTCACAAGAAGGCAACTACCGAACAGGAGTGTGTGCACAACTGCCCCAGTCTGCATACTTTGCTCTCCAACTTCCATACTCAATATTTGGACTAGACCGTACACCAAATTTTGTTGACACCTTATCTGTAGGTCTCTCAGGTTATTCTAAAAGTTGGACTCAAATCATTCCAAATTCTCAAATAGTTGTAATACCATCACCACCCTTTGATTCTTCGCAATGGAAAGCTCAACTATTTGTTACTCCAAGTAAAGTAATTCTTAAAAGTGTTTTTGTTTTATCTGCTATTTTAATTGTAATAACAGCTCTTGTACTTTATCTGCACTGGAAAGAGCGAAATGACCGCCAGGATATCATTGAAATTGATGAGAAGACATATGTGAAAATATAACACTTAATTAGTATGCATTTACATTAAATTATGTTCACTAGTTACTATATTACTACAGATTTTTTTGTTTCTAAAGCATAAATTATATTAAATGTGTATTGTATTATAATTGAAGATAAATTGTTCCAAGTCCAAGTAATTATTCAGGAGATTATGATTTGGTAGTTGAGAAAAGCTATAATACTTTAGTGAAATTAAATAAATATAATAACATATATTGTACATAAATAAGCTTTAATGTATATGGATGTTGTCAAACTGTGATCTATAAAAACTTTGTATTTAAGGTATTGAAGTATAATGAGGCTGTTATAAATATGTAATATAGAATATCTAATAATATATGTGATATAATTTTTGTCTGATAATGATTTTCATAATTATAAACATGCTGTAATTTAAATGTTGTAAAGAAAGATATAAAAATTGTAATATAGTGTATATAAATGCCATACCTAATGGACCATTTGTTTTTTTAAACCATGGAAAATTCTATCCAAATCAGTCTAGCTGCATGTATTTGTCCTTAATATTTTGTACTATTTTGTTACGGTATCAACTGTCTTTGTCTAAACTAAATTTTATTCTGTTTACATGATCATACTATTTGATTCGATTACTATTAGACCATTATTTTTTTATATTTGTGAATACTCTTTTCCTCTCTGTTTAGATAGTATGTAGGTATATTACTGTATAGTTGTTTTTTTTACTGGATGATAATGGTATGGTGCTCATGCCTGTGCTAATGGATTATGTCGGCGGGACACCAGGTGATGATAAGATGAGCATAAGATCAGGTTATTTGCCCATCGTGGCAAATTCCAGGAATTTATCAGGTTGGTTTACAGGCCGTATTGTGAAGAGGTTAACCTAACATACAACTTTTCATGCTAATTACGGAAGTTTTAATGTTGTTAATTTATTAATAGAATATATTTTTAGTAACAAACTATAACTCAAGTAGGTGTGACACCATTCGATGCTAGAACAATTATACATCAGAATTTGTAACGCAAATCATAGTTGCCACAAAAACATAGTGTTTTAAATATTTAACAGTTGGAGTTTTAATAGGAATATTGTTAAGTCACGAATTTAACAATATTCCTGTTAAAACTGTCCAACTACTATATTGAAATTGGGACATTGCGGCTTTCGTTCAATCTTCGGTGCATGCAAGTTGATTTACGACGTCTTGTGAAATCGACACCGATTTTACCCCTACTATGTTACGCCCCTGATTTGATAATGTTATTAAAAGGTGTGGACAATAAAACAAAACGTATTTAAAACTAATTTTAATGTTGTATTATTTATTATAGCCTGGTTTAGTACCTGTGTTTGTAATACAGTTAAGTATAAATATAATAATTAAATATAATTTATATTACAAAAGAACCAATCAAAGTTGGTCACATACATGCAAGAATGTCCAATATAATTGGAAACTCCTTTTTTATAGAAAAGGATTAGAACGCAATATTAAGAAACACAGTGTTTCAAATACAATAAAGATATAACAAATATTTAGCTTTTGTACGAAAATATTCTTTAGTGCTTGTGCTTGTGTTTTTTCTCCTTCTTCTTTTCCAATTTCTCAAGTTTTCTGAAACAATATTTTCAATTAGTGCTCATTTTAATAATGTATATAGTAAATATAAAAATAAGTACAAAATATATAAAGGTTACAAGTTCAAATATGGTTGTGGTTTGTTGTATGTAAAAACCTTTGTGTTATATTTCTGAAACATATTTTTTTAACATGGTAACAACTAACTCATTGGATTCAAATATGTTCAACACGTTTAAATGGTCTCTAATTACCTCAAATCACAGTCCATTTTACATTTATTATACATATGTTTTTTTTGTTGATCTGAAACTATCAGAGTAACTATATTAATGTTACCATAAAAATAAAAACATAATAGTACATACTTCAACAGCTTCTTCTTTTGTTTTTTTGTTAGTTGGCTGATAAGATCCAGTTCAGTGAAGTTAGATGCATCATTATCTTCTACTTTTGTAGCAGCCAATGGCATAGCCCCAGGTTTCATCACTAATCCAGTATCACGCATTTGCTGCATGAGTGTGGGTACATCAGGTTTGGCTTCTTCTTCTTCAGGTGCTGATGTAGAGGCTTGTAAGGCACGAGCCTCACTCATAGACAGTGAATACATTGAACATTCTTTATCTGTGGATTACATTGACAAAGGGAGCATAAATAGTTATAATAAAAGCAATATATACTAATAATACTACTAGCAACCCGCAAAGTTTAAGACGGCCAATACAGCATATATTATATGCTTAAACAGACAGAGATGTGAGCAAGTCTAGTCCTCACTTCAATGTAAGACTGATTTTTAGTAGCAGTTTCTAATTTACTATAAATGTGTATGTGTGTAAGAGTAATGTATATGAAATTCTTAAGCTAAGTAACATTTACTTTGAAGATTAATATTGTTTTAGGGATAATTTTCAGAAGTTACACACTACCCATTCTGAGACTATACCGAGGTGTATAGGCTATCAAAAAAAAAAAAGGAAATATTCCATTACGCTTTTTTTATAGAACTAACAATAATATAATACCATACATAAAAATAACATAAACATACATAAATTTGTGATATATGCTATATCACAAATTTATTATGCAGCATTTCAGCTACTCTAAGGATAAGTGAAAACTGCATGAATATAAGTTCAGTAGTTTTTTAGAATATAGGAAACAGGTAAGACATGACACCCCTGTGTTTCAGGCGACCATAGGCTATGGTTTACCATTTACCATCAGATAGGCCATATGCTTTTTTGTTACCTAATGGTAAAAAAACACAGGACTTTGTATTTTATATGAATAATATATGTTACATTTATTACTCACCAGTATTAATATGACCCCATTTATGACACTTAATACATCTTACATTCCTGACAAGTATACCAAATGGTTGATCACGAATTTCATTATCACCCTTGCAATAGCTCTCTCTTGGGGCATTATATTTTCGCTGCCATTCAAATTTATACTCTGGTTCATTATCTTCTCGTTCACGCTCTTTTTTTACACCAGGTGGTGGTTCATACATAAAATTGAGGCTGAGTTTGTCCTTGCTATCTTTGCTCAATAATGCTCTGCAATAAAAAAAGGTTATATATAA
Organism: Achroia grisella; assembly: GCF_030625045.1. Lineage (NCBI taxonomy): Eukaryota > Metazoa > Arthropoda > Insecta > Lepidoptera > Pyralidae > Achroia > Achroia grisella. The sequence goes on from NW_026712938.1 coordinate 1,855,365, forward strand.
TGTAAGCCTGTTAGTCTCACCCTGTAAGCAGCTGGTAATAATGGTTTTAATATACTGTAATTTATTGTTGTTATACTATACTGTTCTATGGAATCAATGGGCGCTAATGGTTGGAGGACCATATATTAAACAATAACATTGGAAAGACCAATTCAGCAGAGAACATTACATGTTGAATTGATACAATAATTCTCTACACACTATACTCTTAAATTATTACTTTTTGTACAGCTCTTAATGAAGGATGAATACTGGCCCAAGGGAGTGATGCATCACTGTTATAAAGGAAGACTGCCGCCAACAGTGTTGTAACCATAGAAACAATTATTTTTGTTATTATTTTATATGTATTTGAGTCTGTAAATTATATATCATATGGGTCTTAAAGTTGGTTAAAATAAATCAATAAATAGAAACAACATTATACATCACTATAAGTTATAAGTCAAATGTCAAAGATATTCTATGCAGCCATTGCACATATTTGAAAATTTCTTTCACCATATTTAACATATCATATATTATATTTGTATATAAAAAAAAAAAAATCTGTCTAGATGTAGAAAATGAAGTAAACATCTTGCCTATTTTAGAAAGTGAAGTAGAATACGCTATTAATACGCTTAAAAATCAAAAAGCAGCGAGACCTGACAACATAAGAAATGAAGCTATAAAAATGACATTGTCTGAAACTTTACCAAAACTAACGAGCCTCTTCAACATCATTTTGGCGACAGAGTATATTCCTTCACAATGGATGACAAGCAACATAATACTTATCCACAAAAAGGGAGATAAAGAAGACATAGCTAACTATCGTCCAATTAGCCTTATGTCCAATATCTATAAAGTCTTTGCCAAAATCATATTGAATCGTATTACGAAACAACTCGATGAACATCAACCAATCGAACAAGCAGGATTCAGGTCAGGTTTCTCCACTGTAGATCATATGCACACATTAAAACAAATAATTGAAAAATGCAAAGAATACGGACTTCCTTTGTACCTTGCTTTCGTAGACTATAGTAGGGCGTTTGACTCTCTCGAACATAATGCTATATGGCAAGCCCTCAAGAACCAAGGAATAGAGAATAAATACATACGACTCATAAGGAACGTATATAAGAACAGCACAGCACGCGTCAAACTTGAATCACTAGGGGAAGTCTTTCCAATTAGCAGGGGCGTTAGACAGGGTGATCCTTTATCTCCCAAGATATTCACATGGAAGAGGTCTTCAGAACGTTTGATTGGGACAATGCAGGTATTGAAATAGATGGAAAAAAACTCAATCATTTACGATTCGCTGATGATTTGGTACTCATGACAGATAGCCCAGAAACTCTACAAATGATGCTTGAAGAACTTATAAAAGTGAGTAAAGAAGTCGGGTTAACAATAAATAAGACAAAAACTAAAATAATGACCAACAAAAATGAAGTACCAATCAAATTAGAAAACGAACATATAGATTATGTAACATCATATATTTACCTTGGACAACTCATCTCAATAAAAGACCAAATGGAACAGGAAATAGAAAGAAGAGTTACAAGTGCATGGAAAAGATACTGGTCATTGAAAACTATAATGAAAAGCAAACAATACCCCATTAACTTAAAAAAGAAAGTTTTTAATACCTGTATTTTACCAATACTAACATACGGATGCCAAACATGGGCAATGACCAGGAAAAATATGCAAAAACTGGTAACATGCCAAAGGAGTATGGAGAGAAGCATGTTGGGTTATAACAGGAGAGATAGAAAGAGAGCGATGGACATAAGAGTTCTCACAGGTTGGGATGAAGTTACAACTAAAATAAAAAGGTTGAAGTGGAAATGGACAGGTCACACACTAAGGGGAGATATGAGATGGACGAAAACTGTAACTGAGTGGATTCCCCGTCATAAAACGAAACGAAAAAGAGGAAGACAGTACAAGAGATGGTCTGATGACCTTAGAAAGATTGGCAAAAGATAGGAACGCATGGAAAACGCTGGAGGAGGCCTTTGTGTCTAAAGGACACGTTGACTCAGAGACTGATGTGCAGAATTAGAAGTAACATAAAATGTATATATAAGTAACTAATATTTCTTCTATATTTTAAACTTGTAATCAAATATTATGATCGATTATATTATTTTGTGTCAATTAATAAAGGCTTTGAATTTGAATTTGAATATTATATTTGTAATTGGTACCCAAAGAAAAATAAATAATGTAGTTACAATATTTATTTTTCTTTAGGCACAGATATCTAATAATGCAATACTAGAAACCCGATTCAGAATCAATGTAGATGGTAAAAGTATCGAGGATTCTTTTATTATGGTTCTGATTGCATATCAAATTTAAGATCCTAACCTAACACTCAATGCGAAAAGTATATTGAATGCCTATTAAATAAAAAAATATTGTTTAAAGTTTTAATAACATTTGAAATTTTATAGTATATAACATTTATTATTAAGTGTGTCATAGAATAGTGCTGATGTAATCAATATAAAACATACTTGTTTTCATGTAATTCTTGCTCTTTTTCATACTGGACTCTTAGTTCTTCTTGTTTTTTTTTGTATGCTTCTGTTTTCTGTTCTGCCATCCATACCTGAAAAAGAATACTTAAAAATTAGACAAAGGAGCAAAGAAGGTATAGTTAGATATATGTTGAATGCTAATGTTCCAGCATCAATATTACATAGTATAAAATAAAGTAGCAATTGCAGTCTGTCCCTATGTATGATTAAATCATTAAAATTATGCAAAGGATTTTGAAGCAGTTTTTTTAGTAGATAGAGTGATTCTAGAGGAAGGCCTATATATATAATACATCTACATCCATACAAAGCCCGGGCGAGCACCTAGTATTTTATAAAATTATAAGTATGAAAAATAAAATGGATGGCAACAATCTAAACACCATCATTTAATATTAATTATAATCATTTCCATCACATATTAGATAGGCCATGTAAACAGAATTACTTTCGTTTTTTCAAACACCATCTACATTGTTTTTGCTTTACATAATGTAGATGGTGTTCCACCTGTGATTAAAATCTTGTAAATGATGAAATATTAATGAATATGTAAGTAGATATTACTAATTATTAATATAGAACATATAATATCGAATTTATACTGTTACTTACCCGTTTCAAGTTATCTCTTGAAGCAGGATGAAAGAATTTCTTACACATATAATTATTAAATCCTTTACCCATGATGAGAGTTAAAATTTGTTTTAAAAACAATATATCCTTCAAGTAAAGAATAGTAAGATTATGTTCACAATTATTGTTTTTGTCTTCAATACGTCAAGTTCAAGTAGACTCGGAATCTATAAAAATAAAATTAAAACATAAAACAGGAAGTTACTGAAGAAATGTAAAGATTTTGTTGGTTTTTGGTTTTTCATTCCTAAGAGATGATAAACAAATAAAAGGTGGTGATTATCTCCTTAAAAAAGTATGTGGTAATAAAAAAATATGTAGCAAGTATGTCTATCTAGGACATTATTTAGTGATTGATTAGAATCAATCACTAAATATAAGGGTTTTTTTTAACTATTTAGTGAGATATTAAAAATTACTAACATTACAAAATGCGACACATAATCACAAACACTATTACGCTCCTTGAAACACAGTAACAACATAATAGACAAGATAGTTCACAACATAGATACACAGATCTCACAAAATTACACTATACTTTGTACTATAATCTATGGTTCTTTTCATTAAAAGTTACATTTAAGCTCTTGAGTAGTATATTCTTTGCATTTAAGTGTTAATTGGCTTTATTTTGGGATAAAAAAAGTCAAGTAGTTAAATTAAATATATGACTTTAATTTAGAAGTTGGGCGCAATTTTTAGCACTATAAATAAGACTAAAGAACAGGTAGAGTATTCCTATTCGGGAGTATTGCCCTTATTTATATACTTATAACGGCAAGTACCTAGTACAGTTTGTTTAGGGATTCTAAACAAAGTTTAGGTATATAGTAAAAGATAGTCATCTGGCAACATATTGACTAAACTCCGAGCAGTTTATCTACTAAAACGCTTGTATCCATGATCAAGTATAAAATGAAATAAAAAAATATGAGTGAATGAATACTATGTCAATCATGCTGTCGAAAAAAGTCAATCAAGTAAATCAATTTGTCAAATTAGAAGGAGCATTCAGACCTAGGTACTTGGACAATTGGAATTCTACAAATCTTATTTCTGTTTTTCAAAAGCAACAAGTTAAATACGTTTTTAAACCACCTACATATTAAATTCATTATTAAAAGTGATACCCATTTGCTTCTATTTCTATTGTATATGAATGATTTAATTGCGTAGTTAAAAGTCGGTTTTTACGTACATAAGACTTTCTAGAGTTAGTTTTTAAAATAATTGCAGTGTCTCTCCAATAAATAGTGTTCGCTCAGTAATGGATAACATTGTTGATTTTCCTTTCTGTGTTTTAATATTTTATATACTTAATTAATGTAATTTTTTGCGGTTTTCTTTTGTGTATATTGTAAAGCATTTGTAGACGCACTGCAAAGTGGTTAATCCGGATTTTCAATCCACATTTCCTTATTGCCATTATTGTGTTGCCTTTTATTTTAACACATTGATACTGTTTTATCACGTGAAGTATTTTTAGAATTCAATTTACTGGTATTGAAGCCTGATGTTTTTTAACTTCAGAGCTTTTTATTGTATTGATACAAAGTGATTTTGTTGTTGTATAACAATTGTTACTGTGATGAACTATGAGCTTATGAAATATAGTGCAAAACACTTCAAAAAAGTTAATTGGAGATTTATGGTAAGTTAATTTAACTAATTTGGTAGATATATTTTTTTAAATATAAGACAATATTGGGTCAATGGCAATAAACATTATATTAACTTAAAACAAAAATTTTGGATTCACATACTTACTATAATTTTAATTAAATATACATTCAACTTGTTTTCTGAAGTATGCCTAGAATGTAATAAATTTACGACGTAGAGAGTGTTGAAGTGTAGTGACTTATTTATGTACTTTGAAACCACAGGGTTGTGACATCAAGTTAGGTCAATACTAAACTTTGTCTCATTTAAAATGTCTTATTAAGTAGCACTTTAATAATATAAAACACCAATAACAAGCAACATTGATCATAGGTACAGCTGATACATATTGGATTGAAATATTATTGTGTCTGTATTACTAATGCAATGTAAGTATATAATAACTTTACTTAATTGATGAACTTGATATATTGTCATAAAATTAATGGAAATGGTAGGTATTTTAATTTAATTGAAACAATAAACAAAAATAAATATATAGACCTGAACAACCCACAAAATGAGGAATGAATGCTAGATCAGGGTTAAAGAGAAGTATTTATAACTGATGTGCTACTAAACAACTAAGGTTCGTCCCCCCGTTACAACCATATATGGGCAGGATATAAAGAGGGTTGACTGACATGACCTCTTGCTTATTTTATCATCATCCATTGGAGCCTTGTAAGCATATAATATTGCATAGATGGGTGCACAGTTCCATTACCATTAATAAAATAAATCCCTACATTCATATTTGGTTGGATTGGGGGGAGGGAGATTGTTAGTAATGGGGTTTAGTCTCCCCATTGATGGCAACCATGTTAGGTCAACCTCCATGAGGTTCCCCCTGGAAACCATTGTGCGCAGACGGGTGCACATTTCCATTATCATCCATGAAAAAATATGTTTTAGGAGATTATATTTTTATAAGAGACTTATTTCTAAAATTTTCATAGTTTTTATATTATGGACAATGTAACAATTTATACACCACCCGACCCTCTAGTTTTAAAGTGAATTGAATACTGTAACATAATTTTTTTTTGTAATCATTGCATGAACATTTTCTAACTACCATAGTCTTTGGGAAACCTGAATAATCCACCTCAAATAGAATTTATTCTACCCTTAGCTTTTATAGTCATACTAGCTGCACCTGCATCTTCATTCGCATGGAATTTAACTTTATTTTTCTAAAATATAAGAATTTCTCTGACAGACAGACAAAAATTATAAAAAATGTTATTTTGGTGTATGGACCATATTTATATTCCATATGGATATGAATATGGTCACATGTAGTAAATAAAACCGTTATTTCAATATTGAAACAGACACTCCAATTTTATTTACATGTATACAATAGATACCATACCATAGATTGATCTAAATCGAAAATTTTTAGCTATTTTAAATCATCCATTATGTAATGTATGTTATATATTTATTTCATTTCATCCTGTAGTGGAATCCATGGAAACATCACACACTAATGACATCACAGGGCCCTTCTTTAAAAAGCATTTTATTAGCTAAAAGTTTTTAATTTATTAAATCAACCTTTTATTTAGTGTTTTTCTATAGACATCATGATCACAGCGCATAGAGTTGGTCTGACGAATATTTCAAGCTAAAATTTAAATTTAGGGACAAAGAACAGGTACAATAAATACTATTGATAAATATGATTTTTAGATATGTATGAACTTACATATCTAAAAATCAGAAAAGTTACATTTATTATCGTGATTTGAAGAAATGAATAAGGGATCAGCTTTATTACTTTTTTCAAGACTGAAATCACGTACATATTCTTTTTGCTTTTTGGTGATCTAATTATAAGTTGCTTTAAATATTGTCCCAGATTAGCAACAAAGTAGTCGAGGAGGAATATTGCGTAGGTACTAAGTAAAGCCCTGTTCAAAGCAAATAAATAGACGCACCCATGTGCGGACCAAATCATGGTCTTTGGTTGTCAGCAAAAATAATTTATTTCGACAAATGTTAAATTGTTAATATTTGTTTACAAATTATATTTAAGGCAAATGCAGCGACAAAATATGTAAATTACTTACTAAATATTTTTATAATTCATTTTCTGTTATAAAATTGATTCACGTATAAGAATTGATTAACGTAGACAAAAAAATACAAAAATATTTATTTCTATATTTATGTACAATTCTGTGAGCAATATTAGTGATTAAAATAGGTATTTTATGGCAATCCTGTGGTTGATAATCTATAACTGATAAACCTGTTGTCCGAGAATTTCTTTGCACGGATTTTCACCTACTATTTCACTCCTTTTCTTAGTGTTCGAGATAAAAATAGTCGATATTGGTCTTCGTGATAGTCAGATAGACAGCCTATCTTCATGTGAAATTTCTTTAAAGTCCGTTTAGTCATGAATAGGTTACAAATAGACACAATTTCGTATGTGTAATATTTGTATTGATTTTGCATAATGTACCTACATACTTATAAGTTTTTTGTACAATATTATTTACTGTGGCTGTGGTGTGAGTTGTAGTTTGGTCGATTTTTATTATGTTGTGTGGGTGCGGTCGGGAGTGCCAGGCCAAACATTGGCCAAGGAGATCGATATTATCCACGAACTATTCCGCTTACTTACCTATATCTAAACATCCAAAGAACAGACTAAGACAAAAGTGTTTTTTGCTTTTGGTAAAGCCAAAATGTAAATATTAAAGGTAGAGTTATGGAAAATTGATTGTCAAATAAGATCTACATCTGGAAATCATCTTAAGTAAAAGCTATTTAAATGGGAGATATATTTAGTACAGTTTGCATATTTGAAATTAAAACTTTGGTCCATAATCTTAACTTTTTCGGAATAGAGAATTGACGAGATAGGGAAGGAGTAATATCATTTTTTCTTCAATTGATAAATAAGAAATGAAACTGATGGAGGGGATAGCACGAAGATAAAGTAAATTCAGTTAGATCACCATCATTACCAACAAAACGTAGCAGAGCGGCGAGCCTACTGGTCTTATGGATTAAATTGGGTTGTTATCGGTATTACCATCACTAGAGAAATAAGTCAATTATGTAAACTGACCAATAAAGATTTTTGTGTCGGTTAGATTTGTACTCACGATGCTGGTCTCTTTTATTAGTAGAATTGGGCAAATAAATAGACGTAGTTATGAGTAAACTTGTTTATTATAGCTATTTTCACGAGACTATTGCCTTAATATGTATCAATTCAAAAGTTTGGCGTTTGAACTGCGCCTAGAGGAATAATAAACATTGTCTTGTAGTTAAACGTCAAATAAACAAATGGAAAAATGATTTAGAATCTGAAAATACAAAAATACCACATATACACTTTTATTTATAGTTTGAATTTACAGATAAGGATTCGTATTTTCGCATTACACACTGATAAGAGAACTACTAGGTACATACAATTTATATATAACCAAAATTGGGAGGTATTAGTTATTTTTAATTACTGAAAAAGGTTGGTACATAGATAGTCGGTGTCATCTTATAAATATTTACGTCATGCATGAACTACCGGATCTTTACGAACCATACGAGATTGTTTTATACTGACAAATGTCGAATATGAAAAATGGATTAAATCTATGAATAGTTTTATGTTTTACCTTTTTGTAGATGTGACCACTGTTCGACCTTCCTGTATGTGTAGTTACTCAGACTGCTATTAATAACTTAGTAAATATGTGCCCAAAGACGAGGTTACAACTATTTACTCCAACTTAAAGTTATTTATTTGTATATGTGTGACGCAACGTTTTATGTATACATTTACCAGCAGTAGATATTTTATTTGTTTCTGTACGTAGTCATTTATAAGTCCTATTTTGTATGTGTCCATAAGTGTACATAAAATAGTGTTATCGCTGTTGAAATAATGTTACAGCATCAAATTATTAAATATAACCTAAGTATATGAATAGAGCTAATGAATATAACATGTTTTAGGTCAAAAGCTAATAGAAATGTTGACAGGTTTGCTCCGCGTTTCGCACTAGTTAACTTTTCTCCCTTGGTCGCTGTGACTGACGGAAATATTTGTGATTGCGCGAAATGTAATCATAATCATATTACCTTTTTATTAAATTCTAAAAATAAACTGAGAGAGCGTTATCGTTGACGTTATCTCAAGGCGAGATCACGCCGCGCCGGCGCATGCGTTGTAGCCACTTCTCGTCATGTGTGATGTGTAGAGTTGTAGAGCGACGACACCCATCAACTCTGAACATCGGCTTATTGTAATATAAGTAATATACTAGCTGAATTACCCTTACCTGTATAACTTATGTTTGTTAACCAATTGGAATGAAACAAATGAACTCTTACGACAAACGGACAAAAATTCTAACAATCATTGTTTTGCGGTCTATTGCGTTGATAAGGTCCTCCAACAATAGTTTTCTTATATCTACCATGTACAGACAGTGGCAAATTACATTTTTATTAATGTATAGATGTACATATTATATTTGCGTATTTTTAGTAACTATCGTCAGTTAAAATGTTATAAACGGTCTAAAACTGATAAAATTCTTCTACTGTGGTTTTGTAATACTTGTATTTCCGAGAGAGCAAAGTAAAAACAAAATTAATAGGCATTTTATAATATTATTATACTTTGGGGATGAGTATGTAACTCTCCGCTCGCTCTACAAAATCTTGGCTCTAAAAAACCTGACTTGGTATATTACTAGCGATGGAGTAATTAGTTCACGTTATTAAAAATCCCTTCGCCCCGGGTGATCCTATTGATATTAATGTATTACAAATTCCCCTCCCTAGTCGTGGTTAAGTCCTGGACAATACGCCACGATGGGCTAACTGATCTGATTTCATGCTTATCCTATTGACCACTATTTTAAGCCAATTGTACCTACATACCGTTAGTGCAGGCAGGCAGACACAATTCTATATTCATTTAATAAAATATCGGCAAGTTATTCTAATTTCTATAAGTGATACCCTTTTTATTGAGACTGAATTTATAATAAAGTAAAATAAGCTGTCGTACTGCCATGAATAATCATATAATTAAATCATAGAATTGTGACAAGTTTGTCTGTTGGTGTGTGTTACTCTTTCACATAAAAACGGTTCGAAGAATAAGGATGATGAAGAATTTTTCTCAGAATATGTTCAGCCTTCTCGAGGGAAACCAGTGGTGTGCTAAACTGGTCTAATTTAGCACTCAATCAGATTAAGAAATAGTTTAAATATTTTCAATACGCCACCCACAAATATACACGCCCAGGAAGTCGCGAACGCCACTATTTATATGAATCAATATGTTTTTATTAATTTTAGTTATATAACAATTACTCTTATCTATATATGTATATATAGCCACTTAGCCCGCCCCCGAACGCGATTAATAAGTGTATTATAATATAAAAATAGCATATTTCCATGTATAAACTAGTTGAGCCCGCGAATTAGTAGGTACCTACGAGTAGGTACCTAGTACATAATTACCCATGGATATAAACTATCTTATAGATTAAATATGTCCTAATCTAGCTGGGATGAAGATTAGTGCTGCGGATGGTAATTAATATTTTTTTTTTATCGTTAACTGATTGGAATGAACTTGCACAAATGTTTGTTTTAATACGAAATCGTAAAAGAACTTATTTTATTATACCGGATGACTTTACTTTGCGGAAAAAAATATGGCATAAGAACAAGACGATCTAATTGGTAATAAAATATTGAAACTTTTTTTACTATATTTATTTGCGATTTTAATTCATTATTTAAACGATTTTAAAATTAGCTATTATTTTAGGTTATAACAATAACAAAAAATATGATAATTTGCTGTATGTCTTTAGAGCTGGATTTATTAATATAATTTCAGAAAAAATCTTTATTTTTATCAGTATATTTTTTAAAACACATACCTATTCATACAGCCCCATCTAGTACCAACCTAAGAAGAGATTGTACTATGGATATGAAACAAGTAATATTTATTTATTATTGTAAATTTATATATAAAAGACATAGTATACGCCCAAACTAATATAAAGATTAACACACATGAATACAAATGTTTTGTATGGTAATCGAACCCGAGACCATCTGAAGTTAGACGGTGCGCTGAACAGCTAAACCACATAGGCCGCCATTGCTATCATTGTTATTGTCACACGATTGGTGATTAAATTATAATTCTAGTTGTACTATGTATAGTACTTCATTCATAATTGAAGAGCTACGCTCTTGTCGGTGGAGCTCTTGTCACTTTCCGCGATCTTTCGTCATGCTCTTTAAATGATAATATGACGCGACTCCCATTTTGTCTTTAATTTGCTTGTGTAGCATTACCATCAACCTAATTTTTTATAGCAAGAAGTCATTCGGTATAATTTATAAATTTCGGGCATTCGCATTATAAAGTACAATGAACAGATGCACACATGTACATACATAAATATATATATATAACTGGTGCAGAGCGTGTTGTCAAAACAGCGGTATGTCAATTAGTGTAATCGGTCGCCGGCTGCTAGCCAATTACTTAGTTGACAGCATGGAAGCAATTCTTACATTTGAGGGCGGAAAGCGCACTGCAGGAAGACTTCCCTTTATTTGAGTAACAGAAATAGATACGCTCATTGTCGCCTTCGTCTTTTACCTTTGTCGTTAGGACTAGACATATAATACTATACATATCTATGTAGTTTATTATAGAGAGTTGTCTTTGTTGAGTTGGTTAGGTCTGCAATTTATATCACTATATGTAGGGACAATATATAATATATATTTCTTCATGAGTAAATGTGATCTTCCTAGAATGTTCAACATTGCTATGAAGAATAACTTATAGATATTTGAATAAGTTATTAATGAAATAAACGTTGTAGTTTGTTTAAGATTTTATTAAAAATACTATTAATCTAAATCAGTTTACGTACTACAATTTCAACATAAAACAATTGTCTGATAGAACGTTAAATAAACAGTCTGCATTGTTGTCTGATATTATGTACATATATCTCTTTAGATCACTTTGCTTACATCTCCTACTTGTCCGATTTTATCTACTACTAGCTGTTCCCGCGAAGTTTCCTAAAAAGCGAAAGTAGCCTAAGTTACTCCTTATATATCAGCTACCTGCCAAAAAAAGTCCCGTCAAAATCGGTCCAGCCATTCTAGAGATTAGCACAAACAGGCAGACAGACAAAAATTGTAAAAAATGAATACGCCACAATAACATTTTTTGAATATGTGTATTTCATGAAAAATGTTTATATTAATGTTACAAACAGACACTCCATTTTATTTATATATACATATACATCTATCTATACAGATAAAATCATTTATTTTATCTCCACAGATAAAAAAGAAGTCTTGTGTTCTGCATTCAAATAGCTAAAACCGAACTTCAATGCAATACGTCTGTAATACATTTGACCTCCCACTTCCATCGGTTATGAAGTGTAAAATCTGTCCGTTCTCGGATCGAGATCCAGAGTAAGGTCGAGAACTAGATGGATGGACGTAATGAAATAAAACTAGTGAGCTCTTCACTGGTCGCATTCTCACATACACAATTTCGTTCAAATAATGTAACAATAGTTTTACAAGTATAAGAAATATACGATACACTGCAATTAGTATTTACTTGGTTTAGGCGATATGTATAACTATTAAATCGGACTTCATAATTATTTGCATGGTTTTTGACGATTTCTCTACAATTATATATATATATATATATTTCCTGTAGCGTTTACTTGTAGTGATTTTTCGATTTTAGAAGGTCAGTCTCGCCATCGTGTGCCTGATAACTATTTAGCGCCGTGAACTCGTATGCTATTTATATTCAGTAGTACCAAAGTTATATTACAATTTTTATTCATAAGTTGATAGACAGTATGTACATGAATCTAAACAAGAAGTGGTACATCAGTGAGTTATAATCATAAGAATAATAGACATATATAGCTGCTTTGTGTATTCTTTTTACTTGAATTTTAACAGGAGCAATATCCTAACCGAATGTTGGTGTTTATTTTTCACTATTTTATTGCTAATTATGTTATATGTGCTTGTCTGTACGTTTCTGGAACTGTAATATTATTATAATCTTCAATATATTCTATATAACTAGTAAACATTCAAGCCGACACAACCAGTTGGTGCTACTTTGCTAGATAGGAAATGTTAGTACTTTTCATTCCATACATATACAAGCAATGTACATATATTATTTTTATCGGTTTTCTATAATCTTAGATTATTTTTTAGTTTGTAGGCTATAAATAAGCACAGTTTAGCAAATGTTACCTAATCGGTTTAATAAAATTACAATGTAAACGTTGTGTACACAATACCTAAGTTGAGTACACATAATAATATAGGTATAAGAAATATTATATAGTATTTTTCATATATGGAGTTTAGATGACTTTAAAGAAAAATTTCAACCAATCTTCATTGAGACAAATTTACCATTGCCGACGTTACCTCTTTTCACTAAACTGATCAGTTCGAGCTTGGTATGGGTTAATAATATGAATATAAACTTTAAACTGAATAATTTAGCAGTTCCTTTAAATTACTATAGTATTGACTATAGAATAATGAGCTATTATTATGACCATCAACTTAATTCACCCTGTTGTCCAATGCTGAAAGACTTCCGACTGTCCTGTGAAGAAAATGTATTACTTTGTAAACATTCTCCTCTTATTTCACTTCCCTAAAGATAGTCCTGTTTGTAATTGTTAATAATTCTTAAAAACTGCTTTCTTAGTCTCCATCTGACAACTTAAGTACCAGTTTTATGGGATTCACTTTCAATATGATGTCACTTTATTACTTGTATTCATCCCTAGTGTTCTAGATGTAGAATTTTCGAAGTGACTATACGATTATTTATTTTTATTTAAAAGCACAACAAATTAACCAACCAAATTTTAATTTGTCGAAAAATTGTTATTTTCAATAAGGAGCTAAAAATCCAAATATAAAGTATACACTACATCCAAAAGGACTAGATGTATACTACACGTATACATATAGTTATCAATATAGTCTTGCATATAGGTTTGTGTGCATACACAGTTCGCCATTCGGAACGCTCAATTTAGTTCGCAGTTCTATTGCGAACTAGCTCGTCTTTTCGTCGTTCAGTTCTCCCAATTGAACGACTGGAGTCATAGAAAGGCAATATGCTGGCCAACCTTTAAGCCTTGTTCTTGTTCCTAAATGTTTTTATTTCTTCGAACTTCTTTTACAAAGTTCGTTTTGTGACCGGTCTACGATAATCTGTTTTTTAATCTAGGAGACTCAATTTAAAGTGTAAATGTCAAAATCGATTTGTTGAATCGTAATATTTTATATTAGACGATTAGTTTTAAATTTTTATACGAAGTTTACACAACATATTTACTTACACTAGTGATTCCATTATTGTCTTTGAATTAAACAACAGTAAAATATATTTCATGTGGTTTCCATACATATTGTAATTTTTACGGTAGTAAAATACAAACTATCTATTTTATTCTTTCCAACAGCTAAATATTTTAAATAGATTTATGTTTTTTGAAATATAACACTATACAAGGGTCATTTTTTGTTTTATAAAAAAGGCATTCAGGCTGTGTTTTAGGGAAATATATGTCGTTAAAAAAACTATTTTGATACATCAATCCTATCTTTATTAAAACCTATACATAATTAATTTTCTGTCAAAGAGTATTAAATAAACACACACAAGTTATTTCTGAATTACCTATAAAATCTAATATCTATAAAAGTAATACATGTTAATTTGCGATAGTGTCATAACAATAAAAATGGCAAAAAGCTGGCAACATAGGTAATGTCAAATTTATCTTTGTGATAAAAAAACATACTATAATTTGTTCGCAAACTGCGCAGGCCTGTTACAATACAGGCTTGTGTAGTTCGCGTGTTGTCCCTTCTCTTACTCACCGGCCGCCTTTCCACCCTCAATTGGGTCGATCTTAAAAATAGATGAGTACCTAAGTGAATGAGATGATCTTGCAACGGCATACCGTCGTCAATGTATACACTATCAACAATTGTTGTTATCAACCGATTATCCTCTTATCGCAATAGGACAATGACTTGTACTGAAAAATCTATAGGATTTCTCACGATTCTTATCTAAGTATAGAATTGGTAATGTCGGAAATGCATATATAGGCCATTATATTTATAATTACTATAACATTTGCTCACGATCTACGTGAGCACCTAGATAAGTAATAATAAAGCTATAAAATATATGAGTCTTGCTAGGTTTTTATACTATGTGTTATTTACGAGTAGGAATATAAATATAACGACGGATAATTTGTACATTGCTAATTTATAAAACTAATTTACAATTTATGTTTACTTGAATCATTTGTTTTCATTTATTCATTCGTTCCACTTTTTCTGAACAGACACTAAGAGTGTCCCAATAACAATGAATATAATTATATTAAATCTTTGTTACTTAACTGTATAGAATTTTGGAATTATCCTACGATCCTAAGTTACTCACACTCGAAAGTTGGTCTATCTATTTGTTACCTTTTCACAACTAGCGGCTGAACAAATTCTAATGAAATTTGATTTAAACATAGTTTGCATCACGAAAGTGGAGATAGGCTATCTTTTGTGTGTGTAAAAAAAAACAAACAAAAAATAAAACAGGTAATAGCCAGTTTACTATAATTAAGCCAAATGAAACGCAAATGCATAAACAATAGAATTTTCCACATATTTATCATAAGCCACTTGATATAAAGGCACTATGAATAAAATGTTACCTAACAATGCATTGATATGATTCTAGTATGTATACGAGAATATCCGAGCCACAAATCACACCTTTGTATTTACTTATTATAATAGCACGTACCTAATAAATAGCCGATGAATAGGTATGATATAGTCACAGCTAAATAAGTTTAAAAGTAAGAGTTGTGGTATTATAGAATTAGAGGTGTAATATATTATAGTCAGGGAGACAAGATTGATCGTCAGAATATTGTTTTAAAATCATAATATGCCAATGACGTCGCATTTTTTCTCATTGGGTAATTTTTAAGGCGACTTGATTTTTAGAGTATATCTACTATCAGGGGATAGATATGACAAAAAAGTATAGTGTACAGAAGTATGATATTTTGAGGGGTTTGGGCTATTGTCTTCGGGCTCGTGTATTCGCTAGTTCGCTACCTAGATCCGTCAGGGATAAGAATTGAATGATATTCTTCATGTCCTCAGGTTATAGTGTATACTTTCCAAAAGAGATATTTAATTTTTGCAAGAGTAATACAACCACCAGCGGCATTTCCTCCCCAGCTTGCTCTTAAGTTTGCTATTGCAATTACACAAGGTGACGTATACATATTATAACGTATTATATAACATATTATAGTCAAGGAGACAAGATAGGCATGACGTCAGTCGTCAGTATTGAAATTAAACCATAATATGCCAATGACGTGAACGTATTTCCACGTGTTCTCGTTGGGTAATTTTGCGACAAGTGTTGAATATAAAGTACACAGTTAAAGTAAAGTAACCAATAAACTGGAAGGAAAGCATTTAAACTACGGAATTAACCTGATATTTGTACCTTTATATTTTTTGTATTTGTGTATGGGTCAGGTTTTTTTCTGAAACTGAGCTGTATTACACTACCCAAGAAGTAGAAATCAAATATCAGAATAGTTATACAAGCTTTCATACAAACCACGCGGTGCTGTGATCAATTTAGGAAGTTTTAAGAATTGTTCTTATATTTTCACTTTATTTTAGCTTGCTATAAGCTAGTCGACCTTGTAGAAAAAGTACATATTATTGATAGATATGTCTTATTATATTAACATCTCTAGGTTGTAATAATATATACTTAAAACGAAATATGAAGTGTAAGTAAATCTTTTGGTTAACAAATACATCATCATTGCATAGTATAAAACAAAGTCGCTGTGGCTGTCTGTCGGTCCCTATGTATGCTTAAATCTTTAAAACTACACAACGGATTTCGATCGATTGTTGAAAATTCTAAATAGTATATTTTTTTTAATTATGTTATGTATTGTTTTGTGATCAGAAATGATAAGATACGATTGATTAGAATTGAGGAGGTACTGGTTGTTATTTTTAATATAGTAATTGTTTTGGCCATTAGGTGAGGGTGCTACGGTGAAGGCGGCGGCATGTGGGGCGGCGCCCGGGTGCTCATACTCGTGGCGCTGGGCCTACTGGCCGGGCCTTCGCATGCCACCAAGAAGTTTAACATCACCATCGGATACCTGCCCTCGATAAAAGGCGAACTGCGGGACAGGCAGGGCCTCGCTATTTCCGGAGCACTGTCTATGGCTCTCGAGGAGGTTGGTGTTGATAAGTACCTTGATTAAAAGTAAAGAAATATACACTACGGTCTTTCATATGGCCAGGAAAAAGGGTATTGGTGTACAACTAAGAATATAACTTTTATATTGCGATTCATGTTGTAAGCTACCGAACGATAGAGACAGCGATAGTTCATTATCACTCGACAGGACGAGTGCTCTCTCCAAATAATTCGCTGTTCCATCGAAGTCTGGCACGAATTAAAACGAAGCCTTAGTGGCATAGATGTGCGATCTTATCTGTTTATCCACATGGATAATTTATTCGATTGCTACAAAATTCAAAAATAGTAACGCACTTATTTTTTTTTGTTTCAAGTGGAATGGTAAGCAAGTTGACGGACAACCAGATGGAAAATGGCATTACGTCGCCCGTCGTACCCTTCATGCGTTGCCATTCTTGAGGACTAAGTTGTCATACTTGCGTATCATGTAATTTCATTGCCATATCTTTTAAACTACAACACAACTTATACTGCTTTGTCTAGCTGAAATATCTGAGATTGGGATACCCATATAGACAACTTAATACAAAGTATCTTATATCTTTGCAAATTGCATGTTTATAAAATTTACTTTCAAGTTAGACCATCTTGATAAAGAGTATTTTTAATGAAAAATATGTGAGGAACTAATATTTATGTTTTTTCACCTAACGTTTTGTGTGAATAAGAAACTGGGTTTGTGTGACCAACGTGTTTGTGGAAATTTTGGTCGCTTTCGTGCTTATTGTCTGTGTTTACAATTTAACACAGTTCTGGGCATACTTATAAGAAAATCTCGACATGTATATACGAAATTAAGTAAAAATAGAGGTCATAGTGTTAAATTAGAAGAAATATTAAACTTTTTACATGTTTTTACTATAACAGTGCATACACTGTTAAGTATTAATGAAATTGTACAGCTAATAATATAATTTTGAAAAAATTTTTTTAGGTGTGAGCATTGCTTTTTCATTCAAGAAAATTGTTTTTTAATGTCAATCAATTTTGTAATTGTTCTTGCGTATTTTCTTTAGCCTCGTCTATTATCTATAAACAGTGTTCCATGATCTGACCTGATTAGGCTCTTTATGCTAAACTATGTTACAAGACTTATAATAAACTGCCATTTGTTAAATTATTTATTTGTATGCTTTCAGATCAACAACAGTACAGACATACTTCCAGATGTGCAACTTATGCTACAATGGAACGACACAAAGTTCGACACAATCACAGCTACCCGCTTGCTCACCGACATGAGCTGTTCGGGCGTGGTCGCCTTCTTCGGGCCCGAAGGACGCTGCAACACTGAGGCTATAATTGCTCAGTCTAGGAACCTACCGATGATCTCCTATGTGAGTTATTGTTATACTAAATTTATTGTACCTTACTCTAAGTCTATATCATTTACGTAAGTTATAGTGACCCTACTCTTGTTAATAATACATTTTTTGAGTGGATCTTTTTCTGTCAGAAAGAAAACTGAAATAGCTTATTGTTTATTGTAATTCTGCTTTAATTATGTATGGTATTAACTTCTACTTTATATAGTATCGATTTCACTAACTTTTTATGAAAGGTTAAAAGTAATTTTTCACAGTTTAGACGTTTAAAGTATAATATAATAAATATTATATATTTATATTTTCAGAAATGTTCGGACTACCAAATTTCTACTCTATCAACATTTGCTAGACTGGAACCTCCGGATACGCAGGTAACAATATTGCTGATCTATTTAATAATATTATTTTAAGAAACAATATACCCGTACACTTTTCTCTTGTGTATTTATTATTACAATGTAGTTTATTATTACAAATGTATTTCTGCAATATGCTGTTTCATATCTATTGGTAAAACTTATAATTTTCCAGAGATATATCAATCAAAAGGTTTATGTCTATTTATCATCGGTATCTAAGAAAGTCACTTTTATTATTATTACTGTATCCGTCGGTCTGTCCGTTGCTTCGTTTAATTCTTTTGAATGATGGTTACGGGTTTCACTAACATATCAAGACTTTCTTCCGGAAAGTTTATATCTATAATACTTGTATGTTGCTATACGACCTTCTTCTTGTATACTGCACTCCGGTGCGAAATCGAAGTGGGCCTCTAGTGTTTAAATAATACGCATAATATTTACAGGCTACAAAATCAGTAATATCACTTCTGCGCTATCATCGATGGAACAAATTCTCTATATTATATGAAGAGCCATGGGTGACGGTGGCACTCACTCTGGAGAACCATGCGAAGAGGAATAATATGACCGTGAATCACCAGCGGCCAGTCATTGATGGCTTCAAGTGCTGCGAGGAGAAGCTCACGTGCTGCGCGCCCGGTTTCTGGTATCAGTTTATACAAGATACCAAAAATAGGACTAGAAGTGAGTTTAATTCTCAAATTTATTTGAAAGTAGAGTGTTAGATGTTAATATTAGTATACAAATCTAATTTCTATAAAGTAGGTACATATTTATAGAAATATATATTTATTTATTTATTTATTGATAGAGAATCAACAATTGAGTATATCTTATAGACTTCTTCGTGGGCACCTGTTTGTCTTATTCCGTTGTTAAACAGCTATTGTAGCAAGTTGTGCTATGGTTTACAGTAAAAAAAAAACAAGGTATATAGGCAACGCATATATTACTGGCACCATAGGACCTAATATTAGTATTGTTTATGTATATACGACGACGGCGACGGTTGCCACTTTTCATCAAGTTGGCCGTCAACTTGTATGGTATTTCGCCTACTACAACTTACTACGTTTTTTAAAAGTAGTAAGTTGTAGTAAGTCTTGTTGTCCATAGACTTAAGGTCCATGCTCTTTTTAGCATTTTATTTATTTCGTATATTCGTATTTTTTTTCGACTCAGCTTTGTGTTGTGGCTCGTACGTTGTTAAAAAATACATAGATTTTGTAACTAAACAAAGATATATGTGCTTAATTGCAGTATTTTTCTTTTAGTTTATGTGTTTTTGGGATCCACATCTGGTCTTATTGACATGATGACGGCTATGGAGTCATTGCAACTGTTTGTGAATGGAAAGTACATGGTCATATTCGTCGATATGATGACTTATTCCCCCAAGGATTCACTGAAATATTTAATTAGTGAGTATTTTTGCAATTGCATTATCATATAACATTATTATACTACCTACACGTCAAATTAGGAATGTAAGATATTAACAAGTATTATTATGTATATTACGTACCACCTATGTGTTTACAAAATAAAGTGTTTATAGTACATACTCTATTTAGTTTGTAATTAGATGGCGTTGTGTGAATTATCCAGCGTTATGTATATTTATAATGACCCGTATTTTTTGTAAGTTCATTAACTCACTCTTATTACTCCTGTATATCTTTGTTTATGGTATATGTATATTTTTTTTATAGAAACTGAAGATCGCGGTTCATTGAAAATGGCATGTCCGAGCACGAACGAGTTCCGCAAACGTTCACAGTCACTGCTGGTGGTGGTTTCGTCGGAGCCCACCGGCAGTTACGAACACTTCACAGCTAAAGTGCGCCTTTACAACACATTGAAGCCGTTCAAGTTCCCATTACCCGCTGTCTTTGAGAATAAATTTAATAAGGTACTCTATTATTATTTATACTGGTCAACATGATTTTGTAACAAGGAAGGTGACTCATTATGACATATATTTTTTTAAGTTTGATTAAGTCTAGGTTTTGTGTTACACTGTAAGTATAATACAATATTCCTGGTTTTATATATTTTGTAAAAAAATTATAATGCAGTACTGTACTTCAGTTTTATGTTTGGCGTGTTAAATTATACTTGACTTCCCTTGAGTGCAGACTAATTGATCTATCATG
Organism: Achroia grisella; assembly: GCF_030625045.1. NCBI lineage: Eukaryota > Metazoa > Arthropoda > Insecta > Lepidoptera > Pyralidae > Achroia > Achroia grisella. The sequence continues at coordinate 1,876,488 of NW_026712938.1, forward strand.
GAATAACATAAATAAATACATTACAGAAGAAAGACAAGAAAAGAAAGAATTTCTTATGTGAACAAGTAAACGGTATTACATTATACCTGAGCTGTCTTTCATTTTATTAGCCTCAAGTAGAATACAAGTCGTAAAATGATTTTAATTTCAGTTCGTAATCAAATATGGAGAGAGTGTGTTTCTTAGCAATATGATTTTAATTAAACATGGACTATCTTGGATATCTTGACAAATGTATCGGTTTTCATAGCTTCCTGAATGACTTAATATGCTTGGATTTAGACATTTTTGATTTTGCAGGCTCACTTTTAATTTGTAATATTTTTTATATATTTTTACAGTTTGTGTCCATATATGCTGCTTATTTATATGACTCCGTAAAACTATATGCGACGGCTCTAGATAAATTAATAAGAGAGGACACTAAGAAAGATGAGCTGACATACACTAAGTTATTGAGCATCGCCACAAATGGATCTCGTATAGTCGCTAAAATGATTGAGAGCACTCCATTTAAAAGTAAGTTACAAAGATTTCGCATTTAGAATCTTTTTGTATGAAAGTAGAATTACTACTGTATTATATACTAATATTACATTATATTATACTATAGTGTGTAAGAGATTACTTTAAGGGATAAGGACGAGTTTTGTTTACCACATTTATATAAAGTTCTTTTTTTTAAATATTTTTTCTGTGCAACAAAGAGTTACTATATTATTATTATTATAGTATAAAATATATAAAAAAAAATTGAATAAATATATGTTTTACACCATGGATTTAACTAATTCTAATGGTCTTTTTTAAGTGGCGTTTGTGGTAACCCCACCAACACCATATAATGTAATATGCATGTATGTTCGCATATAAAATACCATCCATATTACAATGAACAAAGAATCCCTTGTTTTTGTAACAATATACCATAATAATGTATGTTTTAATTAAATATAAATTTATCTTATTTACTAATTTTATAAACGCGGAAGTTTGAGATGGATGGATGTTTGTTACTCTTTCATGCAGAAACTACAGAATGGATTTGAATGAAACTTTACATTAATGTAGCTTATCGTAACAACACATAGGCTATAAATTTAACGCGAGTCAAAACAGGGGCACGGCTAGTTTTAAATACTTGTAATTGTTTGTCATAGGTGTGGCAGGTATGTCGATACGACTGGACGAGCGCGCTGACTCTGAGGGCAATTTTTCTGTGTTGGCGTTCAAACCGACTACTTTCAGCGACGGAGACATGAACTGTTCGCACACCATGATACCCGTCGGTCATTTCCAGCAGAGCTCCCGACAGTTTCCTGTAAGTTTTACATACTAAAACATAAACATTGTTCTTTCTCCAAAATAGAGCCGGCAAAGCTGTTTCATTACTTCATCGACTTTACTTAGACGACAACAGATAGTTAGTCTTTATAGTTTATATATAAAATTCTCGTGTCACAGTTTTCGTTCCCATACTCCTCCGAAACGGCTTGACCGATTCTCATGAAATTTTGTGAGCGTATTGAGTAGGTCTGAGAATCGGCCAACATCTATTTTTATCCCCCTATATGTTAGGGGTAGTCCACACCTAAATTTTTTTATTTTATTTTAAGGCAAAACAACGTTTGCCGGGACAGCTAGTAGTTTATATGTGCATTAAATTCACAGAATATTCACTGGTAGAATAGTTTTCCATGTTCTAGTTTATTATTTTTGTTGGTATTAAGTATTTATTAAAATGTTGGACTATTAAGTAGTAATAGTTTATCCTATTTTTTCTATAACTATCTGTCATTTCTAATATGCATTGGTTAATCTTAGTAAAACAAATAATAGAATAGAACAATATATTTTTATTTTGTAATTTTTAGGAATACAAATTAAATCCACGGCTACAAATTGACTGGCCGGATAATGTTAAACCTGAAGATGAACCGTCTTGCGGCTTTCTCAATGAGAAATGTCCGAAAGATGACTCGCAGATTACGTCGCTTGTGGTAGCTGGCACATTGGCGGTCACGCTGTTTTGCGCTTTAGTCGTCACAATCAGTATATATCGCAAGTGGAAGATTGAACAAGAAATCGAGGGGCTGCTGTGGAAGATTGATCCTCATGAAATAGCGGGGTACCTTGGTAGCGGCCTGGTGTGGTCTCCCAGTAAAGTAAGTGATATTATCATAAAATTTGGTACTGCTACTAGACATACGTAGGTTTTAGTTTTTATAAACTAAAACACTAAATTTGAAAAACACTTAAATCAGATTGTATCTTTTACATTCTTGAGTTAGTGTCTTTGTCAGTGTCTACAATCTAAATATTAACAAAGTATATTTATATTTTTAGCTCAGCTTAGCAAGTGGTTTGTCGTATGAGAGTAGATGTTGTACACAAATTTTTACAACCACAGCACAATACAAAGGGAATGTAGTTAGGATTAAGGAATTAAAATTCTCCAAAAAGAAGGTAAGTGATTAGAATATTTTATATATATATATATATATATATATATATATATATATATATATATTTACTAATGTTGTATATTAATAATTTTATACAGCAAACATTTAAAAAAAAGTTTACGACCTATTTGATGGCAAGTGAATAATGCGCATAGTCCGTCCTTCAGAAACTGTTAAAACACAAACATTAATGTGGACATTTCTTTAGACACTCCGTAATAATATATTATTTTTTTGTTCTTATAATGCCTGTCGACGGTTCCTTATTGTTTTGTGAAATTTACTATTTTCTTATTTGCAGTCACAATACTATAAGCGTATTGATTACTACTATAGTACATATAGAATGAATGTAGTAAATTCCTGTTGACATACAGTAAATAAATTTTAGGTATAGAATAATTGTAATTTTTATAAAAAAAATTATACAACCACAAAATGAAATTCCTTTATGAATATAATATGTAAACTGTACCATGCAGCATAGAAACTGTAGATAGTTTGGTAGCACCTTACATAAGCAATAGATGGTGTGTTATATAGTAGTACTTTTTGAAGGACATCTCCCGCGACGTGATGAAGGAGATGCGTCTGTTGCGAGAGCTGCGCCACGATAATCTCAACTCGTTCATCGGCGCGGTTGTGGAGCCCGTCCGGGTGTTACTCATTACTGATTACTGTGCCAAAGGAAGTTTGTATGTAAGTGTAACAAACACCCACTTCGATCTTGAGAAAGTTTAATACGATATATCCTTACAATTTTTATATACTGTTTTAATAAAATAAATAAAACGTGATTTTTTCCTAATTGTACCTTACGATTTTTATCCCAGAGGAGGTAGTCATTATTAATTGTCAACTTGACTTGTCCAATAGAGAAAACCAGGCATATTTAAATCCTATCGCAGCATGACTAAATAATTTTGTTTGTTATCGGTGTTACCATCGCCGAAGAGTAGTAAGAATAAAAATTTACACATTTTTTTTAATATCGACCAGATTCGAACCCTTGGTATCTAAGTCGGAGTAGTCAACTACTAGACTATTATTTAATGTACAAATGAATGAAAATTGTCTTTATTCCAGGATATAATAGAAAATGAAGATATAAAGTTAGACAAGATGTTTATATCGTCATTGGTTCATGATCTCATAAAGGTAAAATATCATTTATATATTATTATATTATATAATTTCAGACTGGAGCCCGAGTTTGTTTTAAATTATGAATAAAAATTTGAATTCATACTTATACTTTTATGTTGATTAGAAAAACAAGATACCACAAACAGAAGAGTGCCTAACATTCTTTGGAAACATGTTTCCAAAGCATGCTTATAATTTCCCTCGGTACTGACATTTGCCAAATGAGCACACTATGCACATTTCTGAACATTATTCTATGATGAGGAAATAGCTATGGGATGGGAAATGCAAATGTCTGAATATCCATATAGAACTCAAATACCCTTATCATGTATCGTGACTTTGTAGGCACCTGTAAAAAATAAATTGCTTACTATTTTGTATGTTTTTTATGGTATGAAAAAATTGTTTTGCATCAACCCAATTATTAAAATAATAATCATCGTCAGAACTTAAATAAAAGAATAAAAGAACCGCGATCATTACTGTGATTCTATTTGCCTAAGTGTTTGGTGTACAACTTTCGGGTGACAGGCTTACATACTGATTCTTTGTTAAATTTGTTGCAGGGTATGACTTTTATTCATACTTCGCCATTAATATTCCACGGGAATCTTAAATCCTCGAATTGTGTAGTCACGTCCAGGTGGATGCTGCAGGTAATATAGAGAAATAATAAATATAATTTAAATTAATTATTGAGTTTCAGTTTATCAACTGTTTTCTTTTTGTAGGTCACAGATTTTGGTCTTCACGAATTACGTTATAGTGCAGAAAACGAATACATAGGCGAGCATCAACATTACAGAGGTAATTAATTACCTATATTATTTTATTTTTCATTTAATATAAAAATATAGTGAACTACAGGATATGAGGCATTACATCTTAGACATCTAGAATGGGAGTGATGTCACGGGTGTCACGTGATAACGCGATCCATATAGTCGTTCACGTATATATGCGGTGGTTATCGCTTACCATCAGGTAAGCTGTCAGATTGATTACTTTTACATAAAAAAAGATAATCATGACAAAAGTATGGGACTTACACGGGAGTAGCACCAATTAGAACACAAGTAGAATCATTCAAGTTTTGAAGAAAATATAACAAAAGTAACATTCAACCAAACACATCGTCTATTTGGCGGAGCATTGTAAACTGCATAATATGTTACCTTGTAAAAGTAAGATTAATTTAGTAAGATCCTCCTATGAATTAATAATTCTATATTTTAGGTTTGTTGTGGAAATCACCAGAATTATTAAGAGAATTAGATAATCCCAACGGTACTGTCGGTGGTACGCAAAAGGGTGACGTGTATGCGTTTGGCATAATTCTGTATGAAATAATAGCCAGGAGAGGACCTTTTGGTGGGACTCCATTAGAACCTAAAGGTATAATGATTTTGTTTTATTATAATAATGTAGATTATGTTAATCATACTCACTTTTTCTCATCCTACAATTGGTTTAATTTAAATAGTTTTTAATAGCATATTATATTTCTTCTTTTACATTATCATGGTTATTCATATATTGTTCTGTATCTTATCAATAAATTTTGTACTTTAAAAAATATAATACCCTAAAAATTCAGGTTTTGGTACATGGATAAAAAAATACACTGAGCTATGGCCTATTTGTACTTTACATTTCCTACTTACATGCTTTATAATGAAAGTAAAATCATCTGAATATCTACGATGTCTTCTTACACAGATATTGTAGAGCGAGTCAAAAGACCAAAGTTGGACGGTGAAGAAGTGTTTCGACCTGACACTAGTATCATTCAGGAATTGAGTGATGATTATGTGATCGGGCTTATGAAGGACTGCTGGGCCGAAGATCCGAATCTCAGACCTGACTTTCCTACAATAAGAAGCCGCCTGAAGAAAATGAAAACTGGCAAGTGAGTATCGAAAAAGATGGAGTATATGAAAATATGAGTGGAGACATGGACGTTACATGATTATGAATGTCCTTGTTCTGTTTATGTATGTAGATGACAATTACGACTTATCAAGTTGCTTGCTTATTCTATTTACTTAAGCATCTTTTTAAATTAATAGTAAATTTGAGTTTTTTATTTCTTCTAATTTCCTTATGTGACAGCATTGTGTTTTTGTTATAATTTTATTAAGTTAAGGTCCGATGGAATCCAAAGAAGCCTATGCACAGTAAACCAGTGCAGATTGCGCGGCTATCATAGCAGATACTCGTTTCGGTTATTACCTGCCAAAGGATAAACATTATTTGATGAATTCTCAGGTCACGTAATATAATGGATCAAATGATGGATATGATGGAGAAGTATGCGAACAATTTGGAAGAACTAGTCACAGAGAGAACGAGGCTGTTGATAGAAGAAAAACAGAAGACAGAAGACCTATTACACAGAATGCTGCCAAAGTGAGTACGGTTAATTGATCATGTCTCATTCAGTACAACATGGATACATTTCAGTCATCCAGAGAAGAATTTTAAAGAGAGTTATGTCCACGACATCAAGTTTATGTTCGACCTTAATGCGTTTTATTAAATAAGTTTGTTTTCCCCTTTAGATTTGAAACTGTTTAGGCTATTGAAATTCGTGTCTATTATGAGCTGAGCATAAAATTTAGGAATATAATGATATGTGCATGCAATATGTAAGCAATCCTTAAATGTTTTTAAAGTTAGTATTATGTGTAAGCTGTCTTCCTGTTCCGTCACTAATATAAGGTGTGTAACCCGTACTTAGTAGAATTAATGTTAATGTGAGCACAATAGAGAAAGACACAAATACAACAAGCTATCGATTACCTGGACGACGCTGTATTGTGCGCTGCTTTACATTTAGTCCAATTTTTTCTATGTTTCCACGTGATCCTGCTCAACGTCAATTGTTATTATGGATTCGGATATTGGAATGTACACTTGCTTACATGAAATTTTAATTTAGGCAAAGTATAGTTCGCGTCCAGGACATTAAGAATATTAAAGAAAATCTTTCTAAATATAGAAAATTTGTACATATATATATAAAACATGTATCATTTATAACAATACATTGTTGTTTGTTTATCGGACTCTTATAAATTATCGACATGGACTTGATGTAAAACAGTGGTACATTCTCTTGTTAAAAATGTAAATGTATTCACTTTGTTGTACTTGTGTTCTTTTACAGATGTGGAGGTTGAATCCATTATAGAAATATCGTGAAAATGTCTTGAGGTAATTAACTCTCTACTGGTGATTGTAGTTTAATATGGTTTGCCTTACACGATTATTTTAGGAGTACACATTGCCTTTTCTTATGTTAAGACAATGTGATATAAGTAACCAACTTATTTCATTTAACAGGTTACTAGTAGAGTAGAGCTTGCTTGGGATATTGTGATGGTTATGGTGTTTCGCGTCCTGGAAGGTGATGGCGATTCTATCAACGTAGTCACAGTTTTTTGCTTATCGCAACCGACTCCTTTGCGTCTTCATGCTATTCGACAGTTGTATCGGCCGATTATTTATTATATTTTTTTATTTGTATTTATTATTGCACTTTGTAATTTTATTGATTACGAATAGTGAATAAGCATGCTGTTTTAATACATTTTTCTGTAGTTAGGATATGTATATTGTAGAAAATTTCTGTAAAACTAATACACTGCAATGAGAGTTTCCTATTTGAATTATGTTTTTTAATTGATCAGGAGAGCCCGTCGGCGGAGAGGAATTAATTTCTACGGAACTATTTAATTCAATATTTTTTGTGTCCTATTATTGCACTGTATACTGTATGATTTAAAAATATACCTACCTTCATATTATTAATAAATAAACTGAAAATATAAGCATGCATTCCATAGCTTAACACGACATTTGTATTTTTTATAATATATTGTTAACATATCTCAACATTAAATGCGTAGATCGATGAAGGGCGATATCGAGTCTATGGAGGAATCATTACGAATTGTTGCAGGTCAGTGGCCCGGCGGCTGACGACGGGCGAGGGCGTGGAACCGGAGTCTTTCGACTCGGTGACTATATACTTTAGCGACATCGTGGGCTTCACCGCCATGTCTGCGGAGAGCACGCCGCTGCAAGTCGTTAACTTTCTCAACGACCTGTATACAGTTTTCGACAGGGTTATCAGAGGCTATGATGTTTACAAAGTTGAGACGATCGGTGATGCCTACATGGTGGTAAGCATTATATACTATACATGATTTCGAGAACAATAGAGTTGTTTTTATCAGAATAACATATTTGTAGAGTTTAGTAGAGAGACAACAGTCAAAAGTAATTTTCCTAATTCATTCCACTTGTTTCATTTTTTCACTTTTATAGACACTTCAGAGAAAGGTTTCTCTCTCTAATTTTATTCGTGTAGTTCAGTGTGGACACAATTGTCTAAGTATATTAAATATAGCTATTTTTTTTTAAATTTTTAATTATGTTCCGTTTAGGTATCGGGGCTGCCTATAAGAAACAACGATAGACACGTTGGCGAGATTGCATCAATGGCGCTCGAGCTGTTGAATGCTGTAAAAACTCACAAAATATCACACAGACCAAATGAAACTCTCAAATTAAGGATAGGAATACACACCGGTATGTTATCTTTATTTACGGATCTATTAGTATAATTTATTATAGATATGTTAAAAATATTGCAAATATATACAAACCTGAGGTTTGGGCAAGTTTTGTGTCAAATGAAAGACCGTTGTGAAAAGAAAACACATAATATTGTCTAATTTAAAATTATAATAGAATTTACTCTTTTTCAATTTTTAATTATTTTTTTATAACTAGAATTACTACTATTATAGAACTGGTCAAAAGTGTTTATATAACTGGAATAATTTTGTTAATGTAATCTGTTCTAATATTATAGATATGAAAGTGTATTTATTTGTTTCGTTTGTTGCATTGCATTTCTGTAATAAATGCCAAATTTAATTATATCCGTATATGATTAAATTTGTCATGTATGTAGCATAGCAATTATAGTTGTAAATGGTATAGTTGTAATATATCCTATTACTAATATGAAAATATTGTATAATTTATTGTTTAAATGATATCTCAAAAGAGAATACCCAATAATGGAATATAGTAACTTGTAGTTTATATCAGGTGTAATTTTTTTGTAGGAGCTGTTGTAGCGGGAGTAGTAGGGCTGACAATGCCTCGATATTGTCTGTTTGGGGACACTGTGAACACAGCATCCCGAATGGAATCCAACGGAGAACCGTTACGTATACACATATCACCGAGCTGCAAGCAGGCGCTTGATAAGATCGGTGGGTATGTCGTCGAACCGAGAGGCAGTATACCTATCAAGGGCAAGGGACAAGTAAGTAAATAAGATTTATTTAAAGTATTTTAATTTTCTTTCTTTTCTTTGAGTAATATTTTTTTGTTTAGTATATAAAGTACAAAGTAGTCGAATTGAATTGAATTTTTAATATGAACTATAGAATTACTAACCCTAGTCCTAATTAAATAATGTGATCTATCAACTTATCAGTATGGAACTATTTAAGTACTATTTACACAAATACTTAAGATAATAGCTTATTAGTCTTGATGTATTTGTGATTTTTTTTATGTACTACATATACAATTTCAAGTATATTTTTAAATCCCACTGTTTTATTTTTGTATTGTCTGTTACATTCATCCATAATAAGAGTGGTAATGAAAAATAAATTTCATTTTCAGTTACAAACATATTGGTTAGTCAGCGCTACAGAGAAAGCGATACAGAAAAGGCCAGTAGAAGGCGAGGAACGACCTCTGTTCTGTCGACCAAGGAGGAGTCCAAGACTGGCAGATTCGCGACATCCATCGGTTTCAGGTTAACATTTACATATTACATTATGTTTGGTATATAGTTAAGGTTTTGGCAGTTAAATACATAACAAGTATTCTGACTACTATAGATGTATTAATCTGAGTGATGTCTATATGTATAATACTTGTGATAAAAGTAAGTATTTATATATTATTTATATATAGTTCTATCTATAATAGCAATTGTATATGTCTGATTATGCATTGATTATGATATATGTCTATGGTCTATTGATTACATTCTAATGTCATAAATTTGTTAGAAGTAATTTTTTTCAGTTATCTTTCGCTGTTTAATACTGTCGGCTCACTAAGGTGGGGATGGAATTTTTCCTGAAGGTCATTTTTTTTTATAGTATATAGCATAGGTCGCAAGTTGACATGTGGACTGCGGATGATAAAAGCACATTGTTGGGGGGAAGAGGATTGTTAGTAATGAAATAGAAATAATCTTTATTCAAATAAACTCATTACAAGCACTTTTGAATAGTCATATTTTGATTCTACCACTCATTCGGAATGCAGATTCATCACAAGAAGAATGAGCAAGAAACTTGTGTGTTGCTCTTTTTAATAAATGGTTTTTTTTATATAAATAATTACAGTATAACAAGTAAGAGGCATGCGATAATCAACATAGAAATCGCTACGCACTCATTATTGGTGTAATTAGATGAATGTTGAAGATAGAATGAATGAAGATAGAATGTTGACCCCCACGCAGTTCCATGATAAATTCCTTGAGATTTTGTCACAATGGGCTGGCTAGCCAAAACTCCATGTTTATCTTATCATCCTCTCTGGTGACCCACTAGCGTAAACCGGCGGGTGCACCATTCCATCATCATTCATGAATAGTAATAAAAAGCACACTGTTCGGTTAGGAGGCGCCGGCGGGGGTAGTGTCGGCGGTGGCGTGATGCGGCAGCGGGTAGCCAGTGCCACCAGGTCGGCCAGCGGCTCGTCGGGCGCGAGAGGATCTCGCCTCTCGCTCGCCGCGCCTGCGTCTGCGTCCGCTGTTACTTCCGCTCCCGCTTCCGCTGTTGACGACGCCCTTACCACTCGTCGCGCGCGCTCCGACCACGCGTCACGTACCAGGTTCATCTTTCTTTTATTAATTGCAACTTGTTCGAAATCGTTAATGAGGTTTTTTAGTTTTAAATCACAGGTAGCTAATCAATGCTTTTCACAACTAGTGAAATTGCAGCTACATTTGCGTTCAACTAATCAGAGGAGATCTTATTTATGTATATTTGAAATTTGGAAGTGAATACTGACGTCGTGACCGTCGAGTAGCTCAAAAATATGTTCGTGATGCAGGAACGCGTTGAGCTCTATCGCGTCGTCGACGGCGGGCGAGGGCTCGGGCTCGGGTTCGGGTTCGGGCTCGGGCTCCGGCGCGGGCTCGGGGTGCGGGTCGGAGCGCGCGGGCGCGCTGCGCGGCGCGCAGTCGCTGGACGTGCTGGCGGCGCGCAGGGAGCCGCGCATCGCGCGCCACCACACCACGCGCTCGCTCGACGCCGACGTGCCCGTCTCCACCGTCTCCGGCGACCCTATCTTCAACGGCACCATCATCGGCATCGTCACCGACGACTCCCGCACCGAGGACAGCCCGCTGCTGCACGACTGCGGTCTCTACGGCAAACTCGACCGCCCAAAGCGGAAGGTGCACGACGCCAACTATATAGAGTTCTACAAGAAGTGGCGCTCGCTCGAGAACGTCGCCGACGGTAAGGCCGACGTGCGCAAGAACTCGCGGTTCACGATCCGCTCGTGGCTGCTCGGGTTCTTCGGCGGCGGCACTCGCAGCAGCAGCTCGTCGCTGCGCCGCGCGCCGCCGCTGCTGGACCGCGAGTCTGCGGTGTGACCGCCGCCGCCGGACCGCGAGTTTGCGGTGTGATCGTCGTATCTAGCTAGCGATGGCTCAGTGTGATCGCCGCCGCTGGTACGACCGCAACTACTGTACCGCATTGGTATAATATCGGTGTGACGTCTATAGTGCGTCGCTAGGCACAAATTAATCAAATTGAACTATCGATGCGAGAGGCTCTAAAAATTGTGCTTTATGGCCTAATCGACCAACTCCATATAAATGTATATTAGATTATGTGTATATGAAATGATGTTGTAAATATAATATGTGTAAGTAAAACGATGTTACCGTGAATTGTGAAATAAGAGTTTAATGTTATTAAATAATTTCTATTGAATATAGGTCTCTTAATAATACTGACATAGATCACATTAATGCTAAATCCATACCAAACGAATTAAACCACAGACATGGATATAAATACAATCAAACCCGTATGTCATTTATTGTCTATATAAGACGCTTTAGTGCCAGATTATTCAGGTTTAATTTTGTTTAAAGTATTTAAAGGAATGACAAGAACAACGTTATTGATAATATTATAGATTGTACCAAAAAATATTTACTTCTGTTATCGAGTTCTATCTATATCTGTGGTTCAGACGTTTAATTTCACGAGAGGAAGAGTCGCTCACTATAATTATTGTGGCAGTAATATCAAATAGAGAGCGTAAACTAGTTGAAACATATATAATTTACAGATCTACTAAATCATTGACTAGTGTGGGTCGCTAATTAAGTACAGGAATCCGTTCACGTGTCAGCGAGAAGGGGTATACCCGCTCCATCGCTTTCATCATAGGTGCAACCGTTGATGACGAGTTTGACGTCGGGTTCGGGGAGGTCCGCGGAGTCATGCTCGGGAACGGCGGGTGACGGGTACCGCGGGGGCGGCGACCGCGGCACGCAACTCTCTGCTTGCTCTATAATGGGACAAGACACGCTCGTGTATTCGTGCCGCAAGCTGGGCGCCTCCAGTAGGTCTCCGCGTTGTGCCGGAGTCAGACGACCCTCGCCGACCACCTGAAAATAAATAAACTATTTAAACAATAGTACAGTGATACAATTACACAAAAGTTATATAGAGCAATAGGTGCAAACTTAGTTGAGTTTGCGCCTATTGTCAATTTTATTTATCTGAACTGATGTATAGTAATATTTACATTCTCAAAAATGCTGGACATCCACACGATAATATAATAAAATAAAGTTATAGTACAAATAAATATGGTCGAGCGCAGTGATGGCTGGCACATCCATTATACTCGTGAACGAGTGCTGCTTGTAAGGACTGGTCTGCTCTTATCACTACAACTGATTTTATCTTATTGTGTATGTGTATTTGACCCTAATAAATTAGTGCTGGTTGGTAGTTTGTATTCACACGTTTCGACTTGTAAAATGTGAACTTATAAAAGAGCAACACACAAGTTTGCTCATTCTTCTTGTGATGAGACACGGCTTTCCGATTGAGCAGTAGATTAAAAAAAATTGTTATGACTATTCAAAAGTGCTTAAATTAAGTTTATTTGAATAAATGATTTTCTATTCTATTTGTTTTAGGGCAGTGTTGCGTAGGGCATCTTCAGCATGTCTATTAATGATGTTCGAATTTTACCTGCTAACTGAACATCGAAATTTACAATTTAATATAATATGGTCAGGATTACCTCCATAAGATATTCGTCACTTCTGTGGTGTAATACGCTGTCTGTGTGTGATTCTAGATGATTTCCTGAAGCGAATCGTAACTTCTTCGGAGATTCTAAACTACAGCATCTGAAGCAAAATTGTTCTTTGTTACGGATGATTTTTTCTTATGGATGATAATGAAATGGTGCACCCGCCTGCGCTAACGGTTTACGCTGCTGGCGGGGCACCAATGAAGGATGATGACTTGATGAGTATGAGGTCAGGGTCAGTTAGCCCCCCTCAAAGATGGTTTAAGGCAGTGAACTTTAGAGACATTCATTCTTTCATTCATAAATACCTCTGTCTAATCTGTTGACAAGCATCTTGCTTTGTAGACTGTTTCGGTAGTAAGTTCGGTAGTTATATAAGAGGCATAACATCTCAGCTTTTCGAAATGGCAACTTTTTCTCTCTTTAATCTTCTGTGCTAGAACAGAACTCGCGACCATCGGAAGTAAAGCGGTGTGCCAAGCCGCTAGATCAATGAGGTCGTAAATAAATGTGAAATAGATGTTTTAATTGACCTGTGTAATCCTCCAACGTGATTCTTCCAATTTTTACTCTTGAGTGAACTGCGCTGGCCGCGTCTCTCGGTGGGCGTGGGTTGTACATCTTCCTTCTGAGTGCGGCGCGCGGCTCGTGCTGCCGCCGCAGCTGGTTCCTCGCCTCGCAACCAGTATGTGATCTGATCGCGTTTCCCTTTCATTGACACTATACCACGCTCCTCAAGAACATATCCTCCCAGTTGATCAAGTAAAGTTTTACACGCCGCGCTACAATGGATTTTTAAAGCTGAAATTGAAAGAAATATAAGTATTTCCAAGATGCTTATATTTATATATAGACAGTTGAAACTTACGTGCTCCAGTAGATTCGAAGCGGCTGGCCGTATTTACAGTATCCCCAAAAAGACAGTATCTTGGCATTTTCAGACCTACAACTCCCGCGCACACTGGACCTAGGTAGAACGAATAATACTAATTACATGTACAGTTTGAAAACTATAAGACATATGATCGCAATGATAATAATAATAATGGCAAATCATTATTTTATGCCCAAGAGACCGAGTACCTATCTACTAACAAACCGCGAGTTTTTGTTAGTAATTGTGTGTAGTAGTGATTGGGGATTAAGCGTTCTATTGTTACCTGATATTTTAGCATGAGGCGGTGTCCAGGAGAATCTCATGGAGATCTCTACTGAAAAACCTCGTTATTAAGTCCTGAGAATTCGCCACGATGCCGCGATGGTCTAACTGATCTGACCTCACGTTATACCTGACCTGACCGCATGATGGATTGAATGCATCGAACAATACTATAACCATTCTTAAAAATATATATATGGGTAAGTATGTGGAGTGGTTGTCATTTTCAGCATTACTCGTGTAAATTTCACTAACAATCCTTTCTCGACGTATCTATGAGTTTGTTACCGGAGTGTATGCCGACGCGGAGCAGCAGGCGCTGGTCGGGGCGGTGTCGGACGCGGAAGGCGCGCGTGGCGGCGAGCAGCGCCAGCGCCATGGACGCCACCTCGCCCGCGTGCACTATCCCGTTGCGGATTGGCAATCCTGACACCTGCACATGTCGCACTATTAGGGTCGCCAGCTCGCCAAAACTAAGTCTGTGCTTATGCTTGTAATATTTTTATCCAGACTCGACACCCTTCTATTATAATGAAATATAATAATAATATACTAGTATAATGAAATAGAAATAAAATCTCAGTACTTTATTATTAATGTCAAATATAAATTCTAGATAAATATTTATCAGTATTTTTAAATTCTAATGAAATGCTAAATGGTACTAAAGAAGCCGGCAGAGTATCTGAGCATGTCTACATTTAAAATCGAAAGTATACTTACGACCATGTAAGCGTCGCCAATAGTTTCCACTTTATATACATCAAAGTTTTCCAGAATAGAATCAAAGCATGTATATAGATCATTTAAAAAGTCCACAACCTGCAATGAAAGTAGGTATAGTATATAGATAAAATTATAATATAATACTTTAAACAGGAAATTATGTCTAACAGAATGATATAACGACGGCCTTGGTGGTCTAACGTTTTAGCACAGCCCTTTACTTCCATGTAATGTCCATGAGTTCGATTTCTCGCGCGGCACAAACAGTGTGACAAATTGTGTCAGTCTGGGTATTTTCTATATATTTGTATGTAAAAAAAAGTATGTATGTATTAAAAAAGGGATCTATGTATTTATATCAATAGTCCCCATACCATATCTCAAGCACTGCTTAACTTAAGACTAGATGGCGCTGTGTGAATTGTCCATAAATATTATTACTTTAATAATATATGTACTACTTTTTTATGTTATATTAAGCACAGATCCCTATAATGATCTGTAGAGCATATCTATATCATTAAGATATATGTAAGAGTTATACTTCTAGGAAAAATTGCTGTATGTATAACTTAAAATAAATAGTAAGTCGAACCTGAAGCGGAGTGCTTTCCGCTGACATGGCTGTGAATCCTACGATATCGCTGAAGTAAATAGTTACGGAATCGTAACTCTCGGGCATCACTCGTCGCCCTCGTTTAAGCTGTTCTGCTACTGGTGCTGGCAACATTTCTTCTAATAATGCCTCTGTAAAAGATGTCAAATATTGGCGTACACATTCATCCAGTGGATTTTAAGAGGGTATACTTTGGAATATGTAACCTCAATGGTTGCGTTGTAGGTTTTTATTAATATGACGTTCATCATCACTGTACTTTTTGAATTACACTTTTACTAATGTTTACCAATTCTTGTTATTTTCCTTAAAATATTTTTCTCTAAAAATACTTTAATCTAATTATTAAAGATAACGTGAAATGAACATTCTAGTTAGATATCTTATTTAATAATTGTCAATTGACATTTGACATACATTATGCAACGATTTATTAATAGATACAATATTTTACATATGGACTAGTGGACCCGGCAGACGTCATCCTACCTGGTGAAGCAACGTCACCTATTGGGTCCAAATGTGGTTTAAAATCATCCAGGAACCAGTTAGAATACACACATAAAATTTTATCCAAAGCGGTCTAGTCGTCTAGGACGAGTTAGGTGAGATTATAATAATTAATTTAAATAATTTCTAAATCGGAGACCTTACTAATTATTGGATTTAGTTTGTCTAACTCACCAGTCTTTTTTTTCTCCTCCTGCAACTGGTCTGTCCGTTCGTCAACAAGTGCTTCCAGATTATTTGCGTATTTTTCCATCATAGCTATCATATTGTCAAATATATTAGCCTTCCTGAAAAAAATACATATTCATAAGTATGAGTATTTCCGACTTTAATATTTCCACCATAAGAACCATATTACTTCTTGAGGAAAGTTTATGGATAAATACTATTACCTACTGCTTTTAGTCATGGCATATAACCTTGCATATCATTCTGGCAATACCAAAAAGTTACTAATATTTAAGTATAAAACTTAAAAATTAGTAGATATAGAAGTAGCCAAGTATTGTTATTTATATAATAATAAGATCTTAATACATACATTCCTTTTCGTAGAGGTCGAAGCCTAGTGCGAATGGCTTTAAAGTCAGGCCGAGTATTAGGATCCTCGGCCCAACAATCACTGCAACATTCACGCACACAATCAAACCGTCCCGACAGTGGCTCCAATGTCGGCCTGAAATATTAGTGTGTGTCCAATTATTATTTCCTGTGATATTGGTATTTGTGAATACGTATAAATGATATGCGTGCTGAAACTACGAAAAAACGACTTCAATTGTTAAATTTTTTTTAATTAATATGTAATATTTCTCATAGGTAAATGCTTGAACAACTTGATTATAAAGCATACAAACAATATCTACTGTCAATATTTGAGTATTTTCCTTAATTACCCTAAGATCACATTACCAGATCCGGACTTGATGATAGTGGGTCCAGTTCGAGAGATATCCTACATAACAAATAAATAATTTTGAAAATAGGTTTACAATTGACAAAGATACCAACCTTATCTATAATATACTCATTACTTTTAAAACCAACCCCTTCAAAGATAAATATTTAAATCAGGATACAATATTTGAGTTACCTATATGAAATCCTAATATTATTCAAATGAGTGTAATGTATAATGAATATGATTTTACAATTTGTAATGCAACCTAAAGGATGACACGTACCTACCTGTAAGGTGCTTGGTCGGGAACAGCTATCCGTCTTAACAGCGTGGGTGTGGGTAGGGGGTCCGGACCAAATGGGCCCCTTCTCGTATGCAGCTCATACAGGACCAGCGCAAAAGCGTACACATCCGCAGCCGGAGAACCGTCCTGATGCTCTTCGGACATTGGGTAGACATCTTTGCCCCAGCCCGCCGAGCGGAGCAGCTCCGGCGATAAGTACATTAAATCTGGATATAAAATAGTTAATAGCTTAATTAATTACACCGATTATACCGCCTATACTGATAGGTAACTTAGAATTAGTCTGTTCTTTTAAAATCTCTAAATCTTATAAAAAAATCCATTAGAACTTAACCAAATATATAGATAATAATGGTATTTAGTTAATTCAGTGACCGTATAAAATGACATCAAATCGCTAGTGTATAAAGCAAGAATATAAAATGGTGCTATACTGCGCAATCCACTATCATTGGATCAGAAAACCTGATGAAGAAAGACTGGGCCGAATAACAAAGGATATTAAATATATATCTACTAGTAATTTAAATATACAACACTATAGTGTTAAAATGTTTGTTAGTTTTATAGATAAAGTTGTTACATTAGAACAATGTTAGTAGTTTATGAATATCAAACAAGTTCTGAACTTTGAACTGAATAGTTCTTTGTATTTGTTTAAATAAGCGTTAAACAAAACTTGTTTATAGCTGAAACTTACTTTCTATATGAGATCGCAAACTATTGGGTTCAGAGGGTGGAAGTTCTCCTCTCCTGAATTCTCTAAGTCCGAAGTCGGCTAGTTTGACCACCCATCGCGCGTCCACTAGACAGTTGGACGGTCGTAGTGCCCCGTGGAATTGAAGTGGTGACTCGTGGATGAATATCATACCCTAGAACATTGGCACTACATACTTTCAGTTAATCGATAATACGTGCTGAAATCTTTCATAATATTCATGTAAGGACATGTACATGACAGTATGATATCTCCTGTATAGGACTCTTTCGGCACTTATGCATGAAAATTGTTATCACTATTCATACCGTCTGTGTCATTAATTCTAATGACAGTAACTAGTCCAAAATTGAAATATTCTCTTTTACTAGAGCTGAGATACAATGAATGAAAAGATTGAAGACTACTAAACAGGAAGATATTTTTTTAGTGGATCATTCTTCTTCTTCGGGCTGTGCCTGCATTATGACCCTGTACTGCCAGACTTAGTCAGGCGGTAGCAGGTAAGCTTAATGTAAGGTAAGGGCAAGGCAGGTACATAGTAACTTACCCTGATAATGTCACCAACGAGGGAGGCAAGAAACATATTATCTAGTTTGATATCTTCATTCTCCAGAATATCCTGGAAAGATACACGTTACTAATTATTTTTGTTTTCTATATATATGTAACATATTTATAAGTATGCCTATTCATCATCATTCTTATTTAATATACTAAATACTGGCTATGCATGGGGATTCGCCCGTATGATTTAGTTATTAAGCGTATCTCTAAGGTTAATGTATAAATGTTGATGAAATAATATTTGAAAGCGTATGAATATTTCCGTATATTGCCTATCCTATAAATTCAAAGTTATAGACAGTCCATTTTAATAATAGTATTACACAATGAAATAAGTAGGCAATTAATGATGCTACTGTGTACTTTCTGTAATCCGATCTAGACATCGATATCTACGTAGAGTAGACACACATACTTAAGATAGTTGTAGTAGATGGTGAGCACACAATAACTCGTTAAAAATGTACCACGCTCGCTATATAATTGTATATTATCTTCAGTTTATTAAGATACACAAATTATCCAAAACAGAGAATATGGTTAATAAGGGCCCATTATATACCTACTTATTCTAAACTACGTAAAAGATATTGATACCCTTTATGTTTTAGTTTTTGGAGACTATCCATATTTGGATATCATCATCATAATCCTTATTAAAACTTCGAAAGGATAAAGTCTAAAAATAATTATTTGGCGACTACACACTAGACACTATTTAGAGAATTTCTTCAGGAAATTCTATGTATACCCATAGGTACATATAATTTCCGGAAGAAATTACTACTATTACATGAAAATGCATGTATTAGATCTCTAAATAGTAGATATATCATCTCTGTCTCATACACTTATGACAATATACTGAAACACCCGTGCGAAGTAAGGGCGGGTCGCTAGCCTGCTTATAAATCAACTGCTACGACTACACAGTAGGCGGTGCTACATCATTCTCTTTGTGTCTATAGAGATTTTATGTACCGGAAAATATTCATGATGTTCATGTTCACAATCGATACTTAGAAAATAATATCATTTTCCATCGCATGCATCGCCGTTTGTGAAATTTGAAGCTGCCTCTCCCCTTATGCATAATTATAATAAAACCTCCAACAAACCCAGATGTAAATATTATATTCGTATTTATTTTAAATTCAAACAATAATTTAATAGATAAACTAGTACATAATAGTCGTGTGTTTTATAAACTAAAATATTCTTAAAGAAATAATAAACATTTTTGTAATCGTTAAACTATTTTAAAATACACTTATATGATTTATAAAATAAAGTTTAATTATAGAAAGGTACATTTTCAATAAATAATATTGTTGTATTTTCATAAATATGAAAAATCCCTCTAGTAATTATGTCAAAGCCAACGCTGGTTGCTATTTATAAGTAAAGGGGTTAAAATATTACCTTAAGACTGCCCCTAGTACAGTATTCGGAGAGAGCGCATACGTTGGGTGGTTCAATGCACGCGCCCACAAAGCCGTTCACATTGTCATGTTGTAGATCTCTCATCTGTGAAATATGACATAAAATTATAGCGAAATTAGGTCACCTAACGTAAGTAGAGCAATTATGAACGTATACTATAGAACGTATAAAGCGAGAGAGCGCCCTTTGTTATGAGCGCGTTGCACCGATTTAAGAAATTTCTCTATCATAAAGATGCATTATTAAAGTGATGTACGGTATACATTGTGTTACAAAAATACAAAATTCACAAACGTATGAACACTGGGATGATGTTGGGACAGGCTATTATTAAACTATAAAATACAGACTTTTAACAGACTATGGAATTCACAACACTACTCCGTGAACTTCATTAACGATTATCGATAATTTATTATGTATGTTATTAATATTAAAACAAATGTGTGTGTCTTTCACGCAAAAACTACTGAACGGATTTTGATGAAAGTTTACAGGAATATAGCTTATACATCAGAATAATATAAAGGCTATAAATTTCATGCGGGTGAAACCGCGGGCACAGGTAGTATATATACCCATGTAAAAGAAACATAAGAACATTCTGTATGAAAATATCACTCCGTAGTATACGTACGAGTACCTATGCAAAGGCAAAGTAAATGACATATCACGGACTTTGTCCCTTTGTACCCCGACTATATTATTAGGGACTCGATTAAATGAAATAGAAATTTCACCATGAAGCGAGATCGTGGGAATCGTGTTTGTTTTAATAGACAATCTTTCATCTTCAAAGAGTCCGTCAAAATTATAATAAAGTTAAGTAAGCTTTTGAATTGATGATTAATGAAGTGCCTTGACAATACACGGCGAAAGGAGTTCCAAATTTAATTTAATTTACGGTATTTATTAAATTTAAATATATAAATTTATATTTAATAAATACCGAAATTCTATCAACAGTATGTACCTATATACCAACAATTTAAATGTTTATACCTATAAGCAATGACATTTTATGAAACTAATAGCTTGCAATTGTTTAGCTATTTGTACAGATAACTAAATAATAGATAGCCGCTATGTATTATCTGTAGATACCTACAACTTAAATGGTTTTAGAGAAAGTAATTTTCTCGTCTAAAGAAAGGGGTATAGAGTTGCTTGCTTTGTTCGAACTCGCGTAGGTGTATGTTCTTCTGCAGCTGAACAAATTAACGATGTTTTTGCAGTCGGTAACAATATCTCCTATCCTAGCTTCACTGTGTTTTTCCCATCCGGTAATTGGTACCACATATTGAAAGTTTATACGCAACTTATTTAATGTCATTAAGGTTAGCTTCAATAACGTTTAAAGTATACTTGAGAATATATAAAATTTTATTCTTCTTTAAAATATTTAACATTATTTTATTGAAAAAATGTTTTACTTCGGATTTCAATAGATTTTGAGTAAGTAATGTTTAATTGTAGATAATATATTTACTTGAATTTCAATCTTTATTTTACTGTACAAATATCATTCATCAAATAATAAAGTATAAGTATGAATGAAATAAAAAGAAACTAAAATAAACATACCCTCATAAATAAAATAATAACTATTCTAGATGTAGGGTAGTTAGAAACATTATGATAAGTACACATTTTGCTGCTCCTTGCCACGTTAGATTCATGTACACCTTATACATTAATCTAATCTGGCAAGGAGTGAGCTAAACGTGTTTCCTCTACCAGTCAGTCAGTCATAAATATAAATTAACAAACAGTTTCTGTTACTTTTTGGTTTCGACCTAATCACGTTATTTCTTTTATTTTTTTCGACCAGTTCTCATCCACCACGACTGTCTCAAATTAATAAAAAAAAAATATTGCAAATAAGTAGAACAGTAGTGCGTCTCCAATGAATAACAATAAAAACATCGTCAATTATCAAATTTACAGTTCTCCTTGTACGGACGAATAGATAAAGCTATTTTGTATTCAATCCGGTCCGTCCGTACATAACTAAATAACCTAAATATATGTAATCAGAAATCTAAAGACAGCTCTCAAAGTAATCTTTGAAAGACGCTCGGAATCACAAAATTAACTTGTGTTTTTTGCTGATTGTGTGGATTGTGTAGAGCTGAGTTAGGGATAAAAAGAGCAATGTAATCTTGTTATTTGTTTTTATTTTTACCTGCGGCATAGTAAAGCTGAATGAATGGGAGGCATTTATCTCCGCTAGTTCCTTCGTCATAAGCGAAGTTCTGAAATATTTGTTGACTATTTGCTACGGTGGTAGTATATGAGATATAATTCGTATAGATCCTATAGGTGTACTCATAATATTAATATATTTATTTGTTATGTACTTTCTTCTATTTATGTATATACTATGGTAATTTTATTTTTTGTGTATATACGAATATTTGTAGTAGATAAATCAATTCAAAAAGCATAATTCGTAGCTGTAGATTTAGAAAAAATATTATTTAGATTATTAATTCTAAAAAAACATATAGCTTATTATTGAAATACACATATATATAGCAAATAGTCAACAAATATTCCAGAACCTCGCTTATGACGAAGGAACTAGCGGAGATAAATGATAAATATATATTATATAGTTTACTACACATTTTTAATATAGTACCTGGATCTAATGGTAAATAGAACATACTCAACGGGCAACCTAGGCAACTCAGAAAACTATGGTAATAATCAAAGTTATCATTTTGACAGAGTTTATAAAGATTTACTACATGTACATATTATGTTACAATAAATCTATTGTACATTTTACAGCAAATCGTATTTGCATAAGAACGTTTCATATTGTAGAATACGATATTCTTTTCTCACGTTACACTGCCAACTACAGAACATCGTTCAACGATCCCTAATATCACTTGATAAATTGAACTATGGAACGATGGGTATCGTGCCATGTCCCCTTTATTGCAAACTTTGCAAGTAAATGTTACAAAATCTACTATTCTATCAAATACGTATCTATATTCATACATGGGGATATTTTATATCCTGTGTTATGTTATGACATATATGTATTATGTTTTAAATTTATTAACTAGTTTGTGTGGGTAATTTTAGACTTTATTTCATAAAAATATAATCGATTATTTTTTCTTAACATGAATTGGATGACGAGCTTCATATCGTGATACATTAATTAAAAATAACTATAGTCGGTACTATCTTACATTTAAAAAAAGAGAATTGCGACCAGCCGACCAGCCGGGCCAGCAAATTGAATTTGTGGTCATTCTACAATACACTGTGTATTGGACAATGACCACAATTTCAGCATTAGGCATACTATAGATGAATAGAGTCTCTTACTAAGTTACGAAGTTTAGGTATAGTAGATAATCCTATTGCTTATGAACAGTACACAATGAATGAAATTATGAAAATATATTACATTACTCACAATTTTAAGCTCCTTTTTTATTTCCCTGTTGATATCGATGTGATGTCTTCGGACGCGTTTCACGGCGAGTAATCGTCCACGGTAAAAAGCCACTTCCGTAAAGATGGCGGAATATCTGAAATCCAGGTCCGGGTTGGAGCTGAGTGACACTTGACTGGAGCGGACTCCTCCTGTACTCCCACCTGCGGCATTCTTCTCCGACGATCCCACGGCATTACTTGAAGTATTCATATTGGCGCCTGTACTGCTATCTTGCTGGAAGAAATCATTTCTGACCAATTTGTTTCATAAAAATATGACATGGTAAATAGAAACATTTTTTCAGATAGTACTAAAATGCATGTAAAATGTACTAGTAATACTTTGTACACCCATCTCTTAGTTGCATATTTGGGTATGTAATACTGTTTTGGAACAGTTTTACATTCTGTTAATTTATTGTAATTAATCTAGAAAAACTATTTTTTTACTAACATAACAGTAGGGAAAAGGAAAAAGATTTGAAAGGGTATATTCATTCTTCAGTAACTCGTCATAAAAAAGTGCATCTAATGATAAAAGTAAATAGTAAGTATATCTACTTACTATTTGTGGCTGTTATCGTTACACTACCCTACTTTGTAAAATATTATATATTTTTAGTTGGAACTAATAATAATAATTCTTTTATTGGAATAAAAGAATTATTATTATTATTATTGTACCTACATCTATTTTAAGTCGTCTTCGTACTTGTAATTCAATTCTTAGTAGTTAAGTTCACTGTAATAACTTATCTATATTTTAATGGCTAAGATGAGTATCATGAATGCAATATTAATGTTTAATACAGCTAATGTGTTAAGTAATAACTAAGCGATTAATCAGTATTCTTTAAGTCCCCAACAACATTCTTAAATACTTCTAAAAGTTTGAATAACTTATAAAAACTTTAGTCTAATTGTACCTTTAGAAAATATGACTGTTACCAAATATAGTTTCTACATAAACGTGATCTTATTTAACTAATAATATCAATTACAAAGTCAGTTTACCTACTCAGTTTGTTGGTAGGTTGCTCATCTTCCGGCAAGTGAAGGTCCCGGAAGTCTATCTTCCATAGAAGCGAGTCTAGCTCTTGTTCATATCGCCAGCCGCGGTACAGCGCCAACGCTGCTAGAGCTAGAAGTGCCAATGTAGCGCCTGATGCTCCTAATGCCCAAGCACCTATGTGACCTTATGGAGACACAATAATATCATATAAAGTATGGGAAGATATAATTATATTTTTTGGTATACAATACGTATGTATTACATTTAAACTATATAAAAAAATATAGATATCGTGGCTTAGTTTACTACCTTAAATTAGAACCAAGAGGTTGTGAGATCGAATGTACTCGATATCAAAGAATGATTAAGTCAATTTCTATTTTTCATTCACGCTACAATGAAGAAATCGCTGATATAAAACAAAAAAGCCTGAGAGACGGCAGTTGCAAGTTTACTCAGCAAAATGCAATGTCAAATGTCACCTTAATATCGACAGTTGAGAATATGTATATCTGACTACCCTATGTGGAAAAATATCCGTGGCCATATATTTTATTCGAATATAGATCATAATATCTGTATTTTGGTTTGATATTGTCTATTATAAATTTTTTACAAATTTTAAGGCAAAATAAGTTTATGAATTTATTTATGGGTGCGGTAATGGATAATCTCAGAAGATTACCAATAGATTTCTATGGCTTTATGGTATCGTTATTACAAAAGTAATACCGGCATCGAATATAAACAGAAGCATTATATTTTTATGGTTATAGAATTCATTTTTAGACTAAAAATACTGAGTGTAAAATAATCTTCACTATCTATATTTCTCTGTTTGTTATTTTTACATTTTTAAAAGAACTAACTACACTACTTTTTAAAATAATAATAAATAATAATATTCCAACTCTTTCCAGGTAGTACTACTGTACGGCAATATTTATTAGTGTATAAATTATATGACTTAATATATTAATAAGAAATTATATGAGAAATAGATAACTATGTATAGTCTATTCCACTAATAGTAACTAGACTTCGTTTCGAGATGTTATAACTTTATTTCGCTGCAAAAAGACTCATCACTACAGATTTAACGAAAATATCGGTAATGACAGTCGAGTACTACCTATGTCACTAATACAGATACAATCGCTTCTTCTAAAAGTCAGTTGAAGAGCTTATAAAATTAAACGTTACCTCTACACAGCTAAAGTAGAGAGAATTTAATAAGAAAATGGAAAGTTACACAAAGCTCTACCACAGATGCAGTTTACTAATTACTAAGCTCTACAGGATTTGTTTTATCTATATGAGGTCAAAATAATGTGAGAATGTGTTGTTAATTAAATGACTTGTAAGCAGATTTGTGATGATACGGTAAGGTGAAGTTTAGTCGTCGATTAGGATGGAATCGTGTACTCTTGTACGTGAGGATAACGAAAATGTGACGATATAATAAGTCGGTTACGCGAAATATTCTGAATTGACCTCAATAGTTATCAGATCATACTGCTAGGTCGTTCTGACCATTTTTAATAATTAATAAGTATCAAAACAAGGAGTTATTAAGTACACCAGCTTGTTCAGAAATGTATTGGGGATAATAACTGTACATCAGAAATAGGCACCTAACGTTAAATTGGGCATATAGAAAAGTACCTAACACTGGGCAAAACACTTGATCTTTTCATGATTATGAGTTGTTTACGTTCCTTTGAGTAACGGTATTTCTCATATACTCATACTTCAAAAGCCGTAGATTGCATGTTTATAAATACAGTATAGGTTTATCCCATGTATCGAATCATCAAATCTTAAAATGTTACCTACATTCCTGCTACCGTTTTGCGAATAGGACACGATAATAACAATGTTGTTCATAACAGATTTAGTACCTTATTAAAAATGATTACAATACATTAGTAAAACGGTATACAAATACCGTTAAAATAATAATTAACTACATATAATCTTAATATACCTACGTAGATAACTAATTATTAATGTTTATGTTTATGCTTTTAGTCAAAGTGTAAAATGTTTGTTAAATACTGATATAATTTGTTCACTATTTTTACTTAATAATGATAAATAAAATTAAAAAGGTTATTTATTTTTATTTTTAAATATTGTATGTATGTAGTATTGCAATTGCATCACATTTTACAGATATGGCACTATATTAATAATATGTTACGTTGTTAGTCAAAACAGATACACGATCGCAAGGCCCAAAAGCGCCGCAAAATATAGAAAATAGAGTCCAACATACATACATTACATGATATCATTTTTAAATACTTACAATAGTTTTAATTACACCGGGTTAATTTATAACATCAAAATTCATATTTTGTAATATTCGTCCTTACAGAACACTTTCTTTTAATATACTAGATTTTGTGACAAGGAAGGTCGTTAATAGTTAATAGTCTCTACAAAGTAAACCAAGGAGTCTGGGGTTTGAAATTAAGTATAAAAAGATCATCATCTGAAGTAGCTAGAACGATTTACAGGAACTAACTAAGAATATAGTTCTTTTTTTTTTCAAGAATTCTTCACCTCGCTATTACTAATTATCACGGCTCTCGGTTTGATAATCTAAGATGATATGTATATAAGTAAATAGTATGAAGCTAGGCAGTAGATATAGCACCGCTTTAAATGCTAAGATCGTGTTAGACTAATAAATGTCCATGTCATGTATATTCACTTCTCTTTTCTACAAAAGAATGTTCGGCACTTTTTAACTCGACAATAGTAGAGTTTGGTGTCGAAGACATTAAACGTTTGTATTCAATTTTATATAGTTAAAAGGATTCTCGACGACGAATGATATAAAGTGGGTAGAGACAAGGCGAAGCATTAAATTGGAATAACTGGCGTGGAACAAAGCCATACACTCGGGAAATCCACCATTTTCAAAGTGTAATAGAATAACAAGAGTGCTATCCCCCTATATAGTGAGTCGAGTAAATCACTGACTTGCTATATCTTTATGTACATGTATACAGTACGTACTTACAATAAATTGTTTGTAGTATGTTCTCTTTAATAGTTTTGTGCTTTACCTAATAATCTGATATGCATAATAGAATGATCAGAGTATATAATGATTTTTAACGTCAAGTACGTAATTATCAGGGAAAAGGGGACTGTTAGTAATGTGGATTAATAACCCCATTGCTTGCACCATGTCACATTGACCCTCAAGCAGTACCTCCTGGAAACCATCATGTTAAATTCTTCGTGAATTTGCCACGTTGAGTAACAGACCTGACCTCTTGCTCATCCTATCATCATCCACTGTAACCCCGCCAACGTAACATAACGTTAGCGTAGGCGACAGCACCATTCCATTTTCATTTCTTAAAAAAAACTTCAATTGTCAAACACAAATATTCTAATAGTTTTTTTGTCAATACGAATATTTTAAAGTACCTATATATTATTAAATTTATAAATTATGTACCAGAAATTAAGCAATAAAAACTAAACTGGTAATTGATCATACTTGTAAACAAATATAAATTTATGTGTATAGAGACTATGACGTTATTGATTATATTCTCCCCTTAAAAGGTTCTACTCCTCCACGATAAGTGTTATTTTGTAATAAATTGTACCCCCATTTTTCAGTGGCAGTAAAACTTATAAGTTTTATCTACAGAATTCACTCAAGCAACGATGTGTATGTAGTACCTACTACTCAGATTTATTATATAGTAGAGCAATTTATGATTCTAAAGCTTTTCTCGTGTTGGCATTATGGACAACTATTCTTTATTATACATAGATATACACTCGTACATGCACAAGTGCTACTTGTATAGCACCGGAGTCATTGTAATTGTAGATCATATAAATGTAATAATTGTTAGTAATGAGGACTAGTGGCTCCATTATTTGCAACGCATTAAGTTAGGACGACCTCCACACGGTTCCTCCAGAAACCACAGTAATTAATTCCTAGCCAATTAAAACGGGCTAACTAATCTGCCGTTAGCCCAGTCGGATGCTCTATTTCATTTTCATTAATTTAATATATATATAATTATAATCTCGTAATTTAATAATATTTTTTTATTTAATCTAGTAATTTAACAGAAATTTGTACTTCGGGGATTGGAAATAGTAATTACGTGGTTTATCTGGTAAAAAAGGTACTGCTTATTTCGATAATATCGTGTATACAATACAAGATATTATCGAAATAAGCAGTACATATAATACATTGTACCTAATGTAGAAAATAAGTAAAAACCATAGAACCTGCTTTAAAGTTTAAACAGTATGAAACATTAAAACTTTTTTAGTTTTAGTGTACGGTGGGCTTAAAAACTTTAATACAAAGTCAATTCTTCATAAAAATCTATTTGAAGTGTTTCAGTTTCAGCATCTATATTTATACTGAAATTGTGAACACACTTGAGTGATATATGTAGTGTAATGCAGGCTACACTTGAGTTGTATACATAGTGTAATGCAGGCTATACACTTCAGTGGTATATGTAGTGTAATGCAGGCTATGTAGTGCTGTAAGTGGTATTAGCGTGTTATGTCGGCGGGTGCGGACTGCGGACGCAGCGGGTGTCGCGTGCGGCCGATGGCTGGCTGCTGCGCATTGCTTGTCGCCGGTCCCGTTACGACACTTTTACGACCCACCCCACTTACTGTCGCGTACAAACCTTGCGCTTAATGCCGCCTCGAGCACTAACACAACATATTAGTTTTTTAGATCGCCAGTAAACAGAATGTGTCAGTCCGTTGTATCGACCGCCTTTAATGGAACATTTCGACACACTCGCCGTTTCTATTATCTAAGATAGATTTGAAATAAAATAAATCTATTTAAATAATAAAATGAAGATTTTAATTTTAATTTATTTTATCGAAAAGTATTTTATTTACGTTGAAAATTGTTCAACTAAAACGAGCTGCTTATCAATTAGGTCCACTTATTTTCTGTGAGCGTATATTATACTCTATATTCGGTAAAATTAAATGTGTCAGACCATTTTAAAAATTGTTAGCATTGACAGTATTTACTTGTGAAACAAAATGTGTATGAAATAGTTGTAAAATATATAGTTTAACAATACAAATCAAATATTATTAAATTTTAAATACATAAATAACTACAAATGGTAATCTGTACAATTGTACTCACATAAAAAGCATAAATAAATTCAATACATTTTCTAAATAAGAAATCGATAACGTATTAAAAGAAACATTTCACCACTTCATACCACTCATCCAGCTCATGTGTGCATCACTAATTGCAAGAGATATACAACTGTATACAAAATTTCACAGCGCCATTAAAAAAGTAATTATAGTGTTAAGCCACGGTCGTATATGCAAAGCGGAATTTAATTAAAATATTTTACTTACTGACGCATTTTTCCCCCCGGAAGCCACACGGTGGCTCAGAGAGGGGAACCTGCCCACCAGGCCATTTCAATTCCCGTAACAGTCTCACCTCCTACATAATCACATAATATTAGTAGTGATTACATTGAAAACATATAAATGAATTTAATATTGAAATCATTTTAAGATGTATTAAATATTGTAGGTAACTTAAAAACGAACGGTAGACAAATATTTTAATACATCATTTAAATTTTTATAAAAATATTTGAAGTTTTGTGTAAAGTTAATTACTGAAAAAATAACGAAGGTTAACAAAAAGAGTCGTTTTAGCCTTTGTAGCACGCAGTGCTCTTGGTTCTCATATAAATTGAGTTACTCATGTTAAGTATCTTGTTCTGAATCAATGTAATATATGTATGTATATCCTTATATATGTATACAGCGAAAGCTAAGATAAAATC
Source organism: Achroia grisella (assembly GCF_030625045.1). NCBI lineage: Eukaryota > Metazoa > Arthropoda > Insecta > Lepidoptera > Pyralidae > Achroia > Achroia grisella. The sequence goes on from NW_026712938.1 coordinate 1,906,765, forward strand.
AGTGTGGAAGCAAATTATTTCTGTGCATTTATATGTGAAAAAACTAGCATTTTTTATGATACCTACCTTTATTAATAATTAGAATAAGTGCCAGTTTTTATTAATTACGCAAGTATAATCGAGATAAAATTATATTGAAAATTGTTTCAAATGCTGGGGTTAAAGGATTTGCATCTATTATATCTCAGCTAGTCTTTTATCTATAACCTACAATATATACTATACCTACAGGATTTTATCATCCTAACTAGTAACGTAAGAAATTTTAAAATTCAATATGATATTTGGCACATGAGTATATCTCACACGCCAACTTGTGACGTAAACTCTCTGGCTACAGTTATAGGGACACAATATATTCGGGCCACGTCCAGATTTGCTATGCAAACGCGTATCGCCTGTTTAATTCCATATATACATTTGCATTTCGTAAGCATTTTGTAAATAGAATTACATGTCATGTTATAAAATCGCCAACAAATAGTGCACACGTGAATCGAAACGAATAAATCTGTTATGTAAAGTGCATTCTAGATTTTTAAATTATTTAATTAAAAAGAGTAAACAGATTGTTTTTTGTTTAGACTGAAAACATTGGCTTACGTAAGTATGTGGCAATTGTTAGAAAGCACTAAGATATCTTGTAACTATGTGCTGTCCGTTGTACCTACTACTCATGCCTTGCCATTCCGGCGGATTATGATATCATGCCTCAATAAAAATTAAGCTGCTTGGCAGCTGAAATAGGTGAGGCAGAGATACTCAAACAGACATTGTTTTACAAAGTCTACCTCGGTAAATCTCTAAATAACAACGGTTAAGATTACGTTTCAAATTTCATAAATTTGATAAGTAAATTAAAAAATCGCAATTTGTAAATATGGAATCTTGACCAACTCACGGGAGCAGATTTGTGCAGTACAGCAACTGGATAGAGCCCAGGAGGTTTTGTTGGATCAAATGACAGCAAAGTGTAGTTTCCTTCTGCGTCTCCAGATTCATCCATATGCACCCAATACCTAAACAATTTTCTATAATTACATACACAAGCCAATAGATGAAAATAGAATACACCGCTTCCAAAAACAACCTTTAGGAGTATACGAGATCTAGTATGATTACGTGGCAGAAAAATGTATTTCTTACAGAAAATTGTATTAATAATCATATTCTGTGAGTATTATTATTATTGAAGACTTTTATTTTCAATCAAATTTAATCGGTGAAAAGAATAAAGAGATACAAAGATTCGATAAGTAAGTGATAGGTACCCCATAACACTGTGATAAGTGGTGTTCCTCATATGAGCAGCAATGGCCCGACCGTCGCGTGGGTCTTCACCTTTGCTCAGAACTGAGGCTAGCGCTCGTGCATATACCCACACAGCGTCATGGAGCCACGCTGCCTCTACTGGAATCTGAATTATTAATATAAATGATTAACAAGATTGCCCGAAGTCTGAGCTAAATAAACATCCGGATCCGCCGGATAATATTTCAAGACAATTCACAAAGTGCCATCTAGACCCAAGATAAGCTAGCTAAAGCTTGTATTATAGGTACTAGATAACTGATGCAAATATGAAACAAATATACACATATATTTCGTAAATACATATAAGTATATTATACATACAAAATACCCAGATACATAGAAAGTGCCTAGGAGTGGCATCAATGGTGATATTCGACTCTGAAGGCTGAATTTATTGCTGAATCAAGGCAGAATATCAAAGAAGTCTCCACATAAGTGAATCGTATAAACTTCTACGTACATCATCATTAATTATAAAAATCCAGTTGTTTTAATTAAATTATTTTTCTGACATGTGTGTTTGTATATTACGTATGTACTTTACTTACCACTTTCCCAGCCCCAAACACAAGTAATGGATTCGTAAAATTAAATGGTGGCATTTGCAATCTTTTGTTTACTTCTATGGCAAATGCTGGGTAAGAAGGAGAAGGGGATGGGGCCACTGCCAGATATGAGCGAAATGCTCTGATAGCTCTCAGTGAAGGTGTTTTACGGAGAGGACCAGCTAAGTACCGGACTGCTTCTTCAGATTCATATTTCTCTACGTCCACGCCGATTGCTGCATATTCCCCTGTGGATATCCTAATTGCTATAATACTTACTATAATCATTTTTAGAATAGTAGCCTTAAATATACATATATGTAGTGTATTTAGAGAGACAGTAATTTATATGAAAACTTATTATGCTATATATCTCAGTTGTATTTGAGACTTATTCTCTAAAACAACTTAGATATGTAAAATATATAGTCTTACTAATATTATAAACGCGTAAGTTTGTGATTCTGGATGGATGAATGTTTGGTACTCTTCCACGCAAAAACTAGTGAACGGATTTCGTTGAACCTTTACAGTAAATATAGCTTATACAATAGAATAATATACATATGCTATAATTTAAAGAGCTATTATGCTAATTGGGAGACATGTAATGATAAATATCAAGTAAGTGTGATGCATGCGAATTTGCGCGGGTCAGCTAGTACCTATTTAATAAAACTCAGATTACTAGCTTATATAATAGATAAAACGTTAATAACCGTTAGATAAATTAGTCTGTCTGGCGTCATATATACACCTTAAAGATGTAGACAAATAAACATTTTCTTATCTTAGTGTTAATACCTACTTTTAGCCCTTTAGACGTAATATATTTGGATGGAGCGGTTGTATTGTGATTATCCGAGAAATTTTCCCAACCGATCAAGCATGTTCAATTAATCATTGTGGGGTATTCTATATTTCTTTGAAGAAAATTCTTTTCAACCGATTTCTAATAGCAGTATTTTCTAAATATGGCATGTTATTTTTATGTCTCTGATGTTTTCTACTATTAGATAGGTACTACTGCGAATTCAATTAACGACTAAAGTAAGTTTGAGTGGAAAGGTCTATTAAAAATGCACAATGTAGGTATGTAATACTTTATATAAACCACGACACAATCATTTATAAAAAATCTTCTAAGTACCTATGTTTATTATTAGAGTGTTTTCCTTCTTTATTTTTTTTATATTTATTAGAAAATACCTCAAAAGATATCTACAACAAAATCTTCTAAAATGTACATTAGGTAAAACGTTTTAGCTATGTACATTTTAAAAGAGAGTGTACAATTAATGTACAATGTCAAATTTAATACGAAAAATCTTTACAATTCCTAAACTACTTGATTTTTTAATAAAGCTGCTACTACAATTAAATCTTCTTTTTATTGGTGAGTGACACAGTAACAGATAATAAACTATATAATATAATGTAAATAACACAAATATTTCTGGAAAACTCATACATATCCGGAGAGATCAAAACTCCTCGGTAATTGGGTCGTTGCTTGGAATGTGTACGTATATCTAGACTGAGTAATTGAAAAGAGAATACATAAAATGGTATTAAGTAGGTTGCTGTATTTATTTTCAAAAGATATAAAAATGGAAAGACAGCAGCCATCTATCTGTATATCTATAATATGCCACTTATTAGTAATTTTTATGTATTTCATGCGGTGCAGAATTAAGTGATTGTATTCATGGGTATCGAAAACAAATTTCTATTGATGACATCTATGTATACTTATATATACTTTGATGCTATTGAGATTGTTATCAGCTTCTCTCTTTTAACCTGAATTGGCATTCCGAATAAGACTCAAAACTACTTAAAAGTTAAGTTTGTTCCTATTATAGTCATTGAGAAATAAGAGCACTTTTATTAAAAATATTTAAGTAAATTATTACCTACCAAGTTACTAATAGTAGGTGTTTATTATTTATTATATATACATACAACTATTGAATCTTCGAAAATTAGCAAGTGAATGCGTCATTGAGTGTTGAGGCGTGATGTATTTGCTTGTCACGTGATCGATGGCGTTTCGCTTCACTCATGTGAGAGGTAATTATGGTAACAGCAAAGTACACACAATAACGATATTAGATACATAAATATACAAATTAATACAAACCATAAATCGTTAATAATTTACCGATAAAGGCTATAATAGAAGCGATGTTGGTCTCGCCCTCTGAGTAGTATACCGTTTTGTCTTGTTCAATAACTTTTAATTTTATTATACGCAGCATTTGTAACATTTCATTATTTGAGACAAATGAAGACGATGATTATATTATAATATAAAATTAAAGAACAGTCGTTTAATATTGACTTAAAATATAAAGCTTTTTTTCTTAAACTTGTGAAACGGTTTCCATTCTAATCATATTATGATAGAAATTAGATAATTTATCAATAAAAGGATATAGAGAGACATTAAAAGGACGTAGATAGATTTTATTTATGACTCTTGGGTTATAGGAATTATTCAGGAACCGAACCCCATTCAAAGATTCAGTATCTGAAAAATATATGACCATGGTTTTGTAGTACGAATATAAAAGAATAAATAAGTACTTGGTACCTATGCTTATTTTAGCGACAAAGTTAAGTTTGATACAATAAAATAAGTTGAAATTTGAAATAAAAATGACCTTTACAATACAGTTCAATATGATCATAAAATAATAAGTAACGACCCAGAATAATGTACGGGTACCAAAAGGGATCAGATTAACAAAAACACTTTTCTGTGTAAAATAACCTTCTGATTTATCCAAGGATAAAAATACATGCTTTGTTCCTTCTCGATATTGGATAATGTTTTATTCACGAGGTCGGAATACGAGCACGAGTGTTCCAAAAAGTTAATTCGATGGGAATCTAGATTGAAGAAGCTCGAAGGCATTATTCGCACACTGCAATTTTTACGTACTGACTAAATGTTTTATTGGCATACGTTTTCTGTTATTATCGCATTAATGCTATCATGTCATCGCATTACATTTTACAATCGTTATGTTCACATAATCTGAATTATATGTTCGCCATCATATAGCCATTCTGAACCTTTAAGTACAGAATGTTTGTTTAGGCGTGTATGTATGTATGTGTGTTAACGTTACTTCGTGGAATCTTCATTGGACAGCGCAGAACGGTGTAGAAAATTTTGTCTAACAAAGAGATATAGGTAGAAAGGTGGGGGTTTGATAGGAGTATCAGATATTTTTGGACTTATTACTTGTAATTTGTTATTTATATTCTTATTATTTTAATGGTAATTTCTTACTTATATGTGCCTGTTCTACAATTAAAACAATATTTTAATTCGAACCCAATTCCTCGAATTTGAGTGTACTGAGTGTAACTATTACTATATATTTTCACTACTATTTGCATAAGAAGTAGCAAACTAAAATATATTGATATAACAATACATATTGGATATTTTGATTTGCGCATCAAAACTAGAGTAAATTAATATAACATTATTCACATGATGTCGTGGAAGGTTTTCATTACAAAATAATTGATGTTAAATGTATGTATTATTTATATTGTACACATACCTGAATCTAACAGCTGCATAGCATCCAAGGCCAACATTAACCCGATGTGGTCGTGATAATATCCCACGCATACATAAACTAAAAAAAACTTTAGTTACAGGATACCACAGATAAGAGATACTTATATAATTATACCAAACAATACATAATTAATTATTATTCTCAATACTTTTATAAAATAATTCTATACCTATGCATATAGTCCTAAACAAAGACATTTTAATTACTGCCACAGATAACATAATTTATATATTACTCGTATTAACGTACAGAATAAGTATATGCCTGTTAATCATAAACCAGCCACCGTTTTCAGTTGCAAACGGCTGAAAGTTATGGTCAGAGATTATATATTTTAGTAACTGTAGTAAGACATATAATTTAGTTTTGTCTAAATTTACAATCAGGAATATGATACTTATGCATATATACTCATATCATTACACTCTTAATCAATTCATAGAGATATGCCATCGTAGCTTCCACAACGTCGCCTGATCTTTTTTTCGGTATTAACATTAGTAAAAATATCACGTAACTTACAAAAATAAAGTGTAATACAGAGACTACTTTAATAACAATTACTTCTGCATTACTATAACCCAGTACTTACTTCTAGTGTCCTTATAAGTCTCTCTAACAATGTCCAGGAAGGGATTACGACTGAAGTTTTCTCTTCTATTCTCGTTATAATATGGTTGCCTGTACACTTGTACTTTCCGTACTGATATTTGTTTCTCAGTTGCCGCCGACATAATAGCAAGGGCCAATCGAGAGAAGTCATGATTTGGTGCTTTGAGGTAGACTACTGCTATCTGTAAAGAACATTATACCTACTGGGTTATTTGTACTTGATGTACGGTCTAACTTATACCGATACAAAACCAACGCTCAGTATGCATAAAACTATTGAAAATTATTGTTACAAACTGAACAAGTTTTCCTAAGGAACATAGTAGAATCCTAGACCTATATTAAAATGCGAAAGTGCGTCTGCGTATTGCATTTGTTACCTATTCAGGACGGGATCCGTTCGAAGTTCATGAAATTTGATGTGATGATTTATTTGATGTGAGGACATATATAATATATCTTTTATCTAAAAAAAAGCAGATGAAGTTGAGGTTCATAGTTATAGCGCTCAAATCAACAGGAAATTTCTGATTGGTACCTACATCACCACTCCTCTTTTGATTAAAACTAAAGCACTTAAATGTTATCGTTAAAAGAGTTTTTGTGGTACATTTAAAATAAGAGTGATATTTATATGTTTGACGAAATGCTTTTCAAGGTTCCTACTTCTCATGTACTCCACACTTTAATTTATATGCGGTTTAGTAGAGTACGATCCAGTAATCAACCGAAATTTTATTGATGTAATGATCATAACCAGAATTAAGAGTCCATTAGATATATCTTCATATACCTACATGCTTTAATCATAAGCACTTAATATTTTTTCTTTAAAATTTATTAAATGTATCTAGTGTATTATTTCTATTATATTCTAGTCTATTAAATAAATGTACTAGTTGAAACATAAAGCAATGTATAGTTGAAGCATAAATCTTGACACGTTAAGTGCTTTGCCTTAATTATTTGTGAGAGACAGGGCATTATTAATATCCATTTAAACTTGAATTAGATAAACATACCACAGTAAGTAAATAATATGCAAACTACAAGAAATTAATAATTTCAAGTTGAAAGTTAGCTAATAATGTATAGAACATTATTTCATTTTAATAACATAAAATATCCACCGGTAGTCAACTAACTAACCGGTTAGAACAGTGCCTTTGTTGTGTTCCGAATTTAAAAGTTTTATTTAAAAAATATAACTGCATTTTTGTTCACTAATTATATCATTTACATAACTTAATTGTACAACTACAACCTAAAATTAAAAAGCCTAAAAAATGTAATACAATAACTAAAATATATTATTAAAAGGGGTCCCTTTAGGCAAAGTTCCGAAGATACCGGCAGCGTTCCCTCTTTGAATAGCTAGACTAATTCTTTGCCCAAAGTGCCAGCTCTTCGGTCTTCTGTGATGTCGACTAACCTTTTCGTTATTTCTTTGAAAAGTCTTATAGCGCCAGGACCCCACGGATCAAGGGTCTCGATGCCGAATGGGACAAAATCATATTCGGAGCCTAGCCTAGCCTAGCCCTGTATTTACATGCGTTTCTGTTCTACATCGGATTATAGAAAAATTAAACCTTTTTTCTTCATCTTTCATTTGTACCGTTGACAAAATAAAAAAATAAATAGGACGTGAAGATTATGCAAATAAATTAACAGTTAGGAATATTAGAGATAAATCAGTTTACATGCTTGAAATTGAAATGCGTGAGCACGGCGAGGACCGACCGCGAGATGTCGATGTCCGAGGGACGGGTCCGCGCGAACGTCGCGTACACCCGTTTGTTTGAACTGGCCACGTCTCGGCAATACTGTGGGACAAAATTTAAATATAGAATAAAGACAATATATTAAATTTTATACATTAGTTAGAATTAAGTACATTATTAAAAAAAGTGTAATAATCTCTTGTATATTCATTTAGTAACAATAGTGTCTATTTGTTGCTAAACGAATCTATATATAGTGAAATTTGATTTGAGGACGAAAATAGGTGAAAAACCTATGTTCGTACTCGAATATCAAAATTATGTCAAAACATAAACTAGAAAGGGGTGAATAGAATAGAATAAGAATAGAAAATCATTTATTCAAATAAACTTACATTGAAGCACTTTTGAATAGTCATTACATTTTTTTTAATCTACCGCTCGTTCGGAAAGCTCAAGAAGAACGAGCAAGAAACTTGCGTGTTGCTCTTTTAAATAATTTTATTATTATTACTTTACATTTTTAAGTTTAAATGTGTGAATACAAACCACCAATTAGCACTAATTCAATTAAATACTCAAAAAGAAAAAATATTGAATACATAACCAACTGGTTAAACAATTAATAAGATGAAATCAGTCATAGTGATTAGAGCAGACCAGTCCCTACAAGCAGCACCCGTTCACGAGTATGACGGATGAGCCAGCCATCACTGCGCTCGACCATATTTTAGGGAGCCCAATGACCCGGCCCACCACGCCGCCACAAGTCTGGACGTTTTAGTGAGCATGACTACTCAAAACACTAGACCACGTCAAAGCTACTCACAATTGCCATCTGATAGTTATAGTATTCACATTTTACATAAGAATGCATGCGGCAATTAATACAAAAACCGCTACGCTTTCATATTTCTAAAATCAATCAATTAAATCAAGAAAGCAATGAGAAAATAAAATTATAACGTTGTATGCTAATAAACTAATTATTTACTTTTTAATAAACTAATTATTGAATTTTCTTGCAGATACGCAAACTCACGGGTAACAGATAGTTTATTATAATCGGTTCTACTGAAAGTTTCTCGAATCGACCTACGTGCCTTATGATACATTATCTCCACTTGATCTTGCATAAAATTAGGTATACGAAAACTTTCCGTTTCAAGTAAGTCAGTAGAAAAGCAATTATAACTTAAAATTTATTAATAGTGCCTATTAAATTGAAAATATATATGAAATAAAAATTAAGTGTAAAAATTAATGAAAATGCAATTACTTATAAAAAGTTGGAAATTCTAAAGATAACGAGAAATTAGTTAGCGGAGCGCAAAGCTTTTCTTATAACGAAGGCGACTTTGCTTATTTGAATTTATGAATATGGATTGTAGAATAAAAATATTGATTCAATTACTTTAGTATATAGTTAGTATAAATAACTTGCAATATTTTGATACAAATCAGTTAAAAGTAGGGTAGGTTGAATGAATTAATACATTAATGCTATATAAGTTCACTATAATAATAATAATAATCGTAACTATTATAATTAAATGATATTTACTCTTCAGTAAGTGATTTGATCGCTTCCACTTATTGGTATTGATATTGTCGAGTATTTGCACAGTAATACCAAAAGTAAATAGACCACCTGATGGGGAGTTGAGACATGAACATGAATATATTAGGAATATACGTTTTCGTTCATACTTTGGACAATAAGAAAAATAAGTGGGTAAAGATGACCTCTGAAGTAGCAAGCAATAGACTATTCTTTCTTTAACTATTTTAGACATTCTCCATGATTCAAATAAATCAGAACGAAAATAACCTTGCACTAAGTGTTTATTTTAGTAATAGTTCTTCAAGTATAATCCTAGTAAAAACCTTGAAGACCTTTATTCGGAGTATTATTTTCTCAAAATATCATTTCTTCTGAAATATTATTATATATTGTCTAATCAGTTTGTTTGTTACCTCGTAGTACTGAACGTAGGCAGAGAGCACAGATATTACCCGACCACCGAGTATACCGAGTTCTTTTCATTGCTGTTACAATATACAGTACATGGACAAATTTGCAGGTAAAATTTGATACTAAAATATTACTTACGTAGCTGATCATTGGCAAGTTAAAGGCAGCTGCCATACGACCCTCGTGGACGCATGTCTCTTGCGGGCCTATAAATGCGGACACGTTGGCTGCCCACAAAGCCGCCACCTGTTAGGAGTATGACCTATTTTAATAAAAATGTAACAATTGTATTATTATTTTTTAAGTTTCTATTAATAAACAGACATTACATGTATATGTATATCCCCAGACATAAGATAAGCAATCTATTTTGCAAAGAGAAAATAAAAACTTATGAAACTTTTTATATTCATTACGTCCAAGAATTTATTATTAATTATTAAGTCCAGCAGGAAACAACTACAATTACGTGCTAAGTGTCATTTAACTTTATGTTTAATAGACTTTTGCGCATTTCATGTTAACAATATTGTGGTGTTTAGCTCTAATTAAATAACTTCATTGGTTTTCTGCCAGTTTGCAACCCCTTTGCGAACAATAAATGCAATCAACATCGGAATGTGGAAGTTTCCTTGTATACTAAGCGACTCGTAATGAGGAGGCAAAGGAAATGAATAAACATCAGTACTCGAGTTCCTTTAACTCCCACCAAGTGGAGGAGAAAAATTAATAAGATGCACGGCTGAGTAGTAGGATGCTCACAATATTCTTTTAGCTATTTGTCGTCTACTTAAAGACATCCACTGTATACAAAATACTTGTTAATAAATTAACTGTTCCATTATTTTTCTGAAATGTTAAATATTCTTATGTATATAGGTACATGTTCACAAGCGAGATTTGAAAAACTTTGGTTTATTGTTTTAGTTTGATTTGCCGACTGACTAAGGAAAAGAGAGCAGAAAGGTACAGTAAGTGATAATTATTATGTGGACTTGCTAAAATACAAAAGCGAAAATGCCTAAAAAGAATAATGCCCCATTTATGTTTTATGCTATTATTTAGTGGATAAATCTCAAATCCATAACGTACACACAGCAACATTAATTTACGTGGATTTGTATCGGCATTCGCCGGCATGAATCTGATATTCGTAATATTTTGGACAATTTATTACAAATTATTTAGATAAAAGATTAAACATAATATTAGATATTCACTATTTTTTTAAATTCTGGCATCATCTAAAATTCGAGTATGATCATATTAAGGTTTTTGTTTATAATTTTTTATTTTAGTCTTTTGCATTCTATGTATATTATGTATAAGTATTACAGTAATGGTTTCTGAAACGTGACATCTGCACATTCTTGTAGTGAAATTCATATGAATCCTATAATTGACAAATAAGACGAACTGCAAACAAGAATTAAAATAATATAAAATGTTGAAGTGGTTTACACATTTGTACCTGTAGCCAGCTTTGGAGTTGTGTTAATTGTTTTCTACGCACGTACTCACGTCTCAACTCACTCATCATGTATCAAAGCCTCCACACTCGAGACAGATCAATTCTACAACGTAGGCATCTGTTGGCTTTGTACACATTATGTGTACATCCGGATTGTTCTTAAAGCAGTAATGGATGACCAGCGTGACCAAAGATAACTTCCTTATTACGTATCGATTAGGTACTTGTATATAGGGTACAATAAGAAAGGTTTTTGGGAAGTCATTCGTAAACTGAAGTCTAATGATTTAATCTCTTTTTGAGTACCTGATCGAATAAAATAATATATACTATTTATTATATCTCATATTACTACTGTAATACTACTACTGTATTATACTTATAACATTTTCCGCCTGTTACAAGTAATTATAAACAACAATACCAACGCGTTTGCGGCTGACAGCGACTGATATGCTCGCTTTTTTATGCACCCTTTTACGTACACCCCTCTTCCAGCTTTTATATCTTAAAATAACTTTGGACACCATCAATTACTCTGACAAATATTCTTTACTTGATAAAAAGTTTGTATTTACGGATAACGTGTAGCAAGAGGAAAAATTTATGTCCCTCGCTTCCTGCTTGTGTCGTAAGAAAAATTACTGTAGTAGACAATAATGGCGCTGGTTATTGCATGTTTAAGGAGAAGTGTAGTTTGTTTTGATAAAAGGAACCGGCAAACTGCTATTTACACTTAAATACTGAGGGTCCCGAACAAATATTTGAAATTGGTTTATTTTCTTAATATAATAAGTTGATTTTATGAAGGTTTGATTTTACATTATAGATGATAGCAAACAGATATTCATTGCTCATAAAGATTCTCCAAGACCAAGATTAGAAAAAAAGATCAAACTTCGCTATATCACGCGATAAAAATTTACTTTTTTACTTCGTTATTAACTACACTATAGTAAAAAAACTGTACATATTATGTTAATACATTTAACATAATATGTACAGTTTTCTTTAAACTGTAAATTAAATACGTTTCAATTAAAGTACATACACACACATACACATCTATTTCTATAAATTTAGTAAGAAAAATGATGAGGAAATGATAATAAATTTGATGAAATTGTCTTACAGCAACTGCATTCTAATGAAAGAAGTCAAAATAAAAGAAACTAATTCCACGTAACGGATAACTCATAATATAAATTATTTAGGTATGATAATAAAATACATACTAATTAGTGTGGTAAGCAAACCTTTCGAATGGCAATGGAAATTCTTCAATTCCTCTTCGTTAATTCAATAGTTTTAAACATTTCTAGTAAAAGTCAATAATTCGTATGAATAATGTATATGAATCACTGAAAACGCTTGAAAATTTAGTTCGTGGTTCTGGGTTATGGAGATTTATGAACGCGATTAACACTAAGTCCAGTGTCCATTTTAGGATCCGATCCATTGTCAAGTTACATAATTTTAAATATGTATAAAAGTTCAGTTTAGAAAAGCTCTTGGAGCATTATAAGATGTAGTTTCTATGTGGAAGGAAGAAGAAAACCTACTGCTTTCTTTGGGATTACTTTAGATTGACGTCAGTGTTTCCACCACTAAAGAATCATGCAGAAATAAGAAGTTTTTGGTACAGTTCAGATTTTAAACTCACTTTCTTTACGGTCTAAGTATAATTGAGAAAGATAATGTAGGTCATTTATATGTGATTAGTATATTATGTTTATTTTGTACAAAGCAGAATTCAAGAGCCTTTAGTGCAAGTGTGATAAAAATGAAAAGTAATTGGGAAATATATTTCCATGGAAGACCGAGTTCTTAATTTGACGACATTTTTATCTATATACTATCTGATGTTATAAATATAAATTTTGGTGATTTATTTTCCAATGGATTATATGCAACGCATATACCTTTACAGGTCGCATTGTAATTATGTCACGGCTGAAGATAAAACAATATCTACAATTACTAATTTATGTCTAATTAATTTCAGTAACGGTGATGTTGAAAAGAAGGTACACTATAATTACGCAAGTGAATTAACTAATAAGACATTTACGTAGTAAATTACAGTAGAACGTGCTGTGGCTACTGATGGCCGTCATTACTAGGTCACTGTAAGTCTCAGGAATAACGCACGAATGCGCGTTAGATTATTTCTGGAGTGCAACTATAATAATAATGCACTTGATATTCCACAGATGAGGTACTGATATAATTACAATATTTCGCAATTACGGTTGTTACCAGAACATAAACATGTTATAGATACATAAGAAAACATTATTTGTAAGTGCAATCTATAACTGAATTAGAACGACCAAGCAATTATATTGATGTTGAGGAAATATTTTGTCAATTTTAATTGTGGGTTCTGAAGAACACATTAACTCTGCTACTTACTGTTGATTTTTCAAATTGAGAACCTCAATACAATGTATATAATTAAGAATTATTATTAGAAAAATGTAGATAATCTTTACCAGTATTCATTATATTTGTGAATAATATTAAATGTGCTCTACTTCGATAAAAGTAATGAAATACTGTTCAAACACCGGAAAGTAGTATCAATAAAATAATTTTATGTATTAAAATTAAGGCAGGATAAAACCATTGCGCCCGTAAAGTCAAATCGACTTACTTTGGTTTTAAATCATATCGTAACTTTATAGAGAATCTCAAAGAGGAGGATGTCGAATCTCGATCTTACAAATTATCATTTTTTTTGTGTTTGTGTATTTTATAAAACGAAGTCATATATATAAAATATGTTCCGATTTTTAAACATCTTAAAAATATTTCACAACCAGTACTAGTACGAGTAAAATTGTTGTAGAGGAATTTAACTTTCGACAATCCTATTCGAGAATTCGAACCCGTATCTCTTAGTTCTCAGGAATGTGTGGATTTCCAATAAACATCGGAAGCAATACTACTAATTGGGAAATTAATCAACTACTATTTAATCCACTATCGATTTCCTACTTAATATTTTGTACTTTATTCTACATTTTTCTCTTTTCAACATGGTTCTTATAGTTTAAATTTTATTTGTAATATGCTTTTTGTTTTATTTTATTTGTAAAAAAACCGGTACCTTTAGAATTAAACTTAAAATATAAATCTTACTCCTCCTTTGCCGTGATCCTGTATAGATACGATTTGGCATAAACTCGGCGGAGCTTATCTCGGTAGAGTTTCTAATTGTCATGTAACAGGAAAGTTAGTAGGTGAGTTGGATTGATATGTAGAGATATCGATTCTAATGAGCATCTCTTCGCTCGTGTGCCAAATTGTGACGTAGGTACGTAGACAGTTTTAGTTTATTAATTGCGAATGTAAATATGACTGACTTATGCAAGAGTTGTCACCATCATAATCCACTGTGCTGTCACTATTGACCAATTACATAAGTTTACTATTTTACTATAACATCTTTCGCCGATCGACTTTTGATTCATTCATTTAGTATTTTTTCCTATTTTTTAATAATCTAAATCATACTGAAAGATTTTTTAACATCAATATAGTACCCATAATAGTCTATATTATTAGTTGTGATTTTATCTACAGAGTTATACATGTTTAAAGAAGCTACAAACATCAATTCATCAATATCTATACAGCACTCATCATATTTGGTTCAGCCCTTTAATCCAACAGACAACTGGTATCATTACAGCAGAATAGGACAGTAGAACAAAATGAGAGTATATCTTAGCGATTATTTTAAAAATATATTTTGAATGTAAGTAGTATGTGGTAAGACACGATTGTAAGTAATTACCGTCGCTTCTATATACATAAGCATAAATACTGAAATAGATGACACAGAGACAGATACCTATGAAATGACAAAGTTCAAACCGGTACAATTGATGGTGCAAAGGTACCTTAGTAATATCTATTAAAGTGACATTACTATAACCTATTAAATGGTTGATGCAGCATATAAAAGATGTTTACAAGGTTAATATAAATTAAATAAACTTACTCCGAGTGAAAGTTGATATATCTGTTCTTATTACAACTAATTGCGAATAATGCTAATGATATTTGATTTGCGAATATGATAGTCGTCTTGTTATTACTACAACACAATACATTACAGGAATCTAATGTTATACTATGTAATATTATATTATCTGTGGTTATACCTATATTAATATAAGTTGTACCTATTGAGCAATAATTATGCAATGTACTTTATTTAGTACTTAGTAGGTATATGGTATAACACAGTAGTTTATTATACACTTATTAAATAATATAGGTAAATTGATAATTTTCTTTGCATCTATTATGACTATATGACACAATAATGCAATGCCTACATAATGCATCAGGTTCCTACCTATAGAATGCGATAAAACGCCATATTGTAGGAAACATATGTACTTGTTGTTATCTATATTGTGAATAAATTGTTATTAGACTTTAACAAATATCATAAGTACATAAATTCAGTAGTAGTATTATTATCGAAGAAGAC
Organism: Achroia grisella; assembly: GCF_030625045.1. Taxonomy (NCBI): domain Eukaryota; kingdom Metazoa; phylum Arthropoda; class Insecta; order Lepidoptera; family Pyralidae; genus Achroia; species Achroia grisella. The sequence continues at coordinate 1,922,512 of NW_026712938.1, forward strand.
TTTTGTTAATAGTGGCCAGTGTGGGTAAATACCTAAATAGGTACAATTTACAAGTCGTGTGCGATTTAACAAATCGTTCTTGCAGGTACACCACTACCCCGCTACAGCTATTAATTTAGTTCTCGAGATAAATAAAAGCAGACTATAGGTATTTACACCTCAGTCTCACCTATTTCAGCTTCTAAGCAGCTTGCTTTGTAAGATGTGTTTGTGATCATCATGAGGGCCGCCGGTATATTATTCATTACACTTACGATTAAAAATGTGAAAAATAGAATATCTGACATCACATATCTCATCAACATGGGACAAATTGTAGGTAATTGTTATTTTCTGAGATAGTCAATGGGACATATTTACTATTATTATATATTCCTGATCAATCTATATATCTATTAATAACAAACCACTAACTCATTTTTTAATCTGTAGGCATTTTATTCATTTATATACATGAATACTCAATATAAAAGCTTTGAAATAAAATAACTATTATAATACTATTAAAATACCAATTTTAGATTTGTTATGAAACATCTGTTATTATATACGGGATGTAGCTCCCATTCTGTTCCATGAAGTTATGACCACTGTAAACTTCGGTCTATGGCCCATAAAATTTGCGCTAGCCACGCATACCGTTACTGTCGTATCTGAGTGATAGTTGTAATAAATCGTTTATCTGTTTGTACGGATTTGAAAGTCTACCTTAAAAAGGGGAGGGGGATCTGTATTCAACTGTATCTTATGTAATATTTTATTGATTCTGAATATTGGAATATTATATACAATATACAGATACTGTAATTCTTATTGTTATCGATAGAGTATTATTTGATTCTGATTGTTCGTTTATTGTTTAAGTAAATGTTTAATTATAATTCATATTATCAAAATAATCCAAATAAGTGTATTATTGTCTGAGTGACAATGTAGTACAGTGACAATGGTCTAACGTAGATTTTATGATGTACCTACATGAAAAATAAGCACAGGATTTCCTCTGATTTACATGCAGAATTTTAACTCGTTAGATTTGTCTCGATGAGTAATTAACTAACAGATAATGTAGGATCATTATAAGATTAACGCTTGATAACAATGATTGTTTAGAAAGCTCTTTTCATCATAATTTATTACTGTTTGTCTTTAGCGCATTGAGGATTTGTGTCACGTAGACGAAAATGATTTTCGGTCGTGACGATTAAGGAACTTTCTAAATTGGGCTGGAACTTTTGGTTAGATCAGCCATGAATTTTAAGCAATAACAATCGAGATTAGGAATGAGCGTTTTGGAAATAATTAGCAATTCCATAATATAACATACTCAAAGATACATTTGAATTAAATTCGTTTCATATTAATATAGGACGTCTACGCAAATATTGTTTTAGTTGTAATATCATGTCAGCAATTTAATATGAAGACATCGCAAAGGTGCGCGTACATTAAATAATATTACACATGTCGACGTACATTTCTTCCCTTTCTTGTCAAATAGTTTTTTATATGAGATATATTCGATAATTATTGAGACATTCGCATATGTAGTATATGACCGATCTTCTATGAGATGATGTTGTTTATACTAGCTATTGTATATTTTTACTTATTATTCTTTACATATAAACAAGTTTTATAGAAAAGACTGCTGACAAATAGATAAAATTGAAAGCAAAACTCTAACAAAGTAAAGTAGTAGTCTAGGAAACTTCTATACAATACTACTTGAAGCACTGTTCGAAAGAGGAAAATAAATATAAAAACATGTACTTGTTTTATAGATTCTTCTTCTTGTCCGTACGTTTCAGCGACGACAAAATCTAAAGAATGGCCCATTGGTCCTAGTAATTTGTCGTTAATTTCTTCTACCGCCATTGATATCGCCCCTGTGAACAAGGAGATTAAATGATTAAATAAATAATTAATTTGTTATAGGTATGCGTAACATGCTACTGAAATCATTTAACGCCACGAGTGCCGCCAAGTGCCGTCAAGAATTAATTACTATGGTCTAGATCGCTCTGGCAGTTAAATGTTAAACATAGAGTATTTTAGACTTAATACGTTTGCTTGAGACATTCTTGTAAAATAATTAATTAATATTAAATGAAGTAGGCACGTCAAATTTATTGCTAAATGACAATTTTAAACCTCGGTATTGTACGAGGTTCATTCTTAATTATTCACAATTTATTTTAAAAACAATAGCTTACTTCAGCTTGCTATATTTAAGTAACAATATTTCACTTATTTAATTTAATTGAAGAAGTAAATATTTACCAGTATGAAGATAAAGTATAATTTTAATGTTATTATTAGAAAAAGACTCAGAAAAGTCTATTTGTAGAGTATAGTAAAAGTCTATTTGAAAGCGGGAAATTATCAAAGGTGTTTTTGAAATTCATTGAAAAATATGTTTGATAAATTTCCCGCCCAAAAAATATCGCCACAGACGATAAAAACCATTCGATTGCCGATTACCACACTTGTATGTGGTTTATTTATCATTATTAACTTAATCAATTAAATACTCATTATGAAATTAATTTCATTATATTAAAAAACCTTAAATGACGGAATTTGTGTAAAACATTTTATTACTTTATACCAACTTACCAGAAATAACACGCCCTGGTCGTGAATAACTGTAGTCGCCAGGCCTACGCTTCGAGCCAGTCAGGTATCCTAGTGTATATTTCTCGCCTTGTGAACTATCTAGCGCCAATATCAGCATGCTCCAACACCAGTGCCACTGAAAAACAATTTAACTAAATCAGTTCTAACAAAGTATCTATCTAAATTGCATGAAGATTCGTTTTGTAATTAATTATTAGTATTACTAGATTATTCGCGGGAAACGAAAAATCTGAACTGAATGTTCATATTTTTGTTTTAGTTTCACGAACATGTAGGTACATAACTATTTTAAAAACCATGATTATCCGTCTAATCACACTTGCGCATGGTGGCTAACCGCTGGTTTCATATAGTCGCTAAGTGGGTACGTATTATAAGTTATAGCTTATAGGAACATGTGTGGCCAACACTTTTCCAATACCTACTGCTGTTCCATACCTACTGTATATAGTAATAAATTTTAGCGATTTTAATACACGCTCTCAGATCCATACAAAACTTTTGTTGTCTATGTGTGTAAAACCTATTAAAAAATAATGTAACATATAATATATGTGTAACCTACGTGTAACATATAATATTATGTCCATACAACATTTAAATTAATGGATCTATTATTGATATAAGTATTATACTTCCTTAAATGGTATTTATTAAAAGTACCTATACATATCATATCATATCAGCTTTTAGCATTATTTTTTATGCCATGCCATCCGTATAAAATATGACAACTGTTATATTATTATCTAAAAGAAAGACAAAATCTATATGGATGGTGAACCATTAGATTATCTATACAATCCTTTATCTCTCTTCGATTACGATATGAATGGGGAAGGGGGAATGAATATCCCGTAAGCTGGACGGTATAGCGACTATGTATAAAAAATAATATATAGATATATTGCAATCTATTTTTATCTAAAGCTTTTTAGCCTGGACTGTAATCCATTATCAGAAATACAAAATCTATGTTCCTTATATTTTAATCGATGACTTAATTCGATGTATGTTTTTGTAATTTACATTTAGTAAGCTTATACGGTTTCTTCTATAGTGCCTAAATATGTTCAAAACTATTTACGTTGATAATGACTAGTAGGAAATTTGTTAATCACCAAAGTTTAATCGAATTTATGTTTCAGTATCTACTATTTAAATTATGACATGACGAAATGGAAATAAACTGGAATAAAAAAGTATTCAGATTACAAACTAGTACCACGGAATGAAAGAATTAAAATTTACTGTATCTACCATTAATAAGTCAAACGTAAATATTTGATTTTAGGATTTTTTTCTATAGATATAAAACAAAATATCAACATTTATAAGAAATACTAGTATATTGCAGTTGCATGAGCGAAACGCATGTAATATCAACATTTATAAGAAATACTAGTATATTGCAGTTGCATGAGCGAAACGCATGTATTTATGGCAATAAGAAAACAGAGTTGCGCGTTTAGTAACATATTTTTTGTTTGCCATATAAATATTACGGGAAGTCCAAGGCGGAAAAGACGGAGACTTAGAGAAAATTGATGATTTATCCCCAAAGTTTTTACGACCACTGACATCCAAATAGGTCTGATATTGCAATAATATTGCACGTATATATTTCATACTTCCTTTTTCATTTTATTGGCATTATATTCCGCAATCTGTATTTTGATATTGTAGGTAGGTACGTCAACATAATATTAGTTTAATATAATCACTAACTCATATTATTTAAAATAAGAATGTATATTTGACGACCTAGAAGGTCTAGCGGTTTAGCCCACCGCTTTACTTCCGATGGTCGCGGGTTCGTATCCTCGCATGGCACAAACATTTGTATTTTATGTCCTTCTGGGTGTTTTCTATGTATAATATGTAAGTTTTACGAAAACAGAATGTCTATGTATTTGTATCAGTTATCTAGTACCCACCACACAGGTTTTAGCTAGCTTAACTTGGATCTAGATTACGCTGTGTGAATTGTCTTGAAATTAATTAAACACAATGCTTCTATGTAAAGTCAGGGAAACCTGTATATTTAGTTTGTGTTGTGTAATATTTTAGTGGGTAATATTTCAGAGATAAGCAATGCAACTACGATAGATGAACAAGAAATTGGGTACAGCTGTAACAAATTTCTATGTAAAACCTTATTGTTTTCCAAACTTATTGCCTCAAAATTATATACCTTATATCTGTTTGCTATGTAAATTACTTGGATAGGCAAATTCTCAAAATGAGAATTAACTTATCTGGCTTATCAATATACAATGGAATCTGTTAAAGAAAGAAATAAAAAAGGAAAGTTATTTAACACCAATTTAATAGGCTTATCCTATCATTCTTCTGATACCTCGCCAGCATATACTGTTAGTACTAAATCCCAAAAAGATTATTGATTGCATACCACTTGTCATGCAGTCAGGTGGAATAATTAGCCTGTTTGTGTTACCAGTAATATTACTTATAAATGTAAGTTATCTAAGTAGGCCAACTATCAAAATAGGGAATCGAAGGTTCTTTAAAGGAAGGAACTCCAAACTGGTATTACAATACAATCATACTGCGCTGTTATACACGGCGTGTCATGCTAATGAAACATGTCTGTGCACAGATAGATACATACATATTGATGTGTGGGAACTTCGCATCGTATTTTCAAGTCCGTCTACCACGTGAATACTCGTCCAAACCAAATCCTTACGCAACGGTATTAGGTAACGAATGAAACTCGTCTGACAGGAGACAGGTTCACGATCACGAGTGCGAAATTGTACTTACAATTATATGCATATAATTTGTTTTATTGTATGTGAAAGTGTTGTATAGGCAATCTGTCTTTGCACTTTCAATACAAAGACATACATATATATGAAATCAAGGATCTTCACCTGTGGGTTCTTAGGATATTTAAGTTTTTATAAATTAGGGAATAAATATAGTAGAGCATGGGCTTATAGGATAGATAGTAGGTAGTAAAGTATGTCTCTCTTAACTTAATCAGCAATAGGGTGCTGATTAAGTTAAGAAAGTAATAACATATTTTATAACTGATTAATAAAATAAGATTAAATAAATAAACCTAAATTTCTTCATAATGTCGTTTACAAAACTGTTTTATTGACTTTATCTAGCAAGGTTTAAATAGGTATCTATATTTCCTTATTTCTTGAGAATAACATTGCTACTTTTTTTTATATAATTGAAATTCTAGATAAGACACGCTAAAGAAAGATTTTAAGATAGTTTCTTTCTATATATTTAATCTAATAGCAGTGACTCATGTTATTTATTTAAGATTTAGTACAACAAACTATTAAAGTAAACGAAGGAAGAGATGTAAATAGATATCTAAGAATAGACGCCAATGAACAACAGTCCTGTACCAGTACCTAGTCTGTATAGACTCCTAGAAACATTATAATCGTATACATGTAGTCGTTCCATCAACTGAGAAGTTGCTTCTCACTGTATTTGTGTTGCCTTTCGTGAACTTCTTTTCACTAACGCTCATAGGTTTTTATAATTTCAAATTAAAACATGTTTAATTTTTTTACTAATCGCATATAGAGACATAAATTATAGTTGTATCATAGTAAAACGCGTCGTAAATTATAGCTGCAAAATAAAAGGAAACTGATGCCAGATGTTGCAATATAATAAAATGATAAAAGATTTAAAACATGTTGAAATGGAAATGAAACATGTCACCGTACGGTTGACATCGTATATTGAACCGGCAGCGGCTGTGGCACTCTACACGTGAGATTTGTACAATGTTGTTATAAATAGTGCCCGTGGGAGATATTTGTGTCTATGACCGGGTTAAATTGACGGGTGTCACAAATTACGGTTACGTGTCTTGTTTTGGATGCACTCGCAAAGGTAAACAAATAATTAAGTTACAAACTTTTATTACTTTACGTCCCCGTTGATGAAATTCATTAAACTAAATTTTTATTAAAAGACCCTAATTTTTTAGTGAAATATTGCGGCTTATCTACCTATTATATACATTACGCTTTACACCATGAGGTATTTAAAACACAAATATAAGTACGTATATTATTTACGTCAACTGCGTTCCTTAAAACTACTGTCTATCCTAAAAGGTATATAATAACTATTACGTTAATCTTAACTCGAAAAATTTTACTAATTCAAGTCTTTATAGTAGGAAATGCTGAAATATAAGCTATCATACGCACCATGATATAGCGTGTGGTGTATAATGATTTACTGCTCGTTCCCATAAAAAACTTCAGTGGCTTTTAATTCGCATTTCATCGACTTTAAAACATTGTGTATTTTACCAAATGTACCTAATGTAATTAGCGCGTATTGGCGGCTTCAGAGAAGTTACCTCCGGCGATGTTATGTACTGAACTGAATGAACCATGGGAGTCTACAAAAATGGTGTCTATGTCTCTACATTTCTTCAGCAATACACATGACATTTATTTTGTTGCAGATGCTCAAGGCTTATGTTAATAATTAGTTATGCGGGGGGCCGTTAACTAATTTCAAGCGGATAAAGGAAATTCTGAGCATGTCAAATGTATTTGAGATAATTTAAATTGGAATTTAGAATTGTGTAATTAAGAATTTGATTTTGAGCTATTAGGATTGTTCATGATATGTAGTAGTATGTAATACAATAATTATTTTTTCTAATTTATAATCTATTTTTTTTAATTCTATAAGGTTTTTGCTTCATATTTACTTACTTTTATTACTTCTCAGCTTACTAAATGGTATTCAACATAGAGTAGTAACAACCATCAGAGATCATTGGAATAAAAGTAATTGGTTTTTCTAATGGTTTCAACAGTAGTGCTAACTTTTTAGTGTGTTTACCTATATCATTATTCTATTGTAGTGTAGAAGACTATAAAAAAAATATACTTAGTGTTTACGTATTATGTACAGGACTATATAACAGTCGTGATAATCTACTGGTCGAATTAATTTTCCATCGACAGCCGACAAGCGTCGTGGCACTTCTACTGAAGTCTGTTTTTTGTTCAATTGGAAGGAAATTCCTTGGTTATTTTCTCACATAAAAATTTCATTGCATGTAATGAGGTATGACTATTCTCATTCTAACATTGTTATTCTTAAACTGATTCTTTATCAATCATGTTTAAAGTTCAAATTCAAATTATTGTTCTTGATATTGTAGGTACATAAAAAACCAGTGGTAAAGATTGCATTAACGCAGCAATTGCACTGGTCAGGTAGAAGGAAATTGCTTTTAACTGACCAATTTCCTGAAGAGCTTTTTCCCTCAGGCGGATTTTTGACTTGGACATTTTTAATATTTCTCAAGGTAAGTAATTGCTCAAGCTCGTATTTAATTGGTAGCTCATTGGTGTATCTAACAAGCAATTAAGGAAAGCCTGCAGGCTCCGTCACATGGATAGAGAATAAGTGAGTGAATTCGCAATCAATTGCCTGTTAAAGATTTATGTGACTCACGCCTTGGAATATAGTTAGATACGGATCTCGTAATAGATAATGACCGAAGATAAAACTTGTTTCATTCATATAAGAATTACGAAACATTTACACTTAATCGTGTTTATTTGTCTTATTTTGTGAGGATATGTTTTTTTGTATTTTTAAGATATTCGTTTTGATTCTTGATTCTGAAAACATTCACCTTATAATATTGTCATATTTTTAATTATTTACAGCACATATAGATATAATAAAATATAGGTAGCTAATTTTTCACTTTATATTCCGCAAGCTTCTACTACTACATGCTATAAAACTAAACTACGGTAAACAACTTAGAGATAGATTATTAATCTTTGTAATATTAATAAGTATATGATTAATAAAATTATGTACACACATAACTAAAGTAAGGTTGAATATCGGAGTAGTGATGGATATAGTCCTGGATCACTTCCTTGATTGCCTTGTGCGTATACCTAATATTGTGTATATTACCACGTTTGTTAACAAATTTTAAACAGCACACACTCTACACAAGACACTCAAATCAAGTACAATATCGGAGCAGTGGTAGAGATTATTTGGATCATTATCTAAATATTTGTATTATCATGTAGATGTATAAGGATTTTACGTAATCAATATATCTAACTAGCCTAGCTACGTATGCAATAATAGATCTGTTGCTGCACATGAACCGTTGCTGTTGACATGAATTTACAGGGTCTAAATCTAGTTGGTGGAGTTTTAGTAGCTACCTACGTAATTTTCCAATAATCGAAGAGGTCGATAAGAGTTTATGCGATAGTGTTCGCCGCAAGCGCGGCATTGACATAGTTGCATCGTCACAACATGCGCACACGCACGCGAACTTCTACATTGCACGATACCCGATAAAAGTATGAGCTACATAGTTTTGTGAAAATAACATGTATTGTTTCTAATGTGTGGTTTTAGAAATTTGCATTCTTAGTAAGTTGTTGTGAGATGAAATTATATGCAATATTATACAACAAGATCGATTTCCTGTTGCTAAATTTCTCTTAAACTGGCGTAAGAGATGTGGGCCAGAAGACGCCCAGACTTAGTGGAATTAGGCGAGTTAAATCAGCCGTGTGAGTAGGTATAGATAGCTAGTGAACAATCTCAACTTAAATGTAGCTGTCATCTAAAAAATATTTTCAAAAACCAGTATATATTGACTACAAGAAACAAGCTTGCTTTAATTTTCTTCTAAATAAAGCAAGTTTGTTGGAACAAATCATATTGCGCAGCCATATGTATTATAGCTGCCTATAGAGGTACATAATATCGGTAATTAAAATGTAAGTATACCCGTCGGTTTATTGTATTTAAATATCAAATATTAGGTCTTCTTAATAAATGTCAATAAAATTTGTATGTATATATAGTTTTAAAAGAAATACCTACCTAGTAAAAAGCATAAGAGCTTATATCAGGTGTAACTGGAGGCCAAAACAAATATTTTTTGATTTAAAGGAATAAATATTTATTTAGATTTTAGACCATGACATAATAGATTTATTATATTGATTACAATTACTGAGAATATCACCAATGACAACAATTGACCCATTTGTATATCGAAATAGATAAAACCCTTTCCGAGAGCGAAACCTAGACAAATAATTTAATTTATTCAGAGTCAGTCTGTAAGTAGATAACATTCATAATAGATAATACCTGATGATAGGTCACATGTGTGTGCTACATATTATACAGTTATATATGTATATACATTAATAAGTAGGTTAATATTTATCTAGTTCTCAACCATTTCTACAGTTCCACAGAACCCTATTTTTGTTCCAAAGATGTCCACCACGTGATTGTAGCATCTAAATTAAAGAGTGGAAATATAAAAAAGTTGGAGAAAGTTTGTAGAATCGTAATAAAAATATACTTTTTTATTATGTTTCTACAAATAAGACTCGCCAAAGAGGAAAATGTAATTCATAATATTTCGAGTGTAATTATAAAGAGTACTATGTGAATTATATTTTATACTATTATAATAGAAAAAGTAAAATTGGGAGTTGGATTGGTTGACTGGAATAATCTACAGTACCTACTACCGATGCGATTTTCAAAATTCAGATGACTATGACTATACATATGACTGTGATATTATATTTATATTTACTTACGTAGACAAAGACAAACAGCGTGCACGAGCTTTGTTTGCATTTTCTATCCTTTCTCTTGTTAAGGACTTTTCTGCTCTGATCGCTATGATTTATTTCTTACTTATACCTAATTTTAGTTTTATATCTTGACATTATAGGTAAGTGCTATATAGCGACTTTCGTCACAATTTGTAATATTTTAAGTTTAGTTGATAAAAGAAATAGATGTTTATAAGAGCCGACTATACACAGTTACAGTTCTAACTTTTTTTATTATATGTGAATGGCAATCAAACTGCTAATGGCCCAACTAATGGTACTCGATAACCGTCGCCTATATACGCGAACAACACCACAGACATATGAGACTCGTAATACAAAAATTGCTATTCCAGAGGACGAAGATGTCGTCCTTCTTATCCGGTAATTTCACTGCCTAATCTCAACCTACAACCGAAATATAGCTTACGAAGTAAGCTGCCTAGGACCTAAAATAGGTGAGACCGCTGACGGCTTTGTCACTTTTCTTCGTACTTCTAAATTATTCACTTTATTTACTTATATACTTTTTATACTTTTTTATTTATACACTTTATATACTTTTTGAAAAACAGAGAAATCAGACTAAATTTAATATTAATACAACCCGTTGTTGGATCATCACGGCTCCGAGGTAGTTTGTCACATAGACATAGAAAAAGTGATACTTTATTCCGGTTCATGACAACACGTAAGTACATAATGGCAAAAATGTTAATTTAAAGGTAAATTACACTCGCTTTGGTATTTGGCAAGAGAAAAGACGTCATTTGTATGCACGCTGAGCTCCACTTGTCGGTACCATCGAACGGACCCGCATGAACGAACAATGTATTCGTATGATGACGGTAGTTGTATTAGATAGCGGGCGCCCGCGCAGCCTTCTTGTTGTATTACCTCGCCTGATACATATTAATGCATGTTAAGAGGAGTGTGTACGCACAATACTATTACAATGTTTTATTCACAGACCTTTACAGACCTTTCGTTTCCCTTACACAAGCGCGATAGCAATATTTTGAATAGATATTTTGCCGGCTCTACATGGATAATTTTTTTATTACACTAAATTAAAAAAAAAATGTAATTACAATATCTCGCACGTTTTTTTAAATACTTATACTGTATTGGATTAATCATACCACAGATAATATAATATTACATAATCATATTATGAGGTAAAAACATATATTTTTTAGTAAAGATCTTTAGTTTTCAGTTACGCGTATATCTAAAACCAAGTCGTTTAAAGAAATTCTGACTAAAGTGAAACGTTGATATTAGTGCCTTATCTTAGGGACAAATTTCATGGAGTTCATTAAGTTAATGTCTATTTTTTTTTTGGTATAACGTTTTGTATGAGAGATCTGGGACATGTAGCCTTAACTTGTTTTAGATATTACATGATTGTGCACGTACAATAGTAGTATAGACACATAGTACTTATTTACTCTATATTATAGAACTATGTGTCTCAGTAATTTTGTCCGAGATATACTAAAGTTTACAGTTAAGGAGTTGGAGAATGGTGTAAATAGGTTAGAAACATTTAACATCAGGCAACGGGGATTTTAAATAAATAAATATTTTTTAGCGATAGTTAATTAATACATTTCTATCGTTTTATAAAATGTAGTAGCAACCATGTAGGTTAGGTTAATAAAAAAAACATGTAAGTAATTATTGTGACAACTTATCTCTTTTAAATTTTATACCTAAGTATTCAAAATTTCAGCACAAAGGTATAGTAAATTTATTTGTAAAATTTCACAATTTACTTATAAAGCAAATACATGTATATATTTCAAAATGTATGTACATTTCGAACTGACGATAGATTTTACTTATCATGAATCTCTTAATAGCTACGTATAGGTAGTTACATGAAAAACGATATTTCGATATATAATTAATTTTAATTTAATAGCATTGCAACAAATAATAATTAAAATAAAAATTCCATTATTCTTTTATAAGAATCATGTTTCATTTCATCAATTTACATATTGAGAAACTATATATATCTCTCCAATATTGAACTCGTTTAACTTTAAAATAAATCATAGAAAGGAGGGCGTAGTAATTATATACATGTTTTGGAGTGGGATATTAGATGTTTTTAGATTAAGTACCATATTATTAACTTACTAATGTTATAAACGCGAAAGTTTGTGAGTATGGATGGACGGATTGACGTTTGTTACACTTTTACACAAATCTACTGAACGAATTTTAATGAAACTAAATTGGGTGAAATATAATGTTAATGTCTAGTAGGTGTCATGCAGAAAAAGTTGCGCGGGTCAGATAGTGGGTTAGTATATATCCCTATAACCGTGGGTACTTTTAGTCGTATATCTATTATATAAGTAAGTATATTGATATAAATAATTGTGTAAATACATTATTTAATTACTTTTAAAATCGTATAGAATTGATGTAGCATATTTCAACAGCAGTATAGGTACAAATGACAGGCCTGTACTTTAGACGCTTTTGCTAAAAATCAACAATTTAATTGAATTTAGATTTTTGTCTGAATAAAGACTGTAAAAATATATCTAAGTATTTTTATCTACATAATAAAACACCCTTACAACCGATTTTGAATAACATAAATATTGACCTTCCAGAGAATAAAAACAATTACTTCCTATCTGGAATAAATCCTATAGAGATATGAATGATTTACTGACATCATATGATGAACACATATGTATCTCTGTTATACGTTGAACTAATACAAGATGCTTGAATTTACTAATATTTATGTTACGACATATTAATATACGTGTATATATATATATATATGTATATATAACGGCGCTCTTTTAAAATAATTAACAGTCTTTACTTATTTCCTATTTGTCATATTTGAGTCCTATTTTTCTATAAAATGTCCTTTGGATTTCATAACACGCTTATGTCTACTTTTATATCTAGTTTTTTATCACACAACTCGCCATCAGAGAGCAAGTTTATTGTTTCTTCCTTATTGTATAATATGACAATTATTGATTACCTAACTATTCACTTAGGTACTTAATTTAATAATTTGCTAAAAAACAATTAACAGAACATGAAAGTATCTAATTTCTTTTTGTATGTTTTTTGCCACCAATATGGAAAATATAGTTACATAAGCCTAGTAAAGTTACTTAAGTAGTCTTCGTTAAACTTAAAACCTGCCATGTCTAATGTAGTCGTAGGTAACAGATGACTACTATAAATCAATGAGGTCTCGCTCAGATCACTTTATTTTGTACAAATGAGCAAGTTTTAGTTGATTTATTGATATTGTTATGCAACAAAGCAACATTCGAAATTAAATATCTATGTGAATGAATGAAGTACCTACTTATAATAGGATGAGAAATATAAATAATATTTCTCATCTTAATCACCAAGGGATTTTTATGAATGTTATATTTTGTATATGATGTAGGCCTGTATAAATTATAAAGCATTACCTAATACCTTCGTAAATAAGCGTCAGATAAAGTCATAGATATTTCCAAATAAATTGATTAAAAGTAAAAGCTTTGGTGAAAATAATTAAAATTTTGTCTTATTTAAAATTAAATGCATTATATATGGTCCAAAACATTAATTCTTGCCCTTTTATGTTTTGTATATCGATGTGTGTATTGTCGATTAAGTAAATATTGGCAGAATAATTAATTTTTTACGTTAGTAATTCTGCAGTACCTACCTATAAATCTTAAACTATAATCCTTCAGTAATTAGTTCAATTATTCCATTCAATTTGTTATCTATATCTTTTAAATACAATATTTTTATGAGCTTGTATAGATTTACTTAGGCATCTGTACTTCTTGAGTCTTACCTTTTTCAAAGTCGAAACATTCATGTTCTAACAAAGATATTGCTCCAAATTCACTCAACAATAACAATTAGTTCATTATTTAAATCATAACTTATGTAATGCTGTGTCACGACCATGAATTTTTTGAAAAGTTAGTTAATTACTTTCCCGCCATATCGTAAGTTAGACCGCGATCGCGGCGTGTATGTTCAGTTTCAGCGGGCGACTGTTAACATCTGCCGATATTTCGCGACTGACTGTCGGAGTACTCCACTCCGAGTGTTGAGTGCGTGTGGGTTACTGACTGGTGAAGTGGTCGGACTGGTGACGGTGACGATAGTTAGCCGAAAATGATCTACCTGTCTATGACTCAGTCAGTTATTAACCCTGCAATATGGGTGGTACTAAATATGTCACTTCATAAGTGTCTTTTAATTAATAAAATTAATAACTTACAATACATTTGTAAACGTATAAAAATGTGAATTTTATTTTTATTTGAATTTTACCCATATGTATGAATTAGAGCCGATGATGTAGGATGCGGAATATAAGTAAAGTCAAAGAATAAAATGTAAGGAATAAACGTCGTTTGTTGATCTTCGGTATTGTGCCTAGGCCGGTATTGTCCCTACCTCGAAAGAAACCTGATATGAAGACAATTTCTTTTAAAAATATAACAGGATTTATGACATTATGATATAAATAATATCATAATGTCATAAATCCTGTTTATCAAAAAAGATTTATCACTTATGTAGTGTATAGTGTAACTTTAATACCATTTGTTCCATATGCCGGATGACTTTGTTTACTGTACGAAAGAAAGGGTGGCAAAATAGGTAGGTATGAAAAGGTGGTTCAATTCCTATTAAATGAAAACAAAACGTTACTTTATTTATTTGGTGGAAGCCTATTTCAATATTTAAATACTACTTAGAATTAGTTAGTTATTAGTTGTGTTTAAAACAATATTTAATATCATAATATTGCTATGGTACTTACTACCTATATAAGTATCTACATAACAATTAATTTTATATTTAATAATTTTACTTTATATTTAAATAGGTAAGTTAAACTTAGTTCTAATGCATTATTATCATCTACTATTTTCCTTATATTACTTATATACAGATAAATAAGCAAGTAGGTACAATAATAGGCAATACCTATTATTCTAAAGTAATTATTTAATTATTATAAAATATTTAAGATGAAGTAATCGAATATAGACGTTAAGTTCAAAGAATGTAGTTAATTTAGCAATTTCCGTTTACTTAAGGACACCTTCGGGAAAATGACATGATAGAGAATATTATCAGAAAGTTAGCATGAATGAATTACAAAGTACGAAGCCTGGTCAAGGTAAACATGCTTGTTGCACTACATACATACAAACACATCATATGCATCATTAGGCAAGATACTTGTTTGAGTTGGTGACTAAGTAATAACGTAAACGGAGCCTGTAGATATAGTACTTACCTACCTCTATATATTAATAAGAGGTATACCTCATGCTGTTTCTATTAATCACCATATACTACCTTAATGTGGTCTATAGAATTATCATATAACCGCTATAGAAATAGATAAATATTTATGATAAGAACTCTAAATCATTCAGGTACGAAATAAAATTGTATACCTATCTACTGTTATCTCTGGAGTAGTTAAAAGCAATATCAAATGTAAATATCATGATAAATGCAACACTTGATATGTCCATCAACGTAACTGACCAACCCTTTGTGATGATTGTTTGACTTATTTTTTCATTAATACGTTAATATTTAAGAATTTCCATCATAGGGATAGGGATAATTTTAACATTAAAATTAAAATTCTAACTTCTAACTGCTCACATTAATGCGTTAGATACACCAAAACAAAAATAGATGCAATACAACTGAAATGAGTTAATGGACAAAACAAATAAAAATCATATAGCGTCTCAGTCAGTAGCTCAGTTTATTGATTCGTCTTCAAGAGACACTGCCATTACCAAAAGTGAGCCACGGCATTGCCAAATATTCGAGTCAATGCTATACTACTAGTATACTGCTAGTCAATGGTACTATAGATTGTACGTAACGGGAGTTAATAATTGTTGGTTTGTAGTATACTACCCTGTCTCGTCCCCCTAGAAAATTATTGTCGTTGATAACTGGTATATTCACCACTATGCTTTTTGGTTAATTTCGACATTCTTTCATCTTCTACTGTGGCTTTGTTAGCGTACTATTAGTACACATACGAGCACAGAGTGCCATTCCATATTTATCAATTTCAAAAAGATTAGTTATTATAATCTGCTGACTATAATAACAGTTTGGCATGAAAGATTAACTAATTAACAAACATAGTTTCGTTTTATGCCTGATATTAAGGTGTAAATGTGTTTCTCACCTAGCATTCTGGTCAACCAATCGTCATAAAGATTCCTCTACAATTATTTATATTAGTGAAATTGTCACGTGAACTGTGGTGGTGGTAAATTCCTGGATTGTGGATTAGCAGAGGATGTAAATCAAAAAACCTCGTTATCTGCTAGCTGGGTTCATTCCAAAACTTCAGACAATATGGAAGATGGAGGCAATCATTAATCATGTTTTTATCTGGATTGTTCTAAGACTGTGCGAGTCAGGAACCATTATAAAAATTATCGTTAGTCTTTGTGAAGCAATTTCTTGCCTTAAATATATAATTTAGGTATTATAAACACAAATCATCTCGACTGGCTTTATGTACCTACATCTAAATATTTAGGTAAGTAAATATTTGTTTCAGTTTAGAAATATAATATATTGTAGTATACCATATGAGCAATGATCACTTATTGTTCGCGCAAAGACAAGCTATAGGTATCTTTGTATAAGTCCTTCCAGGTCCTCCAGAAATTACATCACACTATTTTCAGGATTTTTAATTCTTCCCCACATTCTTATCACAGTAATATTTGTAAAATTATTGTAATATTTGTGAATATTCCCCTCCTGTTGGGATATTTAATCATTTGAACAATTTTCGTTAAAATTCATATTTTATGTTGTATCTAAATTTAAATACCTATATTAGATTTTAAAATACGAAATCGGACCTCATTATTCATTTGAGTGTAAAGGTATTCCTAGTAATAAGGACTAATGCCTAGCTAGGAATGTTCCATATCAGATCGACCTCCACGCGTTTCTCCCTAGATACTATCGTTAGTAATTCATGATGAACTCATTACGATGGGCTCACTGACCTGATGTCACGTATCCTATCATCCTCCACTGGTTCCTAGCCAGCCTATACCATTTACGCAACCTGGTGCACTGTACTATTATCATTTACTAAAAAAATACATTATTTTCTTGTCTATTTAAAGCACATTTGTTTTATCGCCAGAACGAGAATGGAATTACAAAAGTCGATGCCGGAGTAAACAGGTGCACAAGATAAATAAATGTCCTGTAAGTAATAAAGTAACCCTTATCCTTTTAGATAGTTTACACTTTACTGGAAGTTGTACAACTTGTAAGTAAACTACGTTAAGAATGTGGACATTACCCCCTACTACATAATTGCTTAAGGATAGAAAGTTTCCAAGTTAATTTAAAGTTGATCAGTTTACGTCGTGCTCCTGATTTTAAAGCAGATGCTAAATAAGAATTAGCTTATACATGAGCGTATTGATAGACAAGAATTATTTCTTGCCAAATTACGCTACTAAGAATAAACATAATGAATGTATGAACAAGCATAGGTATTTACACAAAACGTTAAAATCGCCATAAGATCGAATTTAGCCGATACTGAAAACAATGTAGGTTAATTAATTAATTTCATCCTTCCTTATCCATATCCAAATAAAATATAGCATTTCATCAAAATCCGTTTAGTAGTATTTGCGCGCAAGAGTAATGAACATACACTCAGAAACTTTCGCGTTTAGATTTTACCCGCGGCTTCATTCGCATTAAATAAAACTGGCTAAAAAGGCTTTTTTTAAACTGTATCCTGTGTTCATTCTAATACCTCCAAGAACATGTGTAAAAAATTTCATGATGACCGGTTCAGTAGTTTTTACATGAAAGCGTAAACATCCCTACATTTGCATTTATAGGTAATATTGTTAACGATTAAGGATTAAGTTTATGTAGATAAAGGTTACAGCAGTGGTATCTGTATACCTATATTCTTTAATTGATGTAAATGTAATATTGCTCCTACCTAGTTTTCGCTTGCGGGCCACCAGTAGAGGATGATAAGATGAGAATGAGATCAGGTCAGTTAGGCCATCAGGACACAGTTACCAGTTTTTTTTATCACGATGTTTTACAGGAGGAACCGCGTGGAGGTTAACCTGATGATGAACCGGATGATTAGTCCACATGACTAGCAATCTCCTTCCCCGTAGCAGTGTTGTATTTCTAAAATAATAAATAATATCGCAACTTCCAACAACAAGGGTTCACAATTCGTTATTTCATATGTAAGAAATTACTAAATAAAATAATAATGTTGTTGGAAGTTGCGATATTATGTATTATTTTAGAAATACAACACTGCTACGGGGAAGGAGATTGCTAGTCTACTATGGTTATCAAACCATAGTGTTGTCACTATGCATCATTTGATGCCTTTACAAAATCTATAGGTACCTTATTATTTGCTGCACATTACGTGATGGTAATTTAATGTGTAAAAGATAGCTCATAGTGTTTATAGATACTAGCATACCAGGTACATAACGTAATGCCTCATGAGTAACGGCGCAGAAATGCTCTTAGTCCTTCGGAATGTGTAGTGTAATATAAAATGCATGAGTACTACCTTGGGTGTAAAATAATAACTTTATGTCAATTGTGTTGTTCATGTATAGGTATCGGAAAGGTTACCACTTCCTATCATGAGTGCAAAAAAGCATGTAACGGTGACAAGTCCTATATGTTCAGCAATATTAATACTATTCTTAATACAGGATATGAAAGAAAGCATTTATATTCTGTTATAATAATAATTTAATTTCAATAAAATATTTCTTTATAATAATAATAAGAGACAACATAATCACAGATGCGCAAATTCTCCTATCTCTTCATATTCATTATTTTTCATTGCACTTTCTGAAACAAAAAATACGTTTAATTATTGCTAAGAATTTTAATTAGTAACAAGAATGTATAAAACAACACATTACATTTTCCTCACCATAGTTATTTCTGGAAATATTGAGCTAAGGTTGAAGTTAGCCCGTGATGTAACTGGTAGACTTGTAAGTGATCGCTCAATATTGTGTCCTACACTTGGCATACTTGAAGACATCAAATGACTGTTAAAGAAATCGGACTGGTATTGTGTAGGAACTTGATTACTGACATAGTTGGGAAAACCTAATTCATCTGTCATCAAATTTGAATGCCTTTTAGATGGAGGTTTATTCTGCCATAATGAATGAGACGGGTCATTCCATTCATCTACATCATTATTCAGTTTAGATCTTTTACTTTGATATTTTTTACTGGATTCTTTTTTAGGACACTCTAATTTATGTTTAGCAGCGGATTCTCGTCTCGAGCTCTTATAATTGGAAGGCACTTTATCCTGTTGCTGAAACACAGCC
The DNA here is from genome assembly GCF_030625045.1 of Achroia grisella. Lineage (NCBI taxonomy): Eukaryota > Metazoa > Arthropoda > Insecta > Lepidoptera > Pyralidae > Achroia > Achroia grisella. Next base: position 1,942,247 of record NW_026712938.1, read on the forward strand.
GGGTTATTTCTCATTTTCAATTCTTCGTACTTATGATTAGTGTAACTGCATTCTGGAGTCTGGTTATAATCTATAAATTCACCATGAAATGGGCCACTCGTGTAATTCCCAGACATTAAATTGCTGCTGCCAGGCATAAAATTAGAATAAAACGAATTTGATATCGTATTTGTGGTACTATTATACAACGTGGTCCCAGAAAGCTGTTGACCGGCGTAACTATTATCTGTGTAATCTAAAATAGGAGGAAAGTGTGAAACTTGTGCTATACTATTTTCTTGCGGCCCATTGAAATTATTATATTTTTGTGATGGCATCATAAATTTAACGGCGCTGCTATCTTGGGTTTTTTGTGTACAAGAACCACCTCGTATTAAGGCTTCTGCCGAATAACTATTTTTTTGAGATTTAGAAGTCTTATCAGTTTTATTTGTTTTAGGCTTGTTATGTGAAAATTGTACCACATTCTCGTAAGAATTCATTGTCTTTGAATCATTGAATGTATAACAGGGCTGTGTTTGACTCTCTATTCGCGTAGACATAGCTTTACGATTCGTTTCATTTGTAAAATGTGTTATAGATTGTTTTGATGCAATTGATTTTGACAGATCAATATTTGGTGCTTGATAACGAGACGGAATACTGTCTGATGAACGGTTCATTAATTGTGTAACAGACAGAAAATTACTACAATTCTGTATATCTGTTTGTGGTATTCCTCGATTTCCGAGTTCAGAATTTTTCTTTTTATCATGAGGACCTAAAGCCAGATCGCCAACTAAAGTTGGCAAATTTATGGGTGGAGGTTCAATACTTATTTCCGTTGGTCCTACCGGTCTAGTCGAGGGCCATACTTGTAATTCTTCTAATCCACTCTGCATAGGAAAGTTATGCATGGAAATAGGAAAGTAATTGGTGTCATTATGTTCTTGCTTTTTAGTGATTTGAGACGGATCCAGTTGCCCATAAGAAACCTTGTGGTTTTCTTTTACATCCATATGATTTGGGATAAAATGATTTGTCATTGGTCTTGTTTCTGACGTCATCCAATTAATGTGCATTTTACTGGGCGATTTTTTAGTATACTTCTCGGATGCTTGATGGGGTAAGGTTAAACATTTTGTACCATTTTCCACCACAGTTTCCGAAATTTGCTTCGTTTCGTAATGCTTATTACTAGGTTTCAAACTGATATTCGTCTGCATATTTTCTGAAGGTAAATAGTTTTGATGTTTGGCATTCAAAGTTTTAGGAACATGGTTATTGTTGGTATAAAATGGTACATCATCAGTCCATAAATTAGTGGGCTGTGAGTAAAAACTTGTTATTGTGTCAGTAAAAGTTGAATTTGGTTTACTTGAATCTTTCTTATTAGAACTTGTCACTAGAGGGAACTGAAATTCAGGGTTAAAAGGATTATAAGAATTTGAATATGGTGCGGATACCGTGGTTAGTATATCTTTGCTAAATGTATTTGTCGATGTAGTACAATTTACAAAATCGAAGCCTTTATGAGACCATCCCAGGTCTATATCATATGTTAATCTCGATGAACCAATCTTCATCAAATTGTCTTCTACATTTGTATAATCCGTTTTGTTTTTAGATGTATATTTTTCCATTGCACAAGGATACAAGCCAAGGCTATTAAATTCATGACCAGACGAAATATTACTTGTGCTATAAATAGTACTTTTAACCGTATTAAAAGGGTCACCTTTATAAAAAAAATTGTTAGTACTAACGTAACTTGTCGGTTGATTTGAAATTGATTTGCTAATATTACAATCAAAATCTAAGCCAAATGTAGAGTCGGATAACGTACAATTAGTTGATATTAAGGTAGACATTGGTAAGTTTAAAAAAGGATTTTCATGAGTTACGTTTAAAACGGCAGTAGTGGTAGTTTTACATGTAACATTGACTTCCTTAGAATTGACATTGTCTCCACTGTCTGTTGTATTTGTATACTTTTGTTGTTCATTGTGTTTATTCAAAATATTTGATGGTGCTTGAGTTTTATTTGTAGATTTCATTTTAATATCTGTAGCATTCATTTTTTCATAAAAAGTAACAGGCTGTGTTGTAGCATCATTTCTTCTTTGACTATTATCCTTAATACTAGTTTGTACAGTACTTTGTGGTTCTTCTGCTGGACTATCTGCTCTATTACCACTTACTAATGGAAAAGACATAAGAAATGCGGCTGTCGGTGATGCGGCTAAGAATTCTTCTGCGAGCTCTAGGCGTGCGTTTCCCGTATCGACAACATTGTCACATAATGTAGTATCTAAAATATTAGGTAGCTTATTTTCTTTATCTTTATCTTCTGTAAGAGTTTCTATTTCTGACGCAACTTTAGTAAATTTGTTATTTTCAACTGTATTTTGAATTTCACTAGTATTCTTTTCTAAAATAGCAGGTAATTTTGTCATTATAACTGATTCTGAATTAGTTTTTGTTGGTTCAACAATTTTTGATGGAAAATCAGATTCCTTTGATTTCATTTTAGAATTGGCTTCATTGTCTTTACTAACAGGAATGGATAACTCTTGATTAGTAGCAGGTTGTGTAATAGTTTTGCTAGATGTTTCTTCAGAAACTTTTTTGGATTCTTGATATTTTTCAGTATTTTTTTTGTTAGTTGCTTTGCTATCAGTTGCACTTTTGTGGCTTTTTGATGTATTTTGGACAGCTATTTCTTTTTCAATATTAGATGTAGATTTTTTCTTATGACTTTTTTTATAAACATCGCTTTTTGATTTTACATTATTCTTTTTATTTTTCGTGATATCGATTGCGGATAAAGGACGAGAATAAGCTGATATAGGTAATATATTAACCATGGTTGTTTTTGTAATATCTCCATTATTTCTATTAACAACGGGAGCGGATGGTTTATTTAGTGATTGCAAATTGTCTACAATCACAAATGCTGGTGGAACAGTAGGAAATATTAGCGGTCGTTGTGGAAAAATATATGGTGTCGCAGGTAACACAACAATTGTATTTTCTGGCCCTGAAAAATGAGAAGCAAATAAAGTAAATAAATTAGCAAAAACTAAATTACCTTACTATTTTTATATTTTTTGGTTAAATAAATACCTTTTTTATCAATATTTAATTTTGGTAACAATTTTGGTGTATTATGTGAAATAATAGCTGGTGTAACTGGTTTGGACACTAACTTTTTGTGTGTATTTTCAGAACTAGATTTAACAGTTACATTTGTAGTAAGTGTAGATTTTTCTTTTAATGCATTACGTTTAGATTTCTGTAGCATCATTAACTTCATATATTTACTACCTGTAATAGAAGAGGAAAATTACTTGAAATATATAAAAGGTATTAAATATAAATTTAATTATAATAAATAGTAGCAATTAACAATATTGGTTTTGAATAAAAAAAAACATGGTATAGTAATCATTAGTTTTAATATAATAAATCATATAAAAATAGGCTCAAATAAAACAGACAATTTATCAAAAAATGGGACACTATTAAAATCACTTTAATACTTCCAGTAAAGATAGCATTAAATAAATGTTATTAACATTTATTTCCAATATACTTAAGTTAAAAACCTCTAGTATTAAAAATCCCACAAAAAGTAATTTAATTAAGATCAATCTATAAAAAAAATTATTCAAATGAAATTAATTTCAAATCGTTATATATGTATAATACAAACAAACCAATTGTCCTCTTTATAATATTAGGATGATTTATTAAATCCTATTATTATTTATAGAATAGGTTTTGCCAGAAGGTCGAGAAATTTGACTGCATCACTTTTTTATTTTGTGTTAATAGAAACAAACAACCATACAAACTATAAAAATCAACATATACATATGCAATTGCATATGTAACAAAAGATATCAGTTGTCAACTAATGGGCAAGTTATTATATAGAAAAGCTTAAATGATACTTACTTTGGTTTTTTTTATTGATTCCCACAAAAACTTGGGTAGATGCATCCTTAAAATTCAGTTTTTTATTTATACAATCATCCAGTTTAACTTGCAATGCCAATATTTCTGCTTCTATAAATTATGAAATGTTAATACCATTAATCAATTTACATTAATATGAAATAAATTTCGTCAACTACTAGTTCGGTTGTTGTATTTACTTTTGCTAATAACATAATTATTGAATATGCTATAGAAAAAAAACAATATAAAACATAATCAAACTCTGGTATGTACTTTCTTGTTAACTTAGTTTATATTTAAAAATAAGGTACAACAAATTATGTTGTTATAATATGTAAACTTCAAATTGGTAAACATCAATAAAGGCAATTCTATTAATGTTGTGTTTAAGATAACAATATCACACATTGAACTCACTTAATTGAGTTTTCTCTTGATCACAATTTGTTAAACAAATTATTGCCTTCTGGATAATTTCAATTTTAGGATATTGTATATCTGCTTCGTGGTCTGAGGCTTCATTTGCTTTATTTATGGCCTTCACGACTTCTCCAAGTTTCGATATTGCTTCATTGAATTTATTACGTCGCTGACGTTCCCATTCACGGCAACGGCTAAAGATATACGTATAAATTAATAGTTAGATACATTATATTCATTTTAAAATTTGAACATTTTATGTTAGATATTGGAATACCTTGGGGTGCGAGCCTTCGTAGTGGTTTCCATAGCCATTTAAACTCAGTGAAACATATAACAGATTATCTTAAAAATAGAACAATGCATAATTATATTAAGAACACTGCAATATACATTTTTTATTTAAGTTAATAAAAATTATAGTAAAAAAGATAATATGAATGTATAAATATATTAAAAAAAAATGATAATGATTAATGAATGAACTGCAGTTTGAGACAGACTGACTTAACTGATAAATATAACTGACGTACTGCAAGTGACAATTTTGACATATTTACAGTTTCACAATTTTTTTTTATTAATATGTTTTATCCTTTCAGCTCGGATACAAGTCCTTTTCCAACTTCAGCAATTATTATTGAGTATCGTGAGTTTTTTGTATCTGTGAAACGGGAAAAACCGATCCAAAAAAACGCTTTTTGGCAAATTATTTTGTATTTGTTTTCCAATGTAGTGGTGCCAAATTAACAACAGGGGACACCCGTCCGATTGATCCCCCGTACAATTCAAACTTAAAACCATATGGTGTATAAAAACAATAACTTAAAAGCGATAAAAATAAGACACAATACTCAGTATGTTGAGAAATTACATTGTCACTATATCTTTCTTTGTGACGGAGATTTTTCTAAAAACCTGAATATTATTGAGATTTTGGCAAAATTCGGTTAGAAAGCAAAATTGTCATATGGCTACACTGGTAGGAAAAACCTGGGGAAAAATAAAGGAGACAACTGAGTCATTTGGTAACACTATTAATTTTGTTTGTGATTGACTTTTTGGCGGGAAGTCAAATTGAGCGGGTGTTTTAAATTTTCTCCTTTTTGATTTTTTTATTTTAATTGTAATTTTATTGTAAATATTGTATATCTTATTGTAAATACCTAAATAGTAAATCAAGCAAAGAAAATGAGTGATAGTAGCGACGGGGGAAACCCCGTCGACCGTGGAAAATATCAACGCGGCAAAAAACGGAAGATGTCGCCGAATCATTTAATTATATCCGAGGACTATAAAATGTATACAAAACCCAATTACAAAAGACAGTTTCCTGAAAATCATAGTGTAGATTGTGTTGTCTATGTAGAATCTACAGAAAATGAAAAAGTTGGGAATAAAAACCCCATTACTTTAACAAAGTTATTCACCGAAAATGTGAAAGGCATTGCAGGTGTACACAAGTAAACGCCTATAAAATAGGTGTGACCTTTCGAAAGCCCGCACCAGCCAATAATTTTTTAAAAATGGACAATTTTTTAAACAAGTATAAATTTAAGGCTTTTGTACCAGCATATATCACAGAAAAAACTGGTATCATAAGATACGTACCGACAGACATGTCCAACGAAGATATTTATAAAAGTATTAGTTGTGATACCGAAGTGATATCCATCAAACGTTTTATGAAAAAAGTAGAGGGAAAACTATCTCCATTGGGCACTGTAGCCGTCACATTTGCAGCTACCACTTTACCACAATACGCCTACATACAATTATTTAGATATCCTGTACACACTTATATTCCACCATTAGTCCAATGTTACAAATGTCTGAAGTTTAACCATTCAGCTAAAGTATGCCGTAGCTCACAGATGTGCTCATCATGTGCTGGTCAACACTCATACAAAGAATGTGATGTAGAAGAAATCGTTTGTATCAATTGTAGTGGTAACCACTTAGCAATTTCGAGAGATTGTCCCATTAAAAGAAGAAAATTGAAGAAAAAAGAAGTAAATATGTCAATCACTCCTATGCCGCTGTTGTGAGTATGCCCTCAAGTAGTACAACCCCAAAAGTATATCCCACTTTAGAGAAATCTTTAAATGTATATAATTCACAATTTAAACAAAATGTAAATAATAATAATACTGCATTCAATGCAGATCAAATTGTAAATAATGAAATTATAATTAATGCATTAGTTAAATCTCTTGTTGCTCTCGGTAACAACAAAGAGAAAATGTCAATAACTAATAAGACAATAAAAGAAATATTGTTGTCAAATTTAATTTAATGAATACATACTTAAATATAGCCCAGTTTAATATACAAAGCTTACAGAGTAAAAAAGCTCTGTTGCAAAAATACATAAATGAACAAAATATTGATATCTGTCTCATTAATGAGACATGGCTTAAAAGTAACAGTAAAATTCCTAAATTTACATCCTATAATTTCATATTCAAAAACTCAGTAAATACACACAATGGAGTGGGTATTTTAATAAAAGAACATTTTAAATATAATATCATAACTACTACTTTTTATGAATCAGTTCAGAATATATGTATTGCAATAGAAACATCCATAGGCAAATTAAACATACTATGTGTGTATTGTCCTCCTAATGGAAGATTTGATACCAAGAAACTGAAAAAAAGTTCTACTTAGTGCTCCTAAGCCATGTCTCATTATGGGTGATTTTAATGCACATCATATTTTGTTTGGTTGTCATACAAACAATAGTAGAGGTAATAACATATACAATCTCATAGATGAACTTGACTTATGTGTGTTAAATGATGGTAGTCCAACCACCATTCAATCACCAAACAGGCAGGCATCAGCAATAGATATAACATTAGTTAGTCCCCGAATAGCTCCTCTCTGTGAGTGGAAAGTCCATGATGACCCGATGGGCAGCTATCACTATCCAACTCAGGTAAGTGTAAATGTGAGGCCATCAGTGTATGAGGTCCGACCTGTAGAAGAAAAATTTTTATATAATAAAGCAGACTGGTCGAAATATTTTTCTTTATCAGAAAGTATTTTTTCCCACTTAAATGTACATAATAATGTAAATAATGACACACCATTACAATTTTATAATAATTTTGTTAATATTTTATATGACATCAGAGACAAGACAGTACCAAAATCATAGTTTAAACAAACTATACACACTTTAAGAAAACCAGTGCCTTGGTGGAACAAAACATGTGATGATGCTGTTCAACAGTCTAAGAGAGCCCTTTTACAATATAGAGTTACCCCAACAATTGTTAACTTCATAAATTATAAAAAAGTTGATGCTAAAAAAAAAAAGAATTCTAAAGGAACAACGCATAGATTCCTGGCAAGAGTTGTGTAGTAGCTTCAATAGAATGACACCTATTTCAAAAATATGGAGTTCCATTAAAAAGTTTAAAAGGATAGGTACATCTTCCAACAAAAATTTTAATGATGACTGGGTACAAAGTTTCTTAGATATGTTGACAGCTCCATCACAATGCAATGATGCAAATTTAGTTGATATATTGAATCAATCTGATAAAAATGACAGTGACTCCTTTCTCAACAGACCCTTTACACTGGCCGAGCTTCATATTTCGCTTAAGAGTAGGAAAGATACAACACCAGGTTTGGACAATATTACATATAAATTAATAAAACAGCTACATCCAAATGCAATTAAAATACTATTAGATATATACAATAAACTTTGGGAGAATTTAATAATACCGGAATCCTGGAAAACCCAGTGTGTTATTCCAATTTTGAAACCAAATAAGGATATTAACTGTGCATCATCTTATAGGCCCATTTCCTTGTCATCGTGTCTAGGCAAACTATTTGAAAACATGTTAAAATTACGTTTGGACTACTTTACTGAAACACAGAATAAGTTGCCAGATATTCAGTTTGGATTCAGAAAAGGCAAAAGTTGTTCTGAAAGCTTTGTAACTCTTATATCCCTATTAAAAAAAGCAAAATTAAGTCATTCCAATGTTGTGTGTGTATTTTTAGATGTTAAAGGTGCTTTCGATAATGTAAATATAGAATCCTTAATTCATGTGCTACATAATTTAAATTTCCCCTGCAAAATATTAAACTGGATTTTTAATTTTTTAAAAAACAGAACTGTTTATGTTAAGTATAATAATATCCTACATGGACCTAAATATGTTAACAGGGGAACAATGCAGGGAGCAACCCTGTCCCCTCTATTGTATGGCTTGTATACATCTGAAATCCTCAATTATGTGGATACTACAAAAGTTAATATACTACAGTTTGCAGATGATTTGCTTTTATACACTGAGAGTCAAAGTTTGCCTTTGGCTATAAATAATATAAATACTGCACTAAATCAATTACAAAAGTATTATTCAAATATTCTAAAACTAGAAATCAGTTCAGAAAAAAGCTCTGTGTTAGTATTTAGTAGAGATACATTCACACAAACTAATCTTAAAATTATGTATAATAACAAAATAATACCCATTGTCCATCAACACAAATTTTTAGGTATAGTTTTGGACAATAAATTAAAATTTGATAAACATATAGATTACATTTGTCAAAATGCAATGAGGAGCATAAATATTTTGAGATGTTTAGCAGGAACTTACTGGGGCTCTGATCCCAAAACACTCAATATACTGTATAAAAGCATAGTCAGAAGTCATTTTGATTATAGTAGTTTAGCCTATATGACTGCTAGTACCACGTTGTTGAGGAAATTAGATGTTATACAAAATATAGGGTTGAGAATCATTAGTGGAGCTATGCGTTCCACGCCTATAAATAGTATGGAAGTTGAAAATTGTATACCTCCATTGTCTCTAAGACGTTTGCAACTGGCAGAAAGATTTTGTATAAAGGAATTATCTTCCAGTAATAGTATTGTGCTTAAAAATATTTTATATCCTGCACAGCTTTCTCAGTTAGTTGTAGGTTCCCCCATATCAGCATCTGTTATTATTTCAGGATCATTACCTGAAATTTCAATAATAATGACACATGTTAAAAATGCTACAGGTGGAATATATATAAATGACAAATGGCCAGTATACAAATGTCCATATGATTCACTAATCTGTTTCCTTGACACTACATTTCATTTAGATTTAATATATAACAAATATGACTTTGCAGAATTTTTAAATAAGAAATCAGAATTTTATGTTATTTATACCGATGGTTCTAAAAATTTAAATGATGTTAAAGCAGCTTATTATGATCCACAAAAGAAATATACTAAATGTATTAAACTCAAAAGTAATTGCAGCATCTTTACAGCCGAAAGTTATGCTATATTAAGTGCTTTGTTATATGTTAATAACCTTGTAAATAATGTAAATATACTAATAGTTACTGATTGAAGAGTGTATTGGAGACTTTATCCAGTGGCAATTGTACATATAAACAAAATTATATTATATATGAAATAAAAAATAGGTTAATAACTTTAAGTAAAAATAAGAATGTAGAATTTGTATGGGTACCCTCACACAGTGGCATACCTGGAAATGAGGTTGTAGACTTGGCAACTCGTCAACAATATGATGAAGATCAGACAGACATTTTGAAAGTGCCATTTACCGACTACTACCAATATTTTAAAAGTAAGTTACGAAGAGTGTGGAAAGAGTACTGGACCATAAGCACAGAAAATAAAGGAAAATGGTATGCAGAATTACAGCCAGACTTACCAGTGACACCTTGGTACAGCAAATTCAAATATTACAATAGAAAATTTATCACTATCATCAATCGTCTACGTTTCGGCCATTGTTTAGTTCCATCTCATCTCAACAGAATTAAAATCACAAATGACAACAGATGCAACCACTGTTTCAAGATAAATGCTGACATAAACCATATTATATTTGAATGCCAAGTTTTCAACATACAACGGTTGATTCTTGTCAGTGACATTAGTGACATCGCAAAGGAACACTCACAAAGTATTCCCCGCCGCGTTCAAGATTTGCTATCTCACTTTGCATATTTTATTCCAATATATAACTACATTGTACATACTGTGGAAAAATTTAATATTAATGAATTATTACTAAAATTGTACTGTCTAAGCTTATGTAATAGTTTATTTCTTATGATTTAATTTTTATGTTTTATATTCAATTCATTACAAAAATGTATTCGACTGAAGGACTTGTATCCATGGTCATGAATAAAGCATTATTAAAAAAAAAAAAAAAAAAAAATGTTTGTGATTCTTCATGAATAAAGCATTATTAAAAAAAAAAAATGTTTGTGATTCTATGATTCATTTCTAAACATTTTAGTTTATTTTTATTTGCAAAAATTCGTGTCTAACTCATTCGTTTCGGATAATAATATACGTAAGTAATTTACCATTGATTATTCAAATACATAATCTATGAACACCACATGCATTAACTTTATTAATTATACACATATAGAAATTGTGATTATTGTGCAATAAATTACAGTTTTTGTACATTACGCCCTCCTAAAATATTTTATTATTATATATCAGTTTCAGAAATAAATCAGAATAATGGCTTTGTATCCGTCATTGGAAGACATGAAGGTGGATAATATGCTTAGGGCTCAACTGAGTCAGGAGTCTATGCAGCCATCGTGTGGGGCGTACCCACCCGTAGTATCTCGTGCTCCTGTAGCAAACCCGCCTGCTCACCACATGTATCCAGCCCTTGGAGATTATATGGGTCTTGAGCTATCATCTAATGTGATTGCTCTCAACATGCCTGAATATCAGTTACAACCAGTAAGTCTCTATTGTTTTATAGACATTTGTGATTCTTTATTGTTGATTGTTGTCTGTTATTAATTTGTTTACCTTTCGTCTTGACTTGTAGGCAAAGTGATAACAGTACATGAACAGAACAATAAAGCTTATGTAAAAATGTTTATGTCAATTATGATTATTGTATATTATTATTTTTAAATTAATTTATTACAAAAACTTTAAACTCTAATATAAAACTATAAATTTTTATATGGCTTTTAAATTATTTACTAAATATGCTTTTCATGTAATGCAATCATAAAATATTAACAAGACAAAAAGTATCTGCTGTGTGTTAATATTTCACTTAAAAAGGCCGCAAATAACAAAAATAACAAAATTTTAACAGAATTTGTTGTTAAATATGTGTTAACATATATGTTAAAAAAAATTGGAAAAAGTACTGCCCAAAGGTAATAAAAAAGTTTGATAGCTTATCATTACAGATATATTATTGCCATAGTTGATATATATATATATTTTTAGTAGTATATTCTATTGTGTTTTGCAACTAGAGTTTATGCCTATTTGTTTCTAAATTGATAAAAATAAAACAAACACTACATTTCAAGAGAAGCTTACATATATTAGTCAATCATATTCATATTAGTCATATTCCATATAGATCAGTGTGATCAATTATAGTTTTTATTGTATCTTGTTAGAATTTGAAAAAGGAAGTAGAATATTGACAAAAAAATTTATATAATCATAATACTATTTCAACAAGCATGCTTATCATATTTGTTACATATTTAAGGTCCAATCCAGTGGTGGAGTTGCAAATTTGATAGCACCAATCTCATCTCAGTCACTGACAATACAAAAAGCAACAGTCACACAGGCTATCAGACAAGTGGTGCTCTGCAAAGACAAAGATGGTAGATGTGGTTTGAGACTTCATTCAGTCAATAATGGAATCTTTGTGTGTCACGTTGCCACGGGCAGTCCAGCAGCATTAGCTGGCCTGAGATTCGGAGATCAAGTGTTGGAAATCAATAATGTTACAGTTGCTGGCATGTCAATGGATAAGTGTCATGGTTTATTAAAGAAGGCCCCAGTTAATGGCATTACAATGGCTATCCGTGATAGGTATATGTAATTTATTTTATATACTTTTAAGTAATTGGTATGGCAAACAAGCTGATGGTTCACCTGATGGTAAGCAGTAATTGTCAACTATTATACATGAACATCATGATATAATACTTGCATAGTATTTGTAAGCTTGTATATGTCGGTTAAATTATTGGCCATATATAATTATTAGTCCTCTGGAATCTATTATGGGTAATATCATAGCTGTTAAAGAGATGTGTATAGTGCTATTTATGTTTAGAAGCAAATAGTATTTACCTTAAAATGTACTATCATTTTATTTGCTGTTTCAATATGGAATAAGATCTTTTAGAATAATGTGTACAAAACAGATCCTTTATAATCCATACCTATATACTATATACCTATTGTACTAGAACCTACTTTATGCTACTATAGGTATGGTAGATAAGATGCTGTAACTGAAGTGTTTGCTTTAACTAACTTGTGTAAAACAATTGAAACTTAACAGTTTCTTTTAATAAAGTAACACAATTATTTATTACTAATATTATTGTTTTAGGCCCTTTGAGAGGACTGTGACACTTCATAAGGATTCCCTTGGTCATGTCGGTTTTCAGTTCAAGAATGGGAAAATTATTGGATTAGTTAAAGACTCTTCTGCTGCTCGCAATGGTTTACTGACTGAGCACCAAATACTGGAAATTAACACGATAAATGTTGTAGGCATGAAAGATAAGGAAGTTTCTAGAGTAATTGACGCCAGTCCATCCATTGTAAATGTTACTGTTATACCAACATTCATATACGACCACATGATAAGCAAGTAAGTAAATACATTGTGACTAATTAGAGTTATAATTTTCCTAGATATTGTAATAACATGAATAAGAGTACACTAAGCCATTGTGTAATAATGATATTGTCAATCAGTAATCACATCAAGAATGTCATATGCCAACCCTTAAGAATATATTATATATCTCGTTAACTGTGACATTGTCTGCTGGAAATTCAATCCTGTGTTACTTGTGGAAATTTTGGGAAACAATTTTATTTTTAATTTCAAAATGTATTCTGAAGTTTTAGTGTTGTCTGATCAATAGCAGACAAGTCGATTTATACCTATAATATTTGAGTTCCTTATGGAAATTATTTATATTTATACACATATTTTCATGTTTCAGAATGTCCACATCACTGTTTAAGGAACAGGATCGTACACCTGCAGTATAGACATTAATAAAATATGCATCCAGTAACATGGTTGTAGCAATTATATATTTTTACTACACATAATTGTCACTTTTATATTGATTATTATATAGATGCACTGAATTTTATTATAGTAAGATTTTTAGAATTTTATACTATTACATATGTTATTAATTTAGGTTCATGTTACACGTAAATGTACCTTAGTCAGTAAGGGCTGTGAAAGATGAAATGTAAAACTGATATGTCACGACCAAAAATACAAATTCTGCCATTGTAGGGTGCCAAACTGTATGGCCATAAAATTGAGGGAAAGCAGGAGATCCTATAGAGAGATAGTAATGCTGTAAGGAATAAATTCTCCAGTATTATAGTATTATAATAATGGACAATTTATTATGTGTATGTTATTATTATATTATAGTTTTAGGTTTTTATGTTAATTTCTATTTACTCTTATCTTATGACCCCTGAGAATGTATCAATATAGTGGTTATTAAAGTCTCTTAATTACTATATTTTTTCATACTGTAGAGAATAATATTAACTAGTATTAAGAAATAAATGTTTTTATATTTGCACCTTATAAGTTAAATACCCATTTGTAGTAATCAGCAACTTTCAATTAAATAACATAATATATATATATTCTATACAACTAGTTATAAACAACAGTTACTTTAGTTTATATTACACTGCTGTGAGTATGCAATAAGACAATTAATTTTATATATTTTGCAATCGGCCCTTTAGACCATTGTTTACAGACATACAAGTGTAGCTTTCCTGCCTATATGATAAACCGATATAGTAATTATGTATTATATCATATATATATATATATATATATATATATATGTCCAATACAATTAAGATTTAAAAATGAAATGAATTATTATAGCTAATGGAAATAAAAGGTATTCTATTAAACTAACAACACAAAACAGTTTACTTGTTTAATAAATTGTTTCCATGTGAATAGTATCTTAAGAAACTCGTAATTTTATAGGACGTTAATAATGTAAGCCAAAATGTAGGGATTTAGCTCACCGCCCACGTGGGATTAAGTATAGTTAACACAATTTCAGCATTTAAATTAGAAAGGAGTAATTTGGTATTAAAATTGCTAATATATTAATTACCCTTGTGACTACATATCCTAGATATGAGATTCATACTCTCGACAAGACTACAATAATATCATCATATATGTTCAGTACTGTTCATGTTTCATCCTTTTCTTGTCAAGTAGTTGTTCTTGAAAAATTAAATGGTATAGGTATTATTTGAAGTTTTCATTAATTCGTCCGGTCTAATGTTCAAGTGTCAAATGTATGGATATATCGTAAGTATGTCCACAAGTAAAATATATTTATCAACATCTGTAACTTGTGTACTTATAATCCTTTTTTTAAATCGTTGAGGATTTTCGACTTTTACAACTATTCTTATTAATTCCATATACTTAATTTTGTGTGTTCTAATTTATTTTCCATACGTTTACAAAAATAATTGGGCGTGTAGCCGCGAGCGTTTATCCACGACAGCATAAAGATTTTATACATGTCATTTGTCCAGCCTTGTTTTAGGATGATATTATCATAAAAATACATTCTCCATTTTATAATCCCTTTACCTACGTTGGAGTGAATAAAGACTGTAGGACAATGTGGTACTTACACAGAGAAGATTAATGTGAACCTAAAATTACCCAGGAAGTATGGGTTACAACTTCTTAGTTAGACATTGGCTAAACATCATTAGTCTAGTACCTGAAGGCTAAAGGTTGGATATTGCATTTCATTAAATTATTGTCCAGCATTAAAGCATTTATGTCACGATCTAATTATTTTTATAGGTAAGTAATTCTTCCGTTAAGTATTTATTAATTTTTATCGTACCTATATAAAATAAAACCTATAAAATTATTTTGTAAAGCAACCAATTTTATATTATCTTAGAGAACTTTTATATTTCTTTATGTGAATAAAATGTTATTTAAAGTAAAGGCGTGTTTGACTGATTACTAGTATAATTGGAACCTTCAGTCAAAGTAGAAAGATGAGAAAAAATATTTAGTGGTAATAAATAGCATAGAAAAATAAAATTATTAAAATCAAGGAAAATATCAGATAAGGCACTGCGTAAGTCATGTATTATGTAAATAAACCCATGTGAATGTGTTCAGTGGTATGGATTAGAGAGGAAATAAGTAGATAAAAATTAAATGCTAATAATAGGAAGCTGGTACTATACATAGTTTATTTACGTAGATACTAAAATAGAATCGAGACGAGATACTGAGTTTCCATAATATCAATAAATATGAATATGATATAAATATGCTTCTTATTATTATCATTTAATTTTATTTACGTGGCATCAATTATCCTTAATCTACATACGTATTTTAATCGTGTATCCTATAGAATACCATGACGACTTCGTCACTTCTATTAATCACAAGTTATTTAGTTAGTATGAGTACAGGCATACAGCTGATGATTTTGTCATGAAATTTTATTAAAAAAGTATATAAGTATAGGTATATAGGAGGGGAAGGATTGTTAGCAATGTGCAATACTCCCCGCATTCCTATCAATATACCATGTCAGGTTGACCTCCACGGGGTTTCCTTTGGAAACCATCGTGATAATTTCTTGATGAATTTACCATGATGGGCTAACTGACCTCACCTCTTACTCATCCTATCATACTCCACTGGTGCCCCGTCAGCGTAAACCGTTAGCGCGTTAATATATATACGCCACAAAGCGTAAAAACCCAGCAAAAAGGCTGAGAAAGCGAAACTTACAAATAATAATAATGTATTCTTTTATTTGTTAGGTATTTGTGGAGAAGCAACTAGTCTATTGTAGTTTGTTACTAGCGATTTCTATGTAGGTATACCTATTATACCTACTTGTAATTCAAAGTTGATCGTGAGCGTAGTTTAAAGAAGTCTAACCGCGTAAGTTTTAAGATTGTATCTAGTAAAGAGGAAGGTATCGATCGATACTTATGAGTATAAATGGTAAATAAGTGAATACAAATATGTAAGAATTTCTTTTATTTTTATCGCTGAGATAACATTTTCACGCTCAATTGATCTATACCTAACATAGTACTAATGTAAAATATCGAATGGATTTTGGAATGTCCAATTGGCTTTTAATTGGATCTCCGGACACGACCACGATTTTGGTACGAAAAAGCTGTCATTTTCCGTAGGTGGGCAGTTCTGACGAGCGAAGTATTCCATTGGATACAAACTCCATAATAGACCTAAAATGATAGACTTATGTGAATACCTTATATAATTAAAAAAAAATGAAGTTGATAGATTAATATTATTAATTATTAATAATCTCAGGACAATTCACACAGCGCCATCTAGACCCAAGTTTTTTTTTTCGTAAATAGGTACATACATATTATACAAACAATCATACTCATGAATACAAATGTTTGGGGGGAAAGGGGATTGTTAGTAATGTGGAGTAATGATCTCATTGCTAGCAATGTACCATGTCAGGTCGACCTCCACGCGGTTCCCCCTGGAAACCATCGTGATAAATTCTTGGTGAATTTGTCACGATGGTCTAACTGACCTGACCTCGTGCTCATCTTATCATCCTCCACTGGTCCGCCAGCGTACACCGTTAGCGCAGGCGGGTGCACCATTCCATGATCATCCATAAAAAAAAAAAAAAATACAAATGTTTGTGCCGTGTGAGGAATCCAACCCGCGACCATCGGACGTAAAGCGGTGTGCTAGACCGCTAGACCACCGAGGTCGTCAAATAAAGAAATAAACTTGAAAGATGAAATTTTATGTTACTATGATAAGATTAAAAAATTCTCTATTATGCTCTTTACAATAGCACCTAACACCTAGATAAGATTTATATTCAATATTTTTATATATTGCTTACCATTTCCAAAGAAAAAGGACACCCACATGAGTAAATTTAGGGTGTGGGGGAATCGACGACCTATAGCATCTGTGAGAGGTAGCAACAGAACTCCAAAAACACCAAATTCTATTAAAAGAACTGGGTAGAAGAACCCAAATGAGAGCGCCAGTACTACCTCATGCGCCACGGATGAAGCCTAAAAAATTGAAATAGGTATTACCCGAAATGAACGTACAGTATGTTGTATTTCACCTGTTATCTTTTATTGTTATCCTATTACTTCCATGTCTTGTCTGTCAAGTTTATAATTAAACACTAGACAGAAATAAGTTATGTGCTTTTTCGTCATACCTTACTTGCAACATAATATCATAAAGTAATATTTCACATAGCATTCCTTTACTTGCAGCTTTTCTAAAATCAAACTATTGTACCTATCTACTTGAAAGTAGCTAGCTTTTGAATTTGAATTTGAATTTGAACCGTACCTATTCCAAATATTCACTTTGATAGGTAGATCAAACTACTTTTAAATGTATCTTATCATTGGGTAATTATTACTAGTTATGTATATAAAAGTACCTGTATTTTGTGTACTGGAAAAATTTAACGTCTTTGACGGTCTTTCAAAATTAATTTAATTAGGTAGTTTTTTCAAATTAGGTGGTATCTGACTACCGCACGTGTTTTTAGTCAATTTTGCTAACTTTAGGTTTATCCGTCTCTTTAATTATGATTACAGCTTAAGTTTTATCGTGATTAAACTAAGTTATTTGAAGAGGAAGAAATTTTCAGTACGGTACTCTCTCAAAATGAAATAAATTTCATTAGTAAAGCAGAGACCTTATAAATTTTAAATTATTTAATCAGGAGAGTGTTATGGAAAATTATATTTATCATATTATATTGTTACTTAGGTAAAAAGTTTTATAACCATTAGATATCCATCTACCTATTATCATTAATTGAATATCCATCTATTCTTTATAATAACAATTTGCAGAATGGATCATTACAACTTTTCTCAGTGTGAAGTTAATCGCTGTTTTCTATTATATCGACATTAAAAATGGATGTGGGTAGTCTGGGGCCCGGTTTGACGTCTAATTTATTGATAATTATTGAACATCGAGTGGGCCGAGTCTCAATTAGTTTCGGTTACTTTATTTCTTCTGATGTCCTCCAAAACTAGCTACGTCGCATTACGCAAACGCGCATGAATCTGAATCGGGCTAATTTACGAAATTAACTTATCTAAATTGGCTTTGGGTTCTTGGTTGAATGTTGTTTACCATCTATTCTTTTTGTGTTATCTCGCGGTAGATTTTCCTGTTCATTCTTTGCTGTCAGTCGTTTGTGTTTAGAATCCTCTTATCTAACTACTTATGATTGACGTTAGTTTATAATACTCCTATATGGTAACGGTAATTCTGGTAATTAATGGTACATTTTTACATTTCTACGTTGTCATTAAATTGATATGGCATGTACCTAAAGATATTCTGTTTAAAAAGACGATCGATTAAAAGTGCAATCATTGCAAAATTAGTACGGGACTCAATTTGTAGCAGACATAATTAGATATCAGAAATTATAAAAAATTAACAATTGGGTTATTTTGGAAAATAGTAGAAAATACTTAGGTACGTAAAGATACCTACAATTATTTTCGGTGACGTTTTAACAAATAATAATTTAATAACAACTTTAAGTACCCACTTACAAAGAACACAATAAATGTGGCAAGCATAGTTCCTGTTGCGGGCGCAACTGGCTTGTAGATATGATCTCGAAGCCACGAGTAGACTACCAAATTCCATGCTCTGTAGTAATTTGAAAACCGGGATGTAGTCCACCAGTCCTGTATAATATAGTTTTATACTATGAGTAAACAATAAATTATTAAGAAACGCCTACGTCACTGTCTTTTAGTTTTGTAAAATAATATATGGTTCAGTGTTCGGAAATACCTACGTCATTGAATTTATTGGCACTTCATGTAACCTAAGCGTATGTATTATATATACATAGATACTAATTTATCGTAATTATTAAAATTATATAAAAGACTATGGCTATAATTTTGGCGAAAAAAATATTTTGAAGTAGATAGTAATGCCTTTATGTACAAAATTAATTATATAATCTTACTAATATTGTAAACGCAAAAGTTTGTGCGTATTTCACGCAAAAACTTCTGAACGGATTTTGATCAGAATGACATATAAGCTATAATTTAAAAAGATATTATGATAATTGGACGAAATATAATGATAAATGTCAAGGCAGTGTGATACAGACCAAGTTGAGCGAGTCAGCTAGAATATTACAACAATGGAAAGATATTCTTTCGATAAAGTGAAACTACAAGTATAAAATATATTACCTCATAGAAGAGTCTATCTCCAAATCGAAGTAATTCCGCAAAAGCATTAAGCCATGCATGAAGGAGACAATAAAAGCCACCCAAAAAGGATATCACTCCTGGTAGTACACAAGCAAACATGCTACGAACCACGGTTCCGGCCTCTACCTGAAAAAAGCGAGATTAGAGTAAATTAATTTTCCTGCGTATCTATTGTGTTGTGTTCTGCTTGTCTGTTTTTTTAACTCACACAACGCTGTCAGTATTAGACAACTGATAGAAATACTCAAATACATTTTTATTATAAATATATAATATACCTAGAATAACAATGTACTTATGCATATGAATATTTGTACTGTACAAGAATTGAACTCGCGACCATCGGTAGCAAAGCAGTGTGCTAAATCACTAGGCTCCCGTTTTCAAATTACTTAAATCGCCAATTTAGTAGAAAATTTCATGTCAATATAATCGTAAAACTACTTCGCAATAAAATAAAGAATATTTTCTAGGTAAAATTTCAATCTTTAACATTCAGTCACTTTTCATACAGAGGGCATCGATTTATTCAATCCTGTATACTTAGGTTTTCCATATGCGACACTAAAGCAAACGTAATCTTTGAAAAAGATGACTCACTTTGGGTTGTTTTCCATAATCCGACCAATAAGGTAGGATAAATCGCTCCCACAGGAAACTGTTGTAAAATATAATGGCCAATACTTCCAATATATGAAACAGGACTATTCCCCATCTAATTTTCTTTGTTCTGAAATGTGCATCATATTAATATTAAATTATTACATTACAATAATATAGTTAAATAATAATTAAATAATAAGTTAAATAAAATAGTTAATGAACATTAATTTTTAGCTACTAAGTATGCAATAAACTAAACGTCTAATCGGCGATAATGATGATCTGATTTGTTAAACAAAAAAAACATACAGTACCTACATAAATAAAATTTGAGACAATTTTTTTAGTGACTCAGTTGAACACGACGTATGGATGTATTTTTACATCGCCTTATTTACGATGTTGCGGGTTCGATTCCTCGTGGGGTGCTAATATTTGTATTTTAGTTGTCTAGTACCCACAATACTTGTTCTGCTTAGCTTGAGACTAGATAGCGCGATTTGTCATCAATAATAATAATGTTTGTCCTACATTATTATTATTGACTGACCAAGATATCAGTGCCAATAATGGCAGCAGAAATAAATAAATATTGTAAAAATAATAAGAATGATTAAATCCTAGATGTTGTCCAAGTTTTCCCCAAAACCATAATTTATTAAGCACAGCAATCTAATATCTAGTACACCTATTCTGTTGACTCAATTTATTAACATTTCATTAACGTTCGCTCTGATTAATTAGTCTCATTATTAAATCATAATTATCGTTTTATCTTCTCCTTAACTGCGAAATTACCTACAGTAGGTACCTCTCTGAATGTTCTATGTATATTTAGAAGATGTAAAATACTCAGATATTATTATAGTTGTATTTTTGTTTTTAACAACTAAGTAATACCGAGTTAAGACTTCTATTTCACTTATGGTCGAAACAGAAACCTTCCTTCTTTTGGGATACACTTCTTGCACAATTTTTATGTTTGTTAAAGTTATAATTTATTAGTCAGTTTGTTGGACAAAATATTTAATCTAATATTTATCTGATAATATTAATTAATCTTGATATTAGATTGCTAACTGTAATTAATCACTACTAAGTACATAGACAAAAATAGGGTAATGTTGCTGTAGTAAAACTTTACTTGGATACCTGAAGCCTGTTAGGTGTATTTCTCTACAATTGTCCAAGGAGGGGTTGTTTTTTACGTACCACTCTCTTTAGATGACATTATTTAAAAAATGTATGTCCAAAAATAATAACTAATTATATCATTTACATAATTTAATTGTACAACTGTAGCCTAAAATTAAAAAGCTTAAAAAATATAATATAATAACTAATAAAAATATATAAAAACATGTCTGTGTCCGTGTCTCTTGTCATGCCTGTCTTGCCAACATCCAAGCTCTATACCTACTTATTTATTATCTTCCTTTTAAAAACTTATGGAAAAAGATAAATTTTAAATTTTCTTTTGCCTTTCAGTTTAAGTACACACCAAAGTATTAAAAATAAGTCGAAATTTAAAAGTATTCAAGTACAAATGATAACATTCCAAAATGAATTTAAAAAATGCTTAATGCACAACTTTTGTTTATGTAAATCTTACCTGGGGTATTCGTCTCTGTATACTAGTGTTGGTGCAAACAAGAAATACAGGTAACTTTTGAATGTAGGAAGAGGTATTTTCTCATCACTGAAGCGAGGTATACATGAAACAGCAACAGCGTGAATTTTCATTACATATCTGAACTGAAAATATAAAAATATTTGACTTAAAAATGTGCGTGGCGCTCTGTTTAATTAGCCTATCAGGCACCTAATTCAATGGACTGATATTTTTGTTGAAATAAAAAACTGTTAAAGTTATGGAGGTAAATAAGAGTAATAAAATAAATAAAGAATGTTTTCATAATGATAAATTATGGGACCATCAATGACAATAATGTACCCGCAATTGAATTAGTATTTTATGGCCGTTCGGAGAAAATATTTATGGCCCACCCAACCGTTTCCAGCCATTTAACTGTTAAGCTCAATAATACTGTGATACCTTTTCTTGTTACGCATACAACGAGAGTAGTAGAATATATTATTGGATTTTGAAAGCGTTTATATGGGTATAGTAATTTTATGTAGTTCAGAGCCAGTAGTAGTCGATATGGACGTCTCTGACTCCCCGTCTTCAAGAGATATGATAGTATGAGGTTGAAATGGTGTTCAAATCTTCATGAAATTCTAAAATGAAGGTAGCGGACAGACATGACTAGTTTAATAATTTTGGAAATTCAGTAAAAATAAGCATACAAAGAAAAATGATATAGTTAAGTTCAATAGTTATTAATAATAAAATAACAAATGGCTTGAGTGTTCGGCAGGCGACAGGCGCCAGGTGGCGGTGAGTGTCGAGATGGTAGAATAACATATTTAACGAATTTTAAACCTTAACGTATCACAATATGGTTTAATTTAGGTGACCATATCTTGTGGTATTTCAGTGTCAAGCGGTGGATGGCGTTATTTACTAGCCCGGCCACCAGTCCTGACGAGGGTCTCAGGTGATTTATGTTATGTTTCACTTTCGACCATGTTTTGCCCTTAACGTTTACATCAATCCCTTGTATCCTATTTTTCTAAAACATTAACTCCAGTGTTTTTCGCAAAGGTACTCTTATTAATTAAGTCCAACAGTGAAATGAGATTATTTCCTGTGATTTTTATTTACAAAGGCATATGAAAGTAAATTTCTTAAAGTAACAATTATATTCAATTACTTGACCAAATGATCAATTTTATCCCACTAAATTACATATAGAATTTAGATTCATTTCACATCACACATAACTCATTTCTGAGTTACAGAATTATGATTTAGTTATCTGCTGTAGAGTTGAACTTAGATTAAAGCAATTGTGGATAGACTTTTGATGTAAACTGACTTATACAAGTTTCTCCAATATGTAGCTTTCAGTAATCTCTTGGGGTCCAAGGGCTAACCCCATGGGTAAACCCAAATCCAAGTAGTGGTAACATATAGGTATTATTAGTTAGCCACTGGATTGCGTGTATAGGATGTATTCTTTTATGGCAAAAAAATGTTTATATATAATATATTTGGTTATTATACTGAATAAAAATAAGGTACATCTATCAAATCTATAAGGTACACAAAAAGAGTCTTTGTTTGGTACCGTTCCTATTTTGTTGGCTTATAAATATAATATCGTATATATTATAGGTTAGGTTCGTCGTCGTCGTCGTTCATAGGTTCGTCGATATAAATTGGAAAAAATACATCGTGACAAGTTAATTTTTTTTTTCATAATTCAGCAACTTTCAAATGAATAATTAATTCTATTGGCTTAATAATTTTTTCTACTACCCTATCTGTATTTCTATACCTACTCTGTTCTAAAATTGTAATATTATCATCATCATCATCTGATTCTTCCTTATCCTATTTATTTGGGATATTGTAATATTATATGATATTTATTTTGCAAATAATATATTTGACAACGTATATGATTTTTTGATAACGTAGATTATAATCAGATATGTGAAGATTATAATAACCAACAGACGGTGTAGAAAAAATATCAAATTGACTTGTAAAAATAACAACATGAATAAGATATTTAAGAACTTTGTAACCGACAGTATGTAAAACTAATAGTACTCAGTTTTACTAAATCATTTTATGAAACCATTACTATCTCTAAATCGCTAAATAAATATGGTACGAAATAGAAAAAGCTATTTAATAATATTAATATTAAGAATTTATATTGTCCGAGGCAGATTTAAATTCACATTATTTTACTTAGTTTTAATAAAAACTTGTTAGCAGTTTACAGTAACAAATTACTTTGACGTTGAATTATGAGTGTAGGTAGCGACGGTTTGCCTCTTTAGTAAAATATATGTTGTTTGGTATGTTTGGTTAAATAAAAGCTAGTCCATAGCAAATTTTAACCAGCTTATGAGAGTACTCGTAGGTATATGTTCAAATTGTGTGAGTGAGGTTGACTGTCCTGCAGTAACTATAGAGACCATTGTGGTTAATTCCAGGGCAATTACCCACAATGAGCTAATGCAATCCGATTATTAATAAAAAAAACTAACCGGACTTCATCTTCATAATATAATCATTCATTCATTAATTGGCACAGAAGGGTATACCATTTCGTGGTTGTCCATCAGAAAATAAAAAAGAAAGCATAAATATTATGATTATTATATCATATACATACATTTTTGCATATAGACGCCGAATACTATGTAAGTAAAAACTAAAACTAAAAGATTTACGTGAGGTGTGAGGTTACAATTATAGTTACAGTTTGGAGGGTGCGTTTCGGTGAAGGTGAGATATATGTCATTGTGAAATTACAGGATACGTCCTTGACGTACCGCAGGTGTCACAGGATGTCGCCATAATGTTTAGCAGACGGTTATGGCTTACTACGTGAGCTTGTTTTCCATTCCAGTTTAATAGGAAATGACCCAAAATTATCGGCTCAATAGGGACCATTGACTTGTGCGCTAGAAAACCTGTGAGAAGCAGTTCCGTACACTACATAGTAGAGTAATAGATTACTAACTAACCATTTCACATGTGACTGCGACTGAAGATGCTACTGCCAAGTGCTCTCTGCCGAGATCCCATATTGGTACAGCTATTAACAAAATCTCTATTCCAATGAGTCCAAATAATCCCAATACACTCCAGATTCGTCGTAATCCTGAAAAAATATGATTAATCACCATTAAATTAAGGATTGATAAACTAGTGATATGAAATACTTATAATACAAGACGACGCATCGTAACAAGAGTTAGTCTGTTACTCCGTTAATGAGCTACAGCATAAGGTCTGTGTAATACAAACAATATCTGAACTTCAATTTTATCACTTATAAATATTGTTTGACAAAATAAATAACCGACTTCAATCGTAGTTGAAGGTACTATTAAATTTGGTAACAAAGGAAAATTTGTACATGTGTAAAAATATTCAATGTTCATAAATTAAGAATCTCCTACTTTTTTTGAAGTCAGTTAAAAAGGACTGAAACAAGAGCGTATAAATTTAATTAAAACTTTTTTGAATTCACCCTCTTGTGTCTACTAAGTGCCTCTTTTCTTTCATTTTATATATTTAATGCATAATTTCAATTTTTATTAAACGCTACCTATTCAACACCTCACTTTAGTCATTTTATATTGGTAATTGATAAATGAAATATTAAAATTTGTCCTTATGTACTATCAACGCATAACCAAGACTATCTCGTATAGAAAAATATAATTAGGGGACATAGTCCTTCAGTCTGTCTGTTGAAATGGAAACACCATTTCACGACAAAACAACTGAACGGATTAATTAAATTTAAAGCGAAAATAATTGTTGTAATGTTTATTTATAATTGGCTGCACCCGCGACTTAGTCCGTAACATTCCTTATTGTTCTAAAATAAAAGTAGTCTTAGTTACTCCTTATTTCATCAGCTACCTGCCAATAAATGTCCCGTCAAAATCGGTCTAGCCATTTCAGAGATTAGCCGGAACAAACAGACTGACAAAAATTGTAAAAAATGTTATTTTGATATATGTACCGTAATTATATTCATATGCATATAGTAAAAACACGGTTATTTCAATATTACAAACAGACACTCCAATTTTATTAATATGTATAAATGAATTATTTAAAATGTTATGATAGCAAACGTACAAAACCACCGGCAATAATTTAGTCATGTATATACATAACTAATTAATAAAAACATGATTTATGGTAACACCCCAAGATGTCTAGAGAATGCAGACATAGCATTACAGAAAGCCTACTTATTTTTATCTTTATTGTTATATCAATTTAAAATTACTACCAACAACTACATAACTCACAGTAAGGAGCACAGATATATCTACTTACTATAAACAGATAATATGAATGCGTGCAAAGATAACATAATACTCGTATATTTATATTTGGACTCTGGACTTGTCCAAATACATATATACGTAATATTTGGACAAATCTAGAGTTACATTCACTTAATTATAACAGGAGTAATTAGTAAATAGCTAGGATAACTAACTACTAACATTTTTTGTTTCTTTGAATTAATTATTAGACAGAATAATTAGGGCAGTAGGTATTATAGGAACTCTGATAGCCTTTTTATTGCATCGTTTTTTTTTATTATTTCAGCATTGATACCATTAAACCTACAGTCACCTTTTTGTATAAATTACACATTTCATTAGATGTTATTTTATAAAAAAACTTTTTGCATAGCACTTATTAAATAATTAAATCATTTTAATGATTTACTTTTACTAAAATAAATTTATTTTTAAATAACTCTATTTACTAACTTATGTGAAACTTGTTATCCGAATAAATAAAATTACTATTAATTTTTATTATTAATATCTTATATTAAGTCTACATTTATA
Source organism: Achroia grisella (assembly GCF_030625045.1). Classification (NCBI taxonomy): domain Eukaryota; kingdom Metazoa; phylum Arthropoda; class Insecta; order Lepidoptera; family Pyralidae; genus Achroia; species Achroia grisella. The sequence continues at coordinate 1,969,083 of NW_026712938.1, forward strand.
AATTTTAAGAATGCGAATAATATCATTTTTCTTTCTTCTTCATATAAATCTGCTAGTCTGTGAGCGCAAATTATGAAATGTTGTTAAACCTATTTAATATAATGACTTTTTTTTATACTAAGTAGATGGCAAAAAAGCATACGGCCCGTCTGATGGTTACCATAGCCTATGAATGCCTGAAACACCAGAGGTGTCACATGGGCTTTGCCGACTCTCGAAACCTAAATGTATTCTTCTTATAAAACCGCATTCATCCTATAATCGAAGTGTACGCAGGAGGTAACTCCTCTAAAACTGCCTTTATTTGTATCCTTAATCTCAGCTTAATCCATAGTACATATATCTTTGAATAGTGCATAATCTCTAAATGTTGCACGCTTATATAGTCGGATATTACATATATATTATTTTTTATCCATACCTGGTGATTTTTTTAATGATATTGCACCAGCTCCATAAAATTTCAGTGCTGGATAAAAGGCGAGAGCTACAGATAAATCATACAGCCATAGCTTTATGCCTCGACTTATTTCACCAAAACCATATTTAATCGCGTTCAATCCTATGTTAATCCTGTAAAATAAAATTTTATATATTAATAGGCAAACTTAATCAAAGAAATAAAAAGTTAAAATTTCTTGAAATACAATAATTCCGAGGTTTTGATGGTTTGTTGAAATAATTTTATGAAATGGAAACTGAATGAAATTTAATAGTCTAATTTTATATTCAGACTATGTATAAATACGTACTAAGTATATGACATCAAAAAACTAAGACAAATATATCGGAATACATATTTTATATTAGATTTGGCGGTATCAGATTTTTTTTATGTTTTTGTAACATCTCAGAAACATAATTAAACGAGATTTCTATAAGGATAGGTAAGGTAGCAAACAAAATTGATAAGCCATAGATTCGGCTATATTAGACATAAGTATGTATTGAATATTTGGTGAAATATTTTGTCTATAAGGTATTTTAACTACAAAGGTTTGACTTTTTATTTGCTTTGAAACTTTTTGAAAAAATTCTCATGCCACATTTTTCGCATACATTATCTACTGTTTATAGATACTTTTATGAGATCTTGACTATCTGTGGCAGAATCTACGTATAGTATCTGAACAAAGAGTTTCGGGGAATGCCAGTATTTTTCTAACAGCATTCATTCTAGCAATACGGCGACTGTTTAGCATTTAACATACAGTTTCCTATTTATCTATAATTCTTGATTAAAATGCGTGTTTATTTCTACAATGGTTTAAAATATGTTAACTTTTAACTTTAATGTTAAAATATATCTACAACGAGTAAAATTTGTAGTAATTTACTTGCTTTCCGCGCTCTATGAAGTCATATACGACTGTATCGATCAATAACATGATAAGTATAGCGACAAATATGTGGTATATTGCACGTATGTGAAGGGAGTCTTCTATCAATACTGTAAGAGTTGATTCCCGGTGTGTGAACGCTGGTTTCTTATTCTCCTTAGTTGCATGTTTCTCCGATCCGGTCTGGTCCACTGACGGTTTTGTTCGTTTACGTAATTCTGTCATGTTTGGCTCTGGAAGAAAATATTACATGGTTTATAAATTTTGTAACTTATCTTTATACTGCGATGGCATTCAGGCATTTTATGGAATCATGGTAAATATCTTAACATATCCTCTGAACTGTTATTTTTATTAAAAACATCTAATGGACTATATTACATGCAATGTAGTATAGTTCTTCATAGATGAGATTTTTATGCCCTTTAATATAAATTCGTCGATCCATCTAATACACGTACCTATTATTTTCCAACAAGTATTTTATTGACTACAGTTGCTTTTAGAAACGACCTAAGTTTTGTGTATACATTACATCAATAATTCAAAGTTACTTAACCTTCTATTGGACGGACTCGAAAATATAAATTTAAAAAAAAGTACTATTAGCAAAAGAGTGTATATTAAGTTTATTTGAATAAAGATTATTTCTGTTTCTAGAAAAGCATCTTAATATTTCAATCAAACACAATGCAGAATATTGCTAATTAAACAACAATCAAAGTGCCTGCAAAATGAGGTATTGTTGAAACAGATAAAGTCACGCCACATAACATTATTAGTTATCGTACTAACCTTTCACATGAGATAATAACGGATAGAAGTAACAACGCCCTGTATTACACATATACGTGTAATACGATTAAAGTCTCACTTCACATCAAAATTTGTTAACTTCTTCCTTAATTGAATTGATATAATTTTTGAAATAGAATACTTTATCAGTGTTTACTAACTAGTTAATCGAAGACTTGAGTAAGGAAAATGGTGGTATGTCATAGTTTTAGTTTACTACCCACTAGTATTTTATAAAGAATTAAATGTAAATATATAGAATTTAATGATATTAATGGTATTAAGAAATCCTAGGTAGGCAAGTTTAAGGTTTATAACAGAATCTATCAATAGAATATTTTACCCATTTCGAATATTTAAGGCAGTTTTGTGTACTGTATCAAATATATATATCTAAGTTCATTATGATTTATAATTCATACGGGCAAATAGTTAGTAGGCAAATATAATACTATCTCTGTACATTGTCATGTTATAGTATTAAGTTAATAAAATCGATTGTCTATTGTAATCGTAATATTGACAGTGTTGAAACACAAAATACATAGGTGCAAATGTACTTGTGTACGTTTTTGTACCTATTCACCGAAGTAAATCTAGTACATATATTTTGCTGCCAAACAGCTTGTTTGTGTTACAGTTGAGGGTGAGGTGATGCAATTAAATTATATGATATAGAGACATGATTAAGTCTTCCGGAAGTCCTTCTGGAATTTCTAGGACAAGTGTGACTGGAATAAATGAATTTATAAAAGAAACTAGGAGCAATTTTACGTGTATATATTACTCTAGAGGGCTCGTAAGACAGTCAAAAGTGACATATAAAACAATGGTAACATATAATATAAACATTTATAAAAAGAATGGTGGACAAGCTGCTAGCAATAAGAAGCTTTCTATGAAAAAATATTAAGGATAAAAAAAGTAAGGGAATATACTTATATTTATTCAAGTATTGTGTCCATATCATACGTATGTCGTATCTACTTTCCCGTTTATTATAGTATATCCATTCTCCCCATTGTAACTTATCTATGCATATTGCACACAATCAAAATATGAATTATAGATAATTACAAACATTTGTTGATGATATTTTTTTATTTTTAACTATATCATTTACTTAGTTTATCTCGTATTTAAAATCATTTATAACATTTTACTATTATTATTAATAATATACAGGTAATTCATATTCTCAATAGGAAAATAATGTTTTATTAACTTTTAGTTTAATGATGACTAACGTGCTTTGATAAAATTAAACTTCAACTACCAGTATATAGTACTTATATATATCAGATATTATAGTGAGTAGATAATATCTTCGTGCTACGATCAGTCTGTTTATGATTAAAGTTCTGTGGATCAGTATCAAGGAGATTCTTATTTGCATTTACCCAAAAATACGGGAAAATAACAACAATGAGTTAAACTTACCTAGCGTGAATAGAAACGTGTGTGATCTTCTTGTTAGTTATATATTTGTTTACACACACCCGACCCAGTCATTAGTCTTTCCACTACTAAACAACACATTATGATAATAATATATATCATAAACTTATCTATTACACACTATCTACCCCATTGGAAACGGCGATATAACATTGTTACAAGTGCGCCTGTCCCCAATGTACTATTAATTAATAAATAATTATAAAATCCGTCTTGTCTGTACATTCTGTATTTTAAAAAAATAGTATATCTGAATAAAAAAATGTTTTTTGCTACTTTTTTATTTTTATATGCCTTTGTTGATCTAATCTCAAAAAAATTGTTACAAGTGCGCCTGTCACTAGAGTACTATTAATTAATTAATTAATAATTTTAAAATCCGCCCTGTCTGTACATTCTGTATTTAAAAAAAATAGTATATCTGAATAAAGAAATGTTTTTAGATACTTTTTCATTTTTATATCCCTTTGTCGATCTAATTTCAAAAATGACTTAATAAACTATTTGAATTTCAATTTCACTGATATAATATAAAAAGCTTTTCGTAACATTTAGTGGTTGTTTTATTCCAATTGATTCACAAACAATAAAGTTTTAAATCTTTTATTAGGTATTCTAAATACCATACGTACGATACGAAATCGCCAGCGGAGCTAGTGTTTTTATAGATTAACGATGATTCGTTATTATTATTAAAATGATTATATATATAAAAGTGAGTGATTTGGTGCAAAATAGTTATATATTACAACGAGTAACATAATTACCACATTATCTGATTCAGATTCTCCGAATTGATATTACTGTAAATATTTATTAGATAGATGAAGTAAATATTTCGTAATAACGTAGTAAAATCAATATTTAATTTATGTCATAATAGTGCTAATGCTAGTAAAATTATTGGGTATGCTATTGAAATTGCGGGACGCTTATTAAATTGGAATATGTACTCGTAAATACTTACAAAGAAAAACAGGGATGTTTAGTGTTATGTGTGTGTATGTAAGTTAAATATTATATTATTGCAATTGATGCGGTATATTTTCTTGTTGATCTCCGACAAATTTTCTCAAGATCGAAGAGATGTAGATATATAAAAATATTTATATATAATCTTATATTATATATATATTTCTATATTTTTTATATTCTTCTAGTACTTTGATATAAGACGCTAAGATTTCATCAAGATATCGTAGGTAGAGTTAATCGAAAATAAGCAAAGAGCCACCAAAACTTAATAAAATGTAATCTGATGTAGACGTATACTGCCTTAAATTGTTAAAATTCGTTTTAATTCGTCCTGCTAAATTATAAGTAAAAATATTCTAAGTATCAATAAAATCAATGTTCCAGCGTTATTCTGGATTAAAAGGGCTAGGTCCTAACAAACTTATAATTTAAAGGACGCTGAGCATTAGAAAGTTTTTATGTAGGAAAAAGTGAAAAGTGGGTCCAGTTAATTATTCATTTTGGAGGGAAGCGCAATTGTGGACTCAAGGACTTGCCCTGCCGTCCTTTGTCTTCATCCGTATCAAGTTTTCACTCAAAATGAAAGCTAAAATGAGTTCGTCCGATGGTTGGACGGGCATTAAAATATAAAAGAACCAATAAACCGTCATTCGACTTTAACCAAACCTTTTATATTCATTTATGCGGTTAAATAATTTCAGAAGAATACCAAATGTGTCTATTTCCTTTCGCTATCTGATATAAAGATAGGAGGCATCTCAATGAATACTTATTATATTTATACCCTTATTAAATTTTCTTGTTGCTCGAAAGGGAAGAATTGTAGGAGGTATGTATACACCGTTGATAGACACAATTATGTGTAGTAACAGCACACCCGTTTCTATATAACTGTTTTCCCTGATTCTCTCGTAAATGTTTAATATAAAGGCGGTGAAATGGACAATAAACGTTTAGATCTACGATTTATTTACGGTTTCCAATAAACTAACTCAATAAAGGAGTTACTGGAGTTTGAATACGCGTTTGATGAATAACTCAAGAACTACGAGATATCATTTAAGAGGAATATAACAGAAAGTTACAATACCTAGTACCTATAGGTGTAGAAATACAATTCAGGTAATTTGCTGTTTATATGAAGTTTGAATATTATGAAGGATTTTTCCAGAAATATAAGTTAAGTAGGATATGATTTAAGGATTTAACAGAATCCAATAGCAACGTTTTTTGTAGAAAGTTATGCCAAGCTATCAAAAAAGGAGGCATTTATTAGGCTGTGTAAGCACTTGTGTACCGCATGCCAGGTCCATGACTATGATATATAACATTTATACCAAAATTACGCAGTTTAATAATTTTCAAAGTGTGATTGAGCCCTAAAAAGTCATATTATATATAGCCTTTTTCATATAGACGAGATATTGTATCCAATAGACTTATGCTGCTATGATAAACATATAGTTCGTAATAAAAGTGTCAGATCTATGGCAGATACAGCTTCATGGCTTTTTTATGTCTGTTTATCAGGATATATCGTAAAACTGATCACATCAACTACGCAGGATGCGCAATATTCTCTATATTTATTGGATTCAAGCGCTTCGTTGAAAGTATAATAAACTTGTAGAAAATAATCAAATAATTCTGCGAATCTATTTACAATAAGTGGTAATGTTTAGTGGTGGTGTTTAGTTTATTTTTCAGGACTTAAATTACAACGTATACGTGAAAAGTAATTGTGTTGTGTCTAAAAAATAAATTTAAGTATATTTTACATTCCCAGTGCAGCATTTGAACAATCTTGCTTTCCTATTACAACTTTTATGCTTATATAACACGTAGCATTGAAATCTAGTAGGTACTTTTTTCTTTCCTTCTCTTGACCTGGTGCATTATAAATACACTCTTCAATAAATGAGTTTGCTAATTATTTACGTTTATTTATTTTACTTACGAACTAGATTGTAGTTCTAAGTAATATTTGCAAATGAATCAATTACTATGTAGCAACAGAAAGTTATCATATCTACTCATACATCAATATAAATTCATGAAGTTGGAGTAGAAAGTTATATGTACTGTAACCGCATAACGTAGCACCTTGTAGTTCGTATTAGATTTGTGTTGACCGCTCAATAGACATCGACTAATGTAACATTATGCATAATAAGTACAACGTAAATCAAATATACTTAAAGTATTGTAAATTGTAAAAATGAATACTACATTTTTAATTTCAATCAACGTAACATGTAATTTTTTTAAATCCATTTGATTATGTGTGTATGTATTAACATTATTAACACAAATTTCATTAAAAATACTGAAACATGTAGATATGTGTACTATTCGCATTATTATTTCGCAATCGGATTGTCCTACGCACCTACTGCAGACTACTTTTAAAATGTTTATAAAATTGAAATACATATACAGTGTTCACTGACTTTGTTTAATAAACAGATAACTGATGTTATGAAATTGTTCAAATTTTATATTCGTTTGCACTCCTGCAAGTTTTGTAATGCTGAAGCTAAAGTCTGTAGCGGTGGCCCACTGTAAACAGTGAGATCATAAAAACTTTATAGCTGGCATTGTTCCACCCTATATGCCGGATAATATACCTAGAGGGTTGTTCTAAGTATTCTTGAGATAATGAAACTTTATTATGGGTGTATTTTAGACGAATATCACGGCTATATATATTATATAAGAATAAATAACCTACATTACGATTAACATATTTATGATAACAAGATAATACGATTAATTTACCACTTGTTTTATTTTCTTTGACAATTTCAGAGTATATCTATATATTATTTAATAATTATACAACATTAATTTCTTATAGTTTGACAGCTTTTTCAAGCTCAAAAATAAAACATGCAACAAAGAACAGACGACACCTACCTATACCTACATAAGAGTAAATAATGACAAACGTCGAAATGGAGTTTACTGTCGCTTGTAGTCTAGACAAAAACAATCGACAAAACGTGCATGGTGTGAAAATATCTATTTGCTCCTTAATGGCGGTGAAATTCACTCACTAAATCAAGTCAACATGCACTCTTGCATACTAAGAAGTACCCAACTTTGAGGTTGCTGTTATCATTCGCTCTAAAATGTGTCTTATAAATAGATTTATCTGTCTACACCAATAAAACCGGGACGGTTAAACGGTTTTTCACCTTAGAAAGAAAAACTTGAGTGTGATATATCCATTGATTTGTTTTATAGTTCCAACTTACTGTAATTATGTATTTGCAGTGGTATTGAAAATAAGTTGATAGTGGAGTTTTAAGTTTCATAATACTACATTTGAATGATTACATGATGATTGATGATTTGTTTTTTTGACATGTAGGTACTACGGACTTTAAAAGTAAGTGTCTCAAATGATTTATTATTGCCTTCAAAAATTAAAAACTGGCTATATATATATTCGAACAGATATTCGAGTGAAATGCCGAGTTTGTTTGAAAAAAAGTATATTAAATACTATCTAAAATGTGTAGTATTGCTCGTGCACCGTTAGAACATTTGTCTTTTTAATATCGGACCATGATATATGTCGGAGCAGATGCACTATCGTAGGTTTTAGATATAGTTATGTCAGCTACTGTGACGTCGCTTGCGTTCTCAATCTCAATTGTTTAACTCGTAGGTTATTATATTTAAACGAAATGAAACAAAATTAATATAATCACGTTTGAATAGTTATTGTATTAGAGATTCTACCACTCATTCGGAACGCAGTTTCATCACAAGAACAATGAAACTTGTGTGTTGCTCTTTTAATTAACTATTATTATTATTATTTCTAAGCAGACATGACTTTGTTCGTGGCTTCACGGTAATTCAGTCACTCCGTAACTCGGTAACTCGATAACTTGGTAACTCAGTGACTGACCACCTCAACCGTGTTCGAGTACAAGAAGACTTTGTATATCACCTCAAAGAGGGCGCTAGTGTGCCAACCAATCAGAGCAAATGCTCATGTGCTCGCTCACAGTTTAACAACTCTTTATAATTATAGATTTCGTAATTACCTAATTGCTTCATAATTATAACAAGCTGAGCTTGTTATAATTCTCTAAAATACTATTAAGAATGATAGTTATTAAATTGCATGTTTTTGTTAGTATAATTAGTATTTATGTTAACAATGTTATCAGTCAATTAACTGCCCTAATTTCTCTAATAAATTATGGCAGACAATTGTGTGTCTTAATTTCTGTTTATAAAATCAGTAAATTATTCAAGTAATAGAAACTATACAGTGTTAATTATGCGGCTTTTATTCACTCTTACTCGATATTTGAAAGTAACTACAATTTAACAGAACAGCTTTAAAACAAACCTAGCACTGGTAAATATTACATCGTGTTATTAATCATAATGGTTTCTATAAACATTAATTCTACAATTACATTTCACAGTAATAGCAAACATTATAATAATAATTAAAACTCTTATTTTCAAAGATTTTATGACAGTACAATTATCGAATCATGCCAGCGCCGATATATATATTTCTGTGTTAGATTTACTTTATGTAGAATGATCAGACTCAAAGAACCTGTTTCACTACATTCATTGTCAAAAGAAATAATTTTGTTGATATGAATTATCCTATCCTCACAACGCGAAGAAAAAGGGTCCTACTTTTAAACAATCTTCTTCGGAATATTTTAACACAATGTAGAGGTAGATATGATGATTTATCACTTTGTTATAGATAACTAGGTAGGAGAGAATGTGGAGAACAAATTATAGCTACACGAATTTAAATCCCGGAGGATTACGTGTCATTAAATAACTATTTTACATTGTGAATATATTGTGATCTTTCTATTATTTTAACTAGTTTTTAGTAAGTGTACCTACTTCTAATGCTAATGGAAATAGATATCAGTACAAATAATGACTAACACATAATTATGATATATTTTCTACGTATTGCACAAAACATTTGGTTCAATTTTATTCGCACCGTAACAACGAAACGTAGAATAACACCGATTTCATTGTGAAATTATTTTTGTGCGGTTTTATTCACATTTGTATGTGTCTTTTTAAAATATGTTGCAGATAATTGTAAAAAAATCCGTGTTGTGAAAAATTTTCAGACCGGTTTTGCAATAATTAAATTAATATTCAATAGAATTTAAAAAATGTGTACCTACTTATTTTACATTGAAAAGTCCAAAGTACCTAAAACTTTATATACAAAACTGTTGTTGTAGTTGTCGATTAAACTGTATTAAACTAAACAATTATTCATCAATTTGCGACAAAACAAATGGACAACGACATAAATCTTTTATTATGCGTCTAAACATAAATATTACAGTAATGTCTTATATCTAAATACCATTAAATTATTATTCAACGTATTCTCGAACTAGTCCGTTCGCAATCTCATTGAAAGCATATTTATATAGACGAACACGTTGTACAGACGAATATCTAAGATGAAAAATGGTTGAAAAGGATAAGGCACTTGAATGGAAGTAGAATCACTCGAGTCGAGGAGTTTTGTTGTTTGCTTTTATCGCTTACGAACAGCCATTAACGTTTCGTTTGTAACTTATCTCGCCGTGTTTTGACTAATTAATATGATTATTCCAGTTCCCAAATATTGCTGTAATTATTACTAAGCATTATTGAATAAGTTGCTAGAGTGAGTGTTTGTATATCAGTTTAATATCATATCGCTAGCAATGTACCATGTCAGTTTAATCTCCAGGCTTCCTCCTGGAAAGCATCGTGATAAATTCTTGGCAAATTTGTTGTTGTAATGGGCTAATTGACCTGGCCTCATGCTCATCTTATCACCCTCCACTCGTGCCCGTCGTTAGCGCAGGCGGGTGCACCATTCCAATATCATACTTAAAAAAATACCAGCATTAAGTTTTATTACAACGTAATGACATCATATTAAAATTAAATATATATTAAATCTTTAAAAAACTAGTATATATAGATAATCTTCAGGCTTCAGGATGAAGAATAATAATTACATATTACTTGTCTGATACATCGACAATGGCAATTTTTGGAAAAATGACGAGATATCGGTATACCAATTGTAATATGTTATTTAGTGATAATGTAAAATATGTAATCAATAATTATATATTGATCCGGTACGGCTGTATATACGCAATATAGTATGGAATATCTCCCACATCTGACAGATTAATTATAAAATGTCAACGTCATGGTCGACACACCTATATTTTATGTATATTTGAATTCATCATGGCAAAATAGCTTACCGCCGTATCAGGAATTATGCTATCGGTATTTGCATCACCGGAGAATTAGTAAAAAATGTAAATAAACACACAAATGTTTTTCTTGTTGACAGTCAAATTGTCATTCAGTCCACCTTTCTGTCTAAGTTATACTCGTAAACCATTAATTAGGCAACGAAGCTCTCATAATAGCGTGATTAATAAATTTTTATTAATAAAGTAAGGAAATAATATAATTTGGGATATTTGTTTAAAATAAATTTCTCTACAGTAATAGAGTTGCAAGTTTTTTATTTCCACTGAGGATTGTTTAACATTTGTAATTAATAAAAAAAAGTTTTTTTCATCTAGCCGGATCTGGGTGTAACCTTGATACACACTCCATTTACACACTTCAATGGATCACTACAAACAGCTGATGGTGTTTCTCCCAGCTCCTTGCTGTAAGTTTTGCACGCTGAATTTTCCGCTGAAAACACAAATTTTTCAATAAAATGGCATTGTATCGATATAATTCCAAACTTTCCTTATACTTCGAAAGTGACTTGTGATAATCATATGGTACATAGTTTTATAGATTGTAATTCAGAAATATATAATGCTGCAGTAATACTTATGAGCTGAAACATACTATAAAGAGAAAAAAGCTGATTTTGTCATTAGAAAAGTAATCTTAGTAACCACTGAATCGATTTGAGATATTCTCTCACTTCAGTGTCTCTAAAATAAAAGGTAAGGTTGTGTTAATTTATATAAAATTCAGAAATTGAAGAGCATTCGGGCTAAGCCTGGGCAGCATCTGTCTAGCGTTGTTTTATTACAAGTGCTCTATGGGATGCTGATTAGGTTCTGATACTGTATACTATACAAATACAATTTAAACGTATTACCTACATACTACTAAAATCATTAGGCTGACTAATTTTACCCAAAGTCTAAATAAATAAGTAATTATGTTACAAAAGTCAAGGCTATTAGATACCTACTTATTGTTAGATACCTATATTGTTTTTAATCAGCTATAGGAAATAAAATATAATTGTTAAAGTGCCTAATTTAACTGCATATGTAAATCTGTAATAAATATGTATAAAATGAGCGATATCATACGGACCTTCTTACAATGCGACAAACCCTTCGTTATCTATAAAATGGCACTTGTATCTACTCAATTGGATAATTATACGTAATTTTGAATCTAATTATTGTTGTTGTAGTTAATATTGAATTGGATCTATTCAATTTTTCCTAGGCAATTTTCAACGGACTAAAAATAGGATATTCTATATTTGATAAATTTTTGCTGTACATATTTTAAAAAAAATATCGTCAAATACTATATTTGCGACAAACGAAGCTGTATAGTATTTAACGATTATTTGCTTTTATTAATAACATGTTAGTCACATTAGTTTTGTCTTCCAATTGACTATGGATTTTTATGGTATATAGATAAATTAAAAAATCTCATGTTTTGTTTCATAACTTAACAAGCAAATGGCTTATTTACTACGGCCGTATAGCGTTATAATAGGTCATATTTATTACTTACGTAGAAGAGTAACGCAAGCCGGACAACAAGCGCATTTGCCTGAATGATTCTGGCGGTACACAGATGGTGAACGGCAGGTGCTTGCGGCTACGCGGGTGTTGCAGGGATTGCTCTTGCAGTAACTGCTACCACAGACCAGATCACCGTACGTCACAGCTATGACGCACGCCAATAGCGCCAGTATTATCACAGCTTTCATACTGAAAGTATTAACTTTTTTAATGAAATTAGAATGGTAAACAAGCTTACGACCCACCTTACGATACCATGAGTTTCCACTTCGGAGGACTTAGACTTAGACTCATTTCGCTTATTCTGTAATTTCACTACCCTATCTCACTTTTCAACTGAAACATTTCTATCAAACAGTGCAGCTTGGCGATTGAAATAGTGAGACCGCAGACTACGACTTTTTATAAATCGACTTTGAATGCTATTTATTTTACGTTTATAAAACTTATTTTCCTATAACAAAGGTATAAATGATACATTTTTAGTTTCGGTAGGTTTAGTAAGGACACACAATATCTTAACTAATATTGACTTAATTTATATTAATTATTAAGCGAAAGTTAGTTTTTTGCTTTCTACGTTATCATTCTTTATTAATAAGAATAAATTTTTGACAATATTGGCATAAATTTCAATGACTACATGTCTATTTCGGATTGGCATTGGAAGATGTATGTTACACGATGATATCACTGCGAATACATATTTATTATTATCAATACATTTGTGCGACTCAGTAGTACTTTTGTAGGAAATAGTGTAAATTCCTTTTGTAAAATTATTATTATCCAAATGGATTTATTTTATTGGTTCTCTAAAGATCAGACATTAGTAATAGACAAGGATTACCTAGTACTATAACCCATTGTCTTTGTAGTTAATTTCAAAGAAAACGTAAATATTATAGAATTATTCAGATTTTCCATTAAATCTCATAGTATTCAATAAATCTGAGAACTATATGTTGCTTGTAAATGAAATGCATTTTGAACTGCAATTTGTGAATTTCTTTTCGTAATTTTTTTAAGTGAAAATATATTCATATCGAAAATTTAGAAATAATTTTTAGCTAAAAGGTATTTCATTATAACATGATAGGTAAATAATTTGGTAGTAAAATTGTTGACGAAGTTGTATCATGTGGGAGTTGGGAAATTTAATTTCAATATTGGAAACTTTAACTATTTGTAAAGGATCTGTTTTTAATAGATATTCGATGTCAATTCATCTTATATTATTAACGTATTAACTGTAGATTTCTGTTATGATCATTTATGTATACTAGCATATTAAGTATAATAAGATTTTTTTTCCTGAATAGTAAATTGTAGTGATAGTTGAAATTTCTGTATCAAAACGATTTTTTATAACATTATCCTGTAACCTTGTCCTGTGTGATTTTTTAAATATTATTTATTATCATAATATAGATATCTGTATAATTTACCTAACCTTACTCCACTACAATATAAATACTTTTAATAAAAAAAGTATTTTATATACTCGTACTTTGTATGCACGATTCACTTTTGTGCCTTTTCTCGACATAGCATTGTGCACAGGTCAGGTATTATATTAACTTGAAACTTCAGTGAAATATATCAATTTTCAGGACATAAAGTATAGGTTGCAGGTATATAGGGTAAATAGTAATACCACACTTGATATTAACCAATGTTACTTGATATTAACCAATGGAACTTAATTAGTATATCTTAAAAAATGGGGTAATCAATAAAATCTATGTTACGTTAAAATTTAACAAAAAGGCCAGTTCGAAGAGTTATTTCGTGATGATTGTTATTGCCGATATTATATTTCAAATGAATATTAAATTTAATGATAATGTCAGTACTTACTTGAGAGGGGTAAGAGTAAACGTTTCCGTCTAGATCCAAATTATCTAATGGAATGTCGAGAGCAAAAGCACAGTACAGCAATTAAACGAATATCTAAAGATAACCTCTCAACCTGTGTTTATTTACTGATTTCTCGGAGCTCGCTTTATCACCGCTATCTGCTTGTTGTCAAGAACATAGAAAAGGAACTCAATATTTATTTTTCTGAGTTTAATATACGTACTGTGTTAATTATGAAGACTATATAATTTTAATTAATTAAATTCTTGGAAGTATTTAATGTAACTTGGTCGGCGGTGTACAAGATGTTGTAGACTGTCTTATCTTTGTATGGTTGTGAATGCGCAGCAGAAGAATTCCCTGTGTATTTCTATACTTTTACTTATGTATATAACAATTATGTATATTATTGAAAATTTGTTTTTTTTTTAATATATATATTAATAACACAAATTTTCGTAGCATACTTATTCGTACCTATCTAAATGTAATATATTTGTTTTGGTATTGTACAGAGAGATAGTTACATAATTGTCACATTAAATTATTGGGGGTCACCCGTAGTAATGTGGCTAGACTACATGATTAGACGGATGAGTCATTACAATAGTAACGTACCGATTATATAGTTTATGTAAGTCATAATAAATAAAATTGATAAAAATGTAAACATTTTTTATGATATTTGAAATAGTAAACCGGCGTCCTCCTGTTAATTTTTTTGCTTTAACTCACTTTCAAAGCGAACAACAACAGCACTGGTGGCTTTTGAAGTCAAATGATACGCGATAATGAACGTTTGTACTCCTAATCTACGTATGTAGGCGACGGTTACCATTTACCATCAGCATGCGTGTCATTGCAATTACATAAAAAAATAAAGTTACTCCTAATATTGGTAACATTGGAGTTGAAGAATTAAGTATACTCTAGTCAGTTTAATAGCATGAGAATATATATGAACATGATTATGGCCGGTACATAACTTAAATAATTATACTTTAAAGATACGTAGGTAGTAGTACGTCTTTAAAAGTAATATAGTTTGCATAAGATAGACTTACTATTTTCCATTCGGACTTTTTTATAGACCATCAATGGAACCAATTACGAGGACATTTTCATTGAAGTCAATATTTCAAATAGATACATTCAATTTGTTTGAACCTTCTAGGTAAATATCGAAGGTTCTAGATATAATTGTGATGTTGAGGAAAAGGAAATAAACGATCATGAAAAAGTCCGAATGAATAGGCGACCGTTAAAGGGCTCCTTGGTCTACAATATTCAAAGAGAAGAATTTCTTTTTATCGGACGGAATAGCGTGGTAGGCTCTGGCGTTTAATAAGATAGCCGATTTCTTACCGCTTTAAATATTGCGGCTAAGAAAAAAAAAATATAGATACTAAATATTGTAAAGAGAGGATTTTGGTACGAATGGATTTTGCTAGAAGTAAACTACTGCATCTATTTGACTAATTCTTTGATTGAAGTGATATAGTAATTTTTTTTTACTTATTACAGTATTATTTATAGTAAAAAAAATTATGAGCACCCGGGCGAATCTGGGACATGACGTTAGCATGCAAGATGATAAAATATAAGTTTTAAATTTGAAGAAATGTCATGTTTAAACAGCTATAGCCACGTATTGTTAAATTTGTTCTTTGCATCCTAAGTCACATAAAAATAATACAATTGGGCTTTTAATATAATGTAGTTCAATATATAAATTATAATAGTTTTAGGTATATACACTGTAGATATAAGAAAAAAGTGTAAAGCATATCTGTTTCTATCAAATATATATCTATCATATGATTTTTAAATGTATCAGTATAATTAGATCCTTATCATGATATATTTGGTACATTGGAACCGATTCGATTGTAATTACTAGCAAATGCAAAATAATGATAAAAAATTCGTTTAGATTTGTTATCGACTTATAAAGAATATAGTATGTACTGTATTGTATACTTATTTACCAATCTATTTTGTAATATTCGTACGTTTAATAATATTTACCACTTCTAAAGATATTTAAGGCTAGAGGTTAATGTAGATTAATTTTGTGTCAACAAGCGATGCGATTATTTTCCAATATAAACTATACATACATTTATTATTCACTCTGAGTACTCGAAACAAGTAAAACTTGAATAGCAACGTACTTTTTTTTAGTTTTTGTTTTACTATACATATTAGGTACATATATATTATAAAAGTGAAAGTGTCTATCTGTTTATTGCCTTTTCACGGGTCCTTATGAAATATCATGAAATTAGTATATATTACGAGGATGAGAATATTGGCTATAGTTTCTATAAAAAAAATAGCAATTACGTCTGTTTTAACGATTCAATCTTCAATTCATATAAAAATTCATTAAGGTCTATATAGTAATCTAGTTATGAAAAGGTAACAGACTATTAAGCATATACTATTTATTATTTTTATAATAATATTAATATGGATCTTCATTATATTCATATGCATGCAAGTCTTACTGGATTTTAATAATCAATGATATATTAGTTTTAAATATATAAATTTGCAAAAATTATTTCAGTAAAAAAATATTAATTATTTTTTTGTTGCAAGCACAACGTACCTATGCGATAGATGTCACAAACAGAAACCATTAGATATGCCTGCGTGCATTTTTAAACGAACTTAACACTCTATACATGCTGACGCACGCAACTTTGTATGTGTATGTATTTTTATTAATCTCTTGCAAGAATTAATTATGTATATTATTTGTAGGCCTAATAGCTTGGCTAGCTTGAATTTTTTTTAGTTTTTATTTCGAGACTTATTTTATAGGTATGACTTATTTTGTATATTTCAGTATTTTGACTTGCATGTATGCATGTAGTTTTATTTATATATTTTTAGAACAGTTTAGAGAAATCATTCCACCATACATTATCCAAGTGTGTTATTAAGATTTATTATTTTTTCGACTCACTTTGACTATGTTATTTTGATGTATAAATTATTTATTCTAAAGTTTCATAAAAATCGTTAAGTAATTTTTGTGTGAATGAGCAACACAAATGGTTCAATTTTATTTTTTTATACCACGTAGGTGGCAAACAAACATACGTCCCATCTGATGGTAAACGGTTACCGCAGCCTATGGACGCCTGAAACACCAAGGGTGTCACATGCGCGTTGCCGACCCTTAAGAAACCTTAATATATCCTTCTTGAAAAACCCCATGCTGTAGTCTCTCGAGAAAACCTCTATAGGTAGTTCATTCCACAATCTAAGTGTACGCGGGAGGAAGCTCCTCTGAAACCGCACTGTCCGAGACCACTTAGGTTTCAGTGTGTGGGGATGAATTCCCTGTCGATGGCGAACGGTGCGATGGTAAAAGGTATAATGGATGGTAAAATGTTATGTGTATGACATTAGTAGAATTTGAAATAAGAATAATTTAAAGTTAATATATGTATTTAGAATATTTTTTTAATTGTTATCTATATGTTTTTAGTCTTTAAGTTTTAGTTTTTGTAAATACTTACCAACAATTTGTCAAAAAAATTTTTATGTTATGAGTAGGTAATTTCGAGTTATGAGTAGGTAAGGAGACCATTTCAACAAACGTATCTGTAGCTTATCAAGGTTGACCCTTGCTATTCTTGGCATAGTGTCGCAGGAGCCTAATGGACTTTTATGTACCTCGTAATGAAATTGTGTACCGGTCCTCAACAGAGTACCAATCGACATATCGTATTCAATACAATTCATTCAATATTCATATATCTACCTAAAGAAGGTATACTTAAGAATTTTTTTATAACACAATGTTATATTATCCGTTATTTTATTATTATCATCTGTTATCGGTTACGCCATCTGCACAAAATTTTCTCCCATATATTGTATCAACCAACAAATCTGGAAGATATCTGGACTTCCAGATTTGTTGTAATTTAAAAGATAGCATATATCAATAATTTAATTTCGATCCGTTTGGCCATTATTCCTGAAAAGATAACCGACAAGCTGATAGATAGACACACATTCGCATTAATAATATTAGTACAGATATAAAGAATAAACACTAGTAGTTATTTCATGAGCCTTTTAAAATTTTCCCAAGATTATCTTAGTAGTATATGAAATATGTACTTCATACTTATTTGTAATAATAAAACGGTAAGCTTGTGTTAATAATATTTGAGGTGAGTATGTAAATTGTTAACAAAGTTAGAAGTTTTGGAAGTAATTTTAATGAATATCTATCTAGTCGTTTACTGGCAAACTTTAAGTGTTTTAATTAAGTATTCTGTTACTTCATTGCCTTCATTCAACATTAATATTTGGTTATTTGCAAATTAGTACTAAGCTATAAAATGGATATTAGATAAGAATTAATCTCCTGTGTACATATTAATAATAAATGAAATAAAAATATACTGTTTGTATAGATTGTCAATTATACCTATAGGATATGTAATTGACGTCTTGTCAATTATATATCCATCGTGTTTCTATACAATTTTGAATACAAAACTTGATAGGAAACCGTGATATCCGTGATCATGATATCCCTCATTAATTTCAATTTTGGAAAACTCAGCTGTTGTACCTGTATACCTCGTAAACTCATCATGCATTCTTTGGTTTAAAATGTATGTTGTCTGTAATTTAGTCAATATCATAAATTAAATATGACAACATTTATATTCCATTAAAATGGAAAAGCTGAACAAATATCGCCTAAACGAGTAACCCCGCGGGCGATATGATATTAAAAGGAAAGGCATAAAGTTCTATCGATATTATGATCCACATTTATTTAATAAACCGAATTGCCTTCAAATTGAATATCTTTCTATACCTATAACGAACAGTGGATATAATTCACTATAAACACTAAAGTAAATTAAATTACATTGGCTAAATTGTAAACTTTATAACGCAAGTAAATAAATACAATTTAAAACATATGAAGATCGTTATATTTAAGTATCAGTTTGTACATTTAACACACGTCGTCATAAACCAATCAAAACTTAGTGAACATAATGTTGTAGTTTAATTTTAACTGGGGAGAGGCATTTATAATATTACTACATTGAAACTGATTTGTGTGTGGGTACTTTGAAAAATTGTTGAATCAATACTAATTAAGTCACGATAGAAAGTTATCTACTTTAGTTTTATGTGGAATAAAATATTGATTTATATTTATATCTACATCTTAAATTGTCAAACAAACTAGCTGATGAAAAATAGTAACAATGATTTGATATACAATAGATTTATTATTATTTAAATTATTAACCGGGTCTTAACACGAATAATTTTATGGCAAATAAAGGTATTTACCTCTCTCGACGTTTCGACTAGGTTGCACTAGCCGTGGTCACGAGCTGACTGGAGTAACAGCGATGTCAATGTAGATAGGTGACAGCAGTTTTTTCTTCATCTACCGTCACTAGATTGTTTAACGAAAGTTCGCGACACACAGCACTCACGGTATCCGTACACTTATTGACTATTGATGCTACTGAACTTTGCTTGAATTTATTTAAACCATCATGTTAAATTCCTCTCTGTTGAAATTTGAATTTGACCATTCGTGGGATGGGCATGTAGTTCAATCCAGTGATTTGTTCCTGCGTTCAGTAGATGATCCTGATTTGTGTGGTTGTCGATTTTTAACCGCTTCTTTGACTCTCTCTTGATCGTTTTCAATATCTACTGGTGTAGAC
Source organism: Achroia grisella (assembly GCF_030625045.1). Taxonomy (NCBI): domain Eukaryota; kingdom Metazoa; phylum Arthropoda; class Insecta; order Lepidoptera; family Pyralidae; genus Achroia; species Achroia grisella. The sequence goes on from NW_026712938.1 coordinate 1,989,075, forward strand.
CCTGGAGCGCGTTACTTTTGAGCGATAAATACAGTCTTAATGGAGTATTTATTTAGTGCTGTTCCATTTTGTCCGTTATTCCTCTTAAGTAAGTCATGTACCATTCCATTACGCGCTTATCAACTTTATGTAACCATTTTTCTTGAGTACTTCTTGAAAAAAAAATGTTGTAGTTTAATTTTAACTGGGGAGAGGCCATCATTTATAATATTATCTTTCTACATTGTAAATTTGGTTTTAGAATGTATGGAATTGATTTTAGGTACTTGTTGTTGTGTGTTACTAATGGTCACGATAGCTCCATCCAAATAAGTTATCTACTTTAGTTTTATGTGGAATAAAATATTGATTTATATTTATATCTCATTCATGGAACTTAAATTGTCAAACAAATCTCTGTAGGTTCCAGTTTTGTGATGAAAAATAGTAACAATGATTTGATATACAATAGATTTATTATTACATTTTGGTGGTTGAATATGTTTCGCCCTGTAAAGACTATTATATTCATAGATTTATTATTACAGTACTCCATAGTATAGTTAAACATTTTATATCGACAATATTTATTTTGCATATATATGTATGGAACATACAAATAAAATTGGAGTGTCTGTTTGTAATATTGAAATAACCGTTTTTTACTACATACATATGAATATAAATACCGTAGCTACACCAAAATAACATTTTTGTCTGTCTGTCTATTTGTTCCGGCTAATCTCTGAAATGGCTGGACCGATTTTGACGGGACTTTTATTGGCAGGTAGCTAATGTAATAAGGAGTAACTTAGGCTACATTTATTTTAGGTAAATTCTTTAGATTTAGAAAAATTAAGTTAAATTCCATACGGACGAAGTCGCGGGTACAGCTAGTAGAGAATAAATGCGACTTTATGCCTTCAAGCAGTTCGCTTTATACCAGTTTAAACAGTAAGTTAAGACAATGAAATTAGTAGCTACTCGTACCTATTCATATTGATGGCTAATAAGGTGGTTTTTCAAGCATTATATGTATTCTTATTTAAACATATTAATGGTCATCAACATTATAACAACCCATTATCGTCACATTGGCGAATTAATGTTTATTCGTAAGTGGAGGAATTAGATCATACTAGAATACTAGTTTTTATTATTATTATTATTTACTGGTCAGTAAATTTGAAATAAGGTTTTATTTCGACTTTTTCTTCTTTTTTATTAATTTCCGCTACGTATACGTATTCTATGCGACTCTGTTTCTCTACTTGTCTATTAAGAAATCTTGGGCTTGAAAAGAAGTGATACATAACACACGCGACCTGATATTCTTCGGAAAAAGTGTTGGTGGTAAAAGTTAATTCCAATCCAATATTAGTCGTTGGCTAAAGCAACCACACATGTCAAACGCTGTAGCAGCGGTAGGTACTATTTTCATAATAATCCAATTCGTGGTTTCTTTTGTTATGACACGGATATTAAGTATTGGAAAAACGAGAAATGTTGGGCATTGGGACACAATATGTCTAATAATAGAACCACGATCAAATTCCATGCTTACATACATAACACTTATACTGTATTGTAAGTATACTACTATTATTAAATAAGAATTTTCAGCAATATTTGCGTTCACGCTGGCTCCTGTGGAGGATAATAAGATGAGTATGAGGTCAGATCATTTAGCCCATTTTGGTAAGTGAATGAATTTATCATGTTGGTTTCTAGGGGGAACCAACCTAACATGGTACATTGCTAGCAATGGGGTTATAAGTTCACTTTATCAACGATCCCCTTCCCCCAATGTGAAAGTTAGTGCACGAATTTCTTATGTTTGGAATTGCTATTGGGGATGGAGGACATGTGATGAAATAACTATAGAAAGGCCACAAATGAGGTGGAAAGATGACACAGTTACTGTGGTGGCCCCAACTGGATATTAATTGGCCAAAAATAAATAAAATGGAGAGGATTAAAGGACACCTACGCCAAATAATTGATCGATTAAGATGATGAAGTTATGACGTTTGGAATAATTATGAATTCAGTTGACCAGCTCAGATTTGTGAATATTGTGAATGTAGGTCACATCAGCATCATATGTTAATAATAAGTAAATGCACTAATTATACCGTACATTTATGATTTGATATAGGTATACCCGCTGCCCAGTCTTGTTGTAGCTGTAACTATATGTATAACTATCATTGGACTTGGCTGTCTATCTAAATTAAGTATCTACACGACACAGTTGAAAAAAATAAGAGATATAAGGAGTACTAATTTCGGCGATTATTTGCAATCAGTAGTGCGTAGGTATTTGTCAAGCCCTTATTAATTTTATCACGATGTACCTAAGCGTATTTTTGTATGAAACTATTTTAATTGTTTATACTTGCCCATTATTATTTCTAGATATCACTAAGGAACTATGTGTTTGCACTCATATACGATTTGAAAGATAAGTTTACAATGTACCGACAGATAAAGATTAACGCATTAATCCTCGAAGCAAAGCAGTATAGTGTATTAAATTATTCTATACTTCCCATAATATCGATTATCTTTAAGCATTTGCCGCTTTTTAAGTGATAATGAAATCCTTATATCAAAATTATACATGATATATTAATATTGTCTGGAGATACTACGTTTAAAAAAAAATTAAACCAGTAGGTACTTTTTTTCGTTTTAATTAAATGTCTACATTGTAAAGTTCATAAAATAGCTGTTAGCTTTACATCATAGCGGAATGAGTTTGGAGATATGAAGTATAAAAGCAGCATGTCACTACCGAGTAGGGTTGCCTACCTTAAAAATTGTGCCTCTTTCTATGAAGTAACAAATCTCGTTAATAACAAAATTTTACACACTAACCTTTGACATCGTCATATTTTTACCAATAAAAATAAAAACGATGCGATAGATACAGTTTATATTGTGTACACTATGTAAAATACATGTACAAATCATAAATAAAGAACATTAAAAATTTGCAGTGAATAATTTTCACTATTATTTAAAAAGGAAACTTACACTAACTTAAACTTAAAATCTCTTCCAAAATTGGTTGTAGTCATGATGTTCTCGCACCTCGTATTATATATAAAACATCTGGTACTTATACGAGGATACACGTTGCCAACTGGCAACCCTGTTTCAGAGCTCCGTGCTTAAAGTATACTTAATAGTAGCCATAGTGCTGTAGGTATAGAATTATACATAAAAAGACGGCATAAGAGGACAATTTGCTTTTATGACAACACTTCGAGTCAGAAGACAGATATGTCCGTGTTTTATATACCTATCTGTTGCTAGTACCTACATCGAGTATTCTACATGCTAACCAAGATAAACTTATCGCTTTACTATCATTAAACCAATTTTTATCATAATCAATTTGCACAGGAGTAAAGAAATTTGGATGTCAGTACAATACTATCTGCATTATCATTACAATTTAAAAAAAAATCGTATCTATGACACGATGATTGATTTGACGCGTATCAAAGATAAAGGCATAATATTGATTTTTCTATACATATCCAATTATAGCATTATATGATAAATATTACAGAACCTAACAAAATTGTAATAAAAAAGTTTACGCTATTTATATCATCAAAGTATACGTAACCTATTGTTATCATATATATTATGTATATATATACATATATATATATAAGATGGCCTACTCGCCTCCGCGTTGGTGCAATTGTTAGTATGAGTCTTAGTCTTTCTCTATTATAGCACTGTATTTATGAACCTTCCGGATGAAATCAAACCTAAAACCTAAAAACATGAAAACCATATCAAAATATTTTGTGTGGTTTAGAAGAAGTAAGCTGAAAAATAAACAACCGACAACTGCGATGTTGCTTTATCTATATAGTTGAGTATAATTTCTGTATACAGGGAAAACACAATGGACACACACAACAACAGATGTTCTCTACTCTCAAGGCATCGGTGGAGTTTGTACGATTATCTACCAGTTTTCGTAAACAGTACTGGCATCAAATTCTAAGTTATCAGATTGCATAACTGTAGATCTCGGAAATAGTACGCATGAAGATGTTATATGAATAATAGTAATAACTCTGGAGAATTGACACAGCGCCATCTAGACCCAAGCCAAGCATAGTTTGTGTTACAGATTCTAAAGAACTGATAGAAATACTTGAAATATTTTTTATAAACATGTTAATAAAAAAATCTCAGACCAATACAAACAAAATCATGAATACAAATGCTTGTATCCTGCAAGGAAATAAGGCGGTGTACATGAATTAAATTTGTCGACATTCACTCATATTTAATTCATCGTCTATTATTTAAAGGACGGTCAATTTATTACAAAGAATGATCTTAAATCATTAATATTCATCGAATAACATTTTTGGGGTGGTGAACTTTTCCTCCTACGACTGTATTAGTTATCTGAGATGTGACCACGCAGTATTTATTGTCTTCCCACTTTGTATCATTTTAGATGAGAGGATAAATCTGAGTTACCTAGCGTGGCCCCGTCGATTTATTTTATTGTATATTTTTAGACACAATACTTCTACTTATATTACTAAGATTGGTTTGGCAAAAATAGATTCAGGATATAATATCCTGTAATACAATAAATTACACAGTAATATCACTGCTATATTTTAACTAGAAAGTGGCGTAATGTAAGACATGACCTCAGTCTCGTTCGTTTTCATATTAAGCATCCTGATATATTGCATTCATCGGGTCTAGAATGAATATCGTCTATGATTTTTTTAATAACCGTAACTGCAAGTGGCAGACATGCTTGCAGTATCGGTATATACTGACGAGTGACCAGTGTCGGACAATAAAATCAGATCTGTTGTTGGGCTACAAAGAATATATATAAGCTATTTGTGACGAAATTACAAACAAACAATTAATTACAATGATGTCTACCTGACACCCATTAGCTAGCTAGCTAATGGGAAAATAAAGATCTGCATCACTAAACAACCCCTTCCCTCGTTTATTAACTGTGCCAACTATATTTTGGAGTTTGCCAGCCAATCAATGACTAGAAATATATATATTCATCTAAATTATAGAATACCATTAGATTAGTATCAATTTTATAATCATAATAAATTAGTATTAGTATTTTGCACTTTATCATTATAGACAACAATAATTTATTATTGTGACATGTTGTTCATTTTATTTATGTTCATCATTCAACGTCATACAATTATACAAATTATTTAAATCTGGAATCCGACAATTAACAATAATGACAAGAGAGATTTTTTTGTTAAATATCTAAATACAGTCTCCTTGATGTGTGATCCCGTCAACCAAATGAAGCTGTTACAGTTCACCAAATAAAACGCATTCGACATTTATTTAAAAATTTGTTGCTTAAACTATGTACTATTAGTACTACATACTACATACTATAGTATTAAACTATGTATAACTAATAAAGAAAATAAGAACAAAGTTTGCCGTTCCAGGACGGACAACTCAATGTCAAACTATGAATTCTCTTGATATTTCTTTTTAGGAGATTTTTAATCAAAAATTTTTCATTTTCTTGTACTTACAATTTTTAAAACATTTTCATTAATAAAAAAATATGTTTGAAATATTAAAACATTGCTCTGATAATTATAAGACACAAAAATAATATAATAAAATAAGTAGCCATTCTGAATTTATGCGCTTCTGTGCTTTCGACGATTGATTTTTATTACATATTTAAATTACGACTATAAGTGTAGGTATCATTATTTTTTATTTTACGATAAAAATTAAAATGGCTAATCGACTATATTAATTTATCAAATTCATTCCCAAATTCCAGGCTAATGTAATAATAATATGTCTTTCTAACAATTCTGGTAGATACGCATAGAGATTCGATAAAGTTGATCATTTTATTCAATACAAATCTATTTGCAGTGTTGTTTTTTTATATAGGTATATCACTTTGTATATTGCATACAAAATTGTGTTTTATTTTAATATAAATATATAAATTTAGAAAAACAAGATAGCTATTTTAAGTATCTGATAACTAAACAGTTCACCGGAAGGTTAGAAATTTAAATAGACTAAGTTTTTGGTAGTAAATTATTCGCTACGATGCTCTAATTAATTTTCAAAGATGTAATAAAATTTTTACTTGTATTGGATTAACAATTCTTAAACAACAAGTATAATAAATCTAGTCTTAAGCTAAGGACATATTTAAATCTTATGTTAAATAAATTTCACGGCACGCTAATTAATTTACTTTTCTTCTTAATGAAGATTAACGTGATTTATTCAGAGTATTAATTTGTGATCTATCAGGCGACCAATATTAAGAAAGTTTCTTACTAAAAAGAACACATTTCTAGTAATTTCTCTTATAAAAGGACCACGGATGACATCGACGGGACCCTTGTCACTCTCGCTAGTCCAAGATGGCTTTGCAGGTCGACACTTTACGTAAAAAATATGTTAACAAGCTGATTTAGCTTTTTGCTCCAGTCCTGTTTATCGTAAAATATATTTATTGGCCAATTTCATGCTACTTACCAATAAAATTGGGGTCATTAACAACTATAGTACATAACGAACGAATTTATGAAAAATCCCCTTGTTACGAACTCGTAAATAACTCGTATGCAAAAATAAATTAAATATTTACGTCTAGGTAAGTTTCTAACACATTCTTCTCCATTTAATCTGCATCCTGAATGAAATTCATTTCACAAATCGACTATTGAAAAGTGATTAACATTAGATTTATTTGAATACAAAATGTTTCTAGTTTAATTTGTTGCGTTTATATTATAAATATTTAGAAGATAGCTTGTTTATCTAGTCTCCGATTCTTATTCCGTCTCAGAGATTCCTTTATTTACAACTAGCAGCCTAAAGTAACCTCCTTGTAACAATAAGTAAAAGTCCCGTCAAAATCGGTCCAGATATTTTGAATGCATAATGAAAAGTATGATAAAAAATATATATATATATATATATATATATATATATATATATATATATATATATATATATATATATATATATATACATACTTTCATATGCATTCAGTAAAAAGCTCAAAATTTAAAATTACGAACTTTTAAATTTTAGTTATTTATAATTAATATAATTATAGATTTCAAGATTAATGAAATCTTGTGATATCAAAACACATGACACATTTTTCTATAGTAGTTAAATCTATCCAAGATTTAACTACTATAGAAAAATTATATAGACATTTGAAAAACCAATGCGTTTATAATTACGTTGTTATATGCATATATATACGTTGGGATACTTACATTTTTATCAACATTTTCAGAAAAGTTAAAATACAAATTAATTACATCTTAGCTTATCTGGTATAAACAGGATTCTGATAAACAGACGTTGAATCCTAAGAGAATTCCAGTTTATTCCTTTTGTAGTGGGAATATCTACTAGAAAAACTATAGTCTAGATATTTATTTGAATAACACTGAGCTAAAAAAACTTTGAAATACTGTTTATAATAAGAAATGTTGAGAGAGTCAGGTTGTGGAATGAGTTTCGTGCAGCGATTTTCCCTTGAGACTACAAGAATGGAGTTATTCAAAAAGAGCTTATAAGTTTTCTTAAGAGTCGACATGACGCGACATCTAGTATTACAGGCGTCCATAGACTAAATATGAAGTCTTTTATCCGTCATTTGGATAATGTGAAAAACATTGTTGTAATTATACAGAGTATATAATAAATAAATAAAAAACAACACCTTTTATACGGAAATCTTATAAGACTCCATGATCCGTACAGGCTTCGTAATGGGAATCGCATAAAGATCTGTCAACTCTCATTATTACAAATCAAATGAGCTCAAATTCAACATTGTTTCTTTACAAAGTTCCTATTCGCACCATCCTGCTAAAAATACCGCAATATTAGATTGTTATTACCCTAAACACAGATACTTATGTGTCATTGTATGCTAGTTATATACCCCGATGCTGCTCGGAAATACGGGTAATTTTATTCGAATCTGACTAGTGACTGAAAAACAAATATCTATCAAATGTTCTAAGTTTTCTCATTAATAGCAATTATGTTATCTGTGTTAATAGTAACAATGAAGTAAATTACTAAAAAAGTAATAAATTATACTCTTAATATTTGAAGTAATAAAAGTAAAATTTAACGACACCTAAATCGAAAGGGATAAATGATACAGGTGTGTAATAACAGTACAGCCTAAATCTGAAAAGGAGGAACACCCGTGGGGTTTTGGCTGATAGAAGGTATCCGGCATAATCCATTCGTTTCCTCGAGACTAATGGAAATAAGGATTTTTCCATGGAAAAATAAAAAAGGTTCCATAGTAAAAGGGTTACTACTTCCTATCTTTGTATTTTCTAATAAACGATATTCGGATGATAATACAAAATTGAAAATGATTAAATGCATAAAAATCAAATACGTTCGCTCTAAATTTGTATTTAATAATTTTCAATTTATGAGGTGAATGGGTCAGTGAAATTCGCGTATTAATTATTTTCAATTCTGTTAATTTAGTTGCATCAAATAGCATATATTTATTATCTTGTTTTAGAGTTAAATAAGTAGGTTTTCTTTGTGATACCTTTTAAATACATATTATGTTATTAACAATTTTCTTTGAATAATGATGGGCTAATATTGGCCTGTATTTGTTTAAATGGTACACGCTGGAGGGACACAGGTGAAAGACAAACGAACGAATTCGTCACGAAATCACCAGATATTTATCACAATTTATCGTACATTGTAGATAATATGTCCCATAACTACATAGTAAAACTTTCCCCTCCACACTAATATGCATTCAGCATACAAAGGTGTGGAACAGAACTGTAAACGTCTTTAATCTAAATCAAATTGAAGTTATACTAAGTACTCTACAAAATGAAGACATTTAATTAATTATTATAGGGCTATTTTATTAAAAATAAAGACAAACACATGAATAGAATAAAGTCGTTTTAATCTTCTTTTAAATTATACTATTATGCTAAGTTAAATTTATTTTACTACATTGGAAAACAATTACGTTTTATTGATATAGTAAGCAAATGAAATAATTAATACCAGAGTCAACGTTCTAGACGGATTTAATGCATTTACGGCCATCATATTGATTACTTGAGGTATAAAATATTTGTTGTCAATATTAGGCAACGTATAAGGGTAATTGAAACATGAAAATTTCTAATAACCCGGAATTGTAATAAAATTCGCTCGATATAACCGGCCGAAAAGTACCTAAATGGTTTCGGTTTATTAGTTTCCGCTCAAGGGGGTTTTATCTTTTTACTGCTTCACCATTTTGTGTAAAGAGCTCCGTAAGAGGGGGCAAGAGGACAATAGTGGAAATTCTATTTCAAGAGATTCACACTTCTAGTAGTGAAAAGTGCTAAGAAAACAAGTAAGTATTTACACTGTTCAGTATTAGGTCAATATAAGATAAATGTAACAAGGAGAGAAATCTTATAATTAGATGAATCCCGTGGCGCTGCCTACGGTAATTCGGGTAAAAAATATCCTACATATTCGTAGTACAATGTATCTTCATCAAATTTCATTAAGATCTATTCAGCCATTTCCTCGTATTTATGAAAAGGTATCTAATAAATGTATGGGACAATAACCTTTTCCGCATTTAAAATAGGATGTATTATATTTTTGATAAAGGGTCTATATGGGGTCATTGGTCCATAATTTACAAAGTAGGTCACCTTAACAACTGAAACTATTGGTCATATGTAGTAAGATATACCAAGTTATAAATCAATCTCTTATACAGAGTAGAACCAAAATGACCAATATGATGGACATAGTTTGATAAACTGATAAATGATGGGGAAGAAAGGTCCATAAGCGGCGACCCCATTAGACCAGAACAGTCCAGGGCGGTCCGAAATATACGAACTTCTAATCTTTCACATGGCTCACATTACCTTCTTATAACAATGGGAAGTCGATATTTTATATTCAATGAAACTGTGATAATGATTATTTGATGATACTAGTCTCTATCTTACGATAACTGATCAATAACGTCAATATCCCCATTATGGTCTATACATCTCTGATAATTGCAAGACTTTGTAACTCATATTTCGCTGTATATATTTGATTTTGACTAGCGTGTAGAGTTTGGATTTACAGCCATTGCTCGTATTAATTTATGGTTCATTACCTGAGTTTCCATCACCGCAGTATTAGTTTGAAATATAAATTTATACGCATTTTGGTGCGTCAGATTTGACCTCACAACCTATCGGCCTAAGTAAGTAAAATTAATTAAATTCTTGGTATTTTAAACTTTTCAGTGCCTGAAATTTTTACTCTGTATTATGTAGTCTTGTGTGATGATACAGGTACAACCTTATGTTATTCACTGTACGCCAGTACGCCCAGAAAATATTTTGTTATGCGTAGGCGGGTACTGTATTTGACATGTAGCTAATCTGAAAGTTTTAAACATAGGAATATGTACCTACATTATAACCCTTGTCAGTTCGTAGACTTCAGATATAAAAACTAGTTTCTTGTAATAATTGGTTAGCATTTTACAAGATTATTTATGTATTATTTAGATGTATCTACTCATGTACATGAATATATTACAGTTATAAATTTGGTTGTACAAATAGAGTTATATAATTTAGATATCAAAATTAATCTGAATATTTACTGAATACGAGTATACCTACAGTGAAAATGTAAAAAATAAGTTCACAATATATAGTAGTAAAAATATATATAGTAATAAAAATATGTCTAAATTTAATTAGAACCATAGTTTTTCATTCATTATATAGTTTTAATGGAAAGTTTGAATCAATTGAATCATAAATTAATACAATATTCTTAATGTTATCAATTTATGCAACTATAATCAATCAATCTATTTAGGCAACTACATTTTACTGACTTTACAGGGAATTGGTGATACGGAATACAAAATTTAATTATAAATTTAAATATGATGAGATTCACTAGCAGTTTTGAATATTTGTTTATCCGTACTTGACAAAAATATTCCTTTTAAATTTGTTTTTATAGCATATACTTCTTCGCGCTCTGCTATTAAAGCGTCATAAAGCTCATCTCTCTTCTCTTATTTATGATAACTAAAATCAGGGGCAATATCAGAGCAGTGTTGAGGAGCGCTATGGATCGCTTCCCTGAGGGCCGTGAAGGTAGCAAAACTAGAGTCGATGTAACATAGTGTGTTTGCCATGTCAAATTTATAGTATATAGGGCTTTTAATACGAATGTTTTGGCATGGACAAATATTTGCAGCATCTTCCTAACATTAACTGATATTTACAGCTCTTTCTCTAAAAGATTTGTTCGCCGATCCTTCGTGATTATCTTTCATCCCATAAGAAAAGATATTTTGAATCGGTCTTTCAATAATAAATCTTCAATAACATAGAAACGAGCCCCGCGTACTGATAAAAGCGTACGTTCATAGTAATTTTATATGCCTGCCTGCAATTGATAGCTTTGTTCGCATGAATAAATCGGAATAAAAATATGGATGTTAATACAAGATATGATACTTACAACAGGTTGATCTATCTGTATATTATTATTTCATAATACACATTCAAAATAATATCTATACAAACTCATACCTATAATACTAATAGTATAACTTAATTTACATGGAATCCTTATACATTATTCGATATTAAAGATTAGTGTGAATAAATATTCACAAATATTTTTTATGTTTACATAATTACTAGCTACTCGCTCCGGCTACGCACGGGAATACATGTATTATATATATATATATATATATATATATATAAACCTTCATCTTGAAATTTAAAATATATCTCTATCTATTTAAAAAAACCGCTTCAAAATTCATTGCGTAGTTTTAAAGATTTAAGCATACATAGGGACAAGCAGCGATAGTGACTACTAGTAGTACTATAGTAGTACTATGTAATAATGATTATAAAATTTGAATTCAATACTATTAATTCTATATCACACATTCTCAACTCATACAGCACTGAAAGGTTGTCCGGTCAGGTTTCAAAATTTCCGTCTGATAAGTCAGAATACATACTCATCATAATTACCATAATTTGTATGAAATACATGTCTTCGGGCAAGCGGATTTGAAGTCGTATCATTCATCGTTGCTAAACATATTCCTTTTGAATTTTACGAAAGCCGAATGCTGTAGCGTAACTTATGTTGTGAACACGTAATGTACATGAGATTTCTTGATCAGATTTATTTCTTCTCGTACATAATTTATAACATGTTTGATCTACTACATATTCCGCGGTATTCCATCTCGATATCTTAAAAAATAAGGATATGTTACAGTTTTCTAAATATTACTTGAAATTTATAGTTATCTTAAACCTTTATGAACATATGTACTTTGTATACTCTACATATAAGATTGACACATATTAATTGTTGTGGCGTAATGCGTTCAAAATTGATAGATTCCAAATTTTCAATTTATGTTTCTGACTGCTCATTACTAATTTAATCTTCTGAGATATATCCCACGCAGCAGAGGCAACCCTACAAGGCCATATCAGATATATCCAATTTCAAGCGTCGCGTTCACCATATCAATAACTAACAATACCCATGACTACCTCATCAATGATAATAATTTGATGGTACCTATATATTACACGAATAAAACTGTCGTCACTAGCTTTTGCAGTCTCAGCTAAGAGATGGTACTTTAATCACAGCAAATTTGTCAGTCTCGCAAGGAGAATGGCGTCAGTTACCATCCTTCTTTACATTTTTGTCTATTTTATGTGAAGTCATTTACGGGATCAATTTAAGCTGTCAGGTACGGTTGCATGCCATTACGAATGGTTATTATTCCCACAGCTGCGTCTAATGGCCCATATCGTAGCTCGTTACAAACAACTCGTTTGGCTAATGCTATAGTCAGTGATACAAAATGTGCTACCATTAATAGGTATCCATCTACAACGATTGAGGTCTATATGTTTTTTGGCAATCTAGGTGGAATCTAGTTTGGCCCACCTGATTGAAAATGACAACGGCCACCTAAATAAAGTAACAGCTTTGTTGAACATCACGTCATCAGGTAACACTCGCGGTACCTTTAGTGTATTGAAATTCTGGAGGACTATGGTGTCATGCTCCGTACCATGAAATGTTATTGCCATATTTATCCATAGCATGCTATTATGAGATACATATATATACGGATATTGAAATGGTTGAAATAGAAGTACTCACACAGATTTTATATGAAGTTTACTCTGTAAAAACTATAAATTCTGCTGTCTGTGCCTGTAGACTTAAATGTCGATGCTTCGAAAACGGTATTACTAGATTAAGGATTAATCTGGAATTTAATATTTATATTTTATTAAATACACTGTAATTTAAATGGTGACTGTCTTTTATATTGTCTGTTACAGTTTTAAATAGACTTTGACACGCATTTAGTGCTTGTTTATAGTTAGTTAGCTTCAAATTAAAGATACTACACTAATTTAATAGTATTTTATTTTAATCTCTACCGGTTTACGCAAAATTGTAATAATTTCTAAAGAAATGCTTCGAGCGGGAACAGACAAGCATTAATGATAATTTATAAAGATACAATATATACCTATACTATTCTAAGGCTCCTACCCGAATGTAATGAGCACTAATATTATTTGGAGTAAATTGTAGCTATCGTAATATTTATTATTCTGACTCTAATTAATTAGTGCTATTTGTTACTTTGTATTCACACACCGAAAAAAAAATAATACAAAAGAGTATCACGCAAGTTTATTGCTAGTGCTTCTTGTATTGCTTTTATAATGAGTGATATATTAAAAAAGTAATTATTCAAGAGTGTTTAAATTTAAGTTTATTTTAATAAAGTCTTTTTTCAGTTTCTATACATCTTCATATGTGTTTACTCGTAAATTATTAAACCAATCCTTTATTACTTTACTACCACAAAATAATAAACTTTTATAAATACAGGCGGTATTTATAAAAGCACAGGTATATATTTGTGAATGTAAGAAGTACCAATATTTAATGAGTGAGCCTATTTAATACAAACAACGATAATGTGGTAATTAGTATAAACACGCTGTACAAAATATTGGATTTATTTATTCTTAAAGGTCTGAACACTACTGGAAATTTGCAGTTCGCCGTCAAATCTTATAAATTACCGATCACTCAGTTTTTTAGTGGATCACTATAAATCTGACTATTGTTTTAAAATTATTTCATTTACAATGATAAAATCATCAATATTTTTGTTATCTAATTTCTTTTAATACGCGGTGTGAAATTTTGCAATTTTTAGGAAATATTTATTGAAATACATCAGAGCTTTTATTAAATTTGAGAATAATGGGCTATAAATAAATAATTTTAAGTACTATGGATATGTTATATTTATTTATGCTGCGATTTTTTGTTTTATTAGATTGAGTTATTGTTTTATTAGATTAATATTGAACTTTATTCAAAGCAACAAACTTACAAATGGTATATGTTCATTCTGTATCGAAACAATGACTCAATAATCTGACCACTTATTGCATATAAAAAATAAACGATATGTCACCAATAAATCTTTTTCAGATGGACTAAAATTTCTCTTGTGAGATTGGTTTTGGGTGGAAAAAATAGCGGTTGATGATAAAGAGCTTTATCTATCTTTGTTATGTATTATTCAGATTTGAAAACAAATTCTAAGTTAGATTTTTTAACACGGGAATGAATACTTAAGATTATTAGAGACTACTCTCAAAGTTTGTTTACACCAAATTTTAATGTCCAATACCCCTTTTAGATACCCCTAGGGTATATAGATACCCCTTTATAAGCTGAGTTAGCTTATAAAGGGGTATCTATGTCAAAAAGGAAAGTATATTCACTTGTATAAGTGCAAAGTAAGGAGAATGTCTGAGTATTTATATGTGAGCTTCAATAATTCAGAGCATACGATCCCGGTACACGGCTCTAAACGGAGGAGCGCACATACATAGCACCGCGCCGCGCGCCGTACGGCCTGTACCAAGTTTTAGTTGGTTCCCTTCCATGGTTCGTAAAATGGCAAAGGTCGCGTACTCTGTTACAGTGAACTCCAACATTTTCAGAGACATCAACGTATGTATGTTGACTGAATTCGATTTAGAGTATTTCGATCTTTCATTTCGCTAATGGAAGGAGCTCTATTTGTGCTCGAATTTTCAGTGATTCAATTAATTCATCAACGTTCATTCAATTGACATGTTTCGTATGGAATGATATATTTATTATAAAATGAAGACTATACTTCAAGTACATAATCATAACACACAAGTACTAAAGTGTAATACACAAGTACAAAAAAATGTTGAAATAAAACAAGTGTTATATCTACGGACGACAAATAGTAAATAGATTTAAAATTTTTGTAATAAAAATATTTATCTAAGTATCTAAAAATTGCCACGTTGTAATTTTTAGAATTGAGGGACTCATAATCCAGCTTACGTGCAGCGCAGTGTGAAAATAAATCCCAGGTATTAATATTACCGCTGAGGAGAATTTAAATATTTTTCTGCTACTCGTAGAGATTTTTAGGGTTCCGAACCAAAAGTCCTCTATGAAATCACTACATCAATACCAAGAGTTCCTTGTTGTAAAATTTTGTCTACCCTCTGTTCATCCATCAATTCTTTTGTCACTTATAACTATATTTTATACAAAACTGATGTTATTAATCAGAATATTTTTTGCGTATATTTTTAAACATTATCTGTTTTACAGATTGTTTAATCACGAATATAGATCAATAAAGCATATTAATTAGTTCATAGTTGTTGGCTTATATGTATATCAACGAATACTATTCGGTTGTCAAAGGAATGAATTGATAACTAATAATTTTGAGGATACAAATAAAAAAACAACAAAGTTTTCTGTTTTATATTTCATACTCCACAAAAACGTATGTAATTAAAATTGTAATATTAAAAAGTAGCTAGCCAATAATCGATTTGTTGCAGATTAAATAGAAAAGTTTTAAACACAAAAGAAAGAGAGAACAGTCATTTATTAACTATAGAAATACCGACATCTCAATAATCCAAGAAAATAAAACCCAACTCAATCTCTAAAAGTCAAGTTTTACGTTTTATATTTATATTTTTTGTACAGAGTATGTTCAGGAAGTATATACGCCGTATCTTTATAGCTGATCAATAAGTAGGTACACAGGTATCAGGATCGACCTTGAATATCTAATGTTTCATGCATTATCAGTACTCCGTAGATCACTTGCTTTTCTAATAAACTTATTAGAGTATTACCTATATTTATAGATAGGAAGTCATATATCATGTTACGATCTGATAAAGACAGATATTAAAGTCATTACAGTTAGGGAGATAATGGTTTGAGCGTACACAATTGGAAGCAATATTTTTTAGCGACAATGGGTACAAGTCGGTCAGCATCTCCTGACAGGGGCTACAAACTCTTAAGTGGATTAAATGTCTTACAAAGGCCATTTATTGCGTTCACTGCTGGTGACGCCGTCACGAACATATTCTCTTTGTGATGCTTGTCATTGTTTGTTTTTAACTCACTCTAGAAACTAATACTAGGTATTCATATAAATATCGATTCCGTTAGGCAAGTATTTGCTCAACTTTAAAGATTCTCACTTAAACCATAGATTATATCAATATGTATTTGATGTTTTTTTATTGAGTGAATATATACAAACTGACCATATTTACTTCATTATTTTTTTACTGTAATAAGCTAATATATAAACAAATTTAAACAATGTAGCTTTTTCTGAAATGAAAAACGGTAAGTAGGTATACCAAGTACGACCATAAAATGTGCTGTTGAAAAGTAGGGTCCTATCCTTAAAAATACATAAAATATTTTTGGTAGGTATGTGTTATTTTTCGTCGCCTACACTCTAGCTACCCAATTTAAAATACTTGATATATGTGGAAAATTTGATTGTAGGGGGACTCGATTTTGAAATGGCAATAATTGTGCACAATGTGGTGGAAGTAACAACACTATATATATGTTTATTCATTTTTACATATATATAAACATATATATGTAAAAATTAATAAACTATTTATCAATATTTTTTTACTTCTTTTTGTATATAAGCAATGTTATTTCCTGTATTTGTTTTTAACTTGCCATACATTTAAGGTCGTGGCACATAGTCTAGACCTAGTTGGGTTGCCTCACACTGCATTTGTCTATAAGGAGTCGAGACAGGATAACATCTTCTCCCCTCTCTAATCGTGTATAGTACATCAATCTTTTACTCTCACATTTAATATTAAAAACAATTACAAAAGTGAAACCAAAGAACGAAAAGTTACTTGTTTGTTTATGTTTTCTTAACTTGTCAACGAGTGGCGCTTTTGGCAAAAATTGTCAGTAAAGTTCCCCATTGGTATATTACATTTAAATTCCAATGAAACAATTCAAACAGTATTGAATTATAACGGGATTATTGTAATACACGAGTTTAGCCGAATATTGAATGTCACATTTTTGCCGACTGCTCCAGGCGTTGCAATACGATGAACGCTCGTGAGGATTTCGGGGTTCTCTGGCGTGACGTCAGAGGAGGCGTAGCGGGTGTCTCGGGTTGCGCAGGGGATGTGGAGGCGCGCGCCGCCGCCGCCGCCGCCGCCGTCGCCGTCACCGTGCACCAACACCCGGGGCGTTTGGCTCTAGGACTATCTGTACGTTTGTACTATCTGTTGCGCGCCGAGCGCGGTAGAGGCGACGCGCGCCACACCACTGCCGCCCGCCCTACTCACGAATACTCGCCGTAAACAAATCAGTACGCGATCGGCGCGGAAGAAAAGCATACGGTCTCTTGTGAACGCATTGTGAATTGTTTTTAGTGACACTGATAACAATACAGTACGCCGGCTGAGGTAAATGGCCTACGCCCACGGATCGTAGTACTCTCGTAGCACCGTAGACAAACTTACCCGCTGAGCAATGCATCCAGACACCGCATAACTTAGGTACGATTAGCACTATGTTATATTACAATAATATTATTTATTTTACGTATCTCAAAATATTTTTTTATATATTTTAAAACTTGTTACTATATTATTCTTGGGACAATAATATTTTTATCACAGTATTTACTTGCTCTTAAATTGATATATAATTATACTCACTCATAAATACTTTTATATTTGTTATAAACATTTCTATTTCAATTTATAGTTTTATCTACTCCGAAATTGTATTTTTATCTAGGGTATAATTGTTTATTTAGGGTACAATCTGTTTTATTATAAAAGACCTTATACCCTAATAGTTATATTTAATTACATAATAATTATTATAACTTAATAATAATATTACACCGATCTTACGAAAAAGTATTCCAGGATTTTTTCTCGATCTTGTGCACTTTATTTAAATTTATCGCAATAGTTTGTAATTTTTATATTATAGCTACGAGTATGTAACTTTTTATTTATAGTTTCTCATATTATTATGCCTGACAATAAGTATTTTAGTTAGGCACTTGTAACAATTGCATTTTCTTGATTATTAAGTTGGTAAGAATGCTGGCAGTTTTTTTACAGTGCTTTGAAAACCCATCATAATAAAAGAATGAACATTAATATTAGACATATATATCATTAGTACGTCATAATTATATAGATTGCTCAGGTGTCTGCTTGAGATACTACTTCATTTAAAATTTTCTTTCTCCTGCAACCCTTTTCGCCCCGTTCATAATTACTAGTGCACTGTAAAAGAATGAAAAGAATGGGGGTATACTGCATTTTTACATCGAGTATATATAGTAGTACTTATAATAATATCAATAGATGTAGATACTATCGTAAAGTTAGTATTATAGTAGTAAGTAAGCCCAAAGTCTTAAGATTTCAATTAAAAGTAATACAATTAAATATTGAATATTGTAGGTATATTTTTAGGTACAATTGTGTCTGGCAACTTTGATTGTTCTTCATAAAATAAAAACTTGGTATAATAGGTATATTTATAATCTAAAATAGCTACGTAATACGAAACATGCTTTGGAATATTTTGTAACATTTTGAAAAAAAATATATTTGAATGAATTAATAAACGTACTCGCATATACGCGTAATGTTAATAAGTGTCCATTGCGAGATTTATGTAAATGTATTGAACAAAAATATAAATATCGTACTACTAAATAGGAAACAATGTTATCAATAAGTCTAATATATTTTACATACTTATCTATTTCAATTTGTTATTCGATCTCTTTTTAGATTAGGTTCTTTTTATTACCAGCACACCCTGTAGCGTACGGCATTTTGAGATTATATAACAAAAAGTGGGTAAATATTTGTCCCTAAGGTGTAGTTCACACGAAGCGTTCACGGCAGTTCGTTGAGTTGACAATTGACATCGCTATTTGGTATGGTTGCCTACTTCTGAATACCCCCAGGTGGATATACAGCGCAAATTCGCCGACTTTTATTTTCTTTAATTCCAATTGTATCCTTATATGCTTTCTGAAAATCTACCATTACGTATATATAGGTCTCTCCTGTCTCTGTGATTTTCCTTATTGCCCTTCGTTATTTGAGACGTTTGCTTGTGTATATCTTGTTAACTTTTCTATTACTTATTACTTGTGATTAAATATTTATTAATAATATTATTTTGATGAGTTTGGTTGCTCTGTGGCACTTTTTACCAATCGTAAAGAGTATATTTTGGGCAATATAAATGACTATACATAGAATTATTAGATAACTCTCTATTACCCGCAAAAACAGATGATGTCATTTTTGTAATAAAATATAATTATTGTTCAGTAGGTATCATAGGCATTCATTTACTCTTGAATAAGTATGGAGAGACCGACACTGTTCGGCATTTATATTATTGTTATGGTTAATTAACCGTAACAATAATATAAAATAGTCTTACTTCACATTAAATACTAAGTACTATTTGTATAGGACCTCTTACTTTAAGTTGCAAAAATATATCATTATGCGTGAAGAACGGCTTTATTAAGTTTTTCTGCGCCATATTTCCGTTACAGCGACAGTTTCATTTTTTATACACACCGTGTGATGGCTTGAGGGTTTCATACCTCTCGCCAAATAACACAATTTTCGCTATTTTTTATAAAAAAAAGTAAAATAGCTGTTTACGATATTCGTTATCTCCCGCGTCGTGGAAAATCCTATTTTACTATTCACACTTAAGATATAAGAAACTCTTGAATAAATTTCATGTTACCTGACAAAGCAGTCAGAGTAGTGGTTTCATCCCTCAATCCATACTTATATTATAAAAGAGACAGTACGTCTGTCTGTTAATTTCAGATTCACTACTATACGGCTGAATGGACAATAATGAAATTTGAAGTGACGATAAGTATATCAGGAGAATTAGAATAACTTTTATTTAAAACAATACAGACAAAGTCACGCGTAATGCTTATAGAAACGTGCATAAATTAACGAAAAAATAGCGTTTTATTTTCATAGACCAAATAAATTTTAGTTCGAATCTCTGTTATTTATTTTTCTACACATATCTATGTTTATGAGTAAAAATCTGTGAAAGGACACTTGAAATCTATTGATATATTGATTGTAGATGAGATATTCTATTAAATACGTACCAGTATTGTTTGTACCTACTTGTATATTTACACCATCAAGATATAAACAGATATGATAGTATAGTATGTAATAAATATATATGTACAATAATATAGAATCATAACAATAAAAGTCCAAAAGATCTCTCGTGACTGTAATTAAAAGTATTAGTTTTATTACTATCTCTATTTACTTTCCTTTAGTGGAAAAGAGCTATCAAGAAACTCAACTACAATTTTTTTTTAATAAAAGTAGTATATAAAATAACCTTTCGCAATTATTGGCTACCCGATCGAAACCGGAAGTGTGTTGCCTAGTCCTTAATAAAAATCTAGTAAATATTGACGGAACGCGTAGTCAACCGTACTGTTGATTTCAGTCCCTTCAAAAACCAATACCACTTAAGGATTGTTACGTCGCCGTTCCGACCGTATTCGAAGGCTTAATAAGCCTTTCTATCCCCAAAAACAATCACTTTAGCATGCGAATGTTTACAATGTCGCCAGTGTTAATCTTATGGCATCTGATTCATGGATATGTAGTAATCAAAGCTAAAACTAAACTGATATATTTAGGGAAAAATATTTTTATTGTATTTAAAAGAGTAAGAAGATCATCTCGTTAAGAACTTTTGTGAAATTCTTACAATGGCCTAAGGACGTATTATAGTGCAATAAATTTGAGTAATTTCAGTAAAACATTCTTTCTCATATTAATTTTGAATTTAATATAATAAATTATATTTAATTCAAAATTAATATAAATCTCCAAGACTTCAATAATTTGAATCAGATCAGAACAGTGGAATGAAAGTTGTAGTCGCAATTATTAATTATTATGTCAAATATTTTAATTTTGGCAAAGCTTATATATAGATCGAAAATGTTTTTATGAATACGCAAAAATAGACCGAACAAATAAACAAGTCGAATATTAGAAGATGAGAACAGATTTCTTTGTATATTTATAATAAACATATTTGTATTAACAATCTTTATGTAATATACAATTCTGTGCTCATATTTTTGTAATAAGTACGGTGTTCTAAATATTGGTTTTAAAAATAGAATATTATTGAAATTATGTTTAAAATGTACTTACTATAAAAATAATATTACATGCGTATTTGTTTCTGTAATAATACATATTAAAATCGCTACGCATGAGTGGTATTGCGGGCGTCATATGATACCGTGACGGCCATAGTGTTGCTTATGTAGGTATGTAAACGACGAAAAGAAAAGAAAAGAATAGGCAGCTCCTATTCTTTTCTTTTCTTTTTCGCAATACCACTCATGCGTAGCGATTTTAATATATATTATTACAGAAATGAATAATATTACGCATGTAATATTATTTTTAAATAAGTACATTTTAAACATAATTTCAATAATATTCTATTTTTAAAACTAATATTTTTGTTGTCAGTTCTTCTCAGCTCGACAGCAGTCCGAACTAATAGTAGATTTGTAATAGTCTGTAACAGACCTAGTGAATAAAAATATTTTGATTTTAATTTTGAGCGTTGGGCCCGGTCGTCAGATTGTTTGCTATTCCAATAACATCAAAAACTTAACCAAATTAATTTACCTTATTCAAAATCCTAATGATAAATAATTCAATATAGTAAACTCATATATATACACATTTTTAGTAAAATAAATGTCATTTCATTTCATGCTGAGATTTCATTACATCAGTCGGTGTAGTGAACAACATGCAAATTGTAATATGGCGTGGAGTGGAACAAGCGTATACTTAACACAATCTACAACGATTAATGATCTCGTGTTTACACGTACTAGTTTCATGTTACCATCACATGTTACACTAGTTCATATAGGTATAGATTCCTGATCATAATAATACAGCTATTGTAGTGTCTATATCTCCTTAAATACTAATTATTATTTAACTTCCACTCCCTTATCACTTGTTATTATAGTAAAAAAATTGAATTCCACTGCAAAATTCAAATATGGAGATAAAACAGTAATGTATGTTAGGTATATCGTCTCGTTGTTCGAAATACGTAGAGAGGAGGATTAGTGTTTTCCGTGGAATCATCAGAGGGTACGGCTGAATCCCATTCTCCTACATTTCTTTCTATACGTCTATGATACCAGATCATAAAAAATAGCTTTTGATACAATAACCTTGAATAGTAAATTATTTTTTTAGATTTAGGAGACTGCCCTTGAGTTACTGGGAGAGGATTACGTAATAGAGACTGTATTACTATTAGGGTTCATGATTTCTCGAGCTTTTCAATTTCTCGGGTCTCGAGAATTCTCGAGGTTAATTGTCGAGAAATTTACATTTATACGTTTTCTCATATTATTTGGTTCCAATAACTCAAAAAACTCAGTGGTTTCATTTGAGACGAAAACCACTGCATTTTTGGTTAAATATTAATTATAAAACTTTTATTGAATAGGTATATTTAAAAACATTATACATATTATGAAGAAGCCATTTTTTTTTAAATACTGAAATATATTAGGTTCTTAAATATGAAATTAGCGTTTTGTCGTACTGGCCACTTTGATCTTAAATATCTCCTCTTTGGTTAGAAATTTCAATTTCAAATTTATACGGCTATTCACTCATGCATTTGTTTTTCGAAAACCATAATACATGTGCTTGGTTTTTTCTTTGGGTCACTCAGCTTACAAAATGGAAAACTTAAAATATCGCGTCAATATACATGAAAGAAAACCTTAATATCTTGTATTATTGTGCCGCCACGCAATACAACAAACGGCAATTTAATTTCTATATAGGTAGGTACTTGATTTCTCGAGTTCTCGACTTTTCTCGAGCTTGATTTCCCGGGAACAGAACCCAAGGATTTCCCGGGAATTCTCGACCCGAGAATTCCCGGGAATGAACCGTAATTACTATACAAAAATCAATGATGGCATTTAAGATAATTAATCTTCTCCAAATTATATCACAGGGTTTATAAAAAATGTCTTTTATCGTTTATAGTTACACCCCTTGAATAGAATTAAAAATTTAATGAATATTAGGTTATTTTTTAAATACATTACGAAATTACTTCCTGACCCTTCAGCGTTTCAAAGGTTTGAACAAGAAATTAGTTCAAGATGTTGTCCATTCAAGCAATGAGGGTTTTATCAAGGGTTCCGTTCTCTCTCTTGGGGTATGAGAAATAGCGCAAAAATGAAATATATACAATATATGTTCCGCTTTCCAATTTTCGAGTGTTCGTAACTATAGAGTAGTGAATGGGTAACACGGTCGAGAGCGCCCTCAAACACATATAGGTCCCTGCAGGTACCTACCTAGACCGAAGTGCGGTGATTTATACTGAAAATGGGATAAATAATAGTACTATACTGAGAAGATGTATATATGTATATGGAGTACCTACACAAAGTTGCCACTTTGCAATTAGAATTTGAAAACTATTGCATGTGTATCCTTATATGATTTTTAATTGAATTATACGCCTGGGGTTTTGATCGGTAACGCGCATGTGACACTGATGTTTTAGACATTTACAGGTTGCGGTAACAGTTAAATATCACATAAACGGACCAAACGCTTGATTGCCATATGCTACTGTGAAAGGGCAATAGTCCAATCCAAATAATTAATGCATAAAGTATTAATTATTTGGATACAAAAGCTTTGTATGTCATATCTAATAAAAAAGTAACGTTTTTTCATTAGGTATTCATATTAGAAATATGGTATATATTGATATACGCTAATTAATAAAACAAAATGCGAAATCTGAACTCGAATCTTATGACGAGACAATGAGTCTCAGAAAATACTGAACATCTTTCAATATACAGGTCTTAAAATAAATTAATTTTATTAAACGATATACAATTTGATTACGATGAAATCTCAAAATAAATAAAAATAATATTTTTTTAAATGTTACACTATTTGATCGGAGGTGTGATATTTTACACATCGAAAAATGTTGGTCTATAAAGTTATATTCCGAGAGCAATAAAGAGCCCACAGCATAATTAACTCAGATAAAATAAATCACAACGGCTCATTATCAACCAATAACAGTAAAATACATTTTTAATCAGTAATAATTCATATAAAGTTTGATAGTACACAAGTAGTCACACGTTGCAATATATTTAACATTGTTTATATAAATTGCGTTGTATTGTAAGCTTAGTAAATAAACTCTAAATATGATGAAACGTTCGTTTTATTTATAGAGTTTGATCTCGCCTCACTTGAATTTTTAATAAGGGGAATTGAACAGTATGAACCGCACAACGACACCTATTTTTAGCAGAAGTTTTTAGTAAAATAAAATATTTTTAATAATTCAATGGATAGAACGATATTTATAAATTAGATATCACATCATATAAACATCACGAAATCAAAGATTCTAGGAATTATTTGACTTAAATTTCTAATAACTTGCATACTATCACATAGTACTATGTACTGTTGTTTAGTTTTCTAAATTTATTGGCGATACTTAGTAATTTTACAAAACTGCTGCCTATATATTTTTGTATGCAACGTAAATATGAAAATTCTTAGAAAAAATATTTTAGTAAGTAGTTCAACGTAAGTATTTCAAAATATCCACACGGCGCAGTTATAATTATAGAGTATCTATGGATGCTGGAATCAGGTATCCGGAGTCCTATATTCGCGTCCGGTGTGCGGCGTCCCTCGACCCGTGTCCCAAGTACCTATTTATACCGAATTCCAAGAGTATTATATTCTATTTTTATATGAATTTCAAACACCTCTTTCAATTCTTTTTCCAATAATCAGAAAAGAATGGAAATTCTTTATGTTTATCACTCAGTTACTACTTAATATTCTAAGGTCGAAATAGGGATTTTTGAAAGATATTTAATACGTAGGTATTAAACCCGTTTAGTTCAGATTACCATATACTTTCCTTAGTTTCATGAATAGATTCGTTTTGTAGCTGATTGAACTAAATAACAAATAATTCGCGTTCGTTTGATTCACTGTTTTATTTACAATCCTTCTAAAATATTTCTGGTAACCTCAATATGTAATATATAATACATAATGTATTCTAATGGATAACACTTACTAAAAGTGTGTCAGTATATTTATCAGTTTGTTTGTATTCACGACTGAACGGCTATAAGGATCGCAATGAAATTTGACGCTAGGAAAAGATCGGCCATATTTCCCAAAAAAGCAAAGGCAATTGCGTATAAAACTTATCCCATTAAAATGAATTTCTAATCTATATATAATATTTTTTTATAATGATTGTAATTACAGACCCCGATTAAAACGATTTTGTATGAAACCATTACCATATTAACATATCTGAACGTGCACTGAACTTTCAATAGGTTGATACCGATTCAATAAGGATTTTATCTCTTTATTCACAATAACTTTTCAATACCCAAAAGTCTTTTACATAAATCACAGATCTGACGCGATGTATAAACTTTATCGTAACTTATAAGTAGACTGGCTGCTCGAAAGACATGTCTTTAAGAATTTCCTGTTTGGAGTTTGACAATATTGTGAATAAGTCTCCCTTTTATGTCTGTACACGCATCGTTATGAATGACTGTGCGTGCGTTATATTTTTGTGTAATGTATTTCAAAAAGGTCGCACAAAGTTTCGGTGACGTGGCGAAACGCGTTCGTATTTTGTCGTAACACCAAGATTAAAAGAATGACTGTGACATCAAAGAGAAACAATACAAAGGAATTTTTGTTGTTTCATTGTTCAATAATAGACATATAACGACATTGTGTTATTAATTTCCTACATAATTCATGTAAGGCTTATATAATATATTACACAGTATTCAATGCATTTACATGCTTTATTTAATGTTAAAATTATTAAGTAGATACAAATTAATATTATTATATTTATTCCATGAATATTTGGGAATTGTTAGTGACCAGTTTGATTGTTAGACATTTCAATTCTGCTAGAGCGTATTGTTTAAAAATATGGGTACTTAATTTCCAATGTACTACATGTAAATGTAAGAAAATTGTGCACAAATATGGCGGCTTAAATTATATTGACAATATTTTTTTATAAAATAACAATTATTCAAAGATCTTGCACCCAAAATATGTAAAGATAGTAAAGTCACTCATTCTTAGTGTAGTTATTTACTTATATTTTCTTAACATTATTTTTATTAGTTTCATAGTCTTTGTCGCTAATTCCTCTCGTGTTTCTGAGGATTATAGTAAATTCCATAATATCCTTTGCAGAATACTCTACTATCTATATATAATACTATAATATTAAAATGAGAGATAACAAGATACTATGTGATATATTTTTAATATGTATTCGTTAAAACTGCATTTATAGAAATTGTGATGAGTGATAAACTGGAGTACAAAGCTTAATCAAATTAATTAATCAGTTTTAAAGTAAATAGTTACACATTAACGATAATTGTTCACCTATACTTTTTACTACTTTTAGTAAATTGATAAAAAGTTTGAAATTACTTGACATTTAATATTACAAGTTTAGATAAAGTTAGTAACAATTTAATTAGTATCATATATAGAAAACTGATTCTTTTCAAAAACCGTATTGCAGTCGTCGCGACTGAACACTTATCGTTAATTATTATATTGAACAAACTGTCATGCTTAAAAAGTTATAAGTAACAAGCATGATACATAGTCTCTATGAATAGTTCTGTTTTACACAAAAATATATGAAATAGGTAGGTAATGTTATAATAATAAGCGTGTGTAATAGTGTAACGTGACGGTTTTTGTCTGACAGACTAAATTATATTCAACACACGTCACTCGCGTTTGTCTCGGTGAGTTAGCTTGATTTAAAAATTACAAGTGGAAATATTCAGTGCTTGCAATTTATCAAATATCCATATTATTATTATTATAAATGAGTGAGTCTGTTTGGCTATCTGTTTGTTACCTTTTTACGAATAAATGTTACCAGATTTTAAAGAAACTTGACATGTTAATAAATTGTTTCACGAGGATAGACATGGGCCATCTTTTATCTATTTTATAATATGGGAATATATTTAATACCTAATCTAAAAAGGAAGAAACAGGGGATGCGGGTTTGAGCCGAGTATAAAACAAAGTCGCTGCCGCTGTCTTTACGCTTAAATAATTAATAGATTTAAATGCAATTATTAGGTATAATTAGAGTCGTTCTAGAGGAAGATTTAAATTTATAATTCATGATTTTATAATTCATGCACATATGTACAGAAAAGCTGAGAAATTCAATGGCTTGTATTGGATCCGTGTAAAGCCAGAGCGGGTCAGTTATTAATAATAAAATTAATATTTGCAATAAATATATTTAAACAAAGAATTACTAATATTAATAACACTACGGAAATTATATAAGATTTGTAACAACTAGTTTTTATCCGCTTTTCTCAGAATGTAGGGGTTCTAATATTGAAGGCAACCCCTTCACTCGGAGAAAATCATACCCCCACATTTATGCCAAAGTTTGTGACGATTTGTTGAACCGTTATAACTTCAAGGGAAGTGATTAATTATAGTGGTTATACTTCGTAAACAAGTCTTAATTAAATAAAAATAATAAGCAAACAAATGCCAACCTGCCGGCTTTACACCCTAGTACCGGTATCGATATTAAAAAGACTTGATGACAAAAAACACACAGTAAAGATGTATTATATATTAAAAATATACAATACAACTAT
This sequence comes from Achroia grisella, assembly GCF_030625045.1. NCBI lineage: Eukaryota > Metazoa > Arthropoda > Insecta > Lepidoptera > Pyralidae > Achroia > Achroia grisella. The sequence continues at coordinate 2,017,468 of NW_026712938.1, forward strand.
ATTTTAAAAATACACCAATACTTATATTATAGATGCAACAGTGCGTCGGACTATCTGTCAGTTTACTTGATACCTTATTACAACTAAACGACAAAACACTTCTTAAAGATACATAGGCTATATTTTGGCTATAAAAAAAGAATAGACGAAGATAGGGACTAACACCTAGTAAAAATACGAATTTAAAATAAAATTAATATACTTTTTAACACAACATAAACAAATCTACTAGAGGACACTTTGTACAAAGTCGTCGGCAGGGTCAGTATCCTTTGTAAACTCTGTGTGAGCATGTACATTTGCGGCTAAGCTGTTTGCTTTGCATGCTGGGCTCTCGTTTAAAGGGTGAGATTTTACTTAAAGGCTGATTTTACTTGCATTGCACCGTTCTGGAAATAAAATGCAAATTTATAAAAGGTATCACGAATGGTACCAGAATATTTTCTTTTATATCATATTTCCTTTATCAGTATATTTTTATATACAGCACCCTGCTGTCCATATTTGGAGACGGCGAATGACAGTGGCATAAACTTATGTTAAACTTATTGAAAAAAATCTATTAAACAAATTGAAGCTCAATTAAACAATATAAACTCATTATGCATTGCAGGTTTACTTTCTAACCTTTTATTAAAGACTTCCTAAGAAATTTTCTTTATATTTTTATATTGAAATAAATAAAAATTTGGATCTTATGATACTAATTAAATCATTAAATATTTTAATTCTTTCATAATAAATATATGTATATAAACAAAATTTTACATCTCCGAACTAAACTGAATTATTTATGTAGATATGTCATTATATATTTATAATTTCTTATTCGTGAGTAATTTCTTGAACTGTATTAATTATATACGTAAGTATTAAATGACTGGACCCGACTGTTAAAATTAAAATAACATTACAATAGATCAGTCAGTCGTGGTAAATTAATTAGTTAGTATTAATATATATTAGCATTTTATTTAATAAATAAATTAGTAATTTTTGTTTATTTCAACAGATATTTTATTTTAAGTGGCTAACTATGTATTAATATAATATTTTGTCGGTTATGAATTCAAATATACCTACTTTTTGGTAAAATACCATCTTGTTAGTGTGTGCCATGTTATCAAAGTTTCAAAAAAGTACAATCTGTCTAGACATGTTGTTGTACATGTTTTATCATGGATACATCTTAATAAACACGGAAAATATTTGTATATGTACCAATAATATAGTAATCTTAGAGTATTAAGAATTATCAAAACTATCACAGAAAGCTAACAGCAAAAATATTAGCAAGGTACAACATTAACAAAATTTTAAGGTCATTATACTAACTATTACTTATTTACGTATTATAAAGTAAATATAGATATTCTATAAGAAATTAATTCTATTTGTAAATGATGATACAATTGTTCTATGTCTAGTTTTAGTCATCCACTTCATCTAAAAATTTTCAAAAGTTTAAAAATTAGAAATAAAATCAGGTTACACGAATTGAAATTCAATTAATGTAACTCACATTAGATTTGGTAAATGTAAGCCTTGTATAAATATTATATAACGAAATTATATAAAATTTAACGATTTAATGTTATTCAAAAATCGTTTAGCAAAATTTTACCCCCAATTTATTTGGTTGAGTAACTCATACAAGTGACGATCGAGCTAAAATTTAGTTAGAAGTTTGACTAAATTACAAGACGGAGACTACACTATAGCAGCTACATTTGCATAATTTGATTTTATATGTAAAGTAATATAAACTTACCTTAATATTTTTAATGAATACTACAAGGAATGAGGGAGAGCAATGTTTTTCATCTGTATATATGTAAGCATGTTGAATTAATTTCTGATTTATCATAATTGCGAAATTTACTTATTTACTAATCGTTTAATAATCGTGTTTTTCACTTTACAATGACTTTCTATAAATTTGAAAATATACATATTGTTAATTTTAAATTTGTAAGAATTTACTTATCTGGTATATGCAAACGTGTGTTTGTCTTTATTAGTTTAATTAATCCACAGACAAATATAAAAAAAGGTATTTACTGAAAAGTTTAGATGTGTTTAATTATGTATTATTCAACGTAACTGAGGTATTTTTTCGTTGAAAAATTAAAAAAGAAATGCAACCATATTCATAATTATAGTAGAAAAACTTTATTTTTTATTACTATATTTAATTTTCTCTAACAAAGACTATTTTAATTAGTTAAACAAATTAACAACTACTTAATAGAATAAGGTACCAAATTGCGTTTGTACATGTTACTAATAAAATTATAGAATTCTAATTACGTAATTACTTGAATTAATGAACGTATATATGTATAATCAGAATAATTTTATAATCATACACAATAATAAAATTTTGCAAAATTATGTATTCATTCCATCTTGCGCCATCCACCACCATTTCTCTTTTCTCCTCTGCTCAAAGGTTATCTGGAAGAAATCGCTTAAGCGATAAGACCGCCCGTTGTACTTGGTACACAGGTATACTATGAATATTGTTTTATTTTGCATTTTTTTAAGGTGCAATAAAGAGTTATAAATAAAAAAATAACTATTATACTTTCTGAGGCATTACATTTAGTTACCATTGAATTGAAAGTAGAAGATGAGTATATAGTTATTTATATTATATATGTTTACCATTAAATGTTCTATGCCAATAGAGGAAATATCCACAGATAGGTAAATATTTATTGAACTGTAAAAATGATGTGATGACATGGAGAAAATATTATTCGTTGTTTGTTATTGCAGGATACAACAATAAATCACTTCGGTGGTAATTATAGTGATAACAAGATGTAAAATCTTGTTAAATTGAAAAGTCTGTATACATAGATATAGATTATAAATAATGCACATTTGGCATTCTGTCTGGTATATATGTCTTGCAGAAATTAATGATAAAGTAGAAATGTAGTATAATAAACTTTTATTTTTACTCAGTTTTTAACTAAAAAGACACGATTAAATGACCAATAGATGGGATCTTGATAAATTGCATACAAGAAGGCTAGTTTGGATGTCACTATTATTATAACAATATGAGACGACAATAGATCAACATTATAAAAAAACACTTTAGGGTTTCAATAAAATAAAGATATGTTTATGTGCTTGTGAATAGTACAACTGATCAACTTACCACTGTCTATTAAATCGATTTATTTAATGACATAATAAAATTATGATAGCTAGTATAGAAAGAAAGAAGTAGGTGCTGTGTATTGAAAAATAGAGAACAAGAAAAAAGATTACACTGGTTGAAGATTATTGGTTGGTTCTATATATTATTTGCTTAATTACACTTAATTAAAAACATAAAAGTTAAACATATATATATATATAATTTAAGAATTATATTTAAGAATAATGAATGTAATTAATTTATTTTAATTATGTATCTATAATTTCATATGAAAAAATCTGCTATTCTTTTCATTATTATTTCTTCTGAGATATTCTTCTGGAATAATATAAATTTTAAATTTAGCAACCATGAAAGTGATAAACTTGCAAAGTTTAACAGCCGCGTATTTTATTTCGTCACGTCCTTTACACTTGTTTATATTAGTTTATATAACAAAAACATCTGCATTCATCCAATTTTCCACTTATTACACACATTAGTCATATTATATACTTTACTACCAAGCTAGTTACCTGTCATGAGTTCACCGACCGGTTCAGGTGTACTGATAAAAATAAGCTTTTAAATATAGCAATTTTTTGGTTTCGATAGAATAGTGCTCCCACTTTTACTAAAGGTATATACACTAGTGGGAAACTATTGAAGATGACAAGATTGATGATGTCTGATCAGTTAACCCATTATAACGAATTGAGTTGGAATAAAAGATCATGATTTCCAATGGATGTTAACCTGATATTGAGGGATTGTTAGCACTAGGCCCTTCTACTAATAAATCCCTCCCCCTATTTGGAATTTGATATTTAAATTATTTATGTATAGTTACTCATATTATATACAATAGTGTGTACATATAGAACAATAAGGTATGTTACAGGGACTGAACCACTTCAGAGGATAGCAATAATTTCCCTTAAAGCCTATATTTAACGACATCACATAATTTCATTACAAGGTCCCCTGTGCGTAATAAGCACCTACGGGATGTAAAGTAATTAGATAGTGACGTATCTACGTAAGATAGATATCAAAGATTGACAATAACCTTAAACATTTCAAATATTTAGGTATTTGATAATGCTGCTTTGCTTTTTGGTGCGAAAAGGAGTCTACAATCTAACTTGACGGTATTTCAAATGAAAATATACACATTTTAATCAAATTCTAATAAAAACCCTTGAAATTCGTACACATGTAGTGTCATATGAAGCAGAGATTATTTTAATATGTCGATTATGTAAACCTTTAATTTAATAAAAGGCTAAAATAACGTAGCACCTAAAATATACGTACTTCAGCATTATTTCATTTAATACAACACGTCAAAGTCATTCTATCCTACATTTATTATGTTCAACTAAACATGTCGAAGGACAAATCTCATTTGTTCAGCTAACTAAACTAGTGGGAACAGTGGATACAAGAGTCAGCGATTGTAAATTGTCTTTTAAAATGGTGGTTCTTTACCACAAACGTAGCAACAACTTTCAATTGAGACGGGTAGCTGCGGACTATAAACGGGGCCGTACAATAAGTAGATAGGTAGCGGTGGTGGTTTTAGGTTACCAGTCTGCGGTCGAGTGGCCGGGGCGCCGAGTTTGCATTAGTCCGTTTCTACTTCAGTGCTCCGGGCAGGCGCGCGAGGCGGCGCGACGAAGCATGCTCCCGTCACGGAACATCCGATAAAGAGAGGAATTATAGCTCTGTACCTATCCTATTTCCACTCGAAGACCCTCTGCTGCATGTGTCAGCTTTTCACGCTAGTCGTTGACCTAAAAATCGAACATGCGCGTTAAAAGCACGTGATCGGACTTAACGAACCTCCATTTCGATATTCTGTCTCCGATAAAACAATGATAACACTAAAAAGACATGACTCTTTCTGGTTTTACTCAGGCATAATAAATGTTTCTGGTAATTTTTATTTAAAGTAACTTACTGCTGACTAATCACCACATCTAAAATAAAGACATATATATATATATATATGAAGTTGTGTTAGTTCTTTGTTAAATTTACTGATACAGTTATAGTAGTTATAGGTACAGCTATAGATTTGAAATTTGAAATTTTGTAATAATATAACTTGAAAATGTAGAACTGACATAATATTTGGTTGTAGGTAGATAGGTTGCATATTTTAGATATTAAATTGAAGAAGCCACTATTCTCCGATATTTAAAATGAAACATTACGTACACATATGAATACCTAGATACGGTGGAATATCGTATCACAAGAATTTTCAATAACCATGCATAATACTTCTCTCGTGCAACCCAGCCGTTCAACTCAAAATGTGATTTTATTAAACAATGTTTAGTTATATAGCGAAATACCTAAATCTGCTTCTTGGATATTTCAGATAGTGTACTCGTATATATAACATGTAATCTTTATCATACCATTTTTGTATCAAAATTGTATTCAAAGCACAAAAAGGAGAACAATATGACACAACGATATAGGCAACTAACATATTTACAAACAATCAATAACGAAAGGAAATAAATTTTATCGTATATATAGGTATCTAGAATAGATCTCCCAATGAGTTTCCGTTTGTCCCAAGTTTTGCTTTTCTTCTAATCTTACTTTTGATATCCGTACCAATGATTACGTAGACAGTTAACGCAATCGATCGATTCTTATTTCTTATTAGAACGAAAATAATTTTAGCTATTTATTCGCAGAGTTGTTTATCACAATTATAAACATACTCACGACGATGACCTTTCCAATAGCGCTATAAAATTGGTACTGTATTAGTAGGTGTCTAATGAAACTTATTTTCAGATTATCTCTTTGCAAAAATAATCTATAATACAAATTTCATACTTGTAAGTAATCAGAAAAGTAGAGGTTTGCAACTACTGTACATTTTATTATTATACTAAAGCTTTATCTATAACTTTATCTGGCATAATGGCATAACAAACAGTGTAATCACAGGTACTCATTGGTAGTACTCTCTTGCAATGGAGACACGGGTTTTTTCTAATATTTCTTTTTTCTAAAATTATAAACGTGAAGGTTTGTGAGTATAGAAGGATGGATGGATGTTTGTTACTCTTTCAATCAGAATAACACAGTGTAGCCACTGTTATTATATAGTAAGTAATTAAATAGTAATAATTTAAATAAAGATATCATGTGAATTAAGCAAAATATAATGATAAATGGTAAGTAAGTGTGATGTAGACGAAGTTGCTGTGTTAGTATTTAACTTGTATGCAATATAGCACCAGTATAGTATATCTAACAACAATATGTTGTATTAACGTGCTACTATTACAATTATTACAAAGTGTTGTAGACCCTGACGATTTATACTTACCATTTTAAACCCTTTCGATTATGGATTTTCAATCCAATTACAGAAAGCTATCTTGTTATAACAATATTGATTGAGCTACTTATAGCTTTTTTAAAAATCTTTGTATGCGGTTGATATATCTGGGAAGTGCTCTAGAATACGGAATTAAGCAGTTACCGACTATTGACTCCAATACGGATGCAGTGGTATTGCTTTCTATGTCATATTGAATGCCTGTAACGAACGATAGTTCCTTTGTTGCATTGTGTTGTGTTATATACATACTGTAATTGAAATACAACCTTCCAAGTTACAAGGTGCTCAAACACTCGTATTAAATAAAATAAAGCAAAAAAACTCTAATAGATTTTTTCACATCGAATATAATAATTTATACCTATTACCAAAATAGGTATAAATTATTATAACGGCATTCATATTTATTTACACATACATTTTTATTTTTATTTTACACATTATCCTTTAAATTACTTTATAAATAGTAATTCTACGACCAAATACCTACTTCATGCTTAATATCTGGCAAAGTCAATGTTTCATGTCATTGAGTTAATTTTCACTTTTTAAGTCGGTTCGGGGTTGAAAAATAAACTGCGATTCAATTAATTATCGTCTAAGAAAAATCCTTATTTAGTCTTTTAATCCCAAGAACGAAACTAAAAAGTTTCATGATGACAATGTAATTTTGTGTTAAAATAAAACAATGAAGTGAAGGTGAAATTTATTATGATAACATAAGATTTAGAGAATAAACAGATAACGTGACCGAGAGGCAATCAAAGTCATTAAACTTTTGGCAGTTTTAATTAGCTTTCCCGACTCCAGGTGGTCTATAAAACAAATGAACGTCGAAACTTTTCAATGTTAACAAAACAGTAGCACCAGTTAAGAAGAATTTTTTTCATTATAAATAGGTTAATTATAAAAATAATATTTAAAATTATTATTATTATCATCATCAATAAATAAAGAAAATCTACTTATGTATATTTGAATACTTACACTTCTATTTTTAAAAAAATTAAGTATCGATTAATTAAATTTGATACTTTCTGCTTGATACCTTAAAATGGTGTCAAACAAAGATAGATAAATTTTACGGTAAATTACTGCTTTACTTTAAAGTTGACACAATAGAGATGTTACGTGTATAAGTGCCCTTAAGTGCATCTATTCTCTAAGGAGCTACAGCATCTATAGGTCTGTTTTTGCTATGAATGATATTCTTTTTGTTCTAAAGAATTATAGGGTGATAATAAAATTGATTTACTATGTCCCTAGCCTATGTGAATTAGGATAAAAATAATCTTATGTGTTAAGCAAGCATACACTTCATTTGATAAGTCAAATTTAAATTCTTATCCGTCAAGTCCAGTTTACATGTAAAATATACACATACATTTAAATTGGACGGATTGGAATTAAAATTTGACTTTGATTGAAGGAATAAAATATATTCATACAAAAATTTTCACAAGCTCGTGTTTCTAATTTTAGCAAGATTTTTTTAAATTTATTTGTCATAGTTACTATGTCTTAACGACTATAAAATGTGTACCAAGTAGTGTATGTAAGTAAGTATAGTACTAGTATACGAAATCAAAAAAATGTATTATAATCTTTATTCGTGTACTACATTTTAACCGCTTATGAAAGTCAAGATTTATGTATTAATAATATTTTTCCCTACCTTCCAGTTCAGTATACAGATTCAATTGAGAAGATCTGGCTAGAAACTCTACGGATTTTTTTTTCTAAAACCAGTTTATTTACATTGTGTATCTATATAGGTATTTATGTCTAACATTAAATGACAATTCTGTGCATTAACAACTATTTCCATGCACGTTTTATCACTTAAGTATAGTATAGTAGTTTCTAAATATGCATAAAGTTATACATATACTACTACACTGTACAATTACTTGTACTATCAGAACTATATTTATACCTCTATATTACCTCTAATCAATAGAAAAAGGTGTCAAGTAAAACAAATATAGACCCTCTTGTGAATTCAATGCAATTAATTATAATGACGGGCATAACGCTGTTTTAGTGGTCATATATTATTATATATGTTTTAACCCTTGAATTCGAGAATAAAATGTTTCATTCTTGTTATTAAGTACATATTTTATGCCATTAAACTAATTTCTAAAGACCTTCTTAAAAGCGATCATAATGGGTTATTACGAGTGTTATATCAAAAAGAAATATTCGATCTCTTGAACCTGAGTACATTAAAAAATAACAACGAAACATGATTTTTTATTCTTTACAACTTTGATTTCTCTGCTTACACTGGACATAGGTGCTTAAAGAATTGGAGTTATATAGTCGTCCTCAGATTTTATATCACTTTAACATGCTATTCTTTCAATTAATAATGGTTACTTTAATTTATTTATGCATTCTTTTTTCTTTTTTACATACGGGTACATATAATAGTATATAAATCAATATGTGTATATTGACTAGATACCATAGATGTCTTTACTCATACAAGACATTTGTAATATAAACTACTTATTTCCATTATAGCTACTGGAATTTCGTAATAAAATAATTTCTAATTACTCTATCTAAAAATATATTTCATGTTATATTATACACTTTCCTATTCTGTTTTGTTCCAAAGAAGTGTTGTCAGTTTGGATACCTCAGATTTACCGTAAAGAAAATTTAGAAGGGTTATTTTTGGAGTTTGACTTAATTACGGTATCGTTCGTTAGGAGTAATTAATTAACTTACGATATTTTTTAGTATAAAATTAAGATCAAGCGAAAAAAAACTTTATTCAATCGTTTAGACACGTAAACAGCTTTAAATAGGATAGGACTCAATGGTAGGTGTTATATTATATGTAAACATACAATATTGTTTTTACAATGTCTTGATGCGTCCTTAGGTATTACTGAGAATATTTAAAGGTGATAACAGTCATAGCTGACATTATAAGTAATTTTGAAAGCTTTTTATTTAAATCTTTTTAATAGTTGACATATATATACTTACATATGTCATCTATAGTAAACTCTTTCTAATAATTAGAAAATATCATAATAATTATAAACATGGAGCACAGTGTTATAGTTTTTATGAAAACCGCAAAGCCACAGTCACGGTTATGCTGCAATATATTAACTACCTACGTATTACAAACTAGCAATACGACCACACTTTACTACATTTACTACAAGTTCATTCAATACAATATGTGGGTATTTATGGAGAAATATTATAAATAGAAGCTAATTTTAGTTCATGACCTCTTTAATTTAGCGGTTAACACTGCTTATTTTCGGATAATTTCTGATTTGAATACCGGATAATATAAAAATTATTTATTTTCATGAATATGCCTATGTATGTACTTATATAAGTTTAGTAAGTTCTGTCTGTATTAAATATAATTATGTATTAAATGTTCCTATAATATACCTACACGTATGTAGATGTCATTTAATTTATATAATTTATACAAAAAATATTTATTTTATCGACGTTGAACAATATTATTTTAGTTGTTCGTAAGGAAATTTTCTAATTAAACGTGTCTGTAATGATATTTATACATAAAACGAATAAAATTGGAAATTCCTTCTTTCATCCTTCACCTTCAAAGCTACGATACTAAGCATAAAATCTATTTTTTTCTAATATAGTTTAAGGAAAAACCTATTAAAATGCATTTCTTCTTTTAAAAATAAACAAGATTTGAAGTAGGTGTTACTTAAGAGTTCACCTGATAATCTTTTTTGAAAGTGGCTACAATATCAATGCATATAACTAGCCACCCAGTCACATCTATAGAAATCGAGAGTAGGTACGATTCCGTTCCCTATATAGTTACAGCATCCGACCGGCTATCTTGTTGTTCATGTAATCTTATTGTCGAGGGACAAAATTTCGGGCGTTCGTATATAAGATTTACGTTTATTGTATATTCGGTACAATTGCTTGTTTGTCTCATATTTGTCATTTGGCATCTCGAATAACAAGGGAATGTTATCATATAGCCGATTTCAGTGGCAGAGTTTGCCTCTCTGATTGCACGATTGCATTCAGCTCTAACAACAACCATAAAGCTACATGTAGCCCTTATTGCGTAGGGCACAAATATAAAAAATGTTATTGCTAATAATGATTATGTTATATTATTGAAAGAGTATAACATATATTTAAGTACATCTAATTATCTGTTTAACGTGAAATCATCTGCTATCAGAAAAGATAACCCATTTTCATCCTCACAATATATACTATTTACGCGTTAAATTTAATAACCGTTTAGCTATTTAGTCGTGAAAATATAACAAAGACTTAGACAGACAAACACACTGGAATTGCACACACTTAAAATGAATAAGTAAATTTTTCTATGAGATATTTTTAGTAATACAGATGGAAAAACGACTGTCATGATTATAAATAAAAAAATCACCATTTATGTGAACTGCTTGCCATACTAGTCACATAATAATACATAAATAAATAGTACATGACACTGATTGACAGTATTGTGATCAACAATGATAGTCATAGTCAATCATTAAATTGATCTATGATTTACGAATTCATAAATTTGTAGTTCATTACACCACAGGATTACGTATCTAGCTACAAAAATAGTGATCTAATGTGAGTTTACTCTGTTTAATGATATCAACTCCTAATCTTTTCAGAATTTTTGTAAATCAATGTTTTAATTCGACTCACATAACATCAAATCTTTCAAATAGAATTGAATTGTGATCGAATCGAAATGGCATCTAAAAATGATATTTGATAGATATTATTTTCTTTTTTTATTCCTTGCCCGATTATTTATATCACAAATAAATTTCTGTAAAATGTCAGTTTTGTCTATCATAGTAAGGAAAAACAGCAGGTACAACGTACTTACTGAATTTTTCATTTACATTAAATTCATTTAGTTGAAGTCTGCAATTGAAATTGATTAATATTCTTTATTATGTCAAAATCCTTTGTTTGAATATAATAATGAGAAATAATTGATGGTGTTCTCTAAATATTCAATTTTCGTGCGAAAACATCGTAGTACACAGTCTTTTAAGGCATAACATCACCATTGTTTTGATAACATTGGTAAGGTGTTGTGATATTGAAATTTGTGTTATTTTTCCTATATTCCTTATAAGATTATATTTTTAATTATTTATTAATTAAAACTTCAATACTCTAAAGCTAGCTAGCTCCATTTTAGCTTCTAAATTAATTATATACTTACTTATTTAATATTTATATTATATCTAAATTTAGAGTATAAAGACAAATATAGATTTCAATTATTATCTCCAAATTTATAAATTAAGACAGATTGTTTACTTTAATATACTTTGAAATATGGCTAAATTAAGTTTCTTTAAATTTATTTCTACATTTAAAATAATATTGAACAATATTACCGACAAACTGAATTGAGATTCTAGCTATAGAATATCTGTAAAAACAGATTTTATTATAACTCTTCGTCGATTTTCCTTTAATCGTTTAACCGATATCGTTAGTTTATGAGAGCTGAAATTATATTATACCCGAGCTATAACTTAAACTTCAGAACGGATTATGACTTTCCAATAGTTGACCGGTGATAGCTTTAAGCCTTAAAGTAAACATATTCATGTTTAATGTCTGAAATTTAGAAAATGTAAACTGTACGTGGCCTATCTTCGTTTACGTTAGCAGTTGAGACACTATATACAAGCAAAATATGTCTACACTAGGTAACTGCGGTAATAATTTAGGTACAGGTATTTTGTTTGTAGCCTTTTTTTTTATAAAGGAGAGATTGGTACCAAGTTATACTTCGTAAAAAGTCATCTGCGTGGATACATCTACCTGTAGCAGCTTGCTTTGTAAGATGTGTTACGGCAGAAGTAAGTGATAAGGCACTGACATTATAGGATAAGAGGCGCGACATTCTAGTCCTCTGAAATAAAAACGCTTGACTTCAGAAAACCGCAGGCGTTACACGATAACATGATGTCTGTAAGTGACGGTTACCACTTACTATCTGGTGGGCCATCAACTTGTTTGTCACTGCAATTAGCTAAAAAAATACTGTACTGGAATTTTAATGATGAAATATAAGTAAATTAGGGTCGCTAGTGATAACGCTTACATTGTTATTATATTGTAAAATAAATTACCTAATTCAATGGACAAATAATAAGTATTCGTGGTTCAATGATTTGTAATCAAAATATTCTCTAATTTATATTTGCATAATCATAAGGTCATTTCACTCATTCAATTCATTTTACGTTACACAAAACAAACTGAACATCAATTAGTCAATGCCTCCAGGCATACCAGGGTATTATCCAGAATAAATGTGAAGAAAGTAAGTAATTCTCTTTATTATGGTAAGATTAACGTAGTCGGCGAACGTCGACGTTCAATCACGTTGAAGCCATAAAAACACGCTAAGAAAATGGACGTTCCTTTATATCCTAGCAGTTTGTCAGAATACATGGTAGGTATATTTAGAAATTCTAGATTTTTGTTGATAGTGGTCAATAAATTCTCATAGTTCCACTGAAATATTTCTTTATTTATGTATATCTATATTTTATGTTTCTGCTAGATTATAATAGGGTCATAGATGTATTTAATAAAAATGTATCCTTTTGCTGTCTGCGCGTGGTATACGAGAAAAACGATTAGATTAGGCATTTATCAATGTATAAAATAGAACCCAAAAGAATATTTTAAAACTTTTACCGTTCGTCTGTGTATTTCTGTGCGCTAATAAGATGAAATTAAATTATCCGATTTGGGTGCCGTTTTCACTTCTGCTCGTATTGTATAACTTTTACTAAAAATTTTCTTTGTTTTGTTTTAATCGATCAATAATATATATAAATAAACTTTTACAATAAAATTGTTTATGAAGCAAATTTAAAATATTTATGTAACTAAAAATTTAACATCGAATAAAAACACTTATCCTTAATGAGTGTTATCATAACCGTCACTTGATACCGTGATGTCCGTAATGCCGTTCATGTATATAGCGACGGTTACCGCTTACTGTCGGGTGGGCCAAAAAGTCGTTTGTCACTCCAATTACATAAAAAAACCGGTGCCTTGTCCGACGCGGAGAGTTGGCCGCAGTGGGTATGAAAATCACCCGCCCGTTACACATGCGTTGAACCACCCTACGCGCAAAGGAATAAATTGCGAAGCAAAACAAATACGAGGGATAAAAGTTATTAGTTACGTTCCGCGTAATCTTTTAATTCCTATATATGTATATATTTTGTTACTCCGAGTCTGGGTATTTATTGCAAGGGACTAATTATTAATGATAGGGTTAGAAGGTACGGATTTACATTGGATTTATAAAAAAACACATTAAATTATTATGACAAATATTCCTGTACGTATTTTCCACAACATCTACAAAATTATTCTCTTTAAATATACTTTTGTAATTATTATATTAGTATAGAGGAATATAAAGACTTCAATATTTAAATATTTTATAGAAACAAAGATATAAATATTATCATGCGCAGACTTGAAAATTAAGTGATACTTTGGAATACAATAAGCTGTAGCTATTTTTTGGTGCAATATATCCTTATTGCACTTATTTAAAAACTATCGGTTCTATTATGAAAAAGTAGTGTTCCTTGTTGAACTACTTGAAATATATACAAAATTTCTTCCAAATCGGTTCAGCCGTTTAGATGACAAACACAAGAATTAATTACATTAAACAGAACAGTTTAATTAATTATATATAAATATATCAGGATAAAATTAGTTGCAGAGCACACTATGGAAAATCATTCTCTATTTCGCTACACACGAGGTGTTCTGTAAGCAACCATTATTCTTAATTACATTTGATTTTAATATCTTAAGACAGTTTTGTTTTCATAATTGTTTGCCACTTCGGCACATACAAAATGCTTTATTTTGTTGATATGTAATTATATTTATTGATTCTTTTGTTTATTTAATTTTTCATAGATATAGCTATTGAATAAGAAACAAAAGCTTGGCAGCATATGGGTCATTACTCACAGGCAATTGCAATTAGGAGGGTATGCTGCCTTTGTTCCCCAATTATTGTCAATAGCCAAGGCTTTGCGTGCTCCGGCCAAAGACAATTACGTTTTGTTAGTTAAAAACACAATGTACCTTATCTATTATTAGTTATATAAATTATATTGCTATTGTATCCGAACACTGGGGACGCGAAACCCTCGATCCAATGTCAACTTGTCACGGTTTGAGGGCTTCTTGAAATATAATAAAACATTTATATTACTTTACTACAACATCGATCTATATACAAGAATACTGTAGCTTTTTCTCTTTGCTTTTACTACTTGAACTAAGTTACTGGAATGTATGTAAGATAGAAGAATATCTACCGACGCCTGTTATATTTTAGTTTGTATTTAATACGTTATGTAGATTTATATTCTACACATGGGTTGGCTGGCTAAATCTTGCATATAAAGTGTTGAATTACGAAGCAGGGAAGTAAAAAAAGAATTAGCAACAGAAAGATGTTTGAAATATATACATAATCTTAATGCATATAATTCTTCAGTATGTGTATTTGTCATCTAACTCCTTCCAAATGGCTGGACTGTCTTGAATGAAATTTTCTGTAGTTTTCAATGTGTTCCAGGATAGTTTGACTACACTATTGGACTGAGGAATTTATTCTGACATGTGCCGGATGCTTTTGTAACAATTTTAAAAGAGAATTGTTAGAATATATTTTATTATTATTTCTTAATGATAAAGAGTATAATTATATAAAAATATTATGTTATATATTCATGTAATTATACTGTTGTATACAAAACATACAAGTTATGAGTATCTGGGCGACATCGGGTCAGACCACGAATAATAAAATATTAAGGCAAACTAATGTCTAAAACTACAACAGCCTTTGGCATTCTTAGTTATTTAATGATAATATTAATAACAAAACAGTAATAAAGAGAATTAATTAGGCAGTTAGTCTTACCCTATTTCTATGATGTTTGTTCGGCTAAGTTACACAAATAGAAAGACGCTGAAATAATGTAATAAAATTTGAGTTTTGTACATACCCAGTTAGGTCACTTTTAATTAAAGACAGTTAACTGTCTAACTACTTATATTATGTATATTATTTCGTCCGCCTCTCTAATGAAAACCTTACAATTACACAAAGGTCAACAAGAAGAAAACAATTTAGGAGAAAGTTCGCCATTGTCTTCTATTTTCGGATAATAATTATATATTATATTGTACTTATAGGGTGCACAATAAATATATTCAAACAGCAAACAATAAAACTTCATACTTCTTCTTTGCGTTCCATGTCTATTGAAAGTTGGATAGCATTATGCAAATTTTGACATTTAAGCTTACCTCACTGAAGAGCGAGGTTGTTCTGTAACTACTCTTGCAAGTTTCTCAATAGGAATCCATTCGCTTTCATCACTTCTTCTACGAACAATCTTTTCCTGAATTATTATATAGTAGTCTAGATTACCAACACTTAATTAAGTGCCTAATTATTTTATGGAGTTGAACAGGTTACTTATATATTCATCCATTATATGCAGGCCCGGATTAACCATTAGCACAGATAAGATAATATTACATCCATTAGGCCGAGTAGGCAACTGCCTTATTTTTAACGTTAGAAAAATCTTCATAGATCGGGCTTAGAGGCTGATATGGACTGCCGGTTTCTTACCACCTAAAAAACCGACGGCTATACCTCCTCGAACATATCGTCGAGGCTATGGGTACGTTTTCGCATTCGCCAAAGATCCCGGCATAGAGCAAGCAACTGCCCAGACTCCGTGGGCATATAATAATAAAATAATATAAAAATTAAAATTGACAATTAGCTTAGTAAGATTTCCAACGTGGTTAATCCGGCACTAATTATGTGTACGTGCCGGATATTAAGATTAAAAGTATATCTTTGAACATCGTCAGAATGTCTAAATAAGTATTAATAATATATAATCATAAATAGTTATTTAATAATCGTTTACAATCCCTGTAGGTATATGTGTATATATAGGTGTAATCCCTGTAAGATTTGGTAGTTTTCTGATATTGTTCACAGACTTAAAAAAGAGAATTCTGCTAATATTATCATGTTATACCAAGCACAGGAATATAAGGAAATATCAAAACTAATAAAGGAATGTATGTCATTTACCAAACGTGTTGTAATTGATAAAACTTATAATTTATTACAGCGACGTAATATGAAGTGACGTTCAATATTAGTCGCGCTTACGTATAACTTTTTCAAAATATGTCATTAGGTATCATCCCCATATCCTTGTAAACTTTTTTTTTATGTGAGAAATATCTTCATACAGTACCGTCGGCTCAGGGGGCAATAAGGACTACCGAATTCTTACCGGCTATTCCTCCACGGACATATCGCCGAGGCCGTGAGAACGCTTTCACCACCTCCAGACCCTAATGACTCCCTTGGAGGTTTCGGATGGCCCTAAGCATTCTCCATCATAGATATATCACCCTTATTATATAGATACTAACTACTAACCACATCATAGATACTTATCCTAAACCTAAAACTTCTGAAAGGTTGTGGTTTTCGGAAGACTATAGCATAGAGTTTTTCAAAAATATTTATAAATGTAAAGTTTTTTAAAAATATATTAAGTATATTAAGGGTATATTAAGGGTTTTTAATATACCCTTTTAGAAATCTTTTCTTTTATTAGAATGCAAATAACGGTCTATTTTGTACTAATTCATAATCGCATGACTATTACATAAAGTATACAATCTGAGCAGCAATAATGTAAATATTTTATTAAAGTACAATATCATGGTGACATTATTGAGAACTCCAGAATATATAATTACTAGTGTATATAAGCCTTCCTTTACTTCTATCATCCGTGATTCTCCACATATCGCACCCAAAAATAAGTTGCATACCGACTACTAGGGATCATTTTGATAATTTTAATGATAATTAAGTAATATACCTATTGTTATATATCACATTTTCGTAGCTCTGTGGTACACAATAATTGGATTTAGTCCTCGTGTTCTTTAAATTAAAGTTTAAATTTTTTACGTGTTGAGAATAACTGACAGAAGACAAAACGCCTAAAATTACATTTTTTAGTATTTCATTTCACGTCAAAGTGTATAAGTCAGGAAATGAAAACCTACAAAATATGAATTCATTTCATTTAAGCGGATACGGCTTTCATTTTAAATGTATAAAGGAGATATTTTTTAACTTTATCATAATTATGGACCACGCCGACAAATGAAGCCTTTTTAATTACACCTGCAAATAATGAATGGGGTTAAAAGTATTCGTTTAGAAGCAATATTATAGAATTTGGAAAGTGCTATAAATAATATTTTTATTTATTACTGGCTTAATAACTTTGTGTTAACATAAATGCGAATCGTAAAATTCACCCTTTTGGCAACAGGATTCGGATAAATTCAAATTTATTTTCGTGACCCAGAAATTGCATCGCGTTAAGTCTTGACCATAAATTTGAATAACATGTAAAACGCGACTGCTAGTTTAACGCTCCAACATTACAGATTTACAACATATATTTTATAAATGCAAATATAAGAATTTTTGCTAAATAGCTGGTAAATTATAGTAGGTATCAATGTTATTCAAATTTTATAATATATTCACTGTAATATTTACTTGTATTAGAGAAATCATACAATTGAAGTAATATGTTATTTTGGTATTGATCAAGTATTCTAAATTAATTAAATCTGAAAATATATTGGTTTTAGAAAAACGAAATCATTTACCGGATTTAAAAAAAAAGAATCAGAATCAATCATAATTTGATATAGGAACAATGTAATCACGTATATAATTTACTCACAAATGAGAAAATAAAAGAAAAATATCATCACCAGAAGATAGGCTCACATACTGGACTGGCTGATCTGCACATTTTTTTTCTGCGTCACATTTATTGTGATACTACTTTATGTGATATAAAAAAATATCACATACGAAATAGATTCCTACGATTAACACTTTTAACCAAACAAACAAACCCAGATGACAATACTTTTGATTATTAATTATCCAATTAAAATTATCCAATTCCCAAAATAAGTACTAAAGATGTAAACGTGACCGTAGTTAAAATTTAGATGAATTCTCTAAATTCTTTATTTGTCACAGTTTCCTCCATTGCAATATAATATTACTTATATATAGTATATAACAAATTGACTAAATATTCCAATAGATTATTATTCGATAAAGCGCATAGCCCAGATAAACAAGATATAGATTAGATTAAAACCATTATGCATATAATGTTGTTACATACTTATATTAGATCTAATATCAAAAATGTATCTACCCTTCACATGACTGTCAGTGGTATTTTTAACATTTCATATCAATAGGATTTTTTCGTTGATCATTCCATGATGTACTTGAGCTGATTTATACTGTTGTAATAACTACCTGCTTATTATTTACTGAGAAGGCAGAGAAAAGCATTACGGTTTCCATTCAATATTAATAAATAAAAATAATTTATTACACACATGTATCATTTGCTGATATAGAAATAGAACATTTCACAAAAGAGCCAAATTACAAATGTCCTTTCATGTATTTGGAAATATATTCCTTTTACTTTTATTAACAGGTTTATGCTACTCCTTATCTATTACTAGCTTCTCGCCCCTGCTTCGCACGGGTATACATGTATATATAAAACTTCCTCTTGAATCACTCTATCTATTGAAAATAACCGCTTCCAAATCCGTTGCGTAGTTTTAAAGATTTAAGCGTACCTATATAGGGACAGACAGCGACAGCGACTTTGTTTTATACTATGTAACGATGATGATGATGATAAATAAATCTTATCTATTATAACTAAATCTGTCTACTTACAATAAGTCATTTAAATTATAAGTTATATATTATGGAATGTTGTTAAGGTTCTATTGTCAAAGACTATTTCTCAATTGAACCACAGACAACAAAATTATTTTTAACAATAAACAAAAGAATAGGGGTGCCTGTGTAAATTCATGGAAGTGTGAGTAATGGTTTTTGTATTGATTTAATGTATTTATTTATATGTCTTTACCAAATTATTTTATATATATTTCAGCCTGTTTGTGCGTGCTAATCGCACAAACAGCAAAACTAAATGATATATAGTTTTAACTAATGTGTTGTGGTAAGCTTCACTTATAATGTTGTCTTAGTTTTATTACAATCGTTTTAAAAACTAAAAAGTTATTCTAGTACAAAGTCGCGCTCTCAGTTAGTTCAAAATACGGCTACAACTTCAATCATCTATAGCTGCTTCGCCAATAGATTGGTGTCTGTCACGCAACAGCCGGTGTTCTCCATAAACATGAACGTTTGATTTGTCTCGTCACCGCTTCAATAAAACAGATGGTTGAACATCTAATAAACCAAATTCGTGTTGAACATTCCACGTTGCAAAGGGAAAACAACAGCCAAAAGAAATAAAGTGATGTACGCGGTTGTTATACCTACATTGAATGAACTCATAGTTTCACCTCTGTCCGTTAGTACATCTAAAAATGTAATTTTAACTTCTGAACATTTAAATAAATAAGAAATCTTAAATATTTTATCTGGTAACTTATCTTGTAAGTAATAAACAATGCAAAATGAACTTAAATTCAGTATTATCCACATGTACTTACGAGAAATAACTTACTCTACTAATATTAGTATTCTTATTGACTATCTAAATGAGTATATGTCACACAGCATCATCTAGTCACAACTTAAGCAGAGCCGTTTGTATTATGGGTGTTTTCTATAGAGACTGATGTATGTATCGATGATCATACTCATAAATCTAAATGTTTGCGAGGAATCAAACCCACGACCATCGGTAGTAAAGCGGTATGCTAAACCGCTAGATCTCCGAGCTGGTTGGCTCCGAGAATGACCGAAATCTGTTCAGTTAGTGTAGAAATATAGCGAAATAAACAAAGAATGAAGTACTAACTGGACTTAGTATTATACATTATCACATGAAAAATCTGGTACTTATACAGAATAAAGAGCCTTGAAGCAGATTGAGCATATCCACTTATTTAAATAACAATGTAGGTACATTGAATAAACTTCAAATTTGCATATGCATACACAGGATGTCCTAAAAAGAACAACTGAATTATAACCCCATCCTCCTCCACTCTCACCTCTAACAAAAGTCCTGAGGAATGTTTTCTCATTTTACGATATGTACGAGTATGTAACTCTAAAACCTAAATACGGATTACATAGTATTTCACAAGAGGACCACAAAAAATGTCACAAAGAGTCGCTGCGATTTATTTCTCTTCTTTCTTTGTGACTGCTACAATATTGAATGAAAAATGTACTAAACATCTACACTAAAATATAATGTTGGTAGATAAGACTTAAATCCGATATAATTGGTATAATACTAACATAGATAAAAATAACAAACAAATTTATAGCTTTTTAAAAACTGTTACTTCGATTCGTTTCTACTATTTTGAGTTCATATAGTTAATAAATAAGTTTAAACATTTGTACCGAAAATTATACAGATAAACATACACCTTTTTACTTTACCACAAACAAAAAGGACTTAATCGGCGTGTGTGATAATATCAGATACATGTGGCTATTTAGGGTATACAGGTATTTTATTAATATGCCACATCCAAATACAGGCTCCTGTATACTAGCAGCATTTTCTATATTAATAAATAAAGTTATGATATGGACTAAAGATATTTTTCGGAATATCAACATTCCATTTGCATCCCCGCTGGGAGAGAAATGGAGGTCAGCGGCAGGCTTTTACGGAGTACGAAGTACATCCGTGAGTGAGACTGTCTAATTTACAAATAGGTAGATACGGATCGAAGGAATTGCTTTAGACATTTTCATATTTTAAAACGGAAATTCATTTAAAACCAATATCTTGAACACACGATACGTAAGTATAATATTCTACGGAGAATATAAGTACTGATATAATTTAAAAATAATGTAATAATAATATGATAAAGATAAATTAATAAATCAAAACATTATGCAATTTTCAATAAATTGTATAAAAATATTAATTTATAGTCAGTAACCATTCCATGGGATCTCATAATCTGTATTATAACATAATTTTATTTGTTTTTCCGTAAGTGTTTACATTCATTGTCAGTTCTATACAGAGTTAACGAGCCTGCAGATCGGGCGGCGAAAGCTGTTCAAAGCCGCCACACCGCTTTGATATAAACCAATAATTCTATAAACGATTGAACGATTGCCATAAATACATACGAGTATGCAGAAGCATTTGTGTTGTTCACTAAATATAAACTCGGCGCTTATTGAGAAGTCTTTGTCTTTTGACAGCTTACGTATAAAATCATCCAATTTATAATTATAAAATTTGATAAAATTAGTTATTAAAACTTCTATTATGTGAAACTAGAAGTTATTTGGAAATTAATTGTTAAGTTTTAGCTAATTACGTTCTGACGGTCAGTGATGAGCTTTTTAAAAGCAAAGAAAGTTCATTTAATTTATTTATTTAATTACTTACAATTTAGGAATCGCGATTGATTCGTCTTATATTAAATTAACCTATTCGCGTTCGCGACTAAAACTAGAGTGCTCGTTCACCTGCCTTCCTTTGTTCTCGTACTTCATGGATGCCGCTCATTTAAGTTAGCGACTGTTTGAAAGTATTGGGACATACTTTCCAAGAACAATCGCTGTATCCATGCCGATTGTGTAACTACAGGTAGGTATAACTACAGCTACACAATCGGCATGGATATATGGACTTAGGGGGTTTGTACTCATAATAAGCTTGTTACATACTTTTGTACACATTATACAAAACTCATAATGGCCAGAAAACGATTTCATATTAGTCATAAGTACATTTACTTCAGTTCTCTTAGTACTGATTATGATAAGCTATTATATTAACAGGAAGAGTACCTATATATATATATATATATATATATATATATATATATAAACACCTCTTTGGGCACTTTGTTGATCACGCCACAACCTACACACTTGCTGATTCCACCTTTTGCACTGAATAACTCGACTCCTATCGCGTATATCTCAGGCGGTATGGCAACGTCGCATTCTATTTTGCGATGCGGCCATATATATTCGTCGATAGTACGATATACTCGACACTTTTTTTACTAATAATTCGTGACTGAATGGCTCCGAACGGCTAAATTTTTGGTATACACAAAGACTTTTTGGCTCTGAATATATTCCAAAAATCAATTAATTATGTTGATCACTTTATATACTCGTCCTTACTGCGATACTTACTTTCATCCGAATATATATAGATACCGTAACGGTCTATCAATTATGACTTTATTAATTTACTAATGTAGATATTTTATATTCGCAATGCTCCATACATGCAAGCTCCAGCAACGGTGGAGGCAGGGTCCCCCCTGCACCGTACACCGCACCCCGCGCACACAAACAAATTAGATATTTTTTGAATACACAAAGACTTTTTGGCTCTGTATATATATTTCAAAAATCAGTTAATTGTGTTGATCACTTTATATACTGGTCCTTACTGCGATACTTATTTTAATCCGAATATATATAGATACCGTAACGGTCTATCAATTTACTAATCTAGATATTTTATATTCGCAATGCTCCATACATGCAAGCTCCAGCAACGGTGGAGGCAGGGGGGAGCACCGTACACCGCACCCCGCGCACATAAACAAATTAGAATAAATTAAATTCATAAGATTATTTATATATTTCGACTGCCTCGGTGGTCACACCGCTTTACATCCGATGGTCGCGGGTTCGATTTCTCGCACGATGCAAACATTTGTACTCATCGGTCATCGATTGTTTTCATCGGTCTGGGTGTTTTATATGTATATTATATATGTATTTACAAAATAAAAATATCTATTTATATCAGTTCAGTATCAATCTGTGTTAATTGTCCAGGGTTATTTATTATATTTTTATAAACGGTTATCTTTTTCCATCGCACCGCTCGCTATCGACAGTGAATTCATAGAAATGTCACTCTAAAAACAAAAATAGTTTTGTGTTTTGTATTTCAAATACTAAATGCAAAATAGGTATTTTCAAAATACTTTTTAAAAATTAAGTACCTTTTGAATTTTTGTCCAAACCTCAGATATTTTATTTATTTTAGGTATATCAATCATTACATAGTAATATAAAAACAAAGTCGCTGTCGCATCTAACAGTACATAAACAAAGAAATAAGACTTTGGCTCTGATACCGTAACGGCCTATGAATTATGAATTTATTATACCTAATCTAGATATTTTATATTCGCAATGCTACGTACATTGTAATATCCGCCTCCATTCATTGTAACGGTGGAGGGACTAAATAGTTGAATAAAACTGAATAAGCAGTTGCTCCACTCTATAGGTACTGCGTCGTCGTTCTTTACTGTATGTACATTTGAAAAACTTAACACTTAAGGACTTGTACATATACACGTACATACTGCCATTTTCTCTTAAAGACATCCAGAGAAGCACTATTTATCAAATACGCGGGGTGCACCGACCTTTGACCTTATAACACCTGATTCGCGCGTAACGAATTACATTGCTACTTTTTGGTATTTTATAGTGGATATGTCACTATAAAATATTATTATTTCTTTAGATTATGACATAATAACATAGTTTACATGATTTTAAGGGAAACATACGATAAAAAAATCCCGTAAAATGTAAAAGATAAAAAATGGTTATTGTTGGTTATCCTTAAGAGATAGACATATACCATCACGGACTTTTTTGTTGACCTTATTTTGATACATCTCAAAGCACTAGACAACACGCATTTTCATTAAACAGTATTGTATTTTTTTATTTCTTTAACTTTAATGCACAAAAAAA
The DNA here is from genome assembly GCF_030625045.1 of Achroia grisella. Classification (NCBI taxonomy): domain Eukaryota; kingdom Metazoa; phylum Arthropoda; class Insecta; order Lepidoptera; family Pyralidae; genus Achroia; species Achroia grisella. Next base: position 2,041,966 of record NW_026712938.1, read on the forward strand.
TTTGTACATGTGGCGGACTTAATATTTTGCCGCGTTATTTACCAGGCAACCATGAGTGGTGCAGCGAAAGATTATTGGCGGTGCACTAATATAAATAAGAAATGTCAAAAAAAGATTTATAAAGATAATAAAGATAAGCAAAATATACATTTCTATAAAAAAATAACAATATACATACATAAATATATATCTAAATATAACCCATAAATGTATAAATATTATATATAAGTAAATACATAATGATCCGATAATCAAATTATAAGTACAGTCTCAAATTGAAAGTAAGAAAATCAGAAAATATAGAGAGAACTATATGGATATAACAGAAAGATGTGAAAAAAGGAGAAGGACAGTAAAAAAGTTACAAATTTAAATAATGTTCCCGCAATTTCTGTTTAAATGAATTTATTACATTATTATATATATTAGGCATACGACTAGCCTTATGACTGTTACTTTTTTTTTAATCTATACATCTATACATGTAAATAAAATTGGAGTGTCTGTTTGTAATATTGAAATAACCGTTTTTTACTACTTGCATATGAATATAAATACGGTACATACACCAAAATAACATATTTTACAAGTTTTGTCTGTCTGTCTGTCTGTTTGTTCCGGCTAATCTCTGAAATAGCTGGACCGATTTTGACGGGACTTTTTTTGGCAAGTAGCTGATGTAATAAGGAGTAACTTACGCTACTGTTATTTTAGAAAAATAAAATAAAATTTCACGCGGACGAAGTCGCTGGGGCCAGCTAGTCTATAGATATACCGAGATTTAATGTTTAAGTTGCTATTATGTTGTTGACAAAATTTTACTGTAATGTTACTATTACGTTATCCTACACAATTTGTATTATTTTGGATGAATAAATAAATAAATAAATAATAATCTATACATCTATACATTTAATAAAAATTGGAGTGTCTGTTTGTAATATAGAAAAAACCGTTTTTTACTACATGCATATGAATATATAGAAGGTACATACCAAAATAACAATTTTTATAATTTTTGTCTGTCTGTCTGTCGGTCTGTTTGTTCCGGCTAATCTCTGAAATGGCTGGACCGATTTTGACGGTACTTTTTTTGGCAGGTAGCTGATTTATAAGGAGTAACTTAGGCTACTTTTATTTTAGAAAAATAAATTTAATTCCACGCGGACGAAGTCGCGGGGACAGCTTGTTTTTAATAAAAACTGTTTATTTGATAAAAAAACATCTTTTTTGTGGTACTTGAGAATGTTGAAGCCTGTTGTTTGTAATATTGAAATAACCGTTTTTTACTACTTGCATATGAATATAAATACGGTACATACACCAAAATAACATATTTTACAATTTTTGTCTGTCTGTCTGTTTGTTCCGGCTAATCTCTGAAATGGCTGCACCGATTTTGACGGGACTTTTTTTGGCAGGTAGCTGATTTAATAAGGAGTAACTTAGGCTACTTTTATTTTAGAAAAATAAAGTTAAAAACCACGTGGACGAAGTCGCGGGAACAGCTAGTGTATAATATATTAGAGATACCTACGTGTTTTTTTATTGATGACTAGCTGTACACGGGATTTCGTCCGTGTTGAATTTAACTTTATTTTTCTAAAATATAAGAAGTTAAATTCCACGCGGACGAAGTCGCGTGTACAGCTCGTTGTCGGTAGTCTAGCGATTTAGCTAGCACACTGCTTTGATTCCTGCTTGGTGGTCGAGGCTTCGAGTCCTCGCACGCTGCAAACATTTGTATTCATGAGTATGATTGTTTGTAACGGTCTGGGTGTTTTCTATGTATAGATAATATATATGTATTTACGAAAAAAAATCTTTGTATTTATATCAGTACCCATAACATAATCTTCAGCTAGCTTAACTTTGGTCTAGATGAAGCTGTGTGAATTGTCCTGAGATTACTATTATTACTATAATAAATCTTTTCAAATCATGATGTTTATTTTTGCCATAATACGTGCTGTTACCATGTGATAATATTACGTACGTACTTATTAAACTATTAACTTATTATTAAATTGTTTGTAACGGTCTGGGTGTTTTCTATGTATAGATAATATATATGTATTTACGAAAAAAATCTTTGTATTTATATCAGTATCCATAACATAATCTTCAGCTAGCTTAACTTGGGTCTAGATGAAGCTGTATGAATTGTCCTGAGATTACTATTATTATTAATTGGTACACAGGTAAACTACTAACTAGGCCATATTGGTGTTGTTTGTTATGGTGAAAAAACTAGTAGGTATATATATAAGTTACACGTACAATTTCAAAGACTTATTTCTTGAAAACTACTGGCTATTCTGAAATAAAACTTTAGTGTTTGTATATGTAATGTTTGCATATAAAATATGATTAAAGGTTACCAGTGTATTTACACTTTTACTGAACAAACAGAGTTGTTTAATACTGAAAATATTGTGTGGAAGGCATCAATTACTTTCAGTGCATGTATAGCTTTTCTCTTTTCCTAATTATTATTATTATTAAGTTTAAAGTGGTTGAATTTTACGTAAGGGGTTTTTATACATTATTTCTAATTTACCATTTATTTTAAGTTTTTTAAACTCTATTCATCGAGACCTATCTAATGAGTCCAAACACCATATTTCTGCTGTAAGTTTTCGAAGAGTATGTTCATCATCTGATAATACTGGTGCCAGCATGAAGTCAAGGTTAACAGATAACTAATTACTTTTATTTCGTCAAAATCTTTAGATTACGTATAATAAATTCATAATATCGCTACCTATTCAAATCAAAACAAGTATTAGGTACTTCATGTACTAGTATATAAATTCATCAACACACAAGTAAATGATTTTTAAATATATTCAGAGCCAAAAAATCTTTGTGCATTTAAAAAAAATGCCGATACGGATTCACTATTGCAGGAAATTGTTGAAAAAATATATATCGAGTATAAGTATCTACTACTATCGACGAATACATTTGGCAACAACGCATGGTCTCGGCCGGAACGGCAACATCGCATATTAGAATACAAAGATAGTGATAGAAAGAGAGAGACAGTGGATCAGCAATATCTACGGATCGTGGCTGGATCAACTAAGTGTGCAAGTGTATATAAATATATATATATATATATACATTTGTCTTTAATTCAAAGGAAATATAAATAATGAACGCATCACATTTAAAACAGTATAAATAGTTAATAATTTAATAATAAGTTAATAGTTTAATAAGTACGTACGTAATATTATCACATGGTAACAGCACGTATTATGGCAAAAATAAACATCGGCTGATTTGAAAAGATTTATTATAGTAATAATAGTAATCTCAGGACAATTCACACAGCTTCATCTAGACCCAAGTTAAGCTAGCTGAAGATTATGTTATGGGTACTGATATAAATACAAAGATTTTTTTTCGTAAATACATATATATTATCTATACATAGAAAACACCCAGACCGTTACAAACAATCATACTCATGAATACAAATGTTTGCAGCGTGCGAGGAATCGAACCCTCGACCACCAAGCAGGAATCAAAGCAGTGTGCTAGCTAAATCGCTAGACTACCGACAACTAGCTGTACACGCGACTTCGTCCGCGTGGAATTTAACTTCTTATATTTTAGAAAAATAAAGTTAAATTCAACACGGACGAAATCCCGTGTACAGCTAGTCATCAATAAAAAAACACGTAGGTATCTCTAATATATTATACACTAGCTGTTCCCGCGACTTCGTCCACGTGGTTTTTAACTTTATTTTTCTAAATAAAAGTAGCCTAAGTTACTCCTTATTACATCAGCTACCTACCAAGAAAAGTCCCGTCAAAATCGGTGCAGCCATTTCAGAGATTAGCCGGAACAAACAGACAGACAGACAAAAATTGTAAAATATGTTATTTTGGTGTATGTACCGTATTTATATTCATATGCAAGTAGTAAAAAACGGTTATTTCAATATTACAAACAACAGGCTTCAACATTCTCAAGTACCACAAAAAAGATGTTTTTATTAAAAACAAGGTGTTCCCGCGACTTCGTCCGCGTGGAATTTAACTTTATTTTTCTAAAATAAAAGTAACCTAAGTTACTCCTTATAAATCAGCTACCTGCCAAAAAAAAGTACCGTCAAAATCGGTCCAGCCATTTCAGAGATTAGCCGGAACAAACAGACAGACAGACAGACAGACTAAAATTATAAAAATAGTTATTTTGGTATATGTACCTTATATATATTCATATGCATGTAGTAAAAAACGGTTTTTTCAATATTACAAACAGACACTCCAATTTTTATTAAATGTATAGATGTATAGATTATTATTTATTTATTTATTTATTTATTCATCCAAAATAATACAAATTGTGTAGGATAACGTAATAGTAACATTACAGTAAAATTTTGTCAATAACATAATAGCAACTTAAACATTAAATCTCGGTATATCTATAGACTAGCTGGCCCCAGCGACTTCGTCCGCGTGAAATTTTATTTTATTTTTCTAAAATAACAGTAGCGTAAGTTACTCCTTATTACATCAGCTACTTGCCAAAAAAGTCCCGTCAAAATCGGTCCAGCTATTTCAGAGATTAGCCGGAACAAACAGACAGACAGACAGACTGTACTATGCTATACTATGTATTGATTGATATACCTAAAATAAATATAATATCTGAGGTTTGAACAAAAACTCAAAGGGTAATTTATTTTGAAAAAGTATTTTGAAAATACCTATTTTGCTTTTAGTGTTATAGTACTTTAACTGTTATGTTTTAAGTAACAATGTTTAATTATAATTAATACTACTGCACCAACACTCCGATCGTGCAAAAAAATTTGCTGTTTCATTATTTTTTAGTTCAATTAGTGGTCTACCTAAGTTCTGGGCTAAGGGGGGGGGAGAGTCATGACGCCCCCATGACTCCCATGACCTCCATGACGCTCCCCCTGGATCCGCCGTTGCGTCTTCTCTTTATTCGCTCAGTAACGTTGTTACAAAAAAAAAGATTCCCATCCAAAAAATAACAAGTATTGAGGTTTGATCTGGAGTCACGTTACTCCAGACTGATTTCTATAAATATTTAGATTAGGTAGACTATTATTTTTGAAATACTAGCTAGACATTATTAAGTTACTGTAGCCATAATGTAGTAGCCCAAACGTGCCAATGAGGAAGCCCTTGGCAAATGCTGCACCCTGATTGGCCCGTTTGAATTGGATCAAGAACTGCTCGTATGCCAAAAAGGTGGATTTGTATAAAATCGTGTATAAATCGCTTAATTATTATTATTACTCGTCGTGACAGTTGTGGCTCAAAACGGATCAACATTTATATATGGTCATCTGGCATTAGATCAACAAAAGGCCTCCGGATCAACAAGTGAAAAAGGATCAACAAAAAACTACCTATACGGCACGTCTGAGCCACAAAGTGCCCAAGGGGATATTTATATATATATATATATATATATATACATTTTTATTCCATACTCCATTTTCTGTTTATTAATATTTACTGGTCCTTGAATGTTACGATCAACCATGTTGTTTATTTGAGTAATTATAAAAAAGATTTTAAAAGAATTTCTATCTCTTTGTTGACAGTTTAAATAACTACAAATAAAAACTATAAGTGCCATTACCGTCTTACGGCTCGCTGATACATAAACAGCAGCACTGTTGATGTTTTAAAACGTTTATATTGATTGCCTGGGCCATAAATGCTAAAAGAAATATAAGTAAAGTGGGTATAGTCGACCAAAGTGATACGTAATTTATACGAATAGAACAAACTGTAAAATTTAAGAGAGGTACCTCTTAGTTACATATAATTCTGTTATCAATATTTAAATAATATCCATTCAACTTATTGGTAGTACTTGTAATGTATATTAATAATACCCATGTTTGTGGCGGTGTTCCGCCATTTTCGTGCACTTGGAAATGTAGCTATGTAATACCATGAACATAGTTTCATTTTTTGATTACAAATAGTATATAGTAGGTATAATATAGTATTTCGTAGTCTTAAATTTTATTTTTGTAAAATTACGATGAACAACAGTATACTGTTATTACTTCATATTCAAAGCCTAATCAAAGATAGCAAAAAAGAATAAATAATGTAAATTTTAAGAGTCGCTTCAGAGATAACGTAACAAAAAACAACTATTAAATTTACTTTGAAAGGAAACTAGTGTCAGATATATTTCAAGCATTTTAGTAAGATTTTGTATGCACTGGCACAAAAGTAATGTACAACAAAGAAAGTTTGAATAAGAAACTCTATAAAAGACCGAGTGCGTACGGGGAAAAATGTGTAAGAAATGATGTTTAACAATGGGGAGAGCACGGAAATGATGACTGACGTGGAAGAAACATGTATATATAAATAACGTATAAGTGCAGTGGAGATTATAGTATTTTTCTCTTGTAATACCCACTACAAATAATGTAGTTAAGCGACATAGCTTGCTAATTCAGAAATCATTTCAGTTGCCTAATGAAACTTAAAATCTAATCCATATCGGAGGACAGTACCGTTTTAAGAATTCCACAGAGGAGGTAACAGCAAACCTCGGTACCAGCGTTGTGCATTTTGACAAATATCATTTAGTAAGAAAATCAACAAATCAATAATTGCAATTTGTTAATTGTTCAGTATATCATTTAATATGAGAACTCGAAATCTATATTTAAATAAAATACTGTTATGTACCACTAGTGAGATGCTAAATATTCGCAAATTTAAACGATATACGCTTCTAAATGTTTTGATGTTCATTTTCTGTTTTTGTCTATAAGAGTATGGCGATATCAATCAGTTTCATGAAATAATTACATTTTGTAGTATGTAGTATGTAGTTTGTAATAGCTGTACTCATAGCTATTAATGTACAGTTGCTAATTATTTATTACCTTAACATTTGGTGTAGTGACCAAGTTTTACTTACTCCAATTATAAATGATTATAGTTGTCATAAATTAACATGTGTCTATATGGTAACACATATTAGTACTTAAAATAACCAATGTAACCTACATCAATTTGGCGTTACCCGGCGACATGGCATCGTAGTCGTGCTAGTATTATCGTAGTATGTTTAGGGCTCCCAAATTGTTATCCTAACTACTATGTTAAAATCAAACATCGAATTAGAGTGACCCAAAGGTCGATTGTATTTCGTGACGTGAATATTTAAAGAGAACGAGTAGATTGAGTAAATGTTGAATTAAGTATAGCCAAAAGTTCGCAAAACAGTACATAGAGATCAAGCTGAAATGTCACTCAGTTTCTATACAAAATGAACAATAACTTTCTTTGTTTCGTATTTTGCGAAGAATATTCAATAAGAATATTGTACTATGTCGTAATTAGATTAAGTAATTTTCAATAAATAATGTAAGCTTGCTTTAATATTACAGTTTTCATTTGTTATATATAAATTTATAAAGCTAATATTTTAATTTCGTTCTGTAATTATTATACAATACAGGAATATAAAATACAGAAAAAGTAATCTCTAACTTAAAAAAACAATTGTTTGAAATACATAATTTGTTTCAGAAAATATATACAAAACAAGTGAAGATGTAATTTATGAGGGCAGAATCAATTTTAGAAGCAAACATTTCTAAATTAAATTGGGATCGGGCATACTCGTTTGTTTCAATGGACCAGTCATTCTCAAAGTAGTCAATAACGTCTCCCTGTCGGCGCTGGAAGCTCTCCGGAGAACAGTAGAAAGGTCCGATTAAATTAGGAGGCATTAAGATCTAGTTGGAAAATAGCTAAAGATCACTATTATGTGTCACTATTAGTATTTTATTGAAATATAAGAAATATATATATTTAAAATAACACAATGACACAAAAGCTTTAATTTATTCTCAAAGTGAATATGACCTCATTAGACAGTGTACACCTTTACATGGTAATAGAGGACAATTAGGCGCCTACGCGTTAGTTTGCGGCTCCTTTTTTTGTGGACAACGCGCAAGTGACTCCTGGTGTTTCAGGCGTTCATAGACTACGGTAACCATTTACATCAGACAAACCGTATGCCTGTTTCCTACCATAGTAGTATAAAAAAAGTTCTTCAGCCTCCGAACACCATGAGGAGATGCGGTTTGACACCTGACGAGGTTCGGACTCTACTCTTAGACTAGTAGAGTCCGAACCTCGTCCGGTTAAGAAGGGTTCGGCATAGATACAATATCTACCCTTATTTAATTCTAGTTTTAAAAAAATCACCACTTTCTATCAACATCTGATTAATTTTATTTGTAAGGATGGTGTAGCTAACAGTACAAACAGTAAAACATAGTTTAGTCTAAGGGTAAATAATTTGATTTGAATCAAAGAGTACCGAACTTGTTCTATCATCCGATTACTTAACATTGGAATAAGACTGTCCAAGTTTCTGTGTCAAATTCCTATTCCTTTGGGTCATTTAGATAATTACAATCCGGGATTGGGCACAAAGTCACGTCCGACTGATAGTGTCACATAATACCCTACACTTCCTTCTGTATAGGTAAATATGTAGCGTATACAGTTATAGTTACTATATATAGGGCCTTTTACGCTCCGTAGCGCGTCCCAGAGGTTACACACAGTGTACTGTTTACTAGCGAGTAACATTACTGCCAACCGCTAAAATATACGTCATAACCAGGTATAATGTAAAAGCAGCGAGAAGCTCTTTAACGCATATTAATGTCCTTATTAAAAACAACACATGCAGTCTTATGCACATTTATTAAGACAGTAATAGCAGTATATTATAAATACTGGTTTAGTACAGTACAGATAATATTTTCTACCTTGCATGAAGATAACATATTTTTATGTAATTTTGAAATATTCAAAATACATTATCTATGTTATTAACGTTGTCTTAACACGAATAATTTTGTGGCAAAAATAACCTCTCTCCACGTTTCGACTAGGTTGCACTAGCCATGGTCATAAGCTGACTGGAGTAACAGCGATATCAATGTAGTTAGATGCCAGCAGTTTTGTGTTAATACCCGGTTAACAATATAAATAATGTATATTAAACACTATTAAATTAAGTTGTAATAAAAATCATTCGCCCAAATATTAATGTAACAGTAATCAAGTACAAGTATCTACTCAGAGTTCTACTATTTTTGTCCTACAATTTGAACAGCGAATATTAATTTGTTGTTTCTCCATTTCTCCTGAGCCTACTACATTTAACATTTTAGCTATCTGTTGACAGTTGAATGAAATATTAGAGGGTACAATACAAATACAAGCCAAATAGAGAGGGGGTAATAACTATGGCGCATGATAAGTATATAATTTAACTCTAACAAGTATAAAAGTGTCATGAATATAGAAGCTGTTATGAGAACAGTATGATATAAGTTACAATTATTATGATCTTATATCCTTTTAAGTGAAATATATGTCTAATTGTAATAACATTTATAAAGGAGAAAAGCTTTATAAAATATTCCATTACCATAAAATACGTTATTTTTATCTGTAAAAGCTTGTTCTAATATTAGAGTTATATCTTTATGCCTCGTATAAACTGCTTAGTAGGTATTCAATCTATTTTAGTGGTGATTACATAGGTAATTTAGAAAAATTATGCTCTAATACTAATATTAAAAAAGAATATTATATATAAAATAATTAAATATTTTCTTTTCAGATTGTAACGTAAGCAATAAATAAGGTAGAGATGGCAGAACGAGCCGTAAACTACTTCTTCCGAAAATACAACACCAACAGTAAGTATTAAAAATATATTACAAAATACTAGCTACCTGCCTCGGCTTTGTTCGGGTATCTCTCTCCTAACGCGAGAGGCTTAGATTAGACCCGGCGATATAAGAATTTGGACCCCTTGTTACTGTTGTATACGTATATTTGATACGATAACATCCAGATATAATAATAATAATATTTTTTTATTTCATTAACCCAGATGTTTTACATAGTACATATCACATATCAACAAGGTTATTAATGTTTATTTATATATTTTCTTAACCTGGGGATGGGATCTCCTTGTAAGCATAATTAAATACTTGTTGGAGATCACACTCTTCTAGGGTTATTTATTATTATACTAAGAATTTGTTTCTACTGTAAATGACGTGTGTGTGTGAGATATAGTATGAAGAGATTTACAAAAATAGTTCATTTTATAAGTTTTCATTTGAAAGTCGGAATTTGATCGTCACAAACAGTGATCGCCTAAGATAGAAATATCTTGCAATATGGAAATAAATTAAAATCGGCATTTTCTATGCCTATCTGCTTGTTCGAGTTTAAGTACAAAAAGACATAAGCTTGTATTGTCGAAATCGTCATCTATATTTATTTTGTAACTGACAACATCTATTCTGTTACTTCGAGTCTATAGAGACTTATATAACTACAAATTATACTACGCCGAGTGTACCGATGACCTTTAGAACCGTTGTGACGACCTTTTATCCAGTGACGTAATATTTGTAAACAGAATAACATTCTAGATAAGTATTTAAAAAAGAAATACCTATTCCATGAACTTTGCAGTGATATGACATATATCTACTTCTTAAATGACGCATGAATTTAATTAATCTGATGGAATCTAACTTTCGAGAATTGTCACGATTCGGAGTGATATAAACTGTGATATAAACTCTAATATTTAATTATGCAATAATATATGAATTATTTAAGATCGTAATATGAGATATTCCGTGCAATTTTTCAATAGGGCAAAGTATACAAATTTATATTATAAGTGCAAGCTATCATTAGAAATAATGACCGCGTTTATAACATACATATGGGTAAAAAGACTTGGGAGTATGCCAATATTTATACAAATAGCAGTCTGCGAAAACTTAAAAAAGGTAAATTTATCGTCGTTGGAATAGGTTGTTGTTCTTATGATAAATGGATAATCGAATAAACGTCGTAGGTAACAGTAACGGTAAAAATAAAAATCTCAATCATACTTAGTACCGGTAGGTACAGGCTGCCTGGGCAGGTATTGTTTAGGTAGGTTCTGTTTAAGCAGTCAGTATTAGAAGAGAGGAGTCGTAACATAATACTGGAACCAGTACGGAAGTCGCCCACATTGATTAACTTAATTATTTTTTAAGAATTCTAGATCGAACGCAAGAATAATAATTCTGTTCGGTAATATCGAGTTCCCTAGAAGCTTTACTTGAAACTAGATGGCGCTGTCTCAAATGTCCTGGGTTACTGACTTATTAAAATAAAAAAAATGTACGGTTGGTACCTTTCATGCATGGTAACTCTCCATTAGCAGTAACATTATAAGAGTAATTTGAAAAAAGTTTGTGTTTGAAATATCTAACACAATAATATTTATCTATACGATTTTGCGAATACTTTCTTTATATAAATTAAAAATTTAATACATCTAAGTGTAATTGCTGGAGCATTTTTATTCTAAAAAGAAATGTTAATGGAAAATCTCTTTTATTGATTACAAAACTTATTTCTTTGTTAGAAAATGAAACAATAAAATCGGAATTTTCCAATTCATTTCCAGTAACTTGGTAGGTATGTCCCGAGCGGAACATTGGAACAAATGGAACACAAGTTCGAACGCTGTGATTTCGTAAGTGCTACAATTTTAACTTTTTATTATTTGCAGTGTGTGTGGAATATTAGAGAGATCTGAAAATACGTTTTATTTTTACACGTCTGTACGATTAAATTATGTTTTCATTCATGGTATTTTAGAGTTATTCTATTATTATAATAATAGATCCCCTTCATACAATTCTCTGCTAATTACAGTAGTTATTTTTAATGTAAAGAAATAGAGAAATATCGACAACATTTATATACGGTATCTATTAAAATGGCTTTCAAATCACTTCTAAATGTCTAAGAAACCTTGTGTTCTATTTGTCAAACGATACGCAATATAATCCAATTACAATCATTACAAGTTTTCCATTTCTTGCATGGTTTCAAAGTTTTTATTATGTTTCGTTATTTTATACCGTATTCTTATAAATAAAGTGACATTACAATAGATGTAATTATTTTCAATTGTATTTGTTTACAATAGAGTCCTATAAAACGTCTTAGAGACACCACACATTTCCGATAAATATCTGACGGCTCGTCACCATTAAGCTAATTTATTGGCGCATTGGTTTTGCATACAAGCAATCGAATAGCGTCATGGATACGGCCCATCCCAATTAAACTCGATAATGTGAGTCCAGGCTTTTGCTTCATGTTAAATTGTTTGTCAGTAGTTGGCGTAGAGTCACGGTGAGGGGGCATGGAGGGCGCGGACGATCGTGATGAGTTGCTGGAGTGGGAGGCGCTGTACATGCGCCTGCCGGTGCAGAACTTCACCGGGAACGCGACGGAATGGAATCCCAGCGTCTGGAACTCCACCGTGGTACCGAATTCCACTTGGGTGGGAGCGTCCGCGCCCTTCGACTCGCCCGCCGCGCTGGTGCGCGCTGCTGCCAAGGCCGTCGTCCTCGGCCTGCTTATTCTCGCTACTGTAGTCGGTAATTGTTATTATTTGTTTATTTTATAATAATAGCATATTATATTATTAAGACTATGTGATTTTAGATGAAAGAAAATTAACAAAAAAGAATTATAATTCCATTGAATTTTACTCATTAGTAAATAGGTACGTATATACTTACATATGTGAGACTTAATTATACGTAATAAGGTTTTTTCATATTTTTATGTATATATTCAAATACTTCCTATTAAATAGTTATTAAATATAACTGTAAGTTAATAGTTAGAGAGAGACTTACAGAGTAAAAACGTATAGGAGTTTAGTCAAAAAAGGTTGATGATGCAAATTTTGTACCTCATAGTTAGAGCATATATAATAGATGATTAAAAAACCTACGTGTAATGTATGACTTACATCATGAATAATATATTTATTCATGATGTAAGACATACATCTTATATTATACATACATACATTACATGTCTCATAACATCCAAATAATATGTCATAATTTTTGGACAATACCTGTAGCTTTGACATCTGTGATAATTAATTAAGTATTAAGATATTATATATACCATATCCAAGGCTCCAAGGGTAACGCAATAATAACCTATTATTATTACTAGGCAGTACATATAATGTAAATTTTAATGCCAGATAGACAAGATAATAGAGTAGGTAAGATTATTTATGTTCTATTCTTATACCTAAATAGAGGTGCCTCATCGTATCTCAAAAACATGATGTGTTTAGAGTGTTACTTTGTATTTCAAACACGATGTTGATTAGACAGACGGTAATGTATACACTATACTGACGATAAGGTCATATCTACTTGCTTATAAATAACTAACTGTGCAGCATGGTTTTGCCTGATGTTTAATTTAAACAGCACAAAAAAGTAACAGCAGACTTGTCTCCTGATCCACCGCGTCGTATCGCATCACCCGCATGCTTTGTCTTGTCTTTTTTCTCTTTAAGTCATAAAGAGTGTAATTTTTTATTATGATAACTAATAACATTTCACAAAAACTTGGCTATTGTAGAAAGGTTTTATTCAATTTGTATGATAATGTGTAAATCTAAAGATTAGTGCATTCAATCAAACTCTTCGGTTTCGTTATTAGGTATCTATAAAGATTGTCTGAAGTACTGAACAATATTTCAAAAGCTTTTAATTGTAGGTACTTAGTTTATTTTCTTGAATCTTAATGTTTCATAAGTATACAAACAGACTCACGTCGTTTATTGGAGATAAAAGCGGTTTATTCGATACGAACGAGAAAATTCTGTGATAGGTCTGAACCTGTCTAAGCTATCTAACCGCTACAGTCACATTTATCAGGGATTAATTCATGTAATTGTTTTGTTACACAAATTGACAAATACGCAAATAAATAAATCACCTAGTTATACGGTTAACAACTTGCTTTCTAAGCTGTTGTCCGTTTTGAAGGATGAGTTATGGCAGTGAAATTCAATAACAAAATAAGGAAAGTTTGTAGACGGTACTAAACAACTAACTAAAATTGTTTTTTCGTAAATTCATACAATATATAGAATTTATACGGTCTCGTCCAAAAATCTATTCCCATTAATACGAATATCTTAAAATATGTATCTTGCTACAATCGAAATCGCAATGATCTAAAGTAAGACTGAATCAGTAGACTTGGAGGCCGGCTATTTATTTATATGTATAAATAGAATATACCTACTTTATTTGTAACATACAATAAAGAAAATACATAAACAATATATTAAAGGACACATTTATAATTACAATAAGACAGCCTTATTGCAGAAAGGAATTAATTATACGTAGGTATATATGTTTTGTGTCCACTGCAGGTAATGTATTCGTAATAGCAGCAATATTGCTGGAGAGACATTTGCGAAGTGCAGCAAATCAGCTGATCTTGTCGCTGGCGGTGGCAGACCTGCTGGTGGCATGCTTGGTGATGCCGCTGGGAGCCGTATACGAGGTCGCCCAGCGCTGGACGCTGGGCCCTGAACTCTGTGACATGTGGACCTCGGGGGACGTGTTGTGCTGTACTGCCTCCATTCTTCATCTCGTTGCTATTGCACTTGATAGGTACGCATGAAATAAAGTGTGTAATATATATAAATTTGTCTATATTATGCTGATACATAGTATGTATAATAGTCAAAGGGAACAGAGTGGGGAATGTATTTCTGTATCTTTACTTATGCATATACCTCATGATTACTTAATTGTATGTAAGCTTCGCCCTCCGACGCGACGGTCTGAAATAGATACCCTAAGTACTTAAATGTTTTAAATATAGTTTCAATATATATAGACGTAGGTGTTTGAATACATGTATATTAATGGTTAATACTGAAAATAAGTTGTAAGAGAAAATACTAAAGAAATTGAAAATCTTTTTAGATGCTTACTGTAAATACAATATGTACAAGTTCTTAGGTATTAAAATATATAATCAACTTATATAATATAATGTAGGTATTATTTGCTACAACACCTAATATACCTTATTAATTTAATGTGTTTAGTATGAATTTGTGTGAACGCAAATAACCGACTGTACCCTCAGAACAACTTTTAACATACAATTACAAAGTTGTAAATATTTTCTATTTTGGAAAACACTAAATATTTTGATGCCTGAACGAAATATGAGTTGATAAAAACAAATTATTCTATTTTAATAAGTGTGTTATAAAAAATTATAATGAACTTTCAATTTGTTCCAGGTATCGGGCTGTGACTAATATTGACTATATACATGCACGTACAGCGCGACGAGTAGGCTACATGATTGCCTGTGTATGGATCGTTAGTTTCTTAGTGTGTATCGCCCCATTATTGGGATGGAAAGACCCCGACTGGAATCGTCGTGTCTCCGAAGATTTACGCTGTGTCGTAAGTCAGGACGTCGGCTATCAGATATTTGCAACAGCCTCATCGTTCTATGTACCAGTATTAGTAATTTTAATACTTTACTGGCGGATATATCAAACTGCCAGAAAAAGAATACGTCGCCGTCGGGGAGCGACAGCTCGCGGCGGAGTGGGCCCACCGCCCGTGCCCTCTGGTGGAGCGCTGGTCGCAGCCGGAGGCAGCGGCGGGATCGCGGCGGCTGTCGTCGCCGTTATTGGACGACCTCTTCCAACAATATCTGAAACGACGACAACTGGTTTCACCAACGTGTCATCCAACAACACGAGCCCCGAAAAGCAATCTTGCGCTAACGGTCTAGAGGCCGACCCTCCAACCACAGGGTATGGAGCAGTGGCAGCCGCATACTATCCCACTTTGGTACGGCGCAAGCCCAAAGAGGCTGCTGATTCAAAAAGAGAAAGAAAAGCGGCGAAAACATTGGCAATAATTACAGGTGCGTTTGTAGCATGCTGGCTTCCGTTCTTCGTATTGGCTATTCTCCTGCCGACATGCGACTGCGAGGTGAGTCCAGTGCTGACATCGCTGTCGTTGTGGCTGGGCTACTTTAACTCTGCACTGAACCCCGTCATCTACACGGTGTTCAGTCCGGAGTTCCGGCACGCATTCCAGCGACTGCTGTGTGGCCGTCGCACGCGCCGTCGCCGCGCGCCCCCGTAGCCACCCCTTCCCCAATCCTAATCCTTACATGACTGACCTCGTTTAGCTCGATACGTTATGTTACCTTGTTACAATTTTCAGAGATATATTTACACCCCTTTATTTTTTGTACGTGATGAATGTGAATACGAATAACTGTCTAGTAAATAAATTACAAATTCTCGTAAATAATTGTGGTTTTATTGTTATCTGTATCCAACTGGACTAACTAATCATATGACCTTCCAAGACAAGTACCTATCCACAAAATTGCTATATAGGTACTCAAACTTTTTCAATCCAAAAGCGAAACCTAAACTAAATCCATTATAAACTCGTAGAAACTCCCTACAGACTGAATGTTAGAATATCAAAAGTACTTTTTAGAGCCCCATGGACCGAATCACAAATAAGCTATATGTATATGTGAATTCCCATTCGTATATGTGAATAGAATAGCATAAATATATAATATAAGTTACTACTCGTATAATATTCTGATAGATATGAAAAAAAGATTCCAAAATTATGATGAAAGGTAAGTATAATTTTGTACAGATACCTGATTGCACGGCCAATACATTAGTTGCCATAAGCCGCACCCTTCTGACCAGAACACAGCGTGCAAACAAGGGACGGCAATCCTATCAATTACAGGTGAGACAAAGACCCATGAAAATTACATGGAACAAAATCGCTACTAGCAAAAATACTCGTAAGATAGATACTATTACATTCTAGTAGTATTTAAAGAATATAGTAACTTCTTATGTTATAAACAAATATCCATTACAGTTTTAGTAAACATAAATAAAATAGGCTTTTTTGTAATTAATATACAATATACTTATAATCGTAATGTCAAATGGTAATAGATGGAGGCATTTATTGTAAACTCAGTAAAAGCAACATTTGATATACACACATGCTAACAGAACATTCGCATAGTTCCATCAAGTAATCTAAAACTATCTGAAAATTATTGATCTTAGTTAGAAATTAGAATTGATACAATATCTTTGTTATATCTAAAATTCTAGGCTAATCTGATTAAAAAACATATATAGTTCTTTCAATGCGTTGAGAACTACTCTTATTATATTTATTTCTATGTGTTGTGGGGAATTATAGCTGATTTGTGTACTATAGATGAAATTATTGTATAAATTATTTTTATCATGAAATCAAGGTTCTCAAATTCATTTCAGCTTAAATTAATATTTTATTATATATTTCTGGTGGCAAGTTTTTAATGGAGTTAATGTGCTAGGTAGAAACCCGATAATATTGACTATAAAGCTACAGAGTGCCGTTTTAACGACAAAGCGTTCATATCTTTAATGTGCCATTATATCCCCCACTTGTTCTTTATACTTATGCCTGGGGGCATAATGTTTTTATTATTATTACAGAGCAGATAAGTTTTCGAGCAATGTATTCTTATATAGCTATATAAACGCCATTTTTTTATTAACAGGTCTTTACGACAGTTAATTATTTTTCCATTGAAATTTTCTCTGAACAGATCACACGTACTTTTATAGACCACAAAACGCTTATGTAATCATGTTAAATAAGATAATATATAATAATACAATAAAAATCTCTACTACAACTCGAGACGTTAATTTATCAATGTAATATATATAAATATGTATATTAAATACTAGCTGACCCGCGCAACTTCATCTGCATCACGCTTACATGACATTTACTATTATAGTTAATTTTAAACTTTCGTGTTTAATATACATTATTTAAATTATTAACCGGGTCTTAACACGAATTAAACCAGTCAGCTCGTGACCACGGCTAGTGCAACCTAGTCGAAACATCGAGAGAGGTAAATACCTTTATTTGCCATAAAATTATTCGTGTTAAGACCCGGTTAATAATTTAAATAATTTACTATTATATTTCGCCCAATTTACATAATATATTTTAAAATTATTGCCTATGTGTTATTTTGATGTATAAGCTATATTACTGTAAAGTTTCATGATCATTCAGTTTTTGCGTCACAAAACTTTCGCGTTTATATAGTAATATTAAAAACGCGAAGAGTACAGTGCTTGTATTCTATTTTCTCTGTTCTATATTTTTTTAAGGAGTATCAACATGTAATTGCCGTAAGGCGTTAAGTCCGCTATATGTACTTTTACTAATATATATGTATTTATTTTTAATCCTGTCATTTAAGGTTCCCTGTATATTTCAGACCATTTATGGTGTACGTATGAAAAATTGTTAAGTGTTCTGCCGATTGCGTGTCGCTACTATAGCTATGGTAAGACAGAATGTATATAATGAGCAGTTTACGAAGCATCTCTAAAGTTCCCTCATCTAAAACTATCGGATAATGCCAAAACTTGAGCATAGCAAGACTACACAAGTTCAAAATTATTTAACCAGACTATGTTAAATACTATTCACACTGTTTTACCTTATTTAGTTTGAATGTTATTGAAGTTTGGTTTAAAATATATAACACACCGAACTTTATTTATTATTAATATTATTAATATAGTTGTCGATTTGTGCTTTTGACTGTTGACAAAATTAAGAGAGAATTATTCTATTCTCTAAGAATAGACTCATTACAAGAACATGCTTAAAAATACTATTAATAATGACGACGGGTTGGATTAAACTAAATTAAACAGTCAGATGTGATGTTTTCGTATGTTTTATGTATAACCATACTTATATTATAAATACAAAAGCCTGTTTGTTTGTTTTTTTTTACTGCTAAGAAACTGAACAGATCTTTCTATTTGAAATGAAGATTGTGTGTCATATACCTGTATATCTTTTTTTTTTGACAAATCGGGTACGAAATCGCTGATTAATAATAGTTACTTATAAAACCAAATGAAAAACTAACCCTGCTTACTCAAAATATTTCTTTCATATAAAGTAGATGACCCTGAGTGAAAAAAAAATATTTTACTGTAAGGAGCAATTATTTTTATATCTATTTACTTGGCCAAAATATACTACGTATAGTAAAAGAATATCATGGTAAGTATTATATCATTATTCACACTATTCGTCATATAAACATGAACACCACTGTCCATGTACAACGGGTATACGGTGTAGAGTTATTTCATTGTGGGTAGGAAATATGGGTGCAAAACTTCAGAACTTTATGCTTCACTGTAAATCCGCGAAACCGCTGTCAACCGTTACACTAACTGAACAAGTTTTGAAAACTTTAATAATCCAGTAAACTGTACTACATTCGCAGTCACATTTACCTCTATAATTTGTAACGCTCAAATGTCGATATAGACAATATCCATGACAGCAACAAAATACAAACTATAATATATACTGTGGAAAATTATAATATAAATTTAACTATATTTTTTTTTTATTGATAGCGAAGCTTACAGGTTCGTTAATTATTTTTATTATGTTCTTTTTGTTCAATTCTAATTATGCAGATCTAAACAGACAAACAGTCAGATAGGTAGGACAAAATTATAAGCGTTTTTATTCTAAAGCTTCCATTGGACAACAGTAAACATAATATACCTGAGTAGGTAGATTAAGTACATATCTATTTTTATTTACTAAAATATTGTATTACAAGATTGCCAGCAAGTCTCATACATTTTATTATGATGTTATATCAACTCAGTCTCGAATGGAAATACGATAGGGAGATTATTGAGTTACGCAGACCTACATCAATATGTGAAACGAATGGAACGAGATGGCTCTCCAATGTTACGATTTATTTTCCAAGTATTGTTTACTTATAGTAAATCAAGAACAATATTTGGGTACATTAAAATTGCACTTTGTTGTCTGTTGTCCCTATTTGTGCTAAAAATATTTGCGTTTTGTTATTCTTACTCAATAAAAATTCCAGAATAACAAACTTGAAGTTATTATGCACAAAGACAGGAAAGATTTTTCCATTTAATATCAGCGTTTTATTTACAGAATCGGATCAACCATTGCCAAAAAATTCTCACTGATTTGTTATTGTGCTTTTGTATTTAAAACTTGGATAATAATGATAATACTAATGATTCTAGATTAAAATTACATAGATTAGAATTAGCTATAATTTGAAAGAAAGAAGAAAGAAAATTGTTTATTTGGTACACTGAAAATAATTCAGTTATTAATAAATAATTAAGTATAATTTGTATTAGTGTCATATGTTAATTGGGTTTAAATTCACTTATCATACACATCTTAATGTTATTGTGGGAATTTTTTATTAGGTATAAGTTGATACTATAGTTCGATTCGAATTATGTTTGTGTAATATCTTTATAGTAATTATCGAAATCAAATTTGTAGAATTTCGTCAGCTGGGGTAATTCTGACTTACATGTGTAAGATGTCATTTATTTGTAGGGCAAGATAAGGCAGTTTAAATTACTGTCATGATATCTTAGTCCTCTAACGCTTGAGTAATAGGTATTACGGTCGTCACATGATAAAGTAACATTTGTAACAGCTACCTATAAAGGCTACTTTTACCACTTTCCATCAAGTGAGACGTCAAATTCGTTGTCATTCCAAATACATATATTCATTTTCATATAGAGACAGAACTGTGCATTTTGTATTAGGTAATTTAATAAAAAGGAATACATAACTCAGGTATCCTTCAGTATGTGGCCTTCGATCGACTTTGCAATATGTAGAAATTTGTAGGTAGTTCGTGGCTACTTTGGCCTTGGTCAAGCCATTGGTGACATAATGACAAACTGCCTAACTCGATTCGCCGACCGCTTTCGGTTACTACCAGTGTTGCTATTTCTTTTCTTTCCTAGCAAATTTTGCCCTAAAATTGATATTTAGAAGAAAAATTCATGAACTGTTGAAACATTATCCCATAAAGTTATGTCGTTTTTAGCTTAAAAACATCATATGAGTATTTGTTTTTGATTAGTACACCAGCATTACTCTGTCTGACGTATTTTTGTTTTCTTTTAGTTACTTCAATTTTCACACATTCGAATGACCCGAACTTTCTATGTCACATTAAAAATTCTCATCGATATAAAATCACTCTAAATTTGAGGGTAAAACCCTCAATCTGGCACACTGGTTAGGTAGTACGCTTCGCTCGACCAGACATCGCCCATTTCCAACTTAGTTCAGTCTGATATACAACCACCTAACTTTGTTTATCCGACATCCGCGAGGCTCACTCTGCCAGCCGTCGAGCCCTTTTCACAATCATATTATCCCACTCGACAGATAAAAACTTAATGGTCTTCTGATTTAGTAAATTGGGTTGATAGCCAAATATACCCTTTACATTTCCGTACCGTCGAGCTTAGCCAATTATTTTAAAATAATAGAGAACAAGATAACGAATTAACCTATATAATCACCCATGGAGTTCTTCTCATTTATTCTATAATACTACTGAGATAAATCCCACGCAGATTAGGACTACATTCAGGTACATCTTACTTGAAGTATTTACTTGTTACTTTAATTAAAGTCCGTCTCCTTTAGGCTAGTAAATATCGTAAATGTTTCTACTATAAATGAAATATGCAATAACTGTCGCTATAGGAACTACTTATAAATTAGTTCAATCAACAAGAATTTACACGGCGCTAGTCTAGTTCCAGTCTAAGCAGAGCTTGCTTTTTGAGTACTATATAATTAACTGACACAAACCATACTCATTACTCTAAATACCCGACCATCGGAAGTAAAACGGTGACCACAATAGTTGTTTGTTGTTTAAACTTTACATATTAAAATACTATTTCATTTCCAGGATGGATAAAATGTCCAAACACTATCAACGTAATCAGCACAGGCAGATAGTAGAACTCAAGAAAAGATGGAGTACCTACAATCCTATCTCCATTGTGTAATACTGTTTCATTCATTAATATAAACTCAAATAATTATTTACCTATTAAACAAATATAAACTATTTACACTATAACGCTGTTATATTTATATAAAACTCTAATTTATACATCTACATTCATTAATATTCTTCGCCTTACTCCAGCTGCGAAACATTTCTCAATAGTTGAATTTAAATAAAACTACAAAAGAATTTTGAAACAATCATACATAATTTGAAATAAATGCATTCCATTCAAAGTTTGAATTAGGTTGGAACTGTAATGTTTTCAAACTGTTTTAAAAATGTGTATTAATTCCAAAATTTATTTCAAATTTAGAATTATAGCTTTATCGTATTATAATTACAGGCACCTTATTTTTAATATAAGGTATCTTTTAAACATGGAATACATATATATGTCTTTCTCCTTTACGATTACACTGTACCTACCTACCTATAAGTAGATACACAATGTGCATGACGTTTGGCGCATTTCAAGTTTATTCATATTCATGATAGTACTGCGCTGTGTATATATACTACGTTCGCTGTTGCTATTATTGTTCATTTTGTTTTCATGATATTTGTATTTTATACAAATATTATGAACGCAGATATTCATGTTTCGACAATGAACTGTATGCTTACGAGAACTAAGACAGTTGTAGAACAACAGACAGAACTAAGACACTATGTGTGAAGTCTCATAGTTCTCGAATTATTTTCCTGAACTCGCTTAGGAATGAGAAAGAAAATTATCATATTAGGTAACTTCAATTAGCAAGGGAGCTAGTGTTTACTTGAAAACTGAAAATTTGCTTAACACTTGTTTGTAGAATATTTCAATTAATAATTTGTGTATCCCGATACTGTTTTATTCAACTTATTAGTTTAAAAAATAATATATATCCAAAGATTACAAGATTAATTCTAAACTGTGATACAGGTAGGTATAGTAATGTAATATTTTCTATTTATTTCATATATGTTAAAATAAATAAGAATTAATGTAATAGAACATATTTGTTGTATACCTAAGTCCTTGGTACCAGCAACAGGCTAGTTTATAATTGATTGATAACGTGTCAACGAGACGATGTTCATTTATCATGAGCGAGCTCGGACATTGTACTACGTAGAGACCTACTCGAATACTGTCAGGTTTGATGTCAACTTAATGTAATATAGACTTGTGTGATACCGAAATTGAACACATATTATAACTATGTATTATCTTATCTGTAGTATAATATTAAAAGGCTTTAGAGAGTGTCAGCATTGCCTTACACGCCAAAAGTCGCGAGTGCTAATTTGCCAACTATAAAAATCAAATCAATAAGAAAGTCATTTAATTCGTGAGCCGGTAGTCAACTCGCCCTGAGCTATATTGGATTTTAATATATGTTCAATAATATGTAGAAATATGTTGTTAGGACAATTGGCAATCCTTCTGACTACCCCATCTGTATAAGATATCTATGTAAATAACATACAACTGTTACAGTATAACGTCAAAATAGATAACATACTGTTACTATTCCTATATCAATTATTACATTAATAACTCTTCGCCTATGAGATGAAATAATTCATATGGCACTATTATGATTAATGTTACGTACTAGTCGCTACAATAGTAGTTTCACATACACAAGTCGAGGCCGATTCACATATGATGTAATCTACTTTATGTAGATGTATTTTATTACATTAAATATAAACCGATAGGTAGAGAAGCAACATTTGTTCTAACAGTAAGACTCAACGCAGACGTCTATAGGTATGTACATACATCCATATATAGTATTACTTATTACAAGAAACACATACATCCCAATCATTGCGATTTGTGAATGTTAATTAAAATTTTTTCATTAATTATGCCAGTTTGAAATATCATAAATTTTACTAGTAATAATTAAATACATGACAATACAATACACAATAAAATACATATTTTACCTTTACTTACATCTTTTACGAGATTTGTCTGAGTGTTCAGATTTTACGTAAAAAATCAGGATCACAATGCCATCTATTCCCAGGATAGCACAAGCTCTGCTTAGCTTGTGTTATTGGAACAACTAATAGAAATCTTTACATACCTACCTAAATATTTTGTAAATATGTACATAATATACATAGAAAATATCGAGTCCGATACAAACAATCATACTCATGAATACAAATGATTGCATAGTGCGTGGAATAGAACCGGCGAACGGCCAATATAATCAAAACGGTGATGAACCGCAAGACCCCTGAGGGTGTATTTTGTTAAATCCCAAATAAGATAAAGGCAAGGTAATGATGTTAAGAAATAGCCGCCAAAAGGGATTAAATCAGTAGTTTATGTAGTTAGTCTTTAGGTAAATTTATTAACAAATTGAAAAGTGGCATTGCACAAATGCTTTATAAAATTTTGTTGTTTGAAAACCAAACAATATAATAGTCAATATAATAATATAGTATATTAATATGCACACGTGTGCGAAGTCGCTGGCATCACTAGTTTAATATAAAATATTGTACAATGCACGACATTGTCATATTTCCAAGAAAATAACCTAGACAACGATGAAGCTTTGTTTTGAATAAATAATAAATTGATATATTACCTCAACAGGGTACGGGAAAGGTAAATTAAACGTAAAAAGCACAATATGTAACATGAGATCGTTACAAAGAAGAATATTATTTAATGAAATAAATGTCAGCCTGCCGTCACGGCGTAGCAGTTTCCGACAAAAGAATATGAAAATATTTTACTCAGTGTATAAAAAACAACGTGATACATTGTTTCTGATAAGGATGAAGGAGGAATTTATTTAAGATTGTATTCAATAATAATATGAAATTAGTGTGGGACTCACGCTATAACTCCTATCTTATGTAAAACAAAACAATTAAATCAGTACCGAATTTATAAAGATATGGTAACATACCTATATCGTAACACATATAGATTCAAGTCAAAAATCAATCTTTTTTGAGTAGATTTGAACAAACCACAATACTGTGAAACTAATTGATATATGACTTTACGACAGTATTTTTTTACAAACAAAATATGGTTTCTTGGAGTTAAAGTTTATCCTTTCTAATAGATTTAACTTTTTCGTTTTTGTTTTGATTTATTAATAATTTTAGTGGTGTACCAATGTCCATGAGACCTTTATTCATAGTTAAGTACAACAATAGTGGGTAATAATTTTCGACACTCACAGTTGAGAACTGAACAGAGTAGTAACACTCCACACACTCAACACTTTAGATTACATGTAACCTTTAGTTTTATATTCCTTTAATTATGACTATTTTTTCATTTTAAAATGAAAGATTTCTTCATACTTCGTAACTGGAACGCTTCAAGTAGTCCTTCGCTGAAGCCAAAGAAATGAAGAAAGTACGCGAATAGAAGCATAGAACCAGCCAGTACACTGCAAGTTACAAGGAACTACTCGAGAACAATTAATATTCCGAGTTGTTCGCTCAAAAGCCTTTAACTACGATACAACGTGGAAACGACGTAACTTTTGTAGTTTCTTATTCAGGTTTGCGAAAATAATGAATTGAATTTGTCTTTTGTAAGCAAACTTCAAAGATGAATACGTTCTCGGTTAAATGGTATTTTTATGTATATGTATACTATACATGATATATCTTCCCCAATTTATAGAAAACTAGTTAAATTTTAATCTAAAGTATTTTTATTGAATATATTTTAATATTTGACCATAAGCGTAGTGAAGGTCTATCTACAATAAATATATAGCTTTAAAATGGTAAATCATCTTTAATGTTTTAGCTGTTTTTGGGTTTGCGTATTTGTAAATCTGAAGGGTAATTTACAGAACAATAATTATTCTGTAAATTACCCTTCAGATTTACAAATACGCAAACCCAAAAAATATTCTAGTCTAAATATATTTATATTATCAGTAACAACTGTAGCTCTGCCCGTGAGGATTACAGCTTATATTACTCGTCATAATATGGTTTTAGTGAAAACGGTTTAAAATAGTTCAAATATACTCTGAGTACATGAAACAATAAATTTGTCTAGATTTGTCCTACTTTTCTCTAATAAAATTTAGAAAACCAAACTTAAAAAACTATGATTTCTGTAATAATTATAACCAAACAAAATTTTACCGACCAAAGTTTTGAAAAAATAAGTAGTCAATTTACCTTTTTATAAATATATAAAAAGGTAAATTGACGTGTTTACATATTTTGTTATATACCTATATGTAAATGATAAGCAAATTTTACCAATAGTCATTCCTCTTGAACTCCTAACCGTCCTCCTAGCTCCAGAATATTTTTATAGCTATAGCCTACAGCTCTCCGGTGTCTCACTTCTCTCGCACTTATACACTCTATTCACTTAAACTATGCTCAAATAAGAGTCACCTTAGATAACCTTTCTCAATGTTTAAAGATCATAAATAAATTAACAATAATTATTTTAGAAATATTTTTATGTTTCAATGTTAATATTTTTATCTGATATAAAAGTATTAACATTGAAACATAAATATATTACAGATACTTTTAAAATAAAAAACTTATAATAAACAGTAAATATACATACTATTAAAAATATATTAGTGTTGCAATACTCATGTAACATTTCGAGAGCATTCAGAATTTTATCAAAAGTGTTATAAAAAGCGACTTGCTTGGGAGTAAATGGTTTTGCTAAAATGGAACCTAGTTAACCGGGGTAGGAGCAAAGTAGGACCATTTTACAGTATGCAAAATACTCAAATTTTGTTTCTCATTTTTAATTTTATATACAAATATCAGATTTAATCCGCCGAATATCTACCCCTATCGGTTCAACAGTACATAGACGGATTCTGCTTCATTACTAACTTTTAAGATAACTTTAACTGGAATGGAATAACATTTATTTCTTATATTTGATACTAGCGACCCAACCCGGCTTCGCACGGGTACAATGCCAATACTAAATATACCTATCTACTACAGAATGTCCTTATAAACAACGTTTACAGCCTTTTGTCATTAGACAGTACAAACATACAAGTACTTAATTGGTTAAAAATTAATGCTGTATTATTCAAAATCACTTCGTAATTAAGCCATTTTTATCCCGTAAAATGTAAAAAATTGTTATTGTGGGTTATTCTTATGAGATAGACATATACCATCTACTGTTTTGTTGACCTTTTAAAGGTGTACAATATTGTAGTATATTGTTTTGATATATCTCGTAAGGTTAAACCCGCGTTTGCAATGTAAGCGCAAAAAAATGTTTTTATTTACGAAATTACGAATCACATTAGAAACCTCTAAATTTATCAGTATTTCTCTACAATATTATCATATAAACCTTCCTCTTGAATCACTCTATCTATTAAAAAAACCGCTACAAAATCCGTTGCGTAGTTTTAAAGATTTAAGCATACATAGGGACGGACAGACAGCGACAGCGACTTTGTTTACATGTATACCTAAAATAAGTTACAAGTTAATTCAATTCTGGGTCAATCCTGAAAATTAATCAAACATTTTCAATGACAAAGTCGAGAGGTATATGTCTAATGACAAGTTTGTATTTAAAATATATTGTTAGACTGTGACATAACTGTGGAAGCTAAATGCGTCGAAAGTTAAGTCAAGTTAGGACAATGTTTGCCCAGCGCGCTATTACAACGCAGCGTGCCATTAGTTAATGGACGCGTCGCGTCGACGGGTTAATGGTAGCAAAGGGCGGCACTTTGTATGGCCAGCTTTCTCATTCGGTCGCACCCGTCTGTAACCCAGAGAACAAAACGATATCAATTTCCACTTAAAATTAAGGTTAAAAATTACTCTAACAATGGATAAAATTAAAGTAATATTTTAATAACAAATTGAACAGCTTCGATAGTCTAGTGGTTTACTATCCGATGGTGGCGGATTCGAGTCCTCGCACAGATAAACATTTATATTCATGGTATAATAGTTTGTATCGGTTTAGTGTTATATATGTATAATATGTATTAATTTCCAAAAAAAATGTATCCATGTATTTATATCAGTTCTCTAGTACTCATAACACAAGCTCTGCTTGGCTTGGGACTATTGGCGTTGTGTGCATTGTTTTGAGATATTACTATTATTTCTTTAGGAAAGAGTATTATTTATCAATTGACGTTTAGCTTAAGATGGTAAGTGGTTACCGCCGGCCCTTGCAGTCTATTACGACTTGCACACAAGAGTACCTTCAGGTACATATGGTACATGGTTCAATGACGGATTCGTTAGTAAAAAGATATTTCAGCTACGTGTTGACTGTAAAATCAATTCGTTGCTATTTGTGCAATTTAACTTATAAGTTTCTTTTAGGACTACTGTAATGCTGTTGGCCGCAGCTGGCCTTCACAGCTTCACCGGACGATAGGGGGCGAGTGCAGATGGCACTCCAAACCCGCGGAAGGACTTATGGAGTGGCTGAAGGCCAACTCCCGCCTGATGGATACGACTTTAGTCAGTGGGCACCGCTAGGGGTTCGAACCTTGGCTCAGGCCGTCGTAATATCGATCCCCGTTTGCATTGGACAAGGGGATCGATCGCAGGGGGACTTAAGTGT
The DNA here is from genome assembly GCF_030625045.1 of Achroia grisella. Lineage (NCBI taxonomy): Eukaryota > Metazoa > Arthropoda > Insecta > Lepidoptera > Pyralidae > Achroia > Achroia grisella. The sequence goes on from NW_026712938.1 coordinate 2,070,505, forward strand.
GAAAGTACATCGCTTTACAAGTGAAGGAGTACCTTACTAAACTACTAAAGATACTTAACTACTAAAGATCACTTGTTAGGATAGAATGCGTATACAGAATAGATGCCCCACGATATTCTAATAATCTTAATACAAATATTATGGCAATTAAGCATACGGTTCTTGTGATGGGAAACTACTGTATTACCATAGCCTATAGAAGTTTACACCAAAGATATGCGCTTGTTACAGAACGAAAAAATTCAACCTTAGAAAAAATACAGACATGACTCATCTTTTTAAAAATGCAATTTTAAAAGATCTTTTACTGTGTGTTTAGGGTAGGTATACTAAGTTTCTCATAAATATTTAATATGAGATAGCCTTGGAATCTAGCGGTTTTGCACAGCACTTTACTTACTTGGTCGCGGGTTCGATTTCTTGCATAATACAAACATTTGTATTCACGAGTATGATTACTTGCATAGGTCTGAGTAATTTCCATGTATATTAGGTAAGTATATAAAAAAATGTATTAACAAAAAAGTATTTAAGTATTTATAACAGTTCTCTACTTCAACTACACCCATAAAACAAGTTGTATTTAGATGGCTCCGTGTGAATTGTCCAGGGTTATTATTGTTACTATTTCTAAGTGCAATTAATAATACAAACCGCATCAATTTAAGATCAACTTAAATTTCAAAGTAAAACCTTTTTCATAAATTGAATTTATTTCTTACTTTATAAGCATGAAGACATAATTTTCATGTCGGAGGACCTAGGGAAGTAGATAGTTAATATTCCAATCCCGTTTTGGGTCCGAATAAGGGAATAATCCAAAAATTTTCTGTCAACCATAATTCTTTGGGTTATATTAATAGCCCACCTAATGTTATATAAAGTCTACCCTATAAGATTCAATTGTTATTCCTTTTAATGATAGTACCTAGGTACATCAATATTTTCTATGACCCATAAACTAGTTTAATGAAACCCATTGTACCGTGGGGAAAATGATTGTTTGGAATAGGGACTAGAAACCTTATTGCTAGCAATGTACTCGTACCATGATTGAACTCAACGCCATTCCTTGTGTTTAATTCCCGAATAAATCTGACCTGAACGGCGTTTTAATAGAAGGTCATACCATAGAAAAGAGTTTTAATCACAATTAATTGTATATAAAATCTACATGAATAAATAACACATTACAGTAAGACATGTAACACATATATATAGTTCTAAATAACTAATGTAGTCTTTTTTGTTGTTTAGTATAGGTACGATAGGATTGTCATCGTCACATTTAGTGTACAAGTATCCCAAAAAACATAAAAACTGATGTAGTATTATGTACCAAATTAATATCTAACTTACCTAATTACATATAAATTGGAAAATTAGAAAAAAAAAAATTCAAATTCCCATGTACACTCGTATGTACTAAAATTAAATTGTGATACCTATTAAAAAGGTAAACAGGCAGTACCTGCCTATGTTGGGCTTATAATCTTGACTTGTTCCACAAACAAACAACAGCCCTTTGTAATTAAATTAAGCACCAGAAATGTATGAAACAACGAGAAACTATTCAAATGAACTCGTTTCGCGACTCATAAACTAATCCATGTTCTGAACTCGGCACGCATAACAAACTACTACATAGAAGATACCTACAATATAAATACTGTAAACACAGAAAGTTATTTTCATTTCAACAGTTAACACACAATTCATATGAATAATTATGAATACTATACATGTTAATAACTTTGATATAGTTCATACACATAAAGATACTATACACTAATATTGTTTATCAAGGATAGTCATCTACCCTTAATAAACCATTTACGTATTACAATATTAATATTGCTTAAAATTAAATTTAGGAATAAGGTAATCTAGGTATCTATGTCGCAGCTCATAGGTTTATTAGCTAGGTTTGTACAGGAAATCAAAAATCATTTTAATAACCAAATTATTGCCAAAAGTGGCCATGGCTATGGCCATGCCTAAGCTCACTTGGTAAAAATAAGATAAGATGGGATGTAATTGTTACATCCTATATAAAAATAGAAAGTTTCCATGCCATGATAGAACTATGATGAAAATAAAATTAACAGTTAATATTTTCCTCCATTTTTATAACCAGTCAATCACAGAACCGAGATAAATTTTTAAGTGATTAATTGGTATGTACAACTATCGATCAAAAATGTTATTAGTATATTAGTGCTACATTGGGATAATGTGCTCGATGTGTTTAAAAAATGTTTAATTTTTTTTTAATTTTTCACATTGTTTATAGAAATTTATTTCAAAGAGAGTAAAAAAGACGATTATAATTTACTAGGCGTTACCTGCCATGTCCTCTGCTATTTTTAGACAAAAGATAATCCATGATCGTTTTCGTAACATGTATTATTACACACAATAATCTTCACGTCAAATTTCATTAGGATTCGTTCAGCTCTTTAGTTATGAAAATATAACGAACAGCTAGACTATTGATATAATTTTTTTATTTACAATGTAATATAAGTTTGATTTGGAGTCTTTGATATATTTAAAGTAGCATTTATGAAAATAACTATTATAAATGCTGGTTAATTATTGACTCATTTAATAATTATAACCACATCCAAATCTTATATTATAAAAGATAGATATAATAATCATGGTAGGTCACACCTCACTCTAGGCAATATTTACGAGAATAAGTAAGTACCTTAACTTTAACAATAGATAGATATACTTATAGATATAAGTATTCATTATTATTTCAAGTATTTGTTAAGACAGATTAATGAAATACATAATTACTAATATCTTAACATTTCCTTAAAGTCAAATTGAATATATGATGAAACTGAGAATGCAATCTTATCTGCAATCATATCTGAGTTAATTCTCCACAAAATTAATCTCTCTCTCTCTCTCATCACATGCCGACTAAAATTTAATATTAAACATAAATTAGCGCCCTACATCATTCAACCGGATTTAGATGGACGTATGTAATTAAATAAGAGAGGGAAGCCACCCTAACGATATAAACATTTTATGTAAATTTACGTGAGGCACGACATCTTCAATTCAGTTCCTCCATAAAGTATAAACGCTGCAAAATAAACAGCCCCATAAAATTGGCCAAACTTTGTTAAGAAGGTTATATATTTTACATAAGTAGATTGAAGAATGAAATATAATGAGGAAATGCACTGTACCTTTTCGCCATAAATTTCTTGAAGTATATTTTTCCTTAACATACATAAGTCTGTATAAGATTTAAGACTTTTGCAAGCTAAATATTGTTACTGTTAGAAATGTAACTTTGCGTATATTATACTTCGTTACTTTGCAAGTTTAGACATTGTTTATTAATAATGTTAAGTTATTATTTTCGACCACCTGTCGACCAAACTGGGCGGCCCATTACCATATTAAACGCAAATTCCTTCTCGTAACTTCTTTCGCTGTACTTTTTTCTTTTTTCTACTGTTTTTAAACGATTATTTATAAATACGAAATCCAATTTTTGTTTTCTTGTTTTTTTAATTTACAATACTTTTCATGAACTGTATATAAATTTAGTAAGTTATTACAGTGCTACATTATTTGAATAACTACATAATAACTATATTGATACTTATATATACAGCCCCTACTTTAAATTCTCGACATACAGTCACTTTCCTGAAGCTCGATTTTCAAACAAACAGCTGGCGTTTGTTTATAATGAACAAACAATGAATAATTACCAAAAATTAGTTGAGAGTTTGTTTCGAAATTTGTACCAATTTTGCTTAAAAAATAATTGTATTCAATTTTATAGAACTATATTTTACTTTGTTTCCAGCTTCTCTTCAAAGTGTATACTTTATAAATTTAATTTATAGATTTTTTCTATGTCCTACTGAACTTTCGTTTCAGGCCAGTTTAAATGCATTATTACCCTAAAACTGTAATCGAAATTGACACTTCTCACTTGTAAATAGGTACATAACGCTTTGATATTCAAAATATTGTTTTTTAAACTATTTGAGAGCAAAATTCAGATTAAATCCGGTAGTTGAACCTCTTAATCTTTGATAGTCCAATAGCTGACTATACAGAGTTCAATCACTTTACATTCAGCTGCCATAGAACCTTCTCGATCCCACTCAAATTCTACTATCTAGCGGAAATGAGACGCCGGTGCCGATCTTCGAGTTCTATAATTGGCTCTACTCAATACATAAGTTTCTAACAAACAATTTGAAACCATCACTCCTTTTAATACAACTAAAATAGTATAATGTCATTTGAAGATATCACTATAATTGTAACTAATATTTTGCAACCAATATTGACTTGACCGGTGGTTAATAGTTACAGTAGTTTTTTATTCTCCTTTTATTTTTTACATTTTAATGTAGGTACAGAAAATATATTTGATGTCGTGTGCCTAATATTAAACAGAAATAACTTAGAAGTTACAAATTTTGAAAACCCCTCTTTAATGGAAAAAATAATATTAGTAATTTTTTAATTAATGTACTTTATTATAAAGTTTGCAACATATCAGCCTGAAGAATAAGAGCAATCTCAGCGTACGCAGAAACTCTGAGGAAGAAATCTGCGTGAATAGGATTACGTACGCGTGGACGGTAACATGTCGACAAAGCATTTTCGAGGAGCCAATATTTGTTCAACCCTGTAACGTGCAAAGGTTAAGAGCCACCCTACCTAGCTTGAAGGCATTAAATTTACAATTCTCCTGTAGCACGGTAGCTGCTATAGTTATGGATACTTAGTTTGAAGTCCTGAACTGAGTATCCACTCAGATACTGACCTAATAAACTATTATTATATAAATTTCTCATTTTTCAATACGAAAAATAATTTTTTTAGAAATTATTTCATTAGTCCTACTACATATATGTGTATATGAGGTGAACAACTCTTTTAACATAGGTATATCAACTAAAACTAGTTATTGAGACATTCAAAAGGACCTAAATAAAAGTATTTTTATAGTTATCAGTATATTAAATTATAACTATCCATTGGCCCGTCATTTTTAAAAAAAAATTGTACCATAGTAATATTTTTTAATAAATTGTACCTTTTAAGTGATCTCTTACGAAAATAAGTTACAGAAATTAGCACAACTATTGTAAAGGTAAGCACAACTCTCTGTAGCGGAAAGTGGTTTATGTATACCTAGGCATATTACTATCCACTGCTCTGTTAGGGGGATCACTTAATCCTCTTTGCCTGACAAAACAAGTTGGAAAATACGTAACCCCAATGTGACTATTTCATTATGCTCAGTGATGCCAAATAACAATGACTTGACCCATTTGGGGAATCAAGAGAATAATACACAAGTGTCACTTGTGTTGCGTAATTACGGTCTCGCGTCCCTTACGAGGCATCTTTCCTCGTTAGAATTACAAATCCGCTAATTAAGCCGCACCTTACAAAGCCACGCACAGCTATATTCAGTCATATTACAGTACTTAAATACTTACGATTAAAATAGTTGATTCGTGTGAAAGAAAAGTTAATTCCGTTCTTCAAGTTCTTTTCTTAATTGACATCATTATATGATATCAGTTAAAGAAAATTATTTACTTGTTTATGATATTTCAATTTGTGGAACAAAATAATAATATTTTATTGTCCTTCAAAGGAATAACTTTAACAATAGCAAAATCAAAATCAAAGTGTCAAACCAATTATATCTAAAACGAAATATTTTTCAATAAAAATTAGTTCTGGATTAGACATAATTATCAAAGTATAAATAAAAAGAATATAGGTAAATTAAGAATCTTTTATCTTTTAAAATAGTTGAAAATTATATACATCTCTCTAATCGGCTGTCATTCTTTCTCTTATATTGAACACGTAAGACAGTCTTTACTCGTCAAATCAAGTAAGATCTAAATGATTTATACTAAATTATGTGAACAAACTTGGATCGACTACAAGTCAGACATAAATGTCTAATATAGCGTAAGAAAATACAAAATAAGCAATATTTCCTTAGCATGCCAAATTGTGTATTTTCGCGTATATAAATGGATTTATTTGAGATATTCCCGAGAGTACATTACGACTTTTCCTTCAGGTAATGCTGTAGTCCATAAAGCTTCCGCTTGTCGCACGCCACTCGTGAAATATGATGCGATCTTGTTTGTATGACAAAGGAAGAAATAGCTGGTGTTGTTAGACATAAAATTGTAGCGATACACATACGATGTAAACAAATAACAATAATATTAATTTATTTCTATGAATTAGATGAAATAGAAAATAGTTCTTGAGTCTTTTGAAAAGAACAGTATTTAAAAAGAAAAAAACACCAAGAGGCAAGATTAGACAGAAAATGAAGGGCTTATAGGAGATAGAAAAAAAACAGATTTGCCAATAATATGAAAGTGATAGGTACTTATGTTATGTTACTGGAACGGCAAACAAGCTAACCGCCCTCCACACGGTGACAACCATTCCTTACACAGGATCATGACAAGCACCACGGATAGCACATAATCATAAGATGCTCCTGGTACCGCTCATGTGTTGACATTTGGGAGACCTAGTGAAGTGAAATTAAATTATTTATTGCAGTGAATGTGGTATTTATACAATGTACTTGTTGTGAAATGTACTTGTTGATGTCCTGACATTCAGTTTATTCGACATGCAAAAAAACATTTATATTTATATTAATTAACGTTACTTTATTTATCTTCGTTATAATATTAAGATTAGCAATTCATATAACATCATGCATTCTGCATATAAAATAATCTTACAACGAGTAAAAACACTTAATAATCAACCATTTCTTTAGTTTGCCTTTGAAGCATTTTAAACAGAGATTTGGAACTGTAAGGTATATTATTATAGATATTTGTGCAGTATGTATAACTGTTACTGTGTTAGAAACATGTGTTAAACTCTGTAATTTTATTCGCTATCGGTGATAAGCTTACAAAGAAAGCTCATTGGATGTAGACATAGATAAGACAGAGGTATCCAAGCAGACGACTCTATAAAAAGTCTACCTTAATGTAGTACTAATCTAATGAAAGGTATACACTAAGGGGCTCTGAAAAACTTATCAGTTTGATGGAAAATCGTTTACCATAAACTAGAGATATTAATATTACACGAACTAATACAAAATTTGGAATATATCATTACGTACTAATATTTTTTTAAAGTTCATAATATATTAAAAACATTGCAGAAATGTCTTCTAACATGCAAAATGTTTTGTGAATGTAATGTAATAAAAACTTATGATATTTATTTTTATAATTTTGTTAAATTATATTCCTTTACGAGTATTATTCTAGACAGTGTATGCAACGCTTGACATGCCCATATTTCACTGAGTATATTAAATGTACCTAATTTACATCCAACGTATCAATATAATTGTGATCTATTAATATGTTTCAGTTTTTAACATAACCCTAAGTTTTTATAGTTGTGTAAGTAATTATTACAGCCCAATTTAACTTATAGGTGTAAGTAGTTTGATTTTTGTATAGTATATATATATATATAGTAGATTGATATACAACTTGACCCCTTCATTATACGAGTACCTATATATTAATTCGCACAGAATATAGCGTAGCGGTCTTTGTTAATTAGACCGTCGCGGCGTCGGTGGCCCCGCTAGTATGACGTAGAGATACGAATTTAAATAACGAATTTAGTTAACTGAAACAAAGATGCTAAGCCTAAGTATAATCCCAAGCTTAAATATAAACAGCAAAATAAAGTATATAAGGTATAAAGTAATCTTGACTTGGAAAAGCAAATTTCAGCAAGTCTATTGATTTTAGAAGTGAATTGAAAATTTTCGATATATGTAACATGTTATTGGAAAATGGTAAAGAGCGATACGCATCGCTATTATGACTATAGATTTGTGATTGTATTCAGCTTGTGATATTCAATCCACGTCGGCAATCTCTTTTACGAGGGAAAGCTACCGCGGCGGAATCTTAATAGCATACCGATATACCTACAGTGAACACAAAAAATATAGCGATATTGCCTCACGGATCGTTACATACATACGATTATTGCATACATTATTAAATATTTAAATAAAGTATTTTTAATACAGATCATTCCCAGACGAGTGAAGCATGTAAATTTTCCAAAATAATAGTAATATATATATATATATATATAATTTATTATATGAATATATATATATATATATATATTCATATAATAAATGGGAATTTTGTTTGTATTTATTTATTTCATTTATTCTTTAATGCACAATATAACTTGTACAAAAGCGAGCGGCATTATCCACCAGCTAACCTTTAGGCATACAGAAAGCGTTGTGAAGCAGTTATATATAATTGTATTCTATCATATCAAAATATTATCTTTATACAATACACAAGGAATAAGTAACAGTGGTAGACTGTTGTCAAATTCAAATTTATATGCCAAGAATTATAATTAAAATAGGTTTTTAGCATAACATTCATTAGATACAATTTATCTAGTATCGGAACTTAGTGAATAATCGTCTTTACATAGTAAACAATGTTGCCGACGCTGTCGTAGACTTTGATCTTTTAAACTACGAAATGGATTTCAATTTAGTTTTCAACAATATATAGATTATTCATAAGCTACTTCATGAATTACGATTTTAATTATACCTATACCTAAATAGGTATGATTAAAGTATTTATAACGCGAAGCAAAGGCGGGTCGTAAATAATCCATTGTTTGAAAATGATATTAAAATTTTATGTCTTTTTAGCTATGCCACAGATATAATTTGATCTGATAATAATTTGCCATCTGAGTTGTTGCCCGACACAACAAAATAGTGTTTGACCCTGGTGAAATTAGCATGCTGCACTGGAAATAATACTTCAAGTTTCACGGATGTATTTTAATATTCATGAGAACCCTGAACTTTCCAGTACCCCGGGAAGGTTTATAGTTACCTATAGTGATAGTAAAAAATATATCTATTATAAAACAAGCCTCAGCTCATCTTCGAGTAAATTCACAGTCACATTGAACGTACCTGCAAACATCTGCCGCATTAATTAAGTTTGTTATTGATGTTTACATTCCCATTGAGTTAGTTTGAAATAAGAATAGATATTAGAAGAATATTATATTTGTTATATTATGGATTATTAAAAAGAAATTTAATGACATATTTTATTTATAAACAATAGAATTATTATTAAACTTAACTAGGTGAAATAATATTTCAATTCAATATGGTATAACATGTATGGGGTTAAATTAGCTAGTATTAAATATATTGTGACGGCCAGTAGTGAACTCATTATCTTCACTTATTACGACGCGACGTATATGTATGATATTTTCTCTTGCCTATAATACATAATGTTTGTAACTTTTTAAACTGATTACGGATATTGAAAGTCATGGTTGTTTTTCTAGAAAAGTTTTAAATTGCTTCTCTGTTTATAGTTTTACCTGTATTTTTACTTGTATTTATATAGCTTTGCCAAGGCAAGGAATAAGCCAAATATATAGAAATAAATAAAAATTAAAGTTCCCATTTAGTTTTTATTTAGTTTTATGCAGTTTAGTTATTTCTCATTCAGTTTAACTTTGTCTCACCTATTGCAGTCACTTGTTTTACAGGTTGTGTGTCGATTGAAGGATGAGATAGTACAGAAACTGAATGTTAAAAGGCATTACATATCAGTTCTCCGGAATGTTAAATCACGAACAGTATATGCATATAGAAGCGACGGTTAACACTTACCATCAGGTGGGCCTTACAATGCAAGCCATTTGATTCCAATTACATAAAACAATCTAATAATTGCGACTTGAATAAAATCACTCTATTTTCAACACTTTGTATTTTAAAACATTATAAAAAAAAATATAAAACTTAGTCCCCAAGTATGGCACTGCGTCTTAAATTAGGTTAAGTCATTTCAATTTTATTACAGTTACCCAGCGCTTGATACCTTTGGAATTGATCCCAGAGCAAAGGGGATCACCCCGTGGCCCCAACCTTTACCGCCAGGAGGTGCGCGGATGACCAGTGCGTGTGAATTTTACAAGTTTATGATTTTGTGTACAAAATGGCATATAATCATATGTCAAACGTCATAAACATAATGGCAAATACAAGAGAGGTTTAGTAGCTCGTGTCATGTATCCAGTCCTCGTTAGGCCCGTGATGGATGGTGTACCGCGTAGGCCGCGCGTGCGTCATCCTATCGCTGTCTGTTGCCGTAAATTGGTCAATCACTCAGTCACGCTGGTCATCCGATTCCCTGGTGTCATCTGACTTCAACTTTAGTCAGATTAAATAACGTCAACGTTGTCATAATCATCTCAATTGTCCAGTAAATGTCAAAAATTAAAATGTCACAATATGTAGATTTATTTTATAGATAGATAGAATATGCTTTATTTTCATTATAAAATGATAGAAGACAGGGACAATTAAACAGCAAAATAAAACAAGTGTATAAATACAACAAGGCAGTCTATTCTACTCTATTATATATTCTATTATTGCAGAAAGTATTTTTTTCAAGACAACCTTAGGGTAATTGATACATTTGTAGGACATGGTAGGTAACATGCAAATAGATATAGTAAAAATAATGATGTAAACAATATAAGAATTATAAATGACAACAATTTTATTTTAATAAATTCTCGATGATTAATAAAAACTGCAGCTCGTAATCAAGAGTCTTTCCAGAATGGTACTTTCAATATAATAATTTAAATACAAAATAATTAAATTCTATTTAATATTCACTCCAAATCTCGTATAAATAGTTCTAACCCTTCTTAGAAAGAAGGTTCGAATAGCTTCTAGTTTCCGTATATAGGTACATTTTTTCCTTATACGTAATCAAATTATTTTCTAAAACATTTGCATATTATGTTATTGTTAATAAAATAACCATGTAATCTATATAGTTAAAGTAAGAAGAAGAAATGTTATTTACAATGAATATGATTGGAGTATGTTTATGAAATCTAAAACCACGCTAACTGAAAATAAATTTCATAAGTTTTTAATTTAACAATTTGTAATTAATATTCTACTAAATCGCAAATTAATTTTTACATGCTGTGCCCGCGGCTTCGTCCGCATGAAATTTATAGCCTTATCATTCTGATGTATAAGCTATATCACTGTAAAGTTTAAACAAAATCCATTGAATAGTTTTTGCGGAAAGAGTAACAAATATTCATCCATCCATCTAAAAACTTTCGTATTTACATTATTAATAAGATAAGATATGTACTTTTTATCTCAATTCATGACAAAGATAATTTATTTAAATATATCTGATTTTTGGATTCTTTTATTTACCTTATCATTATAGACACGTATATACACCATACCTAACGCCTCACAGTATAAATATTGTTTGAAGATAGGCTTGATGAGTTACCCCACATCTGCATAGTATTTTATCCCCTTTTTAGTATACAAATGAACCAATTTTTCAATAGCCATGTCTAAAATATTAAGTTGCTGAATTTATTCAAATTGTAACTAGTATGTAGACATATTAGTCATATAAAATAAAAAATAATAACCAAAGGCTAAAATATAAAATATTTGCTTCATTATTTATAGCTTCGGTCTGCCTTTTGCCATCAAACCCAGCTGCCTTTTCTTAGATGGCCGTCCATTATTAAAAAGTAGTCTTGGTGTGAGAGGCATATTGATTTTTTTAATTCCGTATCTGAAAGTCGAAATGGAACCCTATTGTTGTGACAAAGATGTCCATCCGTCTAGCGCAGGCCTCTAATTCGCACTTCTAAACGAAATTAAATAGAAACTGGAAACTCATAATAATATGTAAATTCTTATCCCAGAAAAGACCAATTTTATTTATAAAATTAATTAATATCGTCCACGACCCCAATTACATGAACCAGAGGAATTTTATCGTTTGAGGAGGGGAAGAGTGTGTGCGAAAATTGTCCATAATATGAAATAGGAGCCACATTGATCATTGCATATAAAATGTATGAGAAACGTTCATATAGTTCCCAAAGAAATAATTATAATATTTCGTACTTAATTTACCGCTAAATAAACCAGTGACACTACTGATGACGAAAATATAATCATAAATGCTGTAGTAGATCGTATAAAGTACGTCAAGCTGTTTATATTTAAAATTGAATTGTAAATATAAACAACAACAAAGAATTGTTACTGGATGTATTAGCTGTCATGTTAGAGTATCCAATAAATAGTGTATTTATTACACTATTATCATGCTGTAGATTAATTTGACTTGTCATAAGTGTCTGTGATGGACCTACGGGAATAAAGCTATTTTTGATTTTATTTTATTTCAATTCGAAGTAACAGAATAAGCAGCCCTAAAGAGTTGAGACAAGTAGTTCCAGTACCAACCCCGAACTACCGAACACAATGTCGGACTGTTAACCAGAAATATATTCAACATTAAAACAATTTTTCAATTTGGACTAGGAGTTCCGGAGACTAGTGCGTTCAACCAAATAAGTAAAGAAACCGTTCAGTTTTATACACATTAGTACTTCTATCGTCTACAAAATATAAATTGCGGTTAAAAGCTTCCATTTTACAAAACTTAACCAAATATTTATATAACTCCACTAAATTATTTGCACAGTGTTAATTAGCATGAAAAACTTGGCGCCATTATTCATTAATTGGACCTAATTGACGATTGTAATTAAAGCGTTGAAACAATTTCAATAGAGCGGAAGCCTTTGGTGCTTTCCCCGTATATTTGGTATTTCGTGAGTCAACGGCATTGTTTTATTCCAACAACTTTATTATAATGTCCATTAAAATTATTGTGATCATTTCGGAATGATCCGGAGCGGAGATTAAGATATCAAAATGAGGTAAACTCGAGTCTAATAAAATAGTAATGTATCTATCATATTATTTTACAAAAACAAATAGAAAAAGTATTACCAATTATGCAAGAAAAGCTTTACATTTAAAAGGCAAACATATATATAACAAACGTGCGAATGGAAAAACGATATTAACATAGATCAAGCGGAATATTAGGACTTATTTAAAATATTCAATAACATGTTAAGTAACTTTTACAATGTGATATTTTCCAGTTACCTTTATATATATTGATTATTACAAAGATACAATTGATACAGAATCCTATTCATCATTTTATTATACATAATTTTTACATAATCATTAAAAGTCATTATTGTAAAAGGGACTAGGAATGCAGTTCACTGCATTCCTAGTGAGTGATAGTATTCAACTATCATCCTCATTATTCTCTGGTGCCAACCAGTAAACAGTATTACTGCGCACGGGAACTGCATTCTATCATCGTGAAAAAGGAAACATAATAACGCCCCATTTTTGCATGGCTTTGAGTTTGCTCTTATAACATTAGACGTAACGGTACCCGGTCTAAAATCTATATACGGTAAAAGCAACAGAATAAAAAAATATTACACTAATATATTAGACGTACTATGTAAGAATATCGATGTAAAAATATTACCGTGCGATTTTTCCATCCATCATTCGTCTACGGATAAAGACTTAACTTGACACTGGTAAATAACCTCTACGGGGAAAGTCGATAGCGAACTGAAAAGCAGGGTCACGGCCTCAAATTTACTACTAAGGTTCTATGTTGACCTTCCCATATCAATCAAGGTGAGGCTTCAAGCGGAAATAATAGCAGCACACACGCGACCACCACATTTACCATAGGTACCAAAATTTTGACTCATTTAGATGTTTCTTATTCTTATGTTGCTTAGAGGAAATGGAAACTACTAAATATCTTGATAAACTACAGATAGGTATAATAATTTGCAGTTTTTGGTGGATCTTAAAGACTTATCAATGTTTGCATTCATTGCTCCATATTACTTATATTGCACGGACAGTATGAATACCATCATATATATAATGATCATATACATATAATAACTCCACCACAAAGTTTCGCGTAGCATCAGACTGAATGATCAAATAAAAAACTTTCTTTATTTAAATTGAACAATCTTGGCTAAAAGTTTTAAATCCTTATTCCAAAGTCAGACAATGAATGTCTACTCAATTTTTAGAGTACTAAATATTGTCCTCCATACGCACAGTTCAACCACCTCTACTAAATAAAGGTCAGTGATAAGTTTTAATTTAATTCAGAACGTCAATGTTTAAATTAATAATTTTCTTAATTTCACAAAAAAACAAAAAGCAACAAATTGTGTATTATTATTCCGCCAGCCAAGTATTGTAACTACGGCTTCGGCAATATTCCTGTTTCAGAAATCCAAGGGAATTCCATTTAAGCTACTTAAGAAAAGCTTCAGAATTTATTTTTTATATACGTCAGTTGGTCTCGTCCCTTCGGGTATAAATTCTTATTTTTCTTACTCTCAACTTAGTTTCCAGAAATAAACAATATAAAAAGTTACGTATTTAGTTTACGAGATACTAATATTAAGTTTGTACATAGTATATAATACGTACTATACAATTATTTATATGAAGTTATTACTAACTTAATTTTAATGGGATCATCTTTAATAATAAGATCGCAATATAAATTGCACAGATATATTTATAAAATCATACAAGTTACTCAGGTACGTTATACCTGAGTAACTTCTCAGGTAGCGTTCTTCAAATGTAATAGAAGGGATCCGAAATTGTTTATTATTCTACTAAGTACGTCCTTACTTGTATCGTATCCATATTTTAGATACTGTTCACGCTGACAGTAGCTTTTATTTCAACATAATTATCATAGTCGGCCGCATTTCTAACACAGATCCGTCCCAAGGGATTGTAGACGGTTTAACTCTATCCTTGTAAAGTGGCCAGTTTTGGGGTTTGTATGGTGATATAAGTGAAAACTTCGTTGATTATTTTAAAAGTAAAATTAGTTATTGTTGAAATGTGTAATTTACTTATCTTTAGTTTTTTAATAGACGATCATGGAATGGGGCACCCGCCTGCTAATGGTTTACGCTGACGGAGCGCTAGTAGAGGATGATAAGATGAAGATTAGGTCAGGTCAGTTAGTCCATTGTGACAAATTCACCACAAATATGTCATGCTGGGTTGGGATTCCAGGGGGAACCGCGTGGAGGTCAGCCTGACATGGTACATTACTAGCAATAAGGTCAACAGTCCACATTAGTAACAATCTCCTTCCTCTATATTACTTATATTGTTGCTGGGGTACATGGTTTAGTATTATATCTGTACTATTAATAAAAATAAGGCCATATTTTTATACTTATAGGTTAAAAAAAATAAGATTTTGTAAGTTTCGCGATCCCATTAATCCGTAAAGTCACGGCACCTCGATCATTCATCATCAATAATTTTCCCACGCAAAAACGTACGATTGGCGGAAATAACTACCTTCAATTATAAAAATACCACCTAAACATTTATAAAATGGCGCCTACGTTTACGGAAGTTCATATTCATGTTCATATCTACTTCTTGTTATTTTCTTTTTTTTTAATATTTGAACTTGAATCACCAGTCTGACTTTTTAAAAATGATCAAATTGTACTTCAAAAACTTTTACAATAATTTTGGTAGATGTAACTTTAGTAAATATTATTTACCTTTCATCATAAAGACAAGCCGAAAGCCTGTCATAACATTGAAGAAAAAGAACGAATATTTAATTGAAAACTTTTCCACTACGTCATCAAGTTGGATTTCAAATTAAAATTATGACAATTCTGAATCAATTTTATTAATTATTTTTCAATCTAGACGATTTACTTTTTTCATTTTTGACGATATCGGTTTTAGACTCCGGTACAATACATTTTAGAGCATCATGACCTATGGTTTTACTACACCAGCTTACAGGACATAACTTCAAATCTGATAGACACCAAAAATCTTTATCAAATTTTTGGATGTTTCTAACTCAACCACCGATTAAGAGAATACTAACATGAAACTAAAAAATGAGCGTTATCTCTACATCTGCCATGTTGAATTAATATAATAATATACTTACCTGCCATGTTGGCATGTCAAATGTTGCGTTTACGACATCGATAGATGATAATACCCCTTCTGACATGACAGTCTTGACGATATATTTCTTAGTATGACATTTATCACAGATAACAGAATTTTACATACATTTATATGTTAGGGTATATTTTAATTGAAGTAAAAAGTTTAAAGCAAAACATTCGCGGTTTTGTCGATAGGCCGCATGCCTGCCGTCCAGCCACTTGAGTACTCCAGCTTACTACGATGGCATCAACGCCGAACTTTGTCCCGGCTGCCAGTCATTATACTGAAGTTGAACTGCTGTTAGACAGCTGACAGTTTGGTAATGAGTTTGTGAGCTAAAACAAAAACTTTAAGTTCTTTACCAAACACTCCACGGTTCTAAGTAAAAGGTAGCTATTGTACGCGTGTTCGACAGTGACGAATAAAGACATACTTCGTTCGATTGATACAATATCGTATACATTAGGTACGTTTAATAATAACGGAAATTTAAAAACTTCACATTACAATTAATGTAACATTATAGTATGTTTTTATGATTTAGTAATTTATGGTTTAAGTATAAATAATAACGCCTTTTAAAATTATTTCATCTTTTCTGTAATTAATTATTATGTTCAATGCCTATAAATTTTACTTCATTAATTTTATACATCTACTACTAATTTAAGCATTAAATTGTCGCATCATATCGGTAACATTACAATAAAAAACACTATATGTACAGATGTGTATATAGGTAAGACGACTTGTACAACGTTGATCCTGGAAATAGATCTTTATTCAGCCTGGTAAACATAATATGTATATTGCAAATAAAACTTCAGCAAAAGAATTTTACATCCATCTATCTTTTATTGAGAAAATTCACAAGCATGCTTAATTACATGGCATCAAAAGTTTGTTGATGACAAACTCATGAACAATTTCAGTGGTGCGTGCTTAGGAATAATACGTACGTGAGAGATGTTTATTGCCAAAAATATTATCGTCTGTGACGTCCAACCAAATACATTTACCCAAAAATGTAAACAAGGAACAATAAAGACAACTTCTGTACACCAACGCGCTTAATTAAGCATCATATGAATGTAGCATAAATAAAATCCAATCAAACTTGGACGAGAAGGAAATTAAGTTTTCTAATTTCCTGTTTGTAGTAAATACAATATATTCGAGTCTATGTTTGCGTGAAATTGTATTTATTTGCAACCCAAATTGCAATCGAAACCTTCCGCGAATATCAACATTCAACATAAACAAACAGATTGCAAATATGTGTAAAAAAAAATAATACAGTGCAATAATGTAATGTATAATTGAGATATCATAGAAATACAATACCTATAGTAATGGTAATGGAAAGTAAAAATGGTTTGTGATTCCCTTAAGCACATTTCCGCCGTATTTCTACCTAGAAGACATTTTGTTTCACAAAAACCAGTGTCACACAATAGTTACAAAATTAGATATAAAAACAAATATATAAAGAACTAGGGCTTCCATGCTAAATGGTTCCTGAATTGTACCACAGTACAAAAATAGAGCATTTTGTATTATTGTATATGAAACGTATGTTATATACAAAAATATATGACAAAAACAAAAAAGCAAGAACCGCTTAACATCCCTTGACATATTGAATAGATTGTGAAGTGCATTCTAGACTTCTAGATAAAGGACCTTATTTAAACACCTTTATCTCAGAGCAAACTTCAGCTATTATTCTTAGCACTTTAGTCATCACGTGTACACATATGTACATATGTGTGTGTGTAATATGTACAGAGAGACAGTACACATAGTAAGGGAAGCGCACTACCGCTGCTACCATAAGTTATAGCAGTTTCTGAAATGTAGACGTAACTATATTACCACATAGTATAGACTAAAATCTACTTGGCTGCAAAGAGAAAAAATATTGTTTATAGAAAATATACCATATAAGTTCACCATAGTTATTTAAATAATAATGAAATTGTATTTATTTATTTATAATAGGTAAAATGCATATTTATCCAATATGTATATATACCGAACTATTATGTAAATCACTCTTTGATTAACCCTGGGAAAGATTACAGTTATTACTAATGTAATTTAATATACTATTACCTTATAGTAATCCAAATATATTGCTATGCTAATCAAGGAAATCATATACTTATTTTTAGAAATAAGTTTACACTTTTAATAGGCACAGATGTTGTACTTAATATACAAACCTGAATACTGATGAGAGGTTCAATATATTAAATTAAGACACATAATAAACAACAAAACGTTATTCACGAAAATAGCAAAGCGATTCTCACAGTACATCATTTTACGACATCTGCATTGCAAATTTATCCGAAAGCTGGTCCCTCAAGTTTTCTACAATAAAGTACTATATATGATATAACAGATCATATTTTTACCTAAAAAATAAAAGTCCTTTTTAAAGCATTCCCCGTACCCGAAGGGTTTGAAATTAAACCTTCATGTTTCCTCCGTCTGGCGTAGTTATTAACTCCTACATTTTGCATATCAAAGTTTACATATAATATGTAAATTAATGGCCTAGAAATGAAAGTCATTGATGTAACAAAAGAGTTTTTTAAATTTACCAACGGACATTAGAAATAAAACTCGTTGAGGTAACAAAAGAGTTTGGTAAATTTACCAACGGACACAAAAGAGTTTGTTAAATTTACCAACGGATATTACAAATGAAAGTCGTTGACGTAACAAAGGAGTTTGTTACATTTACCAACAGACATTATTGTAATTTGTAAGTTCCATCTTGACTCTATCATTCATAAAATGTTTAAATTCTGACTTTTAATAACAACTTAATATTAGTTCAAATAACTGCGCAACTTAACCACTGAAAAGCTGTGCACATTTTACATACTACACACTTTTCACATCGTGTCATTTGTAGATATAAATGTAGTATTATTCATTATTTAAGCCAGTATTTTAACAGTTCTTTCACACTAAATGTCGTAAATCATATATTTTGCAGTAAATAGTTGCCGTCACAAAAAAAAAAAACATTCAAGTAGTATAAAATTAAATAATAAACGCTTTACATTTATGCGCTATCATATAGGTAGGTATAATGAAATCTAATTTTTAAAGAGAGTCTACCACTGTCTCTACCAAATTTGTTTTATGATCGATTATTCCGTTACCAAAGAATAAGTTAGAAATATATGAATTAACAAACGAAGTTTTTTATGAACTAGCAATCCAACTCTGAACATACCGATCTCGATGCTCTGTAGCCGATCAGACGCTCTGCACATGACAGAAAATATAGAAATTTTTTAATAATATATTTATATTGAAGTCGAAAAACTACATACCAGTATTATAAAGCAAGTAGTCACCTGTCTATTATTTGAAATAATCTTACTTTCAAACTTCGTTTTCCAATAATACTAAACTGCAGACCTTTCATAAATTTACATAAACTGAGTTAAAGAAAATGCAACTGTAATCTACAGAGTCTGTTATATGATCAGTTATGTTTTACAATACTTTGCTAAAAATCAAGTATTTTGCTGATAAAGTAATTTTATTACAATTATACGATTCTACAAATATATACGTTTTAAATTGCACAAACTAGTTTACGAGGCAGTAGGTATTAAGTACTTGCCTATACTATGGCAAAATGAGCAATTAATATGACTCGATCATATATCTATCATTCTCTGGTGGGGTAATAATGGAATCTTAGCGTAAGCAGGAACACCATTCCATTGTGACCCATTTAAAATAATACTGCACATAATTTTATTTTTAGACCAAACATGCCCATGTCAAATATTTTAAACTATATTTAATCTTCTTTAATTCATATTTATTTATTTTTATAACATATAAATAAAATATATTTTATTGTTTATGAGTGATGTAAATTTTCCTCAAAGTTAAATATAAGCATTTCAAAAAAATAAAAAGGACTACACAATCTGTCTTAAATGAAAATAGATTGTTTGCATAAGACCTTTGTTCGTAGAATGTCAATAACAGAGTAAAAAAGAATGAATAATATTATTAGGTCAAGATTGAAAATAAATTTCTTTGTCGTAGATAATTGAAGATAGTAAATTATTACGAGATCAACAGATTTCTTTTCCATCTTCTATTTAGGATAAATGTCAGATAATGACAGCTTTTTCTACATTGAACTGTACATACTAGACATTCCGTTTTGCCAATAATTAAGTGTTTTATATAGAACTAGCTACTCGCCCCGGCTTCGCCCATGTGTACAAGTATTATATATAAACCTTCCTCTAGAATCACTCTATCGATAAAAAAACAGCCTCAAAATCCGATGCGTAGTTTTAAAGATTTAAGCATACATAGGTACAGACAGCGACAGCGACTTTGTTTTATACTATGATGATAATAATGATGAAGATATCACAGATTCCCTCAAAAAATCCGAATGTATTTATTTATAAAAATGTTATATCTACATTTATGTGTATAATATGTGTCCATAACATATATATACTTAACATTATAACTTCGACAGTGTCTGTCTTTTTGTCACCCTTTGATGTCTAAATGGTTGAATAGTTCTTAATAAAATTGTATATGAATATAAATTGTATGAAGAGGACGAGCTTGGCTACCTTTTACCAAAAAATGCTGATGAAGTCTCGACTTCAGAAACAGCTGATATGTAGTTGTACCTGCTGCGGACCCGTAATCAGCCCAAATCTGGACTGATTTTTAGCATGTATTTGATACAATTCATCAGATAAAAAAAAGATTGTGTGGTCGCAGGCAATTTGTGTAAATATTAACAATTTATATATCAACTAACAGTAGAAATGTGTGGATGGTAGTGGTTGAACAGTTTTTCAGTTTTGTAACCTACTAGCTATTATATATCCTCGGATAAAAAGTTATTCAACTTATGTCTATCTGAGTATTTGTCATTCCAATCATTTCAATAGTCCTTGTTGTGAAGTAACTTTACACGTGAATGGAGAGATCTATTCATTGTCCTCACAAAATTTCGCCTGTATAATAATATTACAATGTCACAGTCATAGTTTTCAGCATTCTTATTGTTTTCTTTTTTTGTAATTTTTTTATTTTTGTTATTTACATAAATAAGAGTTACATAATACAACATATCGACCACAAAACCTGTTTCTTTCAAGATTCTCAATTTTAGCTATCAATAAGAATTCAAACAAAGGTAGCCTGATAAATAAAAGTACAAAAAAATAATTAAATTCTTTATATTAATATGCCAAATAGACAACTAGTATGAGAATAATAATTTATAATATTAGGTAACTATGTCACTGTAGTATTACCACAGAACAGAGTTGAATTATCCGCGTACATATAATAAGATAACGATATTTTAAAATTTCGTGATTGCTATCTATTACAAAAGTGCTATTATTTTGAAGCAAATATATATAAATTAGACATTCAGGTTAGTGTCAGCATTTGTGAATGCTGAGTTATATGCATACGACCCTGGCGCACAGCAGGTTCGTTGCGTGCTCGCGCCTTACATCTCAACAGTTGCAGCGTGTTCTCCCACAGCTTGGTCTGCTCCTCGACCTCCCCTTGTCGAGAACTAATCACACGTTGTTCCTGGATTAAAAATTACAAATAGTTGCTTGTAACACATGATGACTGATAGAGTTACATCCGAGGTAGTAAGTAGTAGGGTGGGTGGGAGATGTTACATTTGAACATAGGTCAAAGTCAATAGTGTATAATATTTACGCATGCCGATTAAAAATTCGAATCTAATTACATACAATTAACTATCTCTAGCGATGTAGCTAAATGTATGTGCTTTGGTATGTAGTAAATATATATGACATAGAACTCATAAGAAATGTAAAAGTACTTTTACTATACTATTTTACCGCCCAGATGAATCTCTGTTCGTACAATGGTTGACTGGGAGAAAATTCCTCAAGATAAAGTCCACCTTTATTGTATGTGTACCAATAAATATTTTATATAGGTATATATATAATGAATGAGAGAAACTTAATATTATTTTCTTATCTTATTAACTTTAAATTAAATTCAAGTACCTCCTCCAAATTCTTCACTATATGTTCCACATCAACAACTTTTTTCTTCAATGCTTCCATTTTAGACGGTTTCCTAGGAGACTGCATAGAATTTTTCATTTCAAACATCACAACTTCTTGCAAACTTTCCGCTTTGGTAATTTTTTGCCTCAAGTTTTTCCATTCATCCTCTTTATTGCTCAACTGGTCAGTCAACTCCTTCACTTGATTCTTGAGGGGTTCCATTTGTGACGTTATATTTATAGAAGTCGCTTCATACACCCGCTTCTTTTGTTCATATTGCTGTTGAACTGACTGAAATTCCTCTTTTACTGGTTTTATTTTGTCTGCAAGCGGTTGAATTTCTTGGCGTACTTGCGATAATTTTTGTGCAGTTTGTGCAACCAACTATAAAATTAAGAATAAAAGGTAGTTGAAAAATTTGAAGCATAGGAATGTTAACATGAAATATTGTTACGATAGAAATACCTGAGACAAATCATGTAATGATTTCTTCTTTAAGTCTGCCGATTTTATTTCATCGTTATCCGTAGCTTGATCGTCCTCAATTTTTAACTTTTTGTGATTCAGTAATGCCATTTCAACTGTAGGGTCATTTGTACTGATTATATGTAAAGTTCTGGCCAAAATTCCAGCCTCGACCTAAATGAAAATTCGATTGGAATATTAATATAAATACTACCTAAATATTTCTATTATCTCAATACATAATTTATACAATAAAATAATCATTACCTTGAACGTAGAAAGATTCGCACGCTGCCGTTTATAGACAGTACTTTTTGTGCGTAATGAATTGACATATTTTTTCAATTCTTCCCCTCTAAGTACTGTATCTCCCAGGAGCTGCCTAACCTGAATATTTTAAGCATACTTACTTTACTTTTAGATAAGTGACATTTTAGACCTATTTATTACCTACACATTCAACATGACTGATATTGGGAACTGTATGAAAGTACCAACATTTGTTGAATAATCCTCTGTATACATACAACAAAGGCTTGTTTAGTAAATAATGCCAAGATTTGTACATTATAATACTCTAATAATCTTATAAGGGAATATTAACTTATTCCATTTCAAATATATCTTAATTCCAATAGGTATAACTGACATGAGATCAAATTATTTTTGACATCTCAAAGGAAATATCACATTATTGCGGACCAACTTCTTAGTCTTAATAACCCATTATTGGAAATGAGAAAAATGTTTTATCAGATGGGCGATTACGTAAGTCGCCTGATAGATGTTACAAAATAGCCTGAAGATTTCAATTAACTCCCAACCACTAATCAACGCCACTCTGAAAATCGGCTTCTATTTTAGTGCAAAAATCGGGAATTAACGAGATTTCCAATTTTATCTTCGCACGAAATCACAATTTTCTTAAGGTAAGTAACCATAAGTAGTGCCTATAACCATGTTTTTTTCACTGATTATAGCACAATTATATTTTACTTTCAAAATTTACTTCACAGGGGTAGGAAGTACATATACCAAGTTATGTGATATATGTGCGTGTATACATTTACTTCAATATATTTTAAGTTTTTATTTTAATTTATGTCTCTAAAGTATGTTTTAATTGTATGGTATGAAATTTAATCATTATTCCATAGTTATCATTATGTGTATGAATTACTTAAGTACAATATTTAATTTAATATATAACTAGTAAAGTATAATATTTATTTTGATTATGATTAATACTGCATCCTTGTAAATGGCTTTGGACGATTTACAGTGGTTTTTACCACGGAGAATACATGGTAAACACTACAACAATTCGACGACCTCGGTGGTCTAGCAGTTTAGCATACCGCTTTACGTCCGATGATCATGGGTTCGATTCCTCGCATGGCACAAACATTTGTATTCATGAGTATGATTGTTTTGTATCGGTCTGGGTGTTATGTATGTATTTACGAAAAAAAATATATCTATATATTTGTATCAGTTAGGTATCTAGTACCCTTAACACAACCTTGAGCTAGCTTAACTTGGGTCTAGATGGCGCTGTGTGAATTGTCCTGAGATTATTAACATTGTTATTATGGTATGTTAAGAAGTTCACCTATCTCCTAAATGAAAACCGCATTAAAGTTCATACAATGGTTTTATAGATTATAGCGAACATACAGAGTTGCGACAGGGGAGGGTCAACATTTTATAATATATATAAATAGATAGATAGGTACCAGTATTAGGTACTTGGCGCTTGTGCTAATGCAAATATCTAAGATAGTGGCACATAGTATACGACATTGCTTCGTTATCTGATACTAAAGTTTTGGATTTCTTTAATCCAAAAAGTAAGATAAATTTGATACTATCTACCATTATAAAATACTTCGCAACTAATAAAGACCATACTTGCGACTGTAGATCAGCGAGGGTAGCCTCGTGTTCTTTGAGCGTGGCAGCGAGCTCATGCACGCGTGCGGCACTTGCATCCTTATTACGTCGTATTACAGCAGCTTGCTGGCGAAATGGCGCTAATTTGTCCTCTTGAGGTCCGGCAGCAGCCAGTCGACGTTGGACCAATTGCTCGAGTTCACCGTTTACAACAGCTATCTAGAATGTTCAAGCACGTTTTCGTAACACATCACTTGCCTACGGACAAAGATACAGGCAATAGATAGATTTTAAATATTAATATAATTATATCAATAACATTCTTGACATAAATACTATGTCTTGTTTCAAATACTTAGGTACTATCTGTTTGAAAGCCAATTGCATGTAAAATGTTAAAGCGCGAAGAAGTAGTAAACAAATAAATTATTATATGATATATGCCTACATTATAACCATACGCGAACGATTATGAAGATGTATGTCAAGATGGGTATTTGTTACTCTTTCACGCAAATACTACTGGATAAGGTTAAGAATAAAAGATGCATGATAATATAATAGGTATGTCGCTTATTCGTGGAACATCTGAATCACTACATAATTTATTTACGTACATAGAAATTTTAACTCAATAAAATAGTATCGATATTAGAAGTCGTAAATATCACGTGAGAAACTGAATTAATTAGCAGAACATTAAAATATTTATGTGCCACATGCAAGTCGTATTAAAGGCTACCAACCTCGCCGTCTGTAGTTATGCTCGAGCTTTGATGGAATCCTTTGAATTTACTACAAACGTGAACATAACCCCTGAATGTTGTTTACCTGTACATTTTTCTTTTAGTATTTTCACCATTTCTCTGGCCTTGTACATTTACACAGTTCTAGTATACCTGAGCTGTATAAATGTACAAAGGAATAAGTATAAACGTAGTACCTACTTACATTTATACTTATTCCTTTCTGTAGATATATGAACATCAAAGCGTCAAAGGATATTAACTTCTAATAAGATTCCATGTTTTCTGTTCATATCAGTCAAATATGTACGTTAAAATGAACCTAACTACCTATGTACAAATTTAAATTGAATAAATAAAAATACAATATGAATCAAAGTAGAAGCATCCACGTAAAATGCTTTTATTAAATTTATGTAGTTACCTTGAACTTCGTAATCCTTTAAAATAATGAGCTGATAAAGGTAACAAAAACTGCAGAATCAGAGTTTATTACGCTGAAAATAATAGCACTGATTCTTGAAATCTTATTGAATTGCAATGTTGGGTGAAATATAATAGATATATATTATAGAATCCCCACCTTATCTTGTACCAATACGAGATCGGACCGCGTCGGGTGGTGCTCCACAGCAATCGTTTGCATTATGTTTAATTCTTTCTGAAGATTCGCCATCTCTTGAGGTAGCTTTTCTTTTACGAGATAACTATTGAGCTGTAAATAATTACTTTATAAAATTACACGCTAATAATTAAACTATTAGAAAACAAATAATGTAGTGTCTAGAATCAAAATATAAAATATGCACCTTCACGACTATTGTTCCATATAATTTTTTATATTAATCTCTGCACTAAGCAGAGATTAATATTATACAAAAATTAAATTTTATATTTGTGACTTAAATATATAAATGAATACCTATATATTATTATAAAAGTTAACAATGTGTCTAATCTAATCTGATGTTGTTGTAACTGGCTAATCAGATATATATTTTATATTCTAAATTTGTATTTAAATTTATAGTTCTTTTATATTACATTAATTAAGTTACCTAATTGTCAGTAGTCTATATTAATATATTTTCTCCGTTTTACCTAGTTTTTTTGTTATTACTACAACTATACCTACTATAAATATATTTAAGCACTAGTTGTTATCCACGAGTTCGTGGGCGTGGTATTTAATTTATTTTATTATTTAAATAATTTTTTTAATAAAAGTAGTCTAATTTAATGCTATAACATTTACTGAAATCAACGACATCAGCGAGTGAAAGTCCCGTAAATATCAGTACAGCTATTTTAGAGATGAAGAAACAGAAGGACCGAAATTTTTTAAATCTTATAGATTTACGTTTGACCTCAACACCTATTCATTAGCCATAATAATTACCTACTATTCGATATCTCTCACTATTACTATTATAATACTAAGATAATAAATAAATAATTACCTGAATTTCTTCTTGCAGGTGTTTAATAGCTTCATGTGCTGATTTTGGAGTAGCACTTTGTCCGTGAATAACATTCAAATATCTTTTCAATTGATCTGAAGCTAACTTCAATTGTGATTGTTGTATCTCATACTGTAAATATTTTTTATGCCTTATATGTACTAAAAGGGAGCAATGTATATTGTAAATCTGCTACAAATATGTAAACATGAACTCAACATAACATTCATTCAATTAAGGTAATACCTACAGGTCATTAGATACAGGATACTATATAATAACATAGCATACACTCTAATGGCAATGATATTGTGATGATGATGACGTTGACGATGTGATGACGTTTGTGACAATTGTGCGAAATTGACAGTGTACAATAACCTGACGCTTCTTCTAATGGAAGTTAGTAATGTTTCCATTAAAAAAAGCGTCAGGTTATATATTATTTCTCTTACATGTGAGATACAAATGTAGATTTAGTAGATTAATATTTATTGATTGAGTTTAATAAAATTATTCTTAAGAAAATTAAGTGATAAAATATTTGAATGATCTATAAAATTAAAGATCGTAAAAATACTAGAAGAAATAAATTAAAATCCATACCTGACTATCCAATTCCTTAGCCTTTTCTTGCTGAAATCTTAATGCTTTACTCACATTCAGCAATTCCTCCTTATTACTTACGTCAATTAAATTTACTTGAACATTTTCTAAACGTTTTATCACTGAAACATATTAGATCTGAATTCATATTCATATAGGTAGTAATTACCTACTTTCAACATTGAGTATACGAAAGCTGAAATTGGTGGGCCAGTTGTAAGCAAACGTCAAAAGTTTGCGTAATCGGGGGTCGTGTTTTACAACTATCCTAACAGAATGTTAATGGGACAAAGCATAAAAGTAAACTGAAATGTTACTATTAATACACACCAATGTCTCTTTCTACGGCCATTTCCTTTATATCATTAATAATTTCCGTTGCGCTCTCTTTCCTCAACATTCTTGTTCTCTTATGTACGTCCTTGAATTCATCTATCAGGTTTTGGTATAAATCTAACATGTCCTGAATAGTGTTGTTTCGAGCCACTTCAGTCGGTATGTCAGGAATTTTCAAATATCTGACATTAATAAACAGAACATAGGTAATAAGATCAGGTTTTATTCCTATATTGTTTTTATTAGATATGACGTAATAAACATTTAATTTCCCCCATTTATGATTAACTGTAATTCTTAATACATAGAACTATAACTTAGAATGTTTTCATATGCACATATGAAAACATTCTAATAAATGCTAATGACTGTAGGTAAAATAAAAAAACAGAAAGAAAGAGACAGAAACTACTGCAAACGTAGAAAGTAAAAATAAGTCCAGAAATAGTAGTACTAAAGATAAAACTTAATCATTTCTAAAATAAAGTCAAAATTATTGTTACTAATTGTTCAATACTGATTCATAAAGTATTATACGGATAATTATTGACGCATAAATACGACACGTCATATTTATAAGCTAGTTATTGAAGTCGCTGGCGGAAGACCCAAAAAAAACCAATTTTTATAAGTAAACTAAATTTAATTCTAAAAATTAATTATTACAATTATATAGGTGTCTTCGGATCGATGTGTGATCCGTAAGTGCAATTATATAAAATTAAAAATCAGGGAAATGGGTGTTATTGCTGTGGGGACTAAAATGCTGATTCGACGCAGGTGGTTTTCTCGGTAGCGCACCTTCTTGCGTCATGCTTGGTGGTCCGATCCGATCGCCGTTGAGGATGTGTCGTAATACTTGCTAGGTATCTACTATAACACCTCCCCGTTCAGATTAGCAATTATTTTTGAAGCTTCAGCTGAGAGAATATTGCGGACTGTGGCATCTCGATACTGGTAGGGGTTTCAGTTTCAGGGGGCAGTTCTTCAGGTGTACCTTGATTAGTCTTATATTTCCATACTGTAATTATTATAAGACAGCCCAATATAATGATGTAAAGTGGAATCGTAGTATGAAATAGGAACGATTTTGAGGTTTGCTCGTGTGTAGGATGCTGCAAGATCACCTTGTGCTGAATTTCATGAAGTCTTGTAAGGTCTATTGATTTAAGATTTACATGAGGTATTTTATGGTCACGGAGTTGCATATTCTGGGAGAATTGCAGTATCTTCATAGGTTGTCCTTCCACTCTATTATTAATGTTAGTTATGGTGAATTCCGGGGTATAAAGAAAGCAGTTTACTGGGATTGTTGCGAGATAACTTCCATTCAGAATACTGTAAGTTTCTTTTCCACATAGTGTATGAATTGTAGTAGCATTGGGGAATGATATTATATAGTGTCTCTCATCTAGCTCTTCCATAGCCACTTTAGATAGGTTAACTGTTGCTACTTCGCAGACTGGGTCGATAGATTGCTTGAATATAAGATTCTGTATGCAGTCAGGATGCTGTCGAAGTTGATGATCCATCTTATCTCCGCAGACATACCAATTTTCATACTTCGGGCATTCTGCCTCTATATACACATAACCTTTCCTGTTAGTTGCAATCAATGGATAAGGAGGAATGAGGACCTGCTTATATTTATTGGGAGCTACAGCCAACTTGTATAAATCGTAACTATCTGAGGAAAATATGGGTATTTTAAAACTAATAACTATCTGATTATCTGAATAATAGAAACCTGGCTTAATTATATCGTAGTATACCCTAAGTTCTAAGTTTAATATTCTATCCTTACCATAAATCTTAACTAACTTCTGGACCATTTTGTTTAAAGTATCGATTTTAATCATAGAATGATGCATAGAAGAAGCGCGAATGAAAGCTAATATATTTTCGATTCTAAATAGTTCATTTAATACGTCGTCTATATTTTCAGTTATAATTGCTAAGTATTGAGCGAATTTAGCGTATTTTATTAGGTCGTTATCTGAGTGAGCATCGTTATCGTATAACAGCTGCAAAGTCTCGTTAATTTTTACCTGATTTTCAACTAATTTATTAACTATATCCGTATGTTGAGCCATCCACTCCTTACTGAGGCTGATATGACTTTCAAGCTCATGATTTACTTTTATGTCATTACTTTGGAGAATTTTGATAGCATTGTCATACTTAATAGCGTCAGATTGATCTAGGTTTCCCGTGATACTTTTTATTATAGAGCCTATACCATCGACGAGACCTCTCCGTACACGCTTTGGCTGTAATGTATCTAACTGATCTTTAACCTTACATAATTTATTAGATAAATATTCTATTTGAAGTTCGTATAGTATGTATGTATCATTAGTTAACATAATTTTATAATCTAATAGCTGGTTCTGTACTAATTCTAACGTATTACTAATATTATCTAATTGTACGTGCTGTAGAAACGTATGGTAATGGGTTATAAGCCTTGTTGTTCCAAGTCGGAATGGTAGCAGTCCAGGACCATCATCGAGACTCTCAAGTGTTATCTCCTGATTGATCTCTTGAGGAGTTATCAAAGGAGCAACCAGGATCAGAAGCACCCTGTAACAATTGGGCACTTTTAGGGGTTCTCTTTAATCTGCGTTTTGCGACGGGTCCCTTTTTCTTTGAGGTATATATATGTATAGGAAGATCGGCAAGAACTGTATCCTGACTATATCTAGGGGCTATTTTCTGACGGCTAGCTAATGGGTTACTAATATATACAGTTTGTTGAGGTTGATATTCAAATTCTGGCTCTCTATTTTTATTACGATTTTCCATTATACGGGTGCGGCTTTCCAGCGATGCCTCTCCTATTGTGTCGTAAACTAACTGCATTCTTTCTCTATGATTTTGTATATACTGTTGAAATAGGTGCCTACTTATATCCATGTCGAGAGGATCTCGGGGATCTAAATGGCCTGTTATAATATCATAAGGTCTGCATTTTGTAAAAGAATGTATAGAACTATTATAGGCTAAAATAGCATACGGAACTAGATTAACTACGTCCTCGTCGTTATGTTTTAATTTGAGGATACGTAAATGTTCTAATAAAGTACTATGGAATCTCTCTACTATTCCATTATCATTTGGGGAATGCGGTAAAATCTTATGATGATTTATTTTATGCAAAACAGTAAATTCATTAAATAACATATTTGTAAATTCTGTGCCGTTATCAGATACTATCGATAACGGTAGACCATGGTGTGTGCAGAATTTTAAAAGGGCTTGTAATATACTAATAGCTGTGCTATCCCGTATGTGGTATGCCTGTGCATATTTAGAAAACACATCTACGATAGTTAAATATTTTTCATGATGTATGGTGAATAGGTCTATATGTACTACTTCAAAGGGCTTTGTAGCAGGTGGAACTATACGGAATTGTGGTCGTATAGGATTACGATCGTATTTGGCTTGACCACAAATGGCACAATCATTAATTATTTTTGTTACTTGGTCCTTCATTTTAGGCCAGTAGTAACGTCTTGATAGAGCTAAGTAGCACTCATTAATGCCGCGGTGATTAGTTTTCCCTTCATGATAATTTTTAATTATATCCTGTTGTCTTAAGTATTCTTTTACATTCTCAACTTCAGACGTAGTCAATACAAGTTGCATCGCAGAGCTTTTAAACTTATTTTGAATAATTGGTACTATATCATACATTGCTAACCGTGGGTTAATAAATAGTGCGGTTTTAATTTTAGGATTAACATATTCTTTCATAATTTCTACAATATCGCTTTCTAAATTTGTCTCGGATACTTGAGCAGATATCCTTGTGTGTGTTTCAAAAGGCTTCGATGTGGTAGCACGCTTTCTGATGTCACTAACTACGGTAATGACGAGCTGTCTATGAAATTTATTCAGTGGTTGGTCAACTATTGGAATCTCTAATATTGGGTTTTCTCTACTAGTATGAGCAGATAGAGTAGATGAATTTGAAAGAGGGCGTTCAGATGGGTTGACAACCAGTGAATTAGCTTCCTCGTTGTGAATTTCAATACGAGAAAGGGCGTCGGCGTTAGTATTATTTCGTCCCTTTTTGTAAACTACTGAAAAATCGAACTCGGATAATTTTAGCTTCCAACGAATTATTCTCGAGTTCGGTTCCTTCAAACTCATTACCCATTGGAGGGGTTTATGGTCCGTGACAATTTTGAATTTACGACCAAATAGATACGGCCTAAAATATTTAGTCGCCCAGACAATAGCAAGAAGCTCCTTTTCAATCGTACTATAGTTGGCTTCGCTGTCATTAAGGGTACGCGATGCAAAGCAAATGGGTTTGTCTGAACCTAATGTACCCTGGGACAATATCGCGCCTAAAGCTACATTAGATGCATCAGTCGTTAAAATGAAGTCTCTTGCAAAATCCGGGTACTGTAAAATCGGATCGTTAGTTAAGAGAGTTTTACACTTCTCGAAACAACTAACATATTCTGAATTAACTATTACCTTCCTACCTTTTTTCAGACATGTCGTTAATGGTTTAGTAATAGTAGCGAAATCGGGAATAAACTTTCTGTAATATCCAACCAAACCAAGAAATTGTTTGATTTCTTTCGGTGTTTTTGGAAGAGGATAGTTCTGAATAGCTGTAATTTTGTCGGGGTTTGGTTTAATTCCATCCTTGGTGATTATATGCCCTAAATAAGCGGTTTCAAGCTTGAGAAATTCGGATTTATCCATCTGGATTTTAAAATTCGATTCTCGTAGTTTTTGAAATACCTTGTCAAGATTGATCATGTGTTCCTGGAGAGAGGTACTGAATACAATGATATCGTCTAAATATACTAAGCATACAACGTTTTGAAGGTCCTTAAGAACATTGTCCATTACCCGTTGGAAAGTAGATGGGGAATTTTTTAAACCCATGGGCATGCGTAAAAATTCATAATGTCCGTTCTCAACGTTGAATGCTGTTTTAGCAATATCACTGGGTTCCATCTCGACCTGATAAAACCCACTGGCAAGATCTAAAGTAGAGAAGTATTGACAGTTTCCGAGTTTATCTAGAACATCTGTAATATTAGGAATAGGGTACTTATCGTCATATGTTTTTTCGTTTAATTTTCTGAAGTCTACTACTAATCGCCATTTAGTTTTACCCGAAGCGTCAGCCTTTTTGGGTACGACCCAAATAGGTGAGCTCCATGCAGATTCTGATGGTTGGATAATACCCTGATCTAACATCTTGCCTATCTGATCTCTAACTTCATCCCTATGTACGTATGGGTACCGGTAATTCTTTCCGTGCACTGGTATTTCGTCCGTAGTCCTAATTTTATGTTTAACTTTATTCGTAAAAGTTAATGATTCTCCGTCAATATAAAACACATCCGCATATTTAGTACATAATGTTTCTAAGTTAGCGCGTTCCTCCGGATTTAAATGATCTGTGCGTAGTCGTGAGAGGACTTCTTGTACTCGCGAGGGTAACTGCTTAGTACGGAATGATTCCATGTTATATGTTTCAGCTTGAATAGCACGATCCATGGAAAATATTATATCATGATTTGTTGGGTTTGCAATTTCAACAAATCCGCGACTATTTTTTACCATAGTTACACAGTCACTAACGATACAATTAGAAAAAAATTGTTGCTTAATAAAAGCTTCACCGTCTTGTAAATTAATTGGAAGTCTTAGCAATTTCTTTGAATAAGCAGGAATAACATCCTCGTATAAATTAACGTTACAAGAATTATATAAATTAATGGGGATACTACTATTACGGGTTTTAAGTAATTTATTTTTAAGATCAATATTTGATTCTAGTTGTTCCAGTAAATCATATCCAATTAAACCATCAAAAGTTTTGTGAAATTTATAAATGAATAATTTCATTCCATCTGGCTCCCTAAACTCTTTAAAGTAAGGAATAGTAATAGAATAATTATGTCTAGACGTAGTATGGGCATTCGTTACTTCAAACGGTTCATAGTTTAAGTGAACATTATAGAAAAATCGGTCTACAGCTTCTGGAGATATGAATGATTGATTCGCTCCAGTGTCTATAAGAAATTTCATAGGTGGATTTGAAATTTGTATAAATGGTAATTGCCTTTGAGTGTGCATATTAATTTCTATTTTGATTTTTCTGATTTCCCCCGCTTGGGAAAATCCTGCTCCTCAATAGAACTTGTTGAAGGTTGAGGATCCGCAGGGTAAGTATGATCCTCATTCAAGTTATTAAAATCTTGGTCGTTATAATTAAAGTAATCCGTCTTATTTTCTAAATCATAATTATGTTCGAAATAATAGTTATCATAATCGTAGTATGGAGAAAAATCGGTATAGTAATAATAATCATTATAATTATAGTCAGAACATTCATTCATATTCATATCCCTAGTCTTAAAATAGTTCGATGGAGGCGGATTTCCATGTCTATGCCAATCATGTCCAGTTAATTGACCCTGTATAGGTCTTTCCCTAGCGACATAATGGCTTACACCACTCATGGGTTTAGGCCCTTGAGTTTGCGGAGCTTGCCTTGAAGGTAATTGAAATTTATTAAATTGAGGGTTATAATTTGGGGGTGTTGACCTAAATATCTGTTGTGTGCGTGAAGGTATACCTGGAGGTCTGTATTGTACAGGCTGGTTAGGCGGATAACTAGCTTTCCATGGTTGTTGCATGGGCGGTGATTGCCACTGGTGCAAAAGAGGTGGTCGTACTAAGGAATTGATCGGCTTATAAATAGGTATAGTACTAGATGGTAAGGCCAAAGAAGACGGTTTAGGTAGTGGATTATGCATATGTGCCTTTTTATCATTATTTTCATTACGGCCTTGCAAATAAATGACGTTCAATTCCTCTTGTACAAACTCGAGAGCTTTCTCGACATTATCAGGACGCATGCAACGTATTCTAGAACCTAATGGCTCTTTTAAGCCTCGAACAAATGCATCTTTAGTTAGTTTCCTATATAAAATACGTTTCGCCTCGACAGTAGTGCTAATAGTGTCGTGCAAAGTCACATAAGTCATTATAGTGCTGAACATGTTAACGCAATGGTCATAAAATTCCTGTGGAGACCTATTTCCTTGTGTAGCTAACATAAGATCATTGTAAAGAGCGGTCTCGTCTCTTTGATCCGAAAAATTATTAATTAAATCTTTTTTAATGCTATCCCAATTCTCAGATAATCCGTTAGAATTTACTATGCGCGCGGCTGGTCCAGTTATTTTATTTAAAATAGCATTTACAATACATAAATTAACAAACTCGTTGCCAGGATTTTCCTTAATACAATACTCATTAACAAATTGGTCACAAAGACGGATAAATCTAGGTAAGACGTGAGGATTACCATCAAATTCTGGTACTAGGCGCATGGCCTTCAGAATATTATCTACGTCACCCATATTACTATATTCCGACTCCTCGGACACTGATTCTAAAGTTAAATCTCTATTTCTATCTAAATTGAGCCTACGGGATAGTCTATCGCGCGCAGGCCCTCTAGGGGTGATTTTCCTAGGGTGGAAAATGGTTGCAACTAAACTATATAACTATTCACTTTACACCTTGAGAGCAACTTTACAGGAAAAATGTATAGTGTACTCACATGCGCTGCATATTGGTAGTTCTAGGATCGATGTCTTGATTTCTCTTCCAGCCAGGAAACTTCAGGTTCTTCTTTCTGGATACTCGTGGACGCGAATCGCTCGCGACGACGATAGCGATCATAGACGACACGGTAATCGATGTGAGATATACCCTATTTCTATTCTCGATACGTCTCGAGTATCCTACCGACTGCGCCAGTTATTGAAGTCGCTGGCGGAAGACCCAAAAAAAACCAATTTTTATAAGTAAACTAAATTTAATTCTAAAAATTAATTATTACAATTATATAGGTGTCTTCGGATCGATGTGTGATCCGTAAGTGCAATTATATAAAATTAAAAATCAGGGAAATGGGTGTTATTGCTGTGGGGACTAAAATGCTGATTCGACGCAGGTGGTTTTCTCGGTAGCGCACCTTCTTGCGTCATGCTTGGTGGTCCGATCCGATCGCCGTTGAGGATGTGTCGTAATACTTGCTAGGTATCTACTATAACAAGCTCCCACGTTTGTTTATTAAAGATAAACGAAGCAAACGAAGAATTGTTTGACTTGTTCATAGCTAAAACGATGTTCTCATTTCGCCATATATGTAGTTAATTGAATCTCAATTTACAATAGAAGGTACAGATAACATAACTACTACTATGAGGGCATAGAACGGAAAGCAATAGACGCCGTGACGATGGACCATAATCCATTGATCCATATTGCTATCAAGGTGCCTTGAATATGCAAAATCAATAGACCACAGGATGATAACACCATTTCAATAAATTGCTCGTTTTCCAATTTGAATATTGCCAGTATCGCCGCTTAAAATATTCACAGATAGAAATTCGCATCGGATCAAAAGCGTCGGAACAATACGGATGTACCTGACACCTGTTTAAAGTATTATAATTTATTGTGTATTGGCAAGGGCAATGATATATTTAGGCAAGGATGAAACGCACTAACGCCAACTAAAGAAATTACGCGGATCTAGTATGTCCATCCTTTTGGAGCATGTGAATTGGCAAACCACATCTAGTGTGGTATAGTGAAAAATAGTTTCAAGTATATTGTTAATATCAAGCATCATTATTATAATTCTATTTTTTCATTTAGGCTTCGGCTATTGTAGGATATTCTCATTTTTTCAATTAATACATATTTAGTCGCTCATTAAAAAAATCTATCAGTGATATAGTAAGCTACATAAGCTTACTATATCACTGACAGAATTTTTTGAGTATATTTAGTGTAAACAAAAAAACTGTTTATAATGTTAATTTAAAATGTGTTCACTTATCTGTGTGATCCGTATTTAGAACTTCCTTTGTCTAAGCAGGTTGTATCTCCGGCTTGATTATTGGAGCAAAGGGCGCTTGGTTATACTGGCCACAAATAAAAACATGTGGCCACCACAAATTTCAAATATAGAATAAAACAGCAATTGAAAAAATAACTAGAAGAAAAAGGACGCTCCATATTTCAACTATTATTAAACAAGAAAATTATTTAGTTAGTTAATATAAAATAATTGTTTCTATTAAAATATATACACTCTAGAGTGCGTGGCCATTGAACTGTAGGTATTACACATCTGGGCGAAATCGTATTTCTCCTTTCTTTTCCATTAATTAATTTATTTTCAGTAAAACACAGCCTACTCTCTATTTTTATGTATTCTTTATACGGATTCGTAATGCAACACTGTGATTTAGCTTATGTAACAGTTTATTCTATTAATATTTTTCCTACTCTATAGGTCAGAATAAACACAGCATTGTGCGTAAATATCTTGACGTTTGATACCGAGTTCCAAATAATAATTTCATTGAGGAAAAGTCCGCACACGTATTATATACGTTCACGTCACGTACTGCCGAACTCGACAGACTCATTAATTTCATCAAGACTGG
This sequence comes from Achroia grisella, assembly GCF_030625045.1. Taxonomy (NCBI): domain Eukaryota; kingdom Metazoa; phylum Arthropoda; class Insecta; order Lepidoptera; family Pyralidae; genus Achroia; species Achroia grisella. Next base: position 2,107,651 of record NW_026712938.1, read on the forward strand.
ATGATTAATACTGGTATAAATTATTTCTAATTTACTAGATACAGCGTGTAGCCTATCGATAGAAAAAGTACAATCGTTATTAGGCAACAGAAAATCCGCAGTTTTTGTTTGTTTTAATATAGTTAGGTACCTATATTTTTGCATTTAAAATTATCGAATACCTACTCACCTATACCTATTTTTTGGGTTCTAAAGTCATCGATTACCTACATCCAAGTAGGTAATCAAATGATTAATTGGTGGGTATTAGAAGTCAGTGCCGGATTAAGACAACGTGGGGCTTTTTATTATTGTTTCAAGAGGTCCATGGTTTGTTTTCTATATTTAAGTTTTGGGTTAAAAAAAACTCTCACAATGACAAATCTTGTACACAAAATACTTAACCTCTTTTGTTAATAAGTTTTTGTTGTAAGTAGGTAGGTACTTAGTTGTATCATTTGCTACTATTGCTACTACGTTAATCTGGCAGTAATCTGTTATTAGACGTAGATACTACTATTAGTCACGTTGAATATTATCGTCAATTTTGGACGATAAAAAGGAGACTAATCAATTATTAATATTTTGTATAAAAAACAATATTGACAATTCTTCGTATACCTACGACTGGTTGAATGTACCTACTTACATCACGGAAAATCAAATAACACAAAGGACATTACAGTAGGTACCTAATACGTGCTATGTAAAGATAATGATAGTAACTATCTATAATTTTCAACTAGTAACCGCTTTGTTAAAATTGCACTAAAGAACTTACTTAGCGAGATAAGCTGTATTCTTAACTTGTTCTTTATTAGTTAGCAGCCAGTGCAACACGTGGTGTATGGTCCGAGAATCACCTGCTAACAGCTGCGTCCTAAAATAAGCCGGCTCGACGTTGGCCGGTGGACGGTATTTCACACTTCCCAACATCTCGAGAAGTCGCATTGAAACTGTTTCAGTTTCGTCTTCATTAATATCAAGCTGAAAGTAAGTAATAATTACAATGGTACCTATACCTAAAACAAGATGTCCTCCCTCCGCATTTCACTAGTTCTCCGTTTATTTATTTATTAATACCTTATTTATTAACACTTTATTGCACCAGAAAGACAAACAATTAAATAAAGAACAAACAAGTAATAAGTAATAAGGTACAAAAGGCGGTCTTATCGCTTAAGCAATCTCTTCCAGACAACCTTTGGGTAGAGGAGAGAAGACAGAAAGTGGTAGATGGCGCAAGAATGGACTAGAGAAATATAAAAGGCATATTAATACTAAATAATAATAATTTACATATACTACTTACATATATATATATATATATATATAATACAATTTATATACATACATACACACAAATATTATATACAAATACAAAACACACAGGAGTGTTTATTTTGTATTTGTATATAAGTAAATTATTGTATAAGAGTAATTATGTAACACGCAATTTCGAATAAGCTAAGTGGATGAAGACTGACAGATCAAGAAAAGTTTAGTTGGAGAGATAGTAACATTTAACAGAGTTCTTGAAAACGGACAGTGATGGTGCGCTACGAATAGAGAATGGAAGTGAGTTCCACAAACGAATAGCTAGTACAGAAAGGGATTTAGTATAGAATGAGGATTTATGGATAGGGGTTTTTAAACTAAGGTTTGTAGCACTGCGTAGCCCATGACTTTGTGCCTCACCGAGAAATAAGAATCTTTCTTTAAGGAGTAGTGGGTTTAAAAAGAATGGAGTAGAGAAGAGAAAGAATATGCCACGGCGAATAGCCATTGAGCTGTGAACGATAATGAGAAATGTGGTCATATTTACGAAGTCCAAATATGAACCTGATACATATATTTTGGAGACGCTCAAGTTTGTTTAATTGGTCTTCGTTTATTTCCTTTACACCATGCAAGAAATTATAGAACTGCTGTAAACTAGTAAAGGAGGTTTTCATACATAATGTATCCTAATAATATACGTGTATATTTGGGTATATTGTATAAAACACCAGCGATGTAAACGAAACGAGCCGGTATATCTATGTAAATAGCGAGAAAACTTACTTACATATATATGACACTGGCGAGCTACCAATAAAGGGTGATAGTATGAAAGTAAAGTTAGGTCAGTTACCCTACCATAATACATTTACCAAGAATTAACCACGATGGATAATATTCCAGCGCGGACCATGTGGAAGTCATTCTGACATTGTATATTGCTAAGAATGGGGTCACTATTCCCTGTTACTAACAATCCCCTTCCTCCACATATAACCAGGGTTGCCAGATATAAAATATTCACCTGAACAGTTATATTTCAGCACTGTTTATGGTATTTTTTTTAACATCTGGCTACTCAGACCTTGCTTGCTAATGTTCTAATTAATTTCCGTATTAGAATACGGAAATTAATTAGAACATCCTCAATTGCGGTCATCATCAGCCGCTCGAGAGCACCTCAAAGTCAGTTCTTTGATTGAGTCAATTACTGCCATAATGACAAAAGAGTGTACCATGGGCAAAAAAAATTATACCTACCCTTTCACCAGCGTTGTAATTGACGAGCAAGTCGACCAACAGCTGTAGCAATTGCTTCTCGTTCAAGGCGTCGAACTTTATTAGGTCATAGTTCCGACCAAGATTTGCATTCAATTCCTTCACAATAAACTTTATTTGTTCCGTCATTTTAATTATCCCACTTTACAATAGTACGATTTTATTACCTAGCTACTGAAGAAGTTATCGCTTTGTAATTCAGTTCGAAAAATATGTTTACATTCATCGTTGTCATAGCAACGTGAAAATTTTCAATAACAAATTTGTGCGTATCCCTCATTATAAAATTTTATTATCATAGCGTTTGAAAAACGATTTTGTAATTACTATATTTGCTGATATCTTAACACAATCGATGATGTACTAAGTAAAACACTCATTCTATTATATGTATTTCTAAAATTAAATTCATAAGTTCCGCTGAGCAAATAATCACTATGCTTTTTTGTGAAGTGCTTAGATATACAAAACGGAAAAAAATGTATTGTGCAATTTAATATGTGACCAAATAAATATTTCCCTATAGCATAGTGATTATTTGTCACATAATAGGTACTGCCAATAAGCTTTAGTGAAGAAATTCGGCTGTTAGGCTGGCACGGTTACCGCTTATATTTTATTTATTTATGTATTCTTTATTGCACAATGAAACTTGTACAAAAAGCAAGCTTAATGCCATGTAGCATTATATATATAAATGCCAGCGACTTTATCCTTGTAGTATTGTTATTCCTTCGATTCACATTTTTTAACTTCCTTATTGAAAATTGGTTACTGTGTGCGTTACGTTTATATCTTATTGCAAAGACTAAATGCAGTGACTGTAAACGATTGTATATAAGCCAGAATGGTGGGGAGAGATTGAAAAGTATCTGTAAGGCCAGATTCTTAATGGGCGTATAGCCTATATTGCCCGCAGTATAATATACGGAATAGTTCATACTTTCCCTTAATGATGAATAGTTTAAACAAGTTTTTTTTTTATTTCATGATAACAGCGACAGACAAAAACTAATGGCTAAATACATAGCCAGTTATCGCTGGCATAATTGTTATAATTAATATGTATAGCAATATGTTTTCTTCGATTTTGGTTCAAAGGTATAATAATAAAAAACATTTTTGAATAAATTATATTTCTGTTATTATTCATTCATTATTATTTATTGTAATCGTCAAATCTCATCAGATTGCCCTTATGACTACACCATAGTTTGTGCCTACTTGCTAAGTAGATTTCAGGTCTAGGCATCATTCTTTTAACATCTCAACATTTGATCGCTTCACAGCCTAACATTGTTGATTACGAAATTTACTCTCCATTGATTATACTATATTAATAAATTAATGCAATGACAAAACTTACTATTGAATATAACAATGAACTTAAATTCTCTGTCTCCTTGACAGTTGGTAAACGAAAAAATCGTTGAAGTAATTGATACCGTACATATGATATAGAACAAAAAAAGATGCAAAAATTGCACTTGTTGAATCACATGAGCGATGTCGATTAATATCGATTTTTTCATTTGTCGTGTGTAAAGAATGAACTCTCATGAGACAATGTTTTCATATTAATTTGTATTTATACTTTATTTAAGTATATACGATGTGAAACCAAAACTACAATAATCTAAGTAAAGCAAGATAAAACATGTGAATTAACATCATCGACATAATAATACTAGCACCAGTTTGAGTAACCTAACAACAATAATTGAATAAATTAAACTAGTATCATTTTACTAAGTTTGAGATAGCTGTAATCATTATTGATAATCGGCAGTTCACTAGGTGCACCTTTATTTTGAAAAATACTTACTATACTATGGCATGCACCATTTTTTATACAGACCTAAAATAATAAAGACCAGAAATTACGAATAATCCTTTGTGAAAGGAATAATCCAAACGTCAAGATGGCATGAAACAAGCCTTCTTTTATTTATATACATAATAAAAATTATTGATGTTAACATTAACAATCTCAATTAATAAAACAATTTCAAGTAAAAAAAAATACCTGCATTTATAGTATTATTCATCAAGAATAATATACACACTACCATATTTTATTATATAAACATAAATAATTTGTACTCTTCTAAATTGATGGAAAATTGATTATTTACAATGATACATATTTATCAACACTAAAAACAATCAAAGGCATCGTAACAATATTGCCATAATTGCATGTTGAATATCGGTGTTGATTTATGATTCTTTTTCAAAGCTTCTAATAACCTAAGTGTTAAGTCTCACTATTTCACCTACCTAAATATAAATACAACCCTTACACATAATACTAAGGTGTTCAGCGACGGGACATGCTCAGTTCTAAAATCAATATAATTAAGTCACTACTTTTTTAAGTATATGTGAAAGATTTAAAATGGGTCGCGGTACTTGTATTTAATAATTTGATATAATTAAATCAATTTTAATATAAATGAATTCTATTTCGTTTTCTTTATTTTAATATTTTCCAAATAGCGCGCTTTTGGATCGCACACTTGGCCCTTGCAATTTTTCTCTCTATATGTATGAACAAGTACTACAAGAAATTCAACTCATAATAATAGGAATGTTTCAGAGAGAAGAAAACGACTGGAGGAAGGACTTTACATAACTATCGATTCATTATTCAATCCCGTGGCCAGCCACATAAATGCACATGGCGATTCTCTATAAAAATGCTAATAAAAATACACGTCAAAAGGCAATAAAAATCGAAAAACGAAATTATTTACGAAATCGAAATAAAAATATAATGAGGTCGCCGATATAAACCGTATCGAATAGAAAACGAATCATTATACAACCGGACGTTTATCACTAAATCACAAAGAACGAAACCGCCGTGTCCGTGGAAAAACTGATGAGATGGACTCGATCGCGTCGAGGCCGCTCTTATAGCAAGCCACCTTTCCGGCCGAAAAGTAGGCTGAGCGTGCCGAAGGCGGACCTCACTGCCGGGCCGGGCGGCGTCGCCGGCTCCACGGTGCCCAGGTCGGCGCGCGGGCGCGGCCGCCGCCCGCCCTTGTCCAGAGCGCCCTCGCCCGGGTGCGCGGGCACGCCCAGCGGCGGCGGCGGCGGCGCCAGCGCGGCGACGTCTACGGGCGGCGCGGCGGCCGGCGAGCGCAGCGTGCGCTTCAGGCAGGTGAGCTGCTCCATAGGGCTGCGGTGCACGAGGCCCGTATAGAGCGAGCCGGGCGTCTGAAGCGCGAGCGGCGCGGGCGCGGCGTCCGCGGCGGGCGAGGAGGCTCCGCGGTACCGACGGCGGAGGATGGAGGTGCCGCTGGCGATGAGCGCGTGCAGCGAGGGCGGCGCGTCGCCGGGCCGCGGCGTGGCGGGCGGCGAGGCGTCGGGCGAGCCCAGCAGCGGGCTGTTGGCCGGCGTGGCCGTGGGCGAGAAGTGCGGCGCGCAGAACGACTCGCGCCGCGACAGCACCGGCGACACGGCGGCCGACGTGCGCCGCGACGTGCGCCGCGAGCTCCACGCGCTGCCCAGCACGCTGCTCGCGAGGCTGCTCATGCCGCTGCTGCACACGCTGCTCACGCTCGTGCTAGCCAGGCTGCCGTCGTTCGGGTGGAGCACGGTACTGTCGACAAACAATATTGTTCGCTAATAATCGATAAACAATATTATTAGATCGTACCAGATGCAACTTATTTTCCTTTTATTTCTTTTTATATTTTTATAGAAATAAAAAAATAATATCTCGAAATCAAGCAGTACATAATATTACATAAATACATATATTTTACTTATTAAAATCTTCACCTATTAAAATCAAAATATCATACTACAATAACAAATCAAGTTTAAAAATACCTTTATAGCACTATAATACTCAAAACCAATAAATATATTTATAGTAATTTATTGAAGATTTTTCTAATTATGAATATCCACTGTACCTGTTTGTGAAAGTGTATACGTGGCTTGAGTGCGGTAATCTCAGCATGTCGTCGTCCTCCTCCACGTCAGACAGCCGGTACGTTTGCAAGCCGAGCGCGGCCGCAGACCTCGAGCCACGGACACCTACACCCTCCTGTTCTTCTAGAAGACCTATAAATGAATAACAACATATTACGCTGCATATTAAGGATACAAGAAATAGATATATTTAATTATTAAGGTAGCCGCAAACAATTAATATGAATAGTTCAATAAAATGTTGCATGAATAATGGTTACACATTAGCAAGACAACATTGAAATCTGATTAATTCGCCTCCTAGGTCGTATCTCCTTATTTTTATTAGATACTAATTAAACAATAATATCTATATTGCATAATCCAAATAAATTAGCAATGTAAATTCAATGTTTTTATGTCATGTTTATTTATAACTTACTGTTATTAAGAACTATTAGACCTTTCATTGTGTACGACTGCCTTGAAAGATATAATAAATAATAGTGTTATCACTTAGTATATTTCAAGTATAATGTTTTGCTTCTGAAGTGTTACAATACGAGTGAATGCCTGATATTTCTGTTTATCCAAGATAATATATTGTGTAATTAGTACGGTTTGTGCTTTATTTATATGGTTACATATTACTCAAACAATAATGGTTTAAGGTCACTTAATAATATTAATATAAATTTTAGTATGAAATATTTACAAGTATTTAAAAAGAAATATAGGATTTGTTAAAATGCTACTTGTAATAGCATTTATAGCAGTAGAATATAAAAAATGCAATCAACAGTTGTTAATCTGTCTGATATCAATCATGAATCCTCACAATTTGGCCTTCATATAGATGATTTACCTGACATGGTGGGTTTAGCGAGCTGCGCCCACGTGTGTAATGTGAGGGATCCTTCCAGAGGCTTCACTATCTGTAGTTTGTGTGGAGCGCGGAATCGTGCCAGACCACCAGCTGCGCCCGCGCCCCACACCGCACTCTCCTCGCTGAGGTCTCTGTCTGTAAATGTAGATACAGTGTTTAATTCGAATTCGAAATTCGAAATATAATTAAACAGAATTCAGGCAGGAGGACACATTACTTAGTGGATTAAAACTTAAAATCTCCAACCGTAATTGTCGTAACTTTCTGTTAGTTATTAATAGTGCTATAGGTTCAAGCACCTGTACTAAAAGACAAACCCCCCCATAAAAAAATATATTTCGAATTATGTACGACAGTACAACGATGTACAACTGCCTCTGAAAATGCCGTAATCGGAAACTGAGATCAGCTGATGCCATGTGTTTTCGGAATGAATACTGTTGAGTTTCACGTTGTACCAGAATCCTCTATAACATGAATGAATGACGCACGGCTCATGATGATCTCGTGTCTATGAGGCAGCTGACACATGTGAACACGTACCGGCATGACGGCGGTGGCGCAGTGCATGCGAGGCGGTGAGTGAAGCGCGTCGCGAGTCGATCTCGTGCGGCGTGAGGCGGCGTAGAGCAGCCGCCAGCTCTGCTGCACCCGGCGCTCCTGGTACGCCAACGCCAGAACCCCCACTGCGAAACAATTCATTCTAATAGCTGCCTTTGCAGGCATGCTCCTTCACGAAAGAAAGTATGTGTAGGTAAATGTAAACAAAGGGAATGAAAAAGACCGTTCGCGCCGCCAGATCGCGCTCGTTCATTGTCAAATGGCGCACATCTGACTTTGCAGCAAAAAGATAGAGTTATTGAAAATTAATCAAGCCTAAACATGTCTGTGTAAAATAATTTGTGTAACATGCGACATATTCAGTATAACGCACGAAACAGTGAACACAATAAAGAGTAAAACATAATCATACACGATTGTGCACACTGGCTTTGCCGAGCTAAATCGTGCGCGCTTTTGATCGCACATGAAATAACGTATCGTCTAAGGGCAGGTAATATAAAATAGCCTTCCAATTGTTAGCTATCAAAATGATATTAACGTTCCATCTGTGAGACCAATTGCACGACTTCTCACAGATGGGGTCAGTGTCCGAGTCCAATTGGTTACTTCGCAGATGAGAGGATAGTGAAAAGAACTCACGGATAGAGGTCATCGGAATCGGTATCGGAGACGTCGTCGAAGAAGGAGTCACTGGAGGTGCGTTTGGGCGGCGGCTTGAGGTAGACGGCGGCGGAGGACGGCCCGTCCGGCGCGTCCGCCGCGTCCGACCCGGGCAGCGACGCGCCCGACCACCGCGATGCACACTGCACGGTTTCAAACACTTTCTGCATACTTGACCTGTTCGTATACACAACTCATTATTATATATTGTCACTAAATTATAATGCACCTGAACAATTCCCACAGAGCCGTTTAGTACCAAGGTGAGAAGAGCTTGTGTTATGGGTACTAGACAACTGATATATATACTTAGATTTTTTTTAATTACATACTTAATATAAGACTAAATACCCAGACTGATACAAACAATAACTAATATACTCATGCATACAAATGTTTGTACCGTGCGAATAATCGAACTCGCGACCGACAAAATTAAAGCGGGATGCTAAACCGCTGGACCACCGAGGCCGTCATGATGTTACTATTTCGTAGTTCTGAAATTTGCTCATATGAGACCCCTATGTAGAACGGCTTTATTTCTCATATTATTATAATGCTTCTGGCCACAGCTGGAGCAATAGGTGACGAGAACACTTTAAACCCCCGAAAAGATTCATGAAACAATCGTATGATAAAATTCAATGTTGTCCCCCAATCCTTGAACTGATTTTCTCTGTAACTCGAAACTGGTTTTGTCTGTGTAACGTCGACTTTACTAACTGTGCGAGCGGATCGCCGATGCCGGAGTCGAGGCTGAGCTCCGAGAAGACGGAGGAATGCATCTCCCGGTGCAGGCTGGCCGGCAGCAGGCCCGCAGCAGCAGCCACGCTCGGCATGAGACCGCGCACCGGCTCGCCGCGCTTGCGAAGCTGTCGCAGCTGCTCCTGCGCTTCCGCCAAATGCGCAGCCACTTCTGCATATCGCTCCTACACAGTTACATATCTATTTTTAAACTAAACTCATAATACACGCAATTAATATAAATTGCACTTAAACTAACATTATTACGCTGTTTATAAATTAACCGAAGAATATTTATCATATATAATATATTTATATATTATCAAATTCAACAAATGTAATGAAATAGTTGTAGGCGGCATGACGTCGTTGGAAAATTATAAATTATTTTACTATTACCATTAATGGGTTAGATATAAATTATAAAATCATCAGCAAAGGTTTATTACCTAATTAAATATTTTACTTTACAATAAAGTTAATTATATAAACTTTACTATACATAATCCCAAAACTGAAAATTTCTATCTATTTCAAATGTTGAAATTATACTAAAAAATACTACGCCATGCCTCTTTGTTGCATATAGAGTTAAAGGTCGATCAATATAATTGCATTGTTAGATAAATACTAAGAACGTAAATACGTTCAAGTTGATTGATTACTCCTTTGTTATCGATAAACTGACATCATCTAAAAAGTTAAAAGATTATTAAAAACCAAGTAAAGTCAAAATACCTTACTTTTTGGTTATTGATAATGTAAGGATAACAATAAATTATTATTAACTTGATAAGAATCTAAGCGACTTTAGATATCTTTTAAAAACCGAAATTAATAATATATGTAAATAAACAACAATAAGTATACATTTTTAATACCTATCGTTTTTTCCTTTAAAATTGTTAGTACTCAACTTACAAAGTTCAATTTTTCCTACAGTTATTATATAAGAAATATATTATATTTGAAAAATATAATATATTTCTTATATAAAATTAACATAATACAAAATTAACCTCCGTTATTTCTTATAGTACCTACATATACATGATAGTACAATATTTTCAACTAGATTTGCTAGCTTGACTTACCTTCGTGTCGGCCAACTCAGTTGCAAGAGAATTTTGATTTTCTCTAGTGATATCTAATATTCTTATCGTGTGCTCGTGTTCTGCGGTTAGCTGTGGACAAACATTATGCAAATATTACATGCATATGGTCTACACGCGACCTTGACACAACCTCCTTGAATTGCGGTATAGGTCTAACGAAATGGACAACTTGATATTCTAGTGTTTAAATTATTCATAACATAAAAGCGAAAGTGATTCGATATGTTTCTACGGCTGTATGTATGGAACGATGAGGGCAATTAAGACTATCCAATGTTAACATGGGTACATTATGCATCCATGCATACAAAATCGATATAAAATCTCCATTACCCAAATGGAGATTTTTCATCGATTTCAATTTCACATTCTACATATTTCAAAATCGAATACTTTCGTTAGCAAGATTATCTTAATTTTGTTGCGATTATTAGATTAAACTAGACTATTATAAAAAGAACCTTATTCACATTAACATACCGACAGTTTCTCGGTGGAATGCATATGCTATATGAAACTTATGCATACAAAGTAATATGATAAGAAGTAGGTAACCGAAAATTACACTTAATCACATTTTATCAAACAAATATTACGATACAGCAAATAATATTATTTATTGATAATGAGACTAAAGTAATGAAAACATTGAAAATAAGTTAAATTGTAGCATTATTTACCTTTTGGAAATTTCTTTCAGTGACGGCGAGCCTTGCGTTCGTGCTATCAACCTGGTGCTGCAGATCCGCATTTCGTTGTCTCTCCTCCTCCAACTCATTTTGCAAGACGGTAGCCTCCGAGTTTGCACTTGCTACACACAAATAAATATAGTAATTAATACTAATAATAATAATAACATAGAACTACAGAAATCCACACTGTTAGATACATGTTCAATAGTTAGGATTTTTTTAAATAGTTGTTTTAACTAACATTTAAAATACAATTGTTAAAACAAGCGACATGGCGCTAAAAACCCGTCTATGTCATTACTACAAAATCTAATCAACTGTATGTTGTGAATTGTGCAATAATAATAATAAAAATGTCCTGGACTATTATTATAATACGCCCAGGACAATTTACACAACGCCATCTAATCCCAATTAACGAAACAATTCAAATTACATATGAATTTCTTATATATATTATATGTATGAAATCTGGAATAACATATTATTAATGATCAAATGAAAATCTGTAAAAAATGTATACCTTCAATATCACCTTGCAAGTTTGTGTCCAATTGTTTCAATGAGCAACTAATTATTTACATGGAGATAATCAATATTTAGTATTACAAATAGAAATATTGCTACAGCTTTATAAAACGCGTGATCGATTACATTACAAAACATTAATGTAACACAGTTAATTTAATAAAATACAATTATCATTTTAAGACACTTAAATAAGGAAAACGAAGTAATGATCCTCTTTTATTATAAAAACGACATTGACTACAGCTTCAAATTCTTTTTTAATATAAATATGTATAACCAATAATATTATTAACAATACTAAATAATTAATAATACATTATTAAACTGGTGTACCAGTTGTTTAATAATGTATGTATAAATGTATACAAAATTATAATACAAATAAAATTTCACAAGTAGTGCATCTTCTTCAACCACGTTGGCTTGAACAAAACGATGACAGAGGGTAAGTTGAAACAAGTATGGTCTGACAGGGTGCAAACCTTATAGAAAACACGCTGCTAGGCCACCTTGCCCCACCAAACCCTTAGGTATTCGGTGCTTCGATATTCTTGATGCGGAACACATTAATCGGCAATATAATAATAACACATGTACATATTATGATAAAGTTCTTTATCAAAATTACTCCGCTCTTCTGTAGATAAGCCATATTACACACTTATATCAAGTACGCAGAATATTTGAAGTTAATAATTTACCTACTATTAAATCACTTGTAACACTTATGAGTAATCAGTTGATGATATTTTTGTACAATTAACATTATTTTTTAAAACAAATTAAATAAACTTATAACTAATAAACCTGAGCCATCTACTCGAATGGGCTTATCTGCAGAACAGTGATTGATATTCATCAAGATATGAACAATGTTGTACGTATATAAAGAAATTTATACACATATCACAATTTTTCAAACTTAACAAATCTTCAATTAAACTGTTAATACCATCAATCAATTGGCATGATGTGTTTATATTTTTCGTAAATGAACTATAATTTAAGACTGTAAAAAATATAGTGCAGATGTGAAAATTTATGGCTGTCTATCATAATTATTTCTTGTTTATTTACACACACCGATCTGCATACATGAAGTTCCGTTCGATTGTAGTAGTTCTAAACAATGTAAAAAATATAAAGTAAATTACTGATTGAAACGAAATTATGATATAGGTACATGATTTCTTACAATGTCAATCAGTTCTGTGATGAATAAATTATACGACTATGTCATTAGTCAACAATAGTCTAAAAAATATATATTTAACCATAGTTTTGAAGCTGAAGTTGATCACTATGTTAACTAAAACCAAAAACATTTATAGAAAGTGAAAACAGAAATTGTTTTAATATATAAATGCATTTCGTAATGATGAATCATGTGTTCTATTATAAGTACAGTTATCAGTAACTAATCAATAGCACATGCGTTAATAGCTCCCCTAATTTATTTAATAATTATAAATAGATATTACTAAACAATAAATAATATACAGTTTGCAATTAAAGATAAGTGTAATCCTATTTATGAATGTACCTAATTCGTAATAAAAATTTATATGTGCATCCTTTTAAATGAGCATCACTGGAATCATTATCAAATCAAGAACTCACGCAGCGAATTAACCATAACGTGCTAGACTCCAGGGAACGCAGTGTATATAGTCATTTAACCGCCATGAATATGCTGCGTCCGTAAATCAGTGACAAAGGATACTTAACAAAAATAGTCTTAATATTTTAATTAATAAATACAGTATTCGTTTCTAGATGATGGGATAGACTTCGTAAAAATCTATTCACCCACTATACTTTCATCATAAATTCCAAAAAAACAACGAAAGTAAGAAGTCAGTTACTTTTGCATTTATAAGTGGAGTAACGAATACTAATTTCACTATATATCACCTGTGTGATTAACAACTTATGTCTATACAGCACAACAACACACGCCGTTTCCGCAACTGCGACGAAGGCGATATATCAGGCACTCCATGTGTTATTAGTCTTAGATTAAAGCAACATTTTTATATTCATCGATCACACTTAATACATTAACAACAGTAATCATTTTAACATTTATGAAAATTGACATTAAGCAAATGAATGGCAATAAAAGAAATATGTAAAAACTTGTAAGGTATGGTAGATACAACAATAGGCTTACCGAGTTGGTGCGCAATATCCCGCAATAGCTGTTGCTCAGCCAGCTCGGCGCTATCTGTGCCGGCGGCAAGCCGCGCGGCCTCCTCTCGTAGAGCCCTGTTTTCTCGCTCCAGTGCGCCTGTGCGTTTGCGCAGTGCTGCCGCGCAAGCCGCTTCTTGCTCCTCCGTCGTGGAGGTACCTTCCTCTGTGTCATTTGTTAACACCTAGGTCCACACGTGAAATACTTATACATCACGAATAGCCATGAGCGCATTGGACTCTAATTAATAACATTCCGTCGACTATATGTCAAAGAATTTTAAACTGAATATTAGCTATATGTTAAGTTACATCTACTATTTAGATGTTTTCAAGTACAACTTTGATATGATAAAACAACTGTAGACTATATAAAACATGTTTATGTAATTATAATAAAACTATACGCTAATATGATTTGATATATATGCCCGAAGTGAATAGCATGGATTTATATACATAAATCATTTCAACATACACGCAATATTCGCTTAGATTTGTCGTTTACAGGGGAGACATAGGCTAGAATAGATATGTGTATTGTTATATGTATCTATATGTGAACGATCTCTGTACATGGTTCATCATCAAGATCACCGTCAGAATATAGAAAGGGTGACTCGCCTGGGAAAGTGAAAACATCTTACAAGAAACCTACTTGGTTTCTCGCAGCAATTGCAATAGATCCGTTGTCGTATTTCAGTCTGTAGTGCAAGAAAGTCTCCGCATTTATAAACGCAACCATAAGATCTGTTCAAGGCTGTGTTATGAGTGTTCTAAATTAATCTTTGTCACTTTATGCCAGTATAAAGTAACATAGAATCATGATTAAAACAGGAAAAACCGTATATATTTGACTACATTTTTACGGAGTAAAACCTAATTAAATTAATTAGAATATGCAAGTGTCAATTCGAAACCAAGGTTGTCACTAGCTTCGAATTGTTACTTGGCTACTATGGTTTTCTACTATGCCACGTTAGGCGTGGCACAGTGGAAGGCTAAAAGTTGGCTACTGTTTATGTAAGCTAGATTATATGCACTACTTATTATTACCAAATTTTTTGTCAATAATAAATATGTGTACTTATTGGAAATGTTGTATGTTCGCGATAATCTCAAAAACTGAACAATATTCTTGGCGTTTTCATCTATCAATAGTGTACTTTCTGTTGAGAGATGAAGACGTTTAAGTGTATAATATAATATAGTGTCCTACTACCCTTGTTAAGCCAGGGAGTCTCGGTAGTAAAAATATGCCAACATAATCATTCCTATGCGCTTTTTAAAATTCCTCGGGTTTGAAAATTTTATAATTGCAAACAGTAATGAAATATTATATAAGAAATTTCTGAAGTTTACCTGCAGTAAATCTGTTTTAGTGGTGAGATCGTGTTTGAGCTGTGTGATGAGGTCCCGAGCGCTACGTAAGTCGCCCTCGAGCGATGTAACACGAGCTTCCAGACGCCCATTAGCAGTCAATAATTCCTTGCCGATACGTGCCGTCAACTCCAAATCCTTCTCTTTCTGTTAAATAACAGCAAGTTACTATAACCTTTTACTATTATATGTACACCATCGCAAATGCGACGTTAAAAGCGAAAAATAGAGTCCAATTTACATGGTACGTTTTCCATCACTTTATGAAGGCGCGGTAATAACCAGATCTACTCACAGACAAATAATTCTGCAACAAATAGGTGTTCAAAACTATGCCATAATACTTAATAATGTAATTAATTGTTTCTGAAATTTGCTTGATATTTGACGAACATATGGAGATACTAGCGCCATAAGAATTAATAACTAGAGAACAAAGAAAACTAATTGTGTGATTTTGGTATATAAAAAATAAACAACTTACTTCTTCTAAGAGCCTTGTTACCGCTTCGATGTCATTGTAGGTTTTTGTCATTTGGCTCACTCTGTTGCTGCATAGAACTGTAAGGGAAAAACAATTGTTCAGTACTGCTACAGCGACGTGGTCACCCTACGCGTTATCGAAAATTGCTATATAATGTTGGAACAATGGAATTCGATAAGAAAGTAGATAGATATCAACTAACTTGTAACTTTCATAGCATATTCTTTCAATGAATCTTATTGGAAATAATAATATTAAACGCGTGATTCACGAATAGATTACTTTTAGATCCTGAATCCGTAATAAGTGCTTTAAACTCCTATTACTCGATTTATGGCCAATCGAATAAATATGTAAAAAATAATATATGTATATACATTGAACATAATTTTTGTTAAGTGAAAAAAACATGCACAAATGAGTAAAAAACATATTAAAATTTACAACAAAATAAATGTTGTACGTATGAACATTGTATATGTACACATATACATTATAACTATGCTAGTATGACACCATCTGAAGAAATAAACAAAACACGATCATGATCATAGCCAGCAACACAATATAGCTAAAGTGACAACGAAGATTCTATGAGAAAAATATATGTATACATTTGAAATATTTAAAAACATTTTTTATTGATTACAGTATGTACCCACAAACCTAAACAATTTTGAATTTAATTCGTCGGCATAATAAAATACATTTTCTATATTAGTATAATTAATTAATATGATTATTAAACCTTTACGCTACATTGTGTGACCACAACAACTTTAATAAAATAAAGTAAAAATAGTAAGTAAGACATAAGTTGTTTCTTACGGATGTCTTGAATGTATTGCTTTCAACAAAAAGGTCAGATTTTAATTATTAATATAATTTTTTTTTTCATTTATTTTTTAATCGGGCTATCAAATGCTTAATAAAGCGAATTATGACTTATGAAGCCTACTAAAACTTAAGAATAAAAAGACAAGATCACAAATTAAAAAAATATTATGCAAAATGATATATATTTTATTTGATTTTATAAAATATATTTTATTGATTACAATAAGCAACGATTGCAATACGAAATTTCATTTAGAGTAAGTTATGTATATATACAAAACTAAATAAATATATATTCATATTTTCAAAAACTATGTGATATACTGAAGATATTTATTTCGTACAAAGTTTTACATATTTTATATCAATTATGCCTTAAAAAGAATCATTCCCTAGAACAAAATTACCCATACCTTTAAAACCAAGTATTTATATATTTTGTTTTTTTAAAAAAAATCCATTTTATTCGTCCACACTATAATCGATTAACTGTGGTGGATTGTAAGCTGTATACACGAGTCTCGACCAAACGATCTTTCACTTCACAAACTGAATTTATATTGCACTTGAAAGTCCATGAAGCAATATACAATAGTACAGGGGTTTACTCGACACAATAGATACATAAATTCAATGAACACTTAGACGACCACAAAGCTGTGTCGTAAAACAGCGTATAAGTGAAACGCACTCAACTGTAAAGACAAAATAGTACGAGCTCGCCGGCTACTAACAATGATAAGATAGTATAATCTTGTTAAAGGGACATTATTAATATATCAATTATTATTATGCAAAAATACTGACCAAACGGAACCTTATCCAGCCTTCGTGCGTTCATTGAATCACTATATGAATGCGAGGTCATTAAGCATTATGTGAACACACAAATTTTCGGAGGAACGTTATAGTGTTCGGCACAGAGTTGTATCAATAAACAGTAGCGAAGCGTATAGTTACCGGCGACAAACACTAGTGCAAATCAACCAATCGGGCCAACGACTGCGTAACGTACGCAACCAGAGAACTTCAGGTTAAATGTCGGTTCAATGGAGGGCACGCAAAACATACTATCCATTGTACACTCATTATGTGGGAAAATGGAGTATAATAGACAATTTATCCTATTCATGTAATAATTTTTCACATATCACTACAGCAGTAAGTACCGCCAGTACTATCATGACATGGGCTGTCTAGAAAAATCTATTACATTAGGCGTTATTTAATATTTTACTATAAAAAGAAACCGTACAGCTATCGATATATTGATTTCTTTACTCTTTATTTAAAACTATGTATATTGGTATTATATAAAATATACGGTATATATGTATAAAACATATCAATTGGTTTTTAAGTAATAAGTTTCCTAACATATTAGGGACACAAATTAGGTTGCAAAAAACATATCGTATTTTATTCTTTTATTTCGATATTTTCGGTCAATCAATAAAGGTTAATTAATTAGTCAATTTAAAATAAAATATTTTTTACACGAGAATACGCCGCGCTTGCTTTCCAGTCATGATAAAAAATGGCTTGAGAGAATGTAAACAATTGTTGCATTCTATATGGTGGGTGGCATTTTTTCCCACTCTTACCTAACGATTACAACGGATATTGATTGTGCTCGTAGTTACGTCTCTCTCACACGAATCAGAAAGACTTTCTCGGTTTTGTTACGCACATTTCCTCTATCTGTGAAATGTTAGTGGTGTAAACTATACAAAAAATATTTGATAGAAAAACAACCATCATGTAACTTCTACATTTGGTTAGATATGGTATCATCAAATTCAAATAAAAATCTCATTATACAACAAGATTGTCGGTCAGCATTAATGCTTTGATAAGCGTTCTGGAAAAATTCGTAAGCATGAGTAAAGCATGACATGAAAGGTGACAAACGCGCATGACAGGAAAAATTACATAAAGAAGCAATATGAGCGACAAGATATGAGAATCGTAGCTTCTGGCAGTGATCGCGAATACAATTCACGTTCTGGAGAATGCTGTACCTCTATTTAGGAGCAAAGTCCGGATGACGCGAAAGTAGAGTCGGCCAAATCTGTCCCTCGCCACGTGGTACAAGAAGTCGGGATATTCGCCGAGGCACTCGCGCAGTTCCGCGTCGGGTAGATAGCTTAACTCCTGGAAGAGCTCGCGATCAAAGCCGGGCGGTGGCGAGGCACGCGAGCCGCTCGCGCACCCCGCTCCCGAGCCCGCACAGGCCTCCTCCGTGACGTGCCCGAGCCGCGACCATCGGCTCCGCCCGCCTAATACCTCAATATCCTTTCACGCGCAACAACACTTCCAATTTTTATACTCCACTACTATTTCAGTTGAGTTTTATTAAAAATGTTCTTCTCTGCGACGTCTATCGTGAAATAAACTGACAATTCATTTTACACTTCGCCAAGTCCAATATTTATTTTAGCATAATACCTGTAAAACCGCCAGAATCGTGCCACTATATTTCATGTAATAGAATAAACACGTTTGACGTGGCATACCTAATAATAAGCACGCGAACTAAAAACTCCGTACGCTCGGGTGACCAAGTGAGCTGCTTTAAATTAACTCACATGAAATCGCAAATATGAATTTGGCACGAACTCCATCCACAACGTAACCACCAATGATCGTTATACGTTAAATATGTACTTATGACATTATTTTTTTCAGTGAAAGTAACATGCAATTATGGTGAAAAGGGACAGTCTTCCATTAAGCCTGATATTGATTACGCAGGATTGAGGGCAAAGCTAGTCGCGCCCCTTTTTTGCCCACACCTAGTCAAGTAACGGCACATCTACTATCTTTTTTTATAAATGGAATTTAAACCACAACGTTTTAACAACTCTTGATTATCCAGGAACACTGAATACATATAGAAAAAGAACAAGGTTGCAACACTACTCGGAAACGTGTACACTTACTGCAAGGGCTTTTAGACCATTAGTGCAGCTACTCAGATAATCGAAAGAAAAACGCAGCGATATCCGTGTAACAGAAAGGAGATTAAACAAATTTATCAGAAAATTTAAACTAACGTTAAAGTTAAAAGTAGGTGGTACATTATATCTATAAATCCATTAGATTATGCCTGTTTTGTGGTGTTTAAAACAAGAAAAAATTGAGTTCGTTACATGTAAATATTTTCGCATTCGTACTTTATGTCACTATAAACTATTGTCAATAACATAATGTTATAATCTGAGTAAATGTAGATATATAAGCCTGATATAAAGATTATGAGATATCGAGATGGCTAAATTTAAAATTAACGGTACCTAGTAGAAAATTAACTCAATATTTACTATTCAGAAAGTAACATAATTAGCAATATTTAACATGACGTTTGAAAAAAACAAGTAAATTGAAAAAACAAGTGTTAACATTTCAATCCACTTAAATCCCCTTGTATTATACTTATATAAATGCATAATGACCCCTAATACCGTATAATAAATACAGCATTACAAACAATAGATTTTTATCAAAGACAATTCCTATTCAATCAATGCTCTAACTACATTCTAAAGCTGAGATCATATTGAATGGATTGTAAATCGTCGCAATCTACTTGTCTTCGTCATGGTTAATTTTAACATAAAATAACAAGTATACAAACATAAACTAATTAGCCTGTTAACTAGATACAGTAAGATTACTATTTATGTTTAAACATGAAATTAGTCGACATGGTTACACTAACACGAAACAAGAAAGTACAAAATCAATTATCCACGATATTTTAAAAGTAGTTAGTCATGTACAGTTATATTAATCGGGAATTCGAAACAGTTTCTAAGTATTGATGCCACCATTATGTCTGATAGGACGTACGGAACTTAGATACTTACATAGAATGTCAATTTTCATAGATCTGTAATTACTTTACTGACATGACCAAGTCATAATTCAACGCAACTGTTCGCTAGGTCGTTGTGCACGTGATTCAGAAGTGACGTCAAATCACCTCGCGTCGAGGCACAGAATACTTAACAGATTGAGGTTACGCGAAATATATTTAAATATTAAAAGGATACGCTATTTTAAATATGAAGTTGTATTGTTATTTAACCGAGGATAACATCAAATAATATTTTTTTCATTTAAATTGGATTTGTTTAATTTTTTTATAACCATGACAAATGAGTAGTAATACACACGCCAATAAATTTTGTTTATCAATAAATAGCATTATCTAATAGCACAAAAGCATTACAATACAAGTGCTATATAATACCATGATTAATATTTTAATGAGTAACTAGTTTACTTTTTTCTACCAACTACAAAAAGAACGAGGTTTTCAATTCGACTCATATCTACAGAGTAATTTCAGTTCGTGGACACTACGAATATTAAACAGGTATCTAAGAGTATATGACCGCATTGATAAAAAAACGATAATCGTCACAGCACATTTCGGACTATGGAGTCTTCTGATTATATAAATGCCTACTACGCTAAGACATTCACAAACGCTTTTAAGATTTACTATTTAAAAGTAAAGATTTCCGTCCAAGGTTATTCGTATCTAACACATACCAGATTCGCAATCGTAAGCTACGTATGAAATATTTGTACGTAGTATACATTTACAAGACATGTATCTTGGTAACACATTGAAAGTTATTTCCTCCCACAAATAAGTAATTCTATTTCGTATACGGCTGAAAATTCTTTGCAATTTTAAAGGCAAAAAAGATCACTCGAATAAAAATTAAGAACATATATAAAAAGAATTGCAATAAATTAGTATAACCCTCTAATGTATCAGACATTAGAGGAAAACCGATTTAACAGGTATTTAAAAGACTTACTTTTATTTGTTATATTTATTTAAGTATAGTAATTGTTATGTATAATTTCTTTGGCATTTATGTAACCAATTTTTATGAATAATAATATAAATAATACAATAACCCAGGACAATTCACTCAGCCACATCTAGTCCTAAGCTAAGCAGAGTTTGTGTTATGGATAGTAGTACTAGTACCCGTACCCACAACTGATACAAATCCTTAAACACATTTTTTTTAAATACATAGATATTATACATTGAAAACACTTAGAGCGATACAAACAATCATACTCAGGAACACAAATGTATGTACCGCGCGAGGAATCGAACCCACAAACTTCGGACCAAGGTAGTTTGCTAAACCACTAGACCACCGAGGTTATTCTTATTACGAGTACGGATTCTTTTTTTACACCAAGGTTATTTTTATTACTAGTACGGATTATTTTTTACAAGTAGGGAACTTGTAAAAAATAATCCGTAATTCTTCAATTTTTTACAAGTTCCCTATCAAAAGGCCCTTGCAAGTTAGATAAATAATAAATCTACAAGCAACTAAAATTGGTGATATTGTCAGCAAAATGAGTGAATCAATATTTTGTATACGTGTTCTTTGGTAAAAATTAACAATAGGTCTAGTTTACACCTAATATGTTGATGATAACTACACAAAAATACTTCTACATGTCCTTCGTTATTTTAAAAGTCGCAGATGTTTTTCGAAAAATAATGTAACCTCGAGTTCAACATTGTTGCTATTTTCATGACATTGAATATTTTAGACACATAAGTAAGTATGTCACAAAAACTATTACAAATGCCACAATACAATTAGAAATACTAGCGTAAATAGCTTTACCTATTAAATGGAATGATTACAATAAAACAACTTAATCATCTGCATAATCAATTTCACTTGAATAAGCATGTAATTGATTATATAGACAAATATAATATTTGCTTACATAAATTAGATATATTAGCTCTATACGTAGATAAATATATGTATATATAATGGTATGGTAAAGAAACGAAAAAAAATTCTACTTAACCTACTTGAAACTTACAATGTTTATTCGTTCTCCTTTCGCGAATGACGGACAAAATGCAATATCACGTTGTGTTTTACGGTATCTACAATAACAAGAGAGTACCGAAGTAAAGTCAGTAAAGCATTTTGAGTTACGCCAATATACCACTCGATTTCAAGGCAGGTCCTACGTTGTAGACAGAGTGAACCAAGTACCAATGACCTTGGTCACAATCCATTACTTAAGGATAAATTTACTACAATACACAGGGAAAAGATGAGAAAGATGTATAGAGTCAAACTAAAGTATAAAAGTTCTTAAATCTACTCAGATCACAATATTTAAAAAAAAAATTATGCTTGTGCTGCAGCTGTGCATGCTGTACCTTATAAATTCAACATTAAAATTATTGTTGTATTACCTACGTATAAATGTGGACATAGGGTGTGACTAAAACGGAAAAAATAACCAAAAATTACGCGACAGTATTCATGGTATTAAATAACTATTTCCAAGGGCAACAATATTCTAATATTTTTTACAATTATTTCTGAAGGAAATTAAGGAATTCTCAGTCGCACAAAAGTGATCGTAACATTTTTATTCGTATTATTATTATATAATTTATTTAAGTGTTTATATAATAGTTTTATAGCGAATGTGGATGATAGCCACATTAGCTATATAACCATACAAACCCACAATATATCATGTCAAGTTGACCTCCACGCGGTTCCTCTTGGAACCATCATGATAAGTTTCTGTTGAATTTGTCACAATGGGCACAAAATGACCTGACCTCATGGTTCTTTTATCATCTTCCATTGGTACCCCCAGTCAGCATAATCCGTTAGCGCAGGTGTGTGCATTATTCCAAATAGACAACATTATTTTTACTGACGGATAAACGAGCAAAGCACACCACCACAAGGTTTCCGTTACACCTTTTAGCAGAACCCTAAAAATACCAATGCCTATAGTATTATATTAATATTTTTATAATTTTATTTTTGATATGCTGTTTATTTTAACCGAATCTGCCCTTAACGATAAGAATGCTAATACTACTCAATATGAAAGTGGGTCA
Organism: Achroia grisella; assembly: GCF_030625045.1. Taxonomy (NCBI): domain Eukaryota; kingdom Metazoa; phylum Arthropoda; class Insecta; order Lepidoptera; family Pyralidae; genus Achroia; species Achroia grisella. Next base: position 2,131,130 of record NW_026712938.1, read on the forward strand.
CCGCTGTAATATAATGTAAAGTCGACCCTGTACATTCATGATTCGTTCTACCAATAACGCCCCAGGTATATAGAAAACATGTTTTCGATGATATAAATAAATTGAATAATATTACACACTGTTGTTACGTTGTGTAAAGAGGTCCAAATGTGATTATTATTCCGGCTACCTTCATTTGCGGCTATTCGATAGAGCTACAATTATATTTTAACCAAGACGAAAACACATATTTCGATAAGTCACCATTTTGGGTACACACTAGAATTACAATGCCATCCATAGATAACAGCCGGATTCTTAATTACGAACACTATCAAATTTCATACTAATGTAACACATTAAAATTAACGGCACATTAGTATACGAATCACACCTTTAATCACATGTTACAAACACTTAAACGATAATATTTCAGTAAAGGTAATGCGATTTCTTTTAGTAACGGTCCAATGTTTGAGGCCAGTGATAAACTTTCACGATCAAGTGCAAGCATCTGTAGCACTAAGAACTACACGATTAGTTTAGTCCGATCACGACACACGCGAAGTGTTTGATAAAGAATTCACGACGCGAGCGGCCCGCGCGTCCGGCTCACCGCGTCCACTGCCGGCGATACCATAGCATTAACTAAAACGGATCCAGTAGTAACTCATGGGTGCTGTTGAACTAGCACGTGCTCAAAGTGTTCTTATAGGCGCTATACGCGATTGATTTAACTGAACAGTTTTAACGCCAAACTACTAATACATCACTTTGACATACAAAAATAGCAGTGTTAGGTTTAGTTCAAAAATAGGCGGCCACAGGCGGATGTCCGTGATTATATTTAAAGCGCCACTATGCTGCTGTGTGGATTTTACACGCCTTTCAAGGGATAACTCATTCGTTTGACTGATCTTTAAACATTCCTATCAATACTCTTAATACATTCCGTGCTGTAATGGTAACCATTCACGCATTTTATAACACATTACATTAACCTGGTATAATCCGGATAAACTGACTAAAAATTACAAAAGGCAAAGAAATAATTATATAATTGTTTATATACACGGTTGCAAAAGTTTGTAATGTAAAACTATAATAAACCTAGTAATTATATAAAATAATATAATAACTATATAAAATTATTTTTATATACTATAGGGAACAGGCTGATCAATTACTTAATATGAAGGCACAATCACAGACCACACAACATACATACAACCCATTTAGAATATTTTCCCTGATTTTTGTGTAGTGCACAAAAATTATATGGCGAAAATATGTAGTTTATATATTGCAAAAATTATCATACGAATTTTTTTTATATCTTGGTTATCGAAAGAAAAAAAAAACTAACACTGTATAAAATTTGTTACAACAGCAAATAAGTACTATAAGTATTTACATTCTGACGTTATCTTTGTGTGACACTTGCTGAATTGTGATTATAAATCATACCGCTAGATGGCGTTGCATGTAAATAAAACTAGTAACTACATTTATTCAGAATTTAGCATTCTAGTATTTACATTTACAATAACATAACAACAGAAATTATCAAGTAGAACCTCTTCAGGAAACACATTAGCCATTGCATCACATGAAATCATTGCTTCCAGAAACAGTGAATTTAAAGCCTTCGTTGCCATTGCTTCACAGAGACCAGAATATTTAAATTCGTCCCTCGTCTCGAAATGTTCATCCTTTAGTATTTATATGACATCTCGAAATAGTATATTACCAAACGTGGCATCACTTTGAGAACGCATTACGTCATCTATTGACATATAGCGACAGTTAAAATATTCAACGAATCAAATAACAAAATAATTTAAATTTAATTCTGTCATGTATTTTCAAATGCAAAATATACCGAACAGTTCAACTATATAACAAACTGACTCCAATTTCATTCTGACGTTTTATTTTACGATACATAGGGTTACAATTTGTCGCAAATTACCTAACGGATTGATAATAAAGATCGAAAAGTTGTGAATAATGGTTTATACTAAAGAAAATTACTAGAGAAATCAATTGTAAAGCAATATGAGAAGATTCGTGGCTTACCCTTGATATAACATTACAGCACCACATCCGGAAATAAATATAGGTATAAAAAGTATATTGGAACACATGAACGGTAATATCAATAACTTGTTTTCAGACAAAGATCTGCAACAACCCTCGCTTTGTTTCTCCGGGATGAGTTGTGGCACTTACAATTGTAATCTTAAAAACTTCAATGGCGTCACTATTGTACTAATCTACAATCTTGTATAATGTTTGCTTTATGTTATTAACAAAGTGATGTTGAGTATTCAATATTCAACATTATTGTGAGCACGGATAGTCTCAAGATACGTAGGTCACAGGTTAAATATACATTCATTATACACGTAATGGGACACTTAAGAACTTTTGTACTCTTAAATATAACATACATTATTTGCCTAAAGTAAGTAAGCAGGTACCACAGAATGCACAATAGTACACAATTTAGTTTATGAAAAAATACATATTTATTGTTAAGTACTCTTCTACAGACAATGCTGCCGACGAGAAAAAAAGCTAATAAGAATACATGTACATGAGCAAAATAATAAGAATTACGAGTGGTTATAATAATAAACTATTATAGCCAGTAGTTAATTGAAGACTATGATGTATTAACAAACATAGCTTAAAACATAATAATTTAATAAAAGTAGTAGTAGCAGCAGTTACAACGCTAGGTACATAAGTTCTACACAAGTAAAAACTGCAAATCTGAAAAGCAATATCTTCTAGAAAAATCAAGTAATAGTTTCTGTAATTAATACTCAATAATTGTATGGTAAGTACAAAGATAATAACGAACGTAATAATTATATTCTCACGGTCAAGATAACAGATCTGGCTCACAGCTGTTGCGCGATGCGGCGCCGCGTCACCGTCGCAACGCGTCTCTCTTCGCCCAAGCCACCCCCTAATCGATACACCGATTTTACACCCTATTCGATTCTATACCAACACACGTGCTTTTTATAGTAAGTATATATATTTAGATAACTTAACACTAGTAGATACGAGGAATGCATTATACTATCTTACATAATTAGAAGCACTTGATCGATATTTTAATTGTTGGAATAATGAGCGCGATGGTATACTTTTGGCAGCGGATCAGGACACGTGCGGTATGGACGAGTGTGCTTTGAGTTGGGTGCAGCGCTGCACCTCTGCTAAGTTTAGCACGGACCGCCGGCAGTGGGTGCGCGAATGCGTTGCGTGCGGCGACGGGCGGTCGGGCGCGGTGTCTCGGTATCGATTTGTACTGAAGGAGCACGCGTGTCGCGTGGCTACCGGCGCGGCGCGACCGATACTGGCCGTCTGCATTTCGCGCAAGCGCCTTGCCCACCTCTTTAGACTAGAGAATATACCCATAACATTTTGCCTACCTTGCTTTATTCATATTAAATAATATTTAAATTACCACTTCGTATTCGTATAATACATAAATTTAAATACCAAATACATTAAAATATTTATATAATTATTTAATCATCTATCAAACTTGAATTGCCTGAATATTCATAATATTACACTTTTCTATTCGTAATTAATAATTATGAACCGGTCAAAACAAGATGGTGACCGTTGCTTGTTGTGAAGTATCGTAGACATTAATGAAACTAGCTAATCATTATAGGTCAAAGTTGTAAGACAAACATAATGTGATAAATTAATAATTTGTCTGATAGGCACATATCTTGCGAAATGCTTCAGTGTAGTTAATGTGGATACTGATTGCAAATTTGCAACAGCTGCTCATTGTCCGTAGTGTACACTTGTGTAACATTTAAATAACAATACGGACAATACCATAAGCGTATATAGTAGTAAGTCATATATATTAGGCACATTGATTGAAGTAGAAAAAGTATAATCCATCACATTTAAAATAAGTATTGTTGCTAAGTAACAGTTTGTGTGTAACGTGCAACTGCAATCGGAACGAAATAAATTATATTTACAACTGTATACGTAATCCACTGAATATCTCTATCAGGGGGCGGTATAGGTCCAACAGAAATTGTTAGTATTTTAACAGATTTAATTTTGGATATGTTTTTTGCTAGTAGTTCTATTGTTTACTCTTCTGTATATTGTTTTATATTATGTATGTTATTTAAATGTAGAGATGTAGAATGTCTTAAATGTAATGGATTAAGGGACCGTATTAGGCACATTGATTGAAGTAGAAAAAGTATAATCCATCACATTTAAAATAAGTATTGTTGCTAAGTAACAGTTTGTGTGTAACGTGCAACTGCAATCGGAACGAAATAAATTATATTTACAACTGTATAAGTAATCCACTGAATATCTCTATCAATATACAGTGCAGAACGTCAATGAAAAATATTGTTTTTATTTTTTATTTTTATCCCCAGGATGCCGTAAAAGGCGATTAGGGGAACGGAATACAATAATATATATATATATATACAAGAAAAAGTTACAAGGGACTACAACATATGAAATAAATGAAATAAAACCAAGCAGCATTTAAATAGACACTTCGTATTGTATTTTAATTATGTCTAACATTGGGATGTAAGCAACTAATTATAAGTATTTAGGAACGTATAAGATCTCATCTTAATACGGAATATGATCTATACATTTAATTAGCAGACTAATAAAAGTAGCAATAATTAATTGAATGAACTCGTTTTATAGTGAATTTCCAACTTATACACTGAACTATATCTGTACAGTATATATTAAAAGATCTTGTATATATTTTTAGTGAATATAACTTATTATAATGATTTATTTTATTAAATTTACTATAATGATTTATTTGTTTAAACGAATACCGTCTAATATTAAACATCACCAATTCACACAAATCTCAATAGTCAGTACGTACCGTGATCTCTACATATTAATTCACTTCAATTTCCGTTAATAAGGAAAAATATTGACACTAATAAAAGACAAGCGTGTAAAGAAGCAAAGTTGCTGGCTGCACAATGAACTCCCCACAACAGATGCATTCCGTGTACTCCATATAACATGTATTCAATACATACATTAATGATTCGATTGGCCAGTACAACGATGAATGAAATAGTAATTCTATTTATAACACTATAAAAATAATATGCGTCTACAATTAGTACTCACGAAAGTAATTCAGCGTCTCCCTGATCTGGTCAGGCGTTAGTGCAAGATCGTCCGAACTCAAGGGTAGCGCTGGCGATGGAATAAACCAGTCTTGATTCTCGTACCCTGAAACATAAAGATGCTTATTTCAAGTTAAACGCTTTACACAAATATAGCTAGCTGATACAGATATGTTCAACAAACATCGTTTGTAGTTCAACAAAGAGGAATTGTTAATAAAAACAATTTATTAGGGGCCCGGGCTGGATGATTGATGTCACGGGACGTGTGTGCTGAATGTGCGTGCTGAATCATATCCAGCAAATTCCACAACCGCAAGCGTAGAACACTCAATTCGGCAACACACTGTATTTGCACACTAAATTGCTCCTTTAGATTCAACCAAAGTTGATACTTGATCAACAGAAAATAAACGATTCAAGACTTACAATATTACTTTATTTATAAAATGCACAGTAACTATTTTATATAATTATATATAATATCATACCTAATACTTGGAATATTATCAAACATACATGTAGGTACATGCTCGTGACTCATGACGTAGTCAACGACGATGGATATAAAATATATCACTTAAACCTATTACCAGGGTCAAAGACATTGTAATTTAATGTAGAATACTAGATTCTACAATAGGAATTTACGTAGTATACAATAGTCTCTTAGATCTTTTCATTTAAATCTAAGAAATTTCACAAATCTGTACATGTTATTAGTACTGACTATAATGGGTTTCCCTATCCTAGCAGTACTATAATTTTAGCAACACAGACAAAATTAGCATTGCACCAAACAACACAGGAATAAGCACCCCTTTTAAAAGGTATCTTCAGAATATAAGATTAGATAGCGTTACATACATAAAAATATGGTAGTATTTTTTTTATAAGTTGTTGTATAGATTTGGCCTAAGGTATTGACCCTGCTAAAGACATTGCCTAGTGCATCTAGCTGACAGATGGAATGCATGAGACTGGTTGGGGACGCATACGGCGCATAGTGGTCGCCGGACGATGACTCGAGCGATGAGACACCATTATTTATAGCGTCTCCGAGCACCGGCGCCGGAAACCGCGCCTCGCACACTTATTGGGACGGAACAAGGTACACACATTTATAAATACTTAATTATTGTTTCAATTGACTGAATCTAAATAAATACACATTACTTGTATGTAAACTATATAGAATTTATAAAGGTATTATTTTCAAGTACCATTTTTAATAGGATTTTTTAGAATATTATCATTTACTTGACGACCTTTCAAAAAGCATTGTTATTCACTGCATACAGCTGATAAATGTATGCGTACGAGTCACATAGTATCTGCCTTTTTCGGTAAACTTTGTCTATACTCCAAAATACTAACTTAATAATGTTATTGACAAGGTCGCACATTGTCAGAAAGGTTCAATCAAATCAGCTTTCGGTGGGCGGCATCTAGTAGACATGTAACATAATTCATCGAAAACGCACATTGCCAGAAATAATCTAACAAAAATTCTCTGATATTCTGAGTATGTGTGGGGTCTAGTAAGAACTGAGGATATAGTTCATCGTGATAACGATGAGGTTATATAATCATACGATGTCATCAACAACAATAAGTCATAAACAGAGACCGCAGTCGAGAGACTGTTCCATTAACGAAATAATGTTTTTTATACACTTGTTTCACTATAATTATGAAGGTCATACACGCTACGGTTGGACAAACTTTACTTATTATGTAACAATAGACAAGAGCAATGGTAAATGTAAATAGAGCACAGACCTTTTAAAATTTATAATGCTTCAAGTATAATAAATGTGATTGATAATTATTTTTTTTACTAATAGATAGCTATGCGTGTTGTGACATACTACAAAGTACAAGCTTTCATTACATATACCCATGAAATATACAAAGAAACAAAATTATGAAATGTCACACGAACATACAAATATTACACTAGCTTATTAATACGAAAATATTGTCAAAAATTTACATACATACGTGAGTTTAACTAATAAGCAGCAAGTGTAAATAATGCAACTGAGAAACGCAAATAATCAAATTTTAGGGCCACTGAGAACTAACTATGGAAGAAAACTTGTATATTTTCATATGCACACAGATAAATTCCCCAAAGACATTAAAGAATCTCAATCAGTAATTACTTTTAAAAATATATTTAAACAACATATAATGAACAGCTTTCTTATATATAATACCAGTAAAATCACCGAAAAATACATAGCTATAAATATACATATGTATATGTTATGCATTTTATAATGGTTTTGTTTTTATTTATAATATTCAAAATGAATAAGAAAAATAATGTAACTAACAAGCTATATCTAGATTGGTACATGCATATGTGTATAAACCCGCTAGCGCTAAGGCCATCTACATATGTTTGGTCATCTAAGCCAATAAATAAATATTATTATTTATGCGGGTACTTGCTGCAGATTTCATTATAAATCTATACATATAAATAAAATTGGAGTGTCTGTTTGTAATATTGAAATAACCGTTTTTTACTACATGCATGTGAATATAAATACGGTACATACACCAAAATAACATTTTTTACAATTTTTGTCTGCCTGTCTGTCTGTCGGTCTGTTTGTTCCGGCTAATCACTGAAATGACTGGACCGATTTTGACGGGACTTTTTTTGGCAGGTAGCTGATGTAATAAGGTGTAACTTAAGCTACTTTTATTTCAGAAAACATATTTTATTTTAGAAAAATAAAGTTAACTTTTACGCGGACGAAGTCGCGGAAACAGCTAGTATATAATATAGGTGTTATTTAATTTTTTCACTTATATTTCATTTTGTATAAGTCAATATTTTTAGTTATCGTGTTTAGTGGAATTATTTGTAATTCTCAATGGGAATAAATATCTAAAACCTTTATTGGAGGCTACATACTTAAATATCATTCATGGTAGAAGCATGAGGGTTAAATATAAAAAAAAATTAAAAGAATATTTATTAGCCATCTTACTGTAAAAATATTTACATGCATATATGAATTACTTAATTGGTTTTTTCACTTTGCTTTTTCCATTTCTCTAATGTTATCTTCACTTTCTTTTAAATTCTTTTCTAATTACTGATTGATTTTTCCGAAATCACTGGTCTATATTGTTAACTGTGTATCTCGATTTTAAGAAGAAGAAGAGTCATCACATTTCTTTTCACCACTCACTGATTCACAAGTTTTTGTTCCGAGTAGATAGAGATTAGATATGACGAGTACGCAGCGCAAATTGTTCCATTTGTGAATCAGTTAATTCAATGTTCTTACTTATTTCGTCCATTTTGATTACCATATATTTGAAACCTTCTTCTAACTTCACATCCATAGATTTAGTCATAATAGTAGGTAATAAGATATTTCTTTGTGATAATTAGAAAATGAATATAGATATAGTAGAATTTTATTTTTTAATGCACAGTCAGCAATTTACAGCATTACACACAGCACAGATCAGTGTAGCTTCTGCAACTTTTAGACTATAGCTCACTCACTGTCAATTTATGTCAAATATTTATGTTAGCTCACATAGATACTCTCATTTCTAATAATAATAATATTGACAGGCAAATTTACAGAAGTCATTTTCACAAAGTATTTCGTTCGTATTAAATACGCAGCACACATTTCACAGAATTTACCACTTTTTACACATCTAAAATAGGTCGAGTCTGTAGAGGAGATACTACTTTCCTGCTGTGACCATTAAGTAAAAATTTAAATGTGTCAATTGTATGAGTACAATAACATTTTAACTTAGTGCAAAATAAGTTAAAATGCAATGGCATTATCAATAAATAGACAACCCTAAAAAACAGGTTACGAAAGACACAATACGACCTAAAAAGCTATGAACCTTAACAAATATAATATTGCCAACAAACTATATAGGTTTTTAATTTTACTTTGTGTATATTTTAATGTAATAACTGTATGTTGTTGTTGTTGTATATATGCATATAGCTTGTTTAAGATGTATGTGGTATTATTCTTAATGTTACACTTTTAAGCTGTTTAAAATAAAGAAATGTATATAAAGTAGTATGTGTATCTATGCCTATGCGAGTTTGATGTGTATGTACCCATTTCTTAACAATTTTTATTAGAATTTCTTTATGTTTAGAAACAATATACAAAACATAGAACCTAGGTATAAAAAGGATTTTGACTCCTTGTTGACACCAGCATTTTTATTTATTACTAGTTGTTCCCGCGACTTTGTCCGTGTGGAATTTAACTTTATTTTTCTAAAATAAAATTAGCCTAAGTTACTTCTTATTACATCAGCTACGTGCCAATAAAAGTCCCGTCAAAATCGGTCCAGCCATTTCATAGATTAGTCGGAAAAAACAGGCAGACAGACAAAAATTGTAAAAAATGTTATTTTGGTGTACGTATTTATATTCATATGCATGTACTTAGTAAAAAACGGTTATAAACAGACACTCCAGTTTTATTTATATGTATAGATAAAAGTGCTGGTATGAACAAGCTGCTAATTCAGTCATCCCCGAAACATATTAGTCAGATAATATGATACGTTTATTGGTATAAACGTATAAACACTAACGGATATGAGAAATCAATATCACTAATACTATTACATCAAAATGTATTAATCACTAGTGTGATGTACTTCATTGCTAGAAATGTCAGGTCGTCTTACTCAAGGACACTCTGAAAACTATAAATTGTTGATTCCGGGTAAATCATGAAGGGTAAAGTGAAAAGTCACTAGTGCCCAGCTATAGCATAGGTACATGCATTTTTCAGGCGAAATCATAATTTCATCATGAAAGCCTAAAAAAATCTAATCTAATAGCATATAAAAAGAAATCTAGACCTACATGTACTAGTAGAGAGATTCACTATTAAAATTTAATTAAAACTGTGAGCGTTTGAATTCTAATATTGAATTTCTCTCTTACTCGTGCAATTAGATCTACATTTCTTTCGCCGATTCGGTCTTGATAGTTGACATTTGCATATACATACATATCTCGCAACAGATCGTGTTGAACTTTTCGTTTATTAAAAGTCACGAGTTCACGTGAGCGTACTTAGGTATAACTATCTAGTTAGTCCCACATTACACTAAAAGAGCGTCATATACTACTTTGATTTATAGAGCTCAAAGGCCATGAGTTCGAATCTGACACAAATATTATTGCTATTCAATTTTTTATTTATAAGAAACTTTGTAGTGATAGAAAGTCTGATCAAAGCAAATTAACCCGATATATAATATTTTGGTTTTGTGTAGTATTGCATATTCAAATATTGTTCATTGACGTGAGCATATCAAGTGTTACACTCACCATAACGTCGACAAATGATAATGCCTCTAATTATAATGTATAAGTTGTAGATTATGCTCATGCACTAGCCGTGGTCAGTTCGTGACCACGGCTAGTGCAACCTAGTGGAAACGTCGAGAGAGATAAATACCTTTATTTGCCATAAAATTATTCGTGTTATAACCCGGTTAATAATTTAAATAATGTATATTAAACACGAAAGTATATTAATGTATATTAAAATAAAATGTAGATATCAATGAGTAGATGTTACCTGCGAATTAGTCTGCTTGAAAATGCCCCTTTTTTTAGATAAAAATTAGAATATGTACTCTTGCTGATACAATGTATCATATCAAATTTCCGTAATATTCCTTCAACAGTTTAAGCGCGAAAACGTTGTTACCTTGTTACGACTAAATGGCTACACAAAAGCACAGACAGATACCCTTTTGACTTTGTAATATCAAAATAATCCTTGTCATAATAGAAAGTATGACGTTATCATACTCGTATAATAAGCATATATTGTGCATAGAATTATTACATTTAAAAAAAGACTCTCTTCACAAAATATAGGAGACTGAAAAAACAGACCACGTTCTACTTCATGTGAGCATTGACCTGCTATAATTTACAACTGGCTGAAAAGAAAATTGGAACAATTATTCCAGCTAAAAATTTGAACTATTTATATACCAAATAAATTATATTATCACGTATGTTTATGATTTTATTTATGCTTTAAAAGATTTTCCCAGACTTCAAATAGAATCTTCTGATAGCGGTTATACATCTGAGTGTATAGCTATACGCTCAAAAACTATACAGATTTTTTTCAACATTTCCACACAGATTTTGGTAACTGTATAGTTTACCGTGTTCGTGCTATTTTGGAACAACTTCTTAAATTAGATTCCATTACTGTTTATCTTATCCAAAATAAATAAAAGATATTTTTTACGCGAGTCAAAACCACTGTGGCCAACCATGCAAGTAGGGCGTCGGGTCGTCGCAATTTATATATAGGAAGTGAAAAAATGTTGAAGTATGAAAATAGCATTCCATTCTTTACAGATTCATGATCTTAAATCCTATTCTTGCTATTGTCTATTGATATAATTGTATTTATATCTTTATTGACGTAAATATACTGAGTAAACGATATAATAATACATTAATGGAGTATTATAAAAATTATAATGCTAATACACTTAATATTGGCTGTGAATGATGATGAATAACATTGTCTCATGGTGATGTTAAAATTACTGCAGCATATGGATATATACTTTAAGGGGGTCTTCCTATGTGATGGGTTGAAATAATCGATTTTTTTTTTTTCATAAATTGCTCCCTTAACATGTCTAGAATACGGTAGTAAAGCGATTTTAGAAAATTCGAAGTCGTTTTAAAGATACAGCAGGTAAAAGAAAGAGCGGTTCGGAGCGGTGAGTTGGCAGTTAGAGACCGGGCCTATTGTGTACCGTCGGCTTTATACCTGGCCTCCCTTTTATTAATATATTTGTTTATACAAGTTTAGACACGTTTCTACAGACTTAAACAGAAATTAAGGAATAGGAGAAAAAGGAGCAGGTAAACTTACTGATAAAGTTATCCAAGAAATTACAAAATTCTACGGATTAGCAATTCGACGCCATCCAGATTCGCTTGAAGATATGAGAAAGGAAGTTTGGGCAACGTACTATCACAAATGTTCTTCTGATGAAAACCCTCAGCATCAATTTTGTCCAGAAGGCGAAGACAGTTGGTGTAAATGGCGTAAGGCTGAAGCTAATAATGAACTGGACCAATTTCATCACGATAAACCACCTCTAATTCCGCAAGTCCAAGAAGCTATCAAACCGGTTTTCGAAGATTTATCGAAAGACGAATTATTAATTCGTTGTTTAGGAGCAGAGACACAAAACAATAACGAATCTTTGAATTCTTTGATTTGGACTTTCGCTCCTAAACATCTTCATTCTGGTCCCAAAGTTGTTGAAATTGCTAGCTACTTAGCAGTTATTATCTTTAATGAAGGTTTTCAAGGTATTTTAAAAGTTATGTCGATTATGGGATGCCCTGTTGGTCGTGAAGCCCAAGCGTATGTTGAGAAACGGGATGAAAAGCGAATCTTACGCTCTGAGCGGCGCGTAAGTGATGTCGTTAAACAAGCCAGGATTGACTCAAGAGCTGAACAATCTGCTTTAAAAGAGTTTCACGAGGAAGAGGAAGGAATACTCTATGGACCAGGCATCGCCGATTGAGAGTAAGTTGATATTTTAATAGTTTTTAACGGACTTGAAACTTTAAACGCGTTTTTCTCAAAACTGTGTTTTTCAAACTTTCCTCCATTGTATCTCAGAAACGGCTGGACCGAATTACTTGAAATTTACAGGGCACACTCAATATATGTAAACGCATGGAATGAACTATTATCAATCGAAAATTTTCAAAACTTCGATTTTTTTATAGCAAAAAACAAAAAAAAACGCCTAATTTGCAACTTTTATTTCAAATGTCTATCAAAAATCCAATTTTTTTTATATTCATTTGATTATAGGTCATTCCGTGCTTTTAAGCCTACAAATTAAAACGCCGTTTTTTTTTTTTTTTTCAGATAAGCCGATCAGCCGGAATCGTGGAGGAAGTGGGAGCTCTTTTTTTCGAGGCGGGGGTGTTCAGAGCGCTGTAACTCTAGTTTGACTGAATATTTTTAGCTGAAATTTTATATTTATACTGTCCAAATATGTGTTAATAAATGATAAAAAACTTGAAGCTCTAAATATTTACTGGTCGTAGAAAAAAAATCCTAAAATATCCCTAAAAAACAGGCCGTCACATAGGAAGACCCCCTTAAACCATTTTGGATCACTAGAAAAATTTAATAGATAACTATTATAATTACCTCCAAACTGCGTAAGACTGTCGGCTCTCAGGCGATATTTTGGTATATGTTCTTGTAGCAGACTAACAATTTCTACCTCGGGCACCTCCTCGCTATTGCACACCTCTGTCGGCAAAAGAAACACTACATTAATATAAATAAATTTTATTATTAGGTAAGTACAACAAGAAATATCTTTTAAACTTTCTAAGTACAATCATAGAACCTTGCTATAAATATTCGTTGGAAAGCAACAAGAGTGTAATGTCGTGACTAGTGAACTTGAACGCAATGCAGGTATTTAACTGTATAGTGTATAAACACTGTGTCTACATTCCGTATATAGTAAGAGAGGCGAGACAGCAGACAGAATCAATAGCTTCCTCGCGATCCTTGCCCGACGGCGGGTGACTGCGCCATCTGCAGGGCATGCACCCCGACAATTTTCGTGCTCTACACACTATGAAAACTTACTATCAACATGTCATATGCAGAAATGCCAACCATATAAGGATCCTCGTACAAAGACGAGATATTTGGCCTTCGGTACGTGGACGATTTCGTTTTGTAAAATTTTGTACGAGATTCTGCCCTATGAAAATCAGTCAAAATATGTTGATGGCCTTAACTCGTGGTAACAAAATTAAGTTAATAAACGATATTTTATTCAAATTTTGATTTTAGTACTTAGATACATAAGTGTAAGGTTGTCATGTGTGTGTCTAGTTAATTCTGTATCAATAGTTCACACTTGTAAAATTGTTCATATACGCTTAAACATTTTGTTGTACTTAAATTGTGCAGGATCTAAAAACGTCAGTGACGCAGTCTATAATAATAATTATGTATAATGTTATCAGTAAATTTTGATTTGGATAAAATAATATGCGATGTCGCTAATTATTATAAATATGTGACGTAACTAGTGACGCTGTTTTAGTCGATCATCGACAATTACGTGAGATGTAGATGGAGAACGCAATTAGGGTAGACGTAGTTAATCCTTCTTATAATTATGTATGTATGATGTTTTTAGAAGTCATATCCTCCACTCTATGCAACCAATAAGGCAGCAAGTACATTAAATTGATAATTCAATTACGTAATTACATCAACAGAAAGTTCCACTGAATGAAATAAAAGTTATTATCAAGACTGGAACGATCAATATTGTTGATAAGGATGCGCGAATTTATATTTCAATAGTGGATTACGTGAGCCAAGAGACGTTTAGTCAATAGCATTGTAAGACAATCGGTGGCCAATCAAGAGACAAGAGAAAATAGAAAGATGCGCAAATACTCAAAGCAGTCCTCTACACAATATTATTTTTATATATCCGTTGGACTATTTCCAAATTCATTTTAAATAATTACGTACTTATATTACTGTAATACTATGTAAGTATAATACCAACAGAAATTATATTTGACGAATTACGAAATTACGATATTGTAAGAAAAGTACTCGTAATTTATGAGGTTATATGAATGTAGAGAAAGCAAAGGAGAAATGAATAAAATGCATTTGGCGCCCATATACAAAATATATGCATGCCTACCTCAATGAAAGACGGGAGTCATATGACATGATGTATATAGTATAAATATAGTGATAAATACATTACATGAATTCTATACATGCATAGAAGTAACCTACTCAGTTTAGTGACTTACTATACTTATAAGAAACAATTAGGTTCCCCAAATATTGTTTCGTTGTAATCAATGTAGAGCAGTTTGTAAAATTGTTGTGATTATTTAATATTAATCACAATAATATCTTGTTTTTAATATTGTGAGTTGTATAATTATATTTATTATACTCCGTAACAAAATAGAACAGAAAATGTCAGGTTCACACATTACCTATCCATATTGAGGCATACGATAACAGTAATCAGTTGGGCCGCATGCTGGTTTGCGACCATAGTAGTATAAAAAAACCTAAAGCTATGCTCGTAAAGAAGTCTTCACCGAAACAATTTAAAGTACAAACAAACATGAATTTATTGTTTCCCATTTCCTATATTTCAATCCAAATCTACTAAACCATTATCAATTATTCTCCCAAACATTGTATTTTGGCACTAACAATTACTATAGTACACGTAGTTAACTGATGTGATGACCAATAAGTTCGAGCAGCAGATAAAAACGTGCATATCTGTCACTGACTGGTAGATATATTAGCGACACAGAAATTACTGAAACGGAAGCATAATACGTTCCCTTATTCATTAGAAGTAGCAACTTTTATTAATCTTTCATTCCAAAGTGCAGTTCATATCTATAGGCCATTACAACTTTCTACCAAGTGGAACATTAAGGTGTTTAGCGTTCCCAATCATAAAATATGTAAAGTAACGTTAGTTGTAATTCACCCTCTTTACTCTCTACCCATCTGTGTAGCGACGGTGTATGAATACAATATGTCACCATCTTCATTGCCAGGACGTGGTAAAAAGCGACTACGGAAATACATCACAGATAAATTGGTATGATAAAAACCTAAGTAAACACTTAGAAAAAAATAAGTAGATTATGGTGTAACATAAAGTAAGCTAGATCCTTCTCTTAAGAAAGCCGTCTCAAGCAAATAAACTTTAATGGATTGATAATTATGATTATGACTCTTCACGTATTAATAGTTATGCCCGAGTGATGGTGAACGTTTTGCAGAATCCCATGAACACTCTCAAATCTAAACAAAGCATGCCATATGCGGCCACATGTAAAACCGCAATGAGTATCCCCCACGTAGCTCTGACAGTTATATTGAAACTCTAGAAACATGTCATAACAATACTGTTACAAAAAGTACCAAAAAAACGTATCCAAATAACGATTCTGGCAGCAATTTAACTTAATACCTACAGAAAAAGTTCAAAATCGTGATAGAGAATCTATTTCTCTCCAGATTATAATACTAACGCTAAAGACAAAATCCTATATAATATAATTATCTATACCTTTGAAAATATCGTAAATACTATAGCACTTCGTTATACTAATGTTCGTGTTAAACCTAAGGATATCTCAGAGTTCAAGGTTCCGTATCCCAGTATCATGATAATCCATTGAACCGCTTAGTAGAGAAAACGAAGTAATCTTTAAAATTGTTACTCTCATATTTATAATATTAGTATGGACTACTATGATATTTTTTGATGAATAGCTTTTTATAACCACGCCGGACTTACCATCGTTCCAAGCCAGCAGCAAGTCCTGGCGTTGTTCGCGGAAAGTCTCCCGTCGCCGCGGGCGCGTTCGTTTTTTCTCGTTCATCCTCTCAAATTTTACAATATAAAACTGAACCTTCACCGGTAAACCGCCACAGATAAAAAGTCACATCACAACAAATATATAAACATAACACTTTCACCTAGACCTGTGTACGTGCACAAGCAATGAACTCGTAATAACAAACGGTGTAATGTCAAATGATAAAGGTAGATAAATACTAAACGTCATATATTATAATCGATAAGAAACGGTCTTTGTCAGTGGCGAACATCGCGATCTCTCTCTATGGCGATTATACATTTGACACTAACACAGAGTAAAAGAATGATGTATCGTCCATCTCGCAGTACTCCAAATACTTGGTCGACGTCTTGAAATTATCACATTCTATGCTTTCTACAAAGGAATATTTATATATTTATTTCATAAAGCAGTCTTACATTAGTGAATTTAGCAAAGGCCCAGACGGGATTAGTACACTGATAGTAGGTAAATGTCCGTTTGTGGTTATAGATATAGCTATTCAAATTGCGTCAGATACTTTGCTTTTTTTACTGTAGTTAATGCAAACACTTTATGCTATCGTATTTACGTAACTGATTCATATATACTTTTTAAGATCTACAGATATGTATGCAAAAATGGAACATTTCATAGTAATTTTACTGCTTACATTTAGTATCGATGATCTTAAAATAAAATAAACATGATAGGTACCTACTCCCAGAAGTCAATACCGTATTATAATAAACTAGAAAGTACTATAAAGACAATGTATACATTAGAGTAGGATAATATGATGAGTACATATATGATACTCAATTCATGGCCTACTTAGAAACTTTAACAAAAATATGCACTAGATTAACATTTTTTTACATAACATTAAATTTTTATTCAATTTAAAAGTAACTACTAGTATTATAGAGCGTAGAGGCCTATTTGTTTTTTAAACCTCATAAAAAAAAAATAAACTTAAACCGTAAACCCATAATATTGGCCATGAGTTAGATTCTGACCAACAAAAAAAAAATGAATGTCAGTTTATATTTCTGATTAACTCTCCAGTGACGGAATCAAACTAATACAGCAGATAGAATAAGAGACAAGTAGAGCTCGGCCCCTGCCACATTAGTTTCAAATATTCTTAGCAAAAGGCAACAGTGCATCTCACTACCCTATCCATAGTATAGCAGTCGTGAAAGTATATTTATTTGTAGAAAATTAAATAAAGAAATAACAATATATACAATATTATGTATCTACCAAAACTTTAGTAATGTAATAACAAGAGATTTTTTTTTCTGTAGGTAGATAACCATAATTAGATAATTTTGTTATAAACTAAGTAATCATAGAAGTTATCTGTGTATGCTATTGTCAGATCAAATAAATATTATTAGACCCTTTTTAAAACACAGATTATCAGAGAGTCCTATGAACCACAGATAACGCAGCGGGACATTGATAGTTTTTTTTTTTATTAAAAGCTAATCTAAATATTTAACCAATGTTTGCTCAGATTATCACCTAAACTGTCTATTTATTGAGCGTCGACTAAGAAATTATCACGTACCATAACGTTTGGGCTTTCGTTTTGTCAAACGACTGTAAATAGAAGCAGCACGAGGCCACACGCACTGTTCGCCAGCGGAGATGGTACGGTCGTCGCACTCGTTCGAATAACCAATAAAAATAAGGATGTCGTCAATATGTTGGCATCGCTACCATAGCAGGGTCACCTCCGGGCTTGCCCTGCTATGGAATGCCACCGTTAGATGGCGAATATTGTGACGTAATTATCCGTGACCTTGCACTGACGCGCCGCCAACAATTGGGAATTTTACTAGATTGTAAATTGGAACGTTTGATAATATCTACGTTTTAAGTTACATAACAGTGCAGCGCGTAGAACTTTATTCACACGTAGCATATACACCAATTACTTTGTTCCGGAGATCCAAAGATCTGTTCACAACTTTTAATAGTAAAAATGATTATAATTTCTACACATTACAATCATTTCAAGTCAAGTTACTAATCAGTAATAGTCAATATTAATTCGTTACATAATACCTAAGTCACGACTATAGATTATACCAAATGAATAGTGTTCATAGTTTCTTGTTATGTCAGTCACAAAACCTGCTCCACTTTCGCTTCTGTTTACGTTTCCAACTTGTCTTCTCTTGTTACTATTAAAACAGACGTTAACAAAATCACAATCAGTTGATAAGGAATATATCATAAGGAAACAAAGGTGTTTAAATGTTATTACAAATGAAAAAAATTAATAAGTATGCGAATGTACACAATTTTGATAAGTCACTCAATTTTAGTTCTCCACATACAAAATTAAGATTCATGGACCGTAAAATAAGTGGGTTAGTTAGTAAGAATAGGAACCTAGTAAGTAGTTGATTATGTATGTGTACCCAGAACCACAATTGCAACATTATAGTGTTAAGTACATAATTATTCTATTGTAATATGATAATCGGTGCAGAATTAAAAAGTATTACCACCATTTTATTATATTAAAGTTTACAAGAAAAAAATTGTATGTAAATAGGTATCGGTACATTTATGTAGCAAGCCCGACTAGCATATTCCATAAAATATATAGGATGCAATACCTTTCATTGCTTAGTCTTGTAATTGATGGTTGTTCCAAACTGGACCTTGCCAAATAAATAATCACTATTAATTACATTACATCGTATAAGAATTCAACTTATATAAGAATTTGGTAGTTTGTTTTCTATATACATATAATTGTAGGTAATCTACCAGACATTCATTGATAACAGAATTATGTAATAATGTGTGGTTATTTTCTTAAATCTTAACTAATACCAAAATAAGGACAAGATCAACGAGAGGATATGACAGTAAACATAAAGACAATGAGGCCGTGTGCGTGACGTGCGCGTGGTCAGGGGAGTCTCGCAAACGACTTTTAACCGGCGGACGCGCGGCGGAATACTGCTCGCAACTCGCATGCGCCGCCCGCCCGCCCAGAATAACCACCAACTTCGCGCGCAACCAATCACGTGGCATCACGATAATTTCTCTCCATTCATGAATACTACAATTTTATCTTCTCTATCATCATTGTTCAGGATACATAGTATTTTATGTTACTCCATTAGTTTATTACATATCATCAAAACATAGAGTCACTAAAACATATTTTTTCTCTTTTGATCCTAATTCAGACATTCAATTTATCATACAATTAACAATTGTCGTTCTCAGAATTCAAATATATCTCCTCAAATATTCGTTATATCGTTTTGAAACTTCTTAGTCACATGATTCTCGCACAGAGCTACGAAGACTCATCTCTATTACTTTTTTTATTACGTTATCTAATTTTCTAAATTCTCACAATCTACAAGCATAAGCTATCTTAATATTAATAATTTATGAATCTACTCATATTAACGATATAATCATAGTTTTGTAATAACAAATTATTCTATATCATATTTAAGATATACTTTTATAAAAATGCAACTGACTTTCTTCAATTAATTATCATCCTTGTATTCATTACTCACTTTCATAAAAATTTATGTGCATTATATGCATGGATAGAGAGTCGTATGGATGTCGTTGTAATTAAAATTTATTGTATTACCAAGGTCCTAAAGAGACAATATTTGTTCAGTTTTTACAATATATAATGTTGTGTAGCTGTACATGTGTATTTTTTGGTCAAGGCAAAATATTAATGGGGTAAATGAGGTATGCATCAGAATTTGTGTAGGCCTATACGGTTTTAGTCTACCACTGTACCTTCGGCCTATAAACGTAAATAAATACGTAATCATTACGATTAATTTACTCCTTACGATTAATGCTAACGAAAATTAACAAAGAAATGGTAGCGAAACCCCTCTATTCACTTCTTTCCTTGCTCTTCTATGGATTCGATAAATATTCACTATATAACAAAACCAAAACATAATTCTATTTCTATTCTATTCTAAAAAAAGATAAATCAACATATATCTAGACTACTATTAATGCTAGATAGGGAAAAATAAGTACAATAATGGCCCGCTGTCTATTAAACAAACAGTATGGCCTCGAAAAAGCACTTAAATCCTCGATCTATATTGAGGAATTAAGTGTTTTTCGACCTATCTGTATAGGTATGTCGTTCGGAGAAGTCTGCAATTATATATTATGTATTCTGTGACTACGATAAATGATAATCAACAGTAAACATCTAGTCAATAAGATTTCTCAATTTCCATAAACTATGTATTTTAATTCTTAAATATTCACATCCAATGACTTATAATTGTATATAAGTCATTGGATGTGAATATTTAAGAATACATATGTGAGATAAACAAAGGAGAATCTGATGTCATTATTCTTGAAGATAAGTTTATTAGAATCGCTTGTATGAATAACTACATACTTATTTTATAAAGAGGAAACCAGTAAAGTGCAACCGGACTTGCACACCGAAGGTGCGATGTCTACACAATACATTTACATACGTACATACATTTGTAACCATCAATTGGTTTCTGTGTTTCTCCGTGTATATATATTATATGTAGTATATATTTAAATCAATCCACCACAAGCTCGTCTGAGTTTGGGACTAGATGACGCTGCAAAATTTATTGTTTGTCCATTTCATATACTCTCCTATCACATAAACTTAACAAACACTCTTATTTAATAGGAAATACCCATACGATGAACTAAGCATGTAACCAAATATTACTCATGTTATTAATGAAATAATGTGTATGATCTAAGTACTTTAAATTAGGTATAGAAATCGTACCTACACTTAAAAAAGCTAAGTATCTGTCCTAACACTAACTAATTATCGAGTGATACGCCAATCGCGAATTCTATAACGTAGGATGCGTTATGCGTATCAATAAGTGACGATAATATATAAACATCCTCCATCGTGCGACACCATACATCATATTAAGGATACATTGGGCTAGTGATGTGTGAATTAAGGACACATTGCCTCAGTAGTACTCAGTAACGGTTACTCACACTTTATATCAGTATGGTCTATCAGAATATTGTATACATGTGACCGATATTGCTGATACATAGATTCCGAAATATATTATTACAATATCTGCCCAGAACACCTTGCATGAGTTGAATGAATATCACCTACAACGATATTAGCCCTGCGTACCTTTCAAAGACAGCAAACTACCGTCTTACTTGTAGATCTTCAGATACTAATTACATTGTATGGTATTAAACTGCGTAGTCCTTTTTAGTCTAATGTATATTTAGCACTACCAAATGACTCATTTCAAATAGCATTCTACCAGCACTGTAGATACAAAAACAGACCAGTTCATCTGTCTGCCTGTTTTGTCGATGACGTCAAAAAATATTTCATTCAATACATTGTATAAAATTTGTTTAATATGTATATGAATGAGTATATACTATAATGTTCATAATATTATGAATTAAGTTACTTACTCGAGTGATTTACCTTTAGGCATTTCTCTTTACGTAATGAGTTATGGTTACATGAGAAATGGGGTTTTTTAAGTTACCAAATCAAATTAAATGTTTTTGAAAGACTTCCTATTATGTTACTAGAAACTGATTTGCATAATTCAACATAGTATAGTTGTAATCATAGTCGATATCATTATTTCCTCTTTTATGAATTTGTAAAGTATTACAGGAGAGTGTATCAGATAAGATTAGTGGTCATAATCATAAGTGATATGTAATTATACTGGTAATTATTACTAACCGGTAAGTGTTGCGACGTTTCGAGTTGCGCGCGGTGCTAGCGAGGGCGCGCGAACGGCATCCTGGAGGGCCGCCAGCTTGACGGAGTGCCCTATAAACAAAATAATAATATAAATCAAAGCTGATTCTCTATAGCCCCATTAAGACAGATTGGAACTGGCTTGTTATTTTGTTACATTTATTATACAAGCTACTACCTCTTCCACACAGTTTCATTCATATCTCATTTTTTCAAAGTCCATGTCAACATGAGTCAAATTACAATCTATGTTCAGATCAAATTTCATTAATGTATTAGTTGTGAAAAGACAACTAAATAGATCTTAAGGACATTTCATGTAAAGATAAACTATATATTAAGACAAAGTAGGTAAAAAAGCATAGGAAGTTATAGACGATGTCATGTTTTATACATTAATTGCTACATTAACCATTGAAACCTTTTTTAGGCAACAAAAACACATTTAAAATTATACTTACAGGTCAATTCAGTGCACTTTTCTGTCCAAATATGAATTTTGTAATCTGAAAAGAAAACAAAATGTTTCATCCAACATTGGACATGAAAATATGTAGAATTTTATATGTATTTTATAAACTAAAATATATTTTAGACATCATTTATGAAATAGATATGAAAGTCAAAATTCGTAATACCAGTTGCAATTAGCTGTTACACTACAAGTCTTAATCATTCATATTAATATTATTATAAACTAGCTGTACCCATGACTTTGTCCTTATAGAATTTAACTTTATTTTTCTAAAATAAGTTACTCTTTATTACATCAGCTACCTGCCAATAAAAATCCCGTCAAAATCAGTCCAGTCATTTCAGATATTAGCCGGAACAAACAGAGAGACAGACAAAAATTATAAAAAATGTTATTTTGGTATATTATTATTTATATGTATAGATGGGAAAGCTTGTAAGTATGTATGTTTGTTACTCTTTCACACAAAAACTACTATGCTTCAGAATATTATATATATAATATATATAGGCTATATTTTTTATTGAAATTTATTATCGGTGCAATCACTGTCACTGCTAGTATTACATATAATGGGATGAAACTACACCATTTGGTCTAAATGATACCCAAAAATTACTATTAAAAAAAAGATATATCAAGAAAAAAAGCTCATACAATTATTCAGATGATAGTATATATTCAATATTAGGATACCAAACAGAAATTTATTGTAGTACTTTATGCACTACAATAAATTTCATTTTTCATCAGAATAAATTATCTGAAACTATTAAACTATTTTGGATTTTTATATTAAATAGATGGTGTTCAGAAATGGGTGTAATTACACTGGGTCAGACCCAAAATATTTATAACAAGCTCGATGAATGAGGTTTCTTATGGCAGTATCGCAAATTTGCACATAATTTGAAGATATACTTCAAGACATCATAATTTATTTAGTTATAATTAATTACATAAAGACTCATGTCTTTGAGTAATTATTCACAACAAACAATGTACTGGTTTATTTTATGACAGAAAATTACTTACTTTGTTATAACATTTCTGAAACAATATGACCTTGTCACCAAAATCAAAAATACGTTTGGCCCTCGAGTCTCCAGGCCATAATTTCACTAATTGTGTAAGGTAAAAAACGTATTAGGAAGTTCACATATCAGTTGAGTTGCGTCGCTTATTTTGTCAATAAAAATATTTCACAAATTCGGCACATAAAAAAATATTACAGAGCTTTGAAAAAATTAACTAAATAAATAAGTGAATATAATTTTACTAGTTTTTTTTAAGACAGATTACAGACCATAGGAACAGATGATTTAACCACAGTTTAAAAACATAGACAAGGAGAAGGTTTTTTTAATAGGTTTTAACGGCTCTGAAGGGAAATATTGAGAAACAAATTAATGAACATTTAGGAATCAATTCAAACAGTAACAGTCTTATAGAAAGCAAATATCAACGATCGCTTATAGAACGATATTCAAAAACAATTGTGTCATTAATTGTGTCAATAAACTGAATTAAATAAATTATTTCTAAAGAAGAAAAGTTTACAAGTAATACAAAAAATTGATTTCTTAATTGAGGCGGGCAAATCAAATTAAATCTGCACACAATTGCATATAAATATGTCTTGCTAAAAAAAACTTACTATCTTTCCAATGTTATAAACGCGAAAGTTTGTGTGGATGGTTGGACAAATAAAGCACAGGCTATAGTTTAAAAAAATAATATGTGAATTGGGCGAAATATACTGTCAAATAAGTGTAATGCAAACGAAGTTGAGCAGGTTGGCTAGTTTAATATAACTACAAAAAACAATTTGGTTAAAAAAAATAGAAAGAAAGCATTAGAAATCATACAACATCATATAAAATAAAGGCCTATTTTTGTTTAAAGCCTGACTTCTATTCTATATACTTCAAATACAAAATGGCGGTCACTATTCTTAGTGCTTCATGATGTCGATGAATAATATTTATCGACATCAACAATATTTATCGGTTGGCTTTGAAACCAATTTATTATTATATGTGTTGAAAAATAATGAGAAATTCTGTACAATTCTATTAAATGTAATTATTATAAATTATAGCGCTAAATAATTGACAATGCACTCTTTGTACAAATTCTCTTTTTCCATTTGTAGTAGGTATAATGTATGAAAATTTCAGGTCTTTCGAATTTAATCCTAAATAATAACGGTTATTTAAACAATATTTACCTACTTGTATGAGAACAGGAAATATAAAGTACGTGTGTATCAATAACGTATGAAATAAAATAGCATGTAGTTAATTGATATAAAGTTTTATTTAAATAACTTAAACTCTTACTTCTATGAAAATTAAATAGATAATGTATTGTAAGTAATTAAACAACTACAGCAACATACTCAAACTACGACAGTAAATAAATCCAACATCTTTATTTTTCAACAAAATTATGATTAGGTATGCGGTTTCTAAACATCTAAATCATTATAAAAATAATTTAACTCTTATTTGTTATAACCATTACGTGATTGAGCTTTTACCACGATAATTAACAATTACATTGATCTATCGTCAATAAATATAATGATAATAATCAAAATAAATGTTGACGATAACATCAATATACAAATAGAAAGTGCAATAATTATACCAATGTAACCTGGAATAAAAACAAGGTATTACTTAAATAAAATTGCACCTATGACAAAATTATTATTAAAATATATGTTTTCTATTAAAGAATTTCACAATTATATACAAACCTTCAAATAATAGTATAATCAAAATCAAACTGAACACGCTCATAATAGCGATTAATGGAATCATAAGTAAAATTATAAGAAATAGAAACAATGCCAAAGTAAGTGAGGATGTAAAAAGTGGGTTATCCAGTAAAAACGGTATTACTGCATAAAATACATTTTCAATGTTAATGAAGACTTCGTAGAAACCGGTGCAAAATATCCCTGTGAACAAATCAGATTCTTTAAATTTTTTAATACTAATAGTAGCTAGCACCCAAGTTTATAGAAAACGAACCGAATGTTCCAGACTTCACCAAAGCTGAAGACTGGTCGACATCTAGTCCCAACCTTAATCCACTGGATTATGATTTATGATCAGTTTTAGTTAGGTTTATGCAAATTATAAGATGTACTGTATATTATTTTATAATTTGGAATTCCTAAAGCAATCCACAAGATGGCAGTTAAGAATTTTCCCATGGAAAGAGTGTATGCTTCTACTGACAACTGGCCTCACTGTTTAAAGGACTATATTGCAGCCAATAAATTCCAATAGGCTTTTTATATTTTTAATGTTTAAACTAACATAAACATTACAGTAATAAATGTTACATGCAATGGAAAACATAAATATATTTCCTTGTTACAATATTTATGGCGAAACTAGGTGTACCTAATTAGTAGTATAAAATAACCTCAATATAGTGCATAATACACGTATATATGAAACTGCCTAAAAGTAGATCACAGTACTTACTCCAAGTATATTTTATAGCTACAGGAAACGAGTTCTTTAAATCTATTTCCATATTTTTATATATAGAAGGTATACTCTAGCAAGTATGTATATAGTATGTATCGACTTTCTTTCTACAATAAACACCTAAATACTACTGAGAAAGTTCAGGGATTATAAAGTGGGTAGGAAGTAAGTACTAAATGGTAAAATGTATATGCCTGAACAACAGGCTAACAATCCCCCCTCCCCTCCCTTCATCTTGCCAGTATTACCAAAATTAAATATTGTTGTAATTTTAAACAGAATATTATTTACATTAACAGCGACATTTAATATAATATTTAATTATACACATAATATCTCTGTATAGTTACAACTATGCAGGGTCGGGTCAAAATAATAATATAATATTAATTACAAATTTATTTTTGTCTTCTCTTCTCTCTTCTTATGTCTCTCTTGTCGTCATATATTCGATAATATAAATATCGATAGTAAACTGTTGATATGCATGAAATCCCTAGAATCAATAAATGCTTACCGAACCCTTTTTATGTACCTATTTCGATTTAGAAATATATTCTTATTGTAAACAGATTAAATTAAAATCTGTAATGTTGAAATTATTGACACCAATTCATACATAACTGTAAAGTTATTTAGAATAATTTAACGAGTAGAGCATCTTATTTAGGTAAATTGATAAATAATTTAATATTAAAATATATTTATTTACACTTATACGAACTAAAACGAATCCGTTACTTAAGAATACGTCAATTCTAAGGTAAATGATTCTTTAACCTGTAAATATAATCTGTAATCACATTACTAAATATCAAATAACCTTAGATTGTCTAATCTGTGGCACTGTTTGTGGTATTAGCGGCAACACTCATCTTTTGTTCAAATAAAAAAAAAACATACATAGACAATTAGGCAGTTTCCCGCGTTATTTATTTATTATTTTTTGTTTTAACATCCTATTGAATGCTTATTTCTTAATTAACATTTATGTATATTGTATATTGTTATACTTCGTGAACTATTATTTGTTTTAATTTCTCACTTACAGTGTATTGTGTTTGTTACAAATGAGAAAGTTTATTGCTTTTGAATGTTGTAAAGTGTAAAAGTGAAATCTAAAGTGTATACAAAATTACTGTCTTATATATTTTGTTATTTGTTTTCTAATAGTTTATATTGACTGAAAACATCTAATTAAATTTCGAAACATGGTTGGTATACTTATACAACATATAGTTTATAAACAAATTCTAGTGAATTGGTCTCTGCACGTCATTAAATACAGGTCTACCATGGAATCAAATACTATTAGGTTGTTCGGAAAGTAATTTAGTTTTTTCCTAACTTAGGATTTAATTGTATTTTTTGCACTCAACTTCACACTTAAACCGTATAATTTTAATGTGCTTTGAGAGCTCATATAGCGAGGCTTGTGTGTGAAAAATTCCAATTACTGATACGCAGTAGTTTTTGGTTGGTGCCCTTTTAAATATGAAGAGCCATAAGCAGCATTTTCGACATATCTTACTGTTTTACTAAAAATGCTGTTCAAGCCAGAAAGAAATTGACCGATGTGTGTGAACAGTATGCCAGTGCCAGAACTGGTTAGCTAAATTTCAATCTGGAAATTTTGATGTCGAAGATGCACCACCCTGGGGAAAGCCGGTTGATGCTGATAAAGGCATTGATTGATGCGAACCGGCGAATAACATATAAATATATACATAGATATAAATGAAGCAAATAAGTTTAATACATTTTATTGCTATTACAGCAATTAGAATAATTTCACATCTTTTTACTGTTTGTACGTATTTTAATTAAACAACTATACAATGAAAATAATTTGTAAATTTTGCAGCGGTCTAATTAAAATAATAAAAAATAAAATATTCCTTCAACATCTGTATGCAACTCTAGTTAGAATCTTTTAATAATTCTCTCTACATAACATAAATTTTGATAAATAAATCTCTTTATTTAACAGGTAAACCAGCAGTATGATCCTAATCTGTTACCAGATATGTTACCAATTTATTATACAAGACATTTCCCACAAAAAGTATTCTGCAGATGGCTAGCTTGTGGATGTAGCCCTCATCCACTTTCAAATAGGGAAATGTCGTTTACACTAGCAGATGATGTGTATCTGCGGTATTTGTCTATAAACAATCAGAAAGAATTGCAAGACTTGTTACAGAAAAAATGTCCCCATAAGTTGGATATTGGTGCTGTGTATAATACAAAGTAAGGACTTATTAATGTTATGTATGCAATTCCAATTTTTACATTTAGGTACTGAATAACAGTAAAAACTTTTTTGGATTTACAAAGACTTGTAATTACAATTTTGCTATGTTGTTAATAACATTTAAATACAAATTTACTATATTTGACATTAACTGGTTTAGTCTTGGAATGTTGGGAACTATGCCAACAGATGGTATGAATGAAACAATATCACAGCTTGATAAATGGAATTCATTCAAGATGTTGACTCAGTTGGTGCCTGAAACATGTAGTGTATTGTTACTGATATAATTAATTGATTATGGAGTAGTATTGAGTAATCTGAGTATCAAAAGCTGGTACCATACTTGAATGGGCAGGGAGAGAAATACAAGTGGTGAAGGTGAAGGTGAGTGCAGCCCCTTAATATACACCTGGGTCACAAGTTCCGGGAACTGCTGCAAGTTTCTTTCTCAATGGCGTGGCTCCCCTACACCAATCAATGGAATGCTAAGAAGTTTGTTTCATTATAAAACCATAATTACAGTTATAATATTTTCCTCATTACTTCTATATCTATTTACAATTATACTGCTACATATATAATTATATTCCTCATTAAATTAATATAATAATTTTAATGTATGATTTTTCATCACTGCATATAGAGACTAATTACATATCAGTGTCAATAGCCTAGCTATTAAAGGTAAGTTTTATATAATTATTGATTACAAATATGAAATTAAAAGTGTAGTTGAGCTTTGGTAAAGTATATGAATGTTAGTACATAAGTTATTTATTAATAAAATCTAATAATGTAGGCAGACACAATATGTTCTTGATATAAACTGATACAAGCTATATAGCTTGTACACTACTGCACCCAAATAATGGGATAAAGTCCCATTATTTGGGTGAAGTATGTCATTCTCTTCCACTGCTCTCTATCGGTCGTCATATCTGAGCATACACTTCTTTTATTCATTTAATCTTTCACACAATCCATATTACATATTTAGTACATATTACATAAATCATGGTAATTGTATTTCCAGACCCTCAGTGGGACGTTATGATGCTGTGGTACTTGCTAGAGAACTGGTATTTGATATTGATTTAACTGACTATGATGAAGTCAGAACTTGTTGTCAAGAGGCTAACGTGTGTGAAAAATGCTGGCTCTTTATGGTTATTGCCTGTGAAATCATAGATAAAGCTTTAAAAGGTATATTTTTTGTGTGTAATATTTTAAGTAGTAATAATAACTCCAATTAGTTACAGTAGTCTAAAAAAATATTAGGGTGGGTGCAAAACAAATAAAGCTCACAAAACTTCCAAAATTCATTCACTTAAGTAATCAAGGACTGTTTTCAAAATGAGTTTGAGGTTTACTTTACACTAATATTATAATAGAAAAGCACTAGAATGGCAGTATTCTCCAGAATTCTGAAACCAATGCAAATTTTTAAAAATCTTACACTCATTTGAATCATTGTCAGTGCATAGGATATGAAGAATCTCAACTTTGATTTCAATTAATCTTCTGTTATGATATTCATTTATATACTGTTCTTTATAAAAGATTAAACTTCTGTCTGTAATTAAATAAGAAATATGTAATTAGTATATTTCTAGTGTCTAATCATTATTACAGAGTATAACACAAAGTTGTCGGTGTCTGGGACAGCCCTATGTATGCTTAAATCTTTTCAACTACTAAACGGATATTGAAGCGGTTTTTTAATAGATTGTGATTCTAGAGGAAGGTTTATATGTATAATACATGTGTATTATAGTAATGCATCCGTGCGAAGCCGGGTCGCGAGTTAAAGAATATAAGGAAGCAAAATGTGTAATCTGATTATTGTTTTAGAGGATTTTGGTTTTCAATGCATCTTATGGGTATTTTCTGGAAGACGTGGTATACATTGTTGGGTTTCTGATTATGAAGCAAGAGTATTGGACAGCCCTGGAAGAGGAGCAGTTGCTGACTATCTGTGTCTAATAACAGGTGGAGAGAACCAAAGTAAAAAGGTGCACTTTGGTAGTGAAAATTTACACACAAGTATTAAGTAAGTCACTGATATTACTTTTCTGTCAAGTTGGAAGTTCTTTATTCTAGAATAGCTCATTTATTGTTGCTTATTCCATGAGGATTTTATATCATATTATCATAATCTGTAATATTAGTGCAACTTCTGTTACGAAAATATTTCGAATATGACCAACAGTTACCTTCTGTGATACCTCTTGACATTAAAGTAACCAATAAAGTCAATAATTTTATATATCTGATAGTAACAGTTCATCATAATTCCCAAAAAGTTTTAGGTACTACAATATTTTAGATGTTTATTTTTTAAATTAAAAAAGTATTCATCATACCTGTATTCACAAATAACTATGGAATAAATTGTTGATATATTTGTTTAAAAGTATGTTCTTAATAATATACTTGTTTTGTTTGTAAGTTTGTGGCGAACGCCAGATTCAATAATTAAGATGTCATAATTTCAGACGAGCCCTGACTGTCATTGATAATTACTTCCTACAACTGCTAGAAGAACAAGAATTTTTTTCAACTCCAGAAGGTTTAAGTGGTCTTTTGAAACTAATACCTGATGAAACACTGAAGTCACAAGTAGGAAAAAAGTTGGATAAATTACCACAATCTTCACTCGAGAGGTGGACCTCGTTCATTAGTATTTATGAAGCATATTGTAGAGAAGTTAGTAATTCATAGTATTTTTAAAATCGGATTATTTTAGGCTAATAATTTAAACTATGTACGGGAATTTAATGAACTACTAATATAGTAATGTTTTTGTCTTTCGTTGTTTCGATCGCATCCTGTCTTCTTCAGGACTATTTATAGGACTCGTCCATAATTGCTGTAGCTCTCAATGCCCGCGATGTCAACATAGTAGCAGACTTTTAAGACTCCTGGCTAAAGTTGAAACAATTATGGTGAAAGATAAAAACATAGTAAGTTCATTAATCTTCTGAACCTGTTATAAAGTATTACATCATAGTATTTACATTCAAATACTCATACAATTTTAGTGCCATGTCTTAGTAGTCTGTATTTACTAATACTGCAACATGACAATGATTAACTGTAAATTTTACTTTTAAAATCTTATTTGTACTACCTTATGACTACCTACCATTTGACGACCGGTTACGATTCCTGGCACGGCACAAACATTTGTATTCATGAGTTGATTGTTTGTATCAGTCTGGGTGTTTTCTATGAATAATATGTATGTATTTATGAAAAAAAATCTAGGTATTTGTATCAGTTGTCTAGTACCTATAACACAAGCTTTAGCTATCTTAATTTGGGTCTAGATGGCGTTGTGTGAATTGTCCTGAGATTATTATTATTATTATGGCTACCGGATATTTGTATGGTGACTGTCGTTGAAATAGATAATGAAAGTGCAAAAACTCAACACCGTTCAGCAATATTTGGATGTGAGATGTGTTAACTCGTCACTGGTCTGCAAAACAATAACATTGGATTTTGAAATATTACGTAATATTCATTGTTGTCTAATGAAAATCAAATTGTAAATAATTAATGGAATAATTTGTTTCAGAATGGAAATGCTATGCGCAAATTGAAATATCTGATAGAAGAAATCAAAACACAATACTGCTATCCTAGACTCGATGTGAATGTTACCACAGGGTTTAATCATTTGTTAAAGTCTCCATTCAGTATACATCCTAAAACAGGGAAAGTGTCCATTGTATTTAAGTCTAGTAATATTAAAAATTTCAAGTTGGATGATGTCCCTACAATTTATACATTGTTAGATGATATGTCTCCAAATAGTTCTCTGCATCAAAATAATATGAAAGAGGCAATAAAGAATTTTCAAGAAGTTGTATTTTTGTGTGAGAAAACTGGAGCCATGAGAAGAAGAAATAATGCTAGTAAGTAGAATGGGATGGATGGTACTTTGATATATGTAAAATGCTGCAGGCACATTATGGAAACATGAAAAAATGAACAGCCTGTTTCCAAAGAATCCTTATGCTACTTTTTCTCTTATATATAAAAATATATTTAATCTTGCCATCATCATACTCTGAATGTATGTTTTAAACATGAAGATGTCAAATTAAATTAATCGGTCTAATATATATTATTAATATTTTATCGATTTTAATTTTTTACAATTGTTACAGATACATCTATCGAGTTTTGAAAAATCACAAATGTACGTCTCCAACGCGTATATATTATAAAATAATTTTATAAATACTGTTGTTTTAATTAACTCTACAATAGCATATAATATGGCAGGACCAGTTATATATATATATAGGTTATGCACTGCTTAATACTAGTAGCTGGTACATAATTGCAAAATTTTAATTGAACTACATAATCAGCCCTCTGGTAGGAAGATTGAAAAATAATACTCAGAACAAAAGCAACGATTCATTTAATTTTTTTCTTATAAAAATATTTTATACTCTTACATTAAATGGAATTATTGTGATAATATCAGGTAACAAGTCTTCATAGCTATTGCATTCTAAATATGTTTAATGAAACAAACAGTACACTAGTCAAGTCACTGCTGCTCTGATGGAAAGTTTGCCATCACAAAGGAAAAGTAAATCGCATGTTGACATTGAGTCGTATTGCTAGTGCATGTAATGTGGACCTATTCTCCGCAGTTAGCCTCTCATTTGAGCCGTTGTGCGTGTAATTACTTGTGTTATCAAGAGGTACAATATGTAACGAGTGACCAAGGCGACTCTAAAAAATATTTTAGCTGGGAGAATATTGCTGGTGAAGCCCACTGAAGGGTTTTCATCTCAATGATGAACACTTCAGTTCATTTGCGTGTATTTTTTACCAATAATATGTAGTACATACATAGTACTTAAATATGAATTATGGATGCAAAGTAGGTCAACGTATGAAATATCTAATAATAGGTGATACAGGTGAATTTGGTAAACCTATTTCTTGTCTACAACTAGATTTACATTTAATTATAATGAGATTACATAAAAAAATGCTTTTAAACAAGCAATATTGGCATGTCTGAAAGTTCCTTAAAAGCTAAATAACATTTGCTAAAGCGCCATTTATAACGAATATGGTCTACATATATATGAATATTTCTTTGTGAGTAGCGTATTATGAGTCGTGCAATGCACGACTCATAATACGATTTGCTCTGTAATGTTGTCGATAAAATGTACTATTCCGTAAATATTAAGATCTCACCTCAACATGAAACTTGTAAGTTTATACAAAATAATTAATATTTCTTACTAGAAAAGCAATGCAACTTGTAATATTTATAATCTTATCTATTTAAAACGACCTCATATAGAACAACTCAGTGCCACATTTAGAAAATCTTCAAATCCAATAGTTACAGTGCCGTTCTGTTGAGTGTCACGGACTCGGAATGCTTCAGTAAAGCGTTGTATTTGAACACAGAGCACGATGAATTGGTCAACAGACACCCTGCCGTCTTTTGGATCGCTTCTTTTTGTTAAGAACGATATGAATTCTGGTGTGAACCGGAAACCCATTTGTGACAACGCTGAAATAAATATAATAATATGTAGAACAACAAAGGTCAACGAGAATGAGAGATATACCATATTTTAGTGCATCATATTTCATACTATTATTATAAATGCGAAAGTATTTCGGGATGTTTATTTGTTTGATATCTTTTCGGCTGAACGAATTTTGATGAAATTTGCCCTAAAGATAAATTATATTCCATACATAGGTTTATTTTATCCCAAAAATAGCAGATGTTACATAACGAACTGGAAAGAGTTTGAAAGTAGCGTTACGTTTTAAAAACATAAACTTCGCTAACTCCATGTAGTGATTTGTTTTGCGGATTAATTCAATGCAAATATCAATTTAAACAAAATGCACCTTAAATGTAAAAAAAATATAATATCAATAAGAGTTTCGCAGGTAAAAATTATTACAATCTCCATTTTTTCCTAGACCTAGAAGAAATTTTCGAAATGTACTCATCTTCAAAGACAATGATCTACCAGAATTAATACATTGCGTACTAATTATATTAAAAATATCTTATATATAAAATTCTCGTGTCACAATTTTCGTTCCCATACTCCTCTGAAACGGCTTGACCGATTCTCATGAAATTTTGTGAGCGTATTGAGTAGGTCTGAGAATCGGCCAACATCTATTTTTCATCCCCCTAAATGCCCTAACATTTAGAGGGATGTAATGTAGTCTACCCCAATTTTTTTTTTATTTAAGGCAAAAACGTTTGCCGGGACAGCTAGTATATATATATATATATATACCTTTGGTAAGTTCATGTTCTTCAATATGACCAGACTGATCGAGGTCATATGTTTTAAATACTGTAAGCCACTGATTTACATATGTATACAGTTTGTCAAATTCTTCCACGTTTATGGTACCCGTACGATCTTTATCAAACATACCTGAAATTTTACCAAATAGTCAAAGTAAATACGTAGCAAGGTTATCCCTAACATCACAGTCCAGCTTAGTCTAGACTTCTAACCCATTTCTTAAGTAATAACATTTAAGATTTCAATAAAAGAAAGATAAATCACAATTTATTATAATATTTACAGCTATAAGGATATATTGTTTGTCGACCACGGTGGTCTAGTGGTTTAGCATGCCGCCTTACTTCCGAATGTCGGGGGTTCGATTCCCACCCACTTGTTTAAAAGAACAGCAGGCTGTTGCTCGTATTTTAAACTCCTTAGCAAAATGAAATGATATAAATTTGACTTGCCTGCCTGTGGCATCGTAGCTCCTAAATCAATGGACCATATATTAAGAGTTGTTTTCTGTTTGAAAGCTAACTTGATCTAGTTCCTAGCTATGAATTTTCATAAAATGTGTAAAATTAAATATTGTTAAACTTTAGTACGAAAACAGGACACAGGTACCTACTATTACCGGACATATAATCATAAAAATTAATACGAAGTTAGACTTTAACACCTCAATTTCTTAGCGTTTTGATAACACCATGTTTTGGTTCTTTTATAATATTGCTATTCTCATAGATCAGAATTCTACTCACCAATCATCAAGTTACAAGCAGTATCTGAAAAAGATTGCCCTTGTGCATTCACTAAAGCGCCTTTTAGTTCAGGAGCAGTAATAAACCCAGATTGATCTTTGTCAACAGCTCGAAACCACTGCTGCACTTGGGGAGATACTCCTCCTCCCACTGGCACGTTGGGATATGGCCCATGACCCATTTCCAATTGGCCAGTTGGTGGTTGCCCGCCGTACTGTGGTTGGCCATAACCAGGCTGGAAGAACATACATTTAAATTATGATACAGTTACTGGTTAAGACTTAGGCTAGCTATATGCTTCACCCGTTGTAGATTTCTTTTATAAGTTGCGTTTCATTTGAGATGAGCATGGCATATTGAGATGTGATATAGCAGTAAACAAACTGTATCCTCTAATATGTCCGTGATTAAAGGAATTTAATCAGAGGCAATAATTCATTGTAACAGCGATGGTATAAGTAATTATTATTATTTAGTCAATACTTTTGTTATTGAATCAAAGATGATTGATTTTTTTTCAATGTGAATAATAGCTATTTGCAACTTACAGTTTTGTGATAATATTTAAATTATACATGGGAATAAAATTGCAGATACAGCTAGTTAAACATAAGGAACAAGGTGCAGTAACGGTAAAGGTAGTGTACAGTATGCCGTTAATTAAAAAATAATATTACCGTTATATTCTTAATGATAACTTTATTCAATAAAGTTTAAATAGTTACGTATATATACATTGTATAAACATTATAAAACCGTATTTTTAGTACCTTCACATCATGCAAAATATGCTTAAATTATGTAATACAAGACAAGACACATTGGATTACACGTACCTACATATCTATTTAGAGATCTGACGACTGTAACCGTGTTACATACATCAAATTAATCTACCCATGAAATTGAATGATATATTCTAAATAGCTGCCATGTTAAAGAAAGGTAAGTATCTAAATTTATAAATTAAATAGGGCAATAGTTCTTTGGATGGTACTGTTAACACACTATGGACTTGTAGCATATCAATGGGTTAAAATAGTGGCTTTATTTAAATGACATTGTAGAAATAGTGTCAATATATGATATCAAACTTTTCTGTTTAGTTACTGAAACTTTTGTATCGATAATTTGTTTACATAGATTTTTTCTTTACATAGAACGTCTAATATTATTTTATTAATATAGGTATACAATATAATATCATGAACTGGAGATATTAACACATTTATACCCAGAGACTATACTAGGTTAGAAGCTACTATGTTTAACAGTAATTTTTTCGAATTACAAATTTTATTGTATTTTAGAGCTGGTGATGCTACGTCTCGATAGATACAACATTCGCCTCATACAATAGGTAAATAAACATCGAATTCATATTTTAAATAATGAATACAGAGATTTTTTTAAATAAATTGTAAACATAAAATGTTGTTGCTGATGATATGACGTAACAAATGAAATATAAAGAGAAGATAATTTTAAATGTCAAATTAGGTATCTGAGTTTTTTATTTGTGCCCACCATTCTCTAATCTCACTCCATATATGTACTCACAGAAATATACTACTTATATTATTATTGTTCACAATAACAGTTAGTTCACATAATTAGTGTCTAGAAAATATTTTATAACTATAGGTGTATAGGTGTTCAGAGTAAAAATCATCACTACACCAGCTAATAAATTAATTAGATACATCCCGAGTAAGATAAATTGTGCACAAAAAATATAAATTATTGTAACATGAACAATATTATCATATGCAATAAATAGTTTACGGTAGGTCCAAGTATAAGATTGATAGATAACTAAGGTTGATTTATTAATTACGAAGCTCACAGAAAACAATGTCATCTAGATTACAATTATAGGATACTGCCATCAACACCATTACATTTATAGACATTAAAATGTAAACTAACTTGTTCTCATTCTATCATTGTGTACATGTTTAAGTAGCTAACACTTATTCTAGACAGTAATATTAAGCACTACATTAGTACAAATACATTTTAATATTGAGTCTATAAATTATTGTTCAGTTTTACATTTCGTTCCTTAAGAATTATTTATTTATTTAAATTACAATCCTGTTTAATTTTTCATTTATAATTTTCTAAGGAAAATAAAGTGAAAATATTTAGTGGATAATACTAATTACATACAAAACAGTTTTATAAACATCAAAATCTCAAAGTACCAGACACTACATTTTTATACTCATATAGATCAAATTGAATAAAGATGAAAGAAATGCTTGCATACAAATCATCCCTTATAAATAGTGTTTTTTACATATATGAAAATTACAGTATACATACACTTAAATGACATTCAGTCTTTTGCATCAAACCAATACTGGCAAGTTTGTTCTATTTTGTACTAAGCAAACAAGTAGGTCTACAGATGCCTAATGACAATGCTTTTTCACTAAATACACACCTAAATAAAATCACTTATCCTGGTAATTTATGTCTAAATAAATATAAATACAATAATGTACAATACATATTAGTATCTTTTAAATAATCTATTCATAGAATCTCCATTATACAGTTTTTAGAAGAAAAAATTGTAACTTAGTGAAAATGCATAGTAAAAATCTTTATATCACTATCAGAAATATTTTTTTAAATTAACCCTACATTTTACCACTGTGACTAGAAAAATAAGTAGCTGGTGTTACAGATGTATTTACACATATTTGAGTAGACGGTTTAAATGAGGAAGGAAGAAGTTTATGTCCTTCTGGCACTGGAGAATAACTTCGGCAAACAGGGTCAAAATGCATTTGATCACTCTTATCTGTAGGCACACCATCAAAGCTTGTTTGTTGAGCTGAATCCCCTGTTCCACTATCTTTGCATGATGAATGCTCAGATAAATTGTCTGAGAACATTTGGGGCGATTCACTATCACTATGCACAACTTGAGTCATTTTTATATTTTCGGTGGGAAATGATCGCACAGCACTAGCCGTGCGTCTTCTTGTGTGGTATATTATAACCACCCAAATTATAGAAGTTCCAACTGCACAACAAACCACTGTTATAATAATAATTCCAGTCATATCTTCCTCATTCACCATAATAGCAACTGGGGGTAACACTCTCAACTCTGTCATATCTTTTTTTGTTCCCAACTCATTAGTAATTTCACATTCGTATCGGCCAGCATCACTTGATTCTGCCCCTATAATAATCAAGAGCTGATCATCTGCTGTCAGATAATGTCGATCTTTTGGAGTTATTGGAGAACCATCTTTTAACCATTTCAATACTGGTTTTGGTGAACCAGATATCATGCATTGTAATACTACAGAATCTCCACTTGTCACTTCTTTGTTCTCCATAACTCTCACAAAAGATGGTTCTTGCAATACTGACAATGTGGCATTAGCTATTATGGTACCAGCAGGATTCTTAGCCGCACAACTGTAAACACCCATATCTGAAGTTTTTGCATTTACTATAAAAAATAGATGGTCAGTTGGCATAACATTCATACGCCTCTCTCTTGCTGCAGGGAAATCATTACCACCATCTTTTTTCCAAGATATTTCAGGAGTTGGATCACCTGTAGCAGCACAGTTTAATGTCACAGTCTCGCCAGTTTTCACAGTAATGTTAGTAGGTGTTTTTAAGAATCGAGGAAAAGTAACTATGTTCAATTTTGCTTTCGAAGAATATGTAGTACCAAAATTATTGCTAACAATGCATTGGTATTTACCAGAATCTGAATGTGTTACATTTGGTATCACAAGCACTGATGTAGCACGCGGCTGACCATTCACAGACATTGTAATATTTTCAAAAACTGTAGGATTACTAATATTACCATTATTCTTTTTCCATAAAAATGTTAAGGTATTAAAAGGATTTGATGTTGCAGAACATACTAAATTGGTGGAATGGCCTCTTATGGCAAGATGTGTTTTGGGATGTTCAACTACTCTTGGTTTTGGAGAATCACCACAACTGTCCTCTTTAAGTTTGGATATTGACACCCCTCTCTCTTCAGTAGGGTAGGCACAAGTTGCGGTAATGTATTTCTGTTCAACCTTCTCCCTTATCCATTTCACTAACCACAGTATGTTACAATCACATAATAACAATGAGCTATTTAAATGGAACTTCTTGAGTTTTGGCATAGAATCAAATGCATGTTGTTGAATTGATGTAATATTGTTCCATCTTAAATCCAATTCCACCAAATTACCTAGTCCTTCAAATGCCCTTGAATTTATAGATTTTATGTGATTAGCAGCCAAACTGAAAGTGATTAAATTATGTAATTTAGAAAATGGTCCTGCCATATCTTCAACTGTCCAGGAAATTTTATTGTTATTTAAATGTAATCGTTGTAAGAGAACCATGTGACTGAAAGCTTCTTGAAGAATTGAAGAGATATTATTGTTACTTAAATTTAGAATTTGTAGATTATTCAGATGTTGAAAAGTACGGCCTTCTATTTCAAGCAAGTAGTTGTGTGACAAATCCAATTCTTTTAAATTCAAACACAGCTCCCAACTGCCAATATCAATAACAGATATTATATTATTTGATAAAGATAATGTCACTAAAGATTCTAGTCCATACATCCACCCTTTAGAAATGCTTTTTATTCTGTTGTGATCCAACTGCAGTTGATTGACAGACTTAAATCCAAAAAAAGCTCCATCCATTATGTTGTCAATATTATTAAACTTCAGCTTAAGAGTGGTTAGATTTGATAATCCTTGGAAAAGCAACCCAGTAATAACATGAAGTCTATTGTGATTGAGTTCCAATATCTTTAGATTTGACTGGTACTTAAAGAGGTGATTAGGAAGGGATTTTATTTCATTTCTGTTCAGTTTCAAACTAACAAGATTTGTCAAATTGTCCAAAGCTCCATCTTCTATTACATTAATATGATTACTGTTTAAATTTAATATTCTCAGAGAACAATTAGCTGGAAAGTGACCTCTGTCTATAGATGTAATATTATTTCTATTGAAACTTATTTCTTGTATTTGATCATGCTGAAGAAAGTTAGGTACGTGTTGTAGTGAGTTTTTATCAAGTTTCAATACTTTCATATCTAACAATTTGTCGAATCCTCTAGTTACATTTTCACTCAATCTATTGTAGCTGAGATCCAATTGTTCCACCCACTTAGGAATTTTTGGCACAGAAGCGAAATTCTTTTTAGAACAATCCACATATTGCTCCAGGCAATCACATTTTTGTGGGCACCCATAACTTTCAGCATTTAGAGTATATCGAAACAATGAGATAATAGTTATAAACAATAACAAATGCGAGTCTCCCATTATCATACTCATTAGCTGCCAGATTCATTGAAGAAAACATAGGATTTGTGTCTTTGTCCTTACATAATTCCAAATAATAACGAAATACATAGAGAGTTCATGTAAATTTTCACTTCACTTAACTTTACTTCATATATATTGAGCATTTTAATAACAAAAACGGTGCTTTTAACAAGAAACAACCGAATTTACAGTAGGTCGCCATTTTATTTTGTAATTTTAGT
The DNA here is from genome assembly GCF_030625045.1 of Achroia grisella. Classification (NCBI taxonomy): domain Eukaryota; kingdom Metazoa; phylum Arthropoda; class Insecta; order Lepidoptera; family Pyralidae; genus Achroia; species Achroia grisella. The sequence goes on from NW_026712938.1 coordinate 2,172,414, forward strand.
TTCGGTCAAATAATCAAGTTCCACTCGTTCCGTTCGTATCATTCATTCAATCGTTCACATGCAAAGCGTAACAAAGTTAATTTTTTTTTATTAATCTTTTACGGCTCTGGATAAAAGTCCTTTTTAGCCTAACATAAAGTACAAAAACTTAAAAACAATCACAATTTCTTCACAGTGGTGGAAGTAAATTTATATAGTCTTGAATAGAACAGTTTAGGCAGAGTTGCCATCACAATTATCAAGTAGCTTTTTTTTTTATGTAACTGGATGGTAAAGTGGTAAACAAATTGACATGAGAATTCAAACAGCGCCGAGCCGTCCAATTCCAATCTAAGAGAAATACTAAATATGTAGATATATTTTTTTGTACACACATAGCAGATGTAAAAAGATTGTAAAAAATCGTCTGCATGGGTAGATTCATCTATTTCACTTATTTCAACCAGCAAGCACCCTGCTTGCATAAGCTGTTTCAGTAGTAGGAAGCGAATAGGTAGTGAAATTGCAGGATAAGTAGCATCATGCCCTTATAATGTAATTTCTTAGTACTTTTGACTGGCAAAATATAAGTTGTATCATGTGTCAGACACATAAGGTGATGTCTATAGTGCTGTTTGTGTGTTAATTTAATTTCATTACCGCTTAGTATTAGAGTGGCTGTCAGATTATTTGCCATTCAAATTACATTAAAAGATTATATATATAAAATACCCGGACCAATACAGACACTCATGCTCTTATACACACATGTTTGTATCATGTGAGGAACTGAATCCATGGTCATGGGAAAGGTGGTGTCTTAAACCGCTAGACCACTGAAAATATATGAAGAAAACAAGTTGGATAGAGATTCAATTTTTGAAAATATATTAACAAATATTATCAAGCAATCCTGTTTTTTTTTAAAAATTCTTCCCCACAATAAGCAAGGAGCTAATATTTACCCCATAATGAATACTATGAGGTATACTTCAAATGTATAACCACCAAGAATGTATAACCATCAAGAAAAATAATAAAATTATAAGGATTTTTATTATTGGGTCGTCCGCTGGTCCTAACTGGACCGCTGGGTACGGGCCCCGAGCTTGCGCTCCTTGCCCGGGCATTCTGCTGGGGTGAACCACCCCAGCGTCGTTCTTTTACCGGCCGACCTGCCGGCCGGCCGGAGGGCGGCTGCTTCCCAGCAGCCGCCTGTGGGCGTTGTGTGGCAGGAATCATTATGTCGCTCGCCGAGCCGGCTTAACGCCGCCACGTCACGTGAATGACGTGATCACTCGGTGGAGAGTAGGTCGCGCGGGAGCGCGCGAGTGGCGTCCGGTGGGCGCGCGTGGAGAGGGGCGAGGTCGCGCAGGTGCGCTTCGCGCCCGCTGTCCGCGCGCGAGAACATCGCGCGCGTCAACCGGACGACGAACTGCTCCACCGATGGGACCTTGAGGTCGCGGGCGATCACGTCATTACGGACGTACCGTCCGGCATTTGTGCACAGACGGAGGGCGGCGTTCTGTTGGACCTGCAGTCTCCGCCGCTGTGAGGCCGAGCACAGTGCGTACCATGCGGGGGCGGCATATGTGAGCCGCGAACGAATGTAGGTCTTATAAATGCCTACTTTCGTCCGCAGCTGCAGCCTGGATTGCAAGACCGGTCGCAGCATAGCGCGCGCAGCCTTGGCTTGGGTAACAGCCCGGTCCACCTGCGGCGTCATACGCAGCGACCGGTCGATTTCCACCCCTAGGTAACGCACTGTGCGCTCCCACTGGATGGGCTGGCCTCTCAGTAAGAGGGGCGGCGGGCGTTTGCACCCGGGGCGGGTAAGCAGCGCCACCGTTTTACCCACGTTAACGGTGGTACGCCACTTATCCAGCCACTCGGGGAGCAGGTCCAACAGCCGCTGCATTTTGCGAGCGGCTGCGTAGGCTCGGCGAGACGACGAAAGAAAGGCACTGTCGTCGGCGAAAAGAGCGAGGACGACATCCCTCTCTCCCTCTCGGAGCTCATCCCTCAAGGTGGGGATGTCGTCTGTGTACGTCGCGTAGAGCGCTGGCGAAATGCAGCTGCCCTGCGGGACTCCGGCGGCAATTGGGCGTGTGGTAGAGTCACAGTTCTCGACCGAAACATAGAAGCTCCGGCCCGAGAGGAACGAGTCCACTACTCGCACGTATGCTGACGGCGTGTTGGTGTCGAGCAACTTCGACACCAAACCGTCGTGCCACACACGGTCGAACGCCTTCTCTATATCGAGAAATACGCCGACCGTGTAGTGGCCGCGGTTGTGCTCGACAGCCATATGGTGGAGCACGCGCGTCAGCTGCAAAGTCGTCGAGTGTCCGCCTCTGAAACCGAACTGCTCGTCGCGAGGCGACAGAGTCGGTCTCAGGCGGCGGAGCAGGAGGCGCTCGAACGACTTTGCTACGTGCGAGAGCAGAGTGATGGGCCGGTAGCTTGCCGGCAGGCGCTTGTCCTTGCCGGGTTTCGGGAGGACTATGACTCTACCCAACTTCCAGTTGGTAGGGAAGTGGCCGGTCCGGAGTATGCCGTTGTAGAGCCTCGCTAGACACGCTAGGGCTCTACGGGGCAGCTGTGCGAGCGCTGCGGTGCTGATTCCGTCCGCTCCGGGCGCTTTGCGCTTCGGTAGGCGGGTGACGAGCCGCCTTACCTCGCCGGGCGAGACGAAGTTCACCTCGGTAACGTCCGGCGACGGAGCGGTACGGAATTCACCTACGCGACGTACGACTCGCTCGTGGTGCTCGACGACAGTGCTGGGTGCGTCGGCGGCGATTGGATTGGCCGTGAATTGCCCCTCCAAGTGCTGTGCCAGGATTTCTGCCCGGTCTTGGGCTGCGTAACGACGTCTGCCCGTCTCGTCAAGCAACGGGCAGACGGGGGGTCGTGCATTGGTGAGCTGTCGATTGAGTTTGTGCAGGTCGGTATCGTGTTCGCCGGCCCGGGATATGACACCCTCCCAGGCGGCTCCACGCCAATCCCGCACTCCCTCCGACAGCTCTGCAGCCAGGCAGTTGAGCTCACGCTTGACCCGCGGGCAGCGGGTTCGGGCCCATAGGCGACGGAGGTTCTTTTTCCGGGCGAGTTTTTCGCGCAGATGGTGTGGCAATTCCTCTCGACGGCGAGAAGCCACGTTTATTGTGGTAGTTGCCGCCTCCACTGCGGTGCGAATTCGCTCCGTTATGAGTGTGGAGGCGGCTTCGACACCCGCTGGCGATGATGGTTCGCCGTCGAGGTGTAGATGCTCCAATTCTGCGCGAAAAACACGCCAATCCATCCGCCGCCTCGACGGTCTCGTCGGTGTGGTGGTGATGGAGAGGTCAAGCGTGGCTAGAACTGGGAGGTGCTGTGTGTCTAGATCATACAGCACCTCCAGTAAGACCGGGCAAGGCACAGCCTGCACTAGGGCAATGTCCAGAACGTCTGGGCTATGTGTGGGATTTGAGGGTACGTGTGTTGGGTGCGCTGGGCCCAACACCTCGTACCCGTGGATCTGCGAATCCTGGAGGAGTCTTCGACCTATCGGCGAGCACAGACGGGAACCCCAAGCCGTGTGCTTCGCGTTTAGGTCGCCCATAAGCAGGGTGGGACTCCTCCCATCCAGAACGTTCCGGACATCGGAGGGGCTGAATTCCAGTCCCGGGGGACGGTAAGCTGCCAGGACCTTCAGTTCCGCGCCGTCGACGTTGATGCTGACTCCTATGGAGCGCATGACGCGGAACTCGGGGCGCTCTAACTCCACGTGGACCACGTCCCGACGGACTAGTACCGCCGTACCGCGGTACGCAATGCCCGCCGGTGACGTTTCGTCGCGTCTATACACGTGGTAGTTAGGCACCCTCAACGTCTCCTTTTCTGTGAGCTTCGTTTCACCCAGGAGTATGATGTGCACATCCTGGGTGCGAGCTAGGAGACGGAGGTCCTGGACTTTATCCTTTATTCCCCCGGGGTTCCAGTACACAATGCGCAGGCTAGTACCCGCCATTTGTGTACTGTTGGATTTTGGCCAATCCATTTAATGCCGCCGACTTTGTGTCCGCGCCGGCCGCGAGCGTAGTTAGCAGCTCCGTCAACAGGCTAATAAGCATGTTCAGTGCTCTGTCGACGGGCGCTTGTGTGAAGGGCGCGGGCGCGGCGTGTGCCGAACGCGGCGCGGGGTATGCGGTGTATGTGGGAGGCGCGGGAGGTGCGCGTCTTACGTCCGCCAAAAGCGGCTTGAATGCCACTCTCGGCACATTGTGTGCCGGTGGTGCCGCCTGGCGGCGACGTGGCGCTGCACGCGGGCCCCGATTTGGGACGGCATGCATGGGAAGGGAGGGGGGTGCGTTGTACGCAAATATTGGGGTGGGATCAGGTAGGAAGGGGATTGGGGTTGATGCCGTCACGGGCTCATCTCCGCGCCTCTTCTTGCCGCGTCTTCGGCGGCGGCGCTTTTTAGTTACACCGTCGTCGGCGCCTCGTTGCGTCGGTTCGTTAGCCGGCGCCATTAGGTTGGCGCCAGCGGTTTCCTCGACCGTTATTACGGGAGGGGGAGCCTGGGCGACGTATGTACGAGGCGCCGCGGTGGGATTGTTGCGCCGCCGTTGCTGCGCCGTGGGCGCCGTCGACGTCGCAGTGGGGACGGGGGGACGGGGTTTGATTCCCCTCTGCCGGGCCTCTCTTTTATAAACCGGGCACTTCCGGTCGTTGGCGGTGTGTGACTTTGCGCAGTTGGCACAGGTCGGCTTTTGGTCACGCGGCCTGTCGCAGTTCGCCGCCGGGTGCTCCCCACCACAGCGAACGCATTTTACAGGCCGGTGACAATTGGCCGATGCATGGCCGAATGCCTGGCATCTGTGGCATTGTGGCAGCACCGATGCCGGCTTCCACGCCTCAACCACGACGCCCCGCATGTACAGGAGCTCATCCGTCGCGTACAAGCGTGTGAGCTCGTCCCTGTCCATGGGGTCGAGTTGGGCGTGGAAAATGCAGCCGGGGCGGCCGCGACGCGCGGGTATGCCCCGCACTAGCCGCACTCCGAACCCCTTCTCTTGCAGTGCCTCCACAATCTTTTCGTTGGGCGTGTCGGCTGGGAGTCCCCTTATCGCCACCTTGGTGGGCAGTTCGGAGGCCAGACTATAAAAGTACCAACTTATTGTTGGGTCCTTTTCGCTGGCCTCTATTAAATACCTTTGGACGGCACGGAATTCTTCGTCCGTCCTAGGCAGGAATCTGACCCCCGTGCCATAGGGTCTTGCGTTGGGTGCCTCCCCCAGTACGCGCCTGAGCTGGTCGAAGTGGCGCGTCCAGTTAGGGAGGCGTTCTGCCACTATGGGGGGGTATTTGCCTCGCCCTGTGGCGGGTTCTATGCCTGTATCGGCGACCTTGCTCTGTGAGGGCATTTGCGGGGCTGGAGCCGTGGTGGCGGGGGTCGGGGTGGCGGGGCCTGCCACTACTGCCGCAAAGGACGGCGGGGTTCGTCGTCGCGGCGAGGGGACGGGGGGGAGCATCGGCTCGGGCGATTGTGGCACCGGTTCGAGTGCCGCATATGACGTGGCGTCATACTCGCCCCTATCTAGCGTATAGGAGCGAGGTAGCGGCGAGGGCACACGCGAGGGTGCTGGCGAAGGCTCAGGCGAGGTCGCAGGCGACGCATGTACGTCGCCGTAAAAACGCCTGTCTTCCCCTTCCTCCTCGCTCCCGCTATCCGGCGGGGGGGAGGGTGAGCGCGGAGGGGGTGAGGGCTTTCGCCGCACGGTACCCGACTGGGACGGTAGGGGTTGGTAGCCCTTGTCCACGAGCCGGATTCTCGGCGTCGGCGGCGCCTTCACTAGGTCGAGGTCGCGGGGGGGGGACTCCTCTACGTCCCTCCGTTTGTCGCCTCTAGCGGGCGAGGTCGGCGACGGCGGTGCGCGTCTTTTAGACGGGCCGGGTTGTGCGCATCTTTCCCCTCTGCCTGGTTCCCGGTCGGCGGCATCATTGCCGCTTCCCGCGAGGGCAGAGGGGGTGCCCTTGGATGCCGGGCGAGCGTGGAAGGTCCCCAGCTCAGTGGCGGGGACCAGCTTGGTCGGGTTCCTTAAATCCCGACGCACAACAGTTCGGGGAGCTCCCCTGTCAGGAGGTTTCCTGGGGGCTTTGCCCCTTTGCGACATCACGACACGAAAGGGTGATGTACTAGGAAAGGGGACTGGAGGGGTGGAAGAGGGTGGTGTGGGGGCTGGAACCCCACGACGAACCTACCGAAAAGTAGGGAATTCCGCCCTGAAAGGGCAGGAGATCGCACTGTAAGACAGTCGCAAGTGGATTGCAGCAACGAATTTGCGTCAACAAATTCGGTCTACAATCCTAGCGCGTTCTCTCGCTAGACAAAGTACACTTTGTGTAGCTGGATTACGCACTGTATCGCTCTCAACAATTTGCGCAAGTGGGCACCAGTTGCGGGGCTCACTCTGGAGACTCGACGGCGGACCGGAATCTCACAGAGGATCACACGACCAACGGTAAACTCAACAAGCAACAAATTGGAAAGCGACTTAATTATAAGGAGACTAAATGAATATAAAACACAAAAGATACAATACTTTATTGAAATCATGTAGATTGGACCTATGCAATCCAATTATAGAAAACAGCCTCAAATTCAGCACAACTATTATACAAAGGGTATAAAACAATATCCATGATTTGCAAAAACATGAATCACTTAATATTTTGAAGAACATATATACATAACTAATTATTCTGATTTAACACCAATATTGTCCTATTTATTTATAAACTCTTTATTGCACCAATCGAATTAATACATAAGAGAATTAGACAGAAAAGAGATATAGAAGTACAAAAGGCGGTCTTATCGCTAGAAGCAATCTCTTCCAGACAACCTTTAGGTAGAGAAAATATAACAAAAGTGGTAGGTGGCGCATGAATAGAATGGAAGAATATATATATAAAGGTAATAATAGGGATAGGATAATAATACCAATAAATATTAGAAAATAACACACATATATACTATATATAAAATATATACATACATAGATATAAAAATATAAATTTACAATAATTACAAGCAATATATACATACATATATAAATATATAAATACAAGTACAAAACAACAATGTCATATGCAAAGAAACAAGACACATAGCAAGAAGGAATACAGGGATACTATTTATGTTTCTTCTATAATATTCCATGGACATGAGATATGAAGATGGTTGCCGAAATACTGTGATCTATTATTAAATTGTAACAAATTTATATTAGGATAAATATAGAACTAACCCCTGGATATGGATCATGAAATAAACAAATCAAACAAAGATGAGAAAATGGTCTATTTAAAAGTTCATTATTTAAATTATCTATAATACTAATAATTAAAATTAATAAAAAATTAATTTTAATTAAGTTTGACATGAATATAGATGGTGTCATAACACAAACATAGGTTTACTTTCATGTAAAAAATAAATAAAGTTGTAGGTAGGTACGTAGTTGTAGGTAATAAATAGCTAGTTGTCTAGTTGCATAAACAATATCAATAGGATTTGCAAAGTTTGTAAATATCAGTGGACCATTCAGCTAGCACTTTACAATATTGAAGTATTTGTTTGTCACATTTTAAATATTTTATACAAAAACTACTTACATTGTATGCCATTGTTTGGAGTATAAATAGTCCTGCCTGTAAAATAGTAATATAATTGGATAATAAAATATTATAGTGATGTAATTAAATTACTTATACTAGTTATTTTTAACAAAACTAAAATAAATATTTGGTAAGTAAGAACCGGGATATGTGTACCACTTATCTTTTCATTATTTTTATTTAAAAACTAACTTCTCTAACAACAAAATTAATATATAATCTATCATATTTAAAGAAAAACTAGAAACAATGAAATTACTCACAAGCCACGAGAAACTATTGGATATTCTGTCGCTTCCAATGATATAGAATAATGAATTTATAATAAGAACAGTAATTGATAGACAAATATACTTTTTGAAATATACTAATTGGAAATAAAACAAAATTAAAAATGTACATGTACACACAACAAAAGTCAAAAATTTGACATACACTTGGTCATAGAAATGTGTTCTGTGTACTAGATAGAGAAATTGACACTTAATCGAGTATTTATTTTTACGTAATTGGAAGTATACTTGGCATACTTACTATTTATTAATGAATTATAATAACTGAATTTATTAGTAATAATTTACAACGAAGATTCTTATAGTGAATGATAAATTTTGGTAAAACAAATTGCACTGTATAGGTCGAAGAAGTAAGAGTAGTACCTGCCATAAAGTAAAATAAAAAATCAAGGAGTAGAAAAAGACACTCTTATTTTTATTCTTTCTACGGATTATAAAGATTTGGACACATTTCATTTTTTAATCTATTATCACTGAAAGATTCGTTGGCTAGAATGTTGTAGTGACTATTTGCTTATTATATTGTATATATTGTGTTGTTGGATGTGAAGCTGCAAGCCAACATTTGTCAAATATTTTTTTGTTACGTTAAATCCATTATGAAATCCTTGTCAAGTCAGTCAAATGGATTTGTCACGTCATAATAACTAATTAATCACATTTTCGTTTCGAAAGAGCGATAATTCAATTCAAGAGTGAAATTGAATATATATATACAAAGCTTACTTTCTAGACGCACGATTACCAGTATTACTCTATAATTAATTTTCAACCCATACCAAGATTTCACTATCATTTATTTAACTTTTTATTTTGTAACATTATAAATTATATGGGAGGTTGATTTTATTTATAGTAATGGAAACATATGAAAGTGTTTTACTTGTGAAAAATGAGGTGTTTGTGTTCAAAATACCACCGAGGACATCTAACAGAGGATATAGGTAAAGTAAACTTTACAATTATAAACAATACTTCGATTTGATACTTAAAATGTGAAAGGTATTAAAAAGTAGGCGTTTTCAGGGCTGCTGATTGGAATCTACAAGAACCTCAATGGACGGGTCGCATGAGGCTCGTGGCGAAGGGGGAGGAATTAATAATGAAGTTGGAAGATAAGACATCTGGCGAGTTGTTTGCTAAATGTCCTATAGACAAGTACCCTGGAGTGGCCCTGGAAGCCGTGACCGATAGCTCACGGTATTTTGTTGTCAGAATTCAAGATGACAATGGTGGGTATATGATGTTCTATTATTTTCCCTTTGGATTACTTATTTAATTGTGCCACATAATATATTTAATTCTGAAAGAGCTTAAATGTAGCATTTCCATTTAGAAATATTTTTTTAAACTTTACATTAATTATAAATAGTAGTAAATTTGTGAAATTATATTGTCTAATCCTGCTTATATCCCTGTATATGCTCTTTTTAAATTGTGAATGCACCTATTTTTGTGTGGTTTTGAAGACCAGGATCCAAAATCCCATTGCAACACCGTTGTACATGTCTCTTAACATTGTAAGGTGTCAATTGGTGGACAAAATGAAATGGATGTGTAGTTGTACATTGTTTCATACAATGTACAACTACAATGCAGGGCATATAATTCTTCTCATTCCTTTATTATAAAAAAAATTTTAATGTGACAAAGAAACAATGTAATGTTAAAGGGGGTAGCCCCTTAGTTAAACAGTACATTGTTTCTTTTTGTCCATTACATTTTGTCCACCAATTGAGACCTTCATTTGCTAAATAATAATATAAATATAAGCCTATATTTAAGTACAGTATGTATCTTTTTTACATTATAAACTACATCATTATGTAGGCTAATTGCGGAGACTGGAGTCCAACATACATTTTACATTTTACATCATTATGTATCTAAAAACTTATGCATTGACAACCTGTCTGTATGCTACTAATTGGCAAAGGTTTCCTTCAATATTTTCCATTATCCTTAGCTACTCTTCTTCATGCATTACACTATAGCTTTTCATCAACCCATCTTAAATAGTCTTCTTCATTTCCTATTGTGACTTGTTCCTTTCTTGTGAGTTTTAAACCAGTTCATGATGAGTTTTGAACATTTTCTTTCCCCTCTGATTGTATGGTGGACAACTTTCATTTTAACTTTATTGTTATTCTTATGACATTTTTTGTTTTTTTGTATGTTTTTAATAGTTTCTATTTATATTCCATCAGATAAATCTTTCTCCTTGTAATACTCATTTTCTTAGGATTGTGACATGTTTAACTTTATTGATGCGTATTGTTGCGAGTGCCCATGTTTGTCATATATGATTATAAATTGTATAAGTATGAGTATGATTACAAAAGTTTATTTTTGATAGATATTCTAATTACACTGTATTTCATAATTTCGTTTAAATCCAATACTTCAGTATTGATTTTAAACTTAATAGCCAGTATTTTAAATTTAATATTATTAAAAAAAAATTTTTTTCAATTACTAACTATTTTTTTATGAAATGATAATATTTTATGTTTTATTTTTATTTTCCAGGAAGAAGTGCTTATATAGGTTTAGGATTTGGGGACAGATCGGATTCATTTGATCTCAATGTTGCTCTACAAGATCATTTTAAATGGTTGCGGAAAGAGCAAGAAGGTGAGCAGACTCCTCAGCAGCAGCTTGATCTGGGTTTCAAAGAAGGAGAAACAATAAAAATAAACATGAAAATAACTGTAAGTCAATTACACTATTTAAAAAATCATAATATAATGTTATTTATAATCACCCAAAGAAAAATAAGTACTTATGTAATGAAAACCTACTTTTATTAACATATTGTGTCTAAGAAATGGATGTGGAACTATATTGCCAACAATGGTTATTTAATCAGACTATTACATAGTCCTAGTTGTGTCTAAAGTGGAAACATTGATTACAAAATGTAATGCCTTTGTTCTTTACTGTATAATTGCTCCCTGCCACATTGCATTCCAATATACCATACAGAGCAAATTATGACCAATTTGCTCACTGATGAAGTCATGTAGTTATTAATTTTAAGGTACAATGGAACTGGAATGTGTTTTTAGTTTGTACAAAAACCCCTAAATATCAAAGAAATAAAAATATATCATCTTATTTTATTATAGAAGAAGGATGGAAGTGAAGGTAACAAGACGCGTCGAGGTGGAGGCATAGGTGGAGGAGGAGGACTGTTGCCGCCACCACCAGGCGGATCCCGCCTTCCTCCGCCACCATCGCCGCAGCATGCACCTTCACCATCTGCTCCCATGGTCCCTGGAACGGCTAATTCGGATTGGGGTGATTTCAATTCCGCAAGGTGAGGAAATAAGTCGATTTAAATGATTTTATTTAGAATTGTAGTGTATAAAACAGTTATTTAAAGTCTAAAGAAAAGAAATAATATTTTAATAGATAATCATGAAATAAATGTATGATAAAGAAGGAAAAAGTTAGATTGCAGTAGAAAATATAAACAGAACGCTAAGATGGAATCAGAGGATAAGAGAACTTTAGGCAATATTTAGAGGAAGTGATTTTTGGAGATGAATACCTGATAATAGAAAGTAGAAGTATTGCATACTGTACTTTAGTCCCGAACGGGCTTATAAGAAGCGTCTATTATGTTTTTTATAGATATTGTCGCTGTGGCGACAAATTGGCTTTATTTTTATATGCTAATGATATAATAGAGACACAATTTAAATTTCATATACCATATGGATTTTATTAACGTTTGAAGAAACTATGGCCCATACTTGTATGTAGAAATATAGAAGCATAATAGCAAATTATGCAATAACAAACAATACCTAAATACAGTAAAATAATAATCATGTAGTGTTCTTATTTTTGCTTATTCATATTTAATTATTGCAATCTTGACTGCCGCTAAACACCCAACAATTATGGTAATGGCTACCTAACGCATTATTTGTTTTTTCTATCATCGATGTATATTTTTCTCATTGTCATAATCAACAATATTGAGGTGAATATTTGTTCTAGGAATAATTTACATACAACTCAAAATTTTCACCCTTCTACCCCTACCCCTATCAACCCCTATCTTTTAATAGCGATTTTAATTTATATGGCAAAAAAAGGTTTCCGGTGTCAGCTAGTGTATATATATATATATATATACATATTGAAAGATTTCACGATTTATACAATGTACCAAGGTTATTTCGTAATAATTATGGTTCTATCATATAATAGTTACATTATTCGCCGTAAGCGCCGCTAATAAGGCACTGTTTATCTACATATTGACACAATAAATTTTGATTTGTTCTCAATAGGGAATAGCAATGCGATATTTGGCAAAGGTATAAATGATTTTTACCGATTTATTAACCACACAACTTTGAAAATTATAAATGTGGTAAGAGTAATTGTAACATGGTATCAATATACAACATACATGTAAATTATTTTAAAAAAATCTAGAATGGTTCTTATGGTGAAGTAACCTGGAACCAACACACAAAAAACCATGAAGTAGTTTGCGTAGTTTGCACGCTATGTTAAAAAAACATAGCTGATGGTAAATCATTACAGGCACCCGAAACGTCTGGGGAAGGCCTGGCGTTTTAATAGGGGGTGGGTAGGTAAAGCATCCGGAATTTGGACCACGATGCGAATGCATGTGTCATCTTCAGAATAACGCACGTATTCTGAAGACGGTCCTTGTTCGAGTAGGCCCATTCGTGCTATATAATAACCAAAAGTGGTCCTACTGCGTGTTCTACCACTTACGGCCACTAGAATAGTTATGAATTATCATTTATATTAACAGTAATTTATTGATTTAATTTCAGCACTCCAAACCAACAACAACAACAACAACAGCCTATCACGCCAGCTAATCAACAGAATTGGGTGCAGTTCTGAAAATTATTCTGAAACTGTGCAATTGTGATTTGGTTTCTAATGTCTGGTGTGTGTCAGTGTGTGCACATTACTTACATAGATATACTTAATGTTATACGAGTAGGAACCAACGGCTTGCAATCAGTATCACTAGATATATGATAGTATGATTCACATTAGTTCATTGTGTGAGGCTAGTTGTGTTAAAGTACAGACACCAGATCACAATCACGTTAATGCAATAATATTTATCATCATTGTAACATTTATTGTCTGTATATGTTGTAATACTTATATGATAATTCTATATTATATTTAGACCATAGTTAAACTAGAATATCTTTGGCTCTACTAATTATATTGTAGTTAGAATTATTAGTATTGTTAAAAGCATGTCATAGTTTCTATGTAAATAGTTACTGATATAAAAATAAATGTTTAATAGTTGAGACGTGTACAAATATCGACTTGTTTTGCTTTTAATTACAGTAGATCTGCTTTTACATTCGTGAGTGATGTACAAATTACTAAACTCTTGTTGTAATAAATTTCAACAGATAGGTTTTATAGTTGATTATTTTAGGTTTTAAAACACTTTTTTTCAACTTTGTTGTATTGTTTTAGTGTCGTTTTCTGTATCATACAAACAGAGGCGATTCGTACTTATTTTTTTTTATTTTATGAATAATAGTATTTTTAGTGTTTTTCAATCGTTTTATTTGTTTACTGTTTATACTTTAATTATAATTTAAGAGACTATCTTCATGAATAACAAATGGTAACAATATTTGCTTTTAATCTACATAAGCAAAGTACTTATAACTAGTAGAAAACATTTAATTTGTATTAAATATATATATTAGAAAAAGGTATTAAAGGAAGATATTAAAATAAAGATTTTCTATCAGTCAACCACAATGGACATACATTGCGTGTGTTAAAAAGTAGTATTCGCACAAAGAGTTTCCGAAATTATAATGTTTTTATTTTCTTTCATAATAATTTATTTATTTACGACGAATAGAACAGGCATACCATTAGAGTTCCACTTTACCTCCTATAAATAATAATACCAAGAATTATACTGTAAAAATCATACATATTGAATTATTTGTGCAAATTTATCAGAATTTAAATTACTACACAGGGCAATGGGCGTGGTTCTTTCCTAAAGACTAGGTATTTGAAGTTTCTCAAGAAGGTTTTTTAATAAGTTTTTTTCAGTCTCAAATAATACGTTTAGTACTTGGTACATGGTGTTGCTCTTAGGAGCAACACCATGTACCAAGTAAAGATGTAAAGATTTGATCCTATGAGCGGACAATATGTTTCATGCCTACCAACATTGTAGTACAAATATGCTTATAATATATTTTCGTATAGGTGTAGAAGAGATGTTCGTGGTTGCTATAACCAAGCAATATGATGTCGCAAGAGTATCCGATGAAATAAAGGCAGTCTAAATATATGTATAACATACTTTTTTTTAACTTGCACAGTATATCAATTATATTAACATTCTTTTATGTATTAATATTATACATAAGTAAGTCTATCTAATAGGATTTAAGAACTTCAAGACCATTCTTAAGATGTCCTGACGCAATAGGTACGTTTTTAATACGCACTCATACTTTACTACGAAATGAGTAAAGGCAATCTTTTAAACTCTTTAAATATTATTAGGAAAGCACTTATCCAAGTCTGACGTGGTTTCTATCTTTTAACATTTTCATTTTAGTGCCTACCGATTGATGTGTTACGTCATGCCATGCTCATGGAAAACAACGTGGTAAGTGAAAAAGTGCGCTAGTTTATCATTACGCAAGCGAATAGATCATTGAGCGAGAATTGGGCGAGAATCTTTGAACAAGAATCTAAAAACCGTTCGTTGGGCAGTAGGTCTTCATGATTGTCAAACTAGCGAATGCTTCTGATCGTAAGTGGTAACCGTCACCATGGTACCTCTAATGCTTTGTTATTCCGAGGGACTAAAATATCATCGCTCTATAATCGCTGTTTTCTCTTTCACTCTTTAACTTAATCATATGTAAGCTTTTTTTCGAACTACTCTAATGCTGTTGTGACCTTCATAAGCTTCGCCGGACGATAGGGGGCGAGTGCAGATGTCACTCCAAACCCGTGGAATGACATATGGAGCGGCTGAAGGGCAATTCCGCCTGACCGGCACTGCTAGGGGTTCGATCCTCGGCTCAGACCGTCGTAATTTCGATCCCCGTTTAAATTGGACGGGGTATCAATAAATCCAGGTGCTTAGCAGTTTATGTCGGTGGAATATGTGAGAGAGCGGTACCCACGCAAACGACTGTACAGCAACCTCAATATACCTGGGTAGTGTCCGTCTCTTCGGTTCTACACGTTACTAAATCGGGCCAAGGTCAATCCATATTATCTATAATGTCACTAGACGTACATAGTAACTATATTAAATGTTAAGTCAATTCTGGCGTTACCCTATCTACTCACTTATACCTATACATAAATGGTTTAGTGAAATGTTCGATATTCTAGGTACAATATTAAATCAGGCTTTGATTCTGGCTGCTGGAAATGATCTAATTTTCCCTACTTTTATTTTATTTTATTCGAACTCATTTAATTCAGGTGCATTAAATGAGTTAGAATAAAATAAACACAAACGTTATGACGTCTCTTTACTGATTTGAAAGTAGGTAATTGAAACGTGCTTTATCAATTTAGAGCTCACTTTTTTCTACGCCGATACCATTTGAGAGGTGGGAAGGCAACGTGCGCTAGTTTTTTTTAATTTAAATCATGAGATTGACCAAAATGTGATGGGCCCATTTTATGAAAGGTAATTTTATTTATTTTTATTGAAACTTGATGCACACATACATAAATAAAGGTGCACATGGCGGACTGAACACTTCAAGGCATTGAACCCAGTCAAATTAAGGAAATATTCATGTGGGCGGTACATTATCAAAACTAAAAATTAAAGTGTATAAGTTAAGATAATTTTGAATGTGATTAAATATACATACCTACATGTGCGAACATACTTAAATACATGAAATACCTACATAATATTAATAGGTAGTGCCGTATAAACATTTATCTAATCAATTATTCGTAGATATATTATAGTAAATTATAGTAGGTATGTCATTCAATACCAAGAGGATAGATAAGTACCTACTACTTATGATATTTCTTAAGGATTGAACTACCTACTGATAGTCTAAATTTTTTCTCGTACGGCGTATTAATTAAGGGATTTGATTTCGACTTTTGAAGTTTTTCTAGTATAGGTACTATTAAGTATTATTACTATATAGTAGTATCCACGATAGGTAACAGCACTAACTGACTCCTTTAAAAGCATTAAAGCTTAGAATAAATCTAGTTGTTTTCGAATAAAAAAGTAAGATATACTTTATAAAGATTTGTTCTAATTAATGAGTATAAACTTAAAAGTCACTCCTGTGAAAAATGTAGGTATTATTGTTGTTACTACATAGGTACCCTAAGAAATATTACTTTCATCCCTAAAGCTATACGTAATACGTATACCTGAATATTTTTAGTTCCGTACACAGGAAAACAAAACATTGTATCAGGATACGCCCTGTAAATAAGGTAACAATTCAAGCTTTGTATGCTTGTAGATACCGTGTCTTTGATTTATTTGCAAGAATTATGCGATAAGTCGGAAAAGTAAACATATAGGTACCTCATGTGAATATTATTGTGTATTTATTTCTCCTTGCTACATCGTTACCTGAACTGAGATAAATATTAAAGTTTTATTATTATTATAATCTCAAAAAATGTTAGATTGCAGTTTGCCGCTTATTAAGTGGCAGGTAGGTTAAGGTACCACAAAGATAAAATAAAAACTTTTTCCGATTACATCAGTGGAAAGCAATAATTTTTCATAAAAAGTAGATCTTTTGTTTAGTTTGAAAATATATTATTTCTGAAGTAATTCTGTAGAATAGGTATTAGTTGTATTTTTAATTAATGATAGGGGAAACTTAGCTTATCCAGACCATGATTCATCATTTAAAAATATAATAGAGTATAACAGTTATAATTACAAAAGTTTTATTTTGTTTCACAACAATGAATAAGTTTTTTATGACTAGACTTACAGAATTGTTTTCTTTTAAAAAAACCTATTAAAAGTGAAACAGACATAGTTCCTTTGTAAATGGAATATGACAAATTAAATGTTTCGTAGACTCGTAGCCGTGTAGCGTAATAGCGTAGCCGCTAGATTCAAGAGAAAATTGCATTTCACGTTTCAGCTGATAGTTTCCAAGACCTGGTTTTCAGTAAATAGGCTGCGAGTATAGTAGACTATTCATTTTTATTTGTCTTAAAGTTAAATATATAAATTTCGAAACCAAGTAGGTACCTACTGTCATTACCAGTGCTACTCGTAACTTGTGTGTGTGTATAAATAGTGGAAACTTCACTATTTACAAATAAATATGTAGGTACAAACAAATTCAATGGAATATTTTTGTATTCAAGATTACTACCTAACATGATTTACTCAAAATTTTGAATTTATTGATAAAGTTTTATTCCACTTAGACATCAAGAACTCAAATATAGAACATTTTTCTGAACTTGTTCCTATGTCATTATTAGTTCATTATCACGTCATTATTATTGCAATGCGATGAATCGTGTCACATAAATGGTAATGGTACAGATTGTCCATTATGTTGATTTTCTATATTTATCTTTAAGACCAGTTGTTTCTATTTGACGACATAGGCAGAGAAAACCAAGTATTAAATGACTTCTAATGACTAATGATGATCTTTATAAGAATCTCTCTTTAATATTATTTCCATAAACATTATTACCTTTAAAAACAAATTGCAAATAAACTGAAATTTTAAAACGTACGATTTCACGGAAAGTCTTACGGCTAGGTAGGTACCTATCCGCTTTGCCGACTAGCGGCAAATTAAAATAGGCAGTGCTCGGCTCGCACGACCTACATTTACGTCTACGTTTCATTACTTACTGTACGTTGTTAAAGCTAAAGATTTACTAAAATAACTTTAGTAAGTGCTTACATAACTATGATTAATTGGATATGTTCAGTGGTGTGCTACTACGTATAATACTAAGAATGTTTATATTAAATTAAAAATACCATTCAAACAGCAATTACAGAGAAGTAGAAAGTTTGTTTATAATGATTAATTTTACAGTAAACGAAAAGATAAAAAACAAAACACTAGGTACCTAGATATCTACATTAGTTATTTCAATAGCGGTATTGCTTTCACATACCTATTTATATAAATATTTGTTTGTTCTAATATAGACAAAAATATTATATTGAACACTTTCATAAAATACAGTAGGCGGCCAGTATCATTATCAAGTAAGTGACTTGTAGTTGTAATCGGTACGAGCCCAGTAAAAAATGTAACAATACCTATACAAATATTTATAAGTCGGTATTCGCCTTACACGAAGTGGTAAATTTTGTATTCTCTACAATTTCTTTTATCAACAACTTCTTCAAGGTATTTTAATATATAAGTTCTATTTCTTTTATATTTTTACTAATGCATTTCGTTTCAACATATACAAGTAGTTCAGAAAAACAAAATTAATTCCAATATTGTACTACTACACATTGTTACTGGCAGCTTGACCATTATTCCGTTTTTAAATATTTGCACATTATTTAGATACACATTTTTCTGTCTTTTCTGTGAGCCCTCTTGAGACCAATGTATACCTAACTATTATTTATTCCTTGTTTTTCAAATTGAAATTTTTCAAATTAATTTTATTCATAAAAATTAGGACTGATTTTCTAAATATAAAATCAACACGTATGAAGAGGAATTAAAACACATCAATCAACATCAATTTGTCTTTATTAATTTTACGGTAACTAATCTTTTGTACTACAAGATAAAGATTTACAATAATATGTACAAAATATTTTTATTACGCATATTTATAATGCGCAATGTAATAAGTAGTTTAGATTTCAATAAAAGTTAAAGATTAAAGTAAATAATACAATGAAATTTTAGGCACTGCACGTGTTTCAACATCTTATCACATTCATGGGCTCTATACAACGTACACCACGATTATTATTCAATTATACTAATAAGCGTTTCCATTCTTATATCAATTATTATCGAAGATAATTTGGATTCCATTACACCATGACATGATTACTTTGCATAATTACCTATCACACCAAATCAAACGTATTTTAACATCGTAGAAGCGTATAGGTAGTAAATAATTAATATTTATATAATTCTAAGATATATCTAAATATATCTATTTTTGATATAATTGAAAAATATACGTAAAACGCAGATTTGAGCTCATTTGGTTATAAATTGCCAGTTCCATTTATTACAACATCAACATTCTATATGAATTGTATAGAGTAGGTAGTGTAGGTACACAGCTAAGTATAATGGTCACTATTATTGATATTGCTTACAAAGTATTTAATTTTAAATGGATTTTTAATCATTAAAGCTATAATTGCACATTATCAACATATTCATCATCCATTCTAGAATAATCTAAACACTCAATCTAAATATAATAATGTATATGTAATACGTTAATGAATCATGGAGGAAGATATCTCACAATCATATCGGGAGGACGTAAATTTTAAAAGGAAAGGGCAGAATGTTTACTTTCATTACGTATTTTTATTAAATTCAACAAATATTATAGTATTTAACAATTGATAGACTGCAATAGTAGTATTAAGGCAAGTAGAAAGTACGACTCAGGTACATGTTTTATAACATACTTAGATACTTTTACGTACTTTTTAAACGAAGTTACTTATATATTTAATAGAAATTATTGATTGGGTACAATAATTTAATAAAAAGAATAAGATATGTCACCATTTCAAAAATTCAAAATCTTGCTCGGTCTTATTTTTTTCACAGATAAAAAAAGTAGCTATCCTTTGCTTTTCAATATTTTTTATACGCTTAGTATTTTGATAGGTTCGCCGATTCATCGTTCGATCGTATCGTATGGTATCGTTAGTAATAATATTATTATTACTATCGAACTCTGTTTTTTCATGGATAGGGTTTACCCACTAGGTATTGATTTTTGTTGAATTCCATTGAGAAATTAAATGTTTAGATAATAATGAAATATATTACTGTATATAAAAGAAAATAGTAAGCAATAAAACTGTTAAATAATCATTGCATAAAATAGTTGTATGGATAAAGTAATTAATATTATATATTGTACCTACTTATAATAGGGATTTACATGAGGCCAGAGTCCGATCTCATATTCGACGATTTTATGACTTAGGTATGTATAGAGAAAGGAAGACATTCAAATTTGACACATTGAAGTATAATGGTTTACATACCATAATGTTATGGCTTAGTTAAAACGACATTTTGAGTTATACATAAATACATGTTAACATATATATACATATATTTAGGCATACCTAAATCGTATATAGTATTGTCCTACTTATAAACCGATAGAAGATACTACCGATGGCTTAATAATATTAATCTATACATTCATCACAAAAAATATTTTGTTATTTATGTTTATATCCTATATTTGCTATTTATATATTTACATAGGTACCTGGTACCCATGTAACATAAAAAACTGATGTGTTTACAGGGTCCCCCTTTGTATTAGACTATATTTCAGCGTGCTGTTTCGGGGATTGTATACTTAATACTAATCACTCTCAACATTAATGTATCTTTAACCAGTGACTAGAATATCTAAATACCACTAAGCTAACAATAAAACCTTTATTAAACTTGATATGTACATCTTGTACTAAATACGAAGATAAAAATTGGTTTCAATATTAGATATATTCGTTGATAGAAAAAAGTAACAAGTATAAAAATTTTAAGTAAGCTAATCAGGCAAACAACAAGCGAATCACAATGAGAAGTAGATAATAATAAATTATACAATTTTTTAAAAGTATATTAAAACTAATAGTTTATTTCATTATTAACAACTAATGAGCAGAATGTTATTACATAGAATAACTATGAAAATGGAATATTCATTTAACTGTTAATATTAAATTTTAGACTCCTTGTGCTAGGATGAGAGATTTTAATCGCCATGAGGCGTTCTGAGGCGTCTTGTAGGTCACTCGTAGAGTGTCTACTTCTCTTTAAATTTGACGACCTCTCTGGTTCTAATAACCTTTTTAACTCTGGTTGCGTATCGAGATCTTTGGCACTCCCACTAAGGCTTCTAGTCGCTTCAAATTTCTCGCTGGCTGAACTGGACGGAGTTTGACTCCCATTTTCTGATTCTGCTATTTGTTCGAGTACGCTTGGCCTACGAGGTCGGGGGTCATAATAATCTAGAGTCTGTGTCATGACAGGCGTAAGGTTGGCCATTGGGTCTAAACCCAGTAATAGCATGACTGTAGCAGGATGTTCTATGATATACTGAGTGACACAGTGAAGAAATGGTTCCGTTTGTGTACTTCTATTTGTTTTCGGTCTCTCAGGCGTAAGCGGTCTCTCTTGCTGTAAAAAGGAGGGTAACTTTATTAAACTGTCTAAGGAAACTATTTTATAGAAGATTACTCACTACTGTGATTTTGACAAAGCAGATACAATGACAGTATGAGAGTATCAATAAAGAATCCTTCTGTTGTAACACATTATACAATACAATACGTAATTCGTATAGTATGTTTACATAATATTAGAGCTAGTAAGCTTGCCTGATCCCAACAGAAGACGTCTGGTGGATGGCTACAGCTGCGCGCGAGTTGGTTGGGTGGCGCGTTCCATTGTAAGTTTGGGTTGGAGTGTGCTGCGTGCCAGCCTGCCGGCCCTGTCATTTCTTGTAGAGCTTGGATCGCATTTCGAACCTAAAAACAACAATAACAGTAATAATCCTAAAATGTTTTATATCTTTAACAAAAATAAATAGATTTTAAAAGTTAGAGCTGACATTATCTCTATCCGTACTCAATTTGACAACCTATACTATAGTAGTAGGATCTGGAATATACCGTTATGGCAGATGAGTGGAAGAACGAACAGAGTACCTATCATCACATGGAGTTCGTTGTACCCAATTATACTATTAGAAACCTAAAAAAATAACAAAGTACATAGATTCTACGTATAAAATAGGCAAGAAGTTAACACCGAGATTTAGACTCAATATAAATATATATTCTACATATAATATTAAATTTATCCAGATCTTTAAATTACATACTAACCTATATAGCCACGATATACAATAACAACAGTATCTAATTATTGCTTTGTAATATGTACCGACAATAAATGCGTATATTTGCTATGTGGCAACGTAATCACATTATAATATTTGCCTTGTATCTAAATGATATCACGGCGATAAGAATTTGTTTAGTAGATACGTGACAAATGGGTCAACAGTATTGAGCGAGTATGATATCACTATTTGGCTTGCCTCCATGCTGAGTGCGGCGACGTCATGGTGTAGACTGGAGACTTGTGTGTCCAATCTTTCCACTGATGACCTCGTGTTGTGCACTTCTAGGTTTAGGCCTTCCAATGAATCAGCCCTCGTTATCTTCGGCGTAGCAACTGAGCGCTGCCTCTCTATTCTTTCCCGTAACTCCCGATGAGAAAGGCGCTGTTGGCCGTCCGATCTGAAAATTAATTGTTCTAAATTATTATAACCGTTGTATTAGTCCGCCCACAACTAGTATTGGAGCTTGAATTTAATTAATTCGAATAAACTCGATTAATGGTGTCTGTTTTCAGAAACCGGAGATTTCAAGATTAGAATTAGTGGTGAATTGCCTATATTATATACGTAGGTAAATTTATAGAGAAAACCATTTCCAATAGATATTTACAATAAGTAGATATTATATATATAATTCTTAAAACCTGAATTTAGGATGGCGAGGGCTGTTTGCAGTTGATGTTGGTTTCTTTGGTGATAGAGCATGATCCTCGGCAGCGTTCTCGTCGTCTTCTGATATTGACGGCAGAGTAAGTGAAGGATGACCGTTACCGTCAGACTCCTGTTCTGCTTCATAACCTTCTCTTAGGTTGTAAGTGAGGTCGTGTTGTATATCGTGAATGAACTCTTGTTGATATTCAGGGTACAAACGCAGTACTTCACCCAAACCACCCATATGAATACATTTCAAGTCACAATAGGTTAAAGCCTGTAAACGTAGTAACATAAAATAAAGAATTACGTGATAACTTATTGTGTCTGTGTATGTGAATATAGATATTTGCGATCAGAGTTAGAACTATACGCTACGTAATATAAAATTATTTTTGTTTTGAATAGGCAACTTTTGAATGTTATTTGAAAAGTTTCCAAAGTATAAAACGTCATTGATATTAAATAAATTCTTGCCGCCAGTGGATATTGAAATTACACTTTATTTAATATAAATTATGTAGATAGATAATTGAACGCGGAATATGAATAGCATCAAAATGAGAGATTTTCTTTAGCAGCAATTTGATTTCGTTATTTGACTCGAGCGGTGATTTAATTTCGTTCGAAGGTGGTACTACCTACAGGTAGTAAGGAGATAGGCGGTGGGTCTGATGGTATGCAAAAGACATCACTTTAGCTCTTTATTAGAATTGAAAATCTAATAAAATCGTGCATATGTAGATCAGCAGTATAAAATTGCGAAACTCTTTTGAAAGAAGACATTTAAAATAACAGGATTAAAGATAAATAACTTAAAAAGGTAAATACTTTTAGGTATATTATATACATAACGGATTTTACGAGAGCTTCTTGACTTGCATGCAAATATTGGCGTTCAATTTAGTTCAAGTCGCTCTCGTATAGAAAAGTGAAATACTTTTGTATACTTTGAGCTTAGAATTGTGAAGTATATAATCTTTCTTAATATAAAATTCTTATTAAATACTAATAATCTATGCATCTTTGCATAAACTACTTAGGTATTCTAACTGCATGCCTTAATTCAATACACTAATAGACAGTAAATTGTTTAATAGAATTTTATAGAAAATAAATAGATGTACATATCATAAAAAAAATTGCAGGAGTAGGTATAATATTTTTGGCTTCTAAATATTTACCGCATCCAATTTCTATAAACATATGGAAATACTATAATAAAAATGTCATATTTTTAAAACAAACATTATATGGATTGTATGTCCTATTTTTGCTCCTGATACTCATATCAGTCGAGTATTCATAAGGATAAATAAAAGAAAGCCTATTTATATACCTCAATAGTTACATGTTAGACTGTATTACTGAGAAGTTTATATCAATACTTTCTGTATTATTGAAAAAATTAATTAAACCTAAAGACATTTAATTAAGTTTAATATGTGTATAAAAATTATTAATATATACAATAGACTCCTCAGGCGGTGTAACGTTTAGAGATAGTCGTTAAACACTTGCGAAGTTCATAATACTCGTAGATGCTAATTTATACTACATTCAACCTTTACGCAATAAATTTAAATTACCACAGACATTAATGAAAACAGTAGGTAGGTACCTATCTAATTTAGTACACTTAGTAGCTTGAAATGTCTGGCATTCAAAAGCTTAATAATACCATCTAAATTAATATGTATACCTTCACATCGCTGCTCGATTTAACGACCACATCAGGATTATTAGGTTGGGGCTGCCCCGTCCCATTGTAGGGTTGCAAATGTGTATTCATATCACATCCCACCAAATCTCCTTTCCCTATTTGATTACAATAGTTGAATTAATTCATGCGATTAACACTAGTATTATCAACATTTGTAGAATTCCTCACCTAGAATTGCGACCACCATGTCATTCTGCATCACTTCCATAGAACCGTTGCATATGTAGTAAATATATGTAAGGGCATCTCCCTTATGAACGAGATATTCTCCTGGGGCGCAAAAGTTGTTTCGGATATGCAATGACAGCAACTTCAGACATCCCTGGGACGCAGACTCGAATATCGGAAGTGATAATATCTCCCGATGAAGATGTAAAGATACGTCGCCTCTAAGCTCCTCGGGAAACTCCTTCAATGTCTAAAATAAGTAGACCCATAGTAAACAGATAATAAAATAAGATTTTCGACTGAGTAGGTTCGTCTCGTTTACGACTTCAAAGCGATGAACATTAAATTTCGATCTATAAGCGATCATCCTATATACGAGTATAGAGTTGTTAGACGCTTTTTGTTAAGAGCGCAGAAATGTGGTCTAACTATGCTGTTAACTTTAGTCAAAGTTTATAGCTTTAAAGTGTTTTTGCTTGATAATCGAGTTTCCTAAGCAGCCTCTAGAGAGTTTCTAAGTTTAAATTACAAATTCATTATATAACGTCGCATTTCGTAGTTTCCGCGGAGTTGCTCATTATATTATAAATAAATAAACAAGCATATTATATAAACATATCCTTTGTTTCATTCAAATTCAAATTTTAATTATTACATGCTTACATATTTCAGACATATACTCTCAATAAAAATAGACTTTTTTATTATCATTGAAAATTGAAGACAAATAATTATGTAATTATAAAATGAGGCTTAAAATAGATAATTTCCTAGTTACAGTATTTTAGGTATACATACATAGATTTTTAAAATGAGTTATCCATGTTAAAATGTAGTTACACTATATGTAAGTAGTAAACTTACAATAATATATAACGGTCTTATTTCATCTATAAAAAAGATAGTTTTTTGCTATGATGCGTGGATTACTGGCATTATTAGCATTTCTGGCATTATTGGGAGTAATACTGTAATGTCAAAACTGCCTGTAATATTAAAAGTATTAGAAGATATATTTCCAATTTTACAAGCATTTTTACGTGTATTATAAAGAAATGAAAAGGCCTGTGATACATAGTATTCACAGTCCTTTTCCACAGTTCCACACGCACACTCCTCTTAGTACTTAATTCTTAAAAATATTTTGTAGGCAACGAATTATATGGTGTAGTACTTAAAGCAAATTAAGGAGTAATATAAATTACATTGAATGAAAATCTTCCGTGTTTAGTTTGTAATGTTACAACCACGAGAAAATTTAAGTATACTTATCATTAATAAATAACATGTAGTATTATAATTATAGCACGACGTCAGCTATATAAAATATATTATAGAGATAACATTAGAAATGTTAAGTGTAATTAATATATATATTATTAAGTAAATCATGCTTTTTATATCTGTCTCTCGGTTTACATATATGGGCTTACCTATCCTATAAATAAACCTTTTAAAGCTTTTAATTGTTATTTTATCCGGCTTCGCATCGCGGCGTTCCATTTGTGTAAATTTTTAGCCTCAACCTCAATTTTAGCAAAAACTTTGTTATAGATAATCATATTCTATTGGTACAACTATAGTATAGAATTTTTATGAAAGTATGCAGGTCTAATTTTGCACAAATTTATCATATATGTTTTAAGAAATCTGGTACATTAACCAGTTTTTCAATATCCATGAGATCCCGTATAACTAAAATTCAGTCATTGCTGCGTAAATGCAAATAGATAAAAATATTAATTATACATGCCGATAAAAATTTTCATATGTGTAGCTATCTACACATATGAAAATTTTTATAAATATCTTTCAAAGACTGTTTATTGAACAAAATGTTTTATGATATGTTATATAAGTTTATAAAATAACCTACAACTTACTTATATTAATAGCAGGTATCGAATTTTAATTAGGTCAAGTAAGGTGAGATATCGAACGGCTGATGGACTACACGAGATTGATGCGTATTTTTCCCAAAAAAGAACGTTATGAGAGTTCTATGTTAAACGAATAGTAACTATCTGTTGAATTACACTGTAACTAGTAAACGTATTATCGTTGTGACTGGAGCGAGATTCCTTAGTATAATTGTTTAAAATACAAAAAAATAATTTTAGGAATAGGTACATTTCTCGGAAAAAGCTTACGTAGTAAAACGTACATAAGTAAGCTTGCGTAAGTAATATGTAGTTATAAATGATGTAAAAAAGAGTAGTAAAATAAGATTTATAAATAGAATAATAGGTAAGCTGCTAGCAATAATAAAACCAAATATTAATACGCCCATTAATGCTATTGTTTATTAGGTATACTTACTTCATGGATGTCTATTCCGTGATTAAGAGACCACATGGTTTGAAAGTAATCTTGCATCCGCTGTTTTAGTTCCTTTGGCACTTGGTTTAGGGACAGAAAGTCTTTCAGATCACGCCACTTTGTTTGGTACATGGAACGGCGCGAGTACATCCTCTGAATAATGGCTGTTACATTACCGAATACGACGGCGTGCATCAGTGCTGAAATCAATATTAAAATTAAATAATATATACAATTATAGATGGTGTGTTGAAAGTTTTCACGCAATTAATTATTTTACCCGTTACTTCCCCATTTTTCTTATAATTTTTAGTCTATGTATGTGACATACTTTGTAAAAATTCATTATAATTCCTCCAGCTGTTTTACGTGAAAGCTCAATTGTCATGACTTTACGACTTTATTATTAGAAAAAGATAAACGTAATAAATACTACTTAAATGTAGTTTCCACTCCGTAATATACACAATAAAAATTAAACACTTGACTGGAGATTTTAGCTCAAAACAATACCCATTTCTTTTACAACATACATACATGTCACAACATACATACATATCAAAACATACATGTCACAAAACAGGCTGTGTTAGATAGATACTGTAACGTTTTATATACTTATCACAGTACATATATTTGATTGAACTATTGCATGTTTATTTGACAGGATATGCGTATATACGCTTGTATAAATAGTACCTACACAACGTAAATATTTGTAATGATATTTGGAAAATTTTATGATATATTACAGTTATTTCCTGGAATATACCCGTGTTTCGCAAACTAAAATATTATAAGTACCTACACCATATAACCAATACTAAAGCACAACCTATTATGCCAAGTTGAGCCAATTTTGTAATATTCATTTCCTAAATGGATCCGTCTGTGTATAGTCGCAAACATGATGACGTGACTCTATTTTATTATGCAAAGTAGTACAACTATGTGTATACATATATATCTAATTATGTGACAGTATTATTAGGTATGGAACAGTTTTATATAATATACTAGTCGAATATTCGTCTTCGTACCCAAATAACTCTTTCTTAGTAAACCAAAACATAAATTTTTAATTGAATCTTACGTATAATAGTGACCATGAAACCGACCTATCTTTTTTTCAAAATGGCATACAAAAACATATACACATACAAAAATTTTAACAAAAATTGTATTTGGTAAAGTTCTTCAGTAACAGCTTTTATCGTATTCTTCTATAAAACAGCAATATATCATATTTTTATTATATATAATAATAATAATAACCCTGGATAATTCACACAGCGCTACCTGGGCCAAACTACGTAAAGTTTGTGTTACATATGGCTACGAGACGACTGATACATACATTTTTTTTGTAAAAACATACTTAAAATATAGAAAACACCCAAACCAATACAAACAATCCTATTTATATTAATATATATGTTTATACCGTGTTAGGAATCGAACCCGCAACAATTGGAAGCAACAACAACAATTAGAGATATTCTAAACCGTCTGACCACCGAGGCCGTTAAAATATATATAGATAGACACATGCTACAGTATTATTAAATACTAGCTGTACCCGCGACTTCGTCCGCGTGGAATTTAACATTATTTTTCTAAAATAAAAGTAGCCTAAGTTACTCCTTATTACATCAGCTACCTGCCAAAAAAAGTCCTGTTAAAAAAAGGTTCAGCCATTTCAGAGATTAGCCGAAACAAACAGACAGACAGACAGACAAAAATTGTAAAAAATGTATTTGGTGTATGTACCGTATTTATATTCATATGCATTTAGTAAAAAACAGTTATTTAAATATTACAAACTGACACTCGAATTTTATTTATATGTATAGATGTATAGATTAGTTTTATTTAAATATAGTACTTATGTAAATATATATAATCGCGTACAGGAATGTTACAAATACCTAATAAGTTTTACGAATGTGATACTTAAATCAATGAAGTTTTATTAGTAGTATTTTCCAATCTAGCAACACACTCACAGAATAAGTAAGGATACGTGGTGCCTACAAATAAATAATGCTATTGTAAAACAAAGTTGGACAATGTAGGACGCGTGTCAACAATGTGAAGAAAAACTTTATCAATTTATTTACATCTGTCTGTTTACTGCAGCTTTGCTTACTCGGAATTCGATAATGCCTCTCCATTTAGAAAGTAGGACTATCAGAAAACCCTTTCATAATGGAAACATTTATGAAACCTATATAAAAAACTTAAATTTCTATACTATAATTATTTGTGACTTTATGACAGTGTGGTTAGTTAAGTAGTTTGAGGAAAGCGGATTGTTAGTAACGCGGAATAATGGCTACATCGTTCGCAGTGTACCATATTAGATCGATCTACACGCGGTTCCTCCTGGAAGCCGTCGTGGTTAATTCATTGAGATCCGTAAACTGATCTGAACTTATATTGCCACTGTATACCCTTAGTGCAGGCAGGTGTATCAACTGCATTATTATGGATTACAAAAACATATTTATTTATAGCTTGTAACATTGGAGTATTGATATATAAAAAGCAATTAACTATTATCCTCAAGAGTAGTCAAATACAGAGTGCGTACTATAACTAAAGTTCATACCTCCAATTAGCATAGTTATTATGCTAAAGACCTTCTCTGGTAATGTGTTGGCGGAAACGTTACCAAAGCCCACGCTCGTCAGCGAAGAACATGTGAAATAGAGCGCAGTGACGTACGTCTCACTATGGGATATATTGGGAATTGGCATTTTCAGACGTTCCGCCAAGTTGTTGATCCACCCTGTAGACAAATTGTTATAATTAATTAATTATTCAAACTTCGAAGTTCACAATTATTATTGGACTATTTACTACTAAGTGCTACCAGTCTCTACATTATTATAAGATATTAATTATCATAATATGTACTTGCTGTTACTCGTGACTTCGGCTACACAATCTTTCATCACCTATTTCCCCCTTCAGATTATTTAAGAAAAATATTAGCATATATCTGACCTCGTAGTGCAAACCATAGATTAGTAATCTGATGACTATAATATCTTTGTAAAGAAATAAATAAGACAATTTAAAGATATACATGAATGTAAAAAAAAGTGCTATTGCTTTGCGTTTGATGGTAAATAAATATAAACATAAACGAATAAGTATGCATTTATGTAGGTAAGTACATATAAAAAGTTACGATCTTTTAGCGTAGCACTTAACTTGGTATCGAGATTAACTACCTCTGAAACGAGTTTGAAAAATCGTAATAAAAGCTTTTGTTTTACGAATTTATTTATAACAGAGAATCTTTGTTCCTATCAATCATAACATTGAGGTAGATATTAATAAATTTCAAAATTTGAAACATTGTTAATAGTAATCTTAGGAACAAACCCTTTAGTACTGTGTCACAGTCATATTATTTACAACTCCAAACCTAAAAATAAGGTACAAAAATGCTATATATCATGCCTCTACTTCTGCAACATATTGGTAGCGGTTATAGAACAGAAAAACTAACTCATTAACTAAATTTAATGTTATTTTATTTTAGATATTTTGAGCTGTATAATTTTCATAATACGAGGTTCATAATAAAATTTTGTATAATTTGGAGTTTGAAATATTAATCACACGTTGTCTATATTGCTTCAGCTGAATTCAGATTACAATTTCCCTTGGTCCGGGGTTACGCTCACGGTCAATTTAACATCGAATATTTCACCGGAGACAAGCAATTTTAATAAATTAATGTTTTGTAGTCATTATCGACAGAATTTTAAATTTGTATATATAAAAATACTTATATTTGCTAAAATATGTAATAAAAATTTATAAGTATGTAATAAATAACAAATTAAGATTACACTACTGATAATATTAGACAATTTAATTATACTCCATATTAAAAAATATAACAGGATCATAGGTTTCTTGTATAATATATAAATGCTAACTATAAATTGTATTAATATTGTAGTACAGTGTAGCCGGTCCAAGCAGAGGGCTATTGAGCAAAACTAAGGAAATGCCAAGGCCTTTGTCTGGGTAGGCGTAATACTTTTTACGATCCGGGACTCTCTATAAGTGGGCAAAGGGGCACCACCAATTTGTAAAGAGTGCCTTAGAAATTTCTTTTTAGAAAGACAGATGACAAAGGACACTATCCCTAGCAGTTGTCGAAAACATTTTTCATTAATCATTACAATTAAGGACACCAAAAAAACAAAAAAAAAATTTGAAAAAACTATAACTATCTCCCTTCACGTCTATCTTGGTCTTTCCTTGTATATGTCGGTAAAACTTCTCTGGCTAAGTTAGATGCAATTGTCATGAAGACATTGAAGTTATGGTTTGGACTGACCTCCCTCAACTCTGTTTTCCCTTAACAATAGTTATGGGTAGATTTTAATGAAAGTATCGGAACATTATGAATACCTCACGGTGAATGTTAACATACGACGGGGTAACTGCTCACTACAGCCGAGGTCACAAGTCCCGGGAATTGCTCAGAGTTTCCATCTCTGCCACACGATGGACCTGGCTTCCGCACAGGGAATCCATAAAATACTAAGAAGTTCGTATCATTTCACACATATTCTACTAAGATTTTAACGTAGAGAAAATTATTGAAAGAATAAATGTTTCACGAAAATATGGAAGTATTTCTAAGTGTATTGATTTAGTATTTCATCAAGTCAACATTATATGAGTAATTAAAAATAATGGAAAGTAGTTGACAAGGCATTAAAAAGAGATAGATATGTATCCAATAAAGTTTAATATATAATAGAATCGATGTAGATCACGGAATAATATTCCCATTAAGGTATTGCCTAATTTTTTCAGATATATTCTCAGAAAATAATTTCTCATAATTCACTCAGATAAGATATACAATACCTACATACTAATAGAATAATTATGATTCAGACGTTTCTTCCCGTTGGGTAGGAGGCGAGTTTAATTCAGATTTATTTAGATTTATTAATGGAGTAAAGTAGGGGTGAATTTAAATTTAAGGTATTACATTCAAATAGGAATTCATTAGACAATTTTCACTTACCTAAATCCCAAATTTCGTGCTTGTGATGTTCAATTTCTTTCTCAGCTATTATGAACCAGATGCAGGCTAACCAGTGCGCTACCAGTGTAAATGAAAGCATCAACAGTGTCAATATTAACGCAGAATATTGCGAATAACGATCCATTTTTTGTAACAATCGTGCAAGTCGCAATAACCTCGTCAATTTCACTAAATGAACGTTGCCGTGTGTTGATTCCTGAAACAGAAATCTTAATTCAAATTGCGGTCTACCGATTTAGAGACAACTTTAAATTGCTTGTTAACTTACTGTTGTTTTCCAAGAAGCCAACCAATCGAAAGTGCTCATTTACGTATTAATTAAATAACAACACCGTAAAATTAATTAGTTAGCTTACCGCCCCGCTGTACACGTCCGACGCGTAAAGTAGGTCAAATGGGAGCGCGGCCAGGAGATCCACCACGAACCAGGATCGGATGTAATTAAGAGCTATCGCCTTCGAATCTGATACCACTTCGCCCTTCTTACTTACAAATGTTGTACGAAAATTAAGTAATATATCTAAAATAAGATAATTAATTAGGGTTTTCAACATTTTTTATAAGCGAAACAAATATACAACAAAGGTACAAACCAGTAATGAATAAAGCTTCAACCAGGACATCCATTGTTACACTAATTCTGGGGTGACCTTCGTCTACAAAACTGGCGTTATAAGGAACAACGACCGCCACGTAAAATGTGGCTATGAGAATGAGCCAGTCCCAAAATGTTTTGAAAACTCCATAATGTGATATTATTAATCGTGACCTCTTTATGGCCGACGTTTTGTATTCAGGTAACGGTGGGTCCGAAGAGTGTAATAGATTCTAAAATATGAAAGAAATTATTTTATTCCACGTTATTCATAACATGTATAATTTAAATTTGCAATTATATTGCAAAACAACGGACATTAATCTTAATAACAAATATTTAATTTTGCAAATATATTTGGTTGCAAAAAAAGACAGTCAAGTAGATAGCAATTAACCTATTCCCCATATTATAACTTATGTGATAGTGATGAAGCTTAATGAGTGTTTTGTAAAAGATTACCTTACTAACATTGTTGAGTTTAAGTTTTGTCTTCATTTTATCTGGCTTGTAATGTCCTGAAAGCTGGTAAAGTACTGCCCTCGAACGCCTTCTGCCCATGTTGGCGGGCGAGGGCGCTTCAGGGTCAAGATTGCCATTCGGGTCTGGAAGTAGGCAACTAGATTCAGCGCGGAACCGGGCGCCCAAGAGTGCCGCTGCGGGTACAAATGGGGATAACGCTAGAGTGACCACGCCAGCCGAAGGCCGCACCGCGGCTCCTGCACGTATAAATCACCCTGTTACTATCTTGGCATTGGTACCTTCAATATATACACATATGTATCTAATAGAAAAGAAGAACAAACATGATTCTCTTTATTATTAGGCTGTAGAATGAGATTTCTTAATCACGATAAATGGTATATTGACTTTCTTTTGTTACTTGAGTCATATATATTTGGAGTTAGTCGAAACAAGCAAGTTTCCGAAATAATATTAGATATACTATAATTAAATGTTAATGGTCATTCTAAGCTAAGGTACAATAGAAAATCTTGTTTAATTTAAAAATGTGGAAATAAAGCCAAATCTCGTTAAAATATTCATATTGGTTGAAGGTCTCATTTAATAAATTAAACTTTTCAGTCATTAAATTATACGAGATTTAGCGTTTATGTAAATATCACCAGCTACTTAATGCAATGGGTATGACAGGAGATAGAACTAAGAGTAAATTGTATTATCTACGTTATATATTTTTAAAATTTATTTACTGATACTAATAAATTACATAAAGTATAACGGGACCTTATCCTGTACTGTATGGTAAGATCTTGTTACTCTTTTAAAATAATAAAAAATGGTAGGTATTAACAATTTCAGTTTAGTTATCAAAACCTGAAGTAAATCATTAGGGTATTATTATATTGATAAGTAATCTGAAATGAATGGTGCATCCATTCATTCATTCACAGTGCTAACGAATATGACCAGTAGAATAATCTAATAGTGGTGTAATTATACACAACGTATTCAAACTAAAATGAAGTTGTTCTAATATTACAATTATAAAAAAATAGAGATATAATAGAGGCGATATGAACAAACATAGTAAAGTGAATACAGTAAGAAAGAATATAATTATTTGTAAGAATATTAATATATATATAAATATAAGTAAAAACATATAAAAATCTATAATATATGTGCAATTAGTGTATTATGCATACATTCAGAATTAGTACCGAGAACGTTCATGCCTCTAATTCATCTACAGTTCTAGGTACGTAGGTATACCTAAAACTGTAATTTAATTCATGCATTAGTTTCACATAACAATTACGTGCTCCGAGCTAACTATTCAATAAAACTCTCACTAGGGTCGTAACGTATACAACTTCAACGTGTAAACGTGAAGCAAAACTAGTGTCGCGAAACCTTTGATGCTGCCGGGGTCATGACTTCAGCGATATTGTGAATTTCACTAAGAGAACTTACTTTTAGAACTAGTTTCACGAAATCTAAACACGTCTAATATAATAAATTCAAACGCCGATAACAAATGCATGCAGAGTTATAAATAATATAATATATATTTATAAATGACATCTAGTATACATATATATTTTATTTAAATGCCAATGAACAGCAACTCGTAAAATCTCCAGAAAATATGAATACAAACAAACATGACACATTTTGTATAGATTTTCTTCTTATGACAATGTATTGTACATTGGTAACAAGTAAAATTACACGAAATGTTGGAAATTTAACTGCAAGTAGTGACTCCAAAAGATTCCGCACAGCATTTATACGTAAAATAAAATATAATTCCTGTTCTGGTAATCAATAAATTAATATAATGTATGTTACGACAATTATAAGTTTTGTAGATATAGATCATTAGAAGAAAAAATATACGGTACTTTATTGGGTTTAATACTGGTATCGGGCATTTCTTAAATAAGTCGACCTAAAAATAATGTAACTAATAACCTGTTACAAGTTCGTTGACAAGGTTTCTGGAGATTTTGTTATTAATAAAAATGTAAGAAATATTTTGCTCATTTTTATTTAGATACTTATTTAACATTTCATTTTTGTATAATGGAACATTTATGTTAATAAATATTCAGTGAATTGAGTTATTATAATTTTGTCTGAAGAATTTTGTTAACCATTATAAATTTTGATGCGTCCTATTTCTGTACTATGAGGCAAATGTCTTGATAAATATTTTAATATTCTTCTCGTTTACTATTAAATATTTTAAGTTAGTAATAACGTAGTTATATATTCTATTTATTCGGTCAAATACTAAAATATATTAAATCGGGTTGTAAATATAAATATCTTGAACAAAAATGAACATAATCAGAGCTTTGAAAAGATTCAAATACTTAATAATTGAAACTAAGAATACAACAACGACAAATAGTTTACGATATGTTAAGTATAGTACAAGAAAAATGTTAATTAAGTAATTCTGAGTGCGTTTGTTGTGCTGTTAGGGATTAAATGACTGAATGTGAGAGAATAATGATTGTATGAAATGTGAGTTGATACCGAATCGTGATACCAAAGTAGAAGCATGAAATATAGGTTTGTTGGTAGAGACAAGAAAAATTCCATTGTCAGAATATTACAAGAAATAAATAATTTCTCCTCAATACAATAACCATAGTATGCTTTTCTAAACAGTTTTTATAATCTATGTCCGTGTAGGTCAGGTGAAGTGTACTAAGGAACAATAAAGACAAACTCATCTATTAAAGTAATGCAACTTAGACGGTCTACAGACTAATTCGATCAATGCTACTAGAAAGTACATAGTGGATACTTGAAACAAACAGTCGTAAGGAACTTTACCGTGCGGTGATGCTCGCAACTCGCTACGGCCCAACTGGGAGCTACAGGAGCTCAATCTAACGCTATCAACCTTATAGAAGTACCTATAGCACTAAAACAACGTGCTCAGTATGAGTTAATACAAATGCACAACCGACAACAACTTTGATTATTTATTATTAATTTATTATCATCAAACAGCCTTAAATCAATGTCACGTAATGACCCAGAATAGGGCACTCATAATAATAATGTTTGCAGTAAGTATATTTTTCTTTATTCTAAATTCGAATCATCATATTTTATAAGTGTCTATACTTACCGCTATCAAAATCCTCATTAGAGTTCATGGCGGCCATCTTGGTGTTGGTGATGTCTTTGAATGAAGCGAGAAACAAAACCACTTCTCGTTTCTCATTCTTAATGGGGACGATGTCGAGAAGACACCAAAAGGGAGTACCTACGATAAAAAAGGAGTAAAAATATATTATATTTAAAATTATAAAATTTTCAACGAACAACAAGGTTTATTTGTGTATTTAAAGACGTATTAATATAAAATAGTAAGTACCTAGTAGTAAAGAGAAAATTTGTTTCTGAAATGATTGTATGTATTCTTGGTACTATTACCATCTGATTCTTAGAGGCAGTAAATGAATGGTGACGACAAACATCTGCGTGCTTGTAAAAGTTTAATTTTGTCGAATGGAATCGTAAACCTCTTATTGGTTTTTGTTTACGATTGTTGCTTGGAGGATGTTTTGCAAAACAGTTTGAAAATTAATATTTAAAATTATCCTAATTCTTTTTGTCAATATGAAAGTCAACTCAAAATGTAATCTTTTCAATGGAAAACCAGCTGACGAGTCATAGGTAACATATATCCAACATAAAAATACGGAGGACTTAAAGAGAAAAGGTCTGTGATTTTATAAATTGATTTCCGGTCCTGACCCGAATCAAACACTAGGTTGCTTTGAAGTGGAATTAAAAAAGTAGCTTTGATCAGTTCGTATGTGAAATTTTGATTGGACTGACGTTGTCGGAATATAACCAGTTTGAAAAAATATATGGGGCGAAATTCTATGGAATGTGTAATTATTCAAGCATACACTTCTGAATGAATTTATTGTAATTATATCTATAATAGACTCCCAATTGCCTTGGAATTGGACACACAATAAATCTGAAACAGGAATGTGATAGGAAATAATTTGAAGTTAGTTTTTTCAGTAATACTGAAAAATTTGTTGTTTGGTAATACCACAGATAACATAATATTACATCCTAACTAAGCACACATATGTGATAAGGGCCAGTTGGATTTTATTAAAATTTAGAAATCTTAATTAGCGTATTTTAATTAGTTATATTATTCTTTTTACTATAGAAAAATATTATTTTCTCTATGCTATAAATAAAATCAGTTATTTGGGTCATAATATAGTTATAATACATTGCAAGAATTTGCAACTTCTTGTTGATATTACACTGTCGGGAATAGTCATGGCGACAGAAAATTAAACCTATTAACACAATTCTCATTGAGTCTACATTTCCCCTACTAATTAAATAAAATGTCACTAGACTGTAACAAGCCTACCTGGGTTCCTCAGTTTCACCTATTTCAGTCACCAAGCAGCTTGTTTTGTGAGCTGTGCTATAGTTATAAGATGCAGATTAGGCAATGAAATTTCAGTAAATAACATTTAGATCTCTGGAATGGCAAGGCTTAAGTGGTATTACGGATGTCACATGATAATGTAATGATGGTAGTGTAATGTCCGTAGTACCACAGATAATATAATATTCCATATTTTCGGTATTGCTTTTATAAAACAATAGATTTAATAAAACCAAACCGCCTTCGAGTATCTCTATATTGTATACTCCTTAAAGCTGGCTGGTAGAAAATGCTATATATCTATATTAGCATGAAGCCCGCCTATTGTACTGGTAGTACTAATCATTCGTATAGGTTAGGTTCGGTTACGGTTATAGTGTACCATCATCTGAATTAGTTTGCCTTTACAATTATAGAAAAAACTTTTCATTCTTTTTTCGAAACTATCATAGTATAACGGTATGTCTGCAAAATAAGCAAAATAACACTGCTATCAAAATAAGAATAAATTTGAAAAATGTTAATGTCACCTTATTGTCGTAATTGTAACTAATTCTTAAAAGTTACAAATATATTTTTTTTCCATAAACGAACTAGCTATAATGTAAATAACATTGTGGCTAGTTCGTTTATGGAAAAAAAATATATATGTAACTTTTAAGAATTAGTTAATATAATATGTGTCATATAGGCAGCGGTTACCATGATCATTAGATGGACCGTCAATTTATTGTCATTTCAAGTGTATAAAAAAATAAGAATCTAGCGGAGTAGGTATATGAAAGTATAGTAAACACCTAATTAACATAATATAGTGTATTAATGAAGTTTGGAACTCACCAATTTTTTTGTAAAATATAAGTTCGAGTTTGAGTTCGTGTTTGGATTCGAGAGCGATATCGATTTCATGGCGATGCTCCTCTCTAGTGTCTGGTCCATGTAGAAACTTGCACGCGCAGCCTTTTTGCATAATGTGTGCTCGGGCCCACCCAGTTAGCTCACAGAAGCCATCCGAACAATACACGATTGGGTACGCAGGCACTTGAGCATTGCCCAGAACGAAGTTGCTATCTGTAAACAAAGGAAAATAAAGTAATGAAAATAAATATTTATTTAAATGTGTACACGGTACATAATGAGGGTATATATCTTATATGTCCCGCCAAAAATGTAATTGGTATGCAAAATATTTAAATTATGAAATAATAATGATTGAATTAGTCAATATTATAAATAGGTAATACCTATCTATATAAAATTTATAAATTAATTCTTTAACATCATATTCTGAATATGACTATTATAAAAATATATCAAGAAATGTAATTAAGGATGTTTATTGTCAAAAAATTGTAAAAAATATTTATTTGATTATTTATGAAAGTCTACATCTATGTATATGTAATTTTTCAACTTAGTAACAGAATTTAGTAGTACATTATCGATTTGTAGTATGATATTCAGAGTCATATACTACAAATAGATTTGAATCTACTACTATATACAGTATATAGTAGTAGATTAATTATCATATTAGTGTTTTAGCTTAGTATCAAGCTAATAGATTTTGTAATGTATTCTTATAAGAAAACAATATAAAATTTATTAGAAATCAGGTCAGTTTACTTGTGACCATGGCGGTTGAAACACTGCCGAAATATTGGGATCTCGATAAAAATAAAACTTGGTAAGATCCCGTGATTTATTAATTACTAGCTATTCGCCCCGGCTTCGCCCGGGTGTACATGTATTATATATATAAACCTTCCTCTAGAATCACTCTATCTATTAAAAAAAAACACTTTCAAATCCGTTGCGTAGTTTTAACGATTTAAGCACACATAGGGGCAGACAGGGACAGCGACTTTATTTTATACTATGTTAATAATTAGAAATATTCATATGTTTACTATAATTATATTAATATAATCTAATTAATTATATAATCTTAAGGGCTACAAAGAACAATCACGTTCGCTCGCTAAGTACAAAAATCTTTACTTCTAAAAATGAAGCCTTTTTATTGTTTTGACCTAGGACAATATATGGTATATTTTGAGAGCAGAACTTTAGTATAATTTGATTTTATTTCATTACTTGTTACTCTACTATAGAAATTAAATATCTATATATCAACTCATTCATTATTTGAAGCGTAGGTACTGTATAGCTACTTCTAAATTATACCCGAAGAGTTACAATGATCGGACTTTAAATTAAAAAGCAACTTACTTTACAACCCACTTGTCCTACTCTTGTGTAAGTTTCTTTAGTTGTTCAAAAACTCTAAGCTCTCATACATCATACATCAAAGCTGCAATAAGAGACACATTTCATATCAAAGAAACAAAATAAGTACTCATATTACAAAGTTAAATTCAATGTGATGAATGGTCATCGTAAGGTTCATTCGTATTTTATTCGCAGCAGTAAGTCTTTATTTTATACATATCTTAATATGATTTTTACATGTACATACGTTACTTTTTATGTATATGTACACTTATACATATACATAAAAAGTAGTATACCTACAGGCACGTACATGTTGCTCATCTAAAGTAGTATGTTATATGAATAATAAATAATAAGTAGATAAATTTATAATTACAACTTGCAATAGAACCTCAATGTAAGCCCGCGATATAAAATTGTCTAGCCTCACCATTATTGTACGAACAATCATTAAAACAAAAATTAAGTACTATAATATAAATGAAATAATTTTTCAAGGTGAGAAGACTGTTTTAGATATTGACATGTGCTGGAGCTTTTTTAAAGCCTTAGATGTAGGTAGTATGCTTATGTTTTTGTGTTACGAGTAACTAAAGTGGTTTTATAGATAAAATATATAAACTGCTCAAAACTTGGTTCCTTTGATGACCTTATACGATGATGTGCACCTTATATTTTAATTGGATTTTAGGATGGGCAGTAGCTGAAGGTATTATAGGTACTTTGACAACACACTCACAAAAAATATTATGACACTAATTAAATGATTATCCAATCAAATCAAATCCAATGAAATCTCTTATAATAACCATGTTTGTTTAACACTTGCTCTTACTGCCTCTATCCTAAACATCAACTATGTATATTATTGATGCATTTATATAATAGCATAAGAACTATTCATAGAAGAATCAAAAATAAAACGGACACCACATTCAAATTACCGCGTAATTTACGCACCCGGATACAGCACATTTATATTTAAATGTGGTTATTATAATGTGCTAGAAAAAAAGTAATAATAATAATCATCTTTACATATAACAAGATTTCGCGTAACAGACACATAAACATCAATCATTTTGATTGTCATGAAATAATCACAACTATCGGTCGTAGGTAATATTAAACATATAAACAAATTCTGCGATAGATATATCTATAATACATCTATATGGCGTGAGGCAGCTAACTAGTTTAAGTCTTCCTACCTGTCATGAAATGAGACACCCTTTAAGCTTCTTTATAAATTCTTACAACTTTTGTTTCATCCAATTTCACAACTTGTCTTATGCATACACGCACATGCGTACATGACCTGTCCGCGCATGATGGGACAATTTAAGGTTTTTCAACTTTCGGATCTTTTATTTGTTTCATTATTCTTTCGTCTGCTATTTTTTCTACAAAGTAAAGTAGCACAAATGACTTTTCTTGTTTTAAAGTGGTTAACCGTTTACCCGTAATATGTAAAAAGTTTTCCCTATTAGCAACACATGAGGGATTCATATACCTTGGATATCATTCCCACAACGAAGTTTTATACATTTTATACATTATTTTATACAAGTGTTGCGATTTCACAAATATCGAACAATTGCTTTATGAAAATAATAATTTGCCCTACAATTTGCTGTGATATTGAAATATTTTACGATATATATTTTAGTAAATATGTAATGCCTTTGCCAATTTTTAGAATAAAAACTCAACTTTCAGTTTCATACAATAGCGTACACACAATGCAGTTATGAAATGGTATCGGAAAAAATTTTTAAATGCAAAATGGAAAAAAGGAATGCTACTAGGCTAGGCTAGCTCTATGTCTGATCTTTTAATTAATACTTCCTGTATTAATTCAAAACGTAAATAATAAAAATCTATTATTGAATAATAATCTTATTTTGGATCGCGCCATTATCGATTGAGCAAAATTAGGTATAAAACAAATTTTATATAAATATACCCATTTAAAAAATCCTGGTCAACTCGATAATTAATTTTTGAAAACAATCCATTTCATATATATAATACATAAAACAAAGTCGTTGTTTTTGTTGTTTGTGAGTTTTCCGCACATTTCTTTTAAATCAAGTAGCTAATTTTAGTACGGTTTTCACTATCTTTTTGATAATTTCTTCCATATCGATAGTTTATATGTATAGTATATACGTACAGATCCACGAATTACGCCACAATTAATGTATACCAGAGGTTGGTAGCTAGAAGATAAATATGAATTGGATTTTTATTTGGGGCAGTTCGCCATACACAGAACACTTTATAATAATATAATAGCCACTGACCCCTCCGATCGATCCCCCGTCCACCTCTCCGATCGATCACCCCTCCAATTCAATCGGGGATCGAAATTACAACGGCGCGAGCCGAGGTTGGAACCCCTAGCGGTGCCCTCAGTCTAAAGTAGTATCCGTTAGGCGGGAGTTGACCTTCAGCCGCTCCATAAGTCCTTCCGCGAGTTTGGAGTACCCTCTGCACTCGCCCCTATCATCCGTTGAAGCTGCAAAGGGCAGCTGCGGCTAACAAATAATAATAATATATATATAACAATAAAAATAATACTAGTATATAAGAACATTGTTATAGTAGAGTTTTGATGTCCTTCAGTATCTGTAGTAACTTACAACTATTTGGACAGAGGCCAAGCGGAAACCTTATATACACTTTAGGTCTGTTCTTTATCTAATTGTCTGCTCTAATTCTAAATTTTCATTCTTAGAACTGTTAAATCTATATACAAATACGTCTATAGCCATTGATGTGATAGAAGACTTAGGAAAACTGTTTATTATTTTAGAAATAATCCAAAATATATAATAGACGGTGCTATTTCATTTCATCGCCTGAAAAGCCTCAGAAGTAAAGTGTAAAGGGTACCATAGTGCATAATAAGTATAGTAGTCCAAAGAAATGAAAACTAGAAATAACATCCTACTAGCAAATTGAACAGCGAGAGAGACAATGTACAACAGGTAGGTACTTCATAGTATATCTGTATTTTTTTTATAAGTTATAGATACAGTTCGTCTGCCCTCGTCCAGCGCCTCGCCCTTGATATTCAATACCCGTATTAAATATCAGAGGCGCTAGAATAACTGACGAGACATATTTGTGGAATAAATTGTTAATTTTTAGCCGCTCAGTTATCAATTACTGGAAAGAGTTGTAGAAGCGCGGCCGGAGACTGCAAAACTAATGTAATGTAATGAATTGGTAAGAAACTCTGCTCTTAATAAAGCGTGGCATAGTATTATTTGCAGACGATACTTCATTGATTTTTAAAGTTAATAGAATGACTAATAATTATGACGATGTAAATAGTGCTTTGCGGCGTCTCCTGCACTAGTTTACAACTAACAATCTTATGTTAAACGCTAAAAAAACAAAATGTGTTAATTTCTCTCTGTCTAAAAGTTTTAATACTAATTGCAATATTAAATTAAATGACGAATCTCTCGAATTTATAGAATCTACTGTCTTTCTAGGAATCACACTAGATAATAAAACACAATGGGGTGCACAAATTCAAAGCCTTGCAGCGAAACGAAAAGATCAGCAGCTTTTGCCGTGCGTAAGGTTAGACAGTACACTGATACTGATACTGCTAGATTAGTCTATTTTAGTTATTTTCATAGTTTACTCTCTTATGGAATATTACTATGGGGAAAAGCGGCAGATATTAAAAATATATTCATATTACAAAAACGTGCCGTTCGAGCGATCTACTGTATGAAGAGTCGTGACTCATTAAGAAAGAAAATCAAAGAGGCAAATATTCTCACCGTTGCTTCTCAATTTATATATTCAAATATCCTATATGTTCATAAAAATCTTGACTTATTTCCAAAAAACAGCAATATTCATAATATTAATACAAGATTTAAAGACAAACTTGCTGTCCCCAAGTATCGTTTAGAAAAAGTTAATAGGTCTTTTATGGGAATAGGTATAAAAATTTACAATAAGATACCAAAGGATATGTTGGAATTACCCTTAAATAAATTCAAAACATCTGTTAAATCATATTTACTGAGCAAAGCCTATTACTCACTAAACGATGACTTGAATGACGAGTGTGCATGGCAATAGTTGTTCATGCACTGAATTTTCATTTAATGATAGACATAGACACCTATATAAATATACATTGTAAATAAACTGGCTTTAAAAAAAAAAAAGTAATTCAATTGAGTTTCTTGCCAGTTCTTCTCAATTGGATCTATATACCGAACTGGACGGTAGGGAAAAAAATAAAATTATAATGTAAAAATTTGACGTTCATAAGCGGCTAAAATGTCCTACATGAATAAATGATTTTTGAATTTGAATTTTGAATTTAAGATTGCACATACCACGTGACTACAGGAGTATTACTGTGCTATTAAATTAATGTCACTAAACTAAAATAACCCCATCAGCAACATATATTAAACAGAGCAGTCCCCACAAGCAGTAAGTATTCGTCCAAAGTGTGATGGGCTACCATTGTACTCAAACATATTCGAGGTACTTATTTATTTTATTGTCTAATTATTGTTTACGTGTTTAATATATAATTCTCTCTAATATTATTTTTAATTAGTACACGCCACTCCAGTTCAGAAGATCTGGACTATGACATAAAAACACGAAAAATTCAAGCTGACAGTCCGTGGATTAATAACAGATGTTGGAATAATAATATTTGTAAAATAAAAATCGTACCTAGTCATATTTTACATTTTATCTGAAACTCTATAAACGCCTTTATGATTTACAACAGAAATAATTTACGATTTAGAATTTCCGGATAACATTGTGTTCAAACATCCAGCTTAAATACAGTATTTTTATTTAAA
The DNA here is from genome assembly GCF_030625045.1 of Achroia grisella. NCBI lineage: Eukaryota > Metazoa > Arthropoda > Insecta > Lepidoptera > Pyralidae > Achroia > Achroia grisella. The sequence continues at coordinate 2,217,059 of NW_026712938.1, forward strand.
GAGAAATTACTATCTTATTATATTTTGATGTATACATAATTGTTTTATATAAAAATCCATTTTTTATATTATAGTATATATATTATAGTACGTCTTTTTTTCCAAAATTCCTCAATCTGAATATATTTTCATACACATTTATTATTGTTATAATTTTACGAGAAATGACTTAAATGTTTTTAAATAAATATATAATTTGTATATAGCTATAAAAGTAAATAAGTGTAGAATGTGTTACACGATATATTTTTCCACAGAACTTAACTTTGTTATACATAGGCGCGCAATATTTCGTTAGTAACGCTATGGTTAGTTACCTCGATACCCAGGGGCAATCGCATAAGGCCACATGTGCGTGGTACAAATTATATCACAATATCATTATTATCACAAATACGTATAGGAAGACATAAAAATTCCAAAATATTCGACACAATTTATCAGCATTTTAATCTGCCTTAGATCTCTACTAAACCTTTTAAATTCCTGTTCTGGTAAGCCAAGATTTAAATTTTCAATAGATACGTAAGATACGATTTAGACTCGATACTGAAAATTTCCTTTACCAAATTGAATAGCTACTTCAACAAAAGAGGTAAGCTAGTATATTTAGCTGATTATATAGATTTTGTTTAAACGCACTAAAGAAATGAGTATTGTGGTTATCATCATTATATTATATTTAAAACTTTGTATATCTTTAATGCATAAAGAGTATAAAATTGGCACAATTAAAGTTTATATAAAAGAAGGAGTGCAGAAAGCCAATATTAATTTCTGTAACAATTTTGAAAAAATACATAAAATTAATAAAAAGATATGTACGACTCCCATGCATTTGAAATACATACAGATCTTTATTAAGTTATTAATTTCAAACATAAAATTTAAATGCACTATGGTTTAAATTCTTTCACTGGATGGCCACAAGTAAGTATAAAATTATGTTGTCTGGTTGCTTTGATTTCATTCCATTTCCGTTTTCTGGCTGACCACGAAATGGCATTTTCCTTTTAGTGCTCTTTACCTACCTACTTGGGAGGACTGGTTCATGCTTCGTTAAAAGAGCACGAAATGAAACTCAAACTTAATTACATTGATGTCAATATTCTAGCAACAACTTTACTTGAAGACCCCATAGTTATATAAAAAGTAGCTGTATATAAAAATAATTTTGGGTATAGAATTGCTATTAGAACCTGAAATAAATTGAATTGAAAGTTTATACCTAATTTATTTAAATCTATTGTACATTTTAGAATTGGGTTATTATTTACTATTTATATTTAGGTAGTCTTTAAGATATATATAATATAGCCCAATATTATTATAATATTAAATTTCCAGCATTAAATCATATTGTAATTATTATTTCATGTGTATATTAGTGTATAAAGTAATCTTAATTTGGTCCATTAGTAGCACGATTTAAAGAAATAAATAAAATATATTATTTTTATAATTATTTATATATTTTATTTTAAAATAACCAACATGTAAGAGCCTATACCTATGAGCGCTATGGTGCAGTAAACTTACGATTACCACAAATTAAGATTAGCGCTCATAAATTTAAAGTCGACATAATGCTGTTATATTTGCTTGAATTTCTAGTTTCAGGGTAAAGATGTGTTGCCTTCTTGTATAAGGTTTCCACCAACAATTTTCTTAAAAGTCGTCAAAGACGCTTCTCAGCACGCGAGTCTTTTCATTTCACTTCACACAAGTTTCTAAAAATAGAAATTCACATGGTGTATTAAGTTTTTTTGACATACATACTCGTATTTTGGTTACTAAAAATATTTTATTTTAGAGTCACAATCATTTCCTAGCTTATATAAAATATTACTTCTTATCTATTAATAATTTCTGTTGACATATAATTCTAATTATTACTGACATGCTAATGTGTAACAAGATTTGTGAGATCTTACATCTAAGATTAAAAAAATATCGTAAATGACCTTAACTAATATTATAAACGCGGAAATTTGTGAGTGTGAATGATGGAGTTTGTTACACTTTCACGCAAAAACAACTGACTGGTTTTTAATGAAACTTTATAATAACTATAAATTTCAGCCACAGCTAGTTAGACATATTAGTATACATATATATAGGAAAATTATAGGAAAATTTAAAATTGAATTGAAAATTTGTACCAGGTATGGTACAATTTTTTTTAACTTTACTACATATAAACTTGTAAATATTTTATGAAAAAGTATTCATGTAGATATCCATACATACATTATTGGCGTGTTATTCATTTCCATATTTTTCAAAATCTCGAGAAAAATTTTATGAAACTAGATACTTTAGTAAAAAATATCTTATAAAAACAAAATATAATTATTGACTTTGCACTTAACGGGTGAATGAGGAAGCAACGGCTTCTTTGATAAGATTGAGTACTGGCCCCGGTGCGGCAAGAATCAATCGCCGCCCGCTCCCAAGTTTTCCAATCACAAAAATATTACAACTTCTTGTAATTCATTTGTAAATACAAAGGTTATTTTTGTAAAGAAAATGTCAAAAAATGATTTCATTAATTAATGGTTTTGAATTTCGTAAACTAATATATTCGATACATTAAAAATTGGGTTTCATTTGGTATAGGTAATGTTATCTTATTTGTGGTATAGTCAAAGCATAAAATATTGAGGCCAAAAGCGAAAACGGAGTCCAACATATAATACAGTACAGCATATTGCAGCAATATTGGTGATGAATGCGGCATCTATAACTTCACATAGGTGAAGTAATAATTAAAAAAAGACGCATTCTGGCCGACTGATTAAATAACATTATCTAACCAGTTTTTATTTCATGACCTTGCAAATATTTTCCTTCATAAACATAATTAGTCTTCCAGAAAGAAAGGATTTTCCAAAATTACCACAGAAGTTTATATATACACGCCATAGACAGGCGAAGTCAAGTTGAACAACTAGTTCGAACAATTTATACGAAACCGTTCTAAATTACTGGAGTTTGTTTACAACATCAAGAACACGGTGTATCAAATCTTATTTAGATTATTACGCTTATTCTGGTAGTATAGCTTTGTGATTTACTATGTTATTTTTCTCGGATTTTCCCGCGCGGAAACATTTATTTTCGTTACTTTTCTTATTGTGTTTACTTAATTTCTATAAGACGTCAAATCATTGATAAAGACCTCTCTATTTTACGTGTTTTTATACAATAAAAGGTATGTAGGTACAATACTATAGCAGTCATATTTTATTTTAATAATATGTATTAAAACAAAATATGCTGCTTATTCGTGACTGCTTAGTTGTACACACACAGCAACAGTTCGGAACATATATTTAAAAGTGAGTTTTTATTTCTATACGGTCTCTATTTAATTGTCTCAATATCAATAGAGAATTAAAATCGCAAGAAGTATGCCTAGTCTATATTTCCTGTGTTATAAATTCTTATCAGGAATTGTACGGTTTAGATTGATTATTACTATAAAATAAGATTGCATAGCGAAGTTTACTTGTGAAGGATTTTTGATGTTTTCCACTATAACTCAGTAACACTATTGGAAAATAATATTATTTTTTTCTGGATTTCAGGGTTTAAAGATAAATACTGAAAATTTTATTACACTAGGTAACTGAATACTAATTACAATATTATATTATTGTTAGAAATTATCATAGTTATAACTTATAAGTGATTCCATTAAGAACATACTTTAACAGACGATTAACTTTTAGAGGATTAACACAGATGATTTAATATTTAACGGTAAATATAATACTAAAAAATTATATTACATAAAAAGTATTTCTTTTAAAAACATAAAGAAGAATAAAACCGTTGTAAGAGTTTTAACAAGCAGTAATGGCGTCTACCAACTCTAATTAGATAATTAACTGTCACAACAATAACCGATCACTGCGGACGTAACTTTTAGAAATTTTAATGTACAACTTTGCTTTTTAAAAAGGGTTGGGTACCGTTGCTCTTATTTTTGCTTTGTATTTTATCATCACAATGTTACGATAATTATGATGCTGTTTCATCACAGTGTTTGAGTTTCTTAGGACATTAAATATCAACGGGAATAAATGAACAAAGAGGTAAGGAAGATTTAATATTATACTAATCTGTTTCTTTGTTTAATTTGGGATAAAAAAAGTTTTCAATAATTTAAACAAACAAGAATACCTAATACCTATACATATTCTTACAGTTATGTGATAATAGGTTTACTGTCCATGCAGAAACTGATACAAGCAGTTGGTAACAAAGTATTTTTGCTTTTAATTTCATTTATTTCTGCATCTGTCCAATATCTGTAGCATAACATGAAGCCGATTATAACACTAGAAATAACTTTATTGCGGTCATGACTGCACTAGTGCATACTCGCGAATCTGCAGCTAATTTTACAGACGTTACTTGCTCGGTGGTCGGTCAATGCGCCTGCGATTCACAAGACACAGAAATAACTGTTTAATTGAAACTGGCGCCATATTCACCGAATTAATCTGCAATCAAACTACTTCAGTTATGTGAAACACAACAAATTTTACCTTATAAATACGTATGTAGGTATCATGCATTACGTAAGCATAAATTTGATAGTAACAGAAAAATATTCACTATATGTATTTAATTGAATTATTTAGCGGTTATTGTCACTATTTCAAACCTGTGGTCTACTTGCCTGTGGTCGAGAGTTTGATAATGACGCACATTGTTTTTAATTTTGTTGGATTTATTTAACTTTACTTATTTTAAACTGCTTAGTATGTCTATATAATTAAAAAGAGATGAAGCTACTTAAGGAGTATTTGCTTTGTATAGGAATAATACTTTTTAGTTAAGAATCTTTTATACTATTATTATATTCGTATATCTTAAAATTTCTATGACCTAGCATTAATTCCGCCTTTGTACCATGTTTATTTTGATTAATAAATATAAATTAATAATATACATTTAAATAAAAATATTCCTGTTTTCCATATATCCAATGTAATATTAAACATTAATATTTTATTTTTAGTATATGGAGTACTTAAATTTTTAGATAATGTAATATTGTGTAAAGACTATAACTATGGCATGAAGAGAAATGTATTAAATATTATATTTTGTATATAAAATACAATATCCACCTACGATATTTCCTTTACTGTAGTCTAAATAAAGCCTTTGTTAGAATCAAGCCGCATTGTGTGACTGAATTGATCAAAGCTGTTACTTTGATTATGAATTTCATAAACACGGGTATAAAGTTGTATACGAGTACGTATGTAGCGAGAGATAGCAAAATTAATCATCAATAAAGCAGTATATTGTGAATGTGGCAGTTCAAGACGTTACTTTGTTTTTGAATATATCAAGATGATTTCACAGTTCAATAAATAGAGGATCAAACAGACAGCTGTAATATACTAATAATAATAAAAAATAATAATAAAAGCCTTTATTTACTGTTAACATTACAAATTCACAGCAGTAACTGAAAAAAAAATTACTAAATTATAGACTAACAGGACCACTGTTAGTCTATAATTTAGTAATTTTTTTTCCCACATCTGAATGTCAGAAGTCTGTCATGTGACATAGGCCTCCTCCAAGTATTTCCATAGGGTTCGGTCCCTATGGAAATACTTGGTCCCACTCTGAGTCCACTTTCCCTGCTACCTTCCTAATGTCATCTTCCCATCTTTTGGTCTGCCTCTGTAATATACTACATTGAACTAAATATTGTGAGGTCATATAATAAAATAGTTTCATTATTCACCGCAAGTTGTTCTAAAAGAGTGTACCTTACCAGATATATTATATCTACATGACATGTTGTTTATGTTATGCGACTTGTCTTGGAGTTTTTTGAAGACCTTGATACTTTAGAAAGTGAAGAATAATAACGTAAAAGAACGTCTAGTGAAATTAAAATTAAAAGAACCCATTTAATACTAGAGTTTTAATTTTGAACATTCTACATAAACATATATAAATATATTAAATATCGTCGATAAAATGACAGTCAAACGTTCAATATTAAGTGGCTAGTAATTATTTATTAAATCTTGTATTGTGACCAGTTTAATAATCATATCTAAATCAATCTGTAAATATGAACTATATAATATAAGCATAGAATATAAATATATAAATACATATTTTCATAAATTGTATGTACTATATAGTGTATACATGTTTATATACGGAATGTACACATGTATAAAAATTTATATTTTTATATCTTTGTAGCATTTGAGGTTCATTTTCCCGGTGAATACATATTTTACAAGACTGTGCTTTAAGTTTTCATTTCTCACTTTCGTATTATCACAACCTTCTAAACAGTCATATCCACTCTCTTCAAAAATCTAAAAATATAATCTTTATTTTCCTTCAAAATCTGGGGATTATTGAGATTTTTTTCCTTCTTCTTTTCAAAAACTTCACAAACACCAAAGGCCAGGCCACTTCGTAAATAAAAGTAGCACCTAGTAAACAGATATACGGGTTGGGTTCATATTGATAATAGGTGTTTCCGCTGATGTATATAATATTAGTAAAATATATTTAATATCCAATATTCATGTTAACTGATACAATGTTCGTACAACTGAAGAAAGAAGTAACATTATAAGTTTTGACGGTAACATATACATGAATTAGCGATCTAATTCGGCTTCCCATGTGTATACAGAGCATGTGACGAAGGTCGTATAAATATATGCTTATACATATGAAACTTTCGAAATATAGTTTCGAAAAAATAGTACAAAACCTTTACAAAACCAAAATCAACTACGTGTTTTGTTTCATGCTATTTGAGTTTGCGAAAGCAGTCATGTAATCGTTTTTTCGTTTTTCAACTTTCCTTGCTTATTATTTATACTAAATATTTTTTTTACATCAAAGTTTAATTTTCCACTGACAGTTTAATGAGAATCTTATTGCATGATTAACTTTCTAGATTAATTTTCGTCCTATCTAGTTTGATACCAGAGCGCCATTTACATAACCATTTATATATTTATTAATATTTAAAAAAAATCATTAACAATGCAGATGACGTAGTTATTATTAAAGAATAGTGGAAAATATTACTTCTAAGAATATTACTGGTTTTCCTCATCGACATCATCCACATCGTATATTACAACTACATATATAAAAGAAATCCTATAAGGATTTCATTCGAATACTTGATGGAATGAATCCTTAAAGGTACAAGATTTTGAGTGTCGTTTAAAATTCCACCTACATTCGTCAATTTCGTGAAATAGTTCCTAAGCTATATCTACCTGATGGATAGATAAGCAATTCAGTTTACGTATGTAACTACGGATCGCTAATTTGGGTTAGTACCTACATGTTTTGATACATAAAGTATCGATAAAGTGTGTAGGGTAACATTTAATCCATTGCTATACATTATTTAATGGAAAGCTTTGCGGAAAGTAAAAATGATTGCCCATTGAATTACGTTTGCGTCTACGGCATTCTCTGTAGAATTCAATACCACCCTCTTTACGAGTTTTTTATCCTCCCTGCTGGGAACACTCAGCATTTAATATTTCATGTTCGACCATTTATTAAAAAATTGTAGGTATCTTTCATGAACCTTATATATTTTCAAATCTGTTTTAATTGTTTAATTATTAATTCATATTCTATTGATCTTATCTATTGTGATACCTGTAGATAATCTTATAGCAGTGGATCGACGTAGGGAGACGACGTCATTATTTCTATTGACACTCTCGGAGGTCTAGCGATTTGCACGCATTTTTAAATAGATTAAGTAGCTTAAAAATATATTTAAGTATTTGTATCAGATGTTTAATACAAGCTCTGTTTGGAACTACAGAACGCTTATATATAATTATATATATTGTTGAGACAGCTTTGATTTGTGAGACATTTCGAACTGAAGAATGACTGTTCTATAGATTTTCTTAAAGGGATAGAATAAATAGGTATGACAATTTATATAAAAGGAGGGGTAATGTGAACGACATTTGTTTTGGAACAAGAAAAAACCAGTAATATGTATTATTAAATAATAATCCTAGTGGTAGAAGACATTAAAAGTTAGGGTTCTCAGTGTAAAATGCAACACTGTACTTATACAGTAACGTAAATACACATCTCACAAACACAAACGACGTAGCTTTTGCGACGAGCACTGTGGTGTGAACTGTAACTTTTCACATCAAAAAATTATAGGTTAAACGTGTACATATATGACCTTGTTTATTCTCATTGATTCTAATGTTTGTGTGCTATATGGATAAGAGTGCTGGCTCGTAAAGGCGACATATGATACGACAGCATGCAACTGCGAATGTGAATGCGAATGTTGAGTTATGTAGATGTGTGGTGCAACAAGAATGGATAAAATAAAGAATGAATGCATTAGAGGAAGTATGAAAGTAGCGTCGGTATCGGAGAAGTTGAAGAGTATTCGTCTGTCGTGGTATGGCCTTTAATGACCCATAAGAATTAAGATAATATTTTATGGAAGCTGTTACATATGAATGGAGATAGTTATAAGAAGTGATGGATGGACTGTGTGAAAGATGAAAGGGAGTAAATAACGGGATGACTGCGAACAGGGATGAATGGAAGAAAAAATATATTAAGTCCTCCTCAAGTAAATAGGATAAGGAAGAAGTAGATGATGAATGACATCATCTTTCAATACACACATATATTTTATTACAATATTTTTAATTCTATCCTGCAATGTCACACAGCATACATTTCTCAAGGCTCTCATCTCGATGGTTAATCCTAATTTCATGCTTTTGGACCAGCTAATAATGTCTATAAATAGAAAAATATAACGGTGCAATACAGAAATACACCGTATCAATAAAAAAATGCCAAAATATTGTATATAAGACACTCAATTTCTTCATATGTAGTTATTTAATACTGAATTAACTTATTCTATGATATTTACGAAATATCATATATTTTGCTCAGTTATGATACGAGGACTACGCTTCGTATGGAGCGCCCTTCAGGGAATATCCTCTTAATGAATGCGTGTTTAAGCTTCCCTTACCAAATTGGAAACTACGTTTGCAAGATAAATTGGCCTATATATTATATCATTATATATAAATAAATACAACTATATTTAGCAAAAATAATTTATTTCATAAATTAATTGTATGCAAAAAGAATTTATTTAATTCAGTTGAATTATAAATAGATTAGAAGAAAGTAACAATATTTCTAGAATATACCGCCGACAGACAGACGAAAGATGTTTTGCTAGAAGCTCCCTAAATTAACAATTATTTAGCAAATTATTGGTATAAAACAAATTACTGATATATTTGTTATAATGTTCAACACTATTAAATAATATGACCTATGACCATCCTAAAAAACTAAGCAATAAATATTTGTAATGCGCAGTAATTTTCACGAACTACTGTACCTAACCCTAACGATAAAAGATAGGCGGATCGTGTATTTATTCTTCTTTGTTCTTATATTTAAAGAGCAAATAATATTTCTTTTCCTATATGATGTAGTATTGACATAAAGTCTCAGAAAGCACTTTTGTTATCATATGCTATTAAATCCATCATTAGGCTTGTCTTTACATAATTTACGTTCATGAAGGATCCTTACATCGATTACGATGCACATGATTCATCTATTTTTGTAAACGAACAAAAGAAAACTCAAGTTATAAACTGAAACGAGTTCTTTATAAAGATTGCGCAATAAAACCTCTTTGAATTGATTGAATTTTCATTTTGTGGAGTAAAGATTGCGACTTGAACGTTTCAGGCATACAGTACTACGTTCTATTTTATTCGTCTACTTGTTATTCGATACCAATTGTAAGATAGAGATTTATTAGAAAGCTTCGTTAGATTCAGTATTTGTTCAACTATTTACTTTTCTTCATGTATTGTGAAAATCTGAGCTAACCATTGGAGAAAATAATTGCATGAACTTCGCTTTAAATAAAAAAATAACCTGCTATAACTATATGTATATAAATAATATCTTTAACTTAACTTAACAATCTATTGTATAACAGTAGTTACTACTTGTTGTCAACGATGTGTACATATTAAAGACTAGCTGTTCCCGCGACTTCGTCTGCGTGGAATTTAACTTTATTTTTCTAAAATAAAAGTAGCCTAAGTTACTCCTCATTACATCAGCTACCTGCCAAAAAAAGTCTGGTCGAAAAGGGATTTCAGATATTATCGGAACAAACAGACAGACAAAAATGGTAAAAAATGATATTTTGGTGTATGTAACGTATTTATATTTATATGCATGTAGTGAAAAACTGTTATTTAATTATTACAAACAGATAATTTTATTTATATGTATAGATAAGCAGATTAGTTTTTATTTCGATAATAGATATATCTATTGTAATAGTTAATAAAATTAACACTAATTTCAAGAATTTTATATTAAGACCGACACAAGCTGACGAAAATATCCAAAACTATGCGATGTCGTAATTCAAATAGTAATCATATTCTAAAAATAGAAAACTATGACCTGAACGATCTTTATATCATCAGACCTTTTCAACTTAAACATATCCTTCTTAGACAACAGATCCAAAGTCTCTCAATTACAAAAATTGGAATCGCTTATGAAATTTATTGTTTTTCGTTTTTAATAGCGATTGACACTGTATTGAATACGATAGTATTATTTTGTATCTCCTAGAACAGTATTTTATTCTTACTTAAAGAAATAGTTGGTTATTTTGAATATTCATTCATTCTTGGTTAATAAAAATAATATGAAATATTATTTTGCTCACATCAGCATTAGCTTTAAATACATACATTGTGTTTAAAAATATGAAATAGAGAATGATTATTGTGCAGTTTCAGAAATAATAAGTCGATTGCGAAATATGTATCGCAACGGAAAACAAACTTCCAAATCTACAGTTTCGCAGCAAATATTATATAAATTTCAATTGCATACCATACAACTTATCTTGTAATTGCAATGCTCATGGTTCATACATAATAACAAAGTTATATTCTTAAATATATAATTATATTTAGTGCTATGTCCAATCGTAACCTTGCTAAAATTCTTATTACTAACTCTCCTAACATACGTCATTTATGACATAAAAAAAATTAAATGTTCAATTATTAACTTGAAAAACTTAAATAATAGGTGTTAGGAAGAAATCACTATGAAACTGTTAATGAAACAGCAAGTAAATTTTCAAAACGTATAAATTTGAAATTATGTCCGATAATCCGAATTGCCTTTAATAATCAAATAATCCCTCTGTTGGGCATGGTCTCCACGTTGGGAAACACTGTTCTAACTCTAAGAATACTATAACTTAATAAGAAAAATATACTTACGTGTGCCATCGAATCGTGTTGCGATGGTATCGAGGAAGGTATTCTGGGGCGCGAGCAGCCCCTTGCGCGCGGGCATCCCCCCGCACCGCGCACCCGGCGCACGCCACCCTCAACCTGTATACAAAGACAGTATTATCCTAAGCAAATATTACAAAGCAAGTTTTCAATGTTGGACTCTATGTATTTGCGCACATATGAATCTCACAGGGTAAATATTATACATAGAAATGTGTTCTTTATAAGGGATCTTGATCTATTCCTGTATTTTGTGAAAATCTCGTTATTATGAATATATTCGACACGGGTTTCATATTGATGTAAAATATGTTCTGGGGTATTATTACTTATGTATAATAAATAAATTGCTAAACCTAATGTCCAAGTTAGAAATTAAAATAGATTAATAATGAATTCAGCAACAACCAGCACAAACTTTCAATCCTAATAAACAAAACAAATAAATATATAATATTAATCCTAATTTCCATCAGCAACATCTATTCACGAGTATTACGGATGAGCCAAGCATTACTGCATTCAACCATATTATAGAGATTGAGGGAACATCGACCCATCGTTTCACATAGCACAAGTACATATATAATGTACCTATGCTTGACAGTGAACATGAATATTACGTTTTATTTTTCAAATCGTTACGTTTTATATTATAACTTATTTCTAATAAGTTAGCTATATAGCTAAAAAACTTGCACTAGTACTAATGCAAGTTTTTTCAATTTTATCAAAGAAAGAAAGAAGATCAGGGTGACTTTGTCATCCTCGTAATTGGTACACCTTTCCAATCATATATTGCCATTATCAAGAAGTTTGCATGTTCATGCACAATTGCATGTTTAGGAGCATATAGCAGGGAAATTATGGTCACTTTAATTTTTAGAAGTGCAATGCATGATCCATGTACGGATGTGATATGTATAAGTACTACAGAATATACTGTATATTCTGTAGTATGTTATCTGTGGTAGTACCTATATATATATCACATCCAACCGTAATCTTGTTAGTTATATATATATATATATATATATATATATATATATATATATATAAACTATAATATATAAACTTATATTAAATAAATTAAGATTAAAATTTAATGAAAATCATTGTTGGTTTTAAACATAACAGGATTTCAATTAAGCGCTCGTTACCCTTGTCACTTGCCGAAAGCGTTTTAGTATAAAACTTTACGCGGTTTCACTACACACCGGTCATAGAATAGAAACTCTTCCGGATCATCCATTGTTAAATTTCAGATAGCACGAGATCAAAAAGATCTGCGATTGGGGTCTTACAGAGGACAAAGTTCTGCGGACGGATAAGGTAAGAAAATCTCAAAGGCCACAATAGTGGTATGGATATTAAAGTTACATATAGCAAATTTAGACATAAATGTTGTAATAGAGGCTGCGATTTCTTACCTTAAGCATAAAATGCATAGAGAGATAAATGCGATACATCCTTGAGAGTGCATTTCTAGTATACAACGCATTTATCTCTGTAATAATATATATCTCGAATTTTTGGCATTTATTCCACATATATTCAAGTAATTTTTAAAAATTCGGTATTCGGTCGAATTTTGTTATCTATACGTCCGATATTCCAAGTAACATATCATATATCATCTTTCTGCAATAGTAAAGAGTTTTTTGCGCTATTACTACCAGATGTGAACCAACAAATGGCTTCAACGCCAAGCTCAAGAATTAAATCAGAAGATATCCATTTATCAGTAAAATTTAAGAAACTGCTCGAGCTACACAGTAATGTTTTTCCATACTATTAGTGATACAATTTGACATAACAAACAATAAACGAATAATGCGTATTGGTACACGGCATATTCGCAACCAATACGCCACCCGCTAAATTGACTAAGTATCGCCGGAAATTCGTTATTCAGCAAAATTACTATTCGTGGCATCTCTAATGTATACTATAGTGTGTCCCGAGCACAAAACATAATATGTTATACTATATTGATGTCATAAATTGTACAATACAACTTGTACATATCCTTCCTTAAAGCTAAATATTGATTTGCGTACCTTCTATATGAAAAAAATATCAAAAAAAGTTTTGACAATTGGCAAGAAAAATAGCATATTCGTGGTGTTTTCGTATCAGCTTCGTGGGAATATTGCCTTCAGTATGTAGCTCTCGTAAACAGTTAAAAATATATATTCTTTCTGTATAATTGTATAGCCTATAGGTATATATTTACCTACCTGACGTAGTTAAACATGTACTTGTAGGGCATAAATAAATAGAAAATATTTTGGAATATCTATGGCATTTCAAAAAGGAACTCAATGTCTATGTTTTACTTAGTGATTGATAAGGGCAAGATCAAAGATCGGTATTGATCAGGCATTATTTATTGCTTGATAAATTGTACTGGATGATTATTGAGTTCTACAGGAAAATATCGTTCCATATATTATCCGTTCATATCTATTTTTTAATAACGACAAGGTACACCCACCCTCACTTTTATGAAGCCGTTAGGGAATATGTGTGGTTAGATTATTAATTTGTGCGTTTATATCAACTGTAATTTTATGAATAAAACCAGATCTTGTTCAAAATTGTCCACGTGGGTTAAGCAACTCTAATATGTATGTACATAGGGTTTAATTTTGGAATTTATATTTTTATTCGGTAGATTTGATGTAAAAAATATGTACTTATATTTCAATACAATTAAATTTGCCATTATTGTCTAGCGACTTTAAATATATATTATCGTGTGATGTACCATTATTAAGAAGTTGTATTCACTTAATATTTGTTTAAGTTCCACAATACTTTATTTAAATATGCTTTGAAAAAAATGATATTTATTTAGAAACATTAATTTATCTAGATTATTAGCACGGAACTAACGAAGTTTTGAATGTTTCCCTCCAAACTATATCTAATAGATAAAATTATGCACCATAGTTTTACTATCTGTTCTCGTTTATGTTTATAATATCTTAATTAACGGACCAGACTATTGGTTTAAAACCTTTACTGTAATGCTTGGCACTTATCACATTTGCTATAATCCTCTAAAATAATCAAAGCTATATTGCATCCAACTGGTTCAGATTTTCATTAGCCTTCGCTATAAATCTCCCTGTATAATTAAAGCTGTATTTAAGGTGACCCATAAATTGAACGATGCTGGAATATGCCTGCAGCCTTTCTACCTTCTCGTAAACTTTTTATGTTTCATAAATGCGATGGCAGTAAATATGAATTAATGGGCATTCGAGGTTACGCCCTTTCTCTATCCATATTCTTTCAGCTTGACATAAATGCGCTACGCTGATCTTGCAGGATATCCAAAGCCATAACTTGATCATAAATCCATTATTATGGTTCCTGTAATTATTAGCAGTAGTCATTTACACTCTGCTCAGTTTGTATCTTCGTACGTTCACGAGTTTTTCAATGCACATCACCTGAGTAAGGGGAATAACACTTAGAAGAATAAATTCTTATGGTTCAAAGTACTTAAAGGGCATATGTAAATCTCACAACGGATATTTACTCGTATTTCAACTGTTTATTATTTACTAAGGCCACCGTAAAATTAGTATTAAATATTCTACGTCATGTTTAAATCAGATTTTATTCCTTTATCAGAAGATTTTGAAACGATTAATTGAAAGAAACTGTTTCTGCCTGAATCACTTATGAATTAGTAAACTACCCACTCCTCCGCACCCAATAGTCCACCTCTACCTGAATTTGAGATAACACATCTCTTGACTGATTGGATGCATTTTATTTTCACAACCTCACTCTGTTACTTGTACATTAATTATTATAATATGTATGTCATGTAATTGGTTTACAATAAGTTCTGTGCCGTGGAATAGTCATTTTTCTACCTATTTTTTTATATTTTCGCGTTTGTTTACTGATCTTTTCTGACATTGGCGGTTGAGTGTAGATGAATGTAAGTACATTCTTCTACAAACTTACCTCTTCATAACATGTTTAGAGACTTAGAGTTTCCTCATATAGTTAGCAAAGTTTTTGTTTTGTTTCAAGGTACAATTACGTAGGTACTACTGTTATTTATAAAGGATTCTAATGGTGGTATTATTATTCATTAAACAATTAGCTAATGAAATATCTTAAATATCAACAAGTAGTTAAAGTCAGTAATTAATCTATTAAGACAAATTCTATATAACGACTATTCTCGACCGTCTAATTAATTGGAATAGTTTATCAAGATCGATGAATCTTGGTATGTACAAGTTTCCTCTGATCGCTTCAAACTTTTAAATTGAACGATAACTTCTCGCTGCCAGTTACTGATAGAGGGTACTAAAGCAGGTATATTCAACATATTACCTGTCATCAACACTAGCAGCTCAGTTATCTTGCTATAAAATTAGTATCTACCACAATGATGTGGTTATTTATGCCCTAAGACTGACAAAACTGAGATAAAGGATTAATGCTGGTATGTATATGTGATTAATGCCCTATTACTCTGAAAGAATGCTTGTATTTATGCATTATTAATGTATATAAATGTATGTATATTCACCATGTTTTATCTTAAAGACATCAACCGGCCAATCACTACAAATATCAAGATACGAGTATTCATCATATTCCGCCTACTGCAGTCCACCGCTGCTGGTGGACATAGGACGTTACAAAGGCACGCCACAGAGCACAATTTTAGTCCCCTTTTTTCACTTATTACTTACAGTTCTACGTATGTATCGCACTACTTAACTGCAGGGCATCCCATGCTACGTTTGCTGATTCTATTATAAGACATTAGGATATATTTGTCTCTGGGAAAGAAGACGAGAGCTTCGAAACTAGCTCGTTTGAATAAGACTATATGTAAAATTGCTGTAGAATATATACTATAATGTGATTGTCAATAAAAGTAAAATTAACAAGTACCTAAATTTTATTTCATAAAAGAATATCGCCACTGCTGAAAAGAATTAATTATTAAATTGTAACTTCACCGAGTTGTGAACAGTGAAACATACACTACAGTCTACTCATTATAGTATTTTCTATCTAACAAGACACTTAGATCTGTATTGATTTAATGACTATACTAAAGATTTAGAATATTAAAACTAAATAGAATTTTAGGAAAGTATGAATAACACAATTTTTAATATAAAAAGAGTGCATGGCGTAGAAATTATTTTTATGTCTAAAAAATATTGATTACTCATTGTAGTGTTTTATATGTGACTAGAAAACTAGATCTTTATTGGTTGAATGACTATACTAAAGATTTAGAATATTAAAATTAGCAGAATTTTAAGAAAGTATAATAAATACAATTTGTAATATAAAAAGAGTGCTTGACGTGGTAATTTTTTTATGTCTAAAGAATATTGACTAGGCATAATTTTCAATTATAATATTGGATCTACCAAATACTTATCTAATACACATTAAATAATATTAGTTATTGTCGTGACAGGATGTTTAGTGTATTTCAAATATTTCAACTCGACTCGTGTTTTCAAATTGTAAATCAAAAATAGCAACACGCTAGTAAATACAGTAAACATACTAGCGTCTTAACTGTTTAGATTTCTATTTCGTCTATTTGGAATTTCCACTTGCGATGTGTTAAAATATTCTATTTAATTTTATTTGCCACCCAAACTCTAGTAATTCTTAAAGATTAGTGATAACAAATAGATCTTGCTTCAATCATACCAAAAACTATGTTGTATGAGTGTTTGTCAGCTCGTAAACCGCTGGACCGATTTGAATGAAATTCTGTGTGTACATTTTTATAGCTTCTTGGATGGTTTGAAAAGGTAATATTACTTTTTTGGGTAGTCTGTTATTTCTATGTAATAATTTAACATGAAAGTATAATTAATTAATATTTTAGAAATTTAATTAGTTAATTAGTGTTTAAGATTTTTATGCGCAATGAATTTTATTGATCCAATTAATTTATAGCTTTTATGGAATTTAGAATATAGAGTAACCTCGTAACTAATTTCATCTGTAGTAGGTAAGTATATTAAAAGGTATCCAAAATAACTTTCAATTCAATATCACTTCAGTATGACCCAATAATAATCATTACATAGTATAAAACAAAGTCGCTGTCGCTGTCTGTCCGTCCCTATGTATGCTTAAATCTTTAAAACTGTACGCAACGGATTTAGAAGCGGTTTTTTCAATAGATAGAGTGATTCAAGAGGAAGGTTTATATGTATAATACATGTACACCCGGGCAAAGCCGGGGCGAGTAGCTAGTAATAAATAAAGTTTTACATTATACATTATTGAAATACCATATTTTTATAATAGTTTAGTTAAGTAATCTGTGTATACACAATACACATATATATCTATCAATTTGCAAAAATGGGCTTAACAAAAGGTGACTTAATCGTGTAGAGTAATCTCTTACGGATAACCTAGATTATTATCTCGTCATCAATGAGTATCTAATGTATCTTGTAGAATTACTGACTAAACAATGCAACTTAAGTAATAACAGTAGAAATTTTGTATTAAATGGGAAAATTCTGGAAGTTTAACCGAAATGAACTGTACGGGCGCGTCACAGGAATAAATTAAAATAGGTTCCTGCCGGAGGCGTAGGGCGTGTTGAGCGATGTATTAATTTCTGTGACGAACTAGATACGTTAAGCTCACACACGTCAGTGTCGGGCTCTCGTAATTCAAGCGGCGGCGGTGGATGCATTCTATGCACGCTCTGTGTTGTAGGTATATTTTTATGTTGAATACGACGAACAAATTTGTTTAAAAATAGTATATAATAAAAAAATTGCAATAACATTAAATTACTCTGGATGATGTGTATGTCAATCGATTAACTATACCTATAGAGAGTCAAATTATGTACGTTCAAAGTGTTGTACATTTTTATATTGTATACGACGAACAAAGTCGTTCAAAATTATATAGAAAATTTGCAATAACATCAAATGAGTCTATATGATGTGAGTATCCATTAATTAATTAGAGAGTCAATTCATATTAGACAGTGAAATTATTTATATTGTCTTCAGAACTTATACACAGATACATCGACGTCTTTTTAATTCATCTGTGAGTACTGGATACCCAAAATGCTAGAGTACATTTATTTATTTCTGTTTTATGCCACGCCCTTAGCGTATTTTTGTAAGAATATTTAATTATTATAGTTTTGTTAATTTAACTAGATTAGGCAGCTACTAATATTGTAAATGTGGAATTGAGAATGTTTGTCAATCTGTTTGTTTTCACTAATAAAAGGTTTACCTTAATATTTAAATTGATGGGTTGTATTGGACTAGGCTATCTTTTAGCTCAAAAAGCGAACGAAGTAAAGCTGATTTTATTTTCTGATAATATTCTACTCGCTAATATAACGTAAAGTACTGCTTATTTAAGGAACTGCAAATAACTTTAATTTTAAATTTCATTCTTGAGCGAACGAGCTTCGCTTGGCATCTTTTAATATTTTGTAAAATAAGGTTTTCCAAGGAATATAGCTACATAGATATACTTCAGGAGTAAAATGTAATGAAATTCTTATATAAATTGTTGGAGTTGTTTTTACAATATTATAGGTATAAATAAATATTCACATAGTACTAATCCTTTGACTATAATTTTATAAGTGCAATTGAGGTTTCATATTGTACGGAATATTTATGATGATAACATATTTCCAAGCTATTACAAACTACTTTGAAATATGTTATCTATATACTATACTGTCTATAGCTATACTGTCTCTCTCGGTCTCTATCTCGGTTACCACTACTACTGGTAATCACTTGAAAATCACGATAATAATAATAATCTCAGGACAATTTACACAGCGCCATCTAGACCCAAGTTAAGCTAGCTAAAGTTTGCGTTATGGGTATTAGATGACTGATACAAATACATAGTTTTTTTTTCGTTAATATATAGAAAATACCCAGACCGATACAAACAATCATACTCATGAATACAAATGTTTGTGCCGTACCTACGAGGAATCAAACCACCGACGTTTGGAACTAAGGAGGTGCGCTAAACCGGTCTCATAAAATACCGAGGATAAAATACTACTAACTTGTGAGATCTTTCCATGTACAGTAGGTAAGTATAGTCTGGATCAAGTATTTACTCAGTAATCGGCAGATTTTATCCGTTACTCTTTGCAAGTACAACAAGAATGTCGGTTGATGTTCAACTCTGGGTATAGTGATGTGTATTTTTTGTGTCGTACTTATTGATAATAGATTATCCATTTCTCAAAGCTTCTGTACATGGATTAACTCCTCATGCAGAAGTTCCGAAGCGCACAAATCGCTTAAGAGCAGAGAAGAGCACAATAAGTAAGTCAGGGAAGCCATAACAGACTTTATGATGTGAGTGAGCATGTACATATCGATCAATGTGAATTGGCGTATAAATGTCTTTGTCTTGAGCGTCCCTATTATATTGAGGATATCCTATTTCTAATATTACCAAATCAACGTTTGACTTTTATTATGACACTAATATTATTATTATTTATTATATACAAGACCTTTATTACTAGCTATCTCAGCTTGCGATAGTCGCGGCTTTGATTCAAGATATTTGCATTCATGAGTATCGTACTGATACTACCTCCAAATTTGACATAAATTCGGAAACTCAAAACTATCTATCATCTTCTATCCCTATCATCAGCATAATGTAGCATATAAATTTTACACAAAAAACGAAAAAAAACAGTTCAATTTTTATTCTCCTTATTGAAGGCGGCTAAAAAGATATATCAAACTGGGCGCGTAATCATGATTCATGAGCTGTAAAGCAATCTGCGAGTGGATAAAGCGGCTAATGTCGTAATGTCTCTGTAATTCCTTAAATTCCGCTACGTACTCTGCGTACGTAATACCCGTATGTAAGAATAAGTACCTAATCCTTTGATGCAAGCCTTACGAGTTTTCTTATCTGCTGTACTGTTCGTGTCATACTTGTCCATGATGTTATAAGTACCTTTGTGTTAGTAGCATGATGTTTCTTCTTTTTCATATATAATAAAATCGTAAAAAGACGAATCTGTTTGTCTATTAAAAAGCTGTTGAAATTAGAATGATGTTGTTAAGTAAAATTTTATAAGTTTATTAATTCAAAAACTTCATTAAACAAATAATGTATGTTTTATTGCTGCTTTGGTTATTATTATTGTAGTTTGATTCCTATAAACCAGTTATTTTTGATTAATTATTATAGATTATAGATATGATAGATATGTACGATGTCGAAGGCACAAGTGTACGAAGTCGAAGGAATCTCTATAGGACAGGATACCAAATAGCACTAAGCTTTGTCGGTAAGCAAATATGCACAATATGCATATTCCATTCCAGCGAAGCACTGGGTTTTAAAAGCTGACTTTGATAAATGAGGCGTCAGCCGATTGATTTCTCTCGAGAGAGTGTCGTAGGCGAGTGTAGTAGGTAGGTATATGTTTTTCCCAACAACTGTGATATTTTGAGGTACCGAACGGTAAAGGGAGGGGTGGTCCCTAATGAGTTTGTTATGTGCAAGAAATTGTTAGCTATTGGTAACAATTTCTTGCACAAAATAACAGTTAGGTAGTTACATTAGTTAGTTATCTAGTGACCAGTTGTTAGCCATTATAAAATAAACTTAATAAAAAATACTGACTGTTAATTTCCAATAGATTGTGTTTGTTAATTTTAGCCCATTTTACAATTTATGACGCTTATTGAAATAACGATTAATGTCTCTAATTAGCTACCTAGATTAGATTTAAATTAGATACTATTTGCTTATTGATTCACTTAGTAATGATGATGTGTTGAAGTAAGTACTTTGCATCATTCGTGAGTAGGTATATGTATATTGAGGATTGATGTAATTCTGTTTTATTAGAGAACGTTAATTGCCAGTCTAATTTTGCTCACAAGTAATACTTTCAGTGAAATACTAATACATACATAATTTGTTGTAGCATATTATATTCCATATTTTCTTCTAATATAAATACTCCAAAAGCTTTTACTTAAACAAATAACGGAGTATAATGCACGATATTGTTGAGAAAAGGCGATGATTCCAGGATATTTATACTAGCATTTGGAAAATCTATTGTCTCGAAACATTTTATACAAACAATCTTGGGAACAATGTTCACTGAAATTAACTGTAATTTATTGCCATCTAGCTTCAAGCGGTGCCCTGTGAAACGCACTGAATTTTCAACAACGCATGATTTAAAACCTTGCGTTTATCATGTTGAGGCAGGAATAGGTAGCTATCTCGGATTGAATTATTATGTTTCATTTCTTTATTTAAATAAGCACCTAGTCTATTTATTTACCTACAGCTTCGAAGAAGTCGAGAATTATTAAAGTACCGATTTAGTACCTGGGGGTAACTGAACTTACCTTAACTTCGCGTCTTCTTACTTATCTTGAGAAATTTTATTTTTCTAGGTATATCTAACTTGAAAAGCAAAATGTTATTATATTACACAATAGTTTACAATAATGTGTAGTATAATGAGGTAGCTAAATATATTTAATTTTGTATCTTGTCTTGTTTTATTTGGTCTCACATACAACAAAATTCTAGTTTGAATTAGTTCTAGAATATGTATACGCATACTTTTCCTTGTGGAAGTCGAATTATATTATATTATTTAACTAGTTGGTTCGTGTAACTTCGTGTACGTCCGTTTTTATTGGTTGAAGCATGATGATTATATAGCCTTCCTTGAACTAATGAATATTACCCTGAACTTAGAAACTCATAAACTTTACCTTTTTATAACATTAGTATATTTATATATGACTTCGAAATTAATATATTCAAAAGGAGAACTGAATGTAGCAGCTCTCCTAATTTCTTCATATATGTAGCATGATATCTTGAACTTTTCAATATATGTTGCTAAATAATAAATCAATTTAGTATATAATTCCACAAATCATTAATTATTCTCTTTAAATAATAAGTCATTAATTATTTACTAAAGTTAAAATGTGTTGAAAGTTCAAAATGTCTTGAGGGTACAATTTTGACCTTTGAAAGTGAATGAAATTTTAATTGCATTTAAGAGAAGACTAATAACTCATCTTATATTATTATGCCTCTCTGCCTTACACAAAGAGTAAATGAAGTTAAGTAGTTTCCGAATCAGAAGATTAAGTTTGTAAGTTCAATAATGGTCGACACAATACGGCTAGCTAGGTCTTATTATTGGGTGTAACGGGAAAGGTACGAATATAAAATAATTCGCAAGGAATTTAAGTTGAAATAACGTTATATTCCTATCCTTATCCCATTGATTTGGGGTCGACGTAACATGTATAAACCCATATTACTTAAGGATTCGACTTATCTAGATTTTACAATAGGTTGTTAATCTGCTATCTACGTTCTTTGGAAATGAATTAGTTGATATATAAATCGTCACTTTGATATGGAACAAAAGGAGGTAAAGGAACTTAGAAATATATCATAAGGGTATGATCCCTCATACCCTTATGATATGTTTCTAAGTAGGTCGGAATCCTGCAGTTATGGGTAGAATATTTCGATCCTAGAATTTGTCTTACACAATGATTGAAGTGCACACAAAAAAAAACAATCTTTTTTAAACATTTATAGACATCAGATAACGGGAATCATTAATTTTCATATTTCAGTCGATGTTCACATATAAAGTTATTCGTGTAACACTTTTCATTACACTTGAGTGTTAATTATAAACTGGTAATTCTTTGAATTAACATCTTACGTTCTTACGAATTAAAACATTAACAATAAACTAACTTTAGATGTAGACTTATGCCGTTATTTCTAATAATTTCAATTTTAATGGTAAACGTAACCATTATACGGTTCTAATAAGATTTTAGTGGCTGTTGAGTTCAAGCCATTAAGCGAGACCCAAACTCTTATGAGACGGAATGGAAAATTAATACTTTAAAGCTATATGATGTTATGATTCTGTTTATATTTTGACTTCTGCTATAGAACTCTATCGTGAATAAAACAGAGTCTCCGTACTTATTTAGACTATTAGTACTATGTAGCCTACATGTATACTTCACAGGCAATCTAAACTCATTGAAAAGTTATACCAATCTAGAGCACGCCATCTACTTCTGGTTACATTTCAGTATTAAATTAGGTAGAATTTAACGCACCTTTGTCAGTAAACAGGGCTAATTTGCGAGATATGCTTTTCTTAGTAGGTGTATATATGTCGTAAGTAGTGTTGCCGAGCGAGTTATGAAATAATTAGGTAGGTACGCTATGAGAATATTATGTACAGTATTATAATAATGAAGCCTAACACTAGCCGTAGTTTTCTATATAGTATGTAATTATGAGTCGAGAAGGATGGTTTGTGATTTTCTTGGTTTGTGTATTATCTATTTATATGTTAATGATAGATTAGTTATGACGAAGATGTAACAACTACCTTTCCTATGTATTATCTTATCTGAGCGTACACTAAGTTCAATATAAATGTAAGCTGTAGAGACTTCTTTTTTATATTCTAATTTTATAAAATAAATAAGTATAATAGAATATTAATTTTGGTGATCATAATTGTCAGAGTAAAAGAAATATTTTTATTTATTTAGGAGATAATTATCTCTCTTCGTTTTCAATTAATTGAATTGAATTTCACTCAAGTGATTTATTATATCTATAGCAACAGATATTTGATATATGTCGTATATACATTATATACGACAATAATGTTCTAACGAAAGTAACTAGATTAAATTTCATTATGAAGTTTCCTTATAACAATGGTTACATTTACTAGTGAATAATATTACAATGTTTTGTGTAGGAAGGGTCCAAAGTCCGAATAGAAGTTGCTGCGGAAACGTTGTCAGTCTGTCAAAATGTCTGCTTTCTCATCAAATAGACGTAGCATGAAATTCTCTCTGTTATTGAATTAAAAAATGTTGTATCTACAAAAACGTCTACAGAAATTGTCTTATATATTTCTTAACATACGAGTAGGTATTCAGAATATTATTGAGAAAAACAGTTTAATTTATCCATTTTTATCCTTTTTCAAGAACCTCGTCAAAACTTGTTCATAAATTACAAATGTATTGAGTAGGTAATATCTAGATATAAAATATACATACATACATTATATATTAATAAATATATTATTATAGTCAATGTTAGTCAATAATTCTTACAACCATAGTCACAATAATTTTATATCCACACAGGGGTCGAGCGAAGTCCACACTTTAAACAACTTCAAAAATATTCTTAGTAATATATTATGTTGTAATATAGTCTGTGGTAATCCATATGAGCAATCAGCATGCTGATTGAATATCCAAAGCCTGAGCATTTAAAACGCAAAGTTATCATTTGACCATAATGGTTTCTAAAGCAAGCAAATAAGACGTTCGAAGAATAAACTAAATAATTGAATTCAATTATTTGGAGTGTAAAGCCAGCAGGTACTTGTTTATATAACAATTAATAAAGACAATAGCTCCAAGCTCAGATACATTGTTTGCTGAGTCATATTTTATACAAACATCATTTACAAATTGAACAGTCTCATCTTATTTTCCCTTTCTCTCTAAAGTTAATTAATGCTTTCAAAAGGCTCGCGTCTTTTCAAAATAATCCAATTAGTGTGGTTATGGTAGGTTTTGCGGCATCTATGGTATATCAGGTAAGGATTTTACTTTTGTTTTCAATTTTGTTATAAATTAAAATTTGCGTTTTGAATAATAAATCAATAAAATGTATAAATATGCATCTATATATTTAAAAAGAAAAACTGATGTACAGACTGCTACTAATAGTTCGAAAAACAAGAAATTTGTCACACACTATCCATACAATAACTAGAAGCAATATGATGATTATCTTTCTGTGGACAAAACATAGCCTGTTCAATTTCATGTTCGTTGTATGTTTTTTATAATACATAGTATCCTTTATTTTATTCATGAATAAATTTGAATGTTTTCCTATAATATAAGCTATATTGAATGTTATTTATATCGGAAATTCCTACGCAAAAGTTTAACTGTTTGTAAAATTTTAAATTTTATTTATTATCAACAAATTTCATATTTGTAAATAGTCCGTAGTAAGTATTAATACATATTTTATACGACCTTTATTCAGAATTTTGTAACTTTTAAGCAAAACTTTTTCCATAACGTTCTATACGCTCGCCTCCGCGTGTTTGAGTTATTTGTCTCGAGTGGGCTTGTCAAGTGCTTGCAAATATTGAAACAAACTCTCAAATATTCTTCAGCACTACCTATATTATATTACCTTTTATTTTATTGAAACTTCTTTCATTAATCAAAATACAAAATATTGTATTCCATTAGGCATTGGAAGTGTCTTATTTTTACTGACATATTAATTCATTGTATAGGATAAGGAAATACAATCAGTTCAGTAAAACAAACAAAAAATAAACAAGATTTCTAATAAGAAAAAAACGTAATAGTCAATATCGTTACTCACATAATAACTAACTATAAGTAGTATGGAAAACAAATCAGTATCATAAGGAGGATGGGTATAGTGAGGAGTCCTCAATATTTTTCGTATCGTTCAAGTTTTCCTTAACTTATAAGTATAATTATAAGTTGAGTAACTGATTTTAGTTTCAACTCTTCAAGGACTTGACTCTGATTGTATATTTAGGTAAACACTATATGTATATAATTGTAATATTATTACTTATAACTATGAACATTTTCATGAACCCGTGATAGGATCTTGGGAACTGAAGTTCAATGTCTCTTAACGTAATAACACACGGCCTTCATGGGCTGTATTATACGTTGACCGTTCAACTTGTTTCCTACTTTTAAATAATTAAATACGTGTGTTTACAGCAACTTTGCTCACACTGAATCCGTGATCTACCGTTCACATGAAATTCAGGAAAGCCTTTCTAGTCGAGTTCATCCATAAAAAAAAATAATAATTAATTTTTACCTTCAGCAGTTGTTTGTTGATAGAGTTAGTCAGTACAAGTCTCTTTATAATATTGAGTATTTATAGATGTAATGTCCCGGCGAACATTCGTGTAAATATTGAATGTTATTTTCGCGTGGGTTTGTTGATTTCGCGAACTGGAAATCCATAACGCGTATAAAACATGGGTAAGAGTCGGTCACTTCATCGAGTATTGTACTTAGTGTGTCAATATATTATTATATTTAAAACAACTTATAATACTTATACATTGTTTTTAATATTTATACATTGCATATATTTTTTAAGTGTTCAAAATGGCGTGTCCTATCGTTTTATAAGCTGATGAGACACTAATGGCAAATGATAGGATTACGATGAGGTCAGGTAAGACCAGTTATCCTATCGCGGCGTATTTATAACAATGGTTTTCATAAAGAATTGTGTGGAGGTCGACCTAACTGGTACATTGCTAGCAATGAGCTCAATGGATTGTGAATGACAGGGCCCTTTGACACACGATCCAATATCCCCTGATTACTCACAGTAACTCACGATAATTTTGGTAGACATACTTTTTCTAATACTTGTTTATAGAGCTTCTAACTAATTGTCAATATAAGGGATTCTGAGACGGGTTTGACGGAATTTTGATGCTATTAATTATTAGTTTGTTTAAAATATAATGAAAATATGAGATGTTGAAGTTTCTAGTGGCTACTGGTGAATGACATTATGACACATTCAAGTGGTATTCTGTCGTCTATATTTATACGATTTCGCTAACAAGGTTCGCTGACCTCGAAAATTCTGAATTCAATTTGCTTCTGGAATATTTACATTCATTTAGGCGTTACGCCACTTCCAGGCATTAAGCTATGCTTTCATAAATCATTTCGTCTTATAATTCAAATGAAAAATTTGGAGTGAATTGAGTATTCATTTTTATTACAATAAAGCCCAAATAGAAGAGAGTCCGAATAGCTTCATAATATATATATACCTATATATACATATTGTCTATATATTAAAATGGATAACAACGAATAAATTGTTATCTTTCCATCTACTAAAGAATCTATGAGAACCGTATATTATAGAAATTAACTAAAAACCATAATGTTATTTAATTTCATTAGTTCTAATTACAGTTACATGCTATATGTGAGCATTGATATACTCTAGTGTATGTTTTCAGGATCCTCACATTAGGATACTCACTTTTACCTATCATTATGTTACCTAGTTTTAATTATTGTATGCTATACTCTCTCACTTAATCCTTTGAATGTTTGTAATTCATATGTTGTATTAAATTCCATGCATTGCACGTCTAATGGATGAATGAATGATAATTAATACTTTAAATATTTTGTATTAAATATTTTCCTCGATCCATCTTGCCACAAAACCAGGCAAATTTTTAATACCTACCAAACGTGACATTTTAATAGTCAATTGTTTCTTTCAGTTTCATTATTAAATTTACATCATTATTATATAAAAATAAAAGTTAAGGAATTGGATACAAACAGTCTTTATTCAAAGATACTTTATTTTTTAGACTACATTATTCACAATCTAATGTAAATTTTATACAATAATAATATATTATTCTAATATTCTTCTTTTATTACCATACTTTCAATTAGAGACAAAAATATGCATGCAATCATGAGTTGATATGATAAGAAAATGGAACAAATTTCTCTAGTATATACATTAAACGTAATTGAAGATAAATAGTTATACTTATAGATAAATAGTAGTAGTATTTTTTCTGCTAAAGATAATTAGTTAATTCAAACATAAATTAAAATACTAATTAATGACTGTAAAAATTCCATGACAACAATACCTAGGCAATAAAAAGAAAATGTGCTTCAAATTACCATTTGTACAGAAAATTTCATCATTAAAAGTTTCAGGATAGGCAATGAAAAATCAAAGGCTGCTCAACATTAAGTAGGAAGGCTAATTATTATGTTTTCTTTCTGATGATAAGGTATTCAACTGAAAATTACATGATGGATACAAACAGAGAGCTAGACATTTGTAGTATGCAAAATTTATGTGCATAATAATATTTCAAAACAATTAGTGTCATGCAGAGCTGCTACTGAGAAGTAGCAGAACAATTAGTTTTTAACACTACGCATTTTAAACACCACAATTTATTGTAATCACCACTCTTTGTTAAGAGATAATTCACTTGCTACAATTTCATGGTTGAAAGTATTGTAATAAGTCCATACTTTTAATATACCAGGTATTTGGTAATCATTCATCTTCGTGGATACCTCTATTACTTTTATTCATGCTGGTACACAACTCACTTTTAAAGCTTCAATTTATGACTGAAATATGGCAGTGAAATTACGGGGTAGGCATAACATACCACCACCATAATAGTAGTCCTCAGAAATGGGAACACGCAAGTGTCACGAAATGACGCGATGAAGTGACATCACCAACTGCATTAGTAGCTGCAGATCATATTATGTGCTATGGAGTTTGCCGGCGTCTTGTTTGTCATTAAGCTTAGATACATATAATTACTTTCTAAAATCAGTTAGGATTATGGGCTGTAGTAGGCAACTGTCTAGGGTTCCCGTACCGAAAGGGAGTCATACGCGCGTTTACGAGAAATTGAAGATATTTCATAGAATAAATATTAAATTGAATTTCTATCATCAATCACAACAAAGTACTGTATTTATTGCTATTTTTTCGACGCATACTGTGAGTGGATGATATACTCCATGCATGCATACATTTCGGATAAACAATACTTAAAGTTAAAACTGTTTACAATACGTTTTTAAACAGGAATGGACTCCGAGAATAATTTTTCTAAAGACCCTGACATGATACATTCTGTTCTGAACATGCATATAACTAACACAGAATCTATGCATAAATAAAGTCTACTTAATTGTGAAAAAAAAATTGTAGTTATTTATTAAAACAGAATATATTTATTATATAATACATTTGTAGCTATGTATTATATAATAAATAATATTCTAAAAGCATACAAATTCCTTGTTAAGATAATATTAAATCAACGTGATCCAAGTATTTACCAAATAATGGTTATATGTATTCGATAGATTTTAATGTTCCATTTATTACGGACACATATCAAAATGTATAATTAACCTAACGTTTTATCCTATAGCCTATACAAAAATGTATCTTTATTCTATATCTAACTTTTAGTACGATAACCAATTCGATGGTTTTAAAACTAAATGGATTGGTTTTGCTATCGATCGTGTATATTGCCGTATTGGTCCTATATACAAAAGTTATCTTGATTGATTAATTTGCTTTTTGTAAAACAAAATATACCTACTTGTACACAATGGCCCAAATCGAAGGCTAAATAGGAAAAACAGAGTCCAACAATTTACCTCACCTACTTTCGGATAATAAATATTAGTAAATCATTGATAGTAACACCGATATATACTCTGACGCTGATGTATCCATAGTCTGATAAAATATATTGAATAAGAAACATCGATGTTTCCTGCTTTACGAAATTCTTATTAGGTGATAAAATATCCTATCTAATAAAATGGACATCGATGTCAAAATATCGATCTACTATCTATCTATCTATATCGATCTACTATATATCTATATATCTAGAATGCTCAATAAATATAAATTATTTTTTTCATGCTTTTCCGTGATCCTTCATATAGAGGCAAAACTTAAATCTAAGTAGGACTCTTCTCTTTTTTTTTCTCTCTGGCAACACTGCCGATAACAGTCTTTGTCAGTTGGCTCTTATTTATTTATTGTTTTTAATTTATTACTTGTGAAATAACGATACTAGTGTATATAATCAGTGAGTTTTGGGCATAAGTAACGTCGATTATTGTTGGTGTGCAAATCTGTGATTTCTTTGTGACAAAAATCTACGTTACAAAATTTGTGGGACCGCCAACTGTCAAAGTATTGGTAATCTACAATAGAAGTCTTGGATTTCTATTGACTCCTTTAATAATTAAATACAGTTATTACACTTCACTATTACTATATCCGTTTACAAATAAACAATAATATTAAAGTTAAATATTCTATAGTGAAGATCGGTTGTTGTTGTTGGGAGGAAAAAAAAACTACCCACTAACATAAAATATTATTGTTATTGCAATACAGCTCATAAAATTTATTTATTATCATATTGATAATATATTCCAAATAGCTGTGCGAAACTAAACTTATGTATTTTATTAAATAACAATACAATATTAGTAATCCATAGCCATTGCTAGATATCATATGACAAATTAAGACATATTTACTGTAGTGGTAATATATAAGATTAATTATTTTTTTGTATTGGTATTTAAAGTTTTTACTAACAATATTTATTTATTTATTTATTATTAAATTATTTATTGTATTATTTTATTGAAGGGAAATAGCGCACTTTCAACACTGTATTTCTTCTATTGAATAATATTCATTGTTGTCTTGTTTCGTAGATATTTAACATAATAATTAAAAATGATGTCCCGCAGAGCATGTGATCTTGATGCTAAGCTCAAGGTGACACTCTTAGAGTTAAAAAAATCCAATGAATTAAATAAGGCCTTATTACAGGAACGAGATGAAAGTGAGATTGAAATTAAGTTGATGTCTGATAAATATGTGGCTCTGAAGAATGACCTAGTGAAGATCAGTACAGACTTTGAAGTTCTACATATCGAAAATGAAAAACTTCAAGAAATTGTAAATAAATATGATCTGTGCAGAGACACATATGAGTCAGCATTGCAGAAAATCACTCATCTAGAGCGGCACCTTGAGGAAGTTCAATCACAAAATAAATCTTTGTTGGATCACAGGCGGTTGAGTAGTTATAACGAGACCATGGATCTGTATACAGAAATGTTAAATACTACTAGTGATCAAACATCTGCTCTGCCCCTTGTGACCATAGATTTGACAAATACACCAAGCTCCTATAGTCCTAATAAAGTACCTATTAATAGTAGTAAGAAGTTAAAAAAATATATAAAATTAAATAAATTTATTCGAAAATCAGAAAATTTAGTGAAAAGTCATAAAAAGTGTTTAAAATCAATTATTACTAGGAAGCAAAAAATTGACTTATCAATAGAATTAAATAATTGTAAAGAAAAAATATATAACAAAGATTTAGAAATAGATGAATTATCACAAAAAATTAAACTATTAGAGAACTCGTTGTCCAATTTATCTTTGAAATACGAATCAGCTAAGAATGAAATACATGAATATTCTGATCAGTTGGATAATTTAATAAAATTAGGTAACTACAACATGGAGCGGTTTGTTTCTCTTACGGATAGATGTCACTGTAATTCACCAGAGTCTGATAACTATATCCAACCGTCCCACCATAATCAGTTGAACATTGATATCTCATCCGTCACGGAACCAGACGTTTCATGTTTACCCACACGAAACAGTACAAAAGTAAATAAATGCAGCACTGTACATGAAACCATCAGGAGAACAATTATTTATTCAGATGAATTTGGCAAGGATTTAGGTAATTTATTATCGAACTGTCTCTCGCAACAAGTAATAAATAATTGTTTTCCGGGATCAGGTATATATAAGATTATAAGAAATATAGTAAATGAAAAATATGATATTCACACGACCCTAGTAATAGCGTTAGGGAATTGTTTGCATATGCGTAAATCTGATATAGTTAATTTAATAAAATCATTATATAATATAGTGGAGCTTGGTATAGGTAAAATATTATTATGCGCATTTCCCTACTCTCAATCCCTGACTAATGAACAGAATAAGTTCATTTATAGTATAAATAATTTAATTTATTCGATGACATATCATTGTAATGATATATTTTATTTTGAAAGTAACAAATTTGTTACAAATTATTATATGACGGGAGGTAATTTTTATCTTCCTAAAAAACAAAAAAAGACTATTGCTAGTTTACTAGCGTATAACATTTATGAT
Source organism: Achroia grisella (assembly GCF_030625045.1). NCBI lineage: Eukaryota > Metazoa > Arthropoda > Insecta > Lepidoptera > Pyralidae > Achroia > Achroia grisella. The sequence goes on from NW_026712938.1 coordinate 2,249,434, forward strand.
CCCATTATAAGTAGTATAACGGATTTAATTAGTAATATTAGTAATAATACTAATAATGTGACATGTGTTAATTTAAACTAACATCTACGACATTGGTTAAGCCACAGGATATGGTCATTATTCATCAAAATATTCGTGGCTTCTCCAGCAAAGAATTAGAATTAAGTCTATTCTTAGAATCTAACAATGTACGGGTGTTATGTCTGACAGAACATTGGCTTAAACAATATGAAATAATTTGTCCTTTTGAACATTATAATATAGCTAGTTTTTTTGCTAGGAACAATGCCATTCATGGCGGGTCAATTATTATTTTAAAAAATGATGTAGAATATAAAAACCGTCAAGACATTGTAAATATTTCTATTGAGCAAACAATTGAACTATCTTGCGTAGAATTAGTTACTTGTATAATAATTTGCGTTTATCGTCCGCCATCGGCTTGTTTTGATTCTTTTGAACTGGCTATGGAGGAAGCATTGAGACGAGTCGCACGGAGGAATAAAACATTATTTGTATGTGGCGATTTTAATGTTGATTTATTATCGGAATGCTCAATAAGCTTAAGATTGATTAACTTATTTAAATCATTTAATTTGCACAATCTTTTTTTAGAACCCACTAGGGTCGCAGGAAATTCTGCCACTTGTATAGATAATGTTTTTTGTAATTGTGAAGTAAAGGTGAAAATGAATTTCGACTGTCTTGGATCTGATCATTATGGACAAAAAGTTATAATTGAAACTAAGGGATCCAAAGGGACTCAAACAATTACATGCAGACAAATAACACAAAAGAATTTGGCACGTTTTAAAAATAAAATTGAACATAAAATATCTAGTGTCATAGTACCTCAATATGACCCGGACATTGTATGTGAACATATTTTTAATTTAATTGAACATGAAGCTAGCAGTGAATTTAAAACAAAAACCTTTTCAACTAGTGTAAAATCAAAGTTTTGTGACTGGGCCACGTTTGGTATTTATAAGTCTAGGGCTAATCTTTACGAACTTTACGAAAAACGAAGCTATATATCCGATCCCTTATTTCATGAACATGTAAAATCTTATTCAAAAATATTTAAAAAGGTTTGTCATACAGCTAAGTCTCTCTATTTAGGTAAAATAATAACTAAATCTAAAGATAAAATAAAAGCCACTTGGAAAGTAATAAATAGCGAAACTGGAAAAGTTAATTTTCAAAATAGTAAAATAGCTTTAAATATTAATAACAAATTGGTAAATTCCGACACAGAGGTCGCGGATACATTCGAATCTTATTTCACTAATATTCCATTAATTACGACACAGGCTCTAAAATCTTCCCCGTCTGCTGCTGAAACTTTACTAACAGACAATGTTAGCAAGTCATCAGCTGTATTTAACTTTAGACATACATCATCAGTAGAAATAATGAAAATATTCAAACAGCTTAATAATAAAAAAACAGAGGATCTATGGGGTATATCTGTTAAAATACTAGATAGTATAATGGAAATTATTGCGCCCTCTCTTGCTTTTATTTTCAATAAATGTATAGACGAAGGTAAATTTCCTAACATAATGAAAATTAGTAAAATCATACCGCTTTTTAAATCTGGAGATAGGAGTGACCCAATAAATTATAGACCTATATCTATACTCCCAGCACTCAGTAAAATTTTTGAAAAAATAATCCTTATGCAGCTTGTCAGTTATTTCAATTTAAATAATTTAATCCACAATAGTCAATTCGGTTTTTCCAAAGGTCGTTCAACTACAGACGCAGGTGCAGAGTTGCTTAGATACGTATTTGCTGCATGGGAAACTAAAATGGATGCGATAGGTGTTTCTTGTGACCTTTCTAAGGCTTTTGATTGCGTTGATCATAATACATTGCTAAAAAAACTTGCTTTTTATGGCGTCAAAGACCATGCTTTAAATTTAATAAAATCTTATCTATCTGATAGAATACAGAAAGTGAAGGTTAGCAACGCTACGTCTGACGGGTCACTTGTGCAAATGGGTGTACCTCAAGGATCTATTCTCGGTCCTTTTTTATTCCTAGTTTACATTAATGATCTCCCATATGCCATGCAGGATAGATGCGGCATAGTATTATTTGCAGACGATACTTCATTGATTTTTAAAGTTAATAGAATGACTAATAATTATGACGATGTAAATAGTGCTTTGCGGCGTCTCCTGCACTGGTTTACAACTAACAATCTTATGTTAAACGCTAAAAAAACAAAATGTGTTAATTTCTCTCTGTCTAAAAGTTTTAATACTAATTGTAATATTAAATTAAATGACGAATCTCTCGAATTTATAGAATCTACTGTCTTTCTAGGAATCACACTAGATAATAAAACACAATGGGGTGCACAAATTCAAAGCCTTGCAGCGAAACTAAGTTCAGCAGCTTTTGCCGTGCGTAAGGTTAGACAGTACACTGATACTGATACTGCTAGATTAGTCTATTTTAGTTATTTTCATAGTTTACTCTCTTATGGAATATTACTATGGGGAAAAGCGGCAGATATTAAAAATATATTCATATTACAAAAACGTGCCGTTCGAGCGATCTACTGTATGAAGAGTCGTGACTCATTAAGAGAGAAATTCAAAGAGGCAAATATTCTCACCGTTGCTTCTCAATTTATATATTCAAATATCCTATATGTTCATAAAAATCTTGACTTATTTCCAAAAAACAGCAATATTCATAATATTAATACAAGATTTAAAGACAAACTTGCTGTCCCCAAGTATCGTTTAGAAAAAGTTAATAGGTCTTTTATGGGAATAGGTATAAAAATTTACAATAAGATACCAAAGGATATGTTGGAATTACCCTTAAATAAATTCAAAACATCTGTTAAATCATATTTACTGAGCAAAGCCTATTACTCACTAAACGATTACTTGAATGACGAGTGTGCATGGCAATAGTTGTTCATGCACTGAATTTTCATTGAATGTTAGACATAGACACCTATATAAATATACATTGTAAATAAACTGGCTTTAAAAAAAAAGTAATCCAATTGAGTTTCTTGCCAGTTCTTCTCAATTGGATCTACATACCGATTGGAAGGTAGGGAAAAAATGAAAATTATAATGTAAAAATTTGACGTTCATAAGCGGCTAAAATGTCCTACATGAATAAATTATTTTTGAATTTGAATTTGAATTTGAATATATGAGAATAAATACCAATAAATCGAATTCTCTGAGATTTAGTAATAGGAAGATTAAAATTTACCTATCCATCAAATAAACTCATACCCATTTCGAAAATTATCGAATATACTTATACATATACCTACCGTATACCTAAATATCTACGCATAAAGAGATGATTTAGACATAAACTTGTCTATAAGAGATCTGCAGTCAACGAAACGTGCCTAGGAAGATTGAATGTTAAATAACATTTTTTTATAGAAATATCTTCAAAGCGCGGTTGAACGGATAAGCTATTCTACAAATTTTTATTACGTATATATAGGTTGAATATGAGCGTTTTATGAGTAGCAATCCGTCAATCTCGCGGTGATATCATCTGTTTTATTCCTCTGTTTGCGTAGTTAATACGGTAAATACCTAATTTTAATTTTTGCTTGTCTAATAATAAGATATTTAAGTAATAATTAATTATGTTTTATTGAATAGCTTGTTTTTAACTAATCAATAATATATTGATTGTATTTATTTATACCTTGTAGAAAAAAATATAAATTTTATTTGTCTTTGACTGCAGTTAGTAATGTAGCCACAACAGTACTTATGTTGCTATAAGAATAATAAAAGGCATGACTGATTTTATCAAATTGACGAATGATTTATGATATAATAAAAAATGCATATGTAACCTAATTAAAAATATTTAAGTTGTCGAATAATACATGCATTGTGTACTAATAGATATACACGCATAATAAGATAATTGTAAATTTCTATAAAAAAGTTTATTTTAAACTCATCATAATAACTCAGAATTAAAGTAAATTATTATTATAAGTAGAATATGCACATAGTATAGAATTAAAAGATTAAGAATATATCCAAAAAGATTCAGTTTTATTAAAAACGTCTCATTTACGATGCTAGTAGTTAGAATGTATATTGTAAAGGCTTATAGGAAGAGTTGAGATAGGAAGATATCTAGTCATAGCAGAATTATTATGAAATAAGTAATGTACAAATTGAAGGTCAACCATATAAAGGTTGACCACAGGGGAAATATACTTTGGCAAGATTACAAAGGAAAGCGGTAGATACAGTTCATAGAAATCTCGTTAGATCAAAGGCAACTTCCGATGCAAGACAATTATTAGATTTCGATGCAAGTAGGTACTACCTATCTTATACGTATATACTAGTCATTGTTAAATAACAAAGAATGTTACTATGTTTTCCTCCATCTGTTCCTAAATTCAAACAACTTTGATGAAAGTTTAGTGAATTATACCTACATTGTAAAACCGGTGACTCCTTCTGATCTAAAAAATACTTGTATGATTGTATATACCTAAACCGTTCAATTAATTTTGATAAATTTCAAATAACACACAATTGAAATTTTTTCATTTCAATTGTGTGTATTAATACTTAAAATAAGGTGGTACTTAAAATTCAGTTGATTCCGAAAACGAACGAAGTAGCGTAACCTATGTCGCAGACAAAACTAGTATTATATAAAAGTATTGTTCAGACAATATATTTAATATTAATAATAATTTGCTTAATGTAACTTAAAACTTCATTATGTTATAGTTATAATTCAGTTTATACTACTCAATACTCGTAGTACCTGCGATTTTTTTAAATCTATAAAACAAAGAAAATATTATTATTCTCTCATTTATATTTATTACTTAAAATGTTATTAAAAATTGTGAATAATATTACAGTTATAACAACAATAAACCATGAAACGACAACAGTATTGATATATCCTTATATGTACCTATATATTTCCTACTAACCTGATGACATTGAAAATATGATCATAATAACTCATACTGATGTCTTAGGGACGTCTCCTAGAGTCAAGTTTTGCCCTGATTAAAGGAGGGTCGGCTTAAATTTCCCATCGCTTCATCTCAAGTGATAGCTGCGCGGTTAGTGGAAGTTGCAAACCACAAGTATTTACGTTTAGTGTACACTGTTCAGATTTCAAGTAAATCTTAGATAGTTGCGGTTTCTCCATAGTCGGTATATTAGCAGTTAACGTACATACCACTGAATATACGTACCTACTAAAACAACAGCAGTCTTACAAGATTTCTATAACATCCGAATTTCATCTGCGTCATAATTTCCCCGTATATGTAATATTTTTCATTAAATTTCCTATTGGTTGCAGCATTATGTTATAGAGCTTATAATATTTCTCGTTAAATAGACTGATAGAAGATCCAACACTGAAAGAACTGATTTTGAATTGGAATCAGTACTCCCCGAGCACAAGCAAACAAACAATTTTTTCTGCTTTGTAACATTAATACCTATAGATTGTGGTACTGTTGGTATTTTATCTATATTTTTAGTTACCGGACAGTTTTTGTATCACTATTAAGTAAACATTTGATAAGGCACTTATAAAGATTAAAAAAATCATAAAATACGTAGACATTAATAGGTCAATAAGGAAATATTTAGGTGACTACACATAAAATTTAATTCAGCTTTTATCGACTTTCCTGCTCTCTACAATGCTATTTGAAAGAGACAGCTTGTGCATTTAATCAGAATATTAAAGTACTGTGGGGCCTACGTAAATCCTTTATCATGTTACCAGTTGTCAAACACCAACAGTGTTCCGTAACTGAGTGCGACTAGGAGATAACGTTATTGAGGTTGCCAATTGCTCAGCGGGATATACGAATATATACAGTTTTTTTTATTAGATACTTAATGGGGGGATGTGGGGTTAATGGGGGTTGTATGCATAATTTTTAAATGAAGTTAAATATAGATAAAAGGCTCGCATGGTTTGACCGCAATAATTTTCTCGTGTGAAAAGGGTTTCGGACTGTTAGATACGATCCTTTAAAGTGGTCACTGAATTTAAAATTTAAATTTTATGAGAATTGTTTCTGTATATAGCTATTAAGGGTTACTGTTGTACTGATAAACTTGGTTGGTTTCAATTCTTATATAAATTACTAAAATCTGTCACAAGTTCCTCCCTATCTTATCAAGCTAATTGTCTGCTAAATGTAAAAACATAATAAATAGAGATAAAACAATATTACGTAAATAGTAAATTATATGTACGTGCTAATTACATATAGGTACTTATACTGTATAAATAATAGTCAATACTAGTTATAATTGACGATCTCTTGTAAAAATACGTTCTGTATATTTGAATAATTATATGCAAGAATATACCAAAATTTGATTTTTATCACTATGTTTGTTATACCAGTGAAGATTCAATTTTTATTACAATCAGAGACGAATTTGTTGTATTTTAAAAATCAGTCAAGATTTATTGGATTTATTTATAAATTAAAGTATATTAATAAAATTTTATAAGAAGGTAAAATAATTTGTTTTGCTATTCCAATGGTAGAGATATAATGAATAATATTAACGATAGTGAGAGTTGAGTAGTAAGTGTGAAAAATAAAATCATTACAACAATGTTTTTTTGTCTTATAGAAATGCATATCGTTGTGGCGAATATACATACGTCAGATACGTGTAACACTAACAATTTGTTCGCATTCATTGTAGGTACTTACTAGTTTCAGAGAAGTAGGCAAATCAGACTGTGGAATGTTGGTACACTACACAACCACTTCAATCAAATAATCTGTTGTACGTAGTAACCAGGTAATCTCATAATACTAATATATTAACTGATGGTTTGTCTAAATATATCTCATGGCCTATATTAATCAGTAACAAACAACGTTATGTACTATAGTTACAACGAAAAATACATTAGTGATTCATCAACATGATTTAGATACTGTGTCAAGTAACTAAATGTTCTTGATTAATATATGCATTAATAATCAATAATGACGATAATGGTCAATTTCAGAGATTATTTTGATTTAATTTTGGATCAGCCATATATATACCTACCATCTGTGAAATAAAACAAAAGTAATGGAAGGCATAAAATACACAGTTTGTTTGTTACAGAGTGGAAACAAAAAAGAATATCAATAAATCCATTCTGTAATGGGCTTAACTGTTTAATATTTCTATTAATATTGAACTTAAAAATAAAAAAATGTACCTCCACAGTCGTAAAATTTAACTCCAAAGTTGCCTAATTTTAAAAAATGTAATGAACATTCTTCTATCACTCATTCATCAGTAATAGAAGAATGTTCATAATGTTATCTTAAAAAATGTATTTATAATTTAAAATATTAAATACGTTTACGCATGAATGGCCAATTTGTTAATAACAATTTTTTTAATCCAATGAATAATTCTTGAATAGTTAAATATAACAATCAAAATGGTTACAAATAGTTAAACTTGCGCCTAATAATTATACCGTTGGTATTAGGCATACATACTATATTATATATACGGTATTAGGCAATTTATAGATTTTTTTATTGCAACATTTTATACTTTAGTATTTTTAGAAAATAGGGTTAAGATTGACAGTAAAAAATTGTACGAAGAATCCATTATTTATGTCTCAACATATAACAAGTTTGTAAAAAAATTATAAACATAATATTTAACTTTTGCTTTTATCAATAAACCCTTAATAAAGTTAAAACTAAAATTAAATTTAATTATAGCATTTGGAATTTCGATTTCATGACAACTAACAGTTATAATTATTGTTAACACCAATCATATGCTTATTTACTTCATTACTATAATATTGGATTCCGATTTTGATAGTATTACATATAAAGTGAAATCGATATTGCCTGCACTTGAAATGTATTTCCAATGTAGTGACCATCTATTAGATATGTTTACGTACGTATAATTGGCTTTATCTTCTTGAAATATTCATAGACATTATCTTTACAGATATTTGCACCTAACAAAATCGTTGTATAAAAACTGCAGATCTCTATGAGTAGGTAAATTTAGAATATTTAATTAACAAAAATTACTTTCGCAATAAAATAAAGGACTTCTGTAAACTATCAAGGGATCAGGAACAATGCGTTCCGCATGATCAAAGACACAATGTTTTCTTTTAGTTATTTATGGTAGTAAGAAAATTGTTTACTTTCGTAACATACCAAATCAAAGATGAAGACAATGTTGTTAGGAATGTACATGTGGGTATTAGACGCAAATGCGGATGATTTGACTATTCATATCAGATGAAGATATATGTAGACTAGATTTTATGAAAGATGATATACTCAGGAAGTAGAGATAGATGGAAGACAAAAAGATATCACATCGAGCTTACAAAAACATGGAAAATAAGCAAATTTATAATGAACCTAATATATTTTCTGAAAAAAAAATTGCAATATGCAGAATTGTTACACAACAATTTATAGGTTTTATATTTTTAAAACAGCCGGATTTTATAAAAAAGCAGAACGAGTAACATCTGTTTTAAGCCAAGAAGACATATAATGGTTTACCTACATTCTACTAGAACAAATTTATTAGGATCGGAAATCATTCGAAGCTATATGTAAACACACGGCAGTGTGAACGCAGCCGCTGTGTTACTCTATAATTATTACAAAAAATCTTTTTATTTACTTAATTGTATGTGCGGTTAGTGCAATATACTTTTAGATTCAGGTGAATAAACCAATAAAATGAAAAACTGGAATGATGACAGATGTAAGATAGCTATTAAACAATTAAGTGTCGTTTGATTTTTGGCTGAGTGCCAGCGCACCACTCATATCGCCACCGTTGCAATATCTAGCGCAACACTGCGCGCCGCTACAATGGGATTTAGTAAAACAACTACTAAATTAAAAATAGAATTAGTCCTAAATATAGACGGTGTTCGTCATTGACCGCAATTAGTCAACAGTAAAAATTCTTAGAGAATTCTCGTTGATGAATTAATACAATAAAAAATTGTGATGTGGAAAATTTACAGGTATCCTAGGATTTAATTGGTTTTATAATCTAACTGCATTACCATTAATTATCATTCTTCAATCAAGCACTGATGATGTGGTAATAAATTGATCAAATTAAAAATTAGGAAGTTGATCTTAATACTTCACGGTTCATGGACGCCATCATTTGGGTTATCTGAGGTATTATTACAAATTACTAATGACGTGTCTGAATTTAGCTTCTAGCGGACAGCTGATCAACATCCGTATCCGGACATAGCCTAACCTTGGATAGATACATCATATTTCATGATTCAGCGTTCATTTTTATTTGAATTGTATACTGAAGTAATACCTACTTACTTAATACTATAGGCATATGTATTAAAAGATATTATAATCATTTATTAATACGAAAATTAGGGTAAAATTACATTACCTTTTCTTTCGGCAGCATTATCGCATATTTGAGTAATGACTGAATTTAATTAAAACTATTAAAAACGTTACTGCTAAATGTTACTGTAGAAACAAAAAAAGATGTCTTGTCATACTCATTGACGCTTATTAATATGCCGAGTATTAGGTATACTCGGCATTGATAAAACTTTATTCTATTTAGTTATCTATCATTGGCTTCCCTTTTTTGAGCTATTTAGATTTCTCACCATATATCATAATTATGTTGTTGTCTTTTTTTCAATAAATTACTTAAATCCGAAGATGGCTGAGATAAATTACTAGAGTAATTTAAATTTTTAACATTTTGTCATTTTGTGGGTTTTGTATGACGGCTGTTCGTCACAACCTATTGTGTTACATTGTTTTTGTAATATTTATGTCAAAATAGATCAATAGTCTATAAAATTATATTTAGCTAAACTTGTTTTAATTTATCCAGTTTAGGCCGAGGGTTCTCAGAATTTTAAATTATGACAGAAAGCACACGCTCTCGTGTATTAGGTCTTTCTCAGATGATGTATGTGGGTAGGTCATATCAATGTTTTTGGATTTTTGCGTGCTACACTAATTCAGAAAAGATTTTTTCACTACTTTTTAAGAATTAACAATTGGTGGTTACGTGGTTTGGCAATCTCCCAACTTCTGGAAAACAATGCAACTTGCCTTGACTCGTTAATTGGTTTACTTTTTAGGAGCAATAAAAATTGGTACAGGAATGAACAATATGGTTTACAAACTAATCCAAATTCTGGATTGGCGTAACTGTGTTTCAAAATAGCCACTGGTGTTTCTGTACACGGACTTGATAAAATAAATATTGCTAGAAATAATTGTGTTTGGCTACAGATAAACATCCGATTGCCCTTGTAGTGTGCATTAATTAAGTCCAACATTTTAATACCAATGGAACGAAGATACAAGAAATGTTTGTAAATAAGTATACTACTATTTGATTAAATAATAAGTTTACAAAAAGGTAACAAGAAAAAGTTTTCTTAAGTATAATTGTGTTTCAAAGCTCTCGAAAAACTAAGAACACTCTAGGGGTTGAAATGCCTTTGTCTTTGATGTATTAAAATATTACCTTCTTATATTTTATTTATTAATTTAAATATGATACTGGAATGCATTGATTAGCGATGACTCGAAATAGATTAAGATAACTGTAACAGGGTATGGATAATACTTGCATTAGTGTTTACTGATGTCATTACCGAGGAGGGGGTCTGTGATGTAAGACAGAGCCAGTCCGCTTCCCAGTTTAGACGCCAATCCACACAACTAGGTTACAGTAAGTATCACTCTGTCTGTAAGTATCACATTATGGTTTTAATGGTTTATACATAATATGTTGGAGTGAAAAATATTTTATATTTGCAGAGAATGCTTTCAGGTAGAGATTAGTACAATACATATCTCGGTACTTACTGAATAATATTATAATTAGATAGATTGTTACATCAGCCTATGTTTACTAAAATATACTCTGATGTAACGTTTAAAAGTTTTCTTTATCACCTATAACGATAAAAATAATAGGTCTGAAAGTTATCACGAGTTCGTTTTCTTATGCCCGAAGGTGGAAAATAAAATAAAGTAGTTTGCGGACGTGTCACTAATTCTTTTGTAGTTCTTACGTGAAACTTTTTGTAGAGTTTATGTTTTAATAACCTCTATCACTCCCTATTTTACAAATCTTCTAGTCTCTAGGAATATCTCTGACGATTTTGACGATCCACAATATAAACGGTCACACGCGGGAGGAAATTCCATTGAAATTGTACTGTAAGCAATGTAAGAGCAATATTTCATAATGCGTCAGATTTATGAATTGGTTATACATCTAATAAATGTCTTTAACCTGGCGTGCTACTGTTTTATGCTGTTGTATTATTATTGAAGATTTCGAGCCTGACGCTATACCTAAACATACCTTATAATATATAATTCTGGCGGTTTTGAATATTTTTTATACTTTTTAATATACTTAAAAATTGAATTCGATATTTTTTTTTTTAAAAAAACGTATAAGAGCGTATACACCTAAAAGTTACAATCTGATTAAAACATTCCTTTAATGACAGTATCATTTTATCAGGATTGTCGTACAATTCTACGTGGCTATTGTTCTATACTCAAACGACTTGTCCTTTATCTTAAGACGTACGAAGTGGTTTGTAACCGCGCCCCACTGTGAATGGAGGTTGAGCGTGTGAGTAAAGAAAACGCGGTTTTCATAGGTGTCAGTAAAGCTCTATGAAAATCACCGCGCGCAAGTCTTAGTGAAGAGGGTAGGCGACCCAGGCCGCGTATAGAATTTTTTTTGTAATGTTTGATGTATTAATACAAAATTCTGTTAAGAAAAGAACTGCAAAAATTACCTATTTTAGAGCGTATAATCTAGATATCCATATCTATGTAGATATTAAATACTAATTTCAATCATATCTATATATAAAAAAATCAAACATTAAATATTTCTATACTTACTTATAATAAATCTGTAAAGAGGTCAATTATGTACATGAAAATTTTTTCCTAAATAACTATCATGAGGTGATTAGTGATCGATACTGATGTCAAAAATGCAATCAATAAAATTTTTGTATGTCTGTCTGTCTGTATGTTCATTATAGAAACAAATACTACTCGAAAGATTTTAACGAAAATTGGTACAATTATTTTTCATACTAATGGGTAGGTATAGTATACTTTTCATCACTTATAATCAATAGGGGCAGAGCAGTGATGAGACATAGGCTACTTATTTTACGAAAAACGACGAAAACGCACAGACGAAGTCGCAGGCAACAGCTAGTATTAAATAAATTTCAGACACTTGGTTTTTGGTCGCTTTGTAAATATTTTCTACGTTGAAATCCGTTTTCATTTCGTTTTTACGAATATTTTTCTATATATATATTATAAAAATAAAATTACCTTAATATTTCTACACATCGAAATGTAAAGGAGATGTTAAAGCGTGAAGTGACAGAATAACTTCTGTATAAATCCATAATAAGTCGATTTTTTAATGACATACTAGAGATATAAATATCACCATTATGTAGTACAAAACTAATATTTCTGATAAAAGGAAAGTCTTATAAAATTGACTAAACATTCACCTATATTTAACTAAGTAAATAGTATATATCTACACGCGGATACTTAAATGTTTTTCTCGGTATTATTGTATTAGTACGTTTTTCTTATAACATTTTCTAATATTTTCATTCCCTGTAACAGTCTACTGTAATTCGTTAAATATTATTTTGTAAAGTAATTTATACTTAGTGACTCATTAAAACTAAAACTTGCTTGATAAATTCATTTTATATTTCTTAAGTAGTATCCTACCTTACCTACTCTTTGTATCTTCAATCATGAACAACTGATAACAACTGTTCTCAAGAGGAACCAATAATAAATTTAAAAAAATACAGACATCGTACTTAACTAAAAAATCTTTCCTGTCTGTAATAAATGCTACTAAGTTATACCTAAAAACTAGCAAAACGGTAAATGTGTAGGTACCGAGAAGCGAAAGTAAATAGCTAACCTAATAAATAGTCTTCCGTGATCATTAGGCACAATTCAACTTTGATATGAACGTACATACAACGAAAATCAATTTCATAAAAATGAAATCTTTCTTGAAACGGTTTTCTTTGTGTTACGTAAGCGAGCATTAAGAAGGGATTTCCAAAAATTCCCACTGGAACGGATGATAACACGTTCTGCGCAGTTCCTGAATTTTGTACAACTCACTTGGGTGGGTACCAACATTTTACCTATTTCTGTCAGAATCCAACAATGCTTGCGTTGTTGTAGTCAAGTCTAAAGATAGCCTATATAGTGCTATATCCGATATAAGACGGTAATCCTCACCAGTGAAAACACTTGCAATGTATGAGATGTGCATGAGCGCTATGATGTTTTTGGCCTAAGTTTTCAGTGATCTTTCCATTTTGTAATATGTAAATAAAGTTCACGTGCACGAAACGAGTGATAAAAATAGAGTGTCTTTTCCCGTAAAGTGTATAAAAAAATGCTTTTAAAATTTACGGCAGACACATTTTGCATGACTAATGGATGGTAACAACGTACTAGTATCGTATTATAAATTGTAAAAGTCTCAATAAAATAGCCCGTTACTTAAAATATTTGTGTATTACTAATATTGTATTAATAATATAATTTTCCTTCATGTTTTCTTTTTAGCTCACGCTATATAACAGATATCATATTAAAAACAACAAGAAGTATGTACGTATTTTCCGTTTCAAAGCCCAACCCAGGTCCTACCTATTTGCTTAATGATAAACTTATTTGCAATATTCCAATATCAAAACCATAAAAATACAGATAAACATGTACAATGATAGTTTCATTACTCATGGCTATGATATATCATTTTGGCACAGAAGTTCGTTTATTTTATTAAAATATAATAATAATAAAAACTTTTGAGGCAGACTAATAAGTTTAACTTTTAGGATAGATAGTTTTATGACAGAGCACATATTTTAGCGAATTTTGAACTATCTCATAAGTTGATATGTTGTTGTAGTTATGTAATTTTTGTGCATCAGTGATTTTTAACGACATCCACTATATTTCTTTAATATAATTGTAATGGATAACAAAGTATCTGATCTGCATCTGATAGCTCCACGGACTACCATATTTTTTCCAACTATTTTAATGCTATTGGTCATTACTGGCTTTTATAGGTTCATTGCACAAAAAGAGGGCGAGTGCAAAGCGCGCTACAAAACTCCGAACCCAAGAAACGACTCATGGTAATTTCACTGCCTTATTTCCACCCTTCAACCAAAACACAACTTACAAAGCAAGCTGCTTGGCGGCTGAAATAGGTAAAACTAGGGTACTTTAGTTTTACCTATTTCAGCCGCCAAGCAGACAACTTTTTAAAAAGTCTACAAGAATCCAATATAAAAGTCGGGGATCATCAGTAGTAGATACCTAATGGAGACGAGTGGCCACATAGCTTATTATCTATGTGGTGTGACCTACGTAATTATATTGTAACACAGGAGCACTATTTCATTATTACTAAAAAAAGAACATGGAAACTGACTACAACAATTATTTTAAATAATTAAAATAATTGTTGTTGTCAGCTTCCATGTTCTTTTTTACCTAACAGATTATATATTTAAGTAATCAATCTTCGTTAGATAACACCCGCTCAAGTAAATTGGTGTATCTGATTTTGAATGTAACTTCAATGGTAAATTGTATTGATTTTGACCTTACTTATATAGATTTGTAATTAACACAATTTGCTATTGAAGTTACATTCAAAATCAGAGGCTACTTTGAATATAATGTTTAATTTATTTCTCCTGTCAGTAGAAGGTATTGTTTAAAGGTAGGTAGGTGTTTTTATGGATCAGAATGAAGGAGTGGTATACTGCTATATGCTGTATACTGGTATATAAATAATTTATTTTTAATTATCGTGTTTAGCTAAACTTGTTACTTATAATTAGGTAAATTTCTTAGTTAAAATCACTATTCGTCTAAGTTATCCCTATTATAACACAACAAATTATTTAATAATGTTCACGTTGGAATATTGAAAAGACGAACTGTTCTATGCAAATGTAAATCCTATGCCGAATTTTGTATAAGAAAAATAAAGGAAGTTTTAATTTCATTAAATTGTGAGCATCCGCCGCTATTTCGGAAGTTTAGTTAAGGAAAAATTTGTATTTTTTGATGCCACATTCTTTGTAATACATAACAAATTTTAAAGAATAAAGAATCGTAAGTTATAATGATTCTCGTACTGATGTTCCTATAAATTTTATTATTATTGTGGTGCATATTTTATTAATGTTAATTATTGGTATAAATCGTTTAGAAGCATATTTGAAACTTACTTTTGTTAACTGTAACAGGCTATTAAAATATATATTTAATTATATATTTAAATGAAATATATTATTAAATATATTATATTTCATAAATATACTTATACATTTTTAGTTGTATAACAATCCTACATTAAAATAGAAAGAAAAGAGTACGTTCCTGTTACTTATCAAATTCTGATGGTTTTTATTATGTCGTGTATTTTCAGGATTTTAAACTATTATTAATATTCGAGCTATTAAGGATAATAGCTACGTTATCTGGACGGGAAATCAACATGGAAGTCCTAGTAATCGTTGATACATGTACTGAACACAGAATATGGTAGAATAACTTGGCCATTAGTGTTTGATTGCTCAAGTTGTAGGTAAATACATATGTGTAGCAATCAAACAAAATGTATCTCTGTTTATGTAATGAACATCTGGAAGACTTAACAATAAATTTAGTAGTGAGTATTAATTATAAGACCAAAAAATACATTAGTTAAAATTCACTTGTCTAAAATGCACTCTTGTTAGTCGGCATCACTATAGTCAGATATTAGTACTGAGGTAGTAATTATTCAAAGTTATATGCGTTGGTTCCTTTGTTTCAACTACTTCAGAGGTGAGGATGACCTGATGTGGTACGATAGTAACAACAGATCTACAAGTCCTCATTATTATCAATCTCCCAATATGTACACACGACTGTATGTAATAGTTTAATAAATAGTTTGTATAATAAATATTATATTTATTGTATCACAACTGAACAAAGCTTATAGGGTATGGTGAAAAGGGTCGGCACTTTGATATACACATACCTCCTAAGTATTCCTATTGTAAATATTTTTATCGAACGTTTAGTGTAATGTAAATAAATATTACCCGCCTGCTGGTTTATGATTGTGCTTTTGGCGAAAGTATTTTTGTGTTGTAGCCGCTGCCATGGTCTTACACCCAAACATACTGACTTCATTAATTTATAGTCGTATACAGTTGATTAAAAAGAAACAGAAAACAATGTGCCTGGCAATTCTCCACGAAGCAGTGGTGTGTATTTTGACTAAACACGAAAAATATTTAATATCCTCGTTATTTACCGGAGGAAATTGCGACGGATGTGACATTTGGTATGTTGTACATGAATTATTGAGACAAACGATAATAAAGTAGAATGTCTTGATCTCTGTAGGCACATAAATGTCATGTAATAATAAATACATATGTATATTAGTACCTACAACTATTTAGTTCCCAAAAGATAACTTGACTACTATATATGTTATAAATTTTTTTAGAATCAAATTATTTATTACATATATATATACTATAAACATATTGTTCTATTTATTTGTTATTGAGGGGTAAAAATTAAAGTTAATTAATAGGCAAGTAGATTGCATAGTTGAATTTTTTTCGGGAAAGTCATAATTAGTATTAGAAATATGTGTTACAGGTCACTCTACTCTAGACCTTTACCTCCAGATTACAAAAAAATGACAGAATAATTAGGAATTTATACATTCTTTTTTCTTTGTTTGACTCTATACCTAAAACAACATAAGAAATGTTTTTTCATACACCGAAAAGTATCTTATAAGTAAAAGATATATGTGCAACGTTGCTAAAAAACTGCCAATAACAGCGATACGCTACATACGAGGTTATGGGGATCATTTATAAAACCTTGTATCAGTTTGTAAATACAGACGTAAACTTTATTTTATTATATACCTCTATTCTCATTCGTTCACTCTTGTAATGGAAAAAGCTTGGTAGTTATGTAATATTATATTATCTGTGGTAGTATACAGTATGTCTCTAGTAATTTCCAACCCAATATATATGACATTTGTATTATCAGTTGAATTGTATTTTTCTTTTATTTCCTCATTCTGACTATCAACCGCTTTTATAAAATAGATACCTATATTTAAAGTCTACCAAAACGCTTTTGACGGTTATCACATATACGTAGATTTTTCAAAAATGCCGTGTTGTTTTTATTGTGTATGTATGTATGTATATAATTAATACATTGGTTTATCAGTAACGATATTATAATACCTAACAGAGCTATGATACTTTAGGGTACATGTCATTTGACCTAAGTAAAATTTCAGCAATACAAAGGCACTAACTAGCAATATATAGTAGTACAATAGTTAAGCTCAGTTCGGTATTGTTAGTAATGCGAACTAGTGACCTTAAACCTTCACGCGGTCCCCCTGGAAATTAGAGTGGTTAATTACTCTTCAAATCGCCACGCTCATCTAACTGACTTTACTTCAGGCTTATCTTATCACCCGCCACTGGTCTCCCGCCAGGATATACTGTTAGCACAGGCAGGAGAATCATTTCATTATCACCTATTAGAAAATAGGTAAGTTCAAATATAAAATGCATTTAATTTAATTAACTTCGAAAACAGACGTTTATTGACGACGATTTATGAGACGTTTAAAGTAGTGTAATTATACAAATAATGAATATTTGTATAATTACACTACTTTAAACATACTTAAGAATATAAAAGAAATAAAAAACAGTAATGGTTATGATGCACAGATGCATGTGCTGCACTTACGAACGAGAGGCGCGCCGGTGAGGCGGGATCGATTTAGCAGCTCCGGGCACCGCCAACCATCGGTTCACCCCGAACAATACTTCAATCCACCACCACTGCACTACACTCTTGATTAAACTTGAACTACAACAACTATTCACTTAACAGATTCAAGTTTTTACGAAATTGATTTTCTTAATAGATCACAGCACTTTAATAATTATTATGTTAATTTAAATGCTATTCGAATTTTAATATGTTTAGTTAAGAAGTAACAATTTTTATAAGAGAAGTTTTATTTTATACGTGTTAAATGTCAAAATATTATTGACGCTGGATGTCTCTACGCCAAAATATTTAACGTTATGTGACAAACTGACTATCCGCATTTCATTATATATATGTACAGGTTCTGCTATCTTTTAGTTTGCGTATCGATTCAGTTATCGCGTGAGAGATAATGCGAGATATTTGTGATATATTCACGGAATTTATCACAGGTAGGGGTCGACGATTCTACTGTGATTCGAAATTAAATTATCTAAGTACAGCGAAATGCTTTTAAGTCGAACGCTACGAAGGCAACATCGATTACATTTTATATCGTAAGTCAATAGTAGGTATGTTATCTCAGGAGAATAGAAAATTGAAGTAAATCAATTTAAATTATTTATATATTCCTTATTGCATTTTTAAATACAAGATTTCAAATCCATCTTAGAAATTTTGTTTGCAAAGGAGGAGACTCATCTTTAAGATATATCTTTTCCTGTCAACCCAAAACAGTGTGACACAGGAAGTGGTGTGTGGGTCTCAGAAGAGCAAATAATTAAAGTAATAAAAGACAAAATTAAATAAGTAATTAAAACTAAAACTAAGGAATTAAAGTTTAATAGAATAAATTATATAGATATCAACATAATGTATTAATATATGATTACGTTAAGTTTTAAATGTTTCTGTGTACATATATACAAAAACATAGTGTTAACGTAAACATTATAAGCGAATAGTATAAATAAATGCAGATATACATGCTGGAAACGTGTCTAACTATGTGGACAAGATATTGTATATTGAATTATGCAAATTTATTTACGTATAACTATTATTCTTGATAAATATTAAAAGCATTTTTTAAAAGTAATGGATTTTTTTTCATTTATCATATTGAAGAAGGCAGGCACTAAAAATTTAAAAAAAATTCCGATCCTTTATCAATAATTACGTATGTGTGTATTTAAGTTTTTTATTTTAAGAGTATATTATAGTGTGTTTATGGATATTAAAAAATACATGCAATAATTTATCTACTAGCACACTATAAATTACACTCAATAAATACAGATATTTTATTAGTAGCATGCAGAGTAGAGATATAGATCATAATCTAATTTTAAACTTGTATGTATTAAAAAAAACGTATTCTGTCTATAAAACTGTGTTCTCCTTTCGAAATCAAATATATTGTTCTTTTGAACGAAAGTGAGAAAAACTGTAATAGGTTTATAGGAGGTTTTAGTTTTTAAGAATAGGACGTAGCTTATTCTATAAATAGAAAAATCCGATATAGAACTATAGCATTAAAGTAATTTAAAAGTACATAATTAAATTGATTTAAACTTATACAAAATAAAAGAATTTAGGTTATGTTAATAATAAATAATAATAGTTTTTAGTTTTTCTTATCTTCAATATTCGTCCTCGATTCCAAGACTATTTTGAAATAGAAGATGTTTGTAGGGACTATATTATATACTAGTAGACAGATATTTAATGGAGATCAAGAATGAATATACAATAATAAATAGCACTGTTACGGGCTATAGGTAAAATTATGGAGCAAAAAAAATAATTATAAAAACATAGACGAAAGGAAATATATATGTATATAATACATATGTTAATTATAATACATATTACTATGGGACAATGTCAAAAAGTTAAAATGTAGATAACTATACCTACATTTTAACTAAGATTTGTAAAACAACGTCTCTAAGTTAGTGGAATGGCCTTTGTAAGCAACAAAGGGTATCTGGTATCAATGCAGATACAGCTGTAATGACGGATGATATTTCTCGGGTCCGACGGAAAGGTCCCTCCTACCTATTGTGTGGACGTAAATACTGACTGAAGTGAGTTCCTGAGTTGCCCGATGTGATTTAACCAGAATTCTGTTGGAAATAGCTACCGTCATGCGAATAGTTTACCTTTCAGAATCTAAAAATATAAGTAGATGTAATATTTTTAGTGAAATAAAATTGTCTGCCTAAACATTATATTATAAATCGACTTGAATGTTATGACTGTTTTAAGTCATAACTATAAACATTTTGTATTCTATTTTAATGAAGGTTAAAGTTTATATTAACTTTTTATTTAACCGCCAATAAAATACCCTCCTTTTTTAATCTCAAATATGATATACGAATTACATTAGATTTTGGCGGTAAGTGTGCCTAGCCTGAAGGCCTTGGCCGATATTTTTAATAAATGGGGTGCGTTAAGATTTATCCCTATTGTGGGAGTGACTACTACAGGCTACCTAACGACAGTTAGTAGAAAATAAAAATGGCGGCCATAAACTGTCAAAAACTTACTAAAAATTATTTTAGAAATTCGATAATAAAGTTTCGCAGATTTTGCCACGACTACCTGTAATGTTTATTGTTGTAATTAATTTAATAAATTATTTGAAAATAATCACAATTTACTAGAATTTCTTTAAGTAACATATTTATGTCATTGTCCGTACCAACAATACCATCCAATAAAAACGATATATTATTGTAATTGACACCTAAATTATAATTCCTAATTTTTAAATTTGGAATAGCAATACAAGTACATAAATTACAAAAAAAATCGCACATTAGATTTAACAAGTAACAGTCATTAGACACGTGCTTTCGAGCGGAAAACTCGTTGTTTACCGCGAGTGTCGGGTGTCGGGTGTCGCGCGGCGAAGCAGCGAGTGCGCGGCGTGAGACTGCGTTCAGTCCGGGCGGGCGCGTCTGGTCGGGCGGGAGATGGCGACGCACGCGGGGCGCGGGCGCGGCCGGGTGGCGCAACAGATACGCCACAGGTTGGGCGGCCCGGGCAACCCCCCGCCGATAGCGCCCACACCACCCGACTCTACACGCCAATTTACATCCTCATTATCGCCTCCAGAGTCAGCATCCAGAGGCACCTTCAACACACCACTATCGAAAAAAGATAGCTTCTACTTTGCTACTTCACAAAAAAATCAGTGACAAAATTTAAAGCAAAGTTATTCATATATATTTATATATATCAATATCTAGTATCTAGTGTATTATGTTTATAGGACTACTAACGGTCTACCTTTTTTAGTACTTCAAATGGACTGTGTTATATAAAAAAATGTTACACAGTCCTTTTGGACTTTTATTTGTAGAGAATCATTACTGTGCGTACTATTTTTTGTGTACACTGGGATTGATGTAATCTGTGTATTTATTTATCTGCCTTTGAGAATCTTTCTTATCTAAGTCGGTAGGAACATTAACTGATAGTTTGAGCTTTCCTGAAATTCTGCCAATAGCCTCTTATTATTAGCTTCCTTTTACGTAATTAAGCAGACTAGTTACTTGCTTTCAAGTTATTAATAGATCATCGCCCTCATCCCTGTAACTACTTGCCATTTAATGAAGATTGTAAAAATTTATAAGTCTGAAACTAAACTCTCTGTCATTAAATATATGTACATATATTTAATGACAGGAAATAATTCATAGAGCTAATCTATAATCTGTAACATTCATCTCCAATATGCATCTCATTGGTATTATATATATATTATATTATATATATACCATATCCTTATGAGATTTATTGATTACAATGGAATTTATGGTACGTAAGTACATTATATCAAAGGGAGGATTTATCATAGAACCATCGTATTTCAACTTGTCTCCACTAAACTTGAAATAGACGGGAGTAATAACTATATTTTATCCTATTTATTGGCCACAGAGATAATTTACTCCATGTTACTTTATATTGGACTATTTTATGACTCTTTGATAAATAGGTAGCTAAATGTTTTCAAAGATCTTTAATGTTCTGTAATCAAAAATATATAAATTAATAAATTTAAAGTGTTTAGTCAAATTGGACATTATTAGTCGTTAGAAATTCTAAAAACACTAAGGATATAAAACCTTTTTAAGATTTCACAGGTATATTATAAATTTCAAATAGAGAATTCTGTGCTCTGAGCGATCGGCATTTGTTTCAAGGGTAAGGCTACTGTGTCAAATAACTGTATTTAAGATATAGTTGTTGAGGTTCGTAATATGATTGACATGGGTGAATGAATAGTGGCAACAGTCGCCTATAGAAATTAAGGAACCATGAGATCGCAGAATAATAAATTCTAACACCCCTATACCACTAATGCTTTGCCATTCACGAGGACTAAATTATAATACCTTAATATCCTGTATTTGAATCTAAGTTTCTTAAACGAAACACAACTTACAAAGTAAGCTATTTAGCAACAGAAATAGGTGTGCCAGAGAACTTTAAAGTCCACCTCAGTATATCTTATCAGGTGAGTGCGACTGATTTATTTTATTACTTAACTTTGTATCAAAGTCGTTAAAGTCAATGTACTAAAATAACATTTTAGTACAGGGACTTATGTAATATTTGATATATTGTATAATCAAACATGCAATATGATACTTTTTTGTTAAGTTGCTCTTTATCTATCCATAATTTTCATTAATTGCATCTTTATTATCTGTTCACATTTGTGAAACCCTAGTGTGGTTGTGTTACATGTTTTCCAAATTTACACTAAATAGTTACTAAGATAATACATGTGTATAATGCTGCTCTAGTATGTTCTTATCAGATTTGGATGACCAGAGAGAGAAGCACGAGAGGTGAAGGTGAGTATTGACGTACATCGGTAAAGGGGCCCCTTAAACCTACACCCCTCCGAGCAGTTCCCGAGGCTTGTGGGTCACGAGTTGTGATCCACAAGTATCGGGAACAGCTCGGAGTTTCTCTCTCTGCCATACGAGGGACCGACAGCCGCACGCTGAAGTTCCTCTCACAGTGAGTGTGTAACCTCGTTGCAACAAAATTTTACTTATTTTTATATAGATGACTTTGGAATTTTTTAAGTTTTTCGTTAATAATTCCAATATCTATAATATTCTAATAATATTTCATTATTTAGATAGTGAAAATAGACGTCACACACGTTTTTGATTCCTCCTGCCCCCCCAACGTGTGGGATATAATTTACGGCTTCTTTAGAGTTATTATCTGATCATAATAATATATATTTATTTATGCATTTTAATTACAAGTAAACAGACGCAACACGAATCTCTCGTGTCGGTCAAGTCTGAACTCGAGACCACTGTATTGAAAGTTGAGATAGTGTAACTGTACGCATTGACGCTTACACTGATTGTACAGTACTAGATATATTACGTAACAAGCTATTATTAATAGTATGAGTATTGTGGTGTAGTAGCTAGCTACCACTAATATAAAGGCCGTGAGTACAAATTGGATACGAAAGAAACTTTAGGTGGATTTATATTTCTGGATGACTCTGCGGAGCGGGTAACTCCGATGACAATACAAAAATTAATTCTGGATACGGCGGCAGGCTTGTCTGCTGCCACGTTATTTAAATATAATTATATAAATATAAATTAAAATGTGGACAAGCTAACTGTAGCGTTCATCATTACGTCCATAATTGACAATGCCTCACAATACCCCAATCATCATTACATAGTATAAAATATAGTCGCTGTCGCTGTCTGTCCCTATGTATGCTTAATTCTATAAAACTACGCAAATAAATTCTTTAAAGCTATATTTTTTTTATAATTGATACTTAAACTTACTGAATTGTTATTAGAAACTATTTTATTACTAGTTATTTACTGCAGCTTCATCTCTGTAAACTAAAAATATTCTGTTCCGTGAGGTGCTTATGGTGATGTTTCAAAGAAACTTCTGTGAACAATTTTATATAATAACCACGACAGTGTAAAGCTTTTATTTCATTCTCTAGTACTTACATTAATCAGGTTCTAATTGTAGGCGCCGATTCTTCCGAACTATCGATGTAGTTAGTCGATTTCCAGACCTTAATTTGTTGGATTTTCGTAGGATGGCAGTAGATTATTTAGGTAGTGTATAAACTTTAGATTGTTTTTTGTTTAATTATGTAATCATCTACAGTGAGCATACTGTGAAAATGTAAAACTCGCTTAGCATGTAACAAAAATAAATACCTATGTATGTAGTACAAAATTTAACCATTTAACTTTGTAGAGCATCGAATACTTACCATTATAGCTAATTAATAATACTTAAAATTATTATTCCAATACTATAAACCTTACTATTTTGTTATTGTAGCTATAATTAGGTATAACTATAACATTTTGCTACATATCCACACTATGTATAGTTAGAATTATAACTTATGCTGCATTTATTACTATAAATATATTTTACAGGCGATTAGATATTGAAAACCGATAGGAAGATTTTTATTTTCAACAATATTTATCAGAACTAGAGTGTAACTGGAAGGTAGAGATATAAATTTCCATAACACTAAAATATATCTATATAAACATATTCAGAGCGCTTTCTTTGTAAAAAATTAGAGCGGTACCCTTTTATTTTTTTTTATTTCTTTGTGATCCTAAGTAATTATGACTGGCATTAATGGCTGTGACTGTGCATTTTTAGTTAGCTAAGCGTGCGAATGTCACCTGGTAATTTACTTGAAAATATATAAACATTGTTATTATTTTAATTAGTGTATTATAACGCTTAATTTTCTACATTTTCTCCGTTCTCATTCTCCATATGATAAAAGAATTCATGTTATTCTTACAGGTCTCTTTTTTGTCCTACGGAGTCATAAGCATACAGATATTGGCGTGAAAGAAGAACTTGAAATAAAACCCAGCAATAACAGGGGCATCAGTTGATGTATGTCGCTGAGTTACCAGTTTTAGGAAGGAATTCTAAACCAATTTATCATTTTATATGTATACCTAAACGCTGTTATATATGATACATATATAGTACATATAGTATGGAAGAGGATCTGACTTACAAGATGTTTTGAATATAAAGGATGATAATAATTATTAAAAATAATACATTGTCTACAAAATAAGACAATGTATTTTTTCACTGATTCTATTGTTATTTGTCTCTATTTCTATATAGATTTTCAACAATGAATACATAGTCATTTAGGTATTGAAAAGTCATGCTGCTCTTATAGATATATAGGTTTTGATAAAATCGAAGTCAAATATATAACAATGTTTCATTTAGAAATAAATAATTTGAAATAAAATGTAATTATATTACACATTACTTGTACTTAAGTCTCTTATACTTATTATAATGATGTAAATACAGTAATAACATTGGCAACCAAATTATTAAGTAAGAGAGATATTGTTGACTTCGTTTGCTTTCTAATTTCCGCCGTTAATACAGGTTAACCAATCTATTACACGTATATCCTATTACATTTGTGAGGCTATAGGCACGATTTCCGGTTTCTAATTAAGCTTTGTTCAGTATCGGCTTTCCCGGTGAAAATCCACGGCGGAACCTATTAAGCCTTCATCTTGCAAGGCAGAAAAATCCTTTACTGACTTTTCTATAAAATGGATAGATATAATTGATATTTGTAAATATATATACACATGTATTAAACTTATACCTAGATGTAGGTAACACATCTGTATATATAGGTAATTTTGTTATTAATATGTGGCTAATATGTATATACCGAATATAGTTTTTTTGAAGCAAATAACAAACAGTTTCTGCTTTGCTATAGAAAGAGAGTATAGCCTATTATTGTTTATAATTTAGCTGTGCCCGTTCAAAAATAGATCATAGTACAGATAAGATAATATTGCAGACTTGTAATATGTAGGCATAATAAACGCAATCTATCGTTATTGTTGTTATTTGTGTTCCTATCACCAGAGAGTTGAATAAAACTGTCAATTGACTAACAAAGTTTGTTGGTGTCTACGTCGATGTGGTAAAGGTTTTAATATTGTGCACGACGCATCTCTTTATATATTATTTATGTATTTTGTCTATTATTTTATATAGAAAAATATATATGTCATTGTCACTCTTGTTCTGCTAACTAATTTACTTTTGTACATAATACTATATTATTGCTTCCTAAAACCCGTGTCTGCATAATTATATCTACCAGCCTCATTCATATACAGTCCTTCGTTCGCAAATATAAATTAAAATTTAATATAATATAAATTAAATTTTATAATAAACATGTTTAGTATATTGATTAGTAACAATAATATATATCAATTTGTATATTTATCAAAATGTAGGTACAAAATATATATTACGTAACGAAATATATAGGTACCTACTTAATTTTAATTTTCCATAAACTCTTTATCTAATTGATTAGAAATATTTTGAAACTAGCCATTCATGCAGTTTTCTTTCAGATAAGTCCATATATACCTATATTATCTGGAAGCTTTGTAAATATTTTTACCACCACACAATATGGATTTTTTGTGTTGTAGACAATTTTATTGTGGGTACTTTTATTTCATTCGTGTGGCTGTCGTGTACCAATTTTTGCATCGTTGTCTGTTTTAGTAGAATATATGTGCAATAATAATATAATATAATTCAATGTTCCTTAACAAATATGTATAATTATTTAATAACATGTTAATATTATAATATTGCATATCAAGTATGTTAACAGTTCACTTATTTAAGTACCTCTTTGAGACTTAGACACTTTATATGTTAAATATTGATTTAATTAATGCCTGTTCAAAATATACAAAACACCTGTCTGTGACGGCTTTATCTCTCAGACGAGTCTGAACGAATAAAGGTATAACAAAAGGCTGTCAAAAGTAACAAAACACTATTCCGTTTAAGGACTTTGTAAACCCTTTATAGCGATAATGCTCTAAAAAGGTTAAACCCGACAGGTAAAGTAAATAACAAAAATCAACAATAAAGATTGAGTTTGGGTAAAAGATAGACTGTAGATACATCAATATCTACCGTTTATTGTATTTTTTATATAATATATAGGGTACAATAGGGTATAATGAACCAGGTAATTATTTAGTTATTAATACATGTAATATAGGAAATATTCGTAACGGCTTGGTTTTCAAAGGATCAATCTGGTGTCAATCAAATAAAAAATGGTGATATGTAAACCCCGTGGTTTATTCACATTCTTAAGGCGCCGTCCATTAATCACGTGATATTTATTAGCATTTTAACTCCCCACCCCTCCCCCTCCTTTTTTATAACATTATCTTTAAATACAGGTATAAATTGTAATCTTATTTTATTCTGAAATTAAAGGCCATGATAAAAATGTCTAGAATAGGTTACAGGTTGTCTTTGATTGCCATAAAAATAAATACACGCAATATCTTACTACACAAAAATTACGAAAATATCACAAGAGGGACGGAGGCCCCTTGTGATATTTTCGTGATTTTTGTCAATCTCATCCCTCCTCCTTTCAAGCCTCACGTGATTAATGGACAATCCCTAGTTTCTATTAAATGGCGCTTATCTAAATATTTTCACACATTCAAATAACATAAATAGATATGTACCTATATTATTAGGTACTATTAATATTTAGATATTTTAATATATTAAATCAGTAGACAACGGTGACAGATATGTTTAATATATGTGTATATTTAATTCATAATACTGTTGCGGACAAAACAAGTCACTGTTTAAAACTGCCTTGATAATAAATATGTAACTCACTAAACCTATATACATAGGAAGAGATTGTTAGTAATGAGTCGTGCTGATAGATCCAATAGTATCTATATGACCTCGATACTGTTTTCCTGAAAATTAGTTTAAACAAATTCTGATGTAATAACATGAAAAGAATTGGCCGTTTTACAAAATGGCCAATTCTTTTCGTCCCTTGAATTATTTATATAACTAACTAACAAGATATCAATTCATAGAGTCATGGTCAATTAAAGAACTAACTGACACTGTTATGATTTATTCAGTTTTGTCTTGATAGCGTTTCAAAAGAAGAATGATTGGATGTAAATCGATATTGAACGATTAGATGCCAAAGGAGACCTCCTCTGGCGTATCATTAATTCATTCATCCTGGAATTAGACGGCTTCTCCACCAAGATACAGATAAATGGTTATGGAAGGCAAATGTGTTTTATACATGTCTATGATGGGTTTAATATGTTATTATTTTACAATTTTGTTTATTCCGTATACAATTGCATATTATGTCAATATAAATTTACGTTTATAATAAAATTAATAAACGGCCAAATCAATAAACTCTTTTATCGATAAGCTTATTCGATGCCACGATTATTTGTTTCTACTTACACCGGTTTATTTTTAATCTATGGCAGAGGACTACGGATTGATAGTCTCGGTACCAGATTATCAGAATATTGATTTATTATTTGATGTATTAAACAACCTATTTTAACAACATCCTATCTCTTTCTCTTTCTCTCTCTTTATAATGTTACTTAGAATAAACGGATAAAAGAGTAATGTGATTAATTTCTTAACACAATAAATAAGATTTTACATAGATTGTCCTTATTTTATTAAGCTCTCCATAATAGAAGCTCTCCATAAAGTTAAATTTAATCTTTATCAACAAAGTTTTAGCTTTACAGATTAGATATTACGATAGGTAGGTGCTTACGTATATATACTTAATGTCTACTCTCATAGTACTCGTACTGGTACCTACTGATTTGTCTATTATTATGCCCTTATGCCTTCACTATTTGTTGAAATACTATGACATTTCACGTCATAAAGCACACTAACTATTGTTTAATGTATTTGGAATAGTAGGTATATGAACTGATGCCTCACGTAATGATAAGTAGCTACCATCGCCTAGATGTGTGACAGACCACGGATATCACGTCATCATGTGACGCCCACAGTTTGTCTCCTATGTACTATAGCAAATACCATAGGACTAAATTTCATGCCTGACTAAATTTCTACCGAAACACAAAGTCTTCTTACTTTATATGCAGATAAGTTCAATTACAATATCGCTTTCGATATTGATTAGCCTGCACATGTTCAAATAACTGCACAGGCAACTAAAAAACATAGCTATTTTTTAAGTTCTTTATTTTCTAAAGCTTATACTCGAATTTGCTATAGCTATAAATAATACGTTATTTTCGCGTTCTGTTATTTCACAAATAAACCAAGCGAATCTAATGAAAATACGGAATTATGTTGCTAATGCATAAAGTAGGTAAATAACGATTTAATTATCTCACGTAAGCACCAGTGTTTTAACATTGTTGAATGTACACGTATTTAATGTAAATCTGTTTAACATCAACCATTGCCGTTTGCTTAAACCTTAAACACGCTTTTGCTTTCTTGATAATTTCGCGTAGAAATTGGCATATATTGGTTACTCCGTGAGAAGCTTCGTTATAACAGAAATAATTTAATTAGACTTTAATGTAATATTAAATATACTGTGAACATTATCCTTTTAATTATTATTTAAACAGGTAAAAATAACAATTATATTGACAAGTAACTAGGTATAATATATTGAAGAAAAATAAATATTTATCATATTATTTAGATTGAAAGAAAATTAAATTACCTTAAGTAAAGGTACCAATTTGTGACACCAAAAATAATAATATTTATGTGTTTTTATTACATATTACACTTTACACTGACTATTCATTACTTTTTACTGTCCAGAGACCTAATATTTTGAATCTAAATTTCCGTTAGTGACACTAAGTACCTACGTAAATATTATCTTATCTGCGCACTAAGCGTAGGTACTTCTCTTTTATAATCTCACAAAGAACCCTGGAAGCTTAGCCTTGCAATACCGCATGGCCGATACCCCATGGTTAGAACATTCCCATATCACACTTATTATTACTTTAATAAACTTGTAATAAATTTGCAGATTAATGATAAAAATTAAAATCAGTCTTCAGTTGAATTTTCTATATTTCATTTTAAAACCTGCTATATACCTATTTTGGTAATATTGTGAATACATCTAGATATTTATAACAGTTATTAAATATTTTAAATGAATCTAAATTATAAGGAGCCGAAGATTAAAAGTCATACTGGCCTCCGTGGTTAATAAGTATGTATCTATGTTTTCTTACTTGTTAGGGTTGCGAATTAAAAGAGTTAAACGGAATAAATAATATAGTGTGCGTTTGACCTATGTATGTAGCAGTGCTGAATTGAAGAAATAAAAATTAGTACCTAACGCCTTTGAAATTAGTGAAGTGTGATGACGTTTTGTTTCAAACGTCATTATATGATCTACAAACAAATATATTTGCCATCTGTTTTTATAACAAATGGTTTGACTGGGCTAAGCTTTTTATACTTTTAAATGTTCTCTTATATGATATAATGATATAAAAGAACATCTAAAAGTATGAGAAAATAATAACAGAGTATTAATTACTATTTTACCTATAATAATATGTTTTAAAAACCCTCTATGCGAATCGGACACGCCCTTAACAGGTTTTTATTTCAGATCACTGTGTGTACGTACTGAGCTATTTTAAGATTTGATTAATTATAATATATGTTTTTGATGAAAAGGAAATTCATGATGTATCCACATGGATGCCTTCCAGATGGTTAAGTTTGTTACAAAGTAGTTCAATGACGACTCTGTTTTATTGGATAGGCCTCTTTTAGGTAAACGCATCCCCGAACTATTTAAATATTACCTATATATAGGTTTCTACTTAAGTGGAATAATCATAGTAATCATTCGTTTCAAATCGATATTGCGAGTGTAACGTATATTTCTTGTAAGTTCTAAATTAGTTTTTTCATGTTGTACCTTTTATACCTATCGTAATATCTATTATCGATAGATACTTTGTTTTTTGTAATTGTAATTTTGGCTTCTGGGTATCAAGTCATTCTTCGCCGTAATAACTGTAGCTTAATCGGTTAGAAGGGATAAATTACTCTACATTTAATTATTTTCCTGTGTGTATATTAGATAGAAAAACATTTTATTTGTAAAATTGTTTTTATATATACCTACACACTCGTAGATTCGGGCAGAAATCAAATACTGGTTATTCATATTCGAAAGAATTTCTGCTGGTGCACTGTATCTAACTGATTTCCATTATTAGGAAGGTATTCGACCGACATAATATTTTCACTATTAGATATAGGTAAATAAGTGTATTTGCTGTTTGTAATAATACAAATATTAATGATAACAAATTTAAATTGTACTGTTTTATACGTAGTGAATATCGTCGATTAAGTAGACAAATGACATTTTTCAAATTCAGAAGCTTGACTTATATAAAATGAGGCAATTGTACTTCATTCATATATATATAAGTCAATTAAATTAATCACGCCGTCTTAATCATTACCTAAATACTTTTAAAATTAAATATAGGTAATACTTCTGTGTAAATTTAAAACTTTAAGAAAAAATAAATTAATAAAAACTTTGCATGCTTGCCATGTAAAAAAAAATGTAAATTTTGAATACTGCCGCTTTTCTATTTAACCGACAATATATAGGTATATGGTACAATAAAAAGTAATTAACGACCACGAGTGGGTAATCGAACACTAATAGATATCTATACATACATATCTACTTGGCTATTACGCAGAATAAAAATAAAACCAAAGTTGTTTTCTATTGCAAGTTAAAACTCCGACCGAAGAAAAGTAATGATCAAGGAAAATACTTATTTACATACCTACTTTTCTGTAAGTTGCGAGAACAAGTGACCTCTCCCGTTGTGACTGTTGAAATAATTTTCTTAAAAAACATTTCTTGCGGCTTTGCCTTTTCAGTATTCCTATTAACCTACTTAGTGTGAACTAATTATGCAGAACAGCTCCTGTGCGTTTGTTTTTTTTTTTTCAGTTAAATTACATACAGCATAGGTACTACAAAAAACATCTGAATACTCTGGCAGTTGTATTTTGCGGGAGGAAATTACGCTAGAAAACTTCATGAATGCAGGCTTGAAATTAGTACTATTTTGACTTGACTAGTTTTCTTTAGTTCGACAACCATGGTAGTCTGATATACCGCCTTCAACATCTTCTAATGGTTGCCGGTTCGATTACTCGCATGATGCAAACATTTGTATTAACATGGAAGTCTTTATAGTAGGACTAGGATTATTTATCCTTCGTGGAACAATTTTATTATAACGTGTGATATTAGTACCTATATCAAAGTACCTTTTAGTACGCATTGTGGTAATATTTTAGAACTCAGAAAACAAAAAACAGCTATCGCTTGATGCTCTGTGGACTGAACGTTCTATAATATTTATGACAATAGATGGCCACTGTCTAGATAACATCATTGTTCAGAGACCTTTATTTAAGATGTCAGGAATTTCTATAGTCAAGGTATTCAATATATTAAAGCTATAGAAAACTGTTAGGGATAGAAAGCAAAATTACCCGTAAAAGTGATTGGTTACATTTTTAAATTCGAATTGTATTACTAATAATGTGTAGTAAAAAACCATTGTTCAGTAAACTAGTATATTATACTACGTTCACAAAATCACAATCTTTCAGTACCATAAAACATAAATCAAATTATTCGTACACCACAGTTATTTCCAAAAGTATTAAATAATATGCATTGTTAACATTAGCTGTAATTAATTTACTTATAAATGTATTTAAGTGCAATAAAGAATATTTATTGTTTATGACAATAGATACAGAACTAAGTAAGTAACATAAATATTCATTGGTTGGTGTTTTGTTACAATAAATGTAATTTTTAATGAGTAAAACGCACAAAAATTTATTACACCAATTATGGACTG
This sequence comes from Achroia grisella, assembly GCF_030625045.1. NCBI lineage: Eukaryota > Metazoa > Arthropoda > Insecta > Lepidoptera > Pyralidae > Achroia > Achroia grisella. Next base: position 2,282,332 of record NW_026712938.1, read on the forward strand.
GACTTATATTTATTTTTATATAAATATACTAATGTGTAGGTAAGTGTAAAATGATTACAAAATTGCAAGTGTTACAAATATATGTGACCTACTAAAACATTACATTAGAAAATGGAGCCTATTTAGGAGCCTTCTTAGTTACTTTTTGAATATTTTAATGGGTAAACTTTAATCCTAAATCGTGTAGTGCAATACCTTAATACGATTAAAACTTAGGCTCAAAATTCTTCCTTAGAATTAAATCCCTAATTGTTGACGTACATAACATCAGTAAATTACGTATCTAATTTGTACCATTAAATGCATTTTTCTACTATATATTGTCTAAAATGAGCATAATATTAATTTTATTTCAATTACAGTTAAGTATATGAATCTATTTTTTAATTTAATGTCAACATAGATAAAATAAACAATACCAAAAGGCAAATTCATGCAAACATTTTACCAACTTAATAGTATTTAATGAATAAAATAATAATTGACATTTACGGTTGAACACACTGGGATCAAAGGCTCGGCTGTAGTCGCCTCAAATATAATGCTCAATTTAACAAACACTCCATTTGGTATTTTTTTTATTTTTCTAGATCTGGGGCAATCCAATCCTGACTTTAATATAGTCTAACTATCCTATTCAATATATATTCGAGCCCGAACATTAATATTTATAAACCATTGCCATAAACTAACACATCCAACAAACAATTCTTAATTATCTTCACAATGCAAAGGAACTGTAAATAATGATAAATTTCGAATTCTACTTTTACTTCTATATAGTCAAATTATTTCAATAATATATATTTTCTTTAAAGATTTCAACAACAAGATACATGGCAAACCTCACATATCCAAATCAAATATAAGATCATTTTTAAATGCCACCTCTAGGTACTGTCCTTTATTCAAATTATCTGGGTTATATAGATCGGTATTATGCTTGATGTTATCACAGGTTACATTATTAAATAGTTGGGATTTTTCTGGTCTTTTTGGTATTTTTGTGGATTCACTTGACGACTCCCATATTGTAGGTTCTGAAGGTGCTTTTGCTTTATAATCTATGTTTAAAACTGACTTAATTTTCTCGTCAGGTGTATTATTTTTGGAGTCATCGTCATACATATTTGAGTTATATTTATCACCATTGGAAAAATTGAAAATCGATGGGGAACTAGGTGAATCCATTGGCGTCGATTTATAATCTGCTTCAGCATCTGAAGTATCCGCCAGCCCACTGTCATGTCTTTGTTTGAGAGCAGATTTCAACCTTGGTTTTGAAGTCTATAACAAAATAATAATTATTGAGAAATAGAATTATGCATCCAGGAAATTGTGGTCTAGTACTGAATTATTATGAAAACTATTCATCACTTTTAAATGCGGCTAGTAACAAATTAACAATATGTCAACTCAAGTTCGTCCATGCAGTTACAAACCTAATGTAGAGTTATTTTACATATATATTACATATTGGAACATTTATTATAACATCTGGATTCTGATACTGCATTTTGCTCTTGTATTTTTTTTACACAAATATACATTGAAAAAACAACACACATAAGCATATGAGGTACTCAGATTAGATTAAGTTTATGAACTGTAACTATCTTATATTTTTTTTATTATGAATTAAAACTTTAATTATATTTTTTAATATAAATACAATATTTGGTTAGATTTTTTGAGATATTCAAATTAATTTAAAACTGGCGGTTTCTAATAGTTATTATTTTATTCTATAAATTATTCAGATAGCAAATCCAATAAGATGGCGTAAATTATATTTTGCCTGTTGCTCTTTTACATTATTGTTGTTCAGTATTACATTTTTAAGAACTTGTCTGAATACAAACTATCAAATGGCAACAATTCACAAAGTAAAAAGAATTATATAAATATTTGAAACTCTAATATGAATAATTATTATTGCAAACAATAAAGTATAGAACATGTAAGATATTTTAAAATGATACTTAGTACTACTGAGAGAGTAGTCATGAGTCCATCGAAATAGGAGTTTATGCATCACAAATAAAAAGTGAATGAAGCAAGAGAAAATCAATTAGAGATCTATGAACATTTGGCTTTCTCTGACTACCATGAAATGTGTGTATGTTCAGTTACTTAGTAGCAGTTCTAAGTAATTTATACCATATTTGTGTTGGTAACATCATCCTCAGCCTCACTTTCACTCTTACGACGATCTTGATTCCGCTTTTTGCTTTTCCTTCTTTGATTTTTCTTTTTTTGGCCTTCTATGGAGGAATTATATCTGAAAAAATATTAAATAGAAAAATAAAATAATAATTTTAGATAAATTTAGGGAATTCATTGCACATCATTACAACTATGCAATGGATTTTGAAGTGGCTTTTTTAAATAGATAGAGTGATTCAAGAGGAAGGTTTATATGTATAATACATGTACACCCGGGCGAAGCTGGGGCGAGTAGCTAGTTGAATATAAAATATATTTTTAAGAATAGAACCCTAATGTCTTTTCATTATCTATAAATATAAACATTTTTTTAGTTGATATTCTAGGAACATAGGCAACATACAAAATTACATAATATTTCTTATTGTTTGCATCAGATCAGTCAGGAGATTTATCATCTGATCTAATATGATAAACATAATTAAGTAATTAAAATAGTATGTATTAATATTTATATATTAATTATAAATCTAAATATTTGATATCTGTCTAATCTAATGATAAATATTCAAAACAAATAATGTAAGTGTTGTAAATTTATGAACAGTTTAATATATAAAAGTCTAGATCACTACAACACCTCACCTGTAGAATTGTCTTGCAATGACATCATTAAATCTAACAGTCTTTTTTAAACTAGATTCCTCTGGTATGCAGTCTGAACTTATGTAATCCATAGATGATGCAACATCTCCCATACTTGACTCAGAGTAACTTCTTATCATAGATATTGGTTTTCGGAGTATACTTTTTGCTCCACTATCATTCTCAGTCTCTGTCCACATGATATCTTCATCTTTTATGGTTGGACTTTCTAAATTATCATCATTGTAATCAATATTGCTTGAAGAAACTACAATATTAGTTTCTGTACCTAAATTTGTCACTTCAACAACAGGGGTTGTATCTTCTACCTGATGCTGTTTTGTTTCACTAATAAATGTAGGTTTAGAAGTCCTACTCACCTGAGACATATCAAAATATTCACTGGTAAATGATTCTTCACTTAAACCAATTTTAAACTTCTGAGGTAAATCACCTGCAACTTCCAACTGTAAGATAACATTATTATCCCATGCTTCTCCATTCACATTTTCAAACTTAATTTGGTCATCAAATATAATAATTGCTGCATAATGTATTGGAACAAAACCTGACCCTATTGATGTAAATGTTATGAAAATTTTGTTGGCATCATTTTTTACTTTTACTGAATCAGGGTCAGTGTTTTTTACATGGAAAGTAAATGCTACAATGTCATCCATAACATTGTGTGTGTAGGATGGTAATGTATATTTAAGAGAAGACACTAAGAATGGATCCTCCATAGGTCTTGCATTAGGGTGATCACAATTCTTCACTAAAGGAGATGCAACAGGTGATGGTAACTCAGCAACCAAGCCCTCAATGCAATCCTCATCACTTTGTGAACAGGAGTTTTCTTCACTTTCAACTCCACTGTCTACTTTTAATGAATTTATATAATTATTGTCATTCTTTTTTATAACTGGTAATGTCACTATAAGCATGCGCTTTGATTTATCAAACTTAGCATTACCACACTCATCATTCACAAGGTATGGTAGAGTGAGATTTAGTTTATACTTAGCTGGTTTTTCTGATATTAGACTCAAAGATTTCTCCTTTACATCCAAAGTACAATCTCTAGTTGATGAGAGCATAGGTAGATTCACTTCAATAACTATGTGACTGGGAATTGCAAAATATTTTTTACTGTCTTTGTGATAAGTAAACTCTTGAAGGTCAACATTCTTTTGTTGCTTTATAACATATTTTGGGATGGAGTATCCATTTTCAGTAGAGTGTGTAAATTCTTCCTTACCTTTCCTACCTTGTCTTTTCTGTTGTTGTGATGACGATTCTACAGGTTTATCATTTTTTTCATTATAGATATGCTGGGGGTAAAGTTTTTCTAAAACTTCCGGTGATAAATTATCAGATTCGTGATCAACTGGTGGTTCATAATTGGGGTCCTCTTTCCTAATTACAGCAGGTGTCATCATTCCTTTGTAATGAGACTTGGGAAAACGTAAATTATTACTGTCCAAATGAATATTGTATGTATTTTGTAAACCGTCGAATGCGGTCTTGTTTACTAATTCACGAAACCGTTTGTTAACCTCCGCCATGCGCAAGGTATCGGGATGGAAGACCACATCATAAATAACACAACGCTCTTTTTTACTATTGTAATCTTCTCTCGGAGGTATTAATGAGTACGGCAATAACCAGTTCATACCTTTTTTTCCATTTATTTCTTGAACACTACATGACGGCTTATCGACATTTTCGTTGCTGCAGATATTGATAAATGCTTTCCTGTCGCCAGCGACGCTAGTTTTGATAACATAACCTCCTTTTGGATTGATGAAAGTGACATCGTAGCCACGTTCCTTTTCAAGTTGGGTCATTTCTTTCTGATACAACGCTCGGTTCGCCGGGTCACGTACTTCCTCGCAGTATTCGGTTAGCAGTTCTCGAAATTTCTTATTCTTCATTGCGTCCTGTATTGCCTCAAGATCCGATCTAGTAAGTTGTGATTCTTCATCACGAGGTTTTACTCCTGTTGCCATTTTGATAACTATGTGTAGATTTATAAATAAACACTATTTTATTACGCATTCACAAAATTTCCAGCTGACGGAGTGATAAGATTCGTGGTTGGTTAATTCAATGATGGTTGCCTGGCCTGGCTTGCATGGTTATGTCGATAAACATCGATTTATAAAATGTCGAGTTTAGTCCACAACCATGAGTGTTTTTACATCGATATAAAATCTTCGACAAAATGAGTACATCAATCTTAAATTATATAACATCGGCATAATAAATACAAGTCGAAATCACTTTTAGATTTTTATTTATTATGCCCAACCATGGATTGTAAAAACTAAAATTATACGAAACCAGATAGAACTTGATACCCAATAGAGAAAGAAAACGTTATTTGCAAAATTACATGAAATCATCAAATCAGAAACTACCTTTTCGGAAATAGATTTATAATTATATATAGATTAAAATTATATATCTATATATCGAATACATCGAACTCTATATATTTTATTCTCTAACATCCCTAGCTATCGAACTTATTTTTGTTAATTGGTTGGTACTGTTAATATACTGAGCAAGTAATCACTATATAGTGATTACTTGCTTGAACCATAGACTATTAATACACTACGTTTATATTATTTATTACACTTTCTCTGTCTACACTGCTAACGATTGGACGCAATTTCGTTTGGTAAACTAGACTAGCTGAAATGATCTTTACTACTTCCATAAATTGTTAAACTGTCTTTGACAACCTAAGAGCAACATATGATTTTTTTACTTATCTGCTATTTTTTATCTGTTATTTTGTTGACATTCTCTGTGTGGACGTGCTTATTGTTTTATCGGTTTTTATATATTTTTTTAATTATTACTGAATTATTAGATTTTGTACAAATACGATTACTTGTTAATACACGATGTCAAAAATTATTGGGCGCGCGTTATCACAAATATTACATTGTAAGCAATTAACTTCCATAGATAGTTCTTCGAGGTTATATGGAAGATGGATGCATAGGGATCCTGGTAAAATTATGTTACCGTTTGAATCCAAATCAAAGGTTAATTTGAAAAAAGAGAAGGTCATTGATATAGATCCTGAAATTTTAAATAAACCTAAAGAAAGAGAAGTGGACTCCACTAAAATAAACAAAAAAACTCTTGAAGTGTCATCGAAGATTAATAATATCGAAAAATCGGATAAAATAAAAAAAAATCGTGAAGATAAATTAAAAAAGAGGGCTTTTCATCTAAGTCAATGTAAAGTATTTGATGATAATAATGAAATTATTTTTGAGAAAGTAAAAGAGAATGATGGTAGGATAAGGTGAATATTTATATAACTATAACATATAGTTTTTTCATTGAATTAGTAAAATACTGTACCACAGAAAAAAATTCTGAACTAAAAGTCATCAGAATATTAAAGGAAGTGATTTTTATGATCCATTCATACTCCAGGAATGTCTATGACACTAGCCTTGTCTAGTTTAACTAGTGGAAGAGGGCTTTGAAAGAAAAACTAAATAAACTACTTTGCAAAAAGCCTGGCCTAGGTTGACCAGCCTACTGCCTATTTCTGATTCAAGTTGAAAGCGAACAAACTAGTTTGCCAAACTAAGTTGTATTGTACCAGTCATGATTATTTATTATGCACAAAACTAATTTAAATATTGCAGCAACTGCTTCATTAAAATTAAATAAATATTGTGCCAGTCTAACAAAGTGCTATAGTAATGAATTATTTTGTTATGGGACCTCTTTGTTTTGTAGTAATATTTTTGATCTGAAAGTTCATTTTCAGCTATAGGAGTAAGTGAATGACCTATTATCATCTCATTTTCCATATCCCATATCATTTGAGGTTGTCATAGTATGTTTTTCTCTTATATTCATCTCTGATGAAGTAATTTCATAAATCACCTAGTCCATCTATCTCTTTTCTGTCCATATGATATTTAGGGATAAACATGAGCGGAGAATGTTAGTGTCAACATATGTTGGCAAGTGGCCCCTTAAACCTACATACGGGTTACAAGTCCCACAAACTGCTTGAAGTTTTCCTTTCTGCCATATTATGAACCACACTCTCTCCATATTCATATACTAGCTGTTCCCATGACTTCGTCCGCATGGAGTTTTATTTTATTCTCCTAAAATAAAATCATTTTTCTAAAATAAAAGGAGCCAAGTTACTCTTTATTACATAAGCTACCTGCCTAAAAAAGTCCTGTAAAAATCGGTCCAACCATTTCAGAGATTAGCCAGAACAAACAGACAGACAGATGGACAGACAAAAAATGTAAAATGTTATTTTGGTGTATATATCGTATTTATATTCATATATGCATGTAGTACAGTTATTTCAATATTACAAACAGACACTCCAATTTTATTTATATGTATAGATGTACAGATATAACAAAAGTAAATTAGTGACCCAATTTAGTTGTTATTTTTATTTCAGGAAATAAAACTATACTCTTTCTAACTTATGTATGTGTATATTTATTTTATTTACAGTAATCTTTTAGTAAATTTGAAATCAAAAAAAGCAAGAAACTCATCAGGACAGGTATTAGTGGAAGGGTGGCGGTTGATTGTAGATGGATTGGAGGCTAAATGCAATTTAAAGTATGTTATGTTTAGCCGTAAAGAAGATTTGAATAATCTGCTCCCATTTCTGCCATCAAAGGGTGTAAAATTTTATAAAATGCCATATAAACAAATTACATTATGGTCAGATGTAGAAACTTCTCCAGGAATGTTAGGTAATGTATCATAAGTTGGAAGTTATAAAAATTTTATTGTAAAATTGTGATGATTATCCTGTAATCAATACATTGTTTTTAATAATATTAGTAGCTAACAAATATAATTAAAAATCATGCCACCATATAACAGGCGATTTATTGCAAATAGGAAATAGGTTGGAAGTAGTTGGTTTTAAGGGGGGAGACCAGTTAGGAGGCCGAGATTTTGTTGTTTTTCGTGAATTTTTTACATAGGGAAAGAATAAACAGATTTTTTTGTAAATTTGGAAGTTTCGTGTTTTGAAGTAGACTTCAGAATTTTTTCAAGTTATTTCTGCTGGAAATTGCATTCATGTGGACGCAATTTTCATCTGTAATCATCACAACTTTTTTTTTCGTTAGCAACACATTACCTAAGAATATGAAAATTAATGTGTTAAAAACATTAAAAAATGCATTTTTTAAAGGTGTAAATGTAAAACATAACATTGTCTTCAAGACAATCTTATGTTTTTTTACCATATTTTTCCACATTTTTTTCATAAAAAAATATATTTTTAATAACCATACAATCAATAACTTTTCAAGCTAGAATGCCCATAAGTTAAAAAGAAGTCCTTTCGAGGAAAACGCGTTTGAAATAAAAAGTAGCGAAAACGTGTTTCGAGGCAGTAATTAATTATATAAAATTCTCACCGGTTAATCAGCTATTTTAGCACCATCCCTCTTCTAGTTGTTACGCGTCATTTCGGGCTTGCATCTCCTCTTGAGGCAGGTAAACGAAAAAGGGCCCCTGAGTGAACGCTCCGTTCTAACTACTGTACGCTTCCACTCCGGACCGACGGGCGGTCACTTAAGTCCTCATAACATTGGGAATAATGCGAATTTTGCTTTAAAATTTTGACCACATACTAGCTATACTAACAATTTATGCAATAAAAAAATCTATTTTTTATCAGTCTAAACTGATTTCTCCCCTTAAGATGTATTAATTTATTCTTGAAAATGTTGTGCCCTAGTAGTTAGTAGCCCAAAAATGTTGTGTCATAGTTGATAATGCTACCTGAGTACCCCATTTGTGATAACAGTCTTGATTATATGTTTGTTTTACTAAAACCAAAATTAAAATTAATTCATTCAGGTAAACTTAAATATTATATATATTTCATCTTAAACATGATATAAATTTCAGGTGTATTTGAAATACCATCACCAGACAATGTACGAAGTTTATCTAGACCTTTACCTCTTCAGTTTATTTGTGACAATATACGAGTGCCAGGGAACTTAGGTGCTATATTAAGGGTGGCTGTAGGTGCTGGATGTGAAAAGGTTGTATTGACAAAGGGTAAGTGTTTGCATTTATGTTATTCTACAGATATTGGTTGTGGCTGGCAAATAGTGGAACACACACCCACACATCTATTTACATTTATAGATGGTAGGCATGTCACAGTAGTTGAAGAAGTACACATATATGTACTTCTACAAGAAATATCTCCTTAGTCTTGAATTATTAATGAAACCTTCACAAAGTCATCGTTGCTCTGGAGGTTTTTCAACTATTTTATTTTCCAATGGGATTGAAATGGGTGAATTTCAATTGTGAATTCAATATATATCTGTTTAAGCATATATAACAAATTAAAATAATAATTTAATAAAATATAGTTGATTATATAATTAGTATAGTACAAGTTTTGATGATGTCTGTCTTAATGTGCAAAATAAGTCTGAGATAATATGAGACTAATGATGCTGTGTGAGTGTTACAGAAATATTTATTTATAATTTTCATACTCTGTTGGTTGTATAATAATGTATGGTTTTTTATAGGTTGTGTTGACCTCTGGGACCCGAAAGTTGTAAGAAGTGCCGCAGGAGCTCACTTTAGGCTACCTGTATACAATTCTGTAGAATGGGCAGATATTCCACAACATTTACAGCAAGATACCTCAGTTCTTATTGCTGATAGTAATGAAAAGGTTTTGCATGACAATTCAATGGACTCTATGGATGAAGGCTGTGTTGGCATGAGTATACCTGTGTTGCCATATTATGGTATTGAATATACATCTTTAAAACATATTACGTTAATAATAGGTGGGGAAACTGAAGGAATTAGTAACGACAGTTATATGTAAGTTATTTAAAATTAATATTTCTATTTTTGCATAAAGATAATTTTTTGAAACAGTGCTAGACTTTTGTCTGCGTCTATAGGACGACAATATGTTAATATTCGCCAAATTGATTCTAGAAATTGTTAATATAGTTTGTAATATGATATATACCTTCAATTAATAAAAAAAATGTATATTCAGAGTTTTCTACCCTTGCAATTTTATTTATTTGGGGCTTTTCTGACTAGGATGTAAAGATTTAAAGTGGGATGTACACTTCCAAAGGTCCATCCTTTGCAAGTGACAAAACTAACACTAGACAATGAATAATTGAGTAATTATAGGGATTTATTTGAATTGGAGTACATATTATTTTGCATTTCAAACAATTTCTCTCAACTGAAACATACAGATATGTTCTCTTACTGTGATGTAAATTAAAACATAATATACATACGTTTAATGTCTATTTAGATTCGCAGCAAAAAAGAATGGTTTAAGAGTGAACATTCCCCTGCAACGGGGTGTCGACAGTCTTAACACAGGAATGGCCACAGCTGTTATTGCTTTTGAAATAAGAAGACAACTCATACAAGCTTGGACAAGAGAAAAATTGGAGAGAATTGGTGTAAACGCGACATAGTATACCTTAATATTGTTATATAGTAGTATAGAATAAATAGTACAGTCAATATGTAGTCAATATGTTAAAAATATATAAATCAACCATAAAACGTTTTTTATTCATACTATAGGTATTTAAAGATTGCCACGGTGGCTTAATTATGGTATTGGTTTGGGTCATCCATTAAAAAACACAATGCACATTGAGGATTCAATTGTGGTGAGATATTATTTACACTACTTTCGATATAAGATAAATAATTATAATTATTTTATTATATAAATAATTTCGGGATCATAACCATACACGAGGTATTGTCGGCCCACTTCTTTGTAACCTCGAATGCAGTACACTTACAGTTACAATAATTCAGTCAGTATCGATCTACGTATACGTAAGTATTTTATAATATTTGTAAACGAAAACTTTTATAATCTACAATGAGGCGTTTAGTTTTCATAGTGCTAATACAACTGCTTTCCTTTTTCCTGCACTTTGACTGTGTTTTAGAGTGCTTAATAAATCTGCTAGATGGAGCCATTGCAAATAATCTGCTTTTAATTTTGCCTGAACTTAGAAAAGCAGCCGGTTTACAGAGTTTATTGTTTGGTAGTTTTGCGGTTAAACACTTAATCTGTTTATTCAAAATGAGAATATATTGCTGTTGTAAACACTAAATTATGTTTAACAAATAATGCATATTTAGTGGAAGGAATGCTTTCCGCATACTTTGCGGTTTCTTATAGATGGCTAACTATAAGATAACGTTATATTTTCTTTAAATCTATATGAAATTAGTATGAAATTGATAAGGAATTGAGGTTTAATTTTCTATATAGAAGTAAGTACTTATGTAGCCAAACAAATCGATCTGAAGAAAAGTACTATGAGTAGTCATCATCATTTAACGTATTATACTTACCATGACATTCCTAAAGGGATGAATAATTTTATTAATTGTCACTTATTTCGTTGACAATGGCAATTATCACGTCAGTAGATACACTTCTACGCGCGCCCAATAGCAATTACAGTGATTAATTCCTGGCGAATTTGTTGATAGGTTGTCAGTGATAGCGTAGGAGAAATATTCCATTCCATTTAAAAATTAGGGCTACCTAACCATTGTATTCTATATATAACTAGCTATCCCGGCAAACTTTGTTTTGCTATATACATTAAAATCGCTATTAAAAATAGGGGTTGATGCTAGAAAGGTGAAAATTTAGGGTTGTATGTATTTTTCAGCATCGATCTTGGGACGCTTTTGTTTAGGTATTATTCGAAATAGTTTTAGGTAGGTTTCTTCATATAGGCACAATCTGTGTAGATTATTTTTTAAATACCAGCTGCAAACCAGCTGAGGGTCCACCTGGGGTGGTATACACATTAGTACTATGAACATCACGATAAGCTGCGTTACCATTCTGGAGGATCTTAGTTCTCCAGAATGTCATGCCATTTATCCTCTAGGTGTATGTATACTAATTTACACTTAAGGTTGAAGGATGAGATAGAGCAGTGAAAGTAGGTACCATCTATCCTAATTACACTGCTCTATCTCATCCTTCAATCGGAACACAGCTTACAAAGCAAGCTGCTTGGCAACTGAAATAATTAGACGCAGACCCACGCACACGATTTTTGCGATAAAAATCTTCTAATAAATTTATATAGAGCGGTTTACTACCTAGATCTCAATGAGCGAATTCGATCAAATCTGGAAACTTAAATAATTGTCATTTTATAATTTGATGGGTGATATAATGAAACGAAACGTAAATGGAATAATAAACCAAATTAATCCGAGACGGCCGCGGCGTTACGCGCATCAATATAAAGACCCAGCGAAATGTGGGTACCTATGTTAAGATTTGCGTTGACAATGACGTCGGCAATTCAGAATGCCTCTTATTACCCAATCTGGTATAGTAGTAATGAAGGTAATATCTAATAGGCATTTTCATCTAACGTCTACTTAAATAGGTCATGGGTTTACAGGACAATTAAGTTTGACCTACTTATGTAGACTTAGGGTTTTTCTGTTGTTGGAATTACTATATCTACTTTTATAACCGTATATATATATATTATGCCTATTTACTTAGGCAAGACGCTTGTTTATGAGATGATGCATTATTTTATTATATTTCGTCAACTGCGTGTATATGTGACGATCTAATATTTTATATAAAAACGTGCCTCTTAAATATCCAGGTGCGTTTTCATGGTCCGTAGACGTGGCCTATCTCAATCTTACGGAAGGAATTAGGGGATTTTTCAAAGGAGAGTCGGTGGTACCTAGTTAAGGATGTGAAATGTAGGAAGGAGGCGTCGTCGGTCAATACTGGTGGAGGTGGCGCGGTGCGGGAGCGGTGCGCAGGCGTGCCGGTCCCCGCCGCCTCCGCTCGCCCTCGCCTCCGCTAGCCGGCCCACACGCGCAACTCGCGAGTCGGCCGCCGTGCGCTGTGATCGCTCGTGACAGAGCTTTCGTCCTCGATCGTGCCATGTGTGATGTTTTCATCACAGAGCGGAATTGTCAACTATTCTCCGCACACGACCTCTTTCGACATTAATGAGTAACACCCTGGAATACCACTGTAATCGCGGTTTTAAAGCCGAAGGACAGCTTTCGCTGAGTGTCAAGTTTTCTCGTAAGCTCGTGGCCGTTGACACTGCAGCGTGCGGTGGATCCCGCAGTGCGCGAGTGTATGCTTAATTGGCGAATACAATCGGCAGCATCAGCTGAGACGCGTAAACATTGCATTTAGTAGTTTTGGTGTAGGACTTGAGATGACACCGCACACAGCTCCCGTTTAAATCTTTGAAAACATTCACAAGGATACAAACATGCGGCGTCTTATTTTGCTACTGTTAACAGGTAAGGTAATTTTTAATATATTTGCTTTTATCATACTATCCAATCTATAACTAGCAACTTTAATTGTGACTCGATCGTGTCGATTTCCATGAGATCCTCCGGGACACTATCGTGTTTAATTATTGTGATTTGATTTTTCACCTACTAATAACATTCCTTTACCAAAATAAAGCTTACGATTCAACCTTCTCCATCAATTTATTCTATCACTACTTTCTCCAATACTTAATTTTACCTAGCTCCGAAGTCTATTCTCTAATTAGATAATAAACTTCAGAGCAGATATTTTATGAAAATAATTACCTCTTCATCATATTGACCCTACTAAACAACAGAAAATAGTTGTTTTAGGTGATCCACAATCATCGTAATGCGCCGTCCAATCAAGAGTGTTTATAAATTAACGAATGTTTAATTCTGTGCTCAATATATTATTTCCCTTTCGTATTTTGGTATACCTATTAGTTGTGTCCGGGGATTCACACGCGTGAAATTTTATAGCCTATGTTTTATTCTGATTGTAAAGTTTCATTAAAATCCGTGCAGTATTTCTTGCGTGAAAGAGTAACAAACATCCATTCATACTCACAAACTTTCGTATTTATAATAATATAATATTAATAAGATTACTAAGAAAAGAAGAAACTGAGTCCTAATATACAGTTCACGCTAGTTTATGAGACTAACGACTGCATCAAACTATACACTGATGAAGGTTTATTATTAATGGTATCCATATTTTATAGTTAGATTCATTAATTATACTCGACTTATATCTATCAAACAGATACCTATAGCACAGGTGTAATATCTAGTTTAAGTTATCATGGTTCGCATATTGTATTATGCAACTTTCTGTCATTTGATTACCTAGAATTAACTTCAATAGGTATCTACATATTGTTCGTTTTAAATGTTGCAATTTTGATGGTATATACAAATAAATTATTATTAATATTAAAAAAAATATTAAAAATACCTATTGGTATTTTTGTGGCAGCTATCTATTGGCTGGGACCTCCGAAATATTTAATATTCTTCATTTGTACTACATATATGTATATTATACCTATAATAAGCAGATACCTACCTAGAGAGATGCATTATGAATCATGTGCTGCTAAATCAAAATAAAGATTACCAACTTATGTTGTAAAATGTACAAAATGCGCATATTAATCTAAAATGCGAGCAAACGTAGTAAACTACGCCCTAGTCCGTTATTACTCCTCTTCACTAAAATTTACCGCCGTAATATTGTCATGCCGCTCTATTTATCATGGCTTGTGAAAAATAAGTTATAAGACTGCCAAAAGACCCTCGTCCCGGTGCTCCTAAGAACAAATGGGACGGTCCGCAGAAAAAGAGCAATTTTATCGCGTGCTTCAATCTCATTTTGTAAAAGCAATTGCGGTTATCTTAAATGTCGATATTAGTTTATATCTGATTCCTAATTGTAATTTTTTTTATGTGCAATAAGTACAGAAATAAAGTTACAATTAATAATCAGATAAAAATTAACATCAAAGGTTCAAACAGCGCCGGTATACTTTCATCTTTAGAATTAAAAATAAGAGACACGAATATCATTCTAATACCCGGGATGATAAGTAACAATATCGTAATAAAGTACCAAAATGCTCTTCAAAAATATAGCTCAGGGTACCTATAGATGTTATATTGTTCAAAGTTGTACCATTGTTATATGGTACATCTGTCCGTATGCATTCGACTACAGAATTCGGACGGTTAACTATATCTATATATAATACGAAATACAATATAATAAATATGAAAGCGAAGGGGATAAATATTCCATTTGGAGTATAGCTATAATTATCTACAATGTAATCTATAATGCCTCTGTAGATTTATAAAGCACGTGAAAATATCTATCTCGGCAGCTATAGCTCAAAATAATATAAAATATTGAACAATCATTAACAGAAAATGAGTATAATTTAAAAGTATACACTTTGAAATATAACATTTCTTAATTATCTATCGGTACCGTCCAAAGAGGCAAATTCTCAGGTTTATTTATGGCAGCTGGCGACAGGTGTTCGATGCAGGTAGGAGAACCGCAATCATTTCGGCGACCAATGCGATGAACGCTTTAATTTAAGTACCTAAATTTTCAACCCACTACTGTTCATGTTGTTATAAGACCTTAAAATTCCTTACTATTCTATGTTCCTTCGTATATAGTAACATGGTTGGATAAATAGAATATTCAAATTCAAGCAATTTGAATATTCGATTTTTAATATGGGACGTAAGACCTATTTATAATTTAATATTATCTTTTGTAAAGTTTTAAGTGATTTTTATTGAATGAAAACGACATTGAAAAGTTTCTCAAACGTTCTGCAGCGGAACCTTATACAAAGAGAATATGATAAATCTAAAAGTTTTGTCTGTGAAAAATAAAAAATTTGTAACAAAAATTCAGCTTCACTGTACCCTCATCAATCTACGGTTATTGAATTCGCTATGTCGCATCTCGACTGACAGCCTCTATAGCATGTCATAAAACTTTCCCATTTATAATATTTTACTTGTAGCCATACTTGTTTTTGATTGGCTTTAGACAATAAAAAGATTATAATAAATCACTATAGAACAAATAATAGAATTTGTAGATTATATATCATGACATTTTATATACAAAATTGGAACTTTTTTTTACATCTTAGTGGGTATTTAATAAATTAATGCGTTAAAATCTTTTTATAGCTATTTGTTAACTATGCAAAATTATTCATAGAAAAATATTATTTTAGACTAAACTATTTATAGACATAATTCTTGTATATTAAGAAACTAAACAGGTAATAATTTTAAAATTAAATAATAGTTCATTTGATACCGCTTTATTCTGATATATAAAATTCTCGTATCACAGTAACAAAAATCCTCGGAAACGGCTTGACCGATTGTGTTGAA
Source organism: Achroia grisella (assembly GCF_030625045.1). Taxonomy (NCBI): domain Eukaryota; kingdom Metazoa; phylum Arthropoda; class Insecta; order Lepidoptera; family Pyralidae; genus Achroia; species Achroia grisella. The sequence continues at coordinate 2,298,469 of NW_026712938.1, forward strand.
ATTTCAGGTGGTTCACCACAATTTTTTATTAATTTCTGGATAATATTGTTTTTAAAATTTTTATGATTCAAAAATATATAAAACCCTAATGTACAACCCCTATTTTTGTTAGCGATATTAGTACTTTAACTTACTTTACTTGCTACTCGGCGGTCGAGAACCGATTAATTTATATGGCAAAACAATATTTTCCGGATCAGCTAGTAAATCATAACTTTATGTTGGCCTTGTTCAAAATGGGACTCGGCTTACGATAAGTACCAAACTTCTTTCTGTGCATTTGTTTTTTTTTGTTTGAAGAAACGGATGTAGTCTGCACCTGGTCCATTTTTCTTTGTTGTGTTTCCGTGAGTAAGTAGTTTTGAGTATAGGAAATCTCATAACATCTGTTCAATATACTACTATGTGATTCGTAGTTTCTGTCATGTCAATTACTTAACTATTAGATATTTATACACGATTTTATTATATGACATAAAATACTAGTACTTGTTCTCTTGTGTCAAAATTATATTTTGGTAAGTATATAGTATAAATGTAGTCAAATCAATAGCTGTGTCTTTAGCGATATTAACCTGCTATACACAAACTAAAACACTAATCATTATAATATTTGAGTCAGTCATTATATCCTTTTAATTCTTTAGATTTCATCGTTATGAACGGGTCTTTATGGTATACAGTTTCTCAAGTTTTGGTGGTTAAAATGTATTGACATTTTGTAACTATACTTTCTCAGCTCTCGGAGTAAGTTATATTTTTTATTCTTGGAATATTATTTAAAGTTATGGAGAGTGTGAATTGATTATTATCACTTAGTATACGTATGTTTTCTTTCGCGTTATATAACAGTCGTCATTTATTTTGGATAACTTCACGGTGTTTTTGTTTACGTCTATTTCGGGTGTTGACAGCGAGCGCATAATCGGAACGAGTGCAGGAGTCGATAAGTGGTCGGCGCCAGCTTTCATCTCACTCTACGCATCGCAATGCGCTGCGTCTGCGCATCCAACGGTGCAGGGGTCGCGGCCAAACATGCAATATTTTATATTGACTTAATTTAGTGAGATCAACACAGACAGAATGTGATTATAAAATGAAATATCCATAAAAATCCAAGTGCTTTTATGTTTGTTATACTAATATTTAATATTATTTTTCCCCAGATGTTTATTTTTCAATACTAGCTAAAAAGGTTTTTAAACACTATTTTAGAAAAATATTCTCTTTGCTTTGAAATAAAATATTCTTTTAAAGAGTTCAAGAAATATAACTACGAAGTACAGGTAGAATCCGGCCAAGCCCGAGTATATCTATGAGGGAAATATACCTCGTATATTCATAAGAACAGAAAATTGTGTCAGTTGTTGTAAGTATTCTTTTCAAATATAATATACTATATACACAACATTTCTGAAAAACTTCTATGAAGCCCATTATAACAATAGAGTCCACAATTGTCTAGTTATCAGTAAGTTTGTCCCTAGTGAGAACGGAAATACGTGACCATTGAAAGTAGTTGAAACTTGTCAGTGAGGTTCATCAGGGAACCTATTGCTCTCGCAGTTCGTTATACTTAGTTATGTCCTTATAGCATTATATAATAATGCGACATTGATTCATCTTTATTAATATTGCGATATATATTGTACGAAAATTAATTGGCTTCATGGCTTAAACACAATATGTAAACTTAGACTAAGAATATGAAAGTCAAAATATTATTTAATTAAAAAAAAATTATAGTACCATGTTCATCAAGAAACAAAAGTAGTTGTTGAACTCTTAATATCTCATAAATACCTAAAATTTCTTGTCTTTTTTTTTTCATAGGCATAAAGATCTCAAGGACGGAGCTATCTTTATTTAACTTTATCTCGAATGCTATGCTCTGTGAAATAAATTTTTGTTACTAACGTCTTCCATTATTTCGTGGATCAAAATTGCCTACTTACAAATTCATGAGCGTAGGTGGGACTAAAATTGAACAAAAATTTCAATTTGTACAACATGATGAGCTTGTAAGAAGAGATTTCCCAGTCGGGCTACTTTCAACTTTCCCTCAAGAATTCGAACCATCCAAAATAAACCCTAGTATAAATAAACGGATCACAAAAGTTTCCTCATTTGCCGCTTACGTTAAGAATACAAAGGAATCCATGGGCGTGAATAAGAAAATACGTATCCACCTAAAGTTATATCAACCTATCTATAATATATTTTACGAATTTAGATTTATTTTGAAGAAAGAATTAAAATAAAAGGTGTACCTAATTGTATACTATAGTGCTCATATAAAGATTAAATTTCAGTACATACATACATATACAAGTACTATAAATATTAACTAATGGATAAAATTAATAATAGAAGTGGTTCGCCTTTAGGTCGTAACAGAAAAATACAATTATATTAAGAAAAAAGTCCTATCAAAGAGCTTATAAAATAGAAGATACAATATTGTCTCACAAATGTTCATTCATCTAACAAAAGAGGCTATTGTTCTGCGAATAGTGATATATTTTCTCACATCGGTTTAAGAGATAAGTGGGCAAGTTATTTCCCCGGGGACGCGGGAGTGGGTGGACAAACTGATCCAGCTGTGGCATAACAGTTCAAAGCAGAATTTGTAATTAAACCACAATCGATCCTATGGATGGTGGGCTTTGGGGACTATGTTTCTTACCAGCTTTCTCCGCGATATCGAATGCTTTTTTAATCCATGTCCCAAAAATAGGGATCTTATAAGTTTGACGCGTCTGTTTGTCTATCTGTTGCATCATAGCATCTAAACCAATAGAATTCTGTACTGTTTTATTTTGTTTAAAAGTTTGACGCGATCAAAATGGTTCTGGGCTAGAATTATTTTGTGTTTTTCGATTTTGGTGCGTACCTTTTATATGCGCGTATATTTTGAATTAATTAATTATATTATATATCTTCGTAAAAATATGTCGTGATGTGAGAATAATTACAATCTATCTTCATTTTTTATTTAAAATCCGTTTAGCCGAGGTTAAATTACTGTTTAGTTGTGGTTTACCGTAAAGGTAGAAAAGAAAACAACTTCAAAAAAGAAACTATTTTAGGTAATGATATTTATTTAATGTCAAGAGACAAAAACGGGGTCTTTCGAAAGACCTTTTAAGAACAATGAGGAACAAAAGAGTCATGATTATCGACCTTGACGAGCATGAGGGTTGTACATCGGCACGTGCATCGAGTGAAACGATAATGATAGAGTGGCCAGAGGGGAGGTATAATCAACTCAATAACTAATTCAAGTCATTGCGCTTTACTCTCGGTAATGGCCCTTTTTGTGGCACCCTTTGCTATGATGTGATTGTGTGAGTAGAGGGTCATTTCAAGGATGTTTTCATGAAAATATTTTGAAAGGGTACGTTGTTAAATGCATATTGGAAATGCAAAAGTATAATTTGGTACTAGAGATCATAATAGGATATTTTATAGGAGTATAAGTGCCTATTATGTCGGTTTGAAATGCTATCAACATTACGAGAATTCGATGATAATACGTGAATTTTGCGAGTTCTAAAGGACTTTTCACTGCTAACATTTTTCTTGTGCTTGTTTATTCCAAATGGAACTTTTATTAGAATGATTAAGTTCGATGGATTACATGATTAGATTTGTCGACAGAACTAAAATTTAGTAACTAATTCATAATTTTGTTCTGCACAAAAAAAGTACTTTAATCATGACGAAATTTACATGAATGTATTATATAAAAAAGTACTATCGCAGGCAAAATAAACATCTACTCTTACATAAGCAGAAATAGCGAATATAGCATTCTAAAATTGACTAATTACGAATATATACCTATTTTCAAGTTGCAATATTTAAAAATCCGATCTTGTTTCTCAATTTAAGTACGGCCGTAGAGGACTACAAGACAAGGAGGTAATATGTAATTAAAGACTAAAAGGCTTATTACAAGTCGTGTATAATTGGGTCAAAGAGGTGAAGGACGTGGGGTTATAGTGGTGTGAGGAGGGTGCTGCTAGCATTATTCCACGTTGCGTACGAATGGCTATATTATTGCCCGCGATATTACAACACCACATTCTCTACTAGAAACTTTATGTAAATGTGTCTCACGACCCCTTTGGCTAGGAAAACTTGGCTAGGTTTTTGCTGTCTCATGTAGTAAATATTTTAATAACGGTACTTTCTGCTATTTACTTTACACAAATATATTATACGTACACTATACATTCGTTCAAATTGAATATCCAAATGTAACTGAGGTTCTAGTAAGTTTGATTTGTAAAAATACTGATATACTAAATTACAATTATAATACTCAGATACATGCAACATAACAGAGTGAGGGGTCGCACAGACGGTAATAAAATTTGATTAGAGCTGATCATAAATCTTTTTTTTTTCATTATCTCTTTTGGCGTCGCTTGCTCCGTCTACGACGGGAGACAGCGCCCAAATCCCCCATGTTTTGACATACATACCCACTGTATTTATGACACACAACTCGTATGTACCGATCTGACATGAGATTTATGAAGTCCGCATGTGTGCTTAGGAAATTGAATTGCTTTTACGCAAAAGAATAATATATTTGAGTTATTTTAAAGGTTAAGAGATTACGATTAAATTCAATTTTTAATCATGATAATAAATTAGATTTTTTCGTAAATTTTATTTATAAATTTTGCTATAATGCATACATATACGTAATTACTGAAGTATAAAACTCTATCATTAATTTAGTACGTAGTGATGAAATCTACACTTTTGATACATTGACATATACCTAATCGTTACAATTCATAACGGATGTTCGTTTTTCTTGTCTAATTTAAATATAATTTCTATTTGTTAATTAAAACTAGTTACGATTTGTATTAGTCAAGGAAACTATAAAACTATATGACATATATATTATATTTTTCAATCAGATTTATTTGTCAGGTAAAAAATAAATAAACTACGTTGCATATAAGAGTGCGGCATCTAGTCTCAAATTAAGCAGACTTTAGTTTATAGGTATTAATGTTTTTATAATCAAGTTTCTGTGACCATAAATCTCAGTTGTAATCTCACATCACTATAAAATCTGTCCGTAGCTTACTCAAAGTGACATGTGGGACTCGAGAGTCAGTTTTGGGGAGATCCATTAGAGTTACAATTTGCCGCGTCACCCTAACTTTTTGGGCGCATGTCTGGGTTACACAAAGCTTTATGTTTTGCTTTATACGTATATTTCATACATATTCTGTGGTACAATACAAACTTTGTGGTAGAAAATATGACTTAAATAGCCTTAATATTTGAATAACAAAAATAACTTCTGCTAATGCATTAAAATAATTGCTGAAGCATATTACTAAAAACAGAATTAAGCATAAAGTTTATACTTGTGATTCCCGCATGATAACACACTGTTTGAATGAAATTAATGATATTTTGATTACGTATTATTTATTTTAATAATATTTAGATAAAGATAAGGTCCCTATGTCTTAGTTCCGGGATGGCAGCGGGTCGCCGGATGCGGCGGAACATGGAAAGCATTTTAAGCGTTGTTCTAATAATATGGTTGTCCATTGTTCTATTTTATTTCGGGCTTGACCAATCGATCGCTTTTCTGTCTCGATATTAAGCCGCGCTGCATAGGACCAGATGGAAGCGGTCCTGTTCTTTTTGTAGGTATTTTTTTACTACATTTTACCACTACGATTGGAGAAATAAGTATTTTAAGCTGATAGATTTTTTTCTCATGACTATAGATATTTGTGTTTCCATTGTACTCAGGTAATAAATCAATTACTGTTTATAATATTTAGACTGTTTAACACGTGGATTAACTATACATTGTATAGGTACTTTTTATATTTGTAAGACTGAAGTCTATATGCGAATGGTATTCCACCACCACCACCACCAATCTAGACGGAGTTATAAATATTGTACGTAACACTTAAGACGTTTGCGGTTATTCATGAAGCCACATAATACGACAGACACGTTGCGGTTATTTAATACTTATACAAAGGTCAAATGTCATTGAAGAATTTGTACTGTAAGCTAGCTATAAAAATGTAGCACATTATTATGTGTATGTGTGAAGTCGATACAAGATGGGAGCGATGTGTCTAGGGCTGGGGTGACGGAGCTTTGGCCCAAATAGTCTCGCCCTGGAGACGGCGCCACTCCGCTGGGGGATTATAGCCAAATGCCCGATAATGTAGAACACGAAAGATTTTATGAATTATGAACTGCCTCTTACATACCATTGCAAGACTCAATATAACATGGAAGTAAATACAAATAAATTACATTTTTAAACATTTTAATTTCATAATAATATGCTCTCTTTCACTTACTTCTGATTGCGCACTATTATGATTATGTATCTAGTAGGTACAATGTATAGACGTAATACTGGCAAATGATTGATGTCTATGTACTTTGTTGGCAATAAATTATATTCATGAATAAAATCTTTGGGCATTCAAATGTAATAAATATAAATGTAACAGTAAGATAGAATTTGTTATCTGTTCGTCTCGACTTAAAACGGCTTTCTGATAAAGGTAGGTAGGTAATAAGAAAATAACTTGTAACATTCACAATGATATGGATTTCAATGATTTCTAATAGAGTTCCGTTAAAAAGCTAATAGAGCACCGTTACAACTTGATTGATTGATTGACAATTATAATTACACGACGCGCGTAACAATACCGTAATGTATAGTATGTAGTATAGTACAGTGTTAGCAGTTAATAGTCGTCGCTTTTAGTATCCAGATACTGGTGGGAGTCAATGATGATCACAAAATTCAAGTAAATTCAACCTTGTATACAAGTATTATGGTATACTTTGATCTCGAAGCAATCGGAATTCGGGCCCAGGTGGCCCGTCGGCTTCTTTGGCGTATAGTCCCCTTTTGGGAAAATGGATTATAAAATTTTAACTATTTCTTTAATATTTATATGTACATAATGTATATGTAAGTTGAATTAAATGTAAATTCAACGTTCTAATATAAGATACTACGGTTATTATTACTGAACTCTTTATTTTACTAAAAACATATAGTAAATGAAAGATAAACATTTATTAGGAAGGACTTAGAAATACATATAGTAGTTTGGTACGTATTTTGTTTTGCATTTACCTTTTTTCCATTGTGTTATAGACCTATATTATATTCTTGCTTCATCGACATACAGATCGACATTAATATTAAGTCCATATTGTTACATTTAGCATAGTAGTTTTGTAATGGAGTCCCTTCCAACTGTGTTGTTGGAGCCTGTTGGTCTTGATGGGCAGATTAAACGGTCTAACTGTCGTTATGTTCCTCCCCGCGTATGGGCATCTGCGCCTTAAGAACGCTGAGGGGTCGCCACTCTCGCCACCCTAAGTATTTATTTTGATATCGATCCGAGCGTAGCAATACGAATTTTTGTTTAATTTAGATGTCTATATCTATTGCATAGAGTTGCGATTTCATTATTTAACTTTATTTGACTTCAACTTCAGTGATGAAAGTAGTTTCCTACTAAAATATTGAACTTAGGTTTACTACTTCTACAGCCTAAATAACACAAACATAGACAGACATACAAAAAGTGTATATCGATGAGTTAAAAACAGTAATAGCCTTCCTTCCTTCTAAATTCACTACTATTTAGTATTACTAGGGTAGACATATTGGAACAACTTGGAGGCTCATATTATAATATCGTATGGCTCCAAGATTATACATAGACAAGAATAACTGTAGCGGAAAAATTATACTATAAAACATTTGGACAGAATAAATGTTGGTTTGGACATTGTTAATGTTTTCTAATTGCTTCAATGGTCGACAATATTTGCATAAAAGCTTTTATGGGAGTTAAAGTACCAAATTCTCACACCTTTAAATTACTGACAGGCAAACGGAATGGGCTTTATTATCGTAATCGTTTATTTTTACCGCCAGTCGCCACAACAGTTTATCTATTTGACTAGAAATCCCAGTTTTATAATATTAGATAAAGTTTTAAACACAGAGTTTTTTAAGAAAATCTTTGTCAGTTTGACCGTAGTAATTTTTGTTATCATGACGTGATGTGTCGTAAATCAGTACGGGGGTTGAAAGAAGGGCTATGATATTAGTAGACTTACTTTACTAGTACAATCTCACACAAGGTTTAATATATTGTGTCAGAGAAGAAAGCAGACTTTATTCGTAATGAATTCCTTCATTTATTAAAATCTAGTATCGACACAAAAAAGTAATCATTAAAATTGATGTAAAATTAGCGAAGATTTCATCAATAACATATGTAACAAATACAATCTAATTCAGAGTTTTCATTTTCTTTAAGTCGGTTGTTAAAGATCGTTTACAATGTCTTTGTTTTCATTTCAGAATAATAATGTCTGTATCTAGAGACACGATTACACGTGTAAATATTCGAAGCAAATAATCTAGACTGAAAACTTTACAGACATTTTCAAATTGGTTCGACGGAAACATATCGATTACTTTTATATTTAGTAAGTGTAGAAGTGTATTGAATGTAACCTTACTTGTGAATATGCTTTTCAGGTTATATGAACTTTTAACGAATTTCAAAAAGTGATTGTTAATTCAATTGTATTACGCGATATATTAACAATTTTTATTTTGATTCTCTTCTTTCTTTTGAGGTTTGTGAAACAAATAGATTATTACTTATATTATATCTACTTACTTTACTAGCAATATTAAATAATTTATTTATATATAGGCTTCAACATATTACTGTTACATCACTATATCAATTTCAACACTACCACAGAAAAACATTAACAGACCTCAAGCATACTAATTAAAGTTACGCTTCTTATTTCAAAGTTTAAACCGGGTATTTGGTCATCAGCCCAAGATTCAATATAATAATAAAAAATGCATGCATTTTTGTTTCACGAGAATAACGGCGATTTACACTAAACTATACTAAACGTAATAATAGAAATTACGAAAATGTAAATGTGATCAAAATCTATACCTCTACTAAAAATAATAAATAATCTCTAATGTCGTTGCAGTGACGTTTTCGAAGTAATGTCAGTTGGGTTACATAGTATTCATTCATGAATGTACCTTTAATTTGCGATTTGTTTATTACTTAATGATGTATTATGTACTTTGTGCTTTATTGCTCGAAGTACGTCGTTAGTGCTTATAATAAATGTTGGACGGTATAATGTACAATGTTTATTTATAGCACTAAATATATCCTTACGAATATCATTAATGCAAAGTAACTGTCTGTCGAGCTTTCACGCCAACACTACTAAATCGATTTAAATGAACTTTAGTACACGGATAGTCGAGATCCTGAGAGAAAACATTTTACTTTTTGATATAAAAAAAGATTATAGGGGTGGTATGGAACTATCGTCATTTTTAAAGCTAGAGAACTTTTCTTTGGGTTTTTTTCCAAGGTCACGCGGACGCAATTGCGGCCACAGTTAGTTGGTTGAAATGAGCTTCAATAACCCTTTAACGTGATATAGTTATGATACTTAGTATTGTTTTTTATATTTCTAAAATATCTAATTTCTGTATAAATTTTTAGATACTAAGTTTAGTAGTATTATATAAAAACACAGAGGGAATTTTGTGAGATTGTCAATATAAGGTTCTAGAATCACAGCAGTTGATTGTAAACTGTACACACTTTTAAAAAACATCACAAAGAATACTTATTAAATAAACAAATTTTAGGCATTTCACAGAAATTTCTTGGTTAGTGGTTGCAATCTCTCGTAATGATTTTGAATGTTTTTTTCTTTGTTTTTCTTATTAATATTTTATTCTTTCTCTATATTGTGTAAATTGTGCAACTCTGCCGTCTGTTTCTAGTCTGTACTATAAATACTAGTATAATAAAAAAACTAGGTATGCATCAAATATTAGACTATAATGGATTGACTTCAGAATTTTATACGTGTGGTTGGTTGATGGTCGGTATGCCCAGAAAGTGAAGAATTTTTATCTAGGTGTTTGCTAAATTTTATATTGATGAAATCCATAAAGCGGTGTAAGTTATAATCGTCGGAGGCCGACAGTAATAGCTGTCGTATGATTTTATTACTCTCTCGGCTGTTGTAGTCCTCACTCGAGCCATTTTAATTATTAAAACGGTCAATGTTATACAAATTAATTGTTTTAAAAGTACTTTATCGAGTGCGACAGCAAGCACTTCACGAAATAACTTCCCTGAAAGGAATTTTTGGCAATTAGTTGAACAACGAGCTCAATTGACGAGTCCCATTTACTCGGTGCTTCGATAATAATTAACAGACTTATTTTAATTTGGAATATTCTGTATTATCAGTACGTAGTAAGAAGGAACAATTATGTTTTCTTCTAATAGTGTTTCATGAAACAATATCTTTTTTTAAAGTATTTACTGTAATATGAGTCCTATGTTAATTCTATTAGTGCACGAACAACATGAAATAATCGTATTAAAAAAGTACTGATGAGTATCAGACATTAGTTTTTTTATTACTTTTTATATCTGGTTACGTCATACATAATATATAAATCGGAAACAAATACGCGCATATAAATTGGTTCGCCGGGGGAGTCGTAAAAGAAATCCATATAACGTGGGGCAGATGCGCTTACCATTTTATTTCTGCTTTTCCTATATCAATGTAAGTTTTAATAGGTAAATATCATAAAAATAAAACATGAGATAGGCATATTCAAATATTTGGTATATAAGCTCTCCCTTATTCATGTACTTATAATTACTTTTTATATAAGATACAGAATCATATCAAACCTATAGTATTACCTATATTTTATCTAATTGTAAAAATTGCAAAAAACTTCTATCTAGTTACATATATAGTTTCTTTTAGAAATTCAGATTCATGAGCATTCCACCTGGTTTTTGTCTTGGTTTACTCCTTTAGTAACTCTGTATTAGATGACGTACGCGATATAATTAATTGCTAAGTTTTGTGTTCAACCGCATTGCTCCGCTTTCTGTACTATACAACCCTTTACCAACAAAACACTGCATTTGGTACCCGTTGCGGCACTGAATCCAACAGCTTTTATTGCACCGCCGCGCGGTGCTGATGCAATTTAAGTCCATTAATCTCTTCCGAGTTGTACGGCGTTCCACTTACGTTACTCACTTATTGCAATTATGTTCTGTTGGTGTTATCGTGATTGTATAAAACTTTATGTTTTTTCACTTACATTGTTTTTAAATATATATTGATTATTTTATGTTATACAAGCTAATCGGCTTAAGCTTTTTGAAGACAAAATATGGCTAATATATGTATGTTCTTGTAAGACACTATGTTTCGTACATCTGTACATCAACTGTTGTGTTGAGAATTGGTATGATTATATTATATGCACATGATTTATTTTACTACGTAAAACATTACAGATATATTAGAAGTTTTATATATATAGATGCACAGATCGAATTGAATTGGTAATTAGAATAGCATAATAGCCTACGTCCGCTCTCGTGATACGATCTATCTTCACATGAACAAATATATATAATTACTTTCGTATTTCTAACAATAGTATGGATAATGTATACCTTTTTGATATAGTCTATTAGAAACTTAGATTATATTGATTTATATGTAATTAATAGGTTTAGTACCTAATCACTAAACTTAATAAGCTCGGAGATATAGACCATCATTGACGTCTATCCTCATTGATCTGTAACCTAAAGATAAAAAGGGCGTAAAGATCACATAACTATTCATTATTAAAATTATCTCAATTCTTAATAGCTCAAAACTTTGATAACCTAAAAGAAACAACACTTAAATATTTGATCAGATAGACGTTTTGTTTAAATTTATATATATATATATTGTATAATCTTGATTCAGATGGTTTGTATGAGTTTGTATCCTGTTAGTATGCTTGGAAATATTAAAACAACTATATTTTTAATATAGAAACTCCAAACATTTGATTGGTATTTTCTAATAATAACATTTGCACTAATAACTAACTATATATCGTTTGTCTATACAGAAAAAACAGAAGGGTCTATTTAGTGAGTTGTTGTTTCTATGACGATTCACAGTTATGATATTTGTGGATAACTGTTGAGTGGTCAATTAAGAATTCTCTAATATTGCTTTGAAGCGTTAGTTTCGCCGAGATCAGCGGCAGCCGATAAAGCTGCCCATTCACAAGATTTATAACCGCGCTAAAGTTAACGACTTGCCCACTCAACCACCATTCAAGACACGCACTGTAGCTTGTTTTTAGACGAAAAATTAACTTTTTAAACTTCCAAGAACAGCTGACTTTAAGTGCTCTTAAAGACGTGATGCCGTAGAGTTTTCTTCGTTAAATTTCGTTAGTGCTTCAACAACTTATACGTTCAACATTGTTTTTGACTCGTTGGAAGTCTAGTAAGCTCGTACCTAACTAAGTAAGAATTGCAGAGTTCGTGACATTATGCGCTAACAAATTTACTATTGTAAATGTAGGTTCTACTGACGATAAAACCTTATTAATATTTAAACACAATATTGCATGTTAGCCATAACTTCTGTTAGTAAAACAAACATGTCTTAAAGTACAACGCTACACATTTCATTGACACTGTCTTCAAAACAATATCTGTTATACTGCCCAAATTCGAGGGTAAATGCGGAAAATAGAGTCCAACGTACAATATTTTTTTTAAATTTATTTATTCAGATAACAGAGATCCAATTTGTTAGTAACAATTGTACTTAGCCTATGTTAGTATATCTAAAATTACATATTATCCTTTAAGGGCCCCCGTAACAATTTGGGTCCAAAAACAAAGTATTGGGCTGTCAAATTTATTGCACAGCATTTTCAGAATGCTGTTACTGCTGCCCCGCAGTCTGTGCAATAGAGAAGCGATCCGTTTGCGTCTGATGGCATACAGGTCGTCTGTTGATGTTCCTGCAAACATTATGGATGCACTACAAAAACGCGGCAAACGCAACAACATTCTGAAAACATTATTGTATTGAACTCGCAGAGCGCTGTATGCCTGCTGCGTATAGTTAACCCACAAGCTGCTCGTGTAGAAAGATTGACAGTAAGCTTTAAATAATGTTATTTTTACTTCAGTCGAACAGCGAGCGAACCTGCGAGATAACATATTACCCCTTACAGCCAACGCTCTGCGTTCACGTTCAATATCAGCGTTATCTTTCAGGTCGTCGGTAATAATATGTCCTAAATATTTAAATTTGGCTACTCTATTAATAGGCACACCATACAACATAATTGGTGGAATTGTAGGATTTTTACCACCTAAACCGAAAAACATAAATTCGCTTTTATTTGTGTTATATTTCAAGCCATGTTTCATGGTATACTGCTCACAAACATTTAACATTTTACGTAGCGCACTAATCGATGGACTCAGCAGCACCATGTCGTCAGCATAACTCAGATTATTAACGGCAATGCCATCTATGTAACAGCCAGCATGCATACTGCTAAGTTCAGCGATCAGGCTATTAATGTACACATTAAAAAGTGTGGGTGAGGATATACCACATTGTCTCACCCCACACTCCAGTTTGTACTCATCTGAAAAACAATCCGCCCATTTAATAATGTTAATTTGGTTATCATACCAGTACTTAAATATTGTAACAAGTTCACTGGAAATATTTTGTCTCTGAAGCTTCTCCCACAGGATCTCATAAGATACCATATCAAAAGCTTTAGATAAATCCAAATAACAAGCTATTACAGGTGTTTTACGGTCTAATAATAATATACCACTTGTTACCATTTTGTAATCATGACTAAGTTTTTATGAAAAACATCGAAAATTATCAAGTAAAACATAACTGCTATGTTGTAGTCACTCGTATTTATATAATGCTTTTTTGAAATACATTATACCCTATAGTGTCAGCTCCAACGTCGTCGACATTGATACAAAGGATTTATTTGTACCGCCGATATACAGAGCCATTATTAAAGACATTCCGATGGCAAAGCTATGCGAGGTGCGCGTGCCGCAACATTAAATAGTTTCTTTTGTTGGTAAAATGTATGGCGATTCACTGGAAGCGACCATTGTGCCCACTGCTTGCGAATGCTTTTTGCAAGCTGGATTACGATTACCAACTGGCTAAACATATATATATATATTACCCCATTTCCTAATTTGATGAATAAACAATGCACACTAAACGGTTAGGAAGACATAGAAATTTTACTAAAGACGCTGGATTAAGATGAGACTGCAATTAAATTAGCAAATATTTCAGATTAATTAAGTTTATACTTTTATAAATTTGCCTTGAATGTAGTTTTAATAGAAATCAATCAGGCTGCTACCATTTAATCATTCACAATGTGTTTACATATTTTTTCTTTCAATTATTGAGCAATTAGAAGAGATTTTTAGTTCAACGATACAGTATGAGTACATACGTATAAAATTTGTAGACCTTACATAAAAATATTTACCATTCCATTACTCTCAAATATTTTTAAATTTACTCATTCAAAGCTCTATATATAATTTACAGTTTCGTAAACCAGTACTTTGAGTTCATTGCAAACATATTACGCTGGGTAAACGTCAGGCTTATATAAAGCATTTATTTACACTGCTGATGGTGCAGCATTGCTACATATATGCAGTTACACCTACTTTCCTAAAGAGAGCATGGATCAGTTGCAAACATTTTGAGGCGCTGAGTTAAAACAAAGACAGTGGAACTCTGATTGAGTTTATAATCGCAACTAAGTACGCTCAATAACATAATTAAAGATATTAAAATTATTTTTAATAATACTTTCAGTATACATTACATTTTTAGGTGAAATTGTTTCATGAAGGTCTATCACCTTTTTAAGGCAAATTTGTTTTCTACTGTAATGTAATGTGGACTCCATTTTCCGCAATTAGCCTTTCATTTGGGCCGTTGTGCGTGTAGAGCCGAGACTACTAACGAATCCAGCCAAGCTCCTCCCAGAAGCGCAGAAGACTCCTGGTGTCTTCACAGGCTTCGCGGAGCGACCTCGCCATTCCAAGGATTTGTGTTCGTTATGTAGCCGCACTCCAGGATTACGTGAGCGGCCGTTTCTTCGGCTTCAAAGCAGCCCCGACAAAGGGCACTGTCTGTAGCACCGATTGTATACAGATGTTTGTTTAAGGGACAGTGGCCCTTATTGTCCCTATCATTATTTTGAGGTTTGCCTATTTAGGTTTATTTTTTTGCCTATTTTCTACTGTGGTGCAAAATATTAGTGAAGACTTGTATTCTTTATAAATTGATATAATATTTATTCTATTTCACAAATCAAAGATAGTACTTTGTAATCGAAGTAGAGAATAAATAATCTTAAGTACCTAGCTCTACTACGTAGTCCAGGGACGGGTAGCTATCGATCTATGAACACATTGACGCACGTTGACTTTGTAACTGTACAGTCACATAGTACATGATACAGACCTTTTGTTCTCTATTTAGATTAATTTTACAACGGATTTGCTTAGATGATTCATTATGTTGCAATTTTATGTAATCTTCATTAATATCTTTTTTGTATACATGTAGCTGTACTTTCCTGTAACAGTAAATACATGTAAATTCTTATAAGGCACTAACTATTCATGGCCGGTCGGAGCCGTAATCTCCTCATGAAAAATCAACTAATTTTATTTCTTTGACTTATACTGGATTAAGAGTAATGGGTACACCAAAGCCATAATAGTAAAATGGAATGTTTTGTTAACTATTATAGTTCAATTTTTTTTAATCGGTATCATATCGGTATATACGTATATTTGACTTGGATACTTGAATTTCAAACCATTAATATAGGCCTATATGTATTAAATATATGTATTTAATACTTATATGTAATTTTAATAATGGTAAATTCTAATAATGGATGGTTTATCCATTATCAGAAATTATAAATCTTATAATTATAAAAATATTTTACTTTGTGTGAGTATTATGAAATATTGAATATGTTTAGGTATACTTTATCACATATCTATTCTACGAGTTCTATCGCGCCGTACATAATGTACTCGTATGTAATTCTTTAACTTTTCTGCTCATATATAATATATCTGAAAAATTCTTGTGTTATTCGTATGAGAACTGATACCACAATATTAAACATACATTTCTTTATTATGTAGGTTATAACTAACAAGGCATAGTAATATAACCTATTCTATTACACCCCTGTCACTATCAAAAGGTCACAAGTTAGGTATAATATTATATATTATCATATTATTTCTGTAACGAAGCTGCTTTACGCGCAATATGGAGCCTTGTCGTCTAGCCATGTCGCGTGCTATCGTCTTCAGGGTCGCCACGGTGCCGCCGCCGTGCCGTTGAGACAAGTTGTGGAGTACAATACTCTACTACTAAACTTGAAACAATGACATTAATTATATCTATTACTAGTTTTCTGTTAATACCGTAGGTAGACTTTGTACAAAGTCGTCTTTTGTGAGCAGCATTTGGTTGTAGGATTTAGGAATGAAAGTGATGATCGTATGATGTCTATGGTCATATCTCTCTGTGCTACGGTGTTGTTTATATAAAAATAGTAAGAATCTTTATTCAAATAAACTTAATATTTTAGCTAACTTAGCACTTTTAAATAGTCACAACACAAGAAACTTGAGTGCTGCAAATATGTATGTAGGCAACGCTTGCCAATAGTTACCAATTGATGCACCATCTACATGTTTGCCATTATTAAAAGAAAACAATACGTTCGCAACCAATATCAATGCACGACACAAGTTATGATTACGAATATAAGTGAAATAAAGAAAGGATAGTAGAACATAGTACTCGGATCTATCTACCCTCTGCCTATCTAAAATATGCCTCAAAGTAAACTTTTTTATTTAACTGAAATATCGTCTCTAATAATAACCACCTTAGACGGTGGTCATAATGCCGTATTATTGCCGAGGATTAAAGTGTCGTACCTGTATCTTATTGTTATATATATATTTTTTGAACTGCATCACAGATTACAAAGCAAGCTGAAGTCGTTAAAACCTCTGTCTTCATACTTTGTACTATCTTCATACTAAGTATAGAACTACACAGAAGACTTAATACAAAGTATGAATGGTAAAAATGGTAATATAATGGTAATGGTAAATTCGTATATTCTGTAAATTATATATTTATTTACTTACTACATTGGATAGGAAACTCTCGAGGAACACTAATTCATTTTGTAGATACGAATGTAAAGTTTTATGACGTTGTTCGTTTTATACATTGTCGTTAAAATTTGTCTAGGTCGATGTGGGTGTTTTATAGGTGAATAAAATTTAACAGTTCACTTAGAGTCGTAATTTTAGTAATTATACATACTTACTTACTAAAATAATAAAAATAGAAGCAAAATGTAAAAAAGGAAACATTTAAACAGAAGTTAACTCTTTTGCATATACTAAAATATTTAATTACGAGTAATATGAAACTTAGTGAAAAGGTTCTAAATAAATGTAGCCTAAATTACTAATTATACTACTATTATAACACTAGCTATCTACGAGTGAAATTCCCATCAAATTCGGTCCAGACGTTTCAGAAATTAGCAAGAACAGACAGGCAAAATTTTTTTTTATTACTCATTACATGCAAATGTAACCATTGTACCACGTAAATCCATTTAGTGAAGCTATTAATTTGAAAATACAAATATTACAATTTTCTTCATTTGTATAGATTTTATTCGAAATTATTAAACTGTTCAGTTATTTTTCCCAAAAAAAACTGGCATTAACATGTAAGGTTTAACATATGTCATTAACAGGTATTCTTGTGTATATAGTCCAAAATTATAAAGACAAATCTTGGTAAATCTGTGTTATGAACAATCCGTGTTTAATCACGCATAAATAGAAACTCACAAATAGAGTATTAATTACTACACTTGGATATTTTTATTTCAATATACCTACTACTATTCATACTACAACTATACACTATAATGTATATTCCAAGAACAATACAAATTCTATACATTAACATGGAGGCAACATACCGTGCAACCGTGATTAAACGGCTTAGTGATCGGATGTTCAATCAATTGGAACTGATATTTCACCCACAGGAGGTCGGGTTACAGAATTCGCAGCTTCCATCAATAGTTGTTAATTAACGGTAGCTAAACACTGCACTGTGATGTTTTAATGAAATAACAATAACCTGTGATCTGATGTTCAATCAGTTGGGCAAATATTTAATTTGCGGGATGTTAAACTAGTGATTTAATTTCCATTAATAAATATGTAGTTGTAGATAAAATGTAATTTAGAAACATATACATACATATAATGTATGTTTCTAAATTACATTTTATCTAAATCTCTGTTGCTTCAATTTTATTAATTTTCTCGCTTATACTAAGCTATTACATTGTTAAAGATAGACTGGCTTTTTTTGTAAAGAAATGTAGATCCATGTAGTAATGGTCTACATGCGGTGTCAGTAGTTAGTTTTTAATATTTTATGTTTATTTATTCTTTTTCGTGTCATATTCTATAAGTACGTATACTGAAAATATTGTATTCTGTATATATTTACGAAGATTGAGTGATAAAGAGAACTCCTCTCCGATAGTAGAAGAGTAGTTATAGCATACTATAACTTTTGACTATCTCTCTGCAAAAACTGATAAAGACAGTATCACATTCACATGAATTTGTTTCTTTCGCTTCTTACTACATATTCGAAATAATTTGGTTATTTATTTAATATGTCCTAATTTTCTTGACTACATACTGTCAATGTTAGTTAATGGGTACAATATTGCAAATAATTTCTATATAAACGTATTTTATACATATGTACCGAGATAGAATAAACCAGTTTCTTCTATAAATAGCACGCATGGTAAAAGATATCATTACCCAGCTAATCCTGTTAACTACCTCGCCCAATGCTTCATTTACTGTCGTTAAATGCCCTAACGAAGTTTTAATAAAACCATTTAATCGAAGAAGGGTGCTTAACTCCTTTAGAATATCGTTCAAGGCTGTTAAAAGCGTAATTTATCGTCTAGTGAAGGGACTGGATTTTTAATAGGCATTTCGTGTCATCTTATGAGCATCTATGCAATTATTTTAACATATTCTTAATTGACATATATAACTATATCTTGATATTACAAGCAAACGAGACTAAATGAAATCCTGCCAGAAATTGAAATTATTTCAGTGATTATTTTTGCAATTAATGGGTTTTAATAATACTGATTCGTATTGTATAATGACTTGTATACATATAGGTACTTAGGTATATATGTAATGCGTACGAATATATAGGAGGCAATAAAAAAAACAAGACAATATAGAACTCGCAGTTTGTAGTGTCGGTCAATTTCCAAGAGTAAAGTGTTGAATATATTTAGTAAAGTAATGTATTAGCATTACGTAAATTTACGTAACGTTTTATAGATATATATCTATTTCTTTATAGCTTCTTGCAATTTTCTTGAGAACTCATTTAAAGAAAACTTAAAAATTCCCGAACGGAAGTGTAAGTTTTGCGAATACAGAAACGTAAATACAGTAAAAGTACCATAAAAGGGGGAAAGACTTACACACAGTAATAATAAAATTTATTATGATGATTTGCGGGTGTTAATGTTTTGGGATGCTATGCTACTGTAAAACTTTACGGTCTTCGTTATGAGAATTCTAATAAAATATCTTAACCTCGCCGTTTGCTGTATACCAATTATTTATATTTGTGGTCAGCGCGTATGAATCATACCATCTTTGATATCGTAAATTGTGTATTGCTGAGAATATCATTTCTATTTATACATTTAAGAGTATTGAATAAGTATTTAAGAACCATATAGTACACATAACTTAAAAGACTGTACCTACGTTGATAATTATAATTTATTCAGTAGATAAAATATAATTATAAATTTACTTTCGATTTAGATTTAGAGGAATATGCATTTCGACTAAAATAATACCGCTGAAACCAAGCAATCTCTACTGCTGTAATGGCCAATATTGATTTAAGATACTTAAAATACTTTTTTATAAGAAACAGATGGATTAAGGTAAAGACATTGCAATACTCATATCTCTATCTCATATCTCATTCATTTTCGTCAGCGGACTGTGAAAATGTTAAATAATGAGTTCAAAAGTGTAAAATATTTAATTTGATATTACATACAATTATTAGTCTACAAAATATAATTTGTTTTATTTGTATTGAAGAATATTAAGGTACAGAGATAAAATCAAACAATATTAAGATCTGCCATTAACGCTGAACGTTGTAACATAAGGCGCTTCCATTATGGGTCCCGTCCGTAATGGCAGCCGACCTAATGACGGGGGAAATTCAGGTAAAGCCCTATTTAACTGAGTATTAACAATGTGGGTTGTTTACTTAGAGATTAATATAAAAGAGCATCAGCTTTTTGAGTTTTGTTTTATTGCGACTTCAGTGATGTTAAAATTGTTCAATTAATAATCGTGTATATATATATATACTTTATTTAAATATGTGATTTATATTATCTACTTAGATATTTTACAATGCAATACAATTTTTATAGCAGCCTATAAAATGTACTAGTACTAGTTTTTTTATCTCTTTTATATAACAACTCATTTACAGATCCACTACTTTTTCCATATAAGTTAGAGATATAGTTTTTACCCAAGCCAATTCACACTGCGCTATGTAGTCCCAAACTAAGCAGTATGTATATTTCGAGTATGTATTATATATTACATAACTAATAGAAATATTTTTGTATGTATTTATATATTACATACAAAAATACCATATTAAACAGATAAACATACAATATGAATGTATGTTCCGTACCTGTAACATTTATCTTGTATCGTGTAGTAGTTTATTCATATATTTTCATTTCAATTTTGATTGGTGTACATGAGTGGTTGTCTGTCTCGAATTAATCCAGCACATTCGCTTTAGGTGCATTGCCCGATGACATTTAATTAAATTGAATCGTGTCCACATCGAATCGCTGACCACACATTTGTCTGTTGGAATACAATAAAATTAATGATTTCATTGTTTATTAAATTTATCAAGACTCTTGTTATTATATGTACTGTACGTTATATAATATTGTATATATATACTATAAAGCATAACAATTGTTTACAAAGTATTTTACAATTATTAATTACTTCTCTACCAAATCTTTAACAGAGCCAATCTCTAACCAATAGTTTATACTCAATAATGTATTTTGTATATATAATCCTCGTTACAGTTTTATATATTATATATCTTACTGTCTTTTATGTCATTTTATTCAAATTTTATCCGACTTCAAATAGTAGGAATAATTTTCAATTCTACATTACAATACCA
The DNA here is from genome assembly GCF_030625045.1 of Achroia grisella. Classification (NCBI taxonomy): domain Eukaryota; kingdom Metazoa; phylum Arthropoda; class Insecta; order Lepidoptera; family Pyralidae; genus Achroia; species Achroia grisella. The sequence goes on from NW_026712938.1 coordinate 2,319,889, forward strand.
AATGTATTTTTCACTATACAATTATGTTCCTCTATTGTGAACTGACCTTGTGAGTTGCTTGTTTTTTAATCGAAAACATGCTGTGGCTCGATGACTTATTTTGTTGAAAAGTTATGTAGTTAAACCTAGTTCGCTTTAACTATACATCTACAAATATAGTATAATGTACACATATGTTTCTAATATAATAAAGCGATATTGTCACAATACGACAATATCGTACACAAAACTTACTGAAATTGTTACCTTCACTGATGCAAATTTCTTTTCTAAACTGTTATATTAAACACAAACACTCTCGTTGATTACTTATCCTAAGACATATGTAAAATAAGCGGAATTTAAATTTGCCTAACTTTGGGAAAAGTTTGGAAATACACATGCCTAAATTAGCTTAATGCTGAATTTCCGGGAAAAGGGTTCAAGACTGACAAACGAATAGGGCGTAAGATATTTAATATCATGTCTAAAAATACATATGTCTACTACTTATTTGAATTTGAATTTGAAAACATTTAACTTCGCCTACTATATGTATTTAAGCTTACATAAATTAATATATACCTACCAGCAATAAATTTGTTATCTCTGCTTTATTTCAAATTATTAGAGCCATTACTTGGTCATAATATAATGTAGAATGCGATTACCTTACGTCATCTCGTGTGCGAATTTATTGCGTCCGTTAAGAGCCATGAAAGCTACTCTCAGTCCGTTATTAAAAGCGATTAACCTCTCTTGCCTCCAATTATCGGTATTATTAGTTTGCAGATTTTATGCAGTTACATACCTAAATAAACAGCAGATAAAAAGGTCCGCACAATATAATTTTTTGTCTTTTTTATATCGTTATTTTACTTTATTCTGAACGGCTTCTTACAAGTGTACCAAGTGTACCTGTAATTAAGAAAATTGAATACCTTTTCTCTTTATATTAAAATGATATTCCCTAAATTCTTTCGATTTTTTAAATGTGAATACTTAGGTTCAACTTTTTCGAAGTGATCCCCTTACATACATTCGGCAACTAAATTTATATGGAACTATCATTCACTGTTTTCTGTTATAACAACTTTATAACTCTATTCTACTCTTAATAGATCATAGTCTATGGAAAAAGCCATATCTTTGTATTCTCACCATTTTATAATATATCTATTACCGGCATTAAATGTTTACGTTTAATATTTTCAGTCGAAAGATAAATTATAATTGTTTATCGATAGTCTAAACAGTTCGGTTAACAGATGACTTCCTATAGAAGTTTATTAAATGCGAGTCGAGAAGTCAAGTGGTCAGTTAATCGATGTTGTTGTTTGGGTGGTAAGTAGGCACCCATGAGGCACGATATTGTGAGTATTAGGATGCAGTAAATATAATATAATATAGCTGTTTGTGCTTCTGTCATACTGATTTACAATTTGGGTTCAATAATAATACCTTAAGTCGTGTTTTTTATCCAGTATTCAGCCCGCGTGACCGCTAATTGATTGACCGAGGGTAAAGCCCGATTTACTTTCGATTGTATTTCTTCATCCTAAATATTACTACTATAATATATAGTTTACTTATTACGAACTCAAGAGGTAACATATAAACAAATTTCCATTCGACTTTATAAATACAGATAGCAAATTTTATTGTAATTATCTACGCAGTGAATGTTTCGAAATATATTTAAAAGGGAATTGAGAACTTGTAGTTGTCAGGCCTGTCCGGGACCGGGTGCGCAGGCGCATAGTATGTACAGAAAGCAGACGCATTCTCGTCCAACATGGGCGCGCAGGCACAGGGTCAACGGTCGGATTGCGCTTATGCCTGGGAACTGACGATAAATATTTGAATTTCAACACTTATACACATGCTTGGCAAATTGATAATGTGTGGTCTGCTGTACACACAGTATGGTGAGCTGATTAGCCGAAACGCATGCATATGTTTTGATACTTCCACATCCATACTAGTTGATATTATAAATGCAAAAGTGGTCTCCTGTATGTTTGATTTCCTTTTAAACACTTGAAAGTTCTAAACAAGTGGTCCCAAAATATGCTAATTAATTTTATCTTATTCATAACGCGTAATATGAAAACGAATAATGAAGGTCTTCGGATTACTTATTTTCTTTTTCACGGAATTATTCTCATGTGTAACGAGTAGGAATTGCTTTACATAATGATAAGGATTCTAGCTACAAAACTATGTTATTTATTTGCTTTGATGAGATTAATATACTAATTAATTGTTAAGTAACAGTAACAGCCTCGGTGGTCTACTGGTTTAGCACACCGCTTTACTATCCGATGGTCGTGGGTTTCGATTCCTCGCCCAATACAAACGTTTGTATTCATGAGTATGATTGTTTGTATCGGTCTGAGTGTTTTCTATGTATAATATATATTCATTTACAAAAAAAATGTATCCATGTATTTATATCAATTGTCTAGTACCTACCCATAACACAAGCTCTGCTTAGCTTGGGACTAGATGGCGCTGTGTCCTGGGATATTATTATTATTATATTAATTATTAAGTCTTGTCTGAGTCCAAAGCGCATCTCTAAGTGTAGTACTTTTTTTCTAATATACGTAATACGTATTAGACGGAGCGTTAAAGATGAATATTGAATGGGGCGGGTCGATAAGATTGCGGTCGGTCAAAACATATTTTAATGATAATTTTCCGGTCATAAATATTAATGGAACATTCTTCTGAGAACCTTTCGATTTACGAGAGCATTAACAGTATATTTAATATTGTAGATATAACAAATTTATTTTGCTTTCATATAAAGCAATAAGCTTTGGAATTTTTCTTTTATATTTTAATAGTGATAGTAATAATTTCTTTATTTCAACAAGAGATATAAATCAGGATAAATATTTTACAATGACGTATGCGCATAAACAAACAAATAAAATTTTATATGACACTAGCTAACCCGAGCGACTTCGTCTGCGTCACATTTTCCCCGTGTGGCATTTTTGATCGCAACTTCGCTTCTATTATTCGTAACGCAATGTTATATAGGCTATACTTCCTTAATAAATGGGCTATCCAATACTGAAAGAATCGGTATCGTAGATTCAGAGATTACCCCCAGCAACCTTTAAAATTGTACCTTCTTATAATATAAGTATAGAAATATATATTAAGTAGGCACTGAAAATAAATTTAGAAACTGTGTTATACGGTGGGCGGATTAAACAAAACTGTTGAATTTGGGGCACATAAACAGGGTCAAATTAATAAAATCAGTAAAACATCGTAATAATTTTTATTTCCTTTTCATATATATTTCATTCTATTATTCTATACACGAAAGGTTAGGCATAATTACAAAATAAGCGATTGGAAAAAGATTTACTTATAACTTTTTAGTTCAGTTTTTTTGATGCCGTTTTAGCTCTAGATTCAATATATGCCCCGAAATATAGGTTGGATGATATTATTAAACCTAGAAGATCGAGACGGTGAGAAATCGGGACAGATGCATTTCGAAAAGTTGGAGATAGGTTAAAGGGGTTCTTTTTTGTGGAAAAAAGACAAGCTGGGTTTTTGTAGCATTAAATATCATGAGATTAGCATCACCCCAGTCAGAAACCGTCTGTAGCTTCTGGTCTATTCGCCGAATCAAACTCTGACATTGGAAATTCAACTCTGCGCTCCCGGCTCTACTATTAAGCAAGTACCTATCTGAAATAGTACTATCGTCAGCATACCCCAGTATTCCGGGTTTAAGCACATCATTCATGTATAGCAAAAATAATGTAGCGGAAAGAACGGACCCCTGAGGCACCCCGTCATTGATGTTAAAGAAGTCAGAAGAGCAACCGTCTATGACTACCCTTATCGAACGATCTTTTAAAAAGTTCGAAACCCAGCAGCAAAGACTATTAGGGAAACCAAAGGAGGGAAGTTTGCTTATAAGTCCGTCGTGCCAAACCCTGTCAAACGCATTGGAAATATCAAGAGATACAGCAAGAGCTTCACCATAATTCTCAATAGCTTCACCCCATTGATGTGTTGCGTACACTAAGAGGTCGCCAGTAGATCTATTTTTCCGAAATCCGTACTGTTGATCACTGAGGAGCTCATTGTCTTCTAGGTACGTTAAGAGATGGTTATTTAATATACGCTCCATAACGTTACAAATTACGGATGTAATAGCAATGGGACGATAGTTAGAAGGGTTTGCTCGATCACCTCTTTTGGGTACCGGTTGGATATTCCCAAGCTTCCAGGAGATGGGTTTCTATTCCAGTTGAATAGGACAAACGGAACAAACGTGTCCGTATTGGAGAAAGTTCAGCTGCGCAAATCTTTAGTACAATTGCATTACATTACAACTTATAGTTATCATATGGAATTAACATTAACTATGCTTTTAATTTGTGCAGATATTGTTTCTACAAAGATATTAATGCCAATTTATGATTAAAGGTACATTTAATGTTTTGTATTAGTAATATTGAACTTTGATCTACCATCATAGGAATTGTTTGTTTATAAAATGTTAAACAAGTGAGCTATAGTAACTACATTATGTTAATGTGATGTAAAATGGTGAAGTTAACTGATATGCTCACGTTCTGACGTTGTATACCAATCTCTACCAAGTTTTATTATATCCAACAAAGGGAGGAGTTACAAAGTTCGTGTAGGTACATTAAAATGTGTCTTTTCTTGTTCACTTCATCACAATGCTCTATTACGGAGACAATGTTCCAATTTTACACGTACTATACGACTTCATTTAGATAGGGGCAAGCTATTACTGGGTAATTTGGTATGCGCTCTAGTGAATGCACTCGGCACCTTCATTAACAGCTCTCATTTCTCTTAGGTTGAATGAATGATCGTTGAATATTGGTATACAACCCTCTAAAGGTGTTTTGATATTAGTATATATGTACGTATTATTTATAAATTAGATTTTTTAAATTAGATAGTATTTATATGTAAATATTACACTGTTATCACTGACATATATCAGTTATCATGTTTCGATGTACAGGTGTATACAAGCTTTTCTGAAGACACAACTTAAGTTTTAAACGGGAATCTAAGTCTAGAAATGTATCCAGTTTACTTTGTATCTTTTCTAACCAGCTATTAGGATCTGGTTATAATATAGCAGTCTGACTTCCCGCCATACGAAGGAAAACATAACACCCGACAGTACCTAAGTACGGTGCTTGGTTAGTTTGTGTCACTGTTAATAAGTAAAACACTATTTGATACCTACAAATTATCTATCAGCTAAATGGCACATACCTACTTAAGATAACCAGATCTTTACAAGGAGAATAATAATTGGAAGTGGAGAAAAGTGTTGTGATTAAACCGAGAATCAATTGTTTGCATTAGGTTCACGTATTGCCCATCTTGCAAAGCCAATTAAGATTCTGCTTAAATGTTGTTTCTTTAGAAACAAACCTTTTGTTCACGGAGGCTGAGCACAGAGCTGTTGAATTTCACGACCCATTAAAAACATTATCTGGTTTATTATATAACTTAAACGCTTTTTAGTATTTACTAGCGACCGTGGCTTCCTACAATACTATATGATGTAGGTCATATACCATATATGCCTTCCGGAAGAAATTCTAAAAATGATAATGATATTATCAAAATCCTTTTAGGGTTTAGAAGAAGTAAACGGAGAAACAGACGAAATCGGCGACTTTATACTTGTTTATTGTATTAAACTACTATATTTAATTAATTATTGCATTACAGACTATAAATGATAAAATTTCATGATCGTCGTATCTAAAAAGCTAACTACATAATACCTAAAAAGCTAACTGACATCGCACTTCTGGAACTACCGGACGGAGTTGTCAGTTGGCTTCTTTATATAATAACTATATATTATTCAAAGTATACCATGTTATGACCAAGTATATTTCATTATATAAGTTATATTTTACTCTAGGGACAAAATAAAAATAATTAGTAATATTTCTATGAAGAAAAATAAATTTGCATTGTCTTGTTTATTAGTAGGTATATACTATTATATAATACTGTAACTAACTTTATTTGTAAACCAAAATCTTAATATACTCGTAATCATCATCACTTCGTATAAAATAAAGTTGCTGTCGCTGTCTGTTCTTATGTATGCGTAAATCTTTAAAACTACGCAACGGATTAAGAAGCATATTTTTTTGGATAAAGTAATTCTAGAGAAATGTTTATATATACATATAATACATGTACAGTTGTACACCCGTGCGAAGCCGGGGCGAGTACCTAGTATTTTATAAATTTCAGATGAGCTTAAAAGTAATAAGTTATTCAAATAAACGGCAACTGTCTATAATTAGCTTACGATATGCAAATGCAAACGAATATTGAAGTTGTTTGTAGTTAAATATGTTTGCGATCGCAAATAGCCCTTTAATATTTTTAAGAATAAAATTTTAAAATTTCAAATTTGGAACGTCAGATATCAGATGTTATTTTATATACATTTTTGCTCTCCTTCTTGAACATTCCGTGGCGACATTATTAAAATCACCGTACAATATTTTTTATTACAATTAAAACAAATCAACCACTGCAATATTCCTCCAGCAAACAAAATATATAAATGAATTTTGAAAACATCACGATCAAACAGTACTTTTTAATGTACTATGTTATGCTTTTTGCTCTACATAAAATATTTACAGTTATGTCGCATGTAGTCTGTTGTCCGCGAGCCCCTGTGAACCTCGTCCATAAGATTACTTTACCCGGGCGTACGGGTATCTTTAAATTTTACCATCTTACTGATGCTGATGTCCTCCTTGTTGTAATTCCGACCACAACAACTCACTAATTATTTATTTCATGCACTCATGTGATTAGCGAAACCAGGTTTATTTTCGAAGCGTCGGTTACATTGAGTACAGTACAATTGGTCAGATTATTTATATGTATAGATTTAACTGCGCCTCATGTGAGTCGGCCATAACGTTTCACGTCCACGTCTTACTACTGTAATATAATATTGAAGGTAATTGGTACTTACACTTAAAAGAATAAATAAATGTTCACTTACTGATCATAAGCAGTGGATTACTTACTGAGGAGATAGTCACATTAACATCTTAATTATATATTCTATACGTACAAAGAAAATGTAGGTAAAGAGGGTTTCACGACCACACTAATGAAGTAGGTACTACAACATTTGTATTGAATTTGCCTGACACGAATGACTATGTTTCTACATTTGTGAATGAAAGAGTTTTCTAATATTGACTTATGGCAAATGTAAAATATACTCTAGTTAAAACTCCGGAAATTCGAGTCGAACGAAAGCTTTCTCGAATTCCCGAAGCAAATTGGTTAAACTTCGTAAGACGCTACCTATCAATTTAAGGAGACATTTCCAATTAAACTTCGCTCCCGCTTTCCATTCGTGTTCTTGACTTTTTAGCTTTCAAAAGCAGTATTGCTAGTCTGCGCGAGCTGGAAAAGGTATTTCAATACCTGTGCCATTTATGTAGGACACGACTCGTTAGTTGTACAAAATTGAATTTAAGTATTGCGAGATTTAGGTTCACAACAATAATTCCGGCCTTTGTGTAGTTGGGAATCCCTCGCGCTACACGTGACTTTTGAATATATTATACGCTCACGTCTCTTCTGTCGTAATAACGTTACAGTAGCCAAAATTTTGTACTACGTAAACTATCTTCCATATAAAAATAAACATAAAGTAGACGGATAACATTGTAGCTTTTCCTGTATAATGCCTACATTATTAAAAGCAACCTCTTGCGATACCCTTTTAAATCTGAATCATTCATCACTTACCTGTAACTATGACCTACTTTCACTGCGTATTCGTATTACAAGGGTAACACAATATATGCATGTATTACAATTACATATATCCATCAATATTATAATTTAATAATGATCTATGTATCATAAATATACATAGATTTTCTACTTCAATTTTATATTTTACGTATAATATAATTTTCACGATTTTTTAATGGATTTAGTGATATGACGGGATGGTTATGCCACCTTAGAAAATTATGGGCGTTTGTTATTTTTACGATAATACTTACAAAAATAATGTCTCTTGTAAAATAATCTTTATAAATAAATATCTTTTTAGAGGTACAAGCATGACTAGTTTGCCATTATTATGAACTACTACGTTTTCTTATAATAGCAGGTTACCTTCTTTAACGTAACAGTTTGTAAAAATATTTTTGGTTGTTAATATGCTGAAAGGTAGGTTTACATTCGTGACTAGAAATATAAAATCATGTTTTTATTTCATAATTATGTAAATATACTCACTCCTCTAGAGAATTTCTGAGTGAAGCTTCTCATTAGACGATAAAATTTATGCGAAAATTAGTTGAAGATAAAAACATCAGACGGGGTTCATTAGTGTTGGGGGAGTGCAGAGAAGTATTCCAGCACCACTACCCACATCATGTTTTGTCTTGTAAGGATACGGCATGTAAGTAACTGTTAATATATGCTGATATAATTAATATATTATTCATCAGTAACCTTCGACTTACTTGTATCTTCTCAAAGTTTACGAATAAGTAATAAAATAAATTGTATATATTTCTATATCATTTGTGAGTCAATATTTGTCCCAAACAACGGCTTTGAACTAATATAGATATTTATATTTGGTAATCTATACTTAGATTACTAAGTATAAATATCTACATATATTATATTTTCATAGATCCTCAGTTACGTCGTATATTTCTTTTCCTATATTTGGTACTACTTTCTTCAATTAGCTCTATACCAGATAATTTTAACTTATCTATGCACGACTAGATTTGGCACCCAATCGGTTAAGCCGAATTGTCGGCCGATCTGTTGCATCGTAAAAAATTATATGTGGTGGTTGGTCACTTGGGCCGACAAATTATGTGGAGATAATGAGCGATCTTCACCTAACCTAGCACCTGAATCCACACATAGAAGAAATTTTAAATAATAAAAGTACTGAGCATTGATATCAATCAATGCAAGGATGCATCAGCATCCTATTAATGTTGCATGATAGGGTAAGACTGCCATTATTAGTCAAAAAAAGTAAATTATATATGTATATTCAATCTGTTTCATTTTATCAGTTCCAGTTTGGAAAGATAAATTATATTTAAAATACCCTAAACAGTTTAATGGGGTTTGCTTGTAGTTTCTTATACCATACTGCGAAGTCTGTCTTACAAAGAAAATTAATGATGGTAATTTTGCTGTCAAGTTGGTACGCAGTGGCACCACGCCACTGACTTTTTGTATCTATTGTAATGTTCTCTTATTGGGAACTCTAAACGACTTACTACTTTCATTTCAAAATGTAAACAAATAACGATGAGATACGTGGTTACAATTTTAAATTTCTTTAAAGGTTGTTAAAACATTGTGGTATAAATATTTCCTACCCCGACTAATAAGGTCATGGAATGATATCGGACTGTCAACATAAACTTTTTAAAAATAACTCTCTAAAGAAATGAGTATAAAGAAAATAATATATTTTCAAATTACTTTCCTTTTTATTATGTTTGGGCTAATAGTATCTGAAACGGATGCAAATTTCAATTGGACTGGATTCATTTGGAATTTACAAATTTCCGGACTTCCGTACTAAATAGCCGTACATACTGTGCATATCGACTGTTCTGTATCAATTCCATTCGCACAGAATTTAGATGCGAGGCTTTCATATCCCAAGAGAAAACATATGTAGGTAACTATACTAAATCAAAGTAAGTTTCTAAGTATTTTATTTTCAACTGATGTATATTCACTATATCTTGTTATATGTACTCGTACCTACCTACTCGGTATACCTATACGCGATAATTTTACTAGTTTGTTGTAGAATCTCTATTGTCGTGATTCCAATTGTGTGTCGCCAAGTGAGTAAAATGTAAGATGCTTTCGTACTAAAGATAGGTTGTTTTCAACAATAAGTTAAAGATTATATTCATATTTTGAATATTAAATTGGTAAAATATAAACAAAACACTTATAGTCAGTCATTCATTATGCTCTTTTTTCATTTCAAAAAATACATATTTGTTAAGTTGTGTGTAAGACAAATACATATTTGTTTAAATATAATGTTTACTTAAATTAAAATAATATTACCATATAAATTTGTAATTTTTATCTAAATTTGTGAATGGGACCAGTAGGTACTTAGAGAGAGAACCAGCTGTGGGACGTTAATAATATGGTAACGATTTTTTATATTAATTTATTTTATCTTTAGAGAATTATAGTGTTTTCTCAAATCTCGCCTAACATTTAATTTACTGTTCATTTCAGTGTTTTATATTCAGTGGAAGGTGTACGGGGTTGAATTCCAGTCGAATAAATGAAAGGCGGGTGTAGCATCCGTTGGGAGTACCCTTATAAACTATTTTATTTACTTTCTCTGAACTAGCCCGAGAAAGGGAAGTACGGAAAATATACAAGTGGATATTTACTTGATGTAGTTCTGTATTTAGTTTGCACGGTCTTGACAATAAATAAGATGATGTACAGTTACAATACAAACCCTTAACTTGACAAAGACTAATGTGAGATACAGTTGCAAAAGCGAGGAATAAAATATTCAGTTATGTCATTTGCTATATATTTATAATATAAACTATCCATGATTTCATATTTTTCAAATGTTTTCTTTAATATCTTCGTGCTTGGCTTTTCTTTATGTAAATAACGAATATAATTCACCATCCCTGAAATGACAGAAAATTCCATTTTCCACCGCGGCAATATCGATCATGTCGTAACACATTAGCGCGATAGCATCAAAACACTTGTCGGAGTGTGTCGCCACTCTACGTTATGGCGGAGGCAAGCGGCCGCACCCAGGGGACGGACACGTCCAACGGAAACATATCGATGATTACACGACGGTTACACAGTCCTCTGGTCGGTGAGAAAACATTCTCAAATTGTTATGCTTGTATGAAAATATCAAAAGATTTTTACAGTATTATTCTATTAAGTTGATTCAAATGTTTACTGAAGGAGATTTCACTGGATATTTTCTGTAGATCGCACTCTGTCTTGTGGTCAAATCTTGACATGGTCAAATCAATACAACGCAATATTTTTTGCTTTTATTTGCGTTTGATTGGTCGTAAATAGTCGTGACAGGTTTCGTGGACATAAAATAGAGTTCAAAATAGTTGCATAATTGGAACGTTAAAAAAGTCGGTTGAAAAGTCATGTTAAGTTTGAATTTAGTGGATATAGCATAGCATGCTACATCAGTGATCACGAATGTTTGGATACATAATATATCCATTTTATACAGTCGAAAAAGTAAGTCGTATCACCAAGAGTGTCTTTGCCCTGAAGTAAGTAAAATGTCCATGATTGTGTATTTAAAATTACTATTTATTCCTAGGCGAAACTTTATTATTCACTACCTAGTTAGGTACTTTTTGGCTATAATGCGAGTATTATGTCTATCTTTCTGGTTAGTGTTTCATCAGTGTGTGTGGAAAGCTAAAAGTTAATGACACTCAGTTTTTTCTCCCTACTCTTAACTATAGATTTGTAGATACTTATTATTTTTTGAGGTGTCTACATCCACTGAATGTATATTCAGTTGCTGGATTTCTGATTATTTATCCACAGATTTCAGATTATTTATCCACAGTAAATACTTTTTTAAATCTAAACAGCTATATAAAAAAGACATTGGAACTAACTAAGGTAACTAACGCAAGCAAAATATTATTATTAGATATCTATATAGGAATAGAAAATGATACGTTCAAAAACTTATTACTCCTTGTTTTGTTTCAATTTATCTTAGGCTATCCTATTCTAAACTTAGTATTTTCCAGAATAATCTAACATTTTGCCCATACACTTTACGGTCCAATACGACAGAATGATTAAAGATGTAACAGTCGAATCCCTGCCGTTTGCCGAGGCTAACTCTGTGAATAGATCAGCTAAATACGTATACAGAGCCAGAGCCTCATTTGCATAATGGACACAGGCAACGCCCGCTCCCTTCGAAACCTGGTAACCGACCGACAAATCGAAGGCTTGCGGTAAAACAACGAAGCGGCTTCAGGAAACTATTTCACAATTCAAAAGCAAGTTAAACTGTTTCCGCACACTGCGACTTCGCCGAGTCACGCAACAGATTGACCGAATTCGAAATAAGTGATCAATTTCCTAAATGGTAATGTTCTACGAATGAACATGGAACAAAAATTAGAAACGCAACGGATAGATTAGACCCCTCAAATTAATTATGCCCGAAAACAAATTTCGTTACCAACCCCGTTCGCGTGCACTTAAATTTGTTTTTTGTTTTTCGATACTTTTATTGGTATATATATACCATAGTATGAATAGAGTATATTATGGAACTTTCAGTCTTTCATGTATTATACCTATATTACAAAAGCACCAATTAAAAAATAAAGTAGGTAAGACTGGATGAATGTATGCTGGTGTATACGAATATAAATAGTAGATATTATATAGCATACTTGTATTCATATATCTAGTATATTTTTTAAAAACTATTTTTTAAGTCTGTATATTTTACACTACACTATCTAGTCCGAAACTGAAGGGGACTTGTATAATGGGTAATAGAGTACTGTTTTATTATTTATATACATATATGATACATAATATTACACCCGAAATATATATATTTACTATTAATATTCTCATATTTTGGTGTACACGAACTATTTTTTCCATATCTTAGGATATATATAAAGTATTATGTGTTTTACAAACGTTTTCTCATGAAATAATATACACAGTTGTGTTGCTCTGAAAATTTAATACAAAAAATTGCTGTTAATAAGAGCACATTACTATTGTAGCACTTTATATGTAGGTTGGCTTCAGATGGACTTTAAGGATGAATGGAAGAAATCCCTCTTTAGTGATAAGATCGCCATTGTGTATTTATTTAATAATTTTATTGTATCCACTTCTACAATTATAATTTACAATAAAGAATTAAAATAATCTAACAGACATTTACATTGACGTAATTATATAATAATTTTAAATATACGTAATATTTATAGAAATTTTCTCAATGATTGACGTACGTTATTCTGACGTTCTAATCAACTGCAAATACGCGCCGAATTAAAATATGAATGTTAATGACCTTGACTAAAAATTAAAAGAAAAAGAAGAAGAAGACTTTGATTTACAGATACATATAAAACAATATATACGAGTATAATAAATTTTATTTATTGTACAAATTATTACATGTCTTGATCAATCCATACTCTCTTACAATAAAGAATGCTTATTATAAAACTATTACATAATAATATAAAACGTACTACAAAATAAAAACAAATTCGATTTTAATAATTCTATTCTTATAAGATATCTATAGAAAGGTTTATTGACGTAACAGGAAGATTTTCTATAAAACATTTCTTTGAACGAAGAATTTCTTAATGAAACAAGAAATTCCGAAGTCGATCAAAGCTATGTTTCATAAAGGAAGGGTTTGAAGTAGTATAATTATTATTTAATAAATTATATTGCTTTGAGCTAAATCATAATTGTTTCAGAGAATCTTGTTTTTAATATTAACTTGTCTTCTTTTATTTCAGGTAATAAACATTTGGCTCTTTAACAAAAGATGTTCACGAAAGTATTCACCATTATCGACATAGTCAAGAGGTCGTAAGTATGTACTTATTATACCGAAGCTCATACGGACACCCGAGACAGCTCGTCATTCAGACAACGTTTTCAAGATGACATCAAATTTCACGCTTGTCGACGTCTCAGCCAAACATAACATTTGTTTGTCATTTCTCGCCACATCGACGGGCGTCCGTAGTTTTTATCGTGTATCCTCATGTTACTCTCGTCATTTGCAAAGGTCTCAAGCGAGCCTGGTGGCGACAATGGAGTTTTTATCGAGACATCGTCTTTTTCTGCCGTACACATACACGTCGTTTCCCGGTCATAAAGTTCCAACTATGGCGGAAACATGCAATCTTGACAATGTTTATGATTTGCGTCAGCATTTCTATTGTTAACAATGTAATTAAATACATTAAATTAGTAGTGATGTAGATTTACAAAATTATCATTGTTGAGGACAGTAGTAAAATAAATTCAACAAAATATTACAGTTTTCTTCATTCACATTAATTTTGTTACTTTGGTGTAGAAGTCAGTACATGGTTTACTTAAAATCCAAATTTTAAACGAATTATAAACTAGACACATTTTAGTTTTGATCGAGACTTCTTATTATATATTCTGTATAATGTCGACACATACCTACTTATACAAAACACACATCACAAAATATTCAGCTTCGCATCGTAACATCGAAAATCGAGCACGTTCGGCAAATTTGTTTTACGTTCACATTCAAACGCATTCATTTGTAAACACATCTCGAGATAAGTGCGAGTTACTCGTGCAAGTTGAAGATAAAAATAATTTAGTAGCCCCCTACTGAGGACGTTATCAGCTGGTGCTCGACTTGCGTATGTTTACCGGGCGGGGTGCTTGCACAAAGGAACACAATATATCAAATTGTCGGCTCCACTTTGCTATATGCCGCGAGACACTATAGAACTCTCCTATTGCTTGTCTCGATCCCTAACACCATTCAGCATAGATTGTGTCTGAATTTTTATTTATTGCTAAGTCAAGAAATTTCACAGTACATATTTCTAATTATGCTTGCTAAGGTTACCTATATTCATTTATTTCGATATTTCAGTTCGTTCCGACATAGGTTCACTCGGAGTGGAAATGAAATAAAAGTGTACAAATCACGCGTGAAATTGAGTTCGACCCTCTGCTAAATTTATTATTCGCTTCGGGAAACTAGCACCATCGGTGTTACCCTGCTACATCACTTTCGTGTGTACCCAGTATATTCACAGCTAAAAGTTCATCACAAAATACTTAGTAAACAAAAGGTCAAATGTTAACAAAATTTACTTATAAGTATATATATATAACAGCAACGAAATTTAACCACGAAGTAATTGTTAGTAGTGTCTCAGCTAGCATACTATTCTCATTACAAAACTAAAGAAAGGTTATTATTATATGATCGACTACAACCTCAGAGTTATATTACAACGGCAGAAAATGCACTATAATCTCTAGATTACATTCGTGTATATATTTTCTGTAAGAACGAAAAAGACTCAATATATTTTATAACTTTAAAACCTACGTTAAGTATGCTGAATTTATTTGTCATTTTCAGTTCGTGTAAAAAGTTGAAAGGATACATAATTCAAAAGTTGGGGTCCTGAAGTAGTCTGTGGGCGGGCCAGGATATGTAGGAAAGTTTCATGTTTTCGGCGCGGACGGCACCCTCGGGACTCATTTATCTGCCAACACAAGGGAAGCAGATAATTAATTGAAATTATGCTGTCAGCTTCGCGGTACAGCATATTGTTATTGAAAATATTTTTATCGGATCTATTGAGCCGGTTACTCTGTTGAAACTAATGCACCTTATTAGTTTCAGACACACGTTTCATTAACAACGTCCAAATTGCGTCCAGCTCGTAAATCGAAGCAATAATGTTCCGGACTCAGGTTCTGACGGCGTGGCTTCCTCAGCTAGGTCATTTCCATTTTATTCGTGACACGTCCGGTTATGCAAATGGTCTTGGAACTGAGCTCCGACGCCCGTTTCCAAGTTCGCACGCTATGCTATACACTTCTTCAAACACGTTAGTTAAAGATATTATTTTCCATCCTGACCTGTGAAGTCGTGTGACAGGTATATTTTATAACTGGACCAGCAATTTAATAGAAGAAAAGTGTTTATTTTTTAATAAATTGAATTTTTTATCATACATCATCATTATCCTCCCTCAAAGTAATGATAGATAGATATATAGATTTCTTCATGTTCCCTCATCCCTCTGCTGTATTAAGATTTACAAGGGCATACTACATTGAAAGCATTTACGATCCATATAGTTCGATTGAAATGCAAAGAGAAAGTTAAAGCTTCATGTATTTCACAGTGAATTTAATCTTATAAAGTTGCAAACATTACTTGTCAGAAGAATTCGAAGTAATTTGCTGATTGCATAACTAACAAAATTCGAATGCCAGAATCACCGTACTCAAGGTACTTTTAATTATGTTAACTTTAAAATACTAGTAAATGTCTAAAATGTTTAAAAGATAAGTAGATCTGAATCTATGTCTTTCACAATTCTACAGTAATTGTATATGTTCTAAAATTCATTACCTCTTAATAATAAAAATATATCAGTGCGTCATTAAAAGTGAAAAGAGGAATATGGAAATATCAGGGCTGTCAATTAGTTCCCCTTCATTCCAGGATATTAAAATCGTGACCTAATAATACGCTCGTTTGTTATGTACTTACTTTCACGAAATTATTCGTCGTGAACACGAATTCTTCATTATGCTAAGTAGGGATGAATATGTTTTGTTTTGGTGCTTTGTCTACTAAGTAGGTACCTAATATGATGACAGTGAAGTTTTGCATTGTTTCCTTGAAATTTACTGTATTACAAAATATTTTTACCGTGAAGCACCAAATATGTGTGACTGTGTCTACTAAGAAACAACTATAACAATACAAGCTCAGTAAATTAATATCATAGTTACTAAAGTGTAATCTCAGCATGATGTTCTATTTGATCATTATTTAGATTCCTTTTCACAAGAACTTCTATGATTTTTTCTTAAAAATATACTTTTATTTTGTAATGAATAATATAAAGCAAGTTCCAAATTTATGATTGAAATAACCTTTCTTTGAAAAATATTTTGACGGTAACAAAGATAACAGCGTCTTTGAAATGTTGCTAATTAGTTAAGAGCTGGTGGGCTTTCAGACTGACCAATGAATTATTTAGAATAAGACCACAGTATCATAAAACTTTCGGCATTTTCAGTACCTGTGTATTAAAAATGCAGTAAAATAATACTGTTATAATTATGTTATTGTATAGTATCAGTTCATTTGTTTCGAGTTGTTTCTACAAGTCTAAGAAATCTTATCAAATTACATAATATTTTCAAATATATAACTTCATCATAGTAATTTATAACGTATTAAAGCAGATTTTGAAGTTTGTTGCTATATTACTAATTCTACCAACTGTATAAGTTCAATTTAATTACCGTAGAACTTTTATCTGTTTTTAATTGAAGCATCACCTCAATTGTCTTCAGTGGAAGTAAATTTTATGTCGTTGAAATAAAAGCAAATTCAGTCGAGGTCAACGCAAGAAGACATAAGAAGGAATGACAGGGAGTTTTCATTTACCTCTTGGGCATTCCTAATGTGCACTCAGTTTAATTAAATCACAGTTTGAGCAATCGAAAAGTGTACCAGGTTTCGTAAAAGAGTTACACGTCTATAGAAACCTGAAAGAATGTTAGACGTAGAAGAGATCTTTGTTGAAAATCAATGCAACGAAAGACTTCCGAATTATGCTTTTAAAGTTTTTTTGTGAACTCTCATCGATTACAAAAGCAAACTGCTAATTCAATATGTTTTTCAATCAAGTTCTAAGTTCAAGATATTTTCCATATTTATGAAATAGGTACAAATCCGTCGTCTAGTGTTTTCTAAGTAGATATTAGTAATACATTGGGTATTTTAAGAGTCATCATGACCAAGGCCTAATGACGATGTACTTACTCATTGCTATAACTTTCCCTTCATGTCTTATACCATAAAAACACTTATTTCTGCTTATATTTGTCTTTCATTCATTACTCCTAACCGGTTGAAAGAAGATATGAAGTATTCAATGAAATTGTTATCGAACGCACTATAGTGCTTTTGATAACAATTTTACTCGATATTAGTGATTCACATATTGAATGAAAGGAATGCGTAATATCTTTATATAAGCCTGCTCCCTCAATTTGGTTCAAAAATAGACTTCTTGAATCGTGAATGTGAACGTGGGATGAAGCCTTACGTAGGTATACAATATGTAACACAATAGAAATGGTATAACTTTTTATTTTAAGTGACAATAGAGTGTTTGTGAATGCTATTTATGTTCTGTTACAAAATAGTAGGTCCCGAAAATATCTCAAAATAATAAAAAATACATTTAATACTTCCTCTGAAATAAAAAACACAAACTCCTTTTTCTGCTATAATATCATACAAGAAACATGATATGACAACTTAAATTTCAGACTACTTGATTAACATTCATTTGACTGTCGATCAGTTTGCTCTGTGTCGAAATGAAGGACAAATATTATAATTAAGGGCTCGTAACATTCTATTGATCAATTGTTATTCTTTATTTAATGTTAGGCCGTCTGTCAGTTCATGTATATTTCCTGCAGTCATTGTACCAATTACCTACATATTTTTATTGATTTGTATCATAGTTCATTATTAACAATAGATATTTTCTGTTGACGAAATTCCACATAACTCCTATTATATTATATATGTATAATATTTTATAATTCTGTGAAGACAGCTGGAGGTTTCTCTCTTATCTTGTTGGGGAGAGTTCTGCGAACAATTACACCACCAGAATAATGACACGTCCTACTAAATTTCACCTTAATATAATAAATACTTAACTGACATGTCAAAATTGCGTTGAAAAAGTATCTTATTAAAAAGATGAAATTCTGACATACACAGGCTGAAAATTTATCAAGTACTTAAAAAAGTGTTTTCATCATTTATCACGAATGCTATAAAGTGAAAAATTGTTAAAATGTTTGTATGTTTTTTATTCAGTATTAATCAAGCACATATGTATTTATTGAATCATAATTATATGGCTAGATGGATATGAATATAATTTGATATACAATCCAACATATCATAAAATACTATGTACGATTATCGTATATATTATACTGCGTACCTTAATTTATGCAGACAAAGTATCGCCGTTAATATTGAATAAACCATTTAAGGAGATGTATCTTGAAATTCAAGCAATGAGTAGAGAACGATGATTGCGAAGTTTATAAGAGCAATAATTAATACTTTATCTGTTAAATAATATATACTGTCTAGTAATTATTTATTAGAGAATTACGTTAGCTTAATAGCTACTTACGTTAATCTATTATCATACATTGAAAGGTGAAAACTATTTGGTAAATAAACAGTACGAATTCTTTTATTCAGTATAAACTGAATAAAAGAGTGTACCGCCTGTAAAGGCGGCATTATCACCTACAGACTTTTTAAAATTGTCGCTGTTTCCTCGTACTGCATTCGGTGGCCAGACTACAATCTCTCTAAAAGCTGTGAGTGCATTGCATCTCGTTTTGTCGCATCATGCTTTTGTATTTCCAAACTCGTGTGACACCACAAATCTGGCAATCAACGTGATGGCTCCCTCTCGATTGCATTTAGTTTCAGATTTAGTCTTATATTATTACACGCTGTTACATATTTCATATACATAATTAAAATAAAATGTATTATGATAGACAACTATAACCAGATGACTGCTCTAAGACTTAGGTACGGATATTGTACTATTTTATAGCTTTTGGTAAATATATACCTAACATCTTTACTTAGTATCGCGTGTATTCAGAATCAATGTTTCTGGATGAACTGATTTTTATATGTATCATATCATTCTCTTAATTATAGTTGTAACCATATGATAGGACAAGTGTTGTATTAATAGGTTCATTAACGGTATTTTCAATTACCATCCAGCTGGAAAGTGAGTATTTGCATGAAATAAGATATTGGCCAAATTCAAGTAATATCGGCTTACAAATCATAATAGTAAATATAAGAGCAACTTATGAGTTGCCTGCTACCTTGCTTTATGCATATTCTAGATCGCGTCCGTGACATGCTTTAGTATGTGTATTCATAGCTACTCATACTTCTCGATCGATTAATAAAAACAGTACTATTTTAACTTATTTCACAGTTTTAAAAATACTTTGAGACTAATGTAATATTTACTTTAATTTGGGTGACTATGGAGGTGTTACACACACCTCCATAGTCACCCAAATTAAACTTTAATATAAAAACATAAAAATATATAAGGCTTATTTGAAATAAAAAAATCCATTACTTGCAATAGTAATTAATTATAGTCCTTTAAACGTTGAAGTCAGTTATCAATAGAAGCACGCAGAACTTCTAAGATTCCAAATTCAAATATAATATTTTATTTTTATTTTTTATTTCATTGCTTTCTTGATTTAATTGATTGATTTTAGAAATATGCTTTGACGTGGTCTAGTGTTTTGAGTAGTCATGCTCACTAAAATGTCCAGACTTGTGGCGGCGTGGTGGGCCGGGTCATTGGGCTCCCTAAAATATGGTCGAGCGCAGTGATGGCTGGCTCATCCGTCATACTCGTGAACGGGTGCTGCTTGTAGGGACTGGTCTGCTCTAATCACTATGCTGATTTCCTCTTATTAATTGTTTAACCAGTTGGTTATGTATTCAATATTTTATCTTTTTGAGTATTTAATTGAATTAGTGCTAATTGGTGGTTTGTATTCACATACTTAAACTTAAAAATGTAAAGTAATAATAAAATTATTTAAAAGAGCAACACCCAAGTTTCTTGCTCGTTCTTCTTGTGATGAGACAGCTTTCCGAACGAGCGGTAGATTAAAAAAAAATGTAATGACTATTCAAAAGTGCTTCAATGTAAGTTTATTTGAATAAATGATTTTCTATTCTATTCTATTCTATTCTTATTGTAATAGTTTTTTTGGCCAGACTGTACATATATATATAAAATAAACTAAATAAATATTGACTTTTCCCCTAACGAGTTGAAAGGAAAGATTTTGTGGGATTTGCGCCGCACAGTTAGGTCCTTCGGATTTTGTGTAAATCGCACGACCTCGTACGTGCGAATAGTTTTGTTGCTGCTATATTTTATACTTGTTAGAATATCTTATTTTATTTATCTAAACACTATTCTGATTTTATTAGGTACTTATTATATTTATCTTGCTGACTATACCGGTCTTTTTTTTTCTATTTTATTATTATTTATTTAAGTATTATGCATAATAATAATATGTACATATGGCGGACTTAATATCTTGCAGCTTTCCAGTCAACCATGAGTGGTGCAGAAAAAGATTGTTGGCGGTGCATTAATATAAATGAGATATGTCAAAAAATATATATTTTCTATAAAAAATAATATACATCCATAAATATATATAGAAATATAAATATTATTTATAAATAAATACTTAATTATCTGATAATGAAATTTTATGTATCGTGTATAAATATTTTTTATACAATCTGTAGAGTACTAGTCTAAACTCAATAGAATTACCGCTCGGAAATCTATTGCTTATCAGGGTTCATAACAGTTACTGACAATAACAGATTCTTAGTTAATTAGCATATAGGTTTATCGAGTAGCAGCATAGATAGGTTTAGCAATAACGGTTATCTCAACAAATATTATCGAAGATACAATTTATTATTGTTGAACTTTCAGCCTGTGCATCTAAAAATTAAATTAAAATACAATCTAGAAATGTATTAGTAGAGAATCTGTATATAGCTTATCCAGCAATAATATAATAAAAATTAAACGGCGACATCGGAGCTTTTAAATTTATTATATACTAGCTGCAGCCGCGACTACGTCCGCGTGGAACTTAACTTTTATTAAAATAAATTAAAAAAAAAATCTAAAATAAAAGAATTTTCTAGAATAAAAGTAGCCTAAGTTCCTCTTTATTATATCAGCTACCTGCCAATAAAACTCCCGTCAAAATCGGTCCTGCCATTTCAGAAATTAGCCGTAACAAACGGACAAAAATTGTAAAAAAAACATTTTGTTGTATATAGCGTATATATAATTATATGCGTGTCGTAAAAAACGGTTATTTCAATATTACAAATAGACACTCCAATTATATTTATATGTATAGATTAGAATGAGAAAATTTCCTTTTTATCATTATACAGCAACGTTACAAAGAAAACTTTCTATTCTCGTGACAGTATATATATATAAATATTCCGATATAGGTACGTTTTGTACGACCAATGTTGTTAAGGTAATTTTAATAATGTTATGAATATTGCATGTTTCTTAGAATTTTAAGAGCTTTTTGCAGTACTTACTTAATAATATGTTAATTTTTGTTTCTAATCATACTAATAAGGAGTCATGAATAATAATCTTTTAGGTCACAGTATCAAATACGCTGATATAATGTTATACTGCTTTATGCTTTTTATTCCTATCTACTTGTTAGGAGTGTACATGCTATTAGATGCTTTATATTCAGAGACTAAGATACATTATTCATTTCAAGTTTTGCTTACCATATATAAATACCGGGACCGAAGGGCTCCCCGCTGTGACATCGCCGATCACTGCTTGGGATCACGTATAACAGGAACAATTGTTATAAGCTATTTCACCGATAGAATAAATTGTAACTAAAAATAAAGTCGGAGTTTCGTTTCAACCACGTTAAGTCAGTTTAACTTTAAGTACCCAAATACTGTAAATAAAATGTTATAAATTTTAGATCATGTGACTAGACAGTGTACTCGAAGAACAAAATGCTTTCTTTGTGATGGAAAATTCGAAACGGGTGATTGATCTCACAACTTTGTAAGTCACAATGATAAAGAAGTATATTACTATCATGTGTACGTATGCCTAAAAATTTGCAATAAGTAGTGGTGCTGGTGAAAATTAAGTTATAACGATAACATAAGTCCATTTGTATTAAGAATTTATGGATAGGTATATGAATGAATGGATAGGTAATAAAGTATGTTTGCATGGAATTAGTAATATAAGTAGGTATTGGTAAAAACACAAATGTAATACTCGATAAAAATCGATACTTCCAATATAGTCAAACGTCTTCGCAGAGAATGATGAAATTAAATGAGTCATTTCTCTGTGCTGATAGAAATATGAGCACATTCTTATTATCTCTTGAATGAAACCCATATCGATTTGTATGCATGAATGAATGGGTTTCATATCTTGCTTATTAAGAGTTCAACAGTCAACAGGAAGTTAAATTGCTTAACTATGTGGTACTAATAAGATCGATAGATAGTTTGCAGAGCTGCAAAGCTCGTATTATGTTGCTGTGGTTCACAGCTAGCTACGTTCAAGATACGCAGATACATTCACGTAGTGTACCCTCCGGTAGGTGGTTGCTTTGCATAACATAGGGATATTAAACTACTAATATGTTTCCACTTATCTAAGACATTATATAAATATCTATAGGTCTACAGAAGTTATCATTAAATAATAACTATTGTAAATTCTTAGATCGTATAATATAATATATTTCCATTATATCGTATTACATATATACATGACAATTTGTAAAGTCATTATACAAGATGTATGACGATGAGATAATTCTACTCAATTGTATATAAGGTTATCTTGCTAGCTCGTATAAAAAATTTTGATCATGTTTGGCGGTTTTGCTATCACGATATGTAAACCTTAGTAAATTCCACCTAAGTTTCCTACTTCTGACAATAATAACTAATGTAAATTCTGTAATAGTGTTCTTTATGCATTTACATTTTCTTCCAACAAAGGGCCCAGCGGTCGACGGTAATCTCTTTTTATCCAACCTAATCTTATTTTCTCGCCCTTTACGACGTGGAAACTCGTTATACCGCGAGGCGACTTCTTTCAGTACCTACTACGGCTCTTTAAATATATTGAACGACTTTGTCCTGACAGTAGTAATAATGTCCTCTGATAAAATGAGCAGAATACGGACTGTTAATTATCAATCTACCACTCTCCTCAAATAGAAATATAATATTAGCCTTTTTCTATGAACGAATGAAATATAATAGATACATTTTGAAATTACTAAATAAAATTGATTGAAGATATACGAGTATAATAATTTATCTATATAAAATAAAGATTTAGGATGTATTTTGATATCTTTCTTATGGATAGACCGTATACATGTTTGCAGTTTCATCCAGGCTCAAAATTTAATCTCCCTAGAAGAAGCAATGTGGTTTTTATAACTCGCATAGAACTTAGCTTCAATTTTATCTTGGATTGAAATGTAAAATTCATTCAAATTATATTAAAGTACAAGAAAAATTATTTTTCAGGGAAAATATACTCTATAAATTGTCTGGACGATGGATAAGATCTCTAATCTATAAAGTGGTTTTAGAGCCTTAGTGGAAATATGTAGGTATATTACTCATAGATAGATTTAGGGTTCTAAAGTTTGTAAATAAATATTATTGAGCATTTTAATGAGTTTTAAAATATTCAATTGAAATTCAGTCGAGATTACCTAAGCAAAACTATAAAATCATAGTGAGTAAAGGTCTAGAAATTAGCTACTTTATGTAACAGCTCTAGTACTAATATCTATTCTTTATTGAGTTATACTAGATAACCCTTAGATAAAACATCTCATTATAAAAATAGTATAATACAATAGCTATTCATTTTTCGTGCTTCAAGTTACCCTATTTAACAAGCATATAAGTCATTCGCAAATCCTTATTTCTTGAGTTTACAAATGAGGGATGAGAGTACAAAGATCAAGGGTTGCTTGTTGGCTCTATTTGCATTTAGATGGGCGCCGCGAGTTATTGTATGGGGCGACAACGACAGAGCGGGGTGGAGAGACATAGCCCTCGTCAGAAGCGCTGTGCCTGCCGCCTGCCGCCTGCCGCCTGCCGCATGTCGCCAGTCGCCTGTCGCCCGCCTCTCACAACCCGACTAATTACTGACACTAACAATGTAACCTGAATAAATTTCAACTGAAATGATGTTATGAATTGTCTACACTGGAATAATTCGTATCAGAAAATTAATAATCGCTAATTCATTTTGCAATCACGCGATAAATTAGTAGAAATAGTTTAAACGTATTACTTATTGTCGTCATTTCGACAGATAGACCAATCGATGCATAAAAATATATTATAATGATAAACTTTAATCACTTGTAATGAAGAGAAAATGAATTCAAAATACTTAAGTTTATTGTGGTAACGATCCATTTATTTGACACTCTTATTTCTAATTGTATTATATGAAGTGTTTAGTGTATCTACTTCTTTTATTATGCAAACTTTCTAAAAACAACAACAATGTAACAGCTGAAGTTGAATTTCTCGTACTCTAGTACTTATCTAAGTAGGTAGGTGTATTGTTTTTATTATAGTATAAAAATATTGCTTCCGTTGTAGCAGTATTTATAGAATTTGAGTACGTAACTATAATTATTTGATATCATGTAAAAATAATATAATGATTAACTTTGTTAAGCTCTTGTCTATACTTGGGCATTGATAAGTGTCTATCACAATAATACAATATTTAAATTAAAAGAAAACTCTGTAACATCAACAAACAATAACTATCAATAATACGCCTAACTAATATGCTATATCTCCCATGATGAAAACAACATAAACTCCAAGTATTAAGTATCTCTTAGTAATAAAAAAACCGGCAACACTTTCATAGTTCTCAAGTGTAAATCAAACAAAACAGATGTAGCACGTCATATACAAACAGGTGGTAAATTATTGTCATCAAAAACCCGATAAAGGTGTACCGTTAAGTGTTAGCGACAACCGACAAGTGGGTGCATTCGCTCCAACAGGCCTACGCATATCACAACAATGCAAAGGAAAACCGCATATATTGTACAGACACCAGGCGCATACGGTCTCACGAGTCAACGTACAAATGTGTAAATAAAATAGGAATGTGCGGGGGCGATTATCATAGATGAAGGATGAACGTCCATTACTTACTTACTTGCGTAATAAGCCATGAAAATGTTTCCTGCTACTAAATTTCCCTACTACAGTTAGAAATTTCTATTTGAAATGGTTCAAAGACAAATTAATGAAATGGCTGATAAATAAGTTTTACTCAGTGAACGATTATTTTACATGCAAAACGGACGACATTATATAAATTGTTATTAATAAGCTGACATTAATTAATTAATATAAATATTTAAATACATGTATTTGTATAATAGTGAGATTTATAAATGTAACGACATAATTTTATTTGAATTTTTTTTACCACGTAGGTGGCAAACAAGCATACGGCCCATCTGATGGTAAGCAGTTACCGTAGCCTATGGACGCCTGAAACTCATTTCAGTATTTGCATACCTCTACGGGGTGCTGCATGTCAAGACTTTTATTAGTTAGTAAGATCCGTAGCTGTACCATGATGCAAGCAATAAATAAATAAATAAATATTATTTTATTATTACTAATTGACCTTAATAAATAACATGAACTTGCGTTCGAAAAAAAACCATCAAGCGCCAACTTATTTCAACCATGTTAATACGCAGAATAAGAGCACGTTGAATTTGAGATTTCCCAAGAGGTTCTCTACAGGTGAATTTTAGAAATTTTCATATCTTACTCACTGTGTATACATATTCTCTTATAAATTATGTAGTGAAGCGTAAATCATTTTCAAGAGGCGTATTGCGCGTAGAAGCTTTTCATAAGAGAGCTCTTGTGTCAAGTGGGTATAGCTAGGTGCCGTATGTACACGAAATGGGTTGACTTCAGTTACGTCTCGTGGAGTTGATGCTGTTATTTAGAATCTTTTGAAGAGTTCATAACTACAGGGATGTTAAAGTAGTAGACTTAGTCATAAAGCTATAAGAACGTATGTAGTGTTTGATTAAACAAAAGTTCGCCTACATATTAATATCAGTGAATCTATTTGTGTAAAGTTTACACCGATAATTATATTGCTTTGCTTGCTTTGAAGCTATAATATTGCGGCGAAATCTTCATTATAACACTTTACTTTGATCTAATTCCAGTATGTACATCAATGAAATACCATGCCTGTCGGTTATTTATTTGACGATATTAAACGAAAGACAGAACAAGAACTAGTGATATCTGAGTGTAATGAATTATCTTCGGCAAATAACTCGGAGCTGTTTGTTTGGAATAACTCAACATTAGCAAAATTGTATCTCTAATCAATCAACAAGATGGAGAAGCACGCGTCGAGACGTGTTATCACAGATTAAATAATATTATTCGCTTATACTTAACTCGTAATATACTACTCGATGATAGAATCATCATTAGTAATCAACTTTTCATTCGTATCCATTCTACATTGATCCTGTAAAATGCAAATTAAAATGGCACGGATGAAAAAATCTTAATATCTCAAGGTTAAAAAACTATAGGTTACAGTTTTTATAGTTTTACTAGAGACTGTAAACTAGAACCAAATATACACTCGAAGTGTACTAGAAATATACTCAAACCTAAAATCAACATGTTCATTTTAAAAAGAACGCTCGGGGCTGTAATCCCAGATGCTGTAGTCAGAAGCATTAATCAACTGTTACCTTTGTGATGAACGAGTACAAGTACCTACTCATAGCACTCGACATACTCACATTTTGTCGAGATTATTTGAACTTAACGTTGCATGTTACGTGGTAAGCATACAGTGTACGTATCGTATTAATTTGGTTTGCTTATTATCAACTGAGGATATTTATTCATACAAATATGCACTTTTTGGTAATCACCTAGTCAATTAAGTAATTATCGACATTATTAGAAATTCACTGATATATCGTATCATAGAATTAATCATACAATACAATTCTAAATCAAATGCTTTTCGCATTATCCATACAATTTTAAATAGTCATGTAATTAGATTCACGATTAATATAGTTATTGAGTACATTACAGGAATATCCGAAGCTATTCTATTTCAGGAGTTAAATTATCGTCCATGCCATCCAGTGAGTCAGGACACTTTCTGGGAATCTAAGCTCTAGGGTTGAAACTGATCAGTACTAATGTTATTAATATGAATATAACTGTCTGTCTCGTTAGTTTAGACGACATATTTAGATAAAATTTGGCACCGAAATCTAAAATTAGGTAATTAATTAAGGTAAATTTAGAATCTCATGATGGATAATGGCTAGACTCTACTAATGAACAAGGATTCATAGGAATGTGCTAGCTATAAAAATAAAAATCATGAATAAAAAGAATCATAAAATGCTATAAAACAATTATACGTTTCTAAAATTGTTATTTTTAATAATAACTATATATTTTTTAAACTTAATAGAGATAGATACCTACGTTGTTTAAGTTAGTTTTTATAAACATGGTAAAAAGTAAATAGGTATTACATTAATATAAAAACTTCTACATAATATATGTTTCAGAACTAGAGCCACACGAATGAAAGGATAATGCTACGTCTTACCCGGATAATCTATATTATTCTCCCCAAGTTACTTAATTAGTTACTTAGCCAACCCTACCCAGTCGTAATGAGTTACGGGTACGTGTCACACATTCCTTCTCCAATTGCACTGTCTTCGTTACTCATATAATATTTTGCCTACATCACAGTTACGGGCACGGACGTGTGGTTTGCCTCATTCCACCGGAGAAATTCTTCGTTAAATTAGTTAGGACCACAGCGTATTAACCTTGGAAGTTTCCTTAACATTTTTTTCTTTTTCTGTCATGTTCCATTTTCATAAATTGCGTTTTTCTTTTGAATAATAACCTACTTATTTTGCTACGGGTAGCTTCTTTGCCTTTGTACATTTAACAGTTTTTTCCTATAGCTAATATAGGTATAACATAAAAAGATGTATTTATGGATTTGTTCGTGTCGGTATTGACATATATAGGTGATGGTTGCGACTTATTACCTTCAGGTGAGTCGTTAGTTTGTATTCTATATACATAACATTACATGTTACAAATTTACTTAGGTGGGGTAATATCTCTTCTACACACTCTCTTCCAGATGTCTTCGATATCAGCTCAATATAAACATAAGAGAATATTCTTTGGGAGCTTCCAAGGGTACTTTGTGTGTATTTAAAAATAATAAATAATATTTCTGTAACTTGCCCAAATCAAGCAGAGGTTATAAATGGATACCTACCCATTTATAACCTCTGCTTGATTTGGGACCACAGAACACAGTTTGATATATCTGTAGATATTTATTTTTTTATGGAAAAATTAAATTTGCGATGTTTTACTTAGAGGAAAGAATGGTCCGGTCGTACTTCGTTTATGCATTTGGCCTAGATTAAGAATCTATTATCAATTTTCCATTTTAGGGATGTAATACAATTACAAATTATATAAAGAATCTCTTCTGAGTGTAATTGTAATAAAAATATACACAAATACAGTCTAAAGGCCACAGTGGTATTGTCCTATGCCAATATATAGTGAACAGAAATATGCAAACCATAGATCATAAAAATGCTTGTAAGTATATGTAATTACATATCCACCACACACATATAGTGTAACTTAGATATAGAAGACTCTGTTTAATGCGTGTAATGGCAATGTGAAAATATACTAACATCATAAAACATTTTGTTTTATTTCAAAATTATAGGCAAAAGTATACAAACAAATTAAAATAAATGTTACAGTTTCTCAAAATTCTACGAATATTGTAAATGAGTTTGTAAAAATATTTAATGTTTGTTACGCAAAAGTCTAGACAGATTTATTAAAATTCAGTATATAGATATTCTAGATTAAAAAACCTTAAACTCGAATTTGCAGTGGATATAGTAATATTATAAGGTAATCTAATATTACTAAAAATATTTATATTTGATAATAGAAATATTTAACGTAAAAAAAATCTTTGCATCGTAATAATTTATTATCTCATCCTAAGAAACTTTTTACTTATATACGTATTAAAAAAACAATCAAAAAGTCATAACCTATAAACCTTATATATTCAAGTGAAAGTTAGTAATATTATTCGTAAATGTCTGTTGCATTATTTTATTTAATAAATCACCGGACAGTAAAAAATGTTATAGGTAATCTTGATTACGTAATTTTTTCCGACTTTCTCTGTAATCGGCCTGGGAAATATTACAAACCAGAAATGACCTATAGTTTTAGCTATAGGTACTTGGTATCGAGTTACGGAAGTCAAAAGGTAGTGGTGCCGATTTCGGCCCCAATTACTCTGATTAATGATTGGGGCCTCCCACCGTCGGCTTACTGTTTGAACTGTTATTGTGTTTACTGCAAACAAAAGACCAATTCAGCGTAGCCATACATTACTCGTTTTGTGTACGTAAACATTTTGTATTAATTACACAAAACATTTACTTAACTAATTAAACATAGATAACTTGTCCCTATTATCCTATTATAAATACATATTATAGGTCTGTTATTCAGTTACATAGATCTATCATATCATATGTAATTAAAAAATATCTAGGTATTAAAAACTTTATTTTTAACAATAAATCATATTACTTGTGAATTGATATTTTTTAATTACTTATTGAAAAAAAATCCAGTACATTAATCTTACATTAGATACGTCGAATTACATTGTATATATGTAGATACGTTATTTATGTTATAATTTCTATAATACTACTTACTAATAACTCGAATGACATAGAAAAATAAAATATTTTTCTATGGTGATACATATAAGGTTGTTTTATCAAAAATGCCCCTCACGTAACGACTGCTTCAACATGCACCATGAAGGTGACTTAGAATCAGGAATGTCGTTTGCGTTCTTTGTTATAGTTACTTTTTGCAGAAACTAATTGCGCGTCGTCTCCCGTACAGAATCCGGTATCTCTTGTTGGTATGGGTATATGAATGAATTTCCATGTAAAATATTAATAGGATTTCATATTCTAAAATTAAAAATCGATTAGGATATCTCAATATGAGGAGAATATTAGTCTATGACAAGGAAATTTGACAGCCTTAGGTATTTTGAAAATTACCCGAGAAATAAACTCGCAATTATAATTTTATTAAAATTTTATAGACTACTCTATTTGAATATAAACCGCTATACGTTATTAAATCTGAACTTGACGAAACTCGTTAATGTATACCTAAATAAACTATGTGCCTCGTCAAGCCACGATAAAATGTATAAAACATTGCAACCTTCCATTTTAAAAGATTTATAATTCATGGAAGGAAATTCTGGTTTTTTCAATTGACGAGTCTTTTTAAGATATACGGTATATAGGTGATATGAATAAGGGCTTGAAAAAAGTCTTAATGCGTTTAATTACATAACAATATTTTTATGTAGATATGAAGCGATTTTTCTTTATCACAGTGCAGTACTATTTTACCTACTAATTACAATAAGAAAGAATAATAGATTTCAAACTAAATTAACAGCCGTTGTATACATTTTATAAAAGTTAAAAATAATAAAAAAATTGAGGGTATACAGTTAAAAAGATGACATGATATTAATCGTATGTTACTCACCTATGTAGTTTGATACTCGTCACTTCATCTTAACTATTTTTTCCATGATATAGCAATGAATATATAATGCTATTCCTTTTAATTATCCTTGCGAGTGGCACATGACGATATCCTTGCTGATATGAGTTACTATCTTGACAAAATGAAAGTGATATCTAATGGAGATATTTAAAAACTAAAAAACTTCATTATCCATCAGATGAGCCATCAATGAGAAAACGTAGAAATAACATCCATCAAAATAAGCAGATGTTGACACATTAAGTATTAATAAAGTATATCTTAAAAGTAGATATTTATTCGATAAAAATATTTATCGAATAAATATCTACTTGCAAACCAGCTGTGAATATACGATCCATCATAATAGACAAAACGCACGAAAAATAGTAAACTTATATGATAAAAGAAATACAATGTTAACGAATACTATGTGACAAGCCTGCCTCGTAAAGTAAAGCCACAAACATAAGGCTTGTTCTCAATAACCGTCGTCTCAAGGCTTTAGAATCCATGTCGAGTTATTGATGGGTCATAATGAGACGAGGTTTGTGGCTACGAGCCATATTCCAACATTATTGGAAATGCCTTTGTAAAACGAGGAAAAGTGTTTGTTTGTTCAGGAAAATCTGATCCAATATACGTAATACAATATAATGAGAATAATTTTATTTCGTTACTTTGTTGGGCGATTAACACGAAATGGGGGTTTTCCAAAGAAATTGCATTTATGAAATAATAAATCATAAAACAAGCCTAAACGTCATTTTTTTTGTTTAGGTATAGAAATATATAATTTCATAATATCATAATAAAACGCAAAAATTCTCTGTTAGAGAATACGTAAAATGACAACTATTCAGTTATACCTACAAAGTACGTATTTTCGGAAAAAATAAGCTCATGGGCTTATTCCCTATGTAGTGAGTGACATTACTAGCTGAACATTATGTCACTAACGAGGGTTAATCCAAGAAACCTTTCGAAAGTAGAAAAATATGCGATATGTATTTATTTGTGTACAGATACAATTTGTATATGGAACGAATATTTTTTCTATTATATGCAACTATATTTCCTTTGAATATTGATTTTATATTCATATCTTTTTAGGTTCCATAGTCAAAACGCTACAATAGTATCTGTTAATTCTATCGCAAGTCACGTACCTCTGTCTGTTCGTATGATAGAATGTTATAGACTTGATGTACTCGTAAGGAACAGTCTAAACGTTACAAAGAGGTATATAGAAATGTTTGAGATGTCGTTGAATAAATCTTGAATACAATAAGAAGTATACGTTTTTTGATTACCCATTCAAGAGTTATCTACCTATCCAGTATTTAATACAAACAGGTTTTTTATCTACAAACGTTTAATGTGTCTATTAGTTCAAAACTGTTCTTTTTTAATTCATCTGTTTATGGTATATTTGTCAATTGATAACGCTATGAATACGCCTGATAAAGAAAATGTACTATAAAAAAAACCATAACTGCGTGAAAAGATCCACATCTAAATTTTAAAGAACAAAGCTAATGCCAATTCTGTTGCATTATTATTTGTTTACAGAAAGTTCTAATTAGAAATCTTGTAAGTAACAATGAAAGCTAATACAAGTGCTATTATTTCATTTAAACTAAATGTAATTTAATGCCACTCCAAGGTTATCGCCACCCCTGGACGACCCTCTCCCTCGCCCGCTATAATCTTGAAGCACACAGCCCTTCGCCCAACACGCATATAACCTTGCGGCATTGCGAACACGTGCCTAGATACCTATGGGTATAAAATTTACCCGTTGGTATACAACCAAAACTGGTGTAACAATGTAGATCTCAATTGTGTAAACCGTAATATGTAAAAAACATAAAGTTATTTCACTTGAGTCTTGTTGTCTTACTAGTAATCTTCCAAAAAGTCTGAAAACAAAAAGAAATATATGTATAGATATTTAAATATAACAAGATGAAAATATTAAATGCTAATTTACATGAATAAATAAATTTGTGTATAAAATTACGTGGTATGAATTATCTCTTCATAAAATTTCTAAATTATTATTTTATTGAATTCTTATTTGCCTTTCTATTTATTTAATAAGTAAAAGAAGTAATTTCAGAGCGTTAAATAATTAATTTTAAGTACAGCGTGTGTATAATTGTATAGCTGTATAGAACATGTGGTTGCGTAGAATTGAAAAAGGCAAACAATTTATTTAGCAGTCCACCCTTCTCCGTCCGCGCGGGGAGGGCCATTATTTTTTACGCGGCCTTCTTTTACCTCAATTTTTCCCAGTTTATAGTCGTTTTATACAAATTTCAGGAGCAATTCAGTTCGGTTATATCTACTTGGGTATTCTTAACAAATAAGTATAATTTTATGAGCCCTACCAGCAGACGTAGTACTTTTGTTTAATTGTGGAATGCGAGACATTTTTGACTTGTCAAATTCTTTCTTTTTTATTATATTCTACGACTCTTTAATTTCCTAAACGATGGCGAGGACGTAGGCATGGCGGCGTGTTCTGTTATAAAAAGTGAAGTTTCGCGAATTGATATCGCATTTTCCGATCGCTCCCTCGATTTCGGCCGGCGAGTGAGGGTGGCGGGCTGACTCCAGGGGATGTAATAACTGCCACTGAACTAATCCTTAGATACGAACCAGGCGTGGCCGCAGTCCGATATCTACTGTTTTTATCAAAACATCGTAGTGGGCGGACATAGTACGTCTGGGTCAATGTGGAATTAAATAATTTGTAGATGTATATGTACTACTGTATATAGACACTATAGATATACTATAGTACTATCTGTAAATAGTATTAATGTCTTTATATCTAACATGTACTCTGTTACTTATTAAATTGAGTCATAGCTTTATTTTCTTACTTGAATTGTTGCAAAAAACTCTGTACTCGTATATATGTATACCATGCGGAATGTTATGTTAATGATACTCTATTGTCTAGTAATATGTTCTCACTTATTAAAACATATTTATAATTTATACGCGTTACGACAAACTAAAAAAATATATTCAGTGACAATAAAAAAAATCTATAAAATTTTACGTTATAACTTAACTATGTGCTTAACTTAACTTAACTATAAGTATATAGGTACATAGGTGTATAGGTATCCAGGACAAACTCACTTAAATAATTCCATGAATATGCCGGTTCCGGGTTTCTCTTTTACATCAGATCAAATTAATTTATACTTTGTTATCGTATAATGTAAAACACACACCGTACAGAGCTTTGAGTGATACAATTAACATGGTACCTACATCCAGCTTTTCATCATGGTGTAGTCATTATAAAAACGAAATCCTAAACAAACACGGAAGGCAGCATCTCATTACGTTCAGTAATAAGAAAAGAATAAATAAATTGTACCCAATGTAAATAAAGGCTTTTACTCTTGGGAGCACAGTGTTTGGATGTTACTCAATGTACGTACTCTCCTGATATTTACGCGTGAAGTAGGCAAAAGCATATATACTTATGTATTTTAGAATGTATGTGTTAGAGGAATTTGATTTGATTTAATGTAAATTGCAGTGCAGCCTTATGATGCGTTTCCACGGATCGATTAATTTATTCACAATTCGCTGAGAAATTTCAACATTATTTATTTTAGTTTCTGTTGCGTATAAATTTGTCTACTGAAGTTTATGCTCATTAATAAGTAGAATTCTATGCGATACTATTGGTGATGTATTAATAGACCAAGTTCAAATATATGATCAAGCATAAGTTTTAAAACAGTGGTCACATTTTAGTTATTATTACCGACATGTATCAACAGAGAGTAGCAATAAAACGTCTAGAATTACCCCATCTGGTATTACAAAAGGAAGACATTTATTTGTATTATAAAATATTCTTATTTCGCGCAGCAAAAACCATCCATCAGGTACGGAGAGTCACGTTTTCAATAGCACTGTTCATTGGAGCAGTGGATGGGAAAACAGGGAAATGCGGTCCGTATAATAATATTTATTCCGACATTGTTATTAAATACAGTGATTTAATATTATGTACATACTTTTAATAATATAAATTGACCGTCCACGTAAAGTACAACTATACTCATTCATTAATGAAATGATAAGATATAATTTTTATTAGTATAAAATGTCTGATTATATCTGATTCTTAAAAATCTCTAAAGGTATTTTATGCCTATTTAAAAGTGCAAAATAATTGCACTTTTAAATACAGTAGCAGTAGGGTAGGTAGACTAATAACTAAGTATTAGAAAAAGAACATTGATGCAGGATCGGATAATATACCATATATACATTGTTATATAAATTGTTTCATATTGATTTTTTATTTTGAAATAACAAAATAATATATTTTCCCAAAATTCAGAATAGGAATATATCTCAAGAATTGAAGCTAACATGGCTTGGCAAGATACAGTTCTTTTACAGTAAAAAGTGATAAAATGACAACTGTCACCCGCAGGCTTACAGTTCGCGGAATATAATCGGGTAGACTTAACAGTTTGATAAATGATTCGAGTTGTCGTATACTACTGTAACGTAGTTACTAGTAACTTTTGATATATAAGTACTTGAAATGTCCTAAAATGTAGTTGCAAATTTAAAAGCATCGGCGCTTTTTATTTTTACGTTCATTGGTAAACGCAAAATGACTTTAGACACGTTTCTAGTGTGCCTCAAATAAAAATGGTAATGTTAAAAACGAATATCCCTTACGTTATAATTTGAATATCTATCTATAACACCTTTTGTTACATCAAATGAAAAAGGATAGAAAACTGGAAACTCAGTGAATTTTTCTTTGTTCTAAAGGCGTCACGTGCTAAAGCCTTTTATTATCTTCCCACACTCACGGGGTTATGTGCCGCGTGTTGGCGGAGTGGTGCCGTTTCCTTGCAAATGAAGCAATAACTCTATACCCTGAACAGGAAATTTGTTTCTAACTACCTCTACTGTACTTAGGTATACAGCTGGGTAATGTTGATATATAAAACTTTTTGAATACTGTACGTTATGCTTAACTTATACCAGACATAATATAATATACCAACTATATATGTATGAGTGTCCTATATACATACCGATATACTTTTGTACCATTCTTGTGTATATTGTTGATGGTTAATACACATAAGTGTATGCATAGTATATAGCAAAAAAGTTACACTCGTAATTTTTTTTCCCATATGTTTATTCCAGAACTTGTTAATTTAAAAAAAAAAATATTTCTGTATAACATTAGACATGGAGATTGTTCTAAAATTTTTTCATGGTTGTGACATGACATATTAGTCTGCTCGTAATAATTGTCTACTGCCATCTCCCTGTTACTAGAACGTTTGTAACTAAGTGACGAAATATCGGGAGCTCTTATCATGATTAATATCTCGTGTATATAATGTGTACAGATATATTCATAAAATACTTGCAAGTAGGTATAATGAATTCCACGAAAAGTTTTTCTAAAGTTGGTCGTGACATAAATCCCGTTTCAATATGAGAGATGAATGACGTGTCGCGCCCTGCCGCAGTAAGCGTGAAGCGCGACCAAGAAATAGACACAAAAAAGAATTCTCACCTCTTTAATTTTGACGAATATTACCCATACTTACGCTTCGCATAAATCGTCATAATTGAACCTATTTCCTTCTCTATGTAAAAATATCGCAATACCACTCTGTAGTCAAATGATATATTATTTCTTAGATCAAATAACAACTATCTTATTATGTTTACAAACAAACATTTTGTGTTAGTATACGATCTCACAAAAGACATAAAAGTTTGATGAAGTCATCAATCGCGTATACAAATAGTTCAATTCAAAAATGCAGACTTGTTTGTAAACATCAAGGGAGCCGATCTACAGTCGTTCCACTTCATTGCATAAAATGCAGTTGGAATTGGAACCAAGCCAAAATTTTGCTTGGACGCCCTTTTATCTCTCGTTAAATGTTAAAATAAAGTATTTAACATTACACAAATGCTACACAGTCCTAATCGATAAAGAAAATTTATTACTTTCGCTTAATAAAGTTAGTTTTTTTTTCTTTTGCAGGAACGGCGCTGGCTGTCGAAGTTCATTTCGAAAATAAAGACAGCGGATTCTTCTTGAAGCACACGGCTAGATGGAGTGGCTCTGGTCCGCCGCCTGAGCCTATGGGAACAGCACTACCCGGTTCATTACTATCCCTTGATCGGTTTACAGTATTACAAGGCTCCGCACCAGCCTCAGTTCGCGCCACATACGGGCCATTTTCAACAAAACAAACTGTTCCGGCCAGGTACGCTGTACCTGATCCTTTAGAACCCCCTAGGCGAAACGCAACATTATTAGAATTACAAGATGCAACAGCACACAGACTTGACGTGTCAGCCCATCTCGTATTCCGAGAGCTACCAAGAGATTCCCCGGTACTAAGGGTGTTGTTTCACACTGGTGGTGAAGGTGGGGCGCGACGAGCAGCCACACGTCCGAGAAGAGTATGCATAACTTTACATGCAAGCCTTGGATCACGATCATTGACGGCTACATGTGGACCTGAGGGAGAAGAGGGTGCATGTTTAGCTGAGTTAACTGTGCCAGCTGCATGGTGGCCTGCTGATGGAAAAGGCAAACGGCCACCTCGAACTGTTAGATTAGCTTATAGCGCTGCGGAAGCCAGTAGCAGTGACAATGGAGATGGAGCTTGCGGCAGGGTTTCTGTACAGCCAGCCTGGCCGTTGGGTTTTGTCACTTTGGCGGGCGCTCGGGCGGGATACAGAGAAGCAAGAGCTGGTGACGCTGCTCTTTTGCTTCCCCGAGCGTCGCTATATCCTCATTCAAGATTGCATCTACCGTTCGTTGTTCGACGAGATACCAGCCATAATATTGGACATGTTGTTATAAGGTTAGTGTCCCATTTTATCTACTTTAAATACACTTAGTATTATTGAAAAATAAGT
The DNA here is from genome assembly GCF_030625045.1 of Achroia grisella. Lineage (NCBI taxonomy): Eukaryota > Metazoa > Arthropoda > Insecta > Lepidoptera > Pyralidae > Achroia > Achroia grisella. The sequence continues at coordinate 2,358,185 of NW_026712938.1, forward strand.
CCAGACAGCTGCATTATTGAATAAATGAATAGGATTGTCGGATTATTTTAAAACTTTATCACATAATCTATGAAAAAGGCATATAATGGATAGATATATAAGAACGATTTTTACCTAATTAACAAAATAGTTTTGTAGTATTACAAAATAATAATATCTAATATTTTATAAGTTTTACTAAAACGGATACGGAAACTTCTTCTAACTTTAAAGTAATCTGGTTGTTTAATGATAATTGCGTCCAACAGTTTATCTGACCATGTGTCGCCTCTCAGGGACTAACCTTATGTTTATGTTACCCACACATTTCAATATATTTTCATTCAACGAGGCCCTTCATGTTAACGATGACAAAACAAGTCGTCTGTTCTTATATTATAGCAGTTGTACTTACTATTCCGCCCAACTGAACAGGTTTATTACTTGTGAACTAACGCAAACAGGCAATTCTTGTGGTTATTTTACGGGGAATCTGGATTGTGTGTGTGTGTGGTATTTCAAACATTGTTTTTCATAAGGGAAAATTTTTTTTTGTTATATAATTTTTTCATAGACAATAAACCCTTTATTTATAAACAATGTCACATTGTGGTTGAATTCAAAGACCTATTCATTGTCGGTTTCCGAGCTCCAATTAAAACTTTCTCCGCAAAGGCTTAGAATACCTGCAATGAAACGGATCTACTATAGGCTAATAAAGTACTCAATAAAAATGGCTTAAGTGCTAATTTTTATTTAAAATAACACCTAGGATCACAGTCTGATATGTCTTTAAACAAAAACTCTATGTAATTGCGGTTTTTAAAAAATTTTTAGTGAATAATTAGTTACTTCTGTTAGCTTGTTGTTTCCAAGACATTACTAATCTTATAAGCCAAGATCATATATATTGACTCAGTTTATAAATATCTTTTAAAAATACTTATTAGTAATCCTTAAAATTTCAATAACGGAACATTAGGCTTTAGTATTCCCGTTAGGATCAAAAGTGTCCTTATATTTCAAACTGTATATCTATTGAAGAATGTACGATTATATATTCGTGTTTCCAATAATTCTCGATTTATATGGTATAGAGAGGTATATATTGAGCGAAGATACGGAAAGGTATTTCCGAGATTCACGCTTATGTAAAGCGCATTTTCCTGGTATATATGCGCCACCTGCTTCTAAAGTTTATACTGTATCAGTACTTTGAAATACGAGCGATGAGGGCGGCGCGGGAATAACTTTGTATTGCTATATGTACATACATGCTATGCTGTATATGCCTAAATGGATATTTATAACTACTCTGGTTAGCATATAAGGCATAATGGATATTTATTGTTGCGGCCGTTACATGCAGTATGAATTTATAATTTCACTTCCTTCGTATTCTTAAAATTTATGAATGCATTCATAAATTAAAATCTGAATTAATTTCTATGCGGATGAAAATTCATTTAAATTGGAAATTGCTAACTATTGTATATAATGTCCATGAAACAAAAAGATATAATAAACATTACATGTATTTGAGACATACTGTCTTTAACAATAAACATCCCATATTTAATTAATCGGTATTTATTATAAGACAAATATATATTATTAAACATCTTTTTTAACATAGTATAAAATAAAGTCGCTGTTGTTGTCTGTCCCTGCATGCTGAAACGGTTTTTTAATAGATAGAGTGATTCAAGAGGAAGGTTTATATGTATAATACATGTATGTACACCCGTGCCAAGCCGTGGTAGGCAGCTAGAAATTTTATGAACTGTTAAAATAAAACATAAAAATGAATAAGTTTATAAGCTATAAGCGATGTCTGCATATAATATGCAGACATCGCTTATAGCAACTTCCAAATAAATAACATATAATAATGTATAAATAAAATTACTAAAATATTTGCATAATTATATATATGTTACTAAATTAAATAAGTTATTTTAAACGCTGTCTATATTATATTACTGTATCTATTGTATGTTCTCTTAATACCAGGTAAAATAATTAGAATTATTTTTATCAGAATGAAGGTGAAGTCAGGACTGAGGCTGGTGGGTGTGACTGCAGCAAACTCTCGTTGGGCGGTCACCGCTGAAGTGAAGCCTCGTGCTGCGACAGTAACCGCAACCCGCCTCGAACAACCCTTACGAGATGACGATGGCCTCGACACGTGAGTACAACAGTTCATACTTGTTCAACCTGGAACTTCAGTTAACGAGCGGGAAAACTGCCAACTTGAAGGGTTATTCTGTTAGCAAAATCGTAGTGAAACAAAATGCTTTTTGTGTAATCGCTGTTTACAATGATATTTTTAAGTATAAGTTTTTATATTACCTATATCATATTTCACCTTGTTTTCCAGACTCCATTTCTCTAAAAGGGAGTACGTAAAACTACGTTTAATAAAATATCTTATATATAAATATGTATTATAATTCTATATCTAAAATAAATTTCTCTATATACAACAGAAAAATTAAACAATTAATATGTTCTATAATATTGTGAGTTTTGAAAAAAAGAAAGAATTACTGAGTTATTGTATTTGGAGATTAATCTCCAGAACCACTAGACCGATTTAAAGATTTCTAACACCATAGTTACATTCTTTCAAAAGAAGATATGCTGCACATGTTAGACGTGTATTGAAGAGTATTGTTTAAAGCAGGCAAAGTAGGAACTGGCCGTTTCCATATTTTTTTAATATTACCTAAATATACGATTTTATGTATCCCACGGTCTACTATTTCTGTAGACACGTGTCAAAAACATACTTCCTTATGGGACCACGAATGTGACGTTTGTCGGCCCTGTGTGTTTACTTAACGGAAGTTTCTGTTTACTATTAGTCCAAAGATGTGCTAGATAGAAAATGAGATTGCAGTGCTCGTGAAAATGCATCCGGGTAATCCAATAGGGCGATGTAACTGGGCTTGTAGGATTTATTCCATTCCTATTTTCTCAACGCTCGCCTTAGAGTTTTTCGCATTCCGCGACACTGTTATAGGAAGTGGGTCAGCTTGAATAACAGTTCGATTCTGCTGGGAAATTAAAGTACAATAGATTGATAAAATTGAACTTCTGTAGAGACTTATTTATATATATTTTAAACAGTAAACTGTAAAAAATTGTCTATATTTAGATAAGTTTGTACGAGTATGTACTATTTAATAACTATGAGCATACACCGCGATATCTGCGATCAATACTCTGATCTTGGTATATAAAAACTGTAAGGCTTATCTGGGATAAGTAGTGTAGTATTAAATTTGTGCATTTTGTCCTAAATATTTACATTCTAATGAAGTATTTGACCATATTTAGTAATTTGTTACGACTATTTCACTGAAGCTAATTATTTTACATAGAGATGTGGAAGAAACCAGTGGTGCCGGAGGTCCCGGATGGGAGGAAGTGCTCACTTGGCTCGTGGAAGTCGGGGCTGAAGGAGAAAGCGATACTGAAGGCTCCGAGGGTGAATCTGGCCGGGGCACCGCTCGCCTTAGCTGGTCCGCTAGAGTATCGTCCACTTCAACGTCAACGTCTACCACTGAAGATCCTCCTCATGAACACAGAGTTAACACACGACTTGACATTGAAAAAGATGATATACAAGCAGTGCTACCTATTTCAAAGGTGAGTGTATTTAAATTATATCAGTAATGAAATAAAAAAACAAACCACATGTATGTCGAATCGAAATTATTAAAAATTTGTATAATTAATTAAAATCTTTTAGAAATACGTACATACTTAATATACACATAGTAGGTATTGATGTACAATAAAACAGACAAATTTATTTACAAAAAACAGAAATGTGTTTAGCATAGAAGAATATTAAGTATTAGCTACGTAATATTTATTCTATGGCATTAGTGAAGATACCACTTAACAGATGCACATGAGAATTGAAGTGTCATCATTTTAAAGTCGGTTAAATAACCGTATTATTTTAAACCGGCTACCCCGATTCACAGATATAAATTTAAATATCTGTGCCTGAACAAAATAAATGTGAAAGATCACAATCGCAGTTCTCCACTCAATTATTCGGTCGTTATTATCGTAGCAGGTGCCCGAAATCAACAATTTATAGAGACATCGATTGTACCGATAAATTAACCAAAAGGTATTTTCTCGGCAATTAATGAAACCAAGGGGGCTCCTTTTATTACTATAATGATATCTTTATCGAGTTTCAAGGGTTTTTATGATAATGGATCCTTGCTAAAGTCCGGTTACTATTATATATGAAGCATAAAATAAAAGGGTTTAATTAAAAAAATATTGTTAAATTGATATAGCAATTCGTTTCTATGTCATATAGTTAACTAAATATATACCAACGTAAGACGAGAGTCTAGACAAGTGGCTAACATTAATGAAACTTCCAAGTGGATGCCGTTTAAATGCATAATCAGATATAGCACGTTGTTGTCTTCTTACCATTTTTAAGGGATACATTATATTACATTACATACAAGGAACGGGCGTAGCCAGGGGAATGTGGGTCACGCCTCTGAAAATTATATACATAACAATGTATTATACACTAGCTCTGCCCGCGGTTTCACTCGCGTGATGTTTATAGCCTATAGGTATATTATTCTGTTGCATAAACTATATTATTGTAAAGTTTCATCAAAATCCGATCCGTAATTTTTGCATGAAAGAGTAACAAACATCCATGCTTACAAACTTTCGCGTTTATAATATTATTAAAATAAAATTAACTTTTGTAAAAATCACATCACCGCGTCGAAAAACGCTCATTTACAAAGGGAATACATTATATTGTTACAAATCGAATTGAAATATTGAATCATATTTACATTTTACATTTTGTACATCGTTCCCAAATTGTACAAAATATTGTAAAACTGTAAGTCTAAGTTTTGTGAATTCATAAATTCATGTATGTATCAATGATTTATTTAATACATTAAAAAAATCTAACTACTATACTATAAAAATGTCTGCGTGTTTAATGCGGCGTGTGTTTGGATGTATCGTGTGTGTTAGTGTTAGGCTTAATAGTATTACTCGTTATATGAATGAAGTGTTGTATAATGGAACCTTTATCGCGTGGTAATGGCGCCTAAGAGGTACGAACCGCCCACGGCTATTACTTTGGCTCGAGTCGATGAATTTTGAATAATATGTTCTTAAGGTAAATCTTTATGTTCTTAAGAATTCTCGTATTTTCTTCTTTCAGAAATATTTTAGAATATGCATATTGTTGTAGTCTTACTTTATATGTACATATATAGGTAAAAAGAATACACAGAAAAAGATTTGGAATACGGAGATATAAATTAGGGACGATTGACAAGAAATTTAAATATAAACAAGAAGGTACCATGAAATACATATAACTATCAAATACATATTTTGAATAAATATAATTTTCAGATTAGCCAGTGCAGTATACAACATGTATTAAAAAACGTAGCCTGTATTATGAATTTTTGGCGTAACTAGTTTAAGTGTACAAATATAATTATGTTGAAGAGATCCGCGTAAGAGTGAGAGTACGAGTATATAAGGAAACTTTTATTAAATACTAGCTACTCGCTCCGGCTTCGCATGGGTATACATAAACCTTCCTTTTGAATCACTCTGTCTATTAAAAAAAAATGCTTCAAAATCCGTTGCGTAGTTTTAAAGATTTAAGCATACATATGGATAGACAGCGACTGCGACTTTGTTTTATACTATGTAATGATGTCAAATTAGATTAGAATTATATAGAGATCTCTATCTAATGTACCTAGTATATAGGTACATCTCTATATTCTTTAGAAGCTGCATAGCTATATAAAAACTATATTAAACATATAATTAAAACGTTATGGGTGTATATAATTAAAAGGTTACATGATTTCTAAATACTATTGTTAACCATTTGCAATTCGTTTTAATTTCTGTATATTGCACATTTTGATTTTTGTACCAAATATATTTAACAAAAAATCTATTTTTTTTCGGACTATTCTAATGCTGTTGGCTGCAGCTGGCCTTTACAGCTTCACCGGACGGTAGGGGGCGAGTGCAGATGGCACTCCAAACCCGCGGATGGACTTATGGAGCGGCTGAAGGCCAACTCCCGCCTGACGGATACGACTTTAGTCTGAGGGCACCGCTAGGAGTTCGAACCTCGGCTCAGGCCGTCGTAATTTCGAACGGGGATCGATTGGAGGGACAGAAAAAATATTTTAATTTGTGAATTCATACAAACGTAAATAGTCACATAATAGTTTCAGCCTATTGCTCATCGATTCAGACGTAATGTGAGAGACAAGCAACTTAGCTTAACGAAGCCCACAAAATTTAATTGAATATATGCGTTGTGTAAATATATACCTAACCCAATTAATAATGAACGCCACGTGATAGACAGATTGTTACAGTTTAGAATTAAATAAATAACGCTTAGTTTAGCTCTTCTTTGATGTAACTAAACGCAAAAACTAAGCATAAAAATAAATAAATTTATATAATTATACCTTGTCGACTGTCATCCTAGAAAGGGTAGTCAGAGACATTGTTAAATTTTTAACGTCATGGTAAACGTTACACATATTTTATATTTGCATATTTGAATCCATTGTAGTAAAGAGCGAGCCTACTACCGTCACTCAGACAGAAATATAAATTGACACATAAAGCGAAATATTTTACGGCTATTTTATATGCAACTTACTAAATAACTGCAGCTTACAGTGCATTTAATTTAAAGTGCACCTTCAAAAGAGTAGTCACATTCGCATCACATTATAGTTTGTGTTTTATTTAGTATTATTTTGTGATGCACGAGATTTTATGATCATGAATCCTATGTATGGAAACATACTAGTTAGATTACATTAAATGTCGAATTGAGTTTATACATAGCCGTCCAATTTTAGCACTGTAGCTATGTGAGCAGCTTGATGACGAAAACGTGTACTAAATTAGTAAATATTTAATAAGTAACCGTCCAATAATTTGATCTGACAGCGCGCCCTAAATAGCTGAGAGATATGGGTTCGGATGCTTTTGCATCAAACTGTTTAAAGATTAAATGTTTCAACATGTCCTTATACTTTATATTTATTATTCTATATTAATAAGAAAACGTTTACAAGTAGGTATAATATAAATTAAAAATCCTGATAAATGTTCAAGAAACAAAAAACGCATCCCTTTTCTGAAAAACCACGCGTAAGTTTTAAATAACTTGAGACTATTTGCAAGTCATGATGACGCAGCTAAGCTTAATAATGAATCTGATACAATACTGAGTCTATAATATTATATATCGACACACTTCAGATAGTTTTACTTATAAGTTACAACCCTAATACTGTTCATACCAATTGATTTATCTCACCATTAGTAGACCAATTAGAGAGGACGCGCTTTATCAAGCTAGAACCTCTTCATATCGCACGCTGACGAATGAATGCTGCTTATCTGCCCCTCGACTGTGCAGAATAATTAAACCGGCTTGAGTAATGAAGTGTAAACAGTGCTATTAATGTATGTTCGTAATTAGTCGGAGAATTTGAAGCATCATTGTTGCGTTAGTTAATAGTGAAAGTTCTAACTTAATGACACTTAAACGCAAACAGATCGCTCCAGTGTAGTAGTAATAATCATAATTGGGTTTATTTGCTTGAAACAGTTAATTATGAAAAATGTACGTAGGCAGTGCATTACTTTTTTATCTTTGTAATAGGTACTTTTTATATACCTAATCGTACTCATCGATTCCTTATTACAGGAAATAGCAATAATTAGTAGCATAGATTCAGAATGTTACTTTGTTGATATTTTATGGAGGTACCTACATACCGTTCTTTAAAGTATCTATTGGAATAATATTATTAGAATTGTCAATCGACTTGAAAATGTTTACTTCTGTAATATAACAGACGCAAATAAATTATTACTAGTTATATATATACTTAGTTTTGATACCTCAGAACTATTTTATTTGAAAGCTTTTCTCTTTAGTAGTTTAACATGATAGACTAGGAATTTTTGATCCTATTTTTGCCTGATTTATCTAAACACAATATTATTATGTATTTATATGTATAGATCTATATAAATTGTATAATGATTTTATTCGATACAGAATTGGGAGGTACTAAACACGGCTGTGCTGACTGGGCGGCAAGTGTCGCAGGCTATGAAGGTCCTCATAGTGTCGCAGGCGGGTCAGGTTGCAGACGTTACTCTGCAAAGCTCCTGCCACTCCGAAGACGAAAGCGTATTAAAAGTAAGTCTTATTTTCCTAGTGTGTACTCGGGGATTATATTTTAGATGACGTATCTTCTTATTGCAAAACATATAGGTAATTGTTTGTTCCAAATGTAACAATATCACAATTTCATAACGTAGCATAATCTGACTGCGTTCCTATCTTCTGTATGCCTATAATATTAATAAGCCTGGAAAATTTACAGCACCATTTATTCCTAAAGTAACCAGATGTTGTAATGGGTACCAATCAACTTATAAAAATAAGGAGATACGTTACTCTTGTAGACAGAAACGCATAAAACAAATTTAGTATGAGAACTCATATAAACAATTTTTTTTGCTAGAACAAAATTAGCAACCATCAGAAATAAGGTGGTATGCTGAACGACTAAACCACAAAGACTTACGATATGTGTAACTTATTTAATATAGTATAAGTATCTATTACTTTTAATTTATCGTCTTGATTACCTTTAATGAAAATTGTACAATAGAGAATGAAAACAAAACATTATTTTATATGAATGTAGTAAGTACCTATATATTATGCGAAACTGAAAAAATAGAAGTTTGGGACTGCCCTGGACGGCTTTTGTTACAACAATCACATACAATTTCGCAACGTATTGTGAGGCAGGACGCGTGGTCAATATAAATGTTAAGATGATATTTTATCTGAATTCAGACTTATAGTGCTACTACTGTAAGTAGGGACATCGTCCGAAAATATTTTAGTAACGTACCTCTGTATCTTATCTAGGTATCATCGTCATGTAGTTCAGTTTATGTGGACGGATCAGAGATACGAGGGTCGTCGAATGCCTCGGTGATTGTCAAGTATGGAACGTACACTGGGCTGGCACGCTTCACTGTCTGGATGCCGGAAAATCCACTAGAAATTGACGTCGATGATAATCGATTATCACAGATTAAAGGTGAGTGTACATTCGTTAACTATCTTAGTACTACTTCTTAGTTTATTAATATTCACAAAACTGTGATTGTTGCAGTTGTATAAAATTTCCTTTAGGTATATATTATCCAAAATAATTGTGTGAACATTGCCACCTTAGACGTCGCGGCGTCGTCTGCGTTTGCATTTTTATTATTTCTCGTCTGATAATTATGTAATTATGCAAGATTTGATTATGTTGTCCTTAAACCTTTAAAATATTAGTTACGATCAACTGACAATTCGCAAAATGAATACCCTGGGTATTCAAGACCGTATGCAACTTTCATGTTTTGTTTCGTCATTGTAACTTTCAAACTACTTAGCCCAATAAAATAGAGTAAATGATTAAGTTAATCTATTTTCAATATATAATCGATAAAAGTTCTTAATTTCATAGTATACATTTAGTACTGCCACAGATAAAATAATATTACGAAATTACACATTGTTATTTTGCCTCTAATGGCTTCCACATAAAATTTACACAATATTTTCTTAAATTATACCTTATGTCGGATTCTGATCTATAAACTACATATATTACTGTATAAATTACTTAAAATCAGTACCATGAAAAACCAAAACTTACATCCATTGCTTTTGTAATATTAACTAGTAGTTTCGATAATGTATAATATATTATGTAATGACATATTATTACGCAATTGTTTTATAATGCGTAAACCTTCGAATACATATTCTTTAAAAATATTGTCACCAGTACCAATATGAAGTAAGAGCGAATCTGTGTCCTAAGAGTCTTAACGCATTATTCTGATAGGGTGAAACTGGTTAGTCAACATTATAGGTCCACATACATATTTATACAAATTTGAGAATATAAGTTTTCGAACCGAATTGAATTTTCTGTAGATGCGTGCATTTTTTGATACTTTAGTTTACAAGTATTTGTATCTACGACATTAGTAATAATATGTAAGTAAATGAGTTTCCAATATAATAGAATAAATACATCTTCGTGACTGCTATCCCAGATAGAATAAAAAATACTTGATATCTCAATATTTATCTCAATATATTTGAATTTAAATATAACTAGATTAGTTTGGATTGTTATGGATGTTTCCATTATAGAAAAGTTAAGAATAAATATAGGTAGAAGGTATAAATTGACACAAAGTTTTTTGATGTATGCCAGATTTGAAAATACGACGTTTTCAACTAAGTCGGTGTAGTAAATCACTGGGATTTCCATTAGGTATGTCCTATGTAAAATAGGTGGGTGACAAAATAAATTGCTAGATTATTATAAGTTTAGCTAATATACATGTAAGCTATATTTATTTCTAAAACTTATTTCTACATTCCGAGTAAACGAGATAAAAACATTATCAATTTTCTTATAAAGAGCCAAAGTTTGTGAGTTTAGATTCACAGAGGAAGTTGCGTGATTCAACTAGTAGGTAATAGTTAGATAAAATGATGATGTTAGTTAATACTAGTAAGAAGTGTAACATGGGCTGACATAGCGGCAGATGACGAGCCAGCTTACCGTACATGTATTTTAAATATATAAACCTTCTATTAAAAAAAATCGCTTCAAAATGCGTTGCGTAGTTTTAAAGATTTAAGCGTACATAGGGACAGACAGCGACAGCGATTTTATTTTATACTATGTAATGATGAAGTAAGTAGTTTTTTTTTTTTTTACTTATAAAATAATACTTTTTCCGAAGGATGGAAAGTATCAGACGAATCAAATTCAAAGGACAGACTGAGACGATCACTGACCGCGCGCGGTTGGGGCGGTGCCAGACCGGACGGGACAAACTCTTTGACAGATCAACGCACTTGCAGGCTTAGATATCAACAGAGTAATGTAGAGGTATGGAAGTACATTCACATATTTATTTATTTATATGTATGTCATATATATGACAAAACCTTTGTGTGTAGTCCGCGTTATCATGTAATTCTGCCTCTAAGTTTGCTTTGAAAGCGTTTTCCGGTTTAAAGGATTAGATATGGCAGTGAAAGTAAGCATATATGACCGGAATAACAACTACGATCTGCTGAATGGCAAATACGATCTACTATAGGCATAGTAGGGTCTCAGTAGAATTTATAACGTCTGAAATGCTGTTTATAGAAGACGGTTACTATTTTCTTTCTATCAGGGTGAACATTAAGCGTTTTTCATTCTAATTACAAATTGGTAAAAATAGTTGTAATTGTTCTTCTTGTGTAACTTCTGTATGGATTTTTAAAAGAATTTTTATTAATCACCAGGTGTACGCGAGATTTCTTGCCAAAGATCATGATTCAGGCCGTGTCTCGTACTTCGTTTCACGGCGAACGTGGCTTAAGGTGACAGAGCTGGTGTTGTCATTGATGCGTGTATCAGACCCGCGCATCGCTTCACTTCGTGGTCGCGTCTTACAAGGAAGAAGTACTGGCCGGACTGAAGTGCAAGTGCTGTCGCCAATAACTGGTAAGCTTACTATTACTATCTGTTTAATTATATAAATCACTTATAGTGTAGTATTTTTAAGATTAAATTGTTTGTTATTTACGTATAAATTTTTGTCTGCCGCCTAACGTGCTAAGAAAAGGCATTCTGAAATATTACTTTTTACATCTTATTTTTTACGTTATTTATAATTTACAACTAAATAAATAAATAAAAGGAAATATTAAATAGAGTTTTCCAAAAAAAAATATTTTAATATTACATTAAATATTTTGGGCTAAATTGTTTTCGCTATATTATATTCTAAACAGCGTCCATTTCTCTCATGGGTTAATAATTTAATATATATCTAAAGAGATCAAGTCTCTAACTTTTATCACAGTTTCGGATATATGGATTCGTATAAGTTTCAAAACTTTGAACTTTTACACTACAGGTCGTGTGATAGGTGTCCGTGAAGTGAGAGTAGTGAATGATAAGGTATCGATCTCTCGGCTACTAGTGAGAGTCATATCGGGTCTTCAACTCAACATATCTCCTGATTCGGCGATAGAAAATGGATATGTATCTGAAACCACAGTCACAAGACGTCTAACTGCACAATATCAAGTGAGTGAATGCTATGTCATCGTAGCATGTAACTAATGGCTACATTAAAATTATACAAAATATTTTTAGAATTAAATTCATTTTAAGTAGTCTAATTCCGTGGTCCTTATTTTAATTATATTTAATAATTTTGGAAGTATCAGTTATTTTATTTGACAAGAAACTTGGAATAAAACATAAGTTTTGCTTTTTTAATAAGTAATCTTAATAATATGATGACACAAAATCTCAAATATGTACCTAATGCTGAAAAACGTTTATTTAAAAGAGCGATACGCAAGTTTCTGTCTCGTTCTTCTTATAATGAATCTGCATTCCCAATGAAGCATAGAATATATTCTATAATAATAGTCATATAATATATAGAATATATATTTAATAAAGATTATTTTTATTTTAGGAAGGTCTACTGGATATCGACATGGAGTTCTCAGATGGTAGTCGCACAGCATTGCGTGACGTCGCAGTGTCTGACTACTACCTACTGGTGGAGAGTTTAGATCCCGAGGTGGTGGCATTTGCACCAATGCTCGCTTCCAGACATCCAAGAGTTATAGCTGTTGGTGAAGGTGCATAGGATTTTATATATTATAACTATAAAAAAAAATTAATATTTTGAGGAAGTTCATTTCACTGTATTTATGTAGATACATATTATTACTGAAACGAGAGAAAAAATATTTTATTTCAAATACAAGGTATCTGACGGTTCACCTATACAAAGTGTTAATTATCGCCGCTAGACATAAACACCATCATATATTTATTACATACTGTGAATACTGATGACGATGATGATATGCCTCCGTAAGCGTACAATTACAATGTACAATAATTATAATCATATAATTTACAATTGTAATCCCTACGGCAAAATCAAAAGCTCCCGTTATAGCAGTAACCACATTTGATTAAATTATTAAAATACTGTACATTACATAAAGTACAGTCGAATTAAACAACTAGTTTCTAAAGTCAGGTTAATAAGGCTTTCTAGGCAACTCTCAACTATATTTATTAATTTATCATTAATAAAAGAATACAACACTACTTTAATATACTTTAGATAATCTTTTTTTTATAAATATATACATTTTAATACATGTATTTATGAATAAATACATCTATTATAATATTTGACGGCCTCAGTGGTCTAGCGATTTTGCACACCGCTTTGTTTCCAATAGTCGCGGTCGATTCCTCGCACGATACAAACATTTCTATTAATGAGTATGACTGTTTGTATCAGGTGTTATATAAATGGGTGTTTTCTATGTTTGTATATATTTATAAAAAATGCATCTATGTATTTATATCAGCTGTCTAGTACTCATAATACAAGCTTTGCTTAGCTTGGGCCTAGAGGGTGTGTATATTGTCCTAAGATATTCTATTATTACCATATACTTTTTTGTTATGTATAGTAGTTATAAAGTGTGTTCTGCGGTTAGGTATCTAAACAAATAATCTATCTCTAGGTAGTGGTGAGTTGCTCCGAGTGACCCTTCTAACACCTGAACAATGCCGTTCGGGGCCACTCCGAAGAGTTGCTCTCCCAGGAAAAGGAGATGCCAAGACACCTGCCAATATTAAAAACATACCCGGTGCATTAGCGAGTGCGGCAGCCAGTGTCGACGTGGACTTCAGCGGTGGTGATGTCCCACAGAGACCAGATACTCCGCAGAATGACGATATTATGGCGCGTGGCGGCGTCAGAACTGGAATGGCTGATCTTAGCGATGTTCTTAAAGGTAAATAAAAATACTGTGGGATGCAGAAGTGATATGTGTCCAATTTATTTATTCTAACGTGTACGTCTTATTTATATTAGTGCGGAGCCCACAATCTTTCTCTGCACTAGTTACTCATGGTTGACTGGTAGATAACGCCGCGAGGTGTAAAGACCGCCATACGTTGGTACACTTTATTTTTGTGCATTGAAGATAAATAAACAATAATATAACGTTTGTTGATATCAAATTATTACTTTTTATGTAATTGGAATGGTAAAAAGTTAACATTCAAATTAGAAATATTTTTATTCTATTTCTAATAATATGTCAAATCAAATCAAACTGTCGGTAAGTGACCACTGATACCCATGTGATTGCATGTAGTACTCTTCATGGGTTGTCATTACGGAGGATTAAATTTCCATGCTTCCATGCCCTACTATTTCAACCTTATAGTTCGCCTAAAATACGAATTATAAAGCAAGCAAATAGGCGTCTGAAATACCGTGTAAAAATTGTAAGATAACCTCTATCTTCTTTATATCTAGTCATGTCAGTCGACTTCGTACCAAGACTTTATTGTTCCTTTAACATAAAATACAGACAACTTAAATGATCTATGACAATGTTATCGCTAAATAGCGTTTTCTTCCAGGCAACTTTAATTTTTTTTTTTCATACTACGATGGTGGCAATCAAGCATACCCCCAATCTTTATTCCATAACCTAATTTCCTTCTTTTTCACATTGAAAGTTAATATATTATATACAGTGCATAAAGATAACTTTGGTTCGATTCAATTTTATCCTTTAATCTACTCGGAATCAGGAGATACCAAGTAGATTAAAGTTAAATAGGAATTTAACTGTATTATAATTGATGTTTTAAAGGATTCTCGCCGTTCAAAGATGAGAATAACCACGAGCCGACAGTACAGGCGCAACAATATGGTTCCATCTTCCGGACCAACTCCGCAGTGCATCCCAGACACCCGCCCCCACACATGTCGCCTGTAGAAATAGGTCAGTATATGTAATATCACTATATTAGCAATTCTACGATCATGGTAGTCTAGCGGTTTAGCACACCACTTTACGTCTGATGATCGCGGATTCGATTCGTCGCACGGTATAAACATTTTTATTGGTCTGGGTGTTATCTATATATATATATGTATTTCATTATAAAAAATGTGTTTATGTATTTATATTACTTGTCTAGCACTAATAACGTTCATAGCTTTGCTTACCTTAGGACTAGATGGCGCTGTGTGAATTGTCCAGATATATTATTATTATTATCATCTATACGTACCATTTCTAACGCATTCATTTATAACGTATTTTAATGCAGTTTGTAGGGCTATATAATAAAATAATGTCAAGTATATTCATGTTTCATATTAATTGCGTAAAGTACTTTTAATTTGAACTAATTTAAAATTGTTTCATTTTCAGGAATGTATGTTTTACTTGGTGCATTCTGTTTCGCTATTGTGGTAAGTTATTTCTCATATAACCGATACACGTACAGTGCACACCATAGGTTGTACTTACTTACATATACGGTTTTTTGTATTGTAAGGTATTCTAAAATGCCTGCTCATAAGCCTTACATCAGACCTCCTTAATATTTTATATACAATTTGTACTCAATTATTATCTATATAAAAAGTATGGTGCGTACTGTGTATGCATGGCTCCATACATAACATGATATCATCACTAAAAACTTACTTATAACGTAACTTGCAGGTGTTCGTAGTATCATGCGTGGTGTACGCATCTCGTCTTAAACCGGTGGGAACTGAAGGCGGAACTGCTATCGGTCGCAGTATGCCAGCAATGGCTGAAGGAGGACGGCTCCAAGTGGCCGGCCTTGTTGGTACCACGCTTGGTTTAGCGAGAGACAAGCCATCTAGGGAGTCAACCACTAACGCTCATGATTGGGTATGGTTAGGTAAGTTGTATGTTAGAATTTAATTTTTTCATTATTTTTGGTAATAAAACAGATTTTGATTGTTATTTCTATTATTATTGGATTTGTTACTTCTAGACGCCTCAAAAGTTCAATCATTCAGCGAATTCAACATACGCGCAGTATTTGAGAGGTTAATAATAGATACTTATTTGAACATACCTATATTATATTTTTTTTATTTGGGATATGATAACGTCAGTATATATGTATATATTACGATACACATTTGCTATTTATAGAAAATATATATATGTTATCTTATTGAATTGCCCGTATTTTATATAAGTATAGCTAGCTATTAATGACAGACAAAACTATACCTACACTACAGGTACCTATGAATCTATTACAAATCTACCTACAATTTAAATTCCAGGACGAGCAACAATTGAACGCAACGGCAATCGTCACGTCGCCAACCGCAACTCTACGCAGCCTGTTGACAATGCAAACAGCAACCATGAAATGCGTATCACCGCCAATCCACTCAACTACAACTACGTAGACCCCGACGATGCGATTAAAGACAATGGAAACGTTATGGTTACCAGCTTCGATAACCCCAACTCGATTGAATTACCGTCGCAAAATGATAGAAGAGAAAGGGTTATTGATTCAACCACGTATTGCAAGAAGCCAGTGAGGCACACTCGTCAGCCGTCCGGCGATGGACATTGGCAGTAAGTAGTACAATTAATTTAATAAAAAGATACAATTATTATTTCAATCTACAGACACGACTATTATCCCAGATGGATTAGTCACAGTCATTGTCAACTGTCGGTGTTGTGATGAATGTAAAACTTGGCTTGCCAACATTTCACTCGGAATATTTTGAATACAACGTGGCAAACCAAACCAAAAATTAATTCTAGAAAATAATTTTTGGTTTGATACCAGTTTTTGCTTCACCGGAGAGTGAGTCAGAAATATAAATTGACAGTATTTTTGTGTCAGCCAGATTTAAACTCACACCCTTCTAGACGTAATTTGCGGTAATACAACACTTGACCAAGCTCTATTATTTCACTTATGTAATAATGATTCTATAATGAGTAGTAATAAAGAGGGAAGACGTATTCAGGAATGGTATACTATACTAAAGTTTCCTATTTGATTTATTAGACCTGAACTTTAATAAAAATATTTTATGTAGAAACGTTTAATGCAAAACAAAATTTTGTAATTATAAACGGCTGGTCCGTTTCGATCCGTTCTGATCACTTTATTTATGATTTGAACAATAATTAGACACTAATACTAATAATACTACCTACTACCATTAGTATCTAGTATTATTATTACTATACTATAAAAATATTTATTATTGTTAACACATGATGCTTAGCGGGGTATTCCTATACCTAAATATTGTTTCCATATACAATGTAGTTCAAATTTTACACAGAGTATAACAGTAACTGAGGTATAATTTAATACTTTCGGACTTCAGGGCAGATTCATCCCACCAAGACGACTACCGACCTCCAGTACCTCCGCACAGAAACTCCTCCACGCCCCAACCACAGTTGCCTGTACCCCCACGGAACCCGAACAAAGTAAGGCTACATATTGATAGAATGTAATAACAACGCTTTATCTAGGTAACTAATGAATTTTATGTCACTTCTAGATTTTACCTGAGGCAGTCATGCCTCCGACCAGACGGAGTCACTCCAGGAATCATCACAAGAGGCACGAACGCGATCACGAGTCGAAAAGGTCTCCCGAACATGGCCGCCGCTCAGACAGGTACATTTTGCAATACAACAAAATTATATTAGTTATTCCGGCTGCTTTTTTTATATAAAAGATAGCCTATATTCATCCTCGTGATATTAAATTTTATTTGTCATATTTTAAATTAAAGTTTATTAAAATCCGTTCAGCAGTTCAGTTCAAGGTTAGGTACTATATTAACTGTAGGAAGAGGACATGCGCAAAAAGATGATTTATAAATGTTATTTATGAATATATTGGCCAGCAATTTTACAATTTACTGGCTCCTTTACATTATATATGTAGACAGAATAAAGTATTTTCATACAAGTGGACACATTTCCTTCTTACAATTAAAAATAGATAAAGTAAAAGATTTCATTTAATTTAACATTTTATTTAATGTAATGTATACGTTAAATAAAATGTGATCGATATTAATTACGATGTAATGATCATAATAATATACTTTCAATTATTTTGACAACGTGCCTACTTAATATTGCATTGTGGAAGTAGAAACCACTAGTTGTATATTGACGAACAATTAAATTAACATACCTCGACTGATGAATTTATAAACGGAATCCTCGTTATGTGTGAAAGTAGGAAAATAGATATTATTATGCTATCATAAATTAATCTAAAATAATACTCTCTGCTTGTTCTAGAATTATTGATTTGAATAAAGTCGACGCCCCATATTTATCGAGCCGAGATATGAAAGACTACAAGCGAGAATCAAACCTTATTCATCACAACGACATTGGCGACAACCCCGTGGAAAAGCTGACTAACAAGGAGGACTGCGCTAGGCTGTTCGAATTCGACAACGACGCCCCGCTCGTCATGGAGAACAAGGACTACAGAGAGATAGTGGGCCTCAATAGAGGCACCGAAGACTCCCGACGTACCTTCGTCAAACCGCAGAGTCCCGACTACATGCATGATTCAGGAATAGGTAATATGATTTCTATATGTAATATCCCAAATAACATAATAGTACAAGGGTCAAACTGAAAGTTCTTAGAAAATCAAAAACTGATTAAATTAGCTAGTTATTACCTTTATTTTATCTTTTCAAAATAGTGTCCTTTCACGTCAATACATCGCTGCATCCTATAGAACCACTGAGAAAAACACTTTGCCCACTCGTCCTTAGGGGTCTCTTTGACGGCCTTCTGAAACGTAGCCACCGAATCCTCGGCGTCCATAAAACGTTTTCCTCGAAGTTTTTCTTTCATTTTTCGGAATAAATAAAAATCGCAAGGTACGAGGTCGGAGCTATGAGGCGGATGACCCAGTAGTTTACGTCTGAGGTCGCCAAATAATCGATCATTTGCCTGGCGGTGTGCGACGAAGCATTGTCGTGGTGAAGGAGGATCCTACTGCGAGGTCGTTTCTCACGCACTTTTTTCAAAATACTTGGCAAACAATTGTTACTGTACCACTCTGCAGTAACTGTTTTTCGATCCTCTAAAACAATTGTCGCGTAATGACCTGTTCTTCCAAAGAACGAGGCCACCATCTTTTTTCCTATGCTTCGATCTCTCTTCACTTTAGTTGGCAACTCCTCGGAAGGAAACACCCACTGAGCTGACTGTCTTTTAGTTTCGGGATCATAACAGTAAATCCAGCTTTCGTCTCCCATAACTATGTTAAACACAGAATTTGAGTCACCTCCGTTAAATCTTTCATGCATTTCACGGCACCAATCAACCCGACGGAGTTTTTGAGCCTCAGTGAAATTATGAGGTATCCACCGGGCACAAGGCTTCCTGACCGCCAAATGTTCATGGAGGATTTTGTGCACTTGACTCATACCAATCCTTAAGCTTGCCCGGATCTGCTGATAGGTCACTCTTTTGTCAGTCTCTATCATACGCCGCACAACACGGATGTTATCTTCGGTTGTCGCCGTAGAAGGCCGTCCCTCACGCAAATCATCGGTGAGATTAGTGCGACCACGTTTAAACTCATTAAACCAGTTGTAAACAGTGGTACGAGACGGGGCTTCATCGTGGAAGGCCAATCGTAGTCTATCATAACTTTCTTGTTGACTTAGATGATATCGAAAGTCATAAAAAATCATCACACGAAAATTTTCTCGTGTTAAGTTCATGATAACGTTACACAGACTATTTTCAATTTGCCGCCAAACCGTAGAACACATGACAAACGAATAAATTATATACTCAGTATTATTCGTAAAGAGATCCATTTTCAAAATTTTAATTTTTTTTTTATTATATTGCTTTCAAGTAGCCAGTTCTAAAAACTTTCAGTGTAGCCCTCGTACATAGTAATACTTAATTATTACTTTTAATAGATTGGTAATTATATATTTTTTCTTTTCAGGACTACCTGAATTACAGATGAGGCACAAGACCAGATCGAAGGAGCCGAAAGGAGACTTTGTGGAGGCTCAGACGAAAGGTAGACTTCCATTATTAGATTACTGTTATATATAAGTAAATAAGTATGTCTATTTAAATTAAAGATTTATAATAAACTATTATTGTTCCTTGGTTTCCATATTCAATTCTTCAAAAAACTTGCTTAAGATCTATTAATTAGTAATTCTAACTGTTTGATAAAAAGGTTTGGCGCATATTATTAAAATAAATATTAAAAACTATACAACATAGGTAAATACTTTTCTTCAGATAATCCTTAATTATTACAATCGATTTGATGTTAAAATGAGTCTCAGTATCGCTAGTTACATATGAAAATGTCCAAGGGAATGAATGAAGAAACTACTTGAAAATATTTGTACAGGGAGCAGTTCTCCGGAGGTAAAGCGCGCCACCATCGTAGGCAACCCGATGTACTCCCGGGGCGGAGAGGGCAGGGATGATGCCGAACCGCGCCCCGATGCCGTGGAGGCGCTCGGTCTTGACGACTTACATATGGACTACAATCAAATCATGCACTATTTCCACAATCTCAAGGTATAAACTCACACCGTCCCACCATGCTTCTAGTATACATAGATGTTGCTGTCGCTTGCGTCGATACTGTTCCAGCTCCGTCACCGGTCGTCGCGGTCACGGCGCGGTTCTATCGTATTACGTGTTTTGATGTGTCTACCTACTATCTTATGAACTATACAGCCTAAATTTTGATGCATTTAAAATGGTACTAGTGTAGTGTTTTATATGAGTACCTACATTTTATACAAATATATTTATACTTGCCGTGCAGTATTATAATTAATATAGGTACTATATTTAAGAGTCAAATATTTTTGTCACTGTCCTACAGCAAACTTTTATCTTAAGGCATTTGCCTGCACTGTGGCACCTCACCTATAATATTTAGTCCATTAATCATTACTTTATCATCAAAGTAGAATGCTAGACGGCAGCCATCATTAGCCTAAACTACACAGTAGTGTGAACCTCACTAATAAAAAATATTGTTGCAAAATACCTAAATTTACAGTTCGCAATCTGACTTATGCCCGTTTTTCGCAGGAATCAAACGCCTGAGTAGAGCAGATCATTGCAAAGATCCGGCAGATATTGTCTACGTTTAAATATCAGCATATCATCAAAGCTCCTCCAATCGACGTATACAATGCACCCACTGATATGTCCCGGGCAACCGGGTTTGAGGGCAGCACCATGGACACGCAAAACAACAATTTATTACCGTCAAACGACGCGCCCATATATGAGAATATCAACAACAGCAATGTCGTTGCACCCACACAAATGCTTTGCGACTCAATCGCTCATAAAAACAACTTTATGAAAACACAACTGAAGTTCTTGTTGGAGCATTTGAGCGAAGCTTACGAATAAAATTGTTGTTGTGCGGGTCAAGGTATTGCCCTCTACAATATGTGTCTAAATGTGGATCCTTGCAGTGATCAAAAACGAAATATACTATATAATGTAACTGTTTTATACATGTATTATCATATAACGTATTTACTCTAGTCATCTACAAAGCTGCACATACTTAAGAACCTAATATGTACTAATTGTGCGCGTGTAGTTAATACTCAATACGTTAATGGTTATAATAGATTGATATAAGTATATATTGTTGTTTAATCTGTATATTTAATGATATATTTATCCTTTAAAGTACGGGCTAATCGTTTCTCTTAAATGCAACGTGTTCTTACGGACTTAGGTACACCAAAAGCCTAGACATTGACGCTGCCACAATATCCCAATACCAAATAGAAAATAATATTGCATTTGTTCTAGAATATGTAAATATTTTTCCATTAGTAGGTAAAAATGCTACCTCACTTTTGTCTAACTTTAGCTTAGCTTATAGGACTATATGTATCATTCTGCGAACAATTTAAGCAACCCGTATTTATATAACAAATATTCCATTTAGAAAACAAATATTGTTTCTCCTATTTCTACAGAATGATAACATATAAATTATACATAGGTATTAAGACTGCAAATTGCCAGTGTTTAAGGAATTAATCATATTTTAATAAGATTAGATTGTAAGGCACAGAACTAGTCAAATATTTATAATCTGAGCTAATTATTTGCTCAATTCTGTTACTTATACTGTTTTTATTAACTGAATACTTTGATGAGTCATGTTCCTTTGTTATTACCACCGCATTAATTTACATTATGTACACATTAATATCTGATAAATATATTTTATTGCATAGAATTATATTTCCATAAGTACGTGCAGTTTAATGTATTTTGTGCATCACGTTAGGTACTAGTGTATTTAGCAAAAATCTGTACGTAATCCCAAATGTTACCTAGTTATAAGAGGTCAATAATGATAAAGGCTTTAGAGCAACAGAAAATAAAAATGCAATTATAGGTGTAATTATTGTACGTTCGCTGATTGTAATGTTCGCAAAATCGAATATTGACCTCGTATAAAACGGCGGTAGGTAATTAAATCGCGCATTGTATTTTAAATTTAACAATGGTTTTTAACTTGTGATAAAATGACTGCTATAATGAATGATTTAAAGTGCAGTCGATTTTATAAATAAAAAAAGCCATATCATATAATATGAATCTAGCGCTTGTATAATATTGTAAACACTGTATTAATTTATTGAAGATGTATATTGCATTTACTCGTAAGTTAGACTGTTAGGCTTTGTAAATATTGTTATGACGTTATATAATTTATAGGTATGAAGATGATAAAGCAGAAATAGATAATAAATGTGGTAGAGTCGCTTAAAATACTATGGACAGAGTAGATATGCACAGGATGGTGGAATGTGTGTTACAGTACACTAAATAGTAAATGTTTCGATCTTGTAATGTGTATTAATGTGATCTTTAATAGAACAAAACAATGTCAGGAAACTATATATATAGTAATATAATTTAGGGACACAGTTGGATAGTAGGAAAACATTGCTGCGATGTTTTTTCGTGTACTGATCAACTAGTATTAGCAAAACTGTAAAACATGATATTCTATTAAACACTGATAGCGTGTTGTTTGGCTTTTGTCGTTAGGTTAGGGAAATCACAAAATATAAGTACTCTACGCTGTAGTATTTGTTACTGTAACATTTGTTTTTTGTTGAGTTTTTGCCATAATATTTAAGGAAGGAGTTTTATCTAATACTACAAGGTTTATACATGTATGCAAACTGAGGCTTGTCACGGAAATCCTTTCATGAAATATCAAATTTAATAAACCATTATTAATGAATATTATAGTTTCATTTTATTGTTCACATTTCTAAGAGTTTATGCGTTTTATTTATTACTAGCTGTACCCTCGACTTCGTCGGCGTGGAATTTATCTTTATTTTTCTAAAATAAAAGTAGCCTAAGTTACTCCTATATTAATAGTATACTGGTTACATCAGCTACCTGCCAATAAAAGTTCCGTCAAAATAGGTCCAGCCATTTCCGAGATTAGCCGGAATAAACCGACAGACAACAATTGTAAAAAATGTTATTTTGGTGTATGTACCCTATTTATATTCATATGCATGCAGTAAAAAACTGTTATTTAACTATTACAAACAGACACTCCAATTTTATTTATGTGTATAGATTTCTAAGGAAGACTTTTTATAATTAGGCTCCAGCTGATGCTGATGAACCTAGGATAGAGTTGCCAACAGCCCTGTTTTCCCAGGATCTGTTTTTAAACTGAATTGGCCATGTTTTTACAACCCTAACCTAGGATATAATGAAATATAATGGTCACTAATATTATAAATATGAATTTATTTTTGTTTGTTTGTTACTCCTCACTGCTCCTCACCTTAATGGCTTAACCCACTGATGTTCCTGTTAATGCCGGTAATTCGGAAATAGTTTTGTGGGTAGAACTTATTAATAATATAAATTAGAATAAAACATCAAAGTCTTAGATAACTATTATATTTGAACTAAACATATCCATAATATCGAATAATATACAATATTTATAAATATTTACCATGCCATACATGATCGAATGGTGAAAGCATTCTATGACAACCTCCCATATTATTCTGTATAATGTATTTCATAGTGTAGTGATTCTGGTTATTTTCCTCTTTCCATTTCTCTTCAAGTGCTTTTTTTTCTAATATTTCTTGGGATACAGCTTCAGCTTTGAATGGTAATCTTTCAGCTACTATTTTCAACATATTATATACCTGAACGATAAAATACATTATACAATTATTGAATATATAATTAAAATATCCCCTAAACTTAGTTACGGCAAAAACAGAACGCTACAATACGTCTACAAATTAATGACTCAACTTTCGCTATAGAATAAATATGAAAAAGTATATATTAAGAATATAGCATTTTATGTGCTAGTAATTTTTATTCAAATAAATTTAATATACCTAAGCACTTTTTATATTACCACTGATGGAACGGAAACTCATCACAAGAAGTAATAAATAAGTTGTGTGTTATTGTTTTAAATAAATATTGTTATAAATAAATACACATTAACAAGGAGATGGCATGCGACAGTGAACATAGTAACCGCCACATATCATTCTATATTGAAATTAAATGCGGGTGAAACCGCGTGCACGTGTACTTAGTCATATATAAATTCTTCAATTTTATATTAAGCTTTTTTACAAAGAAAGTGTTTAACTGATGACAAGAGGAAGAAACCTATAAACTTGACCAATATCTGTGTTAGGTAACTTTATTAAAATTTTAAGATCATATTAAATTAAGAAACTGCATTGCACCCATAATCCAATCACAAACCAACCAAATCACAACATAAAAAAAAGTCGCCCACGTCTATTCCCTTATATCTTTTAAATTCCGCAACGGATTTTTATGCAGTTTTTAGCAGTGATTGATTCAAGAGGAAGGTTTCTGTGTATGATACTTGTATGTTATAAAATTCGTAATGCATCCGTGCGAAGCCGGCACGGTTCGCTAGTATAGTATAAATTTCGATTCTAATTATCACTTGTAAGTTGCAGTAAAATATCCAATGACATATTAAACAACGTCATACAGTAAGTGGACATTGAAATAAGTAATCTATTAATTCTTCTAATAATAATTTCACCTTTAGTAAACACACCTCGTTAAAGACCTAATTGGAATTAAATAAACATTTTATATATTTAATACATACCTCAGCATATTCACATTTGCCAGCAACTTCTAAAATGACTCTGCCAGCCTTTATAGGGGTTACATAATGATCTATAGCACCTTTGCCACCACCCATTCGCTGGCCCTGTCCCTTTTTAGTGACAGGCTGCCATGGCGGATCTACACGCCAAATGGCAAACATTCTTTTCTGGTCTAATTTTCGAGCAACTACCAGACGTGCCATTTCAAAATGTTCGAAACGCAATCTGCCACCACCAGTTGCCTAAAAATAGAATATTAATACATTGCATCTACATTATTTTCTGTGTTTTTATACTAAAATTGAATGTCCACATAAAAACAAATTCATATTTGTATACAGACTCGGGCAGTGTTGTTGCATTAATATTTTTTTTTATTCAATTTATTAATTTGACTGCTAATTTCAATCATCATTAAAAAAGCTAATCAAAATTACTACCTTAATCATTATTGATTGATTAGCTGGTTTACATCCATTCAAAACTTAGAATTGTAAACCTAGGTATCTATGTAAACCTTAAAGATGATTTAAACCTTCTTTCAAAAACATTAATTATTCTTTGAATTTATCCATAGAAAGGTCTCCACCAAATTAGATTTTGCAAAGAAAGTTGTCTACATGTGTACCTTCGCCTCACTGATATCTGATGCCTAACAGCTTGCTTTGAAAGATATGTTTTGGTCAAAGGGAAGAGAAATAGAAATAAATGTCATATGTTGGTCAAAATTTAACATAGTTAACATTACCATGTAAATTTTGATTATGATGAACTAATTGCTATAATTTTTATTAACAAATAATCATTAATTTTAATAGTTAATCAGATTAACTATGCATGGTAGATTACTAGCAATCGACTTTAGTTTACATTACTAACAATCCCCTTCCCCCCTGGGATCATGTATTACTAGATATCTATAATCTATATATAGACTATGGTGGTCTAGCCATTTGCCAAACCATTTTAGTTCCAATGTTGAAAGAAATTTTTATACTTACAACAACACCATACTGCTTCAGTTGTAGTGTAGTATGTAATGGTTCAGGACCTCTCATATACCTTAGTCGTTTCTGCATCTTTGGTGGTTTCAAATTTGAAGGATACATTGGTACTTTGTCAAATACACGAAGCCTTTGCCGTTCAGGTATTTCAATGTCTTAAAAAGAGGATGCTGATTATATAAATTCTACTTTTTAAAAAAAATACAAAATAAAACAGGATTTACATAGTATGCAGGTATAAATGGTGGTATTATTGCTTAAGCAAAAAGCTCTTCCAGATAACCTTTGGGTAAAGGAGAATAGACAGAAGGTAGTTGATGGTGCATCATGGAATGAATACACATAAATAATACTATATTTTAAGTTTTCAAATCTATTAACTACTTACATATATTTATCATCATTTTAAAATAATTAGATCAAACAAAATATTTTAAAAATGTTATTCACTCGGTTTATTTCGGTTCTGAATCTGAATTAATCTTTAGTATTATTATACTTTATATTACTTTAAAGATAATATTAATATAATGTTAATACATCTGTTTTAAAAACAATAAGGTGTTGTTAAACACCAGGCTTAAGTTTAAGGTGTGAAGAGTAAGTATATAAAAGTATTTAAATTCTTCCTGAATGATCTTATGATTAATTTTTATTACATAATTAATTACTAAGAACACATGTACATGGTCTATTCTATAACCAAAAACCACTTACCGTCATAGTTTTTTGGAGGTGCGAAATATTTAATTCCAACAGACATTGTATGTTCCACATTATGTGGTCGCAGAAAACCTAGAAACGAAATTATAAAAGATAGAGCATACTGCATGTGTTATAATGTGGTCCAGTGAGGTTTGCTGAAAATATAGGCATATTTAATTGTACAATATCATTCATAATTTAAAGAAAGTTGCAAGAGTTCAACTTTCCACATCTGATCAAGACGAGAATATTAATTAAGAGCTTGACGTTTGGACCAGTGTCGAAATTTCGGAAGCTCTTAAATAATATTAGATAGATAGATAGATAGAATATACTTTATTTGCAACGTACAGTAGAGAAGAAGCACAAACAATATAATAAAAGACAATATTATCATGTTAAATATTCTTATTTTTCCTTGTTCAACTGTAAACAACAGTGAAAGTTAAAACTGTATTTAGTAAGAAAATTAGAGTCGGTGAATTTCATAACACACAATGGGAAACAATTTTATCTAATAACAAAACTGATTTTGTAATTGTCTTACAATCAAATGTATATTATAAAGTGCTGTGTTTTAATAACTTATTAGTACTATCCAATATTGCGTGTAGGTTAACCAAATATATATATATGGAAGAAAATTTGAAAGTTTTGAAACCAACCTATCGACCATTGAAATGGTCGTATTAACATTTTTGAAGACATGGGTAGGCTTTCTGTACTTTATTAATGCATTAATAGAAA
The DNA here is from genome assembly GCF_030625045.1 of Achroia grisella. NCBI lineage: Eukaryota > Metazoa > Arthropoda > Insecta > Lepidoptera > Pyralidae > Achroia > Achroia grisella. The sequence goes on from NW_026712938.1 coordinate 2,385,907, forward strand.
TCAAATTTAAAGAATAACTAAATAAATACGAGGTGAAATGAAATAATTGTTTTAAAATTGGTCCAATTTGGACAGGCGAAGATGAAATGAAATAAATATAAAAATAATTAATTGAAATGTTTTTTTTTATCTTTCTATATTTTGCGAAAGGCAAAGGGAACTATGCCATAAAATAGTCCATACGGCCAATATTGAAGTGAATGACATTTTATTGACAGTTTTTGAATTATCAATCTGACACAGTAGAAGATTACAGTGTAACCAAAAAGCCTAGTAAAAACAGTCTGTTTAAAAATCCTCAATACCATTTATTTTAGATCTTTTATCAAACGTCTGTTTTTTTATTATTACTTCGATCAATACCTGCATAAATAAAAATTGTTTCCATAAATAAATCTTATTAAATAATTAAAAAAGTAGTCGATTACAATCAATATTTTTTGAATTGCATAAAGGTATAAATATCTGTTGACTATATAGAAACGCAATCTTTCATGTTCCAACAATTCCCTCTATATCTATTATATCTAAAGTGTGTTTTTAATCTCAGATTGACAAGTTTAATTTTGAAATTAGTCAGACTGTATATAAAAGTGTGATTTTTCTAAGTAGTAATAATATAAAATTGTAAATATAAAACTCACTGCCTCTATATATCATATGTAAATAGTTGTCTGTTAATATATTAAGGTCTTATATACATAAGTATAATGACATATTGTATATAATTAATATGTATAGTGTAGTACCTTAGTCTAATCCTTATAATTAATCCTATTGTTAACTTACCTGATCCTTTAAACCTATCGTCCAAAATTTCCTTTACCTGAACTACTGTTTTACTGTTACCAAATTTTGTATATTGGCAAATGCACAGACGTGCCAAGCCATAAAGAAGAAAAAAAAAAAGTGTCCATGAGTGATCATCTGTGGATTTAACAATTCTGTTTGATCTGTGGCCCGAAGGTTTTGTTTTGTTTTTAACTTTTTTACATTTATTTACATTATTCTATTAAATTAAGTACATACTATTAATTATTGAATAAGTGCGCCAGAGTATATTTCAATATATTGATAAGAATTAATTACTTATTATTATTATCGCGCATTCGAATTGTGGTGTTTTTTATTATGGGATTTGTAGATAAATTAGACTGCTTGTGAAAATATTGCATTAAAATTACCAGATAAAATGTAAACCAAATTAAAACCATAAATATCAAATGCGACAATGAAATATCAATTGATGCTTTGGTTTCAAAAGTGTCTCTATTTAAATTTTTACCTTTACACGACTTGGATATTTGTTGCGGCATTTTTTATTTACATGAAGGTTAGTACTTAAGTAATAATATTTATTAATTGGAAGTGGGAATATATATTTTATTCTGTATATAATTGTTATAACAGGTTTAATATTTCAGCTTGAGATTTTGGGCCACCTAACGAAATACTTATCCATTGCTGTGTTTGCGTTAATTATTGTTATTGAATACGGAAGACTTTATCTTGGATATTATGGAAATTTATCATGCCAGGTAAGAAACATTATAGCAATAAGAATACTGATTTTTAGTCTATTATGGGTACTGTAATAATATCATTGTGAACATCAGTTTACAAACTATCTCCTGCATTATATATAAATTATGAACTGTACAATACTATAATAGGTAAGAGTGACATTGACTTACCACATTTTATAATCTACCCTTGTCAAACCATCAAAATTGAATTTACCTATCAATAAGATTCTAAATAACATTTTTTTTGAGGATGAATGCAAATGAAGTAAGGCATATTTAACCCTTTGGAATTGTTCATTTTAATACAAATTATTAATATGTAAAATAACATACTCTGTGTCAATAGAACTTACGGAAAAAGTAAACAAACATTTTATTTTGAATTTAATCATATAAGTACTCACAAATTGGAAATTGTAATACATTTATTCTCACTCTTGAGGAATTTAACTGTATACATCACCCTGTTAGTATTTGTTTTTACTTTTTAAGTCATATTACAAATATTTTTTTATTTAATTTTTTTCTTATCTATCTGCGATGAGCCAATTAGCTTTTATCAGATTTTTATAGATTTCGTTATCTGTCACTTTGAGTAACCACATCCGATATACATATATTTCAAATATGTTATACGAAAATTTATATTTTTTAAGCGACATTTATCCATAATGTGTAAGGATGTGAAATAAATAAAAATTAAAAATATATATTTCTTTGTTTTATATATTTTAATTCTTTGTTTTATATTTTTACAGGTACCAGAATTAGCAGGATTTCTTATGGTAACTGTTCTAATGCAGTTGCCACTCATCAGTTTCTTTCTATTCAACCCATATTTACTAAATACACCTACAGAAATAATATTACATGTCATATTGTGGAGTTTAATAGTTTTTGAATCGATACTTAGCTACATGGCACTAAATCGGGCATCTTCTTTAGCAAAAAGTATTTATTTAAAACAGATGATACAAACAAACAGGTAATATGAATTGTATATTTAAACAAACAATAAATAAGTACCATCAGCTTTACTTTGTTCATGGGATTGAACATGATGTTTGGTAAATGAATACTTATATTAAGAATTAGGTAACATTACTTAATAATAATATTTATTTTTCAACTGCTTGTACATTATTTATAGCGCCCTGGTTCCAGAACAAACTATATCAGAAAGCTACTTAGCTAGTAATTAAAATATTAATTAATATTTAAAATTATCTAATTATTTTGAAGGGATTTAATTCATTTTAAAAAAATTTGATGATTTTGGTGTAAGTATAGATTTTACATTAAATAAAACACAAAATATATCATGAAATACTTTACTATGTTGTTATACAACATTTAATGTAAAATGAACAAAATTTGTTAGCATTTTGGACGTTTAAATAAAATAACATTATAATTATAATTTCTGATTAAAAAAACAGTTGGTTAAGGGTTGATTAACCAGTGTATACAATAAAAAAATATATTAAAACCAATCATGGTTATTGTAATAAATAGCTTATTCTATCTTATTGAAGCTATTCGAGATTACATAATCTTATTTGTTCCAATAATTTAATTGTAATTTAAATTAGGAATTTTATTGGTATCAAATATAGTTTCTAAAATTATTTAATACTGTTTTATAGTGTATTTAAATTATTTGCAATACTTTGCCTCTCAAGCGCACTCATCAAGGCACTGAACATTCAATGTTTTCTAATCACTTTGCAAAGTAATCTCTTAAAATGCAATAAGCTGCATAAAGACACACACATAACATACACACTTTACAATTTATAATGCTAATGGAACTAATCTACAGATACTATTTAATATATTTAAGTACATCTTTCTAATTACAGCCTCTTGCAGTGAAATCTACTAAGAATAGCAATATTTTTTTAATTGATTAAATGAGAATTGCATTTTTAATATTTAAATGTACAAAAATTCCACATCATAAATAAATCACATTAATTTTGTATGTGTCAATTAGTACAATTTCACATGTCAATAAAAATATAATTCATTAACTGATTCAGTACATATATATATATATATATATATATATATATATATATATATTATCAGTAATAGTTATATCACCTTTTCCTATCTACTTTTTCTTGGTCATAAATTAAAATTAATACTGAGAAGAGTTATTTGACTTCAACAAACATATTATGGTCCTTGAAAAAGTCGTCAATTTTACATCTAACTAAATGTAGTGTTATATTAAAATTCAACAACTTTGTTTCAAAAGATTTAACATCATCAACATCTAATGACTTCATAATTTGGGGAAGTGTGGGTGACATCTTGCAAATGAGCTGAAATATAATAAATTAAATAAGACATTTATAAAAAAATTAAATGAAAAGTTGAAATGATAGTACAGGCTTCATAAATTTCGTTTACAATCTTTGGTAAATTGGTTTTTAATTGGTCAAGTTATTAGATAATGTAAATGTGGTGTATTTATTTTTATATCACCGAAAATCGAAAACAAAATCAACCTTAAGTATAATTCATAGTTGGGTTAATCTGTGTTGGGTTAAGCTGTGTAAAATATGAAATTGTTCATATTTTACTCAGCATGACTCTATTACTATAGAATAAATCAAATGTATATTTTTATATAATATGAGAATTTTATATATAAGATAGCATGTATAATATAATATACATTTAACAATCAATCATGAGATAATTTTAAAATTAAATATTGCTATCTAATAAACTCTTAATACAATAAAAAATAGAAATGAATGATCTAAAACACAGTAATAGTTTATGTAACATAATTTTATTTTTTCTGTAATGTTCAACTTACTGCAAATATTTGTTGAGTGACCCAGTTATGGTATTTTTTAAGTGATCCTTCATAAGCTGTTATGAATATTTTATCCATATTTACATCATAGTGGTTGGATTTTAAATGACTAATTATTTCTTGAAATATTAGTTCAAATAATAACAATGCCCTGTAAAAGAATATATACATTTTAATCATTATTCAAATATACTTACTTAAATACCAGTATTCTGTTTTTATATTACTCTATAAAATTTATTATTATAATAGGCTTCATATCACTACTATTGCTCACAATCTTATTTTTTTAGCTAAAATAAAAATAAAACTTTTACATATAATATAGTATTAATTTAATTTACAAATGAAGTACAGAGAATGTTTATAAATTAATATTAAATGCTTATTGTGAAATGCTTTATTTATGGCATTTACAGTTTATATTTGAAATGTAATACATCAAAAACTATATATATATATTTACCTGTTGAGCCATAATATGCTTTCAGTAGCAGCTGTTTTTCCTCTACCAACTTCATCAAGCATTAACTCGAGTAAACAAGATGTCTTATCAAAGACACAAGCCTTTTTTATTTTCTGTAAGTGAAGAATTATTGTTGGTATACATAAGGTGATATAGAATACATTTAATGGTATAAACATACAATAATACAATTATCTATATAATTAATTTCTTCAGAATCTTGTTCCTTTTTCATATCCAATAGATTATTTTGCAGACAAATAGCAACTTCTGACATACAAATTACTTTTACATAGAGTTATGGTTATACTTACATCAATATTTCCTTGCATATCATATTTCACTGGGGCATATATTTTGCCTAGATGTTCTGTAAATAAAGTAATCATTCTTTAATATTGTTTTAAATTAAAATTTCTTAGGTGGTAGTAATAGGTAGATAGGTGGAACAAAACTGCTACAGAATATGAATCAAAATGGGGATCGGTTATTACAAATTATAAATGTATTTTACCAATTTTTCATTGAAATCTATATTTGTAGGGATAGATTTGTCTTAGTGGGTTCAAAGCAAATCTTATTATAATGTAAAGCAGGTTTTAGCCCCCCTAGCACCAACATGGTGTAGGGAAATGAATGTACTTGTTTTGAATATACCTACTTTATTGGTTTATCTCACCAGAAAAAAAAGAAGGATACATATTTAGAGCCCATACTAATATAAGTATGAAAGTGAGTCTGTTACCGTTTCCTGAACAGGTCTAAATAAAATTTGATATGAATATATCATGAGGATGGATTTATATCCATCCTCATAATATATTTATGTCAAATTTTCTTTTTTGGAGATAAAAAATGGCTTATGCCATCTTTTATCTCCAAAAAAGCATATGAAGGTGCAAGTAACAGTATTTTTTATAGTGTTATGATTATATTGCTCAACTGTAAATCACAAAAATGTGATAGATTTTAATAAGTCAACACATTATAAGTCAGTGAAAATAAATTTGCAATTACAGAAAAGTAGCATAAGTATTTCAGAAATATGTTGAAAATTTTCCTGTGATACATATTCTATCTCACGTGTTTAAATGATGTGAAAATACTAATATTACTACTTATTCTATTATTATTAACTTAGTATGCAGACTCATGCAATGGACATTACATTCTAACAAAACAAACGTACTTATTTGAACACATTTACATATTTTATTAGTCTAAAACAAATTATAAAGATATGACTAACTATTTTAACTGAATATCGCAAGTGTTGCATTATTTCTACATACCTATTAAGGTTACTAAATCCGACGCAGACTCCAAAAATTTCACTAAATTGATTTTTCCATTGATGACTGGCGGAAATGGCTTTATAATATCATAGAAAACATTTTTTTTTGTCACTTTTGTAGAAGCACAAGCCATTTCATTAATACGCAATCTAGATAAACTAGTGATTACGTTTATTCAAACACAAAATTTTGACAAATTAATAAAGATATTCACTAACTATTTAGTCATCACTTATTTCATTATAGTCCTGAAATATTTTGTGAATAAAATAAGAAAAATATTTCGAATACCTAAAAATAAAACTTAAAAACAAAATAAAATGTCAAATATGAGAGTTGCCACATAGCCAAAATTAAAACGTCCTTTTGAATGATACCATTGAAAAAATGTAAGCATATTTCTTTACTCTTATATTCTCTATTTTTTTCACAAAATAAAATACTTTATAATTTTATATGTACACCACATAACTTTGTTCCTTTGCTATATACATATATCTTTATTCATAGTATTCCACTTTATTGTCATTGCTTAAATCACTACTGAAGTCCGAATTACCACTCAATAAGAAAATGTTTGTTTCAATACATTTCCTAGATCATCTTCTACTACAATAGTTAAAACTTTACTTTTAGGTGAAAATGTGAATGGTACCAAAAATCTTTTCTCAGGCAACAGATTGGTAAATTCGTAAGAATCTAAAACCATTCCATTTGATTCATCTCGCACTTCGACTATTCTGATTCCAGCTGTGGATATTATCATCATTTTATTTTTATCAAATTTCAAATATCTCGTTATAGCTTGTCTTTCTCTGCCGTATTCATTGTTAAACCATCGATGATAAGATAATAAAACTGCGCAGTTCCTGGTCCAATAAATTGAGTCATTCCCGTTTATTCTATTAACATTTCTTTTAGAATCAGATAGCTTATTTGTTATACTAGAATATACACTTGAAGGTCTTGTAATTGGAGTAATATTTGGACCTCGTCTTATTATATCAGATTTCGACATAGAAGCAAAATTACCCAGCGTGGTTTTACTTCTTGGTCCCAAAACTCGTAGTGGTTCTGCTACGTTCATTGTGACGCTAATGTTACGCTGAAGTGATACTGTAGAATGTTGAACTGGTTTTCCATTATAGTTGTTCATATTATCTTTTACCAGAGATGCTCTTTTTTCGCCAACTAGAAAGACACGATCAATATTATCAAATCCTCTCCCCATGATACCATCTTTTGTATGACCGAGATCAAAAGTATGCCCTAATTCGTGAAACACTGAACCTAAAGTGGTTGCAAAACATCCGCCCAGGGTCCCCCGATATCCACTATCGTCCATGAATCTATGAGTATTCACTGGAGTTGAATCTAAAAATTTGGGAACAATTTCCTCAATACATGTCGGCCAAGTATATAAACAAGCCGTTCCAAATAAGGCTAATCCGCCTCCACCTAGAGCAGCATATGCTTCAGTTAAGGAAACGATTTCGTCATGAGTCATAGGCTTATCAATATCAGTGCCTTTAAATCTTGTACATGATATAAATCCCAAAAATTTTCGTTCATTGCTGCCTAAATCTGAAAGCATTATCTCTCTTCCAAAATGAGCCCACAACTCGGCCTGCTTCATTTTCCTGGCCTTGTTAACATTAAGGCTACTTCGGAAAATTATACATTCAGGTTTTTTCATAGTAATTTCATGTTCAAGCTGAAATGTCTTTCGTCCAACACCACTTTCAAATAACTTTTCAGCTGTTATACTTTGAATTAGTTTTGAGCAGATTGCTATGCGGGAGCAAGCACTTTCGGTTGAATTGTCAACATCAGGTGGGCTCTGAAAATATCCGTCATGACCTTGACATATAATGTAAATTGGGGTGACTCTGAGATTAGTTTTCCTTGGTGTATATTCCAAGAGTAGAGATTTTCTTTGTTGACCTGCATATTCTAATTCAATCACATTTTCCCCCTTTTTAAGTTCTAATATTATTTTAAATTCTCCATTATAAACAAGCCATTGTGATTTGTTATGAATGCCATCGCTTGTAATTGTGCATAACAGTTTGTCTTGGTTATTAGAGTTTCCTCTTGTTATTATCCCTTTGATTAAAACCAGCGAATAATTTACGACTTCACCATTTTGAAAATTTGTTACGAAGATTGCCGAGTTACGTTCGTTTTCATTATCTTCGCTCATTCGGTTGTCCATTACCTGAAATATGTGTAAGATTATAAATGCCTAAAATTTATTTACCTAACCTTCAGTGTTTTGCACGAACTGCCTACATGATTTTTATTAAATAGCTTGACGCGTAATTGGTTTAGTACAATATTATTTTACGATAGACTTTGTTTATGTAAGGTGTAAAGGCGCTTCTTAAGTACGCATGTCAATTTACGGCCTTTTTTACACAGTAGAGCAGTTGGTTTTATTTTGGTTCGAACATAGACTGCAAAGGTTGCAAATGAATAGTTTCGCACTTACGAATGACTCACCATGATGCGGCTAGCGTGGAGCGTGCAGAGCCGGCGCGGCGGGAGGACTGCGGGTGAGGGCGCGCGGCGGCGGCGGCGATACGGAGGCGCTCGGCGACCATTCGCAAGCACCGTGCAGCGCCGTTCCTTCTCACTTCCCTCTTGGTCGAATGCTCACTCGTACGTTAGGAGTGCGCATGCCCGTCTATGCAGACCGCGGCGTCTCTGTAACGATTGCGTTTACAGACAGGTACGCGACTGGCTGTCTCCACCAACAAGAGGGAAATTTGAACAATGCAGCATATAGACGTAAATGCGTCACTGTCACTCACATATGTTTGTTGTTGTTACAATAACGATGATATCGTGAACTATTTATTTCTTTAGAAAAGTATATGCAACATTTTTTACTTTTACAAACATTGTTATAATGTAATAAAGTCCCTAGACTTACGCGAGATGTCATGCCCGTGGATTTTTATTTTATTATACTAAATAAAATGTTTAAAATAAAAGTAGTCGAAGTTACCTTTTATTTTCGTTTCAGAGATTTGCAAGAACAAACAGATACTTAAATATTATTTATTTGTACAAATTAGATATGTAGAGAGGAAAATTTAACTCACAAAAGTATTAAATTTAAAATCATAAATCTTTAAACCATCTAAACTCCCATATCGTTCATATATTATTGGTTTAGGATAATAATAATAATTAGTACTAGAATAATAATAACTACACCAAATTATACACTTAAGGCACAGTTGAAAGTCACAGGAATCGATCTAAACATGTTAGGTTATTAGAAGTAGTAAATATCGAGAATATATTTCAATTATTGTTCCTCACGGGTCTAGTAACTAGCACACTTTGAAAGAGCAATATGTAATAGATCTATTTAAGCCGCAGTGTTACAGGTCTTGGCACCTCAAAATAGCCCAAAATTAAAAATAAAATATTGAAATATATTTAGAACAGAGGTGTCAATGGTCCTCTAGAACTACCGTGGTTAATTCCTGGTGATTTCGCCACGCTGAGCTAACACAGCTTGGACTTAATGCTAATATTATGTACTAATGCCCCACCAACGTATCTACGTACATATCTTTACGGCAGGGATGTGCCGCATTAGTATAGAGTGTGCTTGTTTGATGATAACAGAATGACTTGACACAATAAAATTCGGATTAAAGGGATATACTAATTATATCATATACTCAAAGGGATATATTAAATAGGGATAAATGGTATGGTATTCTTGAATATATTCTGGTTATGTGATTGTTAATAAAATAAGCTTTTGATAATTTAATTAATACGTAATAAGATAATAAATTTATTAATATTATTTATATATAATATACAATTAAAAAAAATACATAAAAGCTAAATGCTAAGACTGTCCCGTATCGTACCTGGCTTAAAGGTTCCCATAACGCTCGCAGCATTTCCACGTTAAGTTGCTAGTGAAATTCTTTGCGCCAGATACAATCCGGAACGTCGATCATGGAATAATATATTTGAAAAAAAAAACCTTTCATACCTAGAAATATACCATGGGAATATAATTCTAGCGATTAATTAATGCTAGTCATGAATAATGTGTTTATTATCCATATTGTATGTTAAATAATTTAGCTTGTTTTATCTACTTTAAAGGAATTTATTGAGTTATAGATTCATAGTTTGTAATTTCTATTATTTCATTTTAATTCAAATTAAAAACTTCAATGTTGCTGAAAATTTGGTTGTCATTTATTACCGTGTACTGGCGCCTGATAAAAAAAGTTGTACATATTTCTCAAGAAATCGGAAATGCTTATTAACTTTTAAAAGGTTCCTTTAAATAGTGGATTTGTGACATCTTTGAGTAGAATATTTAATACAAAAATATTTAATTTTAAACTAGATATATTTTTTGATACACAGTATATGTAGTTGTCATACTCATACTTCTGATTATTTTCATACCTGCTTTTTTTATTAAGAAAAAAGGAGGTACCTTTGTACCTACATTTAAATTTTACCTTTGGTCAATTTTAGCACAGGTTGAATGAAGAGTAATTGGTTTGAAAATATCCACGAAATATATATATACATACTATAACATTTTTCATATTCCTCCTACAATAATATTCTTGAGGACTGTTAGGTTTAGAATTTGTGTCTGTTTTAGTTAGTTCCTTAATTTGTTATATAATCTATATATATGTAGGGGAGCAGGGGGCACGTTGTTGCAGGGTACGAAGTTACACACGTTTTTACCGGGATTTTAAACTCTTTGATGGATATAATTGGACTTATTTGTGTTCTTATAACGTCGTGCACTAGATAAAAACTATCAATGACCCGCCAAGCGCCAAGGAGCTAGGTTGCGTGCATGTGTCTCGATTTCAACCAAGTAAAAAAATCTTTTACGAAATTTTTGATTCCTGATGTCTTATCTTTTATTTCCTCAAAATTTTTAACCTTGAACGTTCATTACAAATCTACCTTGAATTTGCAATATTATTTTATTCGGATATTGATATACATTAATGATGACTTCAATTTATATTAAAAAACGTGTCATGGGGCAAGTAGTTATAATTGTTTGGGGTAAGTTGTTATATGTAACAACTTACCCCAAAAATATTATATCTGGTATCGTACCGTTCGTCTTCACATTTCAAAAATTCCACATATTATTTGTTTTTTTCCAGCATGAGAAAATTTTTAAAGGAAAACAGAAAGAGGTACAGAAGTATAGTAAAAAAGTTTATGAATCTGCTGCAGCAGACGTACCTACGGCAGAATAAAACGAGCATACGTAAAGCAAGTGAAATGTTTAATTTGTGTCCGATGTCCTTATCCAGGTGTCTCAGATAAACAAAAAACAACGAAAGTTGTTCATTTGGTTACGTTAAACCTAAATTGGTATTCTCACAAGAAATAGAACATAAATTAGCTTCTAATCTACTCAAAAGTTCAGAAATATATTTTGGTTTACTACCAACAGAAGTACGCAAACTAGCTTATCAATGTGCTATAAAACTCGATTTAAAAAATATTCCCCCCAGCTGGTATAAAAATAATATGGCTGGGCTGGACTGGTTTCCTGGTTTTAAATGTTACGAGACTGTTTAAAATGATGTCTATTGTTTATAATGTTTTAAAATAATAATAAAAAAAAATATATAATTGATGATTGTGTTTATTTATCTACCGTAACATCGTGCCCCGATGATGTAACAACTAGCCCCAATTGGGGGGTAAGATGTTACAATGGACTTGTTTAGTTAAATTTCCCATCGTGAAAAAATTACATACATTTTAATATTTTTTCAGTCATATTTTAATAGCTAAATAGACATACTAACTTTGCTAGTAATCCAATGTATAATTTGTTTCATACTTTTATCATATTAACATCTATGTAAAAATTGTAACAATGTGCATATAAATAAAATTGGAGTGTCTGTTTGTAATATTGAAATAACCGTTTTTTACTACATGCATATGAATATAAATACGATACATACACCAAAATATCAATATATACATTTTTTTCTGTCTGTCTGTTTGTTCCGGCTAATCTCTGAAATAACTGGACGGATTTTGACGGGACTTTTTTTGGCAGATAGCTGATGTAATAAGGAGTAACTTAGGCTACTTTTATTTTAGAAAAATAAAGCTAAATTCCACGCGGACGAAGTCGCTGGGACAGCTAGTAAATGATATAATAAAACTGTTTAAAATTTTTGTTTCGTAAAATCCTCGGGGTGCGAGCTCGACTCGTAGCTTATCGATTTTTTAATCCGTTTATAATGATTACTTGTTTAGTGATAATGTTACAAAACATACAGAAGTTCACGGACGTTTGTTACTCTTTAAAATTTAACATTTATATGGCACCAAAATACTGTTTTAATTTTCTAAATCAAGCAGGTTATATTTACTGTATTTATATGTTTACCTATATATGAAAGGTACGAATATAATGTTACTACATGAATACTATGACCAGATGTATATGCTGCTTTATGTATAGGTTTCTTATTCCTAATCAATGACAACTGTAGATAGCAATATCATTCAAACAAATGGTGATTATTATAATAAGTCGGTAAGCTAGGTAAGTGCCAATACATCAATATGCATTAACGCGCGGCAGTTCCGTGCAAGACCTACCAATGACGCACCTCGTGCTCCGTCCGCAGTCGCTTGACGGTAGCGTAGATGACGCAGCCGGCGACGTTTGATGATGATGTCGGGTGCAGGAAACCGTGGGGGCAGTCAGGAGCCGGTCGTTGTCCCACTGAACGCAGCACTTTCGCTTTTGACGGCGAACGAACCCGGCCCATTACTACCACAATCACGCTGTTACACCATCAGAACACTCGATTTTGGCTGCGTTTGTCGCACTGGTATGCATACTAATCGCACTTTATTTAGGGTTGTGATATTTAGATTTCTCCACGCTACATCATACCGTTGCTATTTGTATTGTTTTATAAATAGACATTTATATAGGGCCGCGTCATACGATGCCGTGCATTAAATTGCCTTTCAATTTTGCGATTACACTACCTGCTTGTTGAAGTTTGGATCGATAAAGTATAGAGTTTAAACCCAGTATTGTCGATTACAAAGAACTGTTTACTGTTCTCAGTTTTGTTTGTTATGAATAATTGGCGTATTTTCTCTGCATTGTTAAATATGTGAAAGTATAAAACGTTTACTAATATGTATTAAATTAAATTTGCCAAAAGTATGTTATAATACAATATATGAAAATTAATATTTAGAAAAGTTCACGCATGGGTCTTAATTAAATAATGTTTACTAATGTCGTATAAATTCTTAATTTGTAATTTCACGAGTATGTATATAAAAATTCGTATTTAATCTAGAACTAAGAAAGGTCTTGTTACAATGGCTTTCAAGGGAAACCGCGTGGGAGTCAACCTGACATTGTGCATTGCTAGCAATGTGATTATTACTATTTTCTTACACCCCTTTTATGCGTTATTATTCTGGAGGACCAAGATGGTGTTTCTGTAATTTGAAATTATACTGTTATATCTCTGCCTCCTAAAACAGAATACAAGATAAGTAATTTTTATTATTATGCTTTAAAAAAAATTACGATATCGTTTTATATTTCATAAAGAAATCCATGCAGACTACTTTGTACAAAGTCTATCTCTGGGAAATGGTTCTTTCATGCAGTAGTAACTATAGTACTGACTACAATAAATCAATTGCTTTTTTTATCATCATCCAAGTAAAGCCATCACACCTCGTCTAACAGCACTTGTCCAATATTGGTTAAAACATGGTGCAATCAGCGACGATGAGCATCCAACCAGGTAATTTTTATCATGATAAACTACTTAGTAACATTTTACGATACAGCCTAATTTGAAATTAATTATTACAAAACCGGGAACACGGATTGTTTGGATTGTTGATTGGGCATTTGAAAGTGAGTCTTACGTAGCCAAATATATA